>NC_133750.1:2122467-4522467 GCF_048934315.1 Petromyzon marinus
AGTGTAGTGGTGAGTGTAGTGTATAGTAGTGTAGTGGTGGTGTAGTGTATAGTAGTGTAGTGGTGAGTGTAGTGTATGGTAGTGTAGTGGTGAGTGTAGTGTATAGTAGTGTAGTGGTGGTGTAGTGTATAGTAGTGTAGTGGTGGTGTAGTGTATAGTAGTGTAGTGGTGGTGTAGTGTATAGTAGTGTAGTGTATAGTAGTGTAGTGGTGGTGAGTGTAGTGTATAGTAGTGTAGTAGTGAGTGTAGTGTATGGTATTGAAGTGGTGAGTGTAGTGTATAGTAGCGTAGTGGTGAGTGTAGTGTATAGTAGCGTAGTGGTGAGTGTAGTGTATAGTAGTGTAGTGTATAGTAGTGTAGTGGTGAGTGTAGTGTATAGTAGTGTAGTGGTGAGTATAGTGTATAGTAGTGTAGTGGTGGTGTAGTGTATAGTAGTGTAGTGGTGGTGTAGTGTATAGTAGTGTAGTGGTGGTGTAGTGTATAGTAGTGTAGTGTATAGTAGTGTAGTGGTGGTGAGTGTAGTGTATAGTAGTGTAGTGGTGAGTGTAGTGTATAGTAGTGTAGTGGTGAGTGTAGTGTATAGTAGTGTAGTGGTGAGTGTAGTGTATAGTAGTGTAGTGGTGGTGTAGTGTATACTAGTGTAGTAGTGAGTGTAGTGTATAGTAGTGTAGTGGTGAGTGTAGTGTATAGTAGTGTAGAGGTGGTGTAGTGTATAGTAGTGTAGTGGTGAGTGTAGTGTATAGTAGTGTAGTGGTGAGTGTAGTGTATAGTAGTGTAGTGGTGAGTGTAGTGTATAGTAGTGTAGTGGTGGTGTAGTGTATAGTAGTGTAGTGGTGAGTGTAGTGTATAGTAGTGTAGTGGTGAGTGTAGTGTATAGTAGTGTAGTGGTGGTGTAGTGTATACTAGTGTAGTAGTGAGTGTAGTGTATAGTAGTGTAGTGGTGAGTGTAGTGTATAGTAGTGTAGAGGTGGTGTAGTGTATAGTAGTGTAGTGGTGAGTGTAGTGTATAGTAGTGTAGTGGTGGTGTAGTGTATAGTAGTGTAGTGGTGGTGTAGTGTATAGTAGTGTAGTGGTGAGTGTAGTGTATAGTAGTGTAGTGGTGAGTGTAGTGTATAGTAGTGTAGTGGTGGTGTAGTGTATAGTAGTGTAGTGGTGAGTGTAGTGTATGGTAGTGTAGTGGTGAGTGTAGTGTATAGTAGTGTAGTGGTGGTGTAGTGTATAGTAGTGTAGTGGTGGTGTAGTGTATAGTAGTGTAGTGGTGGTGTAGTGTATAGTAGTGTAGTGTATAGTAGTGTAGTGGTGGTGAGTGTAGTGTATAGTAGTGTAGTAGTGAGTGTAGTGTATGGTATTGAAGTGGTGAGTGTAGTGTATAGTAGCGTAGTGGTGAGTGTAGTGTATAGTAGCGTAGTGGTGAGTGTAGTGTATAGTAGTGTAGTGTATAGTAGTGTAGTGGTGAGTGTAGTGTATAGTAGTGTAGTGGTGAGTGTAGTGCATAATAGTGTAGTGGTGAGTGTAGTGTATAGTGATGTTGTATATATAGGCCTTTTTCCAAAAATGTATATTAACAATAATTCTGCCATTTGTTTAATAATAATCGATCAAATAAATAAATAAATAAACACCCTCAAACCCGCTACCTCCCACAAGCACCAAGCAGCTGGAGGTCGTAAAAGGCCATTAAATAATAAACTCCGGGGCAAAGGGTGGTTAACGGCTATTTGCAAAATCTCCAGATTGCCAAGAGACAGTTCACAAAGAAATATCCAGAATCACAGGCACAGACACAGAGCACAGGGCAAACGGACATTTTTACTGATATTTTTTTTACGGAAAAAGTTGAAGCTTGACTATAAGAATAAGTCGACATGATAGACTGCAGTCTATATTAGTGGCTTTATTATTACTTATATTATTTCACTCTTATTCAACTCATATATTGTTTCTTATTGTATATTTCTGTCTATGTAACTTCACCAAGAGAACCAAGGAATGTGAATTCTGGCAGTCAAGAAAGTGAGGGCTTGGTTATATCTCCAGCCTCGGGATATCTCTGACCTCGAGAATAAAAAGAAAACACGGATCCCTGGATGCAGACAGGGAGCAAAAGTTAATAAACCCTTGGAATACCGGAGTTAACATCTAATGGTACATTACAAATCTTGGTTTAACACAAACCAAATAATAATCACAAGAGATTAGACCTAGGCTAATTCATTAGAGGTACACGAAATAGGTCAAACACACAAAGACCAGATAAATGTATTCCATGAAATCAGAGCCTCCCCAGCCGCCTTTGTCTTCCAACAATTTGACCCAAACAGATGGGTCAAAAATCGCACACATGTGCATGAATCAGTACGATTATATCTCTAATAAGCATAATTTATGCGAATAATTACACACGTAAACATAGTTTCAGACAATTACGCATATTCCCAAAAATTCGTAATTTTTTTTATTAATTTCATCAAATTTTCAAGACACGGCATATACAACAGTAGTGTAGTGGTGAGTGTAGTGTATAGTAGTGTAGTGTTGAGTGTAGTCTATAGCAGTGAAGTGGTGAGTGTAGTGGTGAGTGTAGTGTAGTGGTGAGTGTAGCGTATAGTAGTGTAGAAGTGAGTGTAGTGTATAGTAGTGTAGTGTTGAGTGTAGCGTTTCGTAGTGTAGTGGTGAGTGTAGTGTATAGTAGTGTAGTGGTGAGTGTAGTGTACTGTATAGTAGTGTAGTGGTGAGTGTAGTGTATAGTAGTATAGTGGTGAGTGTATTGTATAGTAGTGTGGTGGTGAGTGTAGTGTATAGTAGTGTAGTGGTGAGTGAAGTGTATAGTAGCGTAGTGGTGAGTGTAGTGTATAGTAGTGTAGTGGTGAGTGTAGTGTATAGTAGTGTAGTGGTGAGTGTAGTGCATAATAGTGTAGTGGTGAGTGTAGTTTATAGTGATGTTGTATATATAGGCCTTTTTCCAAAAATGTATATTAACAATAATTCTGCCATTTGTTTAATAATAATCGATAAAATAAATAAATAAAGACCCTCAAACCCGCTACCTCCCACAAGCACCAAGCAGCTGGAGGTCGTAAAAGGCCATTAAATATTAAACTCCGGGGCAAAGGGTGGTTAACGGCTATTTGCAGAATGTCCAGATTGCCAAGAGACAGTTCACAAACAAATATCCAGAATCACAGGCACAGACACAGAGCACAGGGCAAACGGACATTTTTACTGATATTTTTTTTACGGAAAAAGTTGAAGCTTGACTATAAGAATAAGTCGACATGATAGACTGCAGTCTATATTAGTGGCTTTATTATTACTTATATTATTTCACTCTTATTCAACTCATATATTGTTTCTTATTGTATATTTCTGTCTATGTAACTTCACCAAGAGAACCAAGGAATGTGAATTCTGGCAGTCAAGAAAGTGAGGGCTTGGTTATATCTCCAGCCTCGGGATATCTCTGACCTCGAGAATAAAAAGAAAACACGGATCCCTGGATGCAGACAGGGAGCAAAAGTTAATAAACCCTTGGAATACCGGAGGTAACATCTAATGGTACATTACAAATCTTGGTTTAACACAAACCAAATTATAATCACAAGAGATTAGACCTAGGCTAATTCATTAGAGGTACACGAAATAGGTCAAACACACAAAGACCAGATAAATGTATTCCATGAAATCAGAGCCTCCCCAGCCGCCTTTGTCTTCCAACAATTTGACCCAAACAGATGGTAGCCATAATACGTATGAAAGGTGCATCCCCTCCCTTAGCGGACACCGCGAAGAGAGGGGTTGGGAGGGCAAACAAACATCAATTTGATGTAAAGCAGCCCGGAGTCACCAAGAGAAGAGGGGAAGGGGGCAATCAGGTGTGGCGGGAGAGCATGACGGAGTAAACATCTGTTTTTTTCTCTCGCAAGAGACGCGCAGAGGGGAGATTTTTCGGATATAAACAGCAACACGACACACACAGTTGATCTCGACAATTTAGCTCGGCAAGGGACAGCTCGGCGAGCGACAGAAGAGGGCGGCGAGCGGCAAGCTCCGGGGTGAGACTCTGAAATCGAACAGGGATGGGGAGACTTGCCGCGTAGCGATGTGTCACCGAACACGAGTTTAGAGCTGACAGAAGAAGTATCGCTCAAAGTCATTCCATCCTGAGTGCCAGCTCCCACCAGCAGCTCCACCGAGCACGGGTGTCTGCCACCAGCAAACGAACTGCACGCGCAATTGGGCATCAACAAAGAGCACAGGGCAGGAGGGAGCGCGTGCAACGCCGCTCCTCCAGCAGTGGAATGAGCCTGCTCCTGCCAGCGGACCAGTGGCAAGCATGATCGAGCATCTTCAAGGACAAGCAACGTGCTGACATAGCTCCTCCAGCAGTGGAAAGAGCGTGTATCTGCCAGCGGACGGGCAGCTAAACCGCTGCCCCGAGCAAGAAAAAGCAACGAGGCCGTTTTACGACACGCCACCCTCACACCCTCACCGCTCCGCAGGGGACAAACACATTTTTGATACAAGGGATGCCCAACCTCGGCGTTTGCTTAACGCAAGAAGATCAACAACACTCACACATTAACACGTACAAGAAGACTCGTGATAAGTGCATCAACTACTAGCTTATAACGAAGCACATTGCGGCCCATTGAGTTACGTGGACACAGTCATTTGGAAGTATTTTAGTCGTTAATTTTTTTCTTTCTTTTTAATTGCATAACTATTACCAACGAATTCATTGATAAAACTAAACGTTTAGAAACCTACATTATGAATCTACACACCCACATGGAGAATATGGTGTTGAAATCATTATTTTGATCACAGAATCTTGCCCGCGAATTAATTGAAGCCTCAGCCAATTGATAAGCATTTGCTGAAGCAGGCACACTGTCGCACACCATTGTTCCAAGACATTTCGTAATTACACAATCTTCCCAATGAATTAATTGCCGTATACCTTTGCCTTCGGGACATGTTTCTTTATTGCCCTTCGTATGAATATTGTTGCATGAATTTTTAAGGCCTTTTTCCTATCACCATATATGCTCGCATTACTCTAAGGAATTTATCAATTATTCGGTTACCCAGTTTAACAACGTGATCATTGAAGATTAAATGTATGGATCAATGAGGAGAACATCTCCAGGAGTACTGTGTTGACAATTCCAAGCATAAGAGTTCGCATATTAGAGTGGTAAGGTTTTGTTTAGAAATTCAAATTGCTTAACCCAGAAGTGTCTGAGTGGTGCCTTCCTAAGTTCATGCGTAATAATCTTAATTATAAGAACTGTATCCTGCGGTGAGATTTGAATTTGGAAACCTGACATAAACATGCTAATACATAATCAGCAAATGTTAAAGCGAGAATAATGGTATTATACCGACTGATAATACAAACCTAGCCAACGAAGCCTAGCTTAATCTGGCATACTTACATCACACCTGCATAACTTCATACAATTAATTGTACGATCCCGATTGATAATACTACCCTCGTCAGCGCGGCAGGGCCTAATTATCATAACGGCTTTCATTAGCATAATCTCACACATGTGCATAAATCAATACGATTATATCTCTAATTAGCATAATTTATGCGAATAATTACACACGTAAACATAGTTTCAGACAATTACGCATATTCCCAAAAATTCGTATTTTTATTTATTAATTTCATCAAATTTTCAAGACACGGCATATACAACAGTAGTGTAGTGGTGAGTGTAGTGTATAGTAGTGTAGTGTTGAGTGTAGTCTATAGCAGTGAAGTGGTGAGTGTAGTGGTGAGTGTAGTGTAGTGGTGAGTGTAGCGTATAGTAGTGTAGTAGTGAGTGTAGTGTATAGTAGTGTAGTGTTGAGTGTAGCGTTTCGTAGTGTAGTGGTGAGTGTAGTGTTAAGTAGTGTAGTGGTGAGTGTAGTGTATATTAATGTAGTGGTGGTGTAGTACGTAGTAGTGTAGTGGTGAGTGTAGTGTATAGTAGTGTAGTGGTGAGTGTGGTGTATAGTAGTGTAGTGGTGAGTGTAGTGTATAGTAGTGTAGTGGTGAGTGTAGTGTATAGTAGTGTAGTGGTGAGTGTAGTGTATAGTAGTGTAGTGGTGGTGTAGTGTATAGTAGTGTAGTGGTGGTGTAGTGTATAGTAGTGTAGTGGTGGTGTAGTGTATAGTAGTGTAGTGGTGGTGTAGTGTATAGTAGTGTAGTGTATAGTAGTGTAGTGGTGGTGAGTGTAGTGTATAGTAGTGTAGTGGTGAGTGTAGTGTATAGTAGTGTAGTGGTGAGTGTAGTGTATAGTAGTGTAGTGGTGGTGTAGTGTATAGTAGTGTAGTGGTGGTGTAGTGTATAGTAGTGTAGTGGTGGTGTAGTGTATAGTAGTGTAGTGTATAGTAGTGTAGTGGTGGTGAGTGTAGTGTATAGTAGTGTAGTGGTGAGTGTAGTGTATAGTAGTGTAGTGGTGAGTGTAGTGTATAGTAGTGTAGTGGTGAGTGTAGTGTATAGTAGTGTAGTGGTGGTGTAGTGTATACTAGTGTAGTAGTGAGTGTAGTGTATAGTAGTGTAGTGGTGAGTGTAGTGTATAGTAGTGTAGTGGTGGTGTAGTGTATAGTAGTGTAGTGGTGAGTGTAGTGTATAGTAGTGTAGTGGTGAGTGTAGTGTATAGTAGTGTAGTGGTGGTGTAGTGTATAGTAGTGTAGTGGTGAGTGTAGTGTATGGTAGTGTAGTGGTGAGTGTAGTGTATAGTAGTGTAGTGGTGGTGTAGTGTATAGTAGTGTAGTGGTGGTGTAGTGTATAGTAGTGTAGTGGTGGTGTAGTATATAGTAGTGTAGTGTATAGTAGTGTAGTGGTGGTGAGTGTAGTGTATAGTAGTGTAGTAGTGAGTGTAGTGTATGGTATTGAAGTGGTGAGTGTAGTGTATAGTAGCGTAGTGGTGAGTGTAGTGTATAGTAGCGTAGTGGTGAGTGTAGTGTATAGTAGTGTAGTGTATAGTAGTGTAGTGGTGAGTGTAGTGTATAGTAGTGTAGTGGTGAGTGTAGTGCATAATAGTGTAGTGGTGAGTGTAGTGTATAGTGATGTTGTATATATAGGCCTTTTTCCAAAAATGTATATTAACAATAATTCTGCCATTTGTTTAATAATAATCGATAAAATAAATAAATAAAGACCCTCAAACCCGCTACCTCCCACAGGCACCAAGCAGCTGGAGGTCGTAAAAGGCCATGAAATAATAAACTCCGGGGCAAAGGGTGGTTAACGGCTATTTGCAAAATCTCCAGATTGCCAAGAGACAGTTCACAAAGAAATATCCAGAATAACAGGCACAGACACAGAGCACAGGGCAAACGGACATTTTTACTGATATTTTTTTTACAGAAAAAGTTGAAGCTTGACTATAAGAATAAGTCGACATGATAGACTGCAGTCTATATTAGTGGCTTTATTATTACTTATATTATTTCACTCTTATTCAACTCATATATTGTTTCTTATTGTATATTTATATCTATGTAACTTCACCAAGAGAACCAAGGAATGTGAATTCTGGCAGTCAAGAAAGTGAGGGCTTGGTTATATCTCCAGCCTCGGGATATCTCTGACCTCGAGAATAAAAAGAAAACACGGATCCCTGGATGCAGACAGGGAGAAAAAGTTAATAAACCCTTGGAATACCGGAGTTAACATCTAATGGTACATTACAAATCTTGGTTTAACACAGACCAAATAATAATCACAAGAGATTAGACCTAGGCTAATTCATTAGAGGTACACGAAATAGGTCAAACACACAAAGACCAGATAAATGTATTCCATGAAATCAGAGCCTCCCCAGCCGCCTTTGTCTTCCAACAATTTGACCCAAACAGATGGGTCAAAAATCGCACACATGTGCATAAATCAGTACGATTATATCTCTAATTAGCATAATTTATGCGAATAATTACGCACATAAACATAGTTTCAGACAATTACGCATATTCCCAAAAATTCGTAATTTGTTTTATTAATTTCATCAAATTTTCAAGACACGGCATATACAACAGTAGTGTAGTGGTGAGTGTAGTGTTAAGTAGTGTAGTGGTGAGTGTAGTGTATATTAATGTAGTGGTGGTGTAGTACGTAGTAGTGTAGTGGTGAGTGTAGTGTATAGTAGTGTAGTGGTGAGTGTGGTGTATAGTAGTGTAGTGGTGAGTGTAGTGTATAGTAGTGTAGTGGTGAGTGTAGTGTATAGTAGTGTAGTGGTGAGTGTAGTGTATAGTAGTGTAGTGGTGGTGTAGTGTATAGTAGTGTAGTGGTGGTGTAGTGTATAGTAGTGTAGTGGTGGTGTAGTGTATAGTAGTGTAGTGGTGGTGTAGTGTATAGTAGTGTAGTGTATAGTAGTGTAGTGGTGGTGAGTGTAGTGTATAGTAGTGTAGTGGTGAGTGTAGTGTATAGTAGTGTAGTGGTGAGTGTAGTGTATAGTAGTGTAGTGGTGGTGTAGTGTATAGTAGTGTAGTGGTGGTGTAGTGTATAGTAGTGTAGTGGTGGTGTAGTGTATAGTAGTGTAGTGTATAGTAGTGTAGTGGTGGTGAGTGTAGTGTATAGTAGTGTAGTGGTGAGTGTAGTGTATAGTAGTGTAGTGGTGAGTGTAGTGTATAGTAGTGTAGTGGTGAGTGTAGTGTATAGTAGTGTAGTGGTGGTGTAGTGTATACTAGTGTAGTAGTGAGTGTAGTGTATAGTAGTGTAGTGGTGAGTGTAGTGTATAGTAGTGTAGTGGTGGTGTAGTGTATAGTAGTGTAGTGGTGAGTGTAGTGTATAGTAGTGTAGTGGTGAGTGTAGTGTATAGTAGTGTAGTGGTGGTGTAGTGTATAGTAGTGTAGTGGTGAGTGTAGTGTATGGTAGTGTAGTGGTGAGTGTAGTGTATAGTAGTGTAGTGGTGGTGTAGTGTATAGTAGTGTAGTGGTGGTGTAGTGTATAGTAGTGTAGTGGTGGTGTAGTATATAGTAGTGTAGTGTATAGTAGTGTAGTGGTGGTGAGTGTAGTGTATAGTAGTGTAGTAGTGAGTGTAGTGTATGGTATTGAAGTGGTGAGTGTAGTGTATAGTAGCGTAGTGGTGAGTGTAGTGTATAGTAGCGTAGTGGTGAGTGTAGTGTATAGTAGTGTAGTGTATAGTAGTGTAGTGGTGAGTGTAGTGTATAGTAGTGTAGTGGTGAGTGTAGTGCATAATAGTGTAGTGGTGAGTGTAGTGTATAGTGATGTTGTATATATAGGCCTTTTTCCAAAAATGTATATTAACAATAATTCTGCCATTTGTTTAATAATAATCGATAAAATAAATAAATAAAGACCCTCAAACCCGCTACCTCCCACAGGCACCAAGCAGCTGGAGGTCGTAAAAGGCCATGAAATAATAAACTCCGGGGCAAAGGGTGGTTAACGGCTATTTGCAAAATCTCCAGATTGCCAAGAGACAGTTCACAAAGAAATATCCAGAATAACAGGCACAGACACAGAGCACAGGGCAAACGGACATTTTTACTGATATTTTTTTTACAGAAAAAGTTGAAGCTTGACTATAAGAATAAGTCGACATGATAGACTGCAGTCTATATTAGTGGCTTTATTATTACTTATATTATTTCACTCTTATTCAACTCATATATTGTTTCTTATTGTATATTTATATCTATGTAACTTCACCAAGAGAACCAAGGAATGTGAATTCTGGCAGTCAAGAAAGTGAGGGCTTGGTTATATCTCCAGCCTCGGGATATCTCTGACCTCGAGAATAAAAAGAAAACACGGATCCCTGGATGCAGACAGGGAGAAAAAGTTAATAAACCCTTGGAATACCGGAGTTAACATCTAATGGTACATTACAAATCTTGGTTTAACACAGACCAAATAATAATCACAAGAGATTAGACCTAGGCTAATTCATTAGAGGTACACGAAATAGGTCAAACACACAAAGACCAGATAAATGTATTCCATGAAATCAGAGCCTCCCCAGCCGCCTTTGTCTTCCAACAATTTGACCCAAACAGATGGGTCAAAAATCGCACACATGTGCATAAATCAGTACGATTATATCTCTAATTAGCATAATTTATGCGAATAATTACGCACATAAACATAGTTTCAGACAATTACGCATATTCCCAAAAATTCGTAATTTGTTTTATTAATTTCATCAAATTTTCAAGACACGGCATATACAACAGTAGTGTAGTGGTGAGTGTAGTGTATAGTAGTGTAGTGTTGAGTGTAGTCTATAGCAGTGAAGTGGTGAGTGTAGTGGTGAGTGTAGTGTAGTGGTGAGTGTAGCGTATAGTAGTGTAGTAGTGAGTGTAGTGTATAGTAGTGTAGTGTTGAGTGTAGCGTTTCGTAGTGTAGTGGTGAGTGTAGTGTATAGTAGTGTAGTGGTGAGTGTAGTGTATATTAATGTAGTGGTGGTGTAGTACGTAGTAGTGTAGTGGTGAGTGTAGTGTATAGTAGTGTAGTGGTGAGTGTGGTGTATAGTAGTGTAGTGGTGAGTGTAGTGTATAGTAGTGTAGTGGTGAGTGTAGTGTATAGTAGTGTAGTGGTGAGTGTAGTGTATAGTAGTGTAGTGGTGGTGTAGTGTATAGTAGTGTAGTGGTGGTGTAGTGTATAGTAGTGTAGTGGTGGTGTAGTGTATAGTAGTGTAGTGTATAGTAGTGTAGTGGTGGTGAGTGTAGTGTATAGTAGTGTAGTGGTGAGTGTAGTGTATAGTAGTGTAGTGGTGAGTGTAGTGTATAGTAGTGTAGTGGTGAGTGTAGTGTATAGTAGTGTAGTGGTGGTGTAGTGTATACTAGTGTAGTAGTGAGTGTAGTGTATAGTAGTGTAGTGGTGAGTGTAGTGTATAGTAGTGTAGTGGTGGTGTAGTGTATAGTAGTGTAGTGGTGAGTGTAGTGTATAGTAGTGTAGTGGTGAGTGTAGTGTATAGTAGTGTAGTGGTGGTGTAGTGTATAGTAGTGTAGTGGTGAGTGTAGTGTATGGTAGTGTAGTGGTGAGTGTAGTGTATAGTAGTGTAGTGGTCGTGTAGTGTATAGTAGTGTAGTGGTGGTGTAGTGTATAGTAGTGTAGTGGTGGTGTAGTGTATAGTAGTGTAGTGTATAGTAGTGTAGTGGTGGTGAGTGTAGTGTATAGTAGTGTAGTAGTGAGTGTAGTGTATGGTATTGAAGTGGTGAGTGTAGTGTATAGTAGCGTAGTGGTGAGTGTAGTGTATAGTAGCGTAGTGGTGAGTGTAGTGTATAGTAGTGTAGTGTATAGTAGTGTAGTGGTGAGTGTAGTGTATAGTAGTGTAGTGGTGAGTGTAGTGCATAATAGTGTAGTGGTGAGTGTAGTGTATAGTGATGTTGTATATATAGGCCTTTTTCCAAAAATGTATATTAACAATAATTCTGCCATTTGTTTAATAATAATCGATCAAATAAATAAATAAACACCCTCAAACCCGCTACCTCCCACAAGCACCAAGCAGCTGGAGGTCGTAAAAGGCCATTAAATAATAAACTCCGGGGCAAAGGGTGGTTAACGGCTATTTGCAAAATCTCCAGATTGCCAAGAGACAGTTCACAAAGAAATATCCAGAATCACAGGCACAGACACAGAGCACAGGGCAAACGGACATTTTTACTGATATTTTTTTTACGGAAAAAGTTGAAGCTTGACTATAAGAATAAGTCGACATGATAGACTGCAGTCTATATTAGTGGCTTTATTATTACTTATATTATTTCACTCTTATTCAACTCATATATTGTTTCTTATTGTATATTTCTGTCTATGTAACTTCACCAAGAGAACCAAGGAATGTGAATTCTGGCAGTCAAGAAAGTGAGGGCTTGGTTATATCTCCAGCCTCGGGATATCTCTGACCTCGAGAATAAAAAGAAAACACGGATCCCTGGATGCAGACAGGGAGCAAAAGTTAATAAACCCTTGGAATACCGGAGTTAACATCTAATGGTACATTACAAATCTTGGTTTAACACAAACCAAATAATAATCACAAGAGATTAGACCTAGGCTAATTCATTAGAGGTACACGAAATAGGTCAAACACACAAAGACCAGATAAATGTATTCCATGAAATCAGAGCCTCCCCAGCCGCCTTTGTCTTCCAACAATTTGACCCAAACAGATGGGTCAAAAATCGCACACATGTGCATAAATCAGTACGATTATATCTCTAATTAGCATAATTTATGCGAATAATTACACACGTAAACATAGTTTCAGACAATTACGCATATTCCCAAAAATTCGTAATTTTTTTTATTAATTTCATCAAATTTTCAAGACACGGCATATACAACAGTAGTGTAGTGGTGAGTGTAGTGTATAGTAGTGTAGTGTTGAGTGTAGTCTATAGCAGTGAAGTAGTGAGTGTAGTGGTGAGTGTAGCGTATAGTAGTGTAGTAGTGAGTGTAGTGTATAGTAGTGTAGTGTTGAGTGTAGCGTTTCGTAGTGTAGTGGTGAGTGTAGTGTATAGTAGTGTAGTGGTGAGTGTAGTGTACTGTATAGTAGTGTAGTGGTGAGTGTAGTGTATAGTAGTATAGTGGTGAGTGTATTGTATAGTAGTGTGGTGGTGAGTGTAGTGTATAGTAGTGTAGTGGTGAGTGAAGTGTATAGTAGCGTAGTGGTGAGTGTAGTGTATAGTAGTGTAGTGGTGAGTGTAGTGTATAGTAGTGTAGTGGTGAGTGTAGTGCATAATAGTGTAGTGGTGAGTGTAGTGTATAGTGATGTTGTATATATAGGCCTTTTTCCAAAAATGTATATTAACAATAATTCTGCCATTTGTTTAATAATAATCGATCAAATAAATAAATAAACACCCTCAAACCCGCTACCTCCCACAAGCACCAAGCAGCTGGAGGTCGTAAAAGGCCATTAAATATTAAACTCCGGGGCAAAGGGTGGTTAACGGCTATTTGCAAAATCTCCAGATTGCCAAGAGACAGTTCACAAAGAAATATTCAGAATCACAGGCACAGACACAGAGCACAGGGCAAACGGACATTTTTACTGATATTTTTTTTACGGAAAAAGTTGAAGCTTGACTATAAGAATAAGTCGACATGATAGACTGCAGTCTATATTAGTGGCTTTATTATTACTTATATTATTTCACTCTTATTCAACTCATATATTGTTTCTTATTGTATATTTCTGTCTATGTAACTTCACCAAGAGAACCAAGGAATGTGAATTCTGGCAGTCAAGAAAGTGAGGGCTTGGTTATATCTCCAGCCTCGGGATATCTCTGACCTCGAGAATAAAAAGAAAACACGGATCCCTGGATGCAGACAGGGAGCAAAAGTTAATAAACCCTTGGAATACCGGAGGTAACATCTAATGGTACATTACAAATCTTGGTTTAACACAAACCAAATTATAATCACAAGAGATTAGACCTAGGCTAATTCATTAGAGGTACACGAAATAGGTCAAACACACAAAGACCAGATAAATGTATTCCATGAAATCAGAGCCTCCCCAGCCGCCTTTGTCTTCCAACAATTTGACCCAAACAGATGGGTCAAAAATCGCACACATGTGCATAAATCAGTACGATTATATCTCTAATTAGCATAATTTATGCGAATAATTACACACGTAAACATAGTTTCAGACAATTACGCATATTCCCAAAAATTCGTAATTTTTTTTATTAATTTCATCAAATTTTCAAGACACGGCATATACAACAGTAGTGTAGTGGTGAGTGTAGTGTATAGTAGTGTAGTGTTGAGTGTAGTCTATAGCAGTGAAGTAGTGAGTGTAGTGGTGAGTGTAGTGTAGTGGTGAGTGTAGCGTATAGTAGTGTAGTAGTGAGTGTAGTGTATAGTAGTGTAGTGTTGAGTGTAGCGTTTCGTAGTGTAGTGGTGAGTGTAGTGTATAGTAGTGTAGTGGTGAGTGTAGTGTACTGTATAGTAGTGTAGTGGTGAGTGTAGTGTATAGTAGTATAGTGGTGAGTGTATTGTATAGTAGTGTGGTGGTGAGTGTAGTGTATAGTAGTGTAGTGGTGAGTGAAGTGTATAGTAGCGTAGTGGTGAGTGTAGTGTATAGTAGTGTAGTGGTGAGTGTAGTGTATAGTAGTGTAGTGGTGAGTGTAGTGCATAATAGTGTAGTGGTGAGTGTAGTTTATAGTGATGTTGTATATATAGGCCTTTTTCCAAAAATGTATATTAACAATAATTCTGCCATTTGTTTAATAATAATCGATAAAATAAATAAATAAAGACCCTCAAACCCGCTACCTCCCACAAGCACCAAGCAGCTGGAGGTCGTAAAAGGCCATTAAATATTAAACTCCGGGGCAAAGGGTGGTTAACGGCTATTTGCAGAATGTCCAGATTGCCAAGAGACAGTTCACAAACAAATATCCAGAATCACAGGCACAGACACAGAGCACAGGGCAAACGGACATTTTTACTGATATATTTTTTACGGAAAAAGTTGAAGCTTGACTATAAGAATAAGTCGACATGATAGACTGCAGTCTATATTAGTGGCTTTATTATTACTTATATTATTTCACTCTTATTCAACTCATATATTGTTTCTTATTGTATATTTCTGTCTATGTAACTTCACCAAGAGAACCAAGGAATGTGAATTCTGGCAGTCAAGAAAGTGAGGGCTTGGTTATATCTCCAGCCTCGGGATATCTCTGACCTCGAGAATAAAAAGAAAACACGGATCCCTGGATGCAGACAGGGAGCAAAAGTTAATAAACCCTTGGAATACCGGAGGTAATATCTAATGGTACATTACAAATCTTGGTTTAACACAAACCAAATTATAATCACAAGAGATTAGACCTAGGCTAATTCATTAGAGGTACACGAAATAGGTCAAACACACAAAGACCAGATAAATGTATTCCATGAAATCAGAGCCTCCCCAGCCGCCTTTGTCTTCCAACAATTTGACCCAAACAGACGGTAGCCATAAAACGTATGAAAGGTGCATCCCCTCCCTTAGCGGACACCGCGAAGAGAGGGGTTTGGAGGGCAAACAAACATCAATTTGATGTAAAGCAGCCCGGGGTCACCAAGAGAAGAGGGGAAGGGGGCAATCAGGCGTGGCGGGAGAGCATGACGGAGTAAACATCTGTTTTTTTCTCTCGCAAGAGACACGCAGAGGGGAGATTTTTCGGATATAAACAGCAACACGACACACACAGTTGATCTCGACAATTTAGCTCGGCAAGGGACAGCTCGGCGAGCGACAGAAGAGGGCGGCGAGCGGCAAGCTCCGGGGTGAGACTCTGAAATCAAGCAGGGATGGGGAGACTTGCCGCGTAGCGATGTGTCACCGAACACGAGTTTAGAGCTGACAGAAGAAGTATCGCTCAAAGTCATTCCATCCTGAGTGCCAGCTCCCACCAGCAGCTCCACCGAGCACGGGTGTCTGCCACCAGCAAACGAACTGCACGCGCAATTGGGCATCAACAAAGAGCACAGGGCAGGAGGGAGCGCGTGCAACGCCGCTCCTCCAGCAGTGGAATGAGCCTGCTCCTGCCAGCGGACCAGTGGCAAGCATGATCGAGCATCTTCAAGGACAAGCAACGTGCTGACATAGCTCCTCCAGCAGTGGAAAGAGCGTGTATCTGCCAGCGGACGGGCAGCTAAACTGCTGCCCCGAGCAAGAAAAAGCAACGAGGCCGTTTTACGACACGCCACCCTCACACCCTCACCGCTCCGCAGGGGACAAACACATTTTTGATACAAGGGATGCCCAACCTCGGCGTTTGCTTAACGCAAGAAGATCAACAACACTCACACATTAACACGTACAAGAAGACTCGTGATAAGTGCATCAACTACTAGCTTATAACGAAGCACATTGCGGCCCATTGAGTTACGTGGACACAGTCATTTGGAAGTATTTTAGTCGTTAATTTTTTTCTTTCTTTTTAATTGCATAACTATTACCAACGAATTCATTGATAAAACTAAACGTTTAGAAACCTACATTATGAATCTACACACCCACATGGAGAATATGGTGTTGAAATCATTATTTTGATCACAGAATCTTGCCCGCGAATTAATTGAAGCCTCAGCCAATTGATAAGCATTTGCTGAAGCAGGCACACTGTCGCACACCATTGTTCCAAGACATTTCGTAATTACACAATCTTCCCAATGAATTAATTGCCGTATACCTTTGCCTTCGGGACATGTTTCTTTATTGCCCTTCGTATGAATATTGTTGCATGAATTTTTAAGGCCTTTTTCCTATCACCATATATGCTCGCATTACTCTAAGGAATTTATCAATTATTCGGTTACCCAGTTTAACAACGTGATCATTGAAGATTAAATGTATGGATCAATGAGGAGAACATCTCCAGGAGTACTGTGTTGACAATTCCAAGCATAAGAGTTCGCATATTAGAGTGGTAAGGTTTTGTTTAGAAATTCAAATTGCTTAACCCAGAAGTGTCTGAGTGGTGCCTTCCTAAGTTCATGCGTAATAATCTTAATTATAAGAACTGTATCCTGCGGTGAGATTTTAATTTGGAAACCTGACATAAACATGCTAATACATAATCAGCAAATGTTAAAGCGAGAATAATTGTATTATACCGACTGATAATACAAACCTAGCCAACGAAGCCTAGCTTAATCTGGCATACTTACATCACACCTGCATAACTTCATACAATTAATTGTACGATCCCGATTGATAATACTACCCTCGTCAGCGCGGCAGGGCCTAATTATCATAACGGCTTTCATTAGCATAATCTCACACATGTGCATAAATCAATACGATTATATCTCTAATTAGCATAATTTATGCGAATAATTACGCACATAAACATAGTTTCAGACAATTACGCATATTCCCAAAAATTCGTAATTTTTATTTATTAATTTCATCAAATTTTCAAGACCCGGCATATACAACAGTAGTGTAGTGGTGAGTGTAGTGTATAGTAGTGTAGTGTTGAGTGTAGTCTATAGCAGTGAAGTGGTGAGTATAGTGGTTAGTGTAGTGTAGTCGTGAGTGTAGTGTATAGTAGTGTAGTGGTGAGTGTAGTGTATAGTAGTGTAGTGGTGAGTGTAGTGTATAGTAGTGTAGTGTTGAGTGTAGCGTTTCGTAGTGTAGTGGTGAGTGTAGTGTATAGTAGTGTAGTGTTGAGTGTAGTGTTTCGTAGTGTAGTGGTGAGTGTTGTGTATAGTAGTGTAGTGGTGAGTGTAGTGTACTGTATAGTAGTGTAGTGGTGAGTGTAGTGTATAGTAGTATAGTGGTGAGTATATTGTATAGTAGTGTGGTGGTGAGTGTAGTGTATAGTAGTGTAGTAGTGAGTGTAGTGTATAGTAGTGTAGTGGTGAGTGTAGTGTATAGTAGTGTAGTGGTGAGTGTAGTGTATAGTAGTCTAGTGGTGAGTGTAGTGTATAGTAGTGTAGTGGTGAGTGTAGTGTATAGTAGTGTAGTGTATAGTAGTGTAGTGGTGAGTGTAGTGTATAGTAGTGTAGTGGTGAGTGTAGTGTATAGTAGTGTAGTGGTGGTGTAGTACGTAGTAGTGTAGTGGTGAGTGTAGTGTATAGTAGTGTAGTGGTGAGTGTGGTGTATAGTAGTGTAGTGGTGGTGTAGTGTATAGTAGTGTAGTGGTGAGTGTAGTGTATAGTGGTGTAGTGGTGAGTGTATTGTATAGTAGTGTAGTGTATAGTAGTGTAGTGGTGAGTGTAGTGTATAGTAGTGTAGTGGTGAGTATAGTGTGTAGTGGTGAGTATAGTGTATAGTAGTGTAGTGGTGAGTATATTGTATAGTAGTGTAGTGGTGAGTGTACTGTATGCTGTAGTAGTGTAGTGGTGAGTGTAGTGCATAGTTGTGTATTGGTGAGTGTAGTTTCTATTAGTGTAGTGGTGAGTGTAGTGTATAGTAGTGTAGTGGTGAGTGTAGTGTATAGTAGTGTAGTGGTGAGTGTAGTGTATAGTGGTGTAGTGGTGAGTGTAGTGTATAGTGGTGTAGTGGTGAGTGTAGTGTATAGTGGTTTAGTGGTGAGTGTAGTGTATAGTGGTGTAGTGGTGAGTGTAGTGTATAGTAATGTAGTGGTGAGTGTAGTGTATAGTAGTGTAGTGGTGAGTGTAGTGTATAGTGGTGTAGTGTATAGTGGTGTAGTGGTGAGTGTAGTGTATAGTAGTGTAGTGGTGTGTGTAGTAGTGTAGTGGTGTGTGTAGTGTATAGTAGTGTAGTGGTGAGTGTAGTGTATAGTAGTGTAGTGGTGAGTGTAGTGTAGTGGTGAGTGTAGTGTATAGTAGTGTAGTGGTGAGTGTAGTGTATAGCAGTGTAGGGGTGAGTGTAGTGTATAGTAGTGTAGTGGTGAGTGTAGTGTATAGTGTAGTGGGCTCAAACAGACACTCAAACGTACTGTTTGTAGGCAACACATTTATTTAACCACCACGTTACTGTGGTGCCACGACCATTGAGCCACTCTGCAAGCGCTGCGACCCTGCTCTGAACATACACACACGCACACACACGCCGGGGTCCGGTGGGGGATCGCCTGGCACCACGGGTTTTCATCCGAAGTGCCCCTAGCGGGGATGTCCCACGGTTTCCCGGTGCCAGGAGATTGGCCGACCCCCCCCCCCCCAGGCCAAATTGCATTGTGGCCCCTCTTAAATTCGCTTAACATTGTATTGGCGCATAGAAGCTCACCGGGCTAACCACAATGAGACACTCACTGCACTGGGGAGGGGCCAGGGTAAAGGCCAGGGTAAAATATTACCCGGGCAGCACAGACAAGGGAAATCCCTGTGGACACCGCGGGTGTGTATTCAGCCGGGCAGCCGCTCAGCGGGTGAGGAATGCGGGCGCGGAGACAAGAGACAGGGCGGGACAGCGTGACGTAATGCCCTAGGTTACAGGCGGGAAACTTTCGAAAATTGAAAGGTAGGCGCACGATTGGCTGTGCAGGATAATGTCACGTAACCCTGGATTTTCAGAATCCCAGGGCATAACAGGAGGGAGTGAAAAACCGTAAAGGGACTTCTCCTCCAGTCGTTCATGGGCAGGCAGCCGACGTCGTGGAAGCGCTACCCGCTAGCACACAAGCGCATTGGGGGGGGCGTGAAAGCAGTTCCGGCCAAATTTGTACAGCAGGAAATGTCGCGTGCGCACTGACCATTGTGCTCCGCAGTTCCTCCTCACATTCAAGGAACTGTGGGGGCTGATGGCCCGGTGGCTGACGCAGCTGCAGGAGTATAACCTGCAGATCGAGTACAGGGCTGCACGGATGGACGCAAACGCGGACGCATTGTCAAGGCGACCCGCGGTGTGCTCTGAGACACGGGCTGAGGAGGCCTGCCTGTGCTTCACGGGAGGGTGCTGCCGACAGACAGCAGCCCCCCGTGAAGCATCAGCCGGGCGAACCAGCTGGTTGGGGTCGACCTACAGGGGCCATTCACGCGATCCCACCGAGGCAACCGGTATATCCTCGTGGCGGTAGAGTATTTACACGCTATCCAGTGGCAGTGGCCATCCCCGACAAGACGGCCCTTGTGGTCACCTGGGCATTTGTGGAGCAGTGCGTGCTTAAACATGGGATCCCCGAACGAGTCATTACTGACCAGGGTTGTGAGTTCGAGGCAGAGCTATTTCAGGAGCAGTGCCGGGAGTTCACTCTCCAGAAGGACCGAACCATAGCATACCACCCCAGGCAAATGGCATGATAGAGCGCATGAATCAGACCTTAGCCGGGAAGCCAATCAGCAGGATTGGGATGAACGCCTCCTCTACACTCTGTTTGCCCACAATACCACGGTGCACATGTCCATTGGACAGACCCCGTTCCTAATGATGTTTGGTCGTGAGTCTCGCCTACCGGCAGATCTGTTGTTTGGCATTCCCCCTCCACAATTGGAGGAGGGGATCCAGCCCGTGGAGCACCTGATGGGGACCCTGCGAGGGGCCCGTGGCCGGGCCTACCAGCAGGGGGAGGCCGCACATCAGCGGGCTCTAAGGTGCGGCTGCACACCCCGCACGTAGGGGCCGGACAGGTGGGGAAGCTGACCACCTACTGGCGCGGACCCTGGACCGTGGTGCGGCAGATCTCCCCCTGGACGGTGCTGATCCTGGGCGGCGAGAGGGGCCGAGAGGCGGTGGTCAACGTCCGCCGATTAAAACCATGGAGGGCAGCCCCGGCAAGAGAGACCCCCGCCCTCCGGGTACCCCTAACCCTAACTGCCCGAGATCTGCCTCTAACTGAGACACCTGCCCGGTCAGCCCCCCTACCGTGGAGTGTAGCCCTCCCATCTCGGATTGGATCGTCTCCACCGTAGACTGCAGCTTGGTCATATTCCCGTGTACTCGGGTCACCTCCTTGCTTACGTGGGTCACCTGCTCGTTTACTTGGGTTACTTTCCCGCGTAAATGGGTCACATGGCCGGCGATATATCCCCTATGCCGGTCTGTAGCCCCGCCACCCATCCTGGGGCTGTCTCGCGGGGTCCCAGAGGCTCCCTCGTCCGTCCCCTCCCCCCTTACCATCCTGGTGAGCTCCTCCTCCTCTTCCTCCTCTGAACTGCGCACGCTCACTGGCGAGTCTCTCGCATGCACGTGAGCGCTCCACAAGGGTGTTAAATGGGAGGCGCGCACGGCTTACATTGTTCTGCCACCACAAGGTGCCAGCCAGATATCTCTGGACCTTCTCGGCGGTGAGGTCCTCAATTATTTCCGCAGCGTACCCCGGGCGTGCGATCTGCACTAGCGAGCGCACGTCCTCGGCGTAGTTGCGGAGGTCCTCGCTCGGCTGGCGGCGGCGCGAATCGAATGCCGCCGTCGCCTCCTCCTCATTGCGCGCCGAAGCGTTGGCCGAGTCGGTGTATTAGTTCACCCCACTGCGCTTGCGCGCTTGCGGGGTAGCGCTTCCACAAAGTTGGCTGCCCGCCCATCCAACTGCATATTCAGCCGTTGCAACGCTTGTGCGTCCGTCCAGCCGTTTATATATTTGGCGTACGTAGAGGTTGCGGGAAAATGACTTCCATGACGGAATCCCTTGCCTGGTGAATACCCATCTTACCTTAGCTTGGGGTGGGGCGCCTCTCTTCCTTGGAGGCGTGGGGGGGTCGTACCACCTCTTACACCATTCTGTGGGGCCTGACGCCCCTCTCCTCCTCTCCCCCCCCCCCTCCTCTGCCCCTTCTCGCCGGGCTGCCACCGATCAGCTGATCGGCCTCACCACACCAGCGTTCTCTCTGAGCCACATGGCTAGTGGCTGGCTCCCCACCGCCTCGAGTTATCCCACACACTCGTAGCAGCACTTGCGGGCATCACACGGATGCTGCGAGTGGCTCAAGGAGGCAGGATGGCAGGGAAGGGTCTGGATGGCCTCGAGGTTGAAGACAACTGCCCTCACCGGCCCGTGGCACCAATCTTTCTTCTCTCAACTTCAAAGGCCCAGGGTGGCATTGTACTGCGTAGCCAATCGCGTGCTCACCTGCGCCATCTGCATGGAGGGCCACGGGGTCTGCTGCTGCTCTTCTGGCCTAGTATTCCACCCTCCGCTTCTCCCAGTGTCGTGAGTAACTCATTGCGGTTGGCCCAGTGAACCTTTTCGTTCTGTGCCCATGCAATCTTAAGCCAATTCAGGGGCACCGCAATGTAACATGTCCTGTGGGGGGTCGGCCAATCTCCTGGCACCGGGAAACCGTGTGACTCTCCCTCTAGGGGCCCTGTAGATTAAAACCCGATGTGCCAGGCAACCCCCGTCAGGACACTGCTACGTGGGTGCGCTGTGTGTGGGTTGTGTGTTTAGTGTGGGGGCCGGGAGGGGATTGCAGCGTTTGCGGAGTTGCTCCGTGGTCGTGGCACCACAAGTGCTCTATTACAGTAGTGTAGTGTATGGTGTAGTGTATAGTGTAGTGTATGGTGTAGTGTGTAGTGTAGTCTATAGTGTATAGTATAGTGTAGTCTATAGTGTAGTGTATAGTGTAGTGTACAGTGTATAGTATGCACACCATACACTACACTAGACACTAGTGCTGCATAAGTAATGAATTGGCACGGTCTGTTTACGCAACACTAAACCTCTCTAGCTGGCCATGTCGGGTGGTGGTGGCGGGTTTAACGATGCCACGTTGACATCTTTTACGCGATCGCACCCGACCAAAACCCTGTAATAATTACTGATGACGTTGGTAGTGAAAGCCCTCTATGTCCTAAAATTAAAAAAAATAAAACACATCGACGATTCTCACCCTTTTCAGCGTTCCACCGATTCTCTCACCCACCCGCCCCCCCCCCCCCCCGTCACGAATTCCCCCCCGGGGGCAGCCGTGCCGGGCCTGGGAGATCACCGGGAGAGGATCGCGGATTCTCGACGGGAGACGGTGAAGAATGACGACGCCGCACTGGGAAGGAAGAAACTCGAAGACAACTCGCGCCCTGGTGTGCGCTTTCTTTTTCGTTCTAAGGCAAAAAAAAACCCCTTTAATGTCAAAACTTGGTACAACTATTGACATCCTCCCAAAAAATATATGTAATAAAATAAAATATAAAGGCGACGACTCGTCAGGGCGGCAAGCTCCGGTAACGGCGCTTGTGCCAAACGGTGCGGGACTCGCCGATTAGTCGCAAGCGGTTTTAGAATGAGCGCACGAATGATCGCATCACGTAGATTACAACAGCACCACCACACAAGAACAAAGACAAAGATCCCCTTTCCCCGTGTAGCCTTAACAAACTTTTGGGGGCAAGTGCTGTCAGCGAGCAACGCCTATGAAGGCTACCGGCACTGTGGCACACGAGGGGGTGGGTGGCCGACACCACGCCAAGGCTGCCCTTTGTCTCCGCAGTGGCGACGTCAACGCATCGTGTGCCAAACCTCCCTTGCCACTACCAATCAGCTTCAAAGACAATGCATCATCATTGACGACCAGAGCATGGAGAGGACCAATCAGCTTCAAAGACAATGCATCATCATCTACTACCAGAGCACGGCTTTTGGTTTGCATGTTCACCACACATGTATATGTGTGGTGAATGCAAGTAAGGTTTCCGATTGGTGTTTTAACATCTTAACACACACCACAACACCCTCTTTTATTGACAGAAAAGGATATTTAAAAAACCCATTGTTATAGCAATGCATTGGCAAGTGTTCTTCACTTAAGAAGCACCCCCTCCACCCCCCCCCCCGCCCTTAGCCGTCGGCTGTGTCGGGTGGTGGCGGGTTTCGCGGCGCGTTCGTACGCGAGGCCCCTGTGAGCTGCCGTGCGGCAGCCCTTGTTCACTAGCGGAGTCAGCGGCTCCAGCTGGAGGCTTTGCACGCGGAAACCCGTGGGCCAAGTAGCGGCCAAGCGGCTGCCGGAGCGCGATTATAAAATGGAGGGATGCCCCCGCCCGCGCCTTGAGAAAAATCGATGCGACCGCGAGGAGAGAACGACGCACCAGAACTCCAAGTATGCGAGCAGGCCTCGTCGAGCCCACGGAGACCTCTACGCGATCGAACCCAAGAGAAAAAACAACCTTGATTATTACCGCGTAAAAATATGAGAAAAGCATCAATGATCGAATCACGAGATCATGACACGGCGTGTGTCTGTGTGTGTGTCTGTGCGTGTCTGAGTGTGTCTGTGTGTGTGTGTCAACAAAAGCCACTACAGATGGCCACATGGAATGTTCGAACGCTCACTGCGGAGGAGAGGCTGCCACTCCTCTGTCAGGAGCAGGACCGGTATTGCCTGATCTCTGTGGCATTCAGGAGGTCCGGTGGACCAGCTCTGGCTCCTGCCACCATGAGGGGTGGACAATCCTCTACTCGGGGCAGGAGACTGCAAAACAACAGGGTGTGGCTCTTCTTCGAACAAAATAATGAAGGGGGCGTGGAAGTGTGGCAGTGAGGTGTGGGAAGCTGTAAGCCCCAGGCTACTTTGGGCTCGCCTTCCCATCAACCGGAGACGAGGAGTGGTGGTCGTGGTTACTTATGCCCCCACCAAAGACGATCATCCGTGGAGGGATGCAGGCAAGGCCGATGAGTCAGAGGCCTTCTATGACCTCCTGTCACAGGTGCTGGCTAAAGTGGCCCCTCGGGATAGAGTCATCTTGATGGATGACTTTAATGCCCGAGTTGGTCATGATGCTGGCACCAGGTCTGGAGTGATTGGAGGGCATGGGCCAGATCAGGACAATAACAACGATAGGAGGCTGCTAGATTTTTGTGCAGCCCATGGGCTTGTAAGTACCAACACGCTGTTTCGGCATTGGCACATCCACACAACATCATGGATACATGCCGGCTCCAAGCAGGAACATCTACTGGACTACATAATGGCAGAACAGTGGATGCGGGCCAATGACCTTGACACCAGTATTTACCGTGGAGCTGATCTGCCCAATGACCATCGACTTGTCATCTGTAAGAAGCGCCTGCCATTCTTCCACTCCGGTGGTGCGTGTACACCCAGGACTCCATTCCAACCTAAGGTGGCCTGGTCTCAGCTAGCTGATGGAAGTTGCAAGCAAGAATTTAATCATTGCTTGCGGCTGGGGTTGGCATCGTGCCCCATTCCTTCTGATGTCGAGGGTAAATGGGCGAGGTTAAGGACTGTGACTCATGCAGCTGCAATGGCTGCTTTGGGTACGCGGTCCAGACCTCCCCAGAGACCCTGGCTGACAGAGAAGGTGTTTAAGATGGTTGAGAAAAAGCGGCAGGCCCACTGTCATCGGCTACAGCATTCCACGTCAGAGAATGAGGAGGCTTACCACAGCCTTCGCTCGGAGGTTTGGAGAGCTGTGAGGCGCTGCAAGGATGGGTGGTGGTCGCGGGTTGCTGGGGAGATGGAGTGTGCCTCAATGTCCCGCGATCACAAATCCCTATTTAACTCCATCAAAAAAGAAACCTGCAGTACCACACCTATTACCCTCATTAGGGGATAGAACGGTGATCCAATCTACCGACCCCCAGGAACAAGTTTGCAGATTTGGTGAGCATTTCTGTGAGGTCCTGGGTGAGGGGAAATCCCTCAGCCTAAAAAACATCATGGGACATAGTGGGGATGACCCTGCTGAGGCTGCGATGCCTCAAATATTTGAGGAGGAAGTAATCCCCTGTGAGTGGCTGGCTGAGGTGCCATCTGTTGAGGAAGTACTGATGGCGTTCCGGAGTCTGAGACCAGGAAAGGCACCGGGCAGAGATGATCTCCCAAGCGAAATGCTGAGGGAGGGTGGCGTTTGTGCGCAGACTGCCCTACATGACATCATAACAACAGTCTGGGCCACTGGACGGGTTCCGCAGGATTGGGAGGATGCCCTGGTGGTCCCCCTCTTTAAGAAGGGGGACCACACAGACTGTAACAACCAGAGGGACATCTCACTCCTCAGTGTGCTGGGAAAGGTCCTGGCCTGGCAAGGATTATGCAACATCGCCTTGCTAGGCACGCTGAGGAGAGGCTTGCGGAGCCCCAATGCGGTTTCAGGAAGAGGCTGTCCTGCACAGATGCCATATTTTCTCTCCGTCTGCTACAGCAGAGGTGTAGGGAATTCCAACAAGACCTACATCTCTGCTTTATTGACCTGGTTAAGGCCTATGATACCATCAGTAGGCCTGGGCTCTGGGTTGTTCTTCGTGCTTTCGGAGTCCTTGATCCTCTGCTCACGCTCATTAAGGACCTTCATGATGGTGGGCAGGCCCGGGTAAAACTACGTTGCTGGGAGTCAGAGCCATTCCCTGTACACCTTGGGGTGCGACATAGATGTCCTCTGGCTCCCACATTATTGAACATCTATTTTGACCACATACTTTGCGAAGCCTTCAATAGCTGTACCGAAGGAATTTCCATTTGGTACAGATATAATGGAAGGCTGATCGATGCCCGGGTGCGGTCAAGGGATGGCTCCCTATTGCTCAACCACGTTATGGATACCTGATGATCTGGTAATTGCTGCTCACTCAGAGGAGGAGTTGAAGGCGTTGCTGCTGAAACTGGAGCGTGCCACTAAGAGGTGGGGCCTTACCATCAGCCCCACCAAAACTAAGCACCTGCCTGGGTATTTTGTACCAGTGGACACTACACCCCCACAACTCCCAATTGGTGATAGGGCATTTGTGGAGAGAGTGGAGAGTTTCCCATACCTTGGCAGTGTGCTCATGACTGGATCCGGTTTAACAGCAGAGGTCTCACTCCGAATCAGTCGAGCGGCATTATCTTTTCATCGGTTGCGTAACGCTGTGTGGAACCTACCTGGTCTATCACTCCGCACGAAACTTCAGGTCTTCTCGGCCACGGTCATTCCCTCCCTTCTCTACGCTTGCGAAACGTGGACCCCCATAATGGAACATCTTCGCCAGTTAGAAACATTTAGGCTGGCCTGCCTACGGTCCATCCTGGGTTTAACCAGGAGCTCCTCTGGCGGGCAAGGCTGCGTTGGCTCGGTCATGTAGCCTGCATGCCCAGCCACCGCATGCCGAAACAGCTTTTGTTCGGCCGGATGGAGGGGGCTAGACGGGCGCGGCACGGGCTAGAGAAGAGATGGAGTGATGTGGTACAGGAGGACGTGGAGCTGAGTGGACTTGCCGATGACTGGTACCAGCGGTGTCAACATCGGCCTCTGTGGAGGAGGCTCGTGAAGGACGCTACTGGGCAGTTGGAGGAAGTCGCCCTCCACCAACAACGGATGGTGGAGGAGCAACGCTCACAACAACGAGCAGAGCGCCGGGTGGCTAAAGCACAGCAAGTTGGCACAGTAGGGGCACAGGTGGTGCATCAGCCAGTCGTCTCAGTCAGTCAACCCGTGGCACTTGCTGGGTCTGCTCCGTGACCTCCTGCCAGCGGGCGTTCGACACTTCACGTGGCCTCAAGGTGCACATAGCCTGGCACAAGCATCGTGGTGACATCACCGCCACTTAGTGTTGAATGGCGGTTGTTGTTGATGATGAAGATGATGGTGGTGGTGGTGATGATGGTGGTGGTGATGATGATGGAGATGATGGTGGTGGTGGTGGTTGTGATGGTGGTGGTGGTGATGGTGGTGGTGGTGATGATGAAGATTATGGTGGTGGTGATGAAGGAGATGATGGTGTTGATGATGGTGGTGGTGATAGAGATGATGGTGGTGATGATGGAGATGATGGTAGTAGTTTTGATGGAGATGATGGTGGTAGTGATGATGGAGATGATGGTGGTGGTGGTGATGATGGAGATGATCATGGTGGTGATGGTGATGGTGGTGGTTGTGATGATTTAAATTGTGGTGGTGGAGATGATGGAGATGATGGTGGTGGTTGTGGTGGCGATGATGGTGATGATATTGATCGTCGTTGTGATTATGGTTGTTGTGGTTGATGTTTGTATTGTCGTGGTTCTTAGTAGTAGTTGTGGTGATTATGGTTGTTGTGGTGGTAGTTGTGATTGTTGTTCTGCTTGTGATAATTTGGATTTGGCGTAGGCTTGAAGCCTGCTGAAGTGGTTATTATCACTGCGCTCTCCCGGCTTTGAGAAATAGGCCCAGGTTTTGTGGAAAGACTCCAAGTCGATTATTGATCCGTCAGGCAAACACTGATTTTTGAAAAATGTCTCGGCATCCTGCTTGGCGTGTTCCTTTATGAACTCCTTCGCTTGTTCCCTGAACACCTTGCGCTCCTCCTGAGGGCGTGAGAATCAGAAATCTATACTTTGAATGAAAAATACCCATAGACACACTAAAACTCATATAGACCAACAGAGACCCACAGAGACTTAAACAGACCCAGAGACTCACAGAGGCTTTTACAGACCCAGAGATCCACAGAGACTTATAGAGACCCATAGAGACTTATAGAGATCCCATAGAGACTTATACAGACCCAGAGACCCACAGAGGCATATGCAGACCCATAGACTTACAGAGACTTATACAGACGCAGAGACTTATATAGACCCAGAGACCCACAGAGACCCACAGCATCGTATAAAGAACCACATAGACTTATACAGACCCATAGAGACCCACAGAGATCCAGAGACTGATATAGATCAAAAGAGACCCACCAAGATACAGAGACTCAAATAAACCCATAGAGACCCACAGAGATCCATAGACTCATATAGACCCATAGAGACCCATAGAGACTCAATCGACCCACAGAGTCCCATACTCATGGAGAGCCAAATTAAAACTAAAGAACATATTTTATTTAACCACTTAGCTACTACGTAGCTATTTGTTCATAAGCGATCGAGGCTATCACAAATGTGAGCAGCTCAACCAAGTGACCGGTATCATCATCGTGTGCAAATTTATAGCTGCGGCCACAATGCTGTAAACGCGTGGTGATGTTGATTCTGAACGTGGAGACAAATCCACGCGGTCATGGAGAGAGAAAGAGAAACGCAGACTCCAATTATTCCGCATCAGCAGCGGCAGCAGTGGGCATCGTCTGGGTCCTGGATCGACTCCACGACCTCCTGCGTACCAGGTGAGGTCGTCAACATCTCCTACCCACCGAGTTACAGCAGCGGCAACAGAGAGGGGAGTACCTGTTGGTACTGATCTCGAAACTGCTTCTCCTTCAGGCTCCAGTTGGAGCGGCATCTGCTGCAGCACACAATCAGCGTCCCCACCAGAATCGACACAGTGATGAGACCGAAGCCACACAACTGGAAAGAGAATGAAGGGACAAAAGGGGTTGTGGATTGTGTTTTTTTGTCAGTTTCCGGACACATTGTACGTACGTGTGTGTGTACTTGTGTACGTGTGTACGTGTGTACACGTACACACTCCGAATCAGTCGAGCGGCAATATCTTTTCATCGGTTGCATAACGCTGTGTGGAAGCTACCTGGTCTGTCGCTCCGCACTAAGCTTCAGGTCTTCTCGGCCACGGTCATTCCCTCCCTTCTCTACGCTTGCGAAACGTGGACCCCCTAATGGAGCATCTTCGCCGGTTGGAAACATTTAGGCTGGCCTGCCTACGATCCATCCTGGGGTTAACCAGGCTGGATTGTGTGAGGAGCTCACAAATCCTTGAAAGATCTGGGCAAAGTCACATCGGTGAGCTCCTCCGGCGGGCAAGGCTGCATTGGCTGGGTCATGTAGCCCGTATGCCCAGCCACCGCATGCCGAAACAGCTTTTGTTCGGCCGGATCGAGGGGGCTAGACGGGCGCGGCACGGGCTAGAGAAGAGATGGAGTGATGTGGTACAGGAGGACGTGGAGCTGAGTGGACTTGCCGATGACTGGTACCAGCGGTGTCAAGATCGGCCTCTGTGGAGGAGGCTCGTGAATGACGCTTCTGGGCAGCTGGAGGCAGTCGCCCTCCAACAACAACGGAGGGCAGAGGAGCGACGCTCACAACAACGAGCGGAGCGCCGGGTGGCTAAAGCACAGCAGGTTGGCACAGTAGGGGCACAGGTGGTGCATCATCCAGTCGTCTCAGTCATCTTAGTCAGTCAACCCGTGGCACCTGGGTCTGCCCCGTGACCTCCTACCAGCAGGCGTTCGACACTTCATGTGGCCTCAAGGTGCACATGGCCTGGCACAAGCGTCATGGTGACGTCACCGCCACTTAGTGGCGAATGGCGGTTGTTGTTGTTGTTGTGTATGGCGGAGCCACGAGATTGAATCTGTACCCTCGGGGCTCCTCCAGAAACAACAAACAGCCACTGCGGATGGCCACGTGGAATGTTCGAACACTCACTGCGGAGAGAGGCTGCCACTCCTCTGTTGGGAGCTGGACTGGTGGACTGGTGGACTGGCTCTGGCTCCTGCCACCATGAGGGGTGGACAGTCCTCTGCTTGGGGCAGTAGACTGCCAAAAAACAGGGAGTGGCTCTTCTTCTGAACAAAATAATGAAGGGGGTGTGGGAAGGTGGCGGTGAGGTGTGGGAAGCTGTAAGCCCCAGTCTACTTTGGGCTCGCATTCCCATCAACGGGAGGTGAGGAGTGTGGTCGTGGTTACTTATGCCCCCATCGAAGACGAGTGATTGGAAGGCATGGGTCAGATCAGCTCAATAACAACGGTAGGAGGATGCTAGATTTTTGTGCAACCCATGGGCTTGTAATTACCAACATGCTGTTCCGGCATTGGCGCATCCACACAACATCATGGATGCATGCCGGGTCCAAGCAGGAACTTCTGCTGGACTACATAGTGGTGGAACAGTGGATGCGGGCCCATGACCTTGACACCAGGACCTATCATGGAGCTGATCTACGCACTGACCATCGACTTGTCATCTGTAAGATGCGCCATTCTTCCACTCTGGTGGTGGGTGTACACCCAGGACCCCGTTCAAACCCACAGTAACCTGGTCTCAGCTAGCTGATGAAAGTTGCAAGTGAGAATTTCATCATCGCTTGCGGCTGAGGTTGGCACCATCCACCATTACTCCTGATGTCGAGGGTAAATAGGTGAGGTTTAGGACTGTGACTCATACAGCTGCAATGGCTGCTTTGGTTCTGCGGTCAAGACCTCCCTAGAGACCCTGGCTGACAGAGGAGGTGTTCAGGTGCCTGAGAAAAAGCGACAGGCCCACTGTCATCGGCTACAGAATCCCACGTCGGAGAATGAGGAGGCTTACCACAGCCTTCGCTCGGAGGTTCGGAGAGCCGTGAGGCGCTGCAAGGATGGGTGGTGGTCGCGGGTTGCTGAGGAGATGGAATCTGCCTCAATGGCCCGCGATCACAAGTCGCTCTTTAATTCCATCAAAAAGTAACCTGAAGCACAACACCTATTACCATCATCATGGGAAGCAGTGCTGAGTCTATGGGTGGCAGTGCTGAGTCTATGGGTGACAGTGCTGAGTCTATGGGTGACAGTGCTGAGTCTATGGGTGGCAGTGCTGAGTCTATGGGTGACAGTGCTGAGTCTATAGGTGGCAGTGCTGAGTCTATGGGTGATAGTGCTGGTCAATGGGTGAAATGTGTTGAGTCTATGGGTGACAGTGCTGAGTCTATGGGTGACAGTGCTGAGTCTATGGGTGACTGTGCTGAGTCAATGGGTGACAGTGCTGAGTCTATGGGTGGCAGTGCTGAGTCTATGGGTGACAGTGCTGAGTCTATGGGTGACAGTGCTGAGTCTATGGGTGGCAGTGCTGAGTCTATGGGTGACAGTGCTGAGTCAATGGGTGAAATGTGTTGAGTCTATGGGTGACAGTGCTGAGTCTATGGGTGACAGTGCTCAGTCAATGGGTGACAGTGCTGCGTCTATGGGTGACAGTGCTGAGTCAATGGGTGACAGTGCTGAGTCTATAGGTGGCAGTGCTGAGTCTATGGGTGATAGTGCTGAGTCAATGGGTGAAATGTGTTGAGTCTATGGGTGACAGTGCTGAGTCTATGGGTGACAGTGCTGAGTCAATGGGTGACAGTGCTGAGTCTATGGGTGACTGTGCTGTGTCTATGGGTGACAGTGCTGAGTCTGTGGGTGACAGTGCTGAGTCAATGGGTGACAATGCTGAGTCTATGGGTGGCAGTGCAGAGTCAATGGGTGACAGTGCTGAGTCTATGGGTGACAGTGCTGAGTCTATGGGTGGCAATGCTGAGTCTATGGGTGGCAGTGCTGAGTCTATGGGTGACAGTGCTGAATCTATGGGTGACAGTGCTGAGTCTATGGGTGGCAGTGCTGAGTCTGTGGGTGACAGTGCTGAGTCTATGGGTGACAGTGCTGAGTCTATGGGTGGCAGTGCTGAGTCTATGGGTGACAGTGCTGAGTCTATGGGTGACAGTGCTGAGTCTATGGGTGGCAGTGCAGAGTCTATGGGTGACAGTGCTGAGTCTATGGGTGACAGTGCTGAGTCTATGGGGTGCCACGCACCTCACCTGAGACAAGGTGTGGAGCCAGTTGTTGACTTTTTCGCGTATCCGTTTGGCTTCGTTTTCGCTGATGTTCGCGTGCAGCTGAATGTCCGTACAGGGGACATGGGCCAACACCTCCCGCACGTTCAGCTCCTCGTTCAGGAGGTCCGTGCCAGCCCAGGTGTTCCCGCTGTGAGCGCAGGCCACGTAGTCTCCCGTGAGCAGCGCGACGCTCACCCACACCATGGGGGCGATCAGCGCCTTGGCCAACATCGGCCAGAGGCAGCAGTCGGAGCAGTGGCAGCTTCTGCCGGCTCCTCCTGCACCACCGTTGGTCTCATCTGCTCCAGCAACAGCGCGGTGGGGGTGCGCAACCTGCACAACTTTGGGGGCAACAACTTCTGCACCATTGACGCGGGCAGCATCTCCTCTGGGGCAGCAGCCGGTCACCGCCTTCCAGGTCTCGGGTTGTAGCAGGATCCCGAAGCAGAGGAGAACGACAGCCGGGACCACGAAGACGACGGCGACGATGGCGACGTTGAGGTCGTGCACGCAGGGGCACCGGAACGCGTAGTTGGTGAACACCTCCTGGACCACAACCACGAGGCCCGAGGCGAGGCCGTTCCACACCGCGTGCTTCCACACCTTCAGGAGGGAGAAAGCGGCCTGCAGAAATGGAGCCATGGGGCACGGCGTCACCGGCCTCGCTGGTGCTGCGGGGTCTGTCTCTGCCTGTCTCTGTCTGTCTGTCTCTTTCTCTCTGTCTGTCTGTCTGTCTCTGTCTGTCTCTCTGTCTCTTTGTGTCTCTGTGTTTCTGTGTCTCTCTGTCTCTGTCTCTATCTGTCTGTCAGTCTCTGTCTGTCTCTGCCTGTCTCTGTCTGTCTCTCTCTATCTCTGTCTGACTCTGTCTCTGTCTGTCTGTCTCTATCTGTCTGTCAGTCTCTGTCTGTCTCTGTCTCTATCTGTCTGTCAGTCTCTGTCTGTCTCTGTCTCTATCTGTCTGTCAGTCTCTGTCTGTCTCTGCCTGTCTCTGTCTGTCTGTCTCTTTCTCTCTGTCTGTCTGTCTCTGTCTGTCTCTCTGTCTCTCTGTGTCTCTGTGTTTCTGTGTTTCTGTGTCTCTCTGTCTCTGTCTGTCTCTGTCTGTCTCTTTCTCTCTGTCTCTGTCTTTCTTTGTCTGTCTCTGTCTCTGTCTGACTCTGTCTTTGTCTCTGTCTCCTGGTCACTCTCTCTCAGTCTCCTGGTCTCTCGATCTCTCTCTGTCTCTCTGTCGATCTCTCTCTGCCTCTGACTTTGGCTCTCTGCCAAGGTGGTAATGGGGGAGCCGTGATAACGGAATTCGGTTCTCAGGAATGAGTAAACTTGCACGGTGGACATGGCCATGCGGGCAGAGGTTTTTCACTTCTCATTTCACAATCTGAGCAGATAACCACCCTGTTATGTTTGCACCTGTGTGTGTCTGTACCTGTGTGTGTCTGAACCTATGTGTGTGTCTCTGTGTGTGTCTGTGCGCAAGAAGCTTCAGGTCTTCTCAGCCACGGTCATTCCCTCCCTTCTCTACGCTTGCGAAACGTGGACACCCCTAATGGAACATCTTCGCCAGTTAGAAACATTTAGGCTGGCCTGCCTACGATCCATCCTGGGTTTAACCAGGCTGGATTGTGTGAGGAGCTCAGAAATCCTTGAAAGATCTGCGCAAAGTCCCATCGGTGAGCTCCTCCAGCTGGCAAGGCTGCGTTGGCTGGGTCATGTAGCCCGCATGCCCAGCCACCGCATGCCGAAACAGCTTTTGTTCGGCCGGATCGAGGGGGCTAAACGGGCACGGCACGGGCTAGAGAAGAGATGGAGTGATGTGGTACAGGAGGACGTGGAGATGAGTGGACTTGCCGATGGCTGGTGCCAGCGGTGTCAAGATCGGCCTCTGTGAAGGAGGCTCGTGAAGGACGCTACTGGGCAGTTGGAGGCAGTCGCCCTCCAACAACAACGGAGGAGCGACGCTCACAACAACGAGCGGAGTGCCGAGTGGCTAAGGCACAGCAAGTTGGCACAGTAGGGGGCACAGGTGGTGCATCAGCCAGTCATCTCAGTCAGTCGACCAGTTGAACCTGGGTCTGCCCCGTGACCTGCCAGCTTGGCATTCGACACTTCACGTGGCCTCAAGGTGCACATGGCCTGGCACAAACGTCGTGGTGACGTCACCGCCATTAGTGGCGAATGGCGGTTGTTGTAGTGTTGTGTCTGTGTGTGTGTCTCTGTGTGTGTGTCTGTGTGTGTGTCTGTGTGTGTGTCTGTGTGTGTGCCTGTGTGTCTGTGTGTGTGTCTGTGTGTGTGTGTCTGTGTGTGTGTGCGGGCGCCAATGCATGTAGGGTCGAGAGGGTGAAGTTGGAGTGTGCGGCAGGGGGAAGATAAGAAACCAAACACAGCAAGCAGTTCGCGGGAAATAAGTTTTCAATTTAGTGTAGTGGAGAGTGTAGTGTATAGTAGTGTAGTGGTGAGTGTAGTGTTTAGTATTGTAGTGGTGAGTGTAGTGTATAGTAGTGTATTGGTGAGTGTAGTGTATAGTAGTGTAGTGGTGAGTGTAGTGTATAGTAGTGTAATGGTTAGTGTAGTGTATAGTAGTGTAGTGGTGAGTGTAGTGTATAGTATTGTAGTGGTGAGTGTAGTGTATAGTAGTGTAGTGGTGAGTGTAGTGTATAGTAGTGTAGTGGTGAATGTAGTGTATAGTAGTGTAGTGGTGAGTGTAGTGTATAGTAGTGTAATGGTGAGTGTAGTGTATAGTAGTGTAGTGGTGAGTGTAGTGTAATAGTAGTGTAGTGGTGAATGTAGTGTATAGTAGTGTAGTGGTGAGTGTAGTGTATAGTAGTGTAGTGGTGAGTGTAGTGTATAGTAGTGTAGTGGTGAGTGTAGTGTATAGTAGTGTAGTGGTGAGTATAGTGTATAGTAGTGTAGTGGTGAGTGTAGTGTATAGTAGTGTAGTGGTGAGTGTAGTGTATAGTAGTGTAGTGGTGAGTGTAGTGTATAGTAGTGTATTGGTGAGTGTAGTGTATAGTAGTGTAGTGGTGAGTGTAGTGTATAGCAGTGTAGTGGTGAGTGTAGTGTATAGTGTAGTGTAGTGGTGAGTGTAGTGTATAGTAGTGTAGTGGTGAGTGCAGTGTATAGTAGTGTAGTGGTGAGTGTAGTGTAATAGTAGTGTATTGGTGAGTTTAGTGTATAGTAGTGTAGTGGTGAGTATAGTGTATAGTAGTGTAGTGGTGAGTGTAGTGTATAGCAGTGTAGTGGTGAGTGTAGTGTATAGTAATGTAGTGGTGAGTGTAGTGTATAGTAGTGTAGTAGTGAGTGTAGTGTATAGTAGTGTAGTGGTAAGTGTAGTACATAGTAGTGTAGTGGTGAGTGTAGTGTATAGCAGTGTAGTGGTGAGTGTAGTGTATAGCAGTGTAGTGGTGAGTGTAGTGTATAGCAGTGTAGTGGTGAGTGTAGTGCATAGTAGTGTAGTGGTGAGTGTAGTGTATACTGTAGTAGTGTAGTGGTGAGTGTAGTGTATAGTAGTGTAGTAGTGAGTGTAGTGTATAGTAGTGTAGTGGTGAGTGTAGTGTATAGCAGTGTAGTGGTGAGTGTAATGCATAGTGGTGTAGTGGTGAGTGTAGTGCATAGTAGTGTAGTGGTGAGTGTAATGTATAGTGGTGTAGTGGTGAGTGTAGTGCATAGTAGTGTAGTGGTGAGTGTAGTGTATAGTGGTGTAGTGTAGTGGTGAGTGTAGTGTATAGTAGTGTAGTGGTGAGTGTAGTACGTAGTATTGTAGTGGTGAGTGTAGTGTATAGTAGTGTAGTGGTGAGTGTACTGTATAGTAGTGTAGTGTAGTGGTGAGTGTAGTGTATAGTAGTGTAGTGGTGAGTGTAGTGTATAGTAGTGTAGTGGTGAGTGTAGTGTATAGTAGTGTAGTGGTGAGTGTAGTGCATAGTAGTGTAGTGGTGAGTGTAGTGTATAGTAGTGTAGTGGTGAGTGTAGTGTATAGTAGTGTAGTGGTGAGTATAGTGTATAGTAGTGTAGTGGTGAGTGTAGTGTATAGTAGTGTAGTGGTGAGTGTAGTGTATAGTAGTGTAGTGGTGAGTGTAGTGTATAGTAGTGTAGTGGTGAGTGTAGTGTATAGTAGTGTAGTGGTGAGTGTAGTGTATAGTAGTGTAGTGGTGAGTGTAGTGTATAGTAGTGTAGTGGTGAGTGTAGTGTATAGCAGTGTAGTGGTGAGTGTAGTGTATAGTAGTGTAGTGGTGAGTGTAGTGCATAGTAGTGTAGTGGTGAGTGTAGTGCATAGTAGTGTAGTGGTGAGTGTAGTGTATAGTAGTGTAGTGGTGAGTGTAGTGTATAGTAGTGTAGTGGTGAGTGTAGTGTATAGTAGTGTAGTGGTGAGTGTAGTGTATAGTAGTGTAGTGGTGAGTGTAGTGTATAGTAGTGTAGTGGTGAGTGTAGTGTATAGTAGTGTAGTGGTGAGTGTAGTGTAATGGTGAGTGTAGTGTATAGTAGTGTAGTGTATAGTAGTGTAGTGGTGAGTGTAGTGTATAGTAGTGTAGTGGTGAGTGTAGTGTATAGTAGTGTAGTGGTGAGTGTAGTGTATAGTAGTGTAGTGGTGAGTATAGTGTATAGTAGTGTAGTGGTGAGTGTAGTGTATAGTAGTGTAGTGGTGAGTGTAGTGTATAGTAGTGTAGTGGTGAGTGTAATGTATAGTAGTGTAGTGGTGAGTGTAGTGTATAGTAGTGTAGTGGTGAGTGTAGTGTATAGTAGTGTAGTGGTGAGTGTAGTGTATAGTAGTGTAGTGGTGAGTGTAGTGTATAGTAGTGTAGTGGTGAGTGTAGTGTATAGTAGTGTGGTGGTGAGTGTAGTGTATAGTAGTGTAGTGGTGAGTGTAGGGTTTAGTAGTGTAGTGGTGAGTGTAGTGTATAGTAGTGTAGTGGTGAGTGTAGTGTATAGTAGTGTAGTGGTGAGTGTAGTGTATAGTAGTGTAGTGGTGAGTGTAGTGCATAGTAGTGTAGTGGTGAGTGTAGTGTATAGTAGTGTAGTGGTGAGTGTAGTGCATAGTAGTGTAGTGGTGAGTGTAGTATATAGTAGTGTAGTGGTGAGTGTAGTGTATAGTTGTGTGGTGGTGAGTGTAGTGTATAGTAGTGTAGTGTATAGTAGTGTAGTGTAGTGGTGAGTGTAGTGTATAGTAGTGTAGTGGTGAGTGTATTATATAGTAGTGTAGTGTATAGTAGTGTTGTGGTGAGTGTAGTGTATAGTAGTGTAGTGGTGAGTGTAGTGTATAGCAGTGTAGTGGTGAGTGTAGTGTATAGTAGTGTAGTGGTGAGTGTAGTGTATAGTAGTGTAGTGGTGAGTGTAGTGTATAGTAGTGTAGTGGTGAGTGTAGTGTATAGTAGTGTAATGGTTAGTGTAGTGTATAGTAGTGTAGTGGTGAGTGTAGTGTATAGTATTGTAGTGGTGAGTGTAGTGTATAGTAGTGTAGTGGTGAGTGTAGTGTATAGTAGTGTAGTGGTGAATGTAGTGTATAGTAGTGTAGTGGTGAGTGTAGTGTATAGTAGTGTAATGGTGAGTGTAGTGTATAGTAGTGTAGTGGTGAGTGTAGTGTAATAGTAGTGTAGTGGTGAATGTAGTGTATAGTAGTGTAGTGGTGAGTGTAGTGTATAGTAGTGTAGTGGTGAGTGTAGTGTATAGTAGTGTAGTGGTGAGTGTAGTGTATAGTAGTGTAGTGGTGAGTATAGTGTATAGTAGTGTAGTGGTGAGTGTAGTGTATAGTAGTGTAGTGGTGAGTGTAGTGTATAGTAGTGTAGTGGTGAGTGTAGTGTATAGTAGTGTATTGGTGAGTGTAGTGTATAGTAGTGTAGTGGTGAGTGTAGTGTATAGCAGTGTAGTGGTGAGTGTAGTGTATAGTGTAGTGTAGTGGTGAGTGTAGTGTATAGTAGTGTAGTGGTGAGTGCAGTGTATAGTAGTGTAGTGGTGAGTGTAGTGTAATAGTAGTGTATTGGTGAGTTTAGTGTATAGTAGTGTAGTGGTGAGTATAGTGTATAGTAGTGTAGTGGTGAGTGTAGTGTATAGCAGTGTAGTGGTGAGTGTAGTGTATAGTAATGTAGTGGTGAGTGTAGTGTATAGTAGTGTAGTAGTGAGTGTAGTGTATAGTAGTGTAGTGGTAAGTGTAGTACATAGTAGTGTAGTGGTGAGTGTAGTGTATAGCAGTGTAGTGGTGAGTGTAGTGTATAGCAGTGTAGTGGTGAGTGTAGTGTATAGCAGTGTAGTGGTGAGTGTAGTGCATAGTAGTGTAGTGGTGAGTGTAGTGTATACTGTAGTAGTGTAGTGGTGAGTGTAGTGTATAGTAGTGTAGTAGTGAGTGTAGTGTATAGTAGTGTAGTGGTGAGTGTAGTGTATAGCAGTGTAGTGGTGAGTGTAATGCATAGTGGTGTAGTGGTGAGTGTAGTGCATAGTAGTGTAGTGGTGAGTGTAATGTATAGTGGTGTAGTGGTGAGTGTAGTGCATAGTAGTGTAGTGGTGAGTGTAGTGTATAGTGGTGTAGTGTAGTGGTGAGTGTAGTGTATAGTAGTGTAGTGGTGAGTGTAGTACGTAGTATTGTAGTGGTGAGTGTAGTGTATAGTAGTGTAGTGGTGAGTGTACTGTATAGTAGTGTAGTGTAGTGGTGAGTGTAGTGTATAGTAGTGTAGTGGTGAGTGTAGTGTATAGTAGTGTAGTGGTGAGTGTAGTGTATAGTAGTGTAGTGGTGAGTGTAGTGTATAGTAGTGTAGTGGTGAGTGTAGTGTATAGTAGTGTAGTGGTGAGTGTAGTGTATAGTAGTGTAGTGGTGAGTATAGTGTATAGTAGTGTAATGGTGAGTGTAGTGTATAGTAGTGTAGTGGTGAGTGTAGTGTATAGTAGTGTAGTGGTGAGTGTAGTGTATAGTAGTGTAGTGGTGAGTGTAGTGTATAGTAGTGTAGTGGTGAGTATAGTGTATAGTAGTGTAGTGGTGAGTGTAGTGTATAGTAGTGTAGTGGTGAGTGTAGTGTATAGTAGTGTAGTGGTGAGTGTAGTGTATAGCAGTGTAGTGGTGAGTGTAGTGTATAGTAGTGTAGTGGTGAGTGTAGTGTATAGTAGTGTAGTGGTGAGTGTAGTACGTAGTAGTGTAGTGGTGAGTGTAGTGTATAGTAGTGTAGTGGTGAGTGTGTTGTATAGTAGTGTAGTGGTGAGTGTAGTGTATAGTAGTGTAGTGGTGAGTGTAGTGTATAGTAGTGTAGTGGTGAGTGTAGTGTATAGTAGTGTAGTGGTGAGTGTAGTGTATACTAGTGTAGTCGTGAGTGTAGTGTATAGTAGTGTAGTGGTGAGTGTAATGTATAGTAGTGTAGTGGTGAGTGTAGTGTATAGTAGTGTAGTGGTGAGTGTCGTGTATACTAGTGTAGTGGTGAGTGTAGTGTATAGTAGTGTAGTGGTGAGTGTAGTGTATAGTAGTGTAGTGGTGAGTGTAGTGTATAGTAGTGTAGTGGTGAGTGTAGTGTATAGTAGTGTAGTGGTGAGTGTAGTGTATAGTAGTGTAGTGGTGAGTGTAGTGTATAGTAGTGTAGTGGTGAGTGTAGTGTATAGTAGTGTAGTGGTGAGTGTAGTGTATACTAGTATAGTGGTGAGTGTAGTGTATAGTAGTGTAGTGGTGAGTGTAGTGTATAGTAGTGCAGTGGTGAGTGTAGTGTATAGTAGTGTAGTGGTGAGTGTAGTGTATAGTAGTGTAGTGGTGAGTGTAGTGTATAGTAGTGTAGTGGTGAGTGTAGTGTATAGTAGTGCAGTGGTGAGTATAGTGTATAGTAGTGTAGTGGTGAGTGTAGTGTATAGTAGTGTAGTGGTGAGTGTAGTGTATAGCAGTGTAGTGGTGAGTGTAGTGTATAGTAGTGTAGTGGTGAGTGTAGTGTATAGTAGTGTAGTGGTGAGTGTAGTACGTAGTAGTGTAGTGGTGGGTGTAGTGTATAGTAGTGTAGTGGTGAGTGTAGTGTATAGTAGTGTAGTGGTGAGTGTAGGAGTGTAGTTAATGGACCCAGATTTTAAAAACAATCACTTGTTGGTACCACCTGAGGTGGCAAAGTCTAGTAATGACTTTTTAAATCCTCCATGTGTGTGCGCCATATTCTGATATGATAACCTTCACGGAGTGGCCGCTTAGTTGCAGTTACCATGACATTATACCCATACCCTGTTACAGGCGATGAAATGGGCATTATTACTGAAAAACTACCTAGACCAAAGCCAGTTAGGTCACAAACTGGTCTTTATTGGTCTAAATACACAATGAAATCACAGGATACTAAGGAATAACATAGTGAGGCAAGGAACTACTTGAATATTATAAACATTGACATTCGCATATATTTAGTCAATGATACGTGTAATCAAACCAATAAAAGTCATTTTTTGTCTGTCTGCATTCGCGTGCTTGCGAGGAATTTGGCTCTCAAACGTTGGGGTTTACGTAAAAATAAAATAGCCAGCTACCACGCCGTAAGCCCCGCGGTGGGCAAGCGCTATTCCTTTTTTTCCCATCCGTCACTTTTAACTTAGTTTAAACTGTTTTTTCTTGCGATTTATCTTCGCTTAAATATTTAGTTCCGCCTTTATTTATTCATTTTGTTCCGCCGTTCGGGGCGGGACATTGCGCGCCTCTGCGCATGCGCGAAACGCTCACAGGGTTAGCCCCTAGCAACCCACACGCGCCATCGCCGGAGGTGTGCGGGGCTTTTCATTCGCCGGCACACTCTACAAGGTAAGTCGCACACATTTGTAGTATTATACGCATTTATAAAATTACACTTTGCACAGCTGACAGGGGTTGCCCCTAGCAAGGCACACACGATCGGCAAACATTTTCATTCGCGTTAAAAATGCAACAACAAAAAATGAAAACGCTGAGGTCGTTTCTTCACAGTGTGATGTCCTCTTCTCCCCACCCCACCCCAATGCGTCCTGTTAATACTATAGACTCCCTAGCTATTCATATTATAGCGCTTAGATAGCATTATTGTAGCGCGGCCAGGGCGGAGCGGCCCAGCTCCCAGCCTGCCAAGGTACCACCTCGGCCGGCTGGGCAATCTAGGCGAGGCCGGGGGCTCTGCACGGGACTAGGCCTCACCACGGCAATGTTAAGTAAATTTCGATTTAAAGCATATTGATTAAAGTATATTGATTATATTGATGTAGTTTATATTTAGTTTTTTTAACGTCGGTTTATTGTATGGTAATAGGGTAGTTGCAGTTCTTTAGCGTCAATATGCTCAATTCTTCTGTTGATATGTATACCCAGCTTATTGGAGAGTATATTGATGATATTGATGTAGTTTATATTTTAGTTTTTTATCAGTTCTCTATAGGGTAGTCATTATATAGTGTAGTGTATACCCAGTTACATAATGTTAATAGCTCAGCTTATTGGAGAATATATTGAGTACATTGATTATATTGATGTAGTTTATAATTAGTTCTTTCACATCGGTTTATTGTATGATAGAAGGGTAGTTGCAGTTCTTTAGCGTCAATATACTAAATGCCTCTGTTGATATGTAAACTCTGACTTTAACATAGCCAATTCCGTGACCAGTTACATGCTAATTCCTCACATTAACATCATGCTAATCTCCCAGTTACATGCTAATTTCTGACTTTAACATCCTGCTAATCTCCCACATTAACACAGCTACTACAATGCTAAATTATTCTGTTGATATGTAAACTCCTTTGTCAAGGCGCTCTCCTCCTCCCAACCAGCTTAAAAGACGCTGCCAAGCTTAGCAGTGTTCATTGGAGCGCTGTCTTTCTGACAGCTCTGGTTCTTCACCTGAGGACGGCTGCTTGTGTTGTGGCCGAAACGTCGTGAGAATTTTAATTTTTTATGTTTTATTTTCATGATTTTATTATTTCCCTTGAACGTGACTTTACCGTAAGAACCAAGAAGAATATTATTGGTTCTTTCGGTAAAGTCACGTAGAAGGGAAACAATAAAATAATACAAATATAAAACAATAAAATTCTCACGACATTTCGACTGCAACACAAGCAATCATCATCAGGTGCGAAAACCACAGCACACCTGATGATGATTGTTTGTGTTGCAGTCGAAACGTCGTGAGAATTTTATTGTTTAAATATTTTTATTATTTTATTATTTCCCTTCTACGTGACTTTACCGAAAGAACCAAGAATATGAATCCCTGCAGTCACGAAAGCTTTAAATCTAAACCAAGAAGAATGTTAAGTAAACTTGATTTGGCGTTTTCGTGACACCAGGAATTACTCTTTGGTTTTCTCGGTAGTCACGTAGAAATAAGAAATAATAATAATAAAAATAAAATTACATAAAAGCATACGACGTTTCGATTGCAACGCAAACAATCATCATCAGGCATAGAAGAGCTAAATTTAAGAGAGCGAGGAAACAGAAAAGCAGGAGTTAACACAGAGACACAAAGAGAGATACAACGTATGGAGCACAGAGAGATAGGGTCTCTGTGTCGAGGCCTTAGCATGTAGGGGAGACAAAGAGAGATGGAGAAGCACATCAAATCGAACAAGATTTAGTAAAATTTGGAAACAATATAATGCAACACAGAGGGTCGGTCAAAAACACAATTAATGCATGGTCTGGCTGATTACGTTATTTCAAAGATTCCTATATTGTTCTTAAATTTTGCTAAATCTTGTTCGATTTGATGTGCTTCTCCATCTCTCCTTTTCTCCCGTACATGCTAAGGCCTCGACACAGAGACCCTATCTCTCTGTGCTCCATACGTTGTGTCTCTCTTTGTGTCTCTGTGTTAACTCCCTCTACTTAGGTGTCTGTGTGTATATATATCTGCGGTTCTGTGTTTCCTCTCTCTCTTAAATTTAGCTCTTCTATGCCTGATGATGATGATTGCTTGCGTTGCAATCGAAACGTCGTATGCTTTTATGTAATTTTATTTTTTATTATCATTTCTTATTTCTACGTGACTTTACCGAAAAACCAAAGAGTAATGTTAAGCAAGTTATATTGTATTGCGGATTTCGCTAAACTCACGCACATAGAAACTGATATTAAAATAATTCGCTTGGAAATATAAGAAACATTTGGTTTGTGTGCAGACAACTTATTTTTTTGTTAGCGTCTTTCGCTAAACTCACGCACATAGAAACCTTAGTTTTTAAATCATGACCTAAATATTTAAATAATATTGCTTGTGAGCAGACCAATATTTTTTTTTATTTTTCTTGCTTCTTTCGCTAAACGCACGTAAGAATTCAACCTAGAATTTACATGATCACTTTGGAAATATTAAAATAACATTGTTTCTGTGCAGGCAACTATTTTATCATTTTCCTGCTTCTTTAGCTACACTTGTTTACATTCACACCTATTTTTAAATATCACCTTGCATTTATACGAAGAATTATGTTTGTGTGCAGACAACTCATATTTCACAATGTACTTGCTTCTTAATTTCATTCTTATGTGTGTGTGTGTGCTTATGTCCTTGTGTGCGTTTGAGTCCATGTGCGTGTCTGCGACGATTTGTGTGTGTGGGTACGCCCGTGTGGGTGTGTGTATATAAGTCGATGTGTGTGTGTGCGTAGGTCGATGTGTGTGTGCGTAAGTCGATGTGTGTGTGTCAGTCGATGTGTGTGTGTGTCAGTGGATGTGTGTGTGTTAAGTGTTAATCAACGTGTGTGCGTGCTGTGTGTGTAGACCACTAATATTTCACAATCAGGTTGGAATTTTTTACAATAATAATGTGTGTCGAAGTCCATGTGTGCGTGTGAGTCCATGTACGTGTCTGCGTCGATGTGTGTGTGCGTGCGTAAGTCGATATGTGTGTGTCAGTCGATGTGTGTGTGTTAAGTGTTAATCAATGTGTGTGCGTGCTGTGTGTGTAGACCACTAATATTTTACAATCAGGTTGGCATTTTTTACAATAATAATGTGTCGAAGTCCATGTGTGCGTGTGAGTCCATGTACGTGTCAGCGTCGATGTGTGTGTGCGAATCAATGTCCCAACTAGTCTAACCTATAAAAGGATTTTTTTTGTCTGTCTGTCTGTGTGTCTGTGTGTCTGTCTGTGTGTGGGTGAAACTTGCGAAGGATTTGGCTCGCGAACCGTGGGGTTTACGTGAAAAAGAAGTACCTGATGACGATTGCTTGTGTTGCGATCGAAACTTCGTGATATTTTTTTTTTATATATTTCTATCTACGTGGCTTTACCGAAAGACCCAAGAATATGAATTCCTGCAGTCACGAAAGCTTTAAGTTAGGATTTATTTGGGGAATCTGTGTGTGCTGGCGGTTGTGCGTGTGTGCGGATGCGGGCGCTTGTGTGTGTGTCTGTGTGTGTGCGTGTGTGTCTGTGTGTGTCTGTGTGTGTGTCTGTGTGTGCGGGCGCTTGTGTGTGTCTGCGTGTGTGTGTCTGTGTGTGTGCGGGCGCCAATGCATGTAGGGCCGAGAGGGTCAAGTTGGAGTGTGCGGGGGCAGGGGGGATAAGAAACCAAAGACAGCAAGAACTTCGCGGGAAATACTTTTCAATTTAGTATAGTGGGGTAGCTTATAGTGTAGTGTAAAGTAGTGGTGTATAGTAGTTTAGTGTATAGTAGTGTAGTAGTGAGTGTAGTGTATAGTAGTGTAGTGGTGAGTGTAATGCATAGTAGTGTCGTGGTGAGTGTAGTGTATAGTAGTGTAGTAGTGAGTGTAGTGTATAGTAGTGTAGTGGAGAGTGTAGTGTATAGTAGTGTAGTGGTGAGTGTAGTGTATAGTAGTGTAGTGGTGAGTGTAGTGGTGAGTGTAGTGTATAGTAGTGTAGTGGTGAGTGTAGTGTATAGTAGTGTAGTGGTGAGTGTAATGTATAGTAGTGTAGTGGTGAGTGTAGTGTATAGTAGTGTAGTGGTGAGTGTAATGTATAGTAGTGTAGTGGTGGGTGTAGTGTATAGTAGTGTAGTGGTGAGTGTAGTGTATAGTAGTGTAGTGGTGAGTGTAGTGTATAGTAGTGTAGTGGTGAGTGTAGTGTATAGTAGTGTAGTGGTGAGTGTAGTGTATAGCAGTGTAGTGGTGAGTGTAGTGTATAGTAGTGTAGTGGTGAGTGTAGTGCATAGTAGTGTAGTGGTGAGTGTAGTGCATAGTAGTGTAGTGGTGAGTGTAGTGTATAGTAGTGTAGTGGTGAGTGTAGTGTATAGTAGTGTAGTGGTGAGTGTAGTGTATAGTAGTGTAGTGGTGAGTGTAGTGTATAGTAGTGTAGTGGTGAGTGTAGTGTATAGTAGTGTAGTGGTGAGTGTAGTGTATAGTAGTGTAGTGGTGAGTGTAGTGTATAGTAGTGTAGTGGTGAGTGTAGTGTATAGTAGTGTAGTGGTGAGTGTAGTGTATAGCAGTGTAGTGGTGAGTGTAGTGTATAGTAGTGTAGTGGTGAGTGTAGTGCATAGTAGTGTAGTGGTGAGTGTAGTGCATAGTAGTGTAGTGGTGAGTGTAGTGTATAGTAGTGTAGTGGTGAGTGTAGTGTATAGTAGTGTAGTGGTGAGTGTAGTGTATAGTAGTGTAGTGGTGAGTGTAGTGTATAGTAGTGTAGTGGTGAGTGTAGTGTATAGTAGTGTAGTGGTGAGTGTAGTGTATAGTAGTGTAGTGGTGAGTGTAGTGTATAGTAGTGTAGTGGTGAGTGTAGTGTAATGGTGAGTGTAGTGTATAGTAGTGTAGTGTATAGTAGTGTAGTGGTGAGTGTAGTGTATAGTAGTGTAGTGGTGAGTGTAGTGTATAGTAGTGTAGTGGTGAGTGTAGTGTATAGTAGTGTAGTGGTGAGTATAGTGTATAGTAGTGTAGTGGTGAGTGTAGTGTATAGTAGTGTAGTGGTGAGTGTAGTGTATAGTAGTGTAGTGGTGAGTGTAATGTATAGTAGTGTAGTGGTGAGTGTAGTGTATAGTAGTGTAGTGGTGAGTGTAGTGTATAGTAGTGTAGTGGTGAGTGTAGTGTATAGTAGTGTAGTGGTGAGTGTAGTGTATAGTAGTGTAGTGGTGAGTGTAGTGTATAGTAGTGTGGTGGTGAGTGTAGTGTATAGTAGTGTAGTGGTGAGTGTAGGGTTTAGTAGTGTAGTGGTGAGTGTAGTGTATAGTAGTGTAGTGGTGAGTGTAGTGTATAGTAGTGTAGTGGTGAGTGTAGTGTATAGTAGTGTAGTGGTGAGTGTAGTGCATAGTAGTGTAGTGGTGAGTGTAGTGTATAGTAGTGTAGTGGTGAGTGTAGTGCATAGTAGTGTAGTGGTGAGTGTAGTATATAGTAGTGTAGTGGTGAGTGTAGTGTATAGTTGTGTGGTGGTGAGTGTAGTGTATAGTAGTGTAGTGTATAGTAGTGTAGTGTAGTGGTGAGTGTAGTGTATAGTAGTGTAGTGGTGAGTGTATTATATAGTAGTGTAGTGTATAGTAGTGTTGTGGTGAGTGTAGTGTATAGTAGTGTAGTGGTGAGTGTAGTGTATAGCAGTGTAGTGGTGAGTGTAGTGTATAGTAGTGTAGTGGTGAGTGTAGTGTATAGTAGTGTAGTGGTGAGTGTAGTGTATAGTAGTGTAGTGGTGAGTGTAGTGTATAGTAGTGTAATGGTTAGTGTAGTGTATAGTAGTGTAGTGGTGAGTGTAGTGTATAGTATTGTAGTGGTGAGTGTAGTGTATAGTAGTGTAGTGGTGAGTGTAGTGTATAGTAGTGTAGTGGTGAATGTAGTGTATAGTAGTGTAGTGGTGAGTGTAGTGTATAGTAGTGTAATGGTGAGTGTAGTGTATAGTAGTGTAGTGGTGAGTGTAGTGTAATAGTAGTGTAGTGGTGAATGTAGTGTATAGTAGTGTAGTGGTGAGTGTAGTGCATAGTAGTGTAGTGGTGAGTGTAGTGTATAGTAGTGTAGTGGTGAGTGTAGTGTATAGTAGTGTAGTGGTGAGTATAGTGTATAGTAGTGTAGTGGTGAGTGTAGTGTATAGTAGTGTAGTGGTGAGTGTAGTGTATAGTAGTGTAGTGGTGAGTGTAGTGTATAGTAGTGTATTGGTGAGTGTAGTGTATAGTAGTGTAGTGGTGAGTGTAGTGTATAGCAGTGTAGTGGTGAGTGTAGTGTATAGTGTAGTGTAGTGGTGAGTGTAGTGTATAGTAGTGTAGTGGTGAGTGCAGTGTATAGTAGTGTAGTGGTGAGTGTAGTGTAATAGTAGTGTATTGGTGAGTTTAGTGTATAGTAGTGTAGTGGTGAGTATAGTGTATAGTAGTGTAGTGGTGAGTGTAGTGTATAGCAGTGTAGTGGTGAGTGTAGTGTATAGTAATGTAGTGGTGAGTGTAGTGTATAGTAGTGTAGTAGTGAGTGTAGTGTATAGTAGTGTAGTGGTAAGTGTAGTACATAGTAGTGTAGTGGTGAGTGTAGTGTATAGCAGTGTAGTGGTGAGTGTAGTGTATAGCAGTGTAGTGGTGAGTGTAGTGTATAGCAGTGTAGTGGTGAGTGTAGTGCATAGTAGTGTAGTGGTGAGTGTAGTGTATACTGTAGTAGTGTAGTGGTGAGTGTAGTGTATAGTAGTGTAGTAGTGAGTGTAGTGTATAGTAGTGTAGTGGTGAGTGTAGTGTATAGCAGTGTAGTGGTGAGTGTAATGCATAGTGGTGTAGTGGTGAGTGTAGTGCATAGTAGTGTAGTGGTGAGTGTAATGTATAGTGGTGTAGTGGTGAGTGTAGTGCATAGTAGTGTAGTGGTGAGTGTAGTGTATAGTGGTGTAGTGTAGTGGTGAGTGTAGTGTATAGTAGTGTAGTGGTGAGTGTAGTACGTAGTATTGTAGTGGTGAGTGTAGTGTATAGTAGTGTAGTGGTGAGTGTACTGTATAGTAGTGTAGTGTAGTGGTGAGTGTAGTGTATAGTAGTGTAGTGGTGAGTGTAGTGTATAGTAGTGTAGTGGTGAGTGTAGTGTATAGTAGTGTAGTGGTGAGTGTAGTGTATAGTAGTGTAGTGGTGAGTGTAGTGTATAGTAGTGTAGTGGTGAGTGTAGTGTATAGTAGTGTAGTGGTGAGTATAGTGTATAGTAGTGTAATGGTGAGTGTAGTGTATAGTAGTGTAGTGGTGAGTGTAGTGTATAGTAGTGTAGTGGTGAGTGTAGTGTATAGTAGTGTAGTGGTGAGTGTAGTGTATAGTAGTGTAGTGGTGAGTATAGTGTATAGTAGTGTAGTGGTGAGTGTAGTGTATAGTAGTGTAGTGGTGAGTGTAGTGTATAGTAGTGTAGTGGTGAGTGTAGTGTATAGCAGTGTAGTGGTGAGTGTAGTGTATAGTAGTGTAGTGGTGAGTGTAGTGTATAGTAGTGTAGTGGTGAGTGTAGTACGTAGTAGTGTAGTGGTGAGTGTAGTGTATAGTAGTGTAGTGGTGAGTGTGTTGTATAGTAGTGTAGTGGTGAGTGTAGTGTATAGTAGTGTAGTGGTGAGTGTAGTGTATAGTAGTGTAGTGGTGAGTGTAGTGTATAGTAGTGTAGTGGTGAGTGTAGTGTATACTAGTGTAGTCGTGAGTGTAGTGTATAGTAGTGTAGTGGTGAGTGTAATGTATAGTAGTGTAGTGGTGAGTGTAGTGTATAGTAGTGTAGTGGTGAGTGTAGTACGTAGTAGTGTAGTGGTGGGTGTAGTGTATAGTAGTGTAGTGGTGAGTGTAGTGTATAGTAGTGTAGTGGTGAGTGTAGGAGTGTAGTTAATGGACCCAGATTTTAAAAACAATCACTTGTTGGTACCACCTGAGGTGGCAAAGTCTAGTAATGACTTTTTAAATCCTCCATGTGTGTGCGCCATATTCTGATATGATAACCTTCACGGAGTGGCCGCTTAGTTGCAGTTACCATGACATTATACCCATACCCTGTTACAGGCGATGAAATGGGCATTATTACTGAAAAACTACCTAGACCAAAGCCAGTTAGGTCACAAACTGGTCTTTATTGGTCTAAATACACAATGAAATCACAGGATACTAAGGAATAACATAGTGAGGCAAGGAACTACTTGAATATTATAAACATTGACATTTGCATATACTTAGTCAATGATATGTGTAATCAAACCAATAAAAGTCATTTTTCGTCTGTCTGCATTCGCGTGCTTGCGAGGAATTTGGCTCTCAAACGTTGGGGTTTACGTAAAAAAAAAATAGCCAGCTACCACGCCGTAAGCCCCGCGGTGGGCAAGCGCTATTCCTTTTTTTCCCATCCGTCACTTTTAACTTAGTTTAAACTGTTTTTTCTTGCGATTTATCTTCGCTTAAATATTTAGTTCCGCCTTTATTTATTCATTTTGTTCCGCCGTTCGGGGCGGGACATTGCGCGCCTCTGCGCATGCGCGAAACGCTCACAGGGTTAGCCCCTAGCAACCCACACGCGCCATCGCCGGAGGTGTGCGGGGCTTTTCATTCGCCGGCACACTCTACAAGGTAAGTCGCACACATTTGTAGTATTATACGCATTTATAAAATTACACTTTGCACAGCTGACAGGGGTTGCCCCTAGCAAGGCACACACGATCGGCAAACATTTTCATTCGCGTTAAAAATGCAACAACAAAAAATGAAAACGCTGAGGTCGTTTCTTCACAGTGTGATGTCCTCTTCTCCCCACCCCACCCCAATGCGTCCTGTTAATACTATAGACTCCCTAGCTATTCATATTATAGCGCTTAGATAGCATTATTGTAGCGCGGCCAGGGCGGAGCGGCCCAGCTCCCAGCCTGCCAAGGTACCACCTCGGCCGGCTGGGCAATCTAGGCGAGGCCGGGGGCTCTGCACGGGACTAGGCCTCACCACGGCAATGTTAAGTAAATTTCGATTTAAAGCATATTGATTAAAGTATATTGATTATATTGATGTAGTTTATATTTAGTTTTTTTAACGTCGGTTTATTGTATGGTAATAGGGTAGTTGCAGTTCTTTAGCGTCAATATGCTCAATTCTTCTGTTGATATGTATACCCAGCTTATTGGAGAGTATATTGATGATATTGATGTAGTTTATATTTTAGTTTTTTATCAGTTCTCTATAGGGTAGTCATTATATAGTGTAGTGTATACCCAGTTACATAATGTTAATAGCTCAGCTTATTGGAGAATATATTGAGTACATTGATTATATTGATGTAGTTTATAATTAGTTCTTTCACATCGGTTTATTGTATGATAGAAGGGTAGTTGCAGTTCTTTAGCGTCAATATACTAAATGCCTCTGTTGATATGTAAACTCTGACTTTAACATAGCCAATTCCGTGACCAGTTACATGCTAATTCCTCACATTAACATCATGCTAATCTCCCAGTTACATGCTAATTTCTGACTTTAACATCCTGCTAATCTCCCACATTAACACAGCTACTACAATGCTAAATTATTCTGTTGATATGTAAACTCCTTTGTCAAGGCGCTCTCCTCCTCCCAACCAGCTTAAAAGACGCTGCCAAGCTTAGCAGTGTTCATTGGAGCGCTGTCTTTCTGACAGCTCTGGTTCTTCACCTGAGGACGGCTGCTTGTGTTGTGGCCGAAACGTCGTGAGAATTTTAATTTTTTATGTTTTATTTTCATGATTTTATTATTTCCCTTGAACGTGACTTTACCGTAAGAACCAAGAAGAATATTATTGGTTCTTTCGGTAAAGTCACGTAGAAGGGAAACAATAAAATAATACAAATATAAAACAATAAAATTCTCACGACATTTCGACTGCAACACAAGCAATCATCATCAGGTGCGAAAACCACAGCACACCTGATGATGATTGTTTGTGTTGCAGTCGAAACGTCGTGAGAATTTTATTGTTTAAATATTTTTATTATTTTATTATTTCCCTTCTACGTGACTTTACCGAAAGAACCAAGAATATGAATCCCTGCAGTCACGAAAGCTTTAAATCTAAACCAAGAAGAATGTTAAGTAAACTTGATTTGGCGTTTTCGTGACACCAGGAATTACTCTTTGGTTTTCTCGGTAGTCACGTAGAAATAAGAAATAATAATAATAAAAATAAAATTACATAAAAGCATACGACGTTTCGATTGCAACGCAAACAATCATCATCAGGCATAGAAGAGCTAAATTTAAGAGAGCGAGGAAACAGAAAAGCAGGAGTTAACACAGAGACACAAAGAGAGATACAACGTATGGAGCACAGAGAGATAGGGTCTCTGTGTCGAGGCCTTAGCATGTAGGGGAGACAAAGAGAGATGGAGAAGCACATCAAATCGAACAAGATTTAGTAAAATTTGGAAACAATATAATGCAACACAGAGGGTCGGTCAAAAACACAATTAATGCATGGTCTGGCTGATTACGTTATTTCAAAGATTCCTATATTGTTCTTAAATTTTGCTAAATCTTGTTCGATTTGATGTGCTTCTCCATCTCTCCTTTTCTCCCGTACATGCTAAGGCCTCGACACAGAGACCCTATCTCTCTGTGCTCCATACGTTGTGTCTCTCTTTGTGTCTCTGTGTTAACTCCCTCTACTTAGGTGTCTGTGTGTATATATATCTGCGGTTCTGTGTTTCCTCTCTCTCTTAAATTTAGCTCTTCTATGCCTGATGATGATGATTGCTTGCGTTGCAATCGAAACGTCGTATGCTTTTATGTAATTTTATTTTTTATTATCATTTCTTATTTCTACGTGACTTTACCGAAAAACCAAAGAGTAATGTTAAGCAAGTTATATTGTATTGCGGATTTCGCTAAACTCACGCACATAGAAACTGATATTAAAATAATTCGCTTGGAAATATAAGAAACATTTGGTTTGTGTGCAGACAACTTATTTTTTTGTTAGCGTCTTTCGCTAAACTCACGCACATAGAAACCTTAGTTTTTAAATCATGACCTAAATATTTAAATAATATTGCTTGTGAGCAGACCAATATTTTTTTTTATTTTTCTTGCTTCTTTCGCTAAACGCACGTAAGAATTCAACCTAGAATTTACATGATCACTTTGGAAATATTAAAATAACATTGTTTCTGTGCAGGCAACTATTTTATCATTTTCCTGCTTCTTTAGCTACACTTGTTTACATTCACACCTATTTTTAAATATCACCTTGCATTTATACGAAGAATTATGTTTGTGTGCAGACAACTCATATTTCACAATGTACTTGCTTCTTAATTTCATTCTTATGTGTGTGTGTGTGCTTATGTCCTTGTGTGCGTTTGAGTCCATGTGCGTGTCTGCGACGATTTGTGTGTGTGGGTACGCCCGTGTGGGTGTGTGTATATAAGTCGATGTGTGTGTGTGCGTAGGTCGATGTGTGTGTGCGTAAGTCGATGTGTGTGTGCGTAAGTCGATGTGTGTGTGTCAGTCGATGTGTGTGTGTGTCAGTGGATGTGTGTGTGTTAAGTGTTAATCAACGTGTGTGCGTGCTGTGTGTGTAGACCACTAATATTTCACAATCAGGTTGGCATTTTTTACAATAATAATGTGTGTCGAAGTCCATGTGTGCGTGTGAGTCCATGTACGTGTCTGCGTCGATGTGTGTGTGCGTGCGTAAGTCGATATGTGTGTGTCAGTCGATGTGTGTGTGTTAAGTGTTAATCAATGTGTGTGCGTGCTGTGTGTGTAGACCACTAATATTTTACAATCAGGTTGGCATTTTTTACAATAATAATGTGTCGAAGTCCATGTGTGCGTGTGAGTCCATGTACGTGTCAGCGTCGATGTGTGTGTGCGAATCAATGTCCCAACTAGTCTAACCTATAAAAGGATTTTTTTTGTCTGTCTGTCTGTGTGTCTGTGTGTCTGTCTGTGTGTGGGTGAAACTTGCGAAGGATTTGGCTCGCGAACCGTGGGGTTTACGTGAAAAAGAAGTACCTGATGACGATTGCTTGTGTTGCGATCGAAACTTCGTGATATTTTTTTTTATATATTTCTATCTACGTGGCTTTACCGAAAGACCCAAGAATATGAATTCCTGCAGTCACGAAAGCTTTAAGTTAGGATTTATTTGGGGAATCTGTGTGTGCTGGCGGTTGTGCGTGTGTGCGGATGCGGGCGCTTGTGTGTGTCTGTGTGTGTGCGTGTGTGTCTGTGTGTGTCTGTGTGTGTGTCTGTGTGTGCGGGCGCTTGTGTGTGTCTGCGTGTGTGTGTCTGTGTGTGTGCGGGCGCCAATGCATGTAGGGCCGAGAGGGTCAAGTTGGAGTGTGCGGGGGCAGGGGGGATAAGAAACCAAAGACAGCAAGAACTTCGCGGGAAATACTTTTCAATTTAGTATAGTGGGGTAGCTTATAGTGTAGTGTAAAGTAGTGGTGTATAGTAGTTTAGTGTATAGTAGTGTAGTAGTGAGTGTAGTGTATAGTAGTGTAGTGGTGAGTGTAATGCATAGTAGTGTCGTGGTGAGTGTAGTGTATAGTAGTGTAGTAGTGAGTGTAGTGTATAGTAGTGTAGTGGAGAGTGTAGTGTATAGTAGTGTAGTGGTGAGTGTAGTGTATAGTAGTGTAGTGGTGAGTGTAGTGGTGAGTGTAGTGTATAGTAGTGTAGTGGTGAGTGTAGTGTATAGTAGTGTAGTGGTGAGTGTAATGTATAGTAGTGTAGTGGTGAGTGTAGTGTATAGTAGTGTAGTGGTGAGTGTAATGTATAGTAGTGTAGTGGTGGGTGTAGTGTATAGTAGTGTAGTGGTGAGTGTAGTGTATAGTAGTGTAGTGGTGAGTGTAGTGTATAGTAGTGTAGTGGTGAGTGTAGTGTATAGTAGTGTAGTGGTGAGTGTAGTGTATAGCAGTGTAGTGGTGAGTGTAGTGTATAGTAGTGTAGTGGTGAGTGTAGTGCATAGTAGTGTAGTGGTGAGTGTAGTGCATAGTAGTGTAGTGGTGAGTGTAGTGTATAGTAGTGTAGTGGTGAGTGTAGTGTATAGTAGTGTAGTGGTGAGTGTAGTGTATAGTAGTGTAGTGGTGAGTGTAGTGTAGTGGTGAGTGTAGTGTATAGTAGTGTAGTGGTGAGTGTAGTGTATAGTAGTGTAGTGGTGAGTGTAGTGTATAGTAGTGTAGTGGTGAGTGTAGTGTAATGGTGAGTGTAGTGTATAGTAGTGTAGTGGTGAGTGTAGTGTATAGTAGTGTAGTGGTGAGTGTAGTGTATAGTAGTGTAGTGGTGAGTGTAGTGTATAGTAGTGTAGTGGTGAGTGTAGTGTATAGTAGTGTAGTGGTGAGTATAGTGTATAGTAGTGTAGTGGTGAGTGTAATGTATAGTAGTGTAGTGGTGAGTGTAGTGTATAGTAGTGTAGTGGTGAGTGTAGTGTATAGTAGTGTAGTGGTGAGTGTAGTGTATAGTAGTGTAGTGGTGAGTGTAGTGTATAGTAGTGTAGTGGTGAGTGTAGTGTATAGTAGTGTGGTGGTGAGTGTAGTGTATAGTAGTGTAGTGGTGAGTGTAGGGTTTAGTAGTGTAGTGGTGAGTGTAGTGTATAGTAGTGTAGTGGTGAGTGTAGTGTATAGTAGTGTAGTGGTGAGTGTAGTGTATAGTAGTGTAGTGGTGAGTGTAGTGCATAGTAGTGTAGTGGTGAGTGTAGTGTATAGTAGTGTAGTGGTGAGTGTAGTGCATAGTAGTGTAGTGGTGAGTGTAGTATATAGTAGTGTAGTGGTGAGTGTAGTGTATAGTTGTGTGGTGGTGAGTGTAGTGTATAGTAGTGTAGTGTATAGTAGTGTAGTGTAGTGGTGAGTGTAGTGTATAGTAGTGTAGTGGTGAGTGTATTATATAGTAGTGTAGTGTATAGTAGTGTTGTGGTGAGTGTAGTGTATAGTAGTGTAGTGGTGAGTGTAGTGTATAGCAGTGTAGTGGTGAGTGTAGTGTATAGTAGTGTAGTGGTGAGTGTAGTGTATAGTAGTGTAGTGTAGTGGTGAGTGTAGTGTATAGTAGTGTAGTGGTGAGTGTAGTGTATAGTAGTGTAGTGGTGAGTGTAGTGCATAGTAGTGTAGTGGTGAGTGTAGTGTATAGTAGTGTAGTGGTGAGTGTAGTGTATAGTAGTGTAGTGGTGAGTGTAGTGTATAGTAGTGTAGTGGTGAGTGTAGTGTATAGTAGTGTAGTGGTGAGTGTAGTGCATAGTAGTGTAGTGGTGAGTGTAGTGCATAGTAGTGTAGTGGTGAGTGTTGCGTATAGCAGTGTAGTGGTGAGTGTAGTGTATAGTAGTGTAGTGGTGAGTGTAATGTATAGTAGTGTAGTGTTCAGTGTAATGCATAGTAGTGTAGTGGTGAGTGTAGTGTATTGTAGTGTAGTGGTGAGTGTAGTGTATAGTAGTGTAGTGGTGAGTGTAATGTATAGTGGTGTAGTGGTGAGTGTAGTGCATAGTAGTGTAGTGGTCAGTGTAATGTATAGTAGTGTAGTGGTGAGTGTAGTGTATAGTAGTGTAGTGGTGAGTGTAATGTATAGTGGTGTAGTGGTGAGTGTAGTGCATAGTAGTGTAGTGGGTTCAAACGGACACTCAGACGTACTGTTTGTAGGCAACACATTTATTTAACCAACATGTTAATGTGATGCCACAACCACGGAGCCACTCTGCAAGCGCCGCGACCCTTCCCTGAACATACACACACGCCGCACACGTAGGGTCCCGGTGGGGGGATCGCCTGGCACCACGGGTTTTCATCCGAAGTGCCCCTAGTGGGGATGTCCCACGGTTTCCCGGTGCCAGGAGATTGGCCGACCCCCCCCCCCCCCCAGGCCAAATTGCATTGCGTCCCCCCCCCTTACATTGGCTTAAGATTGTATGGGCGCACAGAAGCTCACCGGGCTAACCGCAATGAGGCACTCACAGCACGGGGGAGGAGCCATGGGGGGAAATATTACACGGGCAGCGCAGACGAGGAGGTGGGAGAGAAATTCCTGGAAACGCCGCGGATGCGTATTCCTCGGGACGGACACCACGGTCAAACCGGTTGAGTCCGTGGTGGGGAGGACGGACGCGTAGGCAGTGGGTCGAGGCGCAAAGGAAAGTAACGCTCCAGGTAAGGGCGGGGCATCGGTTTAAAATCGAAAGGTAGGCACCCGATTGGCCGCGCAGGGTAACCCCACGTGACCCTGGATCGTCGGATTCCCAGGGCAAAAAAGGAGGGAGCGGAAAAAACGGGAAAGGGACTTCTCCTCCAGCCGTTCAGGCACCCGGTCCGACTCCCAGCCACTCGCAGCGTCCGTGAGACGCTAGCAAGTGCCGCTATGACCTGACCCCAGGCGTCGTCCCTCCGACTCCCACAGTGTCCGTGCGACACCGTGAGTTCTTCTGCGAGGAGAGAAGTAGAGTGGGGACACACCCAGGGATTGCGAAGGGACAGGTTAGGCACTGCTGGTAGAATATTTACTCCGGGACACACAGGGTTTTTCGTTAGACGCGCCCTTAATAAAAATTCAGTTCAGAAGATCGGTGCAGCGTGATTTCGATGTGTGTGGGTAGAACCTCGGCGTGGTGCCTGTGATTCTTGCGGAGGAGCGACTGCGTGGGGGACGGGGTTGCGTGAGAGAGCGAGCGCAGGGCTGCAGAGGGTCGGCGCGGGGTTGGGGTGCGAGGTGCGCGTAGATTACCATCTCTACGACCGCTATGGTTTACGCGTGTGTGTAGTAGAAGATGTGTGCCTGCAGCGCCGCATGAGTGATTAAGGCGGGGGCGATCCACCCGCTCGCTGGCGTTCCCGCGCATTTACACAGCGTGTTTACATAGCAAAAACAGCCTTAACGGCGAGGCGTGCACCCAGAGTCCTACCGCAGCCGCCCCCTTTTCGTGTAGCATCAGCCGATGCGCGTACGCGGATTAGAGCTTAACCACCCGGGCGGGCCGCGTGCATATTCATCCTGCCGCCGTGTCCGTTTGTTCTATTAGCGCCGGCCTTTGCGAAAGACACGCGCCTGCAGCGGCGCGCGCGTGCACGCCAGCTCGTTCGTTTTGGCGGGGGTGTACACGGGAGTGTGTGGGATAACTCCGGGCGGTGGTGAGCCAGCCAGTGAGCGATGTCCGTCAGAGAGGGCGCTGGCGCAGGGGGGGGGGGGGGGGGGGGGGGCGGTCACCGGCGAGTGGCGGAGGAGGAGGGGGGAGCGGAGGGGGTGGACGTCGCTCTCCACAGAATGGTGTCAGAGGTGGTACGACCCCCCCACGCCTCCAAGGGAGAGAGGCGCCCCACCCCCAAGCTAAGGTAAGATACGTATTCACCCGCAACCTCTACGTACGCCAAAAGATATGAACGGCTGAACGGACGCACAAGCGTTGCAACGGCTGAATATGCAGTTGGATGGGCGGGCAGCCAACTTTGCGGAAGCGCTTTTTCGGGGGGGGAGTTAATGCACCGCCTCGGCCAACGCTGCTGTGCGTATGACCGTGACGAGGCGAAGGCGGCATTCGATTCGCGCCGCCGCCAGCCCGGCGAGGACCTCCGCAACTACGCCGAGGGCGTGCACTCGCTCGCTCGCTAGCGCAGAGAGCGCACGCCCGGGGTACGCTGAGGAAATCATTGGGGACCTCGCCGACGACAAGGTCCAGAGATATCCGGCTGGAACCTCGTGGTGGCAGTCAGATCCGAGCCCCGCGCGCCTCCCATCTAACGCCTTTGTGGAGCGCGCACGTGCCTGTGAGAGACTCGCCAGTGAGCGCGTGCAGTTCCGAGCGCTGGGGACGGGAGTGCGCCGTCGCGAGCCTTTCGTGCAGAGGAGGAGGGGGAAGAGGAGGAGGAGGAGGAGGAGCTCGCCAGGACGGTGAGGGGGGGGAGGCAAGGGAGCCTCCGGGATCCCGGCAAACAACCCCGGGATGGGTAGCAGGGATAGAGACTGGCATAGGGGATATAGCCGGCCATGTGACCCATTCACGCGGGGAGGTGACCCAAGCCCGCGAGGAGGTGCACCAAGTACGTGGGGAGGTGATCCGAAATATGAACAAATTGCAGTCCACAGTGGAGGTAGTCCAGGCCGAGGTGGGGGGGGGGGGGGACTAGGCTCCACGGTAGGGGGACTAACCGAGCGGGTGTCCCAATTAGAGGCAGAGTTCGGGCAGATGCATGTCAGTAGGGGAAGGGAGCAGGGGGCCTCCATTGGAGCCACCACCCTTCCCCGAGGGGAGCAATCAACACAGTTCCAACGCAAATAAACTGCAATGATAATTCTAGATTTGAAGCTTTCGTGACTGCAAGGATTCATACTCTTTCTTTTTTTTCAGTAAAGTCACGTAGGTAAAATAAAATAAATGAAAACTAAATTAAATCACGACGTTTCGGAGGCAACACAAGCTTCCGTCTTCAGGTGGAACAGTCACAGCAAAAATAGCTGTATCAAGTGAAAAGCTCTGAGACATTCGAGATTATATACAGGTTAAGGGGGGGGGGGGGTGGAGCCAGAAAGGGACGTGGGTGGGGGAGAGGGCTAAGTTAAGCCGCCTTTTGTTATGCTGCAGGGGGTTCAGGGGAAGCGGTAGTGCAACTACACGTGATTTAATTTAGTTGTTTTCATTTATTTGATTTGACCTACGTGACTTTACCGAAAAAAAAACAAAGAGTATGTAATGATAAAGGGTGAGCAAGTGACCACCACGCAGATGCCAAGAACAACGCCTAAGAACGCGGCGGCTTCATGCGACTGGCTGCGGGAGTTGGTGGTGGGAATCACGGGGGCCACGTCGCTGGTGGAAGGGCAGGTGAACGGGCGGCGTACCCAGATTCTGCTGGACATGGGGGCGGTGGCCTCACTCGTGAGCGCAACATACTGCAGCGTGATCGGGGTTAAAATGGGCCACCTGCAGGGCCCAGATTGTGCGCTGCACACTGCAAGCGGAGCTGGGATGGGACTGATGGGGTCACCATTGAGGTCTGCCTCGAATACCAGGTGTGTACCCAGGAGTTCTGTCTCGAGCGTGTTATGCCACGAGTGTATTGCAGGCACCGACCTCCTGAAAAAGTTGGGGCTCAATGTACAGCCCGGCCAGCGGTGCGCCACCGTGGAGGGCAGCGGGGAGCGGATTCCATTCCTGGGACAGGAGCCGGATCGCCCCCGTTTCAAACCCGTGGCCGCTACCCTGGCGTCGGCCGTCACCATCGGGCCTCTCGCGGAGATGCTGGTGCCGGTGGAAACACCCTCCACCGACCACGCACACCGACCATCGGGTGAGGTAATGTTGACTCCTCACCAGGAGTTGGCGGCACGGTACGGGGTTGTGGGTGTCACGTTGCCCAATCAGGAGGGCTGATGGTTGGGGTGTTATCGCATTGCGCTGGTGTTCGACCACTCAGCCCTGTCTGTTAGGGATGTCAGCTTTTTATTACTCCGAGCTGACACCGACCACCCCAGGCAGATGAGTTACGTCCATGGAGCAGGCTACCACAAAGAACATCAACCGAATAAGAATCAATACCAGATCACCCACACACATCCACTCACACCTACGGTACCGACCACTTCCCCGAGACACACACAGAAGCTTTTGGGGGGGGGGGAAAGGGGGGGAAAGGGGGGGTCGTCCACCTCCCCTACGCAATTCTGCTTCAGAGTTCCCACGTTCCTCCTCCAGCGGTTTCCCCCTCCCCTATGCAACTCTACTTCACAGAGTACCCCTCTTCCAGGGTTTACACCTCCCCTCTGCAACTCTGCTGCACAGAGTTCCCGTCCTCGGACAGTGGGAGATGTCCGTGGGCCGCCCAAGCGGCCACCCCGGTAACCCGATGGCCACCGACTTCGCTCTCGGCCAGTGCCAGGCTGCAACTCGCTCGCTTCCCTGCTCCTGACGCTCCTGGCACGCCTCTTGAGGTCCCGGACGTCCCACCGGCCCTGGTTCACTCCCCAGGTCGGCCGCTGGAAATATATAATAATACCATTACTTAATGTTTCCCTGTATGATATCTATTCTGTAGAGTAGGAGACAGCCCTCAACTCCTACTTACAGTGACGATCCCCTGGTCCTCACTCGTGTCGGCCCCTTGAGGGTGGGAGCTCGCCCAGCCACTCCTGCTGCTGCCGCTGCCGCCGCAACCACTACTTCTGCTTCTGAGTTGCGCGCCCACACTGCCGATTCGTGCTCTCCTTTGTTAGGGCTGCGCAGCCCATTGTTCGGTCTCTGGGCCAATCCCGTGAGAGCTCCGTCTATAAATAGACTACGTTTCCCTAGAACTGGTTGGCTGTTCTCCACCAAAACCCGTTCCCACACCGGTCTGACCACACTCTCTCCAGCTCACGGGGTGTGCTTCACGCACTACGCCACACCCGCTTTGGTGGAAAGTAAAGGTGTGGTATGGCAACATTTTAATGGGTGATGTTCCCACGAATGTAACAAAACGATAGACGAAATGCAATGGGCTGTAACTAAGAAAGTCCAACGTATTTAGCAGTATAACATATTAATCAGCATCGCAGTACTACGTATCAGTAAATAGCGTGACGTGAGCAATCAAAACAATAGAAATGCATTGAAGAAATAATGTGAAATAAGTGTACATTAAAGAGCAGCAGTACGCACAGGTAAGTTGAGAAGCAGGCTACAGTGTAGATTATAGACTGCCAGTACGCCGACTCAATGACATAAGCATTGCTACAGTCGACATAAAAAGCTGACTATACGGTCAGCAGCTGAAAAAGCAGGATAAAGTCGACATGAAAGGCTGGCAGTACACTGAGTGAGGTAAAGAAGCAGGCAACAGATTATAGACTGGCATACACTCAATGCCCAAAAGCCAAATTAGCAGTGTAGATAATAGAGTGCCAGTGCACTGACGTTAATTAATGAGCAGGCAGCAGACAACAGCACAGACTGGCAGTAAACCGTCTTCGCATCATAAAAACATAGCTAAAAAAGAAAATATTTAGCAACCAAATAATGAAATATTAGTTTTCTGCACACAAACGTTATTGTAATATTTGCCAACTTATTTGTTTCATAATAATAAACAATAAACCTGAGTTCTTAACGAAATATTCAATTAAATTGTACTTTATATTGCCGTAGTGAGGCCTAGTCCCGTGTAGAGCTCGCGGCCTCGCCTAGACTGCCCAGCCGGAGGTGGTGACACATTGCCAGGCTGGGGGCTGGGCCGCTCTCCCCACCCGCGCTGCAATAATGCTAAGCGCTCTAATATTAATATCTCGGGACTTTATAGCAGTAACTGCACGCATTGGGGTGGGGGGGACATAAGACTGTGACGAATAAACCTCAGCGTTGTGTGTATATTTTTTAAACATTGTTAACGCGAATTAACATTTTTAGCGACCATGTGTGCATTGCTAGGGGCGCAATTGACCCGCGGCGGGCGGTAAATCTACATAAACCCTACCGTTAGAGAGACAAATCCCTCCAAAGCACGTGAACACACAGACACACAAAATGACATTTATATTTCATGCACTACTTTATCTATCTGTGACGAACGCTGCACATTCCGTTGTTTTCGATCTGTCCACGACACAAAGGAATGTTTTACACAAACTATAACTAGCACAGCCTTCTGGGAGTGCATCATTGATTCAGTGCAGGCCACCTGTGGACCCTTATTGGTGCACAGCGTCTCAAGAGCAGCTGGGCTTGCTTCCACCGATGGTTACGAACATCCAGACGTTAATCAGCAAGGAGCATTTCTAGTCCTAGTTAGACAAAATCTACGTCTACACGTAATACTAAATTATAATTCGTGTTGTAGAGAATGTATCTCCTCTACGTGTAACTTTTGAGTGGTATGCCTTGTAACTGATGAATGATCCGAGTGTGCTCCCTATTGCAAAGACAACGAGTTTCTCCAGAGGCAGATCCTTCCTACAAACACAAAAATACCCTTTGACCTGTATCACAAGAACAATGAGTCTCACCTGAGTTATCTGTACAGGTTACTTCCAAAACACACACTTTGTCCTAACATCACTTATTCAATGTTTGACCCTTATAGACAAACTGTTACATGTACGCACACAATCAGACAAGTATTCATAAATTATTGACAGTTATTTTAACAAAATTTTATTACTGCACTGAAATATACTGCATCAGGTTACATCGCATTAACAAGAAGCTATTTAAAAAAATACGCTTAACAGTGTATGTACAACATACTATTGCGTCATTCAAAACGAGTAGGCCATTGCATGCTGGCGTCTGGGTCAAAATTGATCAAATTCTAAACATTACCTACAAACTCCACAACTGAGATGGCACGTCAATGATCACCCCCTACTGACAGGCTCTTGTCCATATGCAGGCCGGTGCAGGGCCACCACCTTGTGCCACACAGGGGCAGCTGCTACTTGGGGATGCTCTTCGAGTGTTTGAAACGAGATACGATACAAAACTCCGAATTGCCGAGGCGATTAAGCAAGCACCATGTAAATGCAATTATGATAAAATAGTGAATGCTTGGGAGCTTAGTGGCTCTCGCTCCTGGTTAGAGATCTACCCAACCCACAGGTCCACAAAGACTGGCCGCTCTTACCCTGCAGGTTGAACCTAGGAATTGAGTGTTCAACTTCACATTCTTGTCATTAAAGGCCTGTGACAAAGGTGCACCTATTGGAGCGACATCGTCTCAAGCTTACACATCTACCGGGTCTCCATTTGACTTTGTATCGTCTCGGAGGAAGTCCACCCACACCTCCACTTCCACAAACTGCTGGGAGTTGCCTCGCTCTGCCTCAGAGTCAGAATTCTCCCCCTGCTTCACGTTGCCTCCATCGATGTGAAGGTCCGATTTGGGGGTTGAATCGTCATCTTCACATTTTACATTCACTTCTTCGCTCTTCACCATCACTTCTTCGCATTTTACCTTCACCTCTTCATATTTCACCTCGATACCTTGAAAAGTGTCCAAGCTGGGATTTTCTTCTGGTTCTTGTTTGATGAGGGATGGGATTATTGCGGCACTTTGACATTCACAAGCTGATTTCAGACTCCACTCCTTGTGGATCTTCTGATGCTTGTGTGTTCTCTGGTGTCTTTGAAGATTTGGTGAACATGCAAAGGCCTTCCCACACGGAGTGCACCTGAAGGGTTTATCTCCCGTGTGTGTTCTCTGGTGTATTACAAGAGTAGATGAACGTGCAAACACCGTCCCACACACACTGCACCTGAAGGGTTTCTCTCCCGTGTGTGTTCTCTGGTGTACATGAAGATTTGATGAATCTGAAAATGCCTTCCCGCACGGAGTGCACTTGAAGGGTTTCTCTCCTGTGTGAGTTCTCTGGTGTGTTACAAGAGTAGATAAATCTGAAAACGCCTTACCACATGGAGTGCACTTGAAGGGTTTCTCTCCCGTGTGAGTTCTCTGGTGTGTTACAAGAGTAGATGAATCTGAAAACACCTTCCCACACACACTGCACTTGAAGGGTTTCTCTCCTGTGTGTGTTCTCTGGTGTTTTTTAAGAGTAGAAGAACATGTAAACGCCTTCCCACACACACTGCACTTAAAGGGTTTCTCTCCCGTGTGTGTTCTCTGGTGTATTACAAGAGTATATGAATCTAAAAACGCGTTGCCGCACAGAGTGCACTTGAAGGGTTTCTCTCCTGTGTGAGTTCTCTGGTGCCGTGTCAAATTTCCAGTATGATCCGTGCTGTATGCACACCGGTCGCATTGTTGTCTTGTCATACCGAGCTGCGCCGAGTGCCTTTGCTCCATCAGAAAAATTCTGCAGAGGAAGCGACAGAGGAAGCGACAGCTGCAGACATAAAAAACGAATATCCACACCATCTCCACGTCAGTATCGAGGCAAAGAGGAATGCATAAATACACAGTAACACGTGACTTACACGTCTATTCTTATTCATATATTCATTATATAGTCAAAAAGTGTACCAAATTCATCACACGGGCTGTTATGGCACACGAGAGGGTGAATGGTCATAAATATGCCTGGAAGCCCTCGTATCTTCAAAATGAATGTTAACCCAAAACTCCGAGCACACAATTTCGGCTGTCTGGCTACAAAATAAATATTTATAAAAGCTAAATTCAGCTGACATCGCAAAATGTGTTGAAAATAAAACTATTTGTGTTATGCAGAAATGCATAAATGAATGTTCAATCGCAACTTAGAGGCGTGAAGCCAGCCAGGCTCACGATGTTCTTGAATGCTGGGGATGAACAGATCTGCCTTCAGCTGCATGTGTGTGCTGTATTGACTGTTTCCATTCTTACAAAGAGTTCCAGAGGAAAACAAAAATAAACTATTGTTTTGATATAACCTCCGTGTTCAGAGTTAATAGACTTTACTGCAAATACAAAATTTACATTGTTACACACTGGCATGGTTAACAGGTGGTGGTGTGTCCAGACCCACGCCTGGCCACCTTAACCTGCTCAGTATTAATGCTTCCTCACTCCACCAAGTAATTCATTGAGGATCAATCAACATTGCCGAGGCTGCCTGTCTCTCTCCGCTAGTGGTGAGATGTTAACTACCTCTCCTGGCATACAGGAAGTCGTTGGTTCGATCCCGACCCTGACGCCTGCTGTATATTTGGAGTTTGTGTCTCCCTCTCTCTCTCCCCGTGGTTGCGTGGATTTCCCTCCAGTTCCCCCGGTTGTCCCCACTCCACATGCAGAGTGAACACCACCACACGTCTAGAGTGAACACCGCCACGCATCTAGAGTGAACACCGCCACGCATCCAGAGAGAACACCGCCACGCGTCCAGAGTGAACACCACCACGCATCCAGAGTGAACACCGCCACGCGTCCAGAGTGAACACCGCCACGCATCCAGAGTGAACACCACCACACGTCTAGAGTGAACAGCACCACGCGTCTATAGTGAACACCACCATGCTGTTGACAAGCCCAATCTTGTTGTTGTTGTTGTGGGCAGGTCGCTCCTGAAAACAAGAGTGGTATAGCAGCTCAACGAGGGCGTGGCCTGGTAAAAAATGAAAAAAAAAACTGTGAATATTTAAAATAAAACAAAGTTACAAAGTAGCGAGCCAAGTGAAGAGAAATTAAAACTTAAGCAAGATACTCTTTGGTTCTTTTGGTAAAGTCGCGTAGAAAGACAATAATAATTAAATAATAGCATGCGACGTTTCGATTGCAACAAAAGCAATCATCATCAGGTACAAATGAATGAGGAAACAAACCTAGTAAACTTATAAATATAATGACTGGGGGCGAGGCAGTGCATATACTGTTCATCACCCACAAGATGGCGCCGATGATGGCAGCCTCGGCCGGTTGGTGCGCCCTGTTTTGTCCAGTTTTGTCTTGAGAGGGGCCTGCTGTTCAACACACCCGTGCTGGTGAGAGGGGCCTGCTGTTCATCACACCCGTGCTGGTGAGAGGAGCCTGCTGTTCATCACACCCGTGCTGGTGAGAGAGGCCTGCTGTTGAGGGGCCTGCTGTTCATCACACCCGTGCTGGTGAGAGAGGCCTGCTGTTCAGCACACTCGTGTTGAGGGGCCTGCTGTTCAGCACACCCTTGCTGGTGAGAGAGGCCTGCTGTTGAGAGGCCTGCTGTTCAGCACACCCGTACTGGTGAGAGGGGCCTGCTGTTCAGCACACCCGTGCTGGTGAGAGGGGCCTGCTGTTCATCACATGCGTGTTGGTGAGAGAGGCCTGCTGTTCAGCACACCCGTGTTGAGCGGCCTGCTGTTCAGCACACCTGTGCTGGTGAGAGGGGCCTGCTGTTCATCACACCCGTGCTGGTGAGAGAGGCCTGCTGTTCAGCACACCCGTGTTGAGGGGCCTGCTGTTCAGCACACCCGTGCTGATGAGAGGGGCCTGCTGTTGAGGGGGCTGCTGTTCAGCACACCCGTGCTGGTGAGAGAGGCCTGCTGTTCAGCACACCCGTGTTGAGGGGCCTGCTGTTCAGCACACTCGTGCTGGTGAGAGTGGCCTGCTGTTCATCACACCCGTGTTGGTGAGAGAGGCCTGCTGTTCAGCACACCCGTGCTGGTGAGAGGGGCCTGCTGTTCAGCACACCTGTGCTGGTGAAAGGGGCCTGCTGTTCAACACACCCGTGCTGGTGAGAGGAGCCTACTGTTCAACACACCAGTGCTGGTGAGAGAGTCCTGCTGTTCAGCACACCCGTGCTGGTGCGAAGATGGCGCCGATGATGGTAGCCTCAGCCGGTCGGTGCGCCCTGTTTTGTCTTGTTTTGTCTGTCAATTCAGTGTTTTGCCAAGATTTTCGGAGTTCTCTAACAAGAGACGAACTTTTAAATATCAGGGAAACAACTCCTGTGGATTTAATTCCTACTTTTCTGCTTCCAGCGGCAGAATTAGTAGGCATTCTAGTCAATGCCGCGCTAGGCTTTGCTCAAGCAGCGAAACGCCGCCCAAGGGGTAAATGGTCGGGGGCTCTCGTGCGGCTACGCAGACGCCGGATCCGAACAGTGCTTCCGAGCTTTTTCCTCTCCAACGTACGTTCACTGTACAACAAAATGGATGAACTTCAGCTACTGATGGTAAAAAACAAAGACTTTCTTTCAGCTTCTGTTTTGTGCTTCACGGAAACATGGCTGTTTGATTTGATTCCGGACACTTCGCTACAACTAGCAGGATTCCATCTTGTAAGATCGGATCGTGACATAGCACTCTCCGGCAAGACGAAAGGCGGTGGTATTTGTTTTTACATTAACAGTGGCTGGTGTGTAGATGTCACAGTGATTCTGCAACATTGTTCTCCACTCCTTGAATCAATTTTTATAACCTGTAAACCGTTTTACTCGCCTCGCGAGTTCGCGTCGCTCATTTTGGTCGGAGTTTATTTGCCGCCTTGTCCTCAGGTTAAAGAGGCCCAACGCATGCTCGCCGATCAGATTCTGAGTGTGGAGCGAGCAAATCCAGATTCGTTGGTTATCGTACTTGGCGACTTTAACAAAGGTAATCTCAGCCACGAACTCCCCAAATACATACAATTCATTAAATGCGCAACCAGAGAAGGGAACACTCTGGATCACTGCTACACTACAGTCAGTAGAGCCTACCACGCCGTCCCCCGAGCAGCACTAGGACACTCTGACCATGCCATGGTCCACCTGAGTCCTGCATACAGGCAGAAACTAAAACTCTGTAAACCTGCTGTGAGGACATCTAAACCGTGGACCAGTGAGGCTGTGGAAGATTTGCGGGCATGCTTAGACTGTACTGACTGGGATATGTTCACGACTGCTACCAATAGTCTGGATGAACTCACAGAGGCTGTGACGTCCTACATCAGCTTCTGTGAGGACTGCTGTATCCCAACACGTACCAGGGTGAACTTTAACAACAATAAGCCCTGGTTCTCAGCAAAGCTCAGAAGGTTGAGGTTGGAGGAGGAAGCGTTTAGGAGTGGGGATAGAGACAGATTCAAGGAGTCGAAGAACAGGTTTAGCAAAGCGGTGAGAGAGGCTAAACGACTGTACTCAGAGACTAAAACACCAGTTCTCTACTAACGATGCTGCTTCTGTCTGGAGAGGGCTCAGGCAGATCACCAACTACAAACCCAGACCCCCCCACACCACTAACGACTCCCGCCTAGCCAACGACCTGAACGAGTTCTACTGTAGATTTGAAAGACAATTGGATTGTCCTGAACCACCCCTTCCCACCCAAGAGGCCCCACCCCCCACCCATACTACAGAGACGATTCTCCCCTTTCAGGAGGGAGAAGTTAATAGACTTTTCAAGAGGCAGAATCCACGCAAAGCAGCCTGGTCGGACTCTGTCTCTCCAGCCACCCTCAGGCACTGCGCTGACCAGCTGTCTCCGGTGTTCACCAACATCTTTAACACCTCCCTGGAGACATGCCATGTACCAGCCTGTCTCAAGTCCTCCACCATCATCCCTGTGCCCAAAAAGCTAAGGCCAACAGGACTAAATGATTACAGACCGGTCGCCCTGACATCTGTGGTAATGAAGTCTTTTGAGCGCCTGGTCCTGGCACACCTCAAAGCCATCACAGACCCTCTCCTGGACCCCCTTCAGTTTGCCTACAGAGCCAACAGGTCTGTGGACGACGCAGTTAACATGGCCCTCCACTTCACCCTACAGCATCTGGACGCCCCAGCATTCTACGCCAGGATCCTGTTTGTGGACTTCAGCTCTGCCTTCAACACCATCATCCCTGCCCTGCTTCAGGACAAGCTCTTCCAGCTGAACGTGCCCTACACCACCTGTAAATAGATCACAGACTTCCTGTCTGACAGGAAGCAGTGCGTTAAGCTGGGAACACAAATCTCTGACTCCAGGTCCATCAGCACTGGAACTCCTCAGGGCTGCGTCCTTTCCCCACTGCTCTTCTCCCTGTATACCAACAGCTGCACCTCCAATCATCTGTCCGTCAAACTCTTGAAGTTTGCGGACGACACCACCCTCATTGGGCTGATCTCTGGTGGGGATGAGTCTGACGATAGGTGGGAAGCTGACAACCTGGTGACCTGGTGTAGCCAGAACAACTTAGAGCTAAATGCTCTAAAGACAGTTGAGATGGTTGTGGACTTTAGGAAGAATACAGCCCCCCTCACCCCCATCACCCTGTTAGACTCCCCAGTCAAAATTGTAGAGTCCTTCCGCTTCCTGGGCACTATTCTCTCCCAGGACCTCAAGTGGGAACTGAACATCAGCTCCCTCACCAAGAGAGCTCAACAGAGGATGTACTTTCTACGGCAGCTGAAGAAATTCAACCTGCCAAAGACAATGATGGTGCAATTCTATACAGCGATCATTGAATCCATCCTCACCTCCTCCATAACCGTCTGGTACGCTGCTGCCACTGCCAAGGACAAGAGCAGACTGCAGCGTATCATCCACACTGCTGAGAAGGTAATTGCCTGCAATCTACCAACCCTCGAGGACCTGCACACGACAAGGACCATGAGGCGAGCGAGGAAGATTATGGCCGATTCCTCCCACCCTGGACACTCTCTGTTTCAGCTACTCCCCTCCGGCAGAAGGCTTCGGTCCATCAGGACCAAAACCTCACGCCATAAAACAGTTTCTTCCCATCTGCTGCTGGCCTGTTAAACAAGGCCAAGGGCTTACACTGATTTTAACATTTTATCTACATGACACCTTGCCGATATTAACTATGTTAACCTATTTGTATTTTTAATTTTTAAATTATATCTTAAAGCTATTTTATATTCGATATTTATTCAATTTTATATACTTCAGCCCCTTGGTGTTAGTTAGACTTTACTTTTAACCCGTATTATTATAGTAAGACTTGTTTAAAACTTATTTAAGATTTTAGATTCCTATATGTTGAATGTATGCACCATCCTGCCAAAGTAAATTCCGTGTCGGTGTGAACTTTCATGGCGAATAAAACCCTTTCTGATTCTGATACAACACAGAGTCGGCTAACATAAGTCAACACCCCACCTGGTTGATTACGTTCTTCCAAAGATTGCTAAATTTGAGAGAGAAAACACAGACACGGAGACACAGACAGACACACAAGCAGAGATAGATAACACAGAGACACATAGAGAGAGACACACAGACACACAAAGATATCAGAGACACACAGAGAGACACACAGACACACAGAGAGAGATAACACAGAGAGACCCACACAGACACAGAGAAACAACGCCTCTGTGTCGAGGCCTTAAATAGAGAGATAGGGGGGCAGAGAGAGAGGGGGGTGTAGAGAAATTAACAAGTCAATGCAAGGCCGTAGCCATGGAGTCAACATTGGGGGGGACCAAATCTTCCAGGGGGTCTGGGGTCCCCCCCCCCCCAGAAAAAATATCTAAATGTGAAGACTAATTTCCTGCCTAAAATATTTAAAAACTTCACTAACACATGGGATGGACTTTTTCTGAATTTTTTACAACAATGTCTAATAGTGTATTGTATTACATAACTTTTTTTTTTTTACCATTTCTTGTTTCATCGTATGTAATGGCAGAGATTAGGGATTCATAAAGTACAACTATAACCACAATCATATGAACAGAAATCTATGCATTGTTATATGAAGACAAGTCCAGATTTTGTGGCCAAGGTTTAGCAAATTGTTGTTTTTATTAACATAACATCGCAATTATTATTTTACAAAAAAAATAGCAATAAATTGGGGGCATTTTGAGCATATTTGATTATTGGGGGGGGGATGTGTCCCCCCCCCAATATATATGATAATTATTATATATTATTAAAACTACGGCCTAGTGTCAATGAGAGATTTGGAGGTTTGGTGACTGCAGCAAATAAAAGCGCGACAACACGAGGACACACAGAGTCAGAAAGCACACTTAATCAAACAAACTGAGTAAAATTTGGAAATGTGATGCAATGGAACAGAGAGTTGGTCTACACACAATTAACGCATAGCCTGGTTGATTACGTTCTTCCAAAGATTGCTAAATTAAGCGAGAGAATTGAAGCAAACGCGATCAGGCGAGGGCAGGAGGCAAGGCCCCGCGTTGTAAAGTTCCAACCTGGACATCGCTTCCATGCTCGCTGCTACTCAGTTGACATCCCTACAAGAGAGAGCGAGGCTTTACCTCGGTAAACAACCACAACAACCACCACAACAACCACCACCACCACCACAACCACCACCAAAAGAACCACCACCACAACCACCACCACAACAACCACCACCACAATGAGAATTTCTCACCTCGGATTTGAGTTCACGCGCGGAGCGGCAACTTCCTGTTATCTTTGTTTCTATTCGGTAAAGTCACGTAGGTAAAAATAAAATAACAAAAATCACGACGTTTCGGCCACAACACAAGTGGCCTTCATCAGGTGAAGGGACCGGACTGTCCAGAGGACAGCGTTGGAGTGAAGACAGCCAAGCCCAGGTCGCGTCCTTTAAGCTGTGTGGGAGGAAACAAAAAACGCCTTGACAAATTGAGCTGCACCTGTGGTGACCGCCACACCGGGGAGACGAAGCGACATGTCTCCGACCGAATTCGCGAGCACAAACCAGACCTGAAACACGGCAGAACGAATTCCTCCGCCGCAGCTGATCACTGTTACAATGCTGTGGGTGATCACGACATAGCCCTCTCCGACACCAAGGTTCTCCGCAAACCCACGGGTTTTTATCAGAGATTTGTCCACGAGGCAATTCAGATCTACAAACACAGACACAACCTCAACCGAGAGGATGGTTTCAAATCAAGCAATCACCGGAAAGATGTTCTAAATCAAACCAAACTAATTCTCAATGGCACAGCACATTCCCTCAAGCAGTGGTATCCCAAACTTTCACAGCAGCTTGTGTCTGTGTTTGTGGGTCTGAATTGCCTCGTGGACAGATCTCTGATGGAGGCCCGTGGGTTTGCGGAGAACCTTGGTGTCGGAGAGGACTATGTCGTGATCACCCACAGTGTTGTGACAGTGGTCAGCTGCGGCGGAGGAATTCGTTCTGCCGTGTTTCAGGTCTGGATTGTGCTCGCGAATTCGGTCGGAGACATGTCGCTTCGTCTCCCCGGTGTGGCGGTCACCACAGGTGCAGCTCAATTTGTCAAGGCGTTTTTTTGTTTCCTCCCACACAGCTTAAAGGACGCGACCTGGGCTTGGCTGTCTTCACTCCAACGCTGTCCTCTGGACAGTCCGGTTCCTTCACCTGATGAAGGCCACTTGTGTTGTGGCCAAAACGTCGTGATTTTTGTTATTTTATTTTTACCTACGTGACTTTACCGAATAGAACCAAAGAGTATGGATCCTTGCAGTCACGAAAGCTTCAAATCTAGAATTCCTGTTATCTCGCGACGTCACGAAGCAGCAGCAGGTGACATGACGTCATTTGCGGGGTACAAGACACTTTCCTCCCACAACGAGCGGCTCTGTAACTTAAATAATGTTAATGAGCCCGGCCCATACGTGGAGGGATGGGGCGTGGGTGCCGAACCCGTCGCAATGAACTCGCGACGGCTATCACGAACACATTATGTTAATGAGCCAACAGTCACCGGGAGTGGCTTTGCCCAAATAAGGATTGGCACCGGAACAGTTATCGGCAGCGGCCGAGCGGAGGTGACGTTACGATCAAGAGCGCGGTGGTCGGTGACATGATGTCACTAGCGAGGCACATCTCCCCCTGGCGTTTGACGCCGATGAGGTCACGCTGAGCGGTGACGTCAGAGAGCGGGGACGTCAGAGAGCGGGGTCAGAGTTCAAGTTTGTTGAAAGAAGGGGAGCGGTAGTGACGTGCTGAGCGCTGCGCTCCGCACCCGACCAGCCGAGTCCCATTTCCGCTCGTGGCCAACACCGCCAGTGACGATTTTCTGAACCGGTCCTGAGCCTCCCCTACGTCGACTCAGCCTCAAACGAGTACCCGGTGCGGTGTGTAAACATCACCACTAGGGAGACAAAGGCGGCCAGGCATGGTGCTGGCCACCAACCCCCTCGTGTGCCGTTCCACCCTTAATAGGTACTCGCTAACAGCACTTGCCCCTAGTCTGTTAAGGCTATACAGGGTATCTTTGTCTTTATGTTAGGTGCTCACTAACAGCACTTGCCATGACATTCTGTGCAGGCTATACGGGGGATCTTTGTCTTTGTGTTGGGAGCAAGTTTGAGTGGCGTGTAGCCGTGGAAGCTGAACGGGCGCGTGCTGCTGCCGACAGTCGTTGACTACGGTTGGATAGACGCTGATAGACACACACAGACAAGACAGGCGGACAGACAAGAGGAACACAGAGACAACATAGACAGGCAGAGAGAGACACAGAGGTGAACAGAGACACAGACGGACAGAGAGATGTTGAACACACTTAACTCGCTCCATTGAAAGAGATTCCTCGATCTTTGCCCATCCCCGGAAGTCGTTCTAGTTTCAATTTATTTCATTGTGCGTGGTTTGTACGTGTAAGCAATGTGGGATATCGATGTACACAGCTATGAACAAGATCAGCAGACAAGACGTCTTTCAGACTCTTTGGTTCTTTCGGTAAAGTCACGTAGGTATAAAAAATAAAATAAATCACGACGTTTCGATCACAACACGAGCAGTCGTCCTCAGGCGAAAATATCCAGACATTGTCACGTGACAAAGATAAGGTGACCCCCCCCCCCACACCGTGGCTCGCCCCGCTCAGCTGAGCATCGTTTTAATTCAGTGGGATCACGCGAAGTTGTTTTCTGTAAGACGAAGGTACTTTGAAAACCCACTGGCTATACTCCTTTATATAAGTGCACAACTTTATCTATCTGTGACGAACGCTGCACTTTGTCGTTTTCATGCAGGGGGCGCTGTAAACCTATTAGCCCCCTGCATGAACGACGGAGGCGCAGGGACAGACGTTCGATCACGTTGGAATCGATCTGTAGACGACGGTCTTCTCGCACGGCCAGCTCTGTGTCGCCTCAACTCGATCCCGTGATCCCAACCAGGTGAAAGTCCGCATCGAACCGAACCCCCGGCAAGGCCATCTACTTCACGACGAGAAAAAATTTACACGAAATGTCGTTTTCAATTAAGTCTTCCAGATGTAAAATGATATAAGATTTTAATAAAGAAATAAAATTATCTAATTCAAAAAAATACAATTCAAAGTTGTTTCATTTTAAAACTTCAAAACTGAGCACCGGGTGCTTGCGTGAATGCGTCGCTCGTGTGCAATTTTTTTCGTGACTTTCCTGGCCCGAGGCTGTAAATGTTTGTGAGGGGCGCCGCAAGCGGTCCGGCTTGCTTCAACCCTTGGTTGTCAACATCCAGACGTTAATCGGCAAGGACCATTTCTCCTCCTAGTTCGCCAACATATAAGACGTCATGCAAAATTAGAATGAGTGTTGTTGTGGAGAATGTATCTACTAGATGTGCTCTGCCTTGTAACCGAATACAAATCTGAACCAAAAATGCGTTTCAAATGTGCCCTTAAAATTACCTCCTTACTATGAAGCAGATCAGCAGACACGACATCTTTCATTTATCGATCTCTCCACAAAACAAAGGAATGTTTTACACAAACTATAACTAGCACAGCCTTCTGAGAGTGCATCATTGATTCAGTGCAAGTCACCTGTGGACCCTGATTGGTGCACAGGCTCTCAAGAGCAGCGGGGCTTGCTTCAACCGATGGTTTCAAACATCCAGACGTTAATCAGCAAGGAGCATTTCTAGTCCTAGTTAGACAAAATCTACGTCAACACGTAATACTAAATTATAATTCGTGTTGTAGAGAATGTACCTCCTATACGTGTAACCTTTGAGTGGTATGCCTTATCTGTACAGGTTACTTCCACAACACAAACTTTGTCCTAACATCACTTATTCAATGTTTGACCCTTATAGACAAAATGTTACATGTACGCACACACACAATTATTCATTCTAAATTGACTAATTTTAACAAAATTTAATTACTGCACTGAAATATACTGCATTAACAAGTATCTATTCAAAAAAATATGCACCTTCTGCTTAACAGTTCATGTACAACATACTATTGCGCCATTCAAATCGAGTAGGCCATTGCATGCTGGTGTCTGGGTCAAAATTGATCAAATTCTAAACATTACCTACAAACTCCACAACTGAGATGGCACGTCAACCATCGCCCCCTACTGACAGGCTCTTGTTCACATGCAGGCCGGTGCAGGGCCACCCCCTTGTGCCACACAGGGGCAGCTGCTACTTGTGGGTGTTCTTCAAGTGTTTGAGACGAGATACAATACAAAACTCCAAATTGCCGAGGCGATTAAGCAAGCACCATATAAATGCAATTATGATAACATAGCGAATGCTTGGGAGCTTATTGGCTCTCGCTCCTGGTTAGAGATCTACCCAACCCACAGGTCCACAAAGACTGGCCGCTCTTATCCTGCAGGTTTAACCTAGGAATTGAGTGTTCAACTTCACATTCTTGTCATTAAAGGCCTGTGACAAAGGTTCATCTATTGGAGCGACATCGTCTCTGGCTTACACATCTACCGGGTCTCCATTTGACTTTGTATTGTCTCGTAGGAAGTCCACCCACACCTCCACTTCCACAAACTGCTGGGCGTTGCCTCGCTCTGCCTCACAGTCAGAATTCTCCTCCTGCTTCACGTTGCCTCCATCCATGTGAAGGTCTGATTTTGGAGTCGAATCTTCATCTTCACATTTTACCCTCACTTCTTCGCTCTTCACCATCACGTCTTCACATTTCACCTTCACCTCTTCATATTTCACCTCGACACCTTTAAAAGCGTCCAAGCTGGGATATTCTTCCGGTTCTTGTTTCATGAGGGATGGGCTCCTTGCGGCACTTTGACTTTCACAAGCTGATTTCAGACTCCACTCCTTGTGGATCTTCTGATGCTTGTGTGTTCTCTGGTGTCTTTGAAGATTTGCTGAATCTGAAAACGCCTTCACGCACAGAGTGCACTTGAAGGGGTTCTCTGCTGTGTGTGTTCTCTGATGTTTTTTAAGAGCAGATGTTTGTGGAAATTCCTTCCCACAAACACTGCACTTGAAGGGTTTCTCTCCCGTGTGTGTTTTCTGGTGTACATGAAGATTTGATGAACGTGCAAACGCCTTCCCACACACACTGCACCTGAAGGGTTTCTCTCCCGTGTGTGATCTCTGGTGTGCTACAAGAGTAGATGACTGTGCAAACGCCATCTCGCACACACTGCACCTGAAGGGTTTCTCTCCCGTGTGTGATATCTGGTGTGCTACAAGAGCAGATGACTGTGCAAACGCCTTCCCGCACACACTGCACTTGAAGGGTTTCTCTCCCGTGTGTGTTCTCTGGTGTGTTACAAGAGTAAATGAAAGTGCAAACGCCTTGTCACACACACTGCACTTGAAGGGTTTCTCTCCTGTGTGTGTTTTCTGATGTGTTACAAGATTATATGAATCTGAAAACGCCTTCCTGCACAAAGTGCACTTGAAGGGTTTCTCTCCTGTGTGTGTTCTTTGGTGTTTTTTAAAAGCAGATGGATGTGAAAATGCCTTCCCACACACACTGCACCTGAAGGGTTTTTCTCCCGAGTGAGTTCTCTGGTGTGTTACCAGAGTAGATGACTGTGCAAACGCCTTCCCACACACACTGCACTTGAAGGGTTTCTCTCCCGTGTGTGTTCTCTGGTGTGCTACAAGAGCAGATGATTGTGCAAACGCCTTCCCACACACACTGCACTTGAAGGGTTTCTCTCCTGAGTGAGTTCTCTGGTGCTGTGTCAAATGTTCAGGACGATCCGTGCTGTATGTACACCGGTCGCATTGATGCCTTTTTGCACCGACCTGCACCGAGTGCCTTTGATCCATCAGACCAATTCTGCAGAGGAAGCGACAGCTGCAGACAGAAAAAAATATCCACACCATCTACACGTCAGTATCGATGAACAGAGGAATGCATATATACAGTTACACGTGACTTACATGTCTATACTTATTCAGATTTTCATGATATAGTGAAAAAGTGTCCCAAAATTCATCACACAGGCTGTTATGGCACACAATGAGAGGGCAAATAGTCATAAACATGCCTGGAAGCCCTAGTGTCTTCAAAATGAATGTTAACCCAAAACTCCAAGCACACAATTTAGGTTGTCTGGCTTCAAAAGAAAGATTTATGAAAGCTAAATTCACCTGACATAGCAAACTGTCTTGAAAATAATACTATTTGTGTTATGCATAAATGCATAAATTAATGTTCAATCACAACTTAGAGGTGTGAAGCCAGGCAGAGATGTCCTAGAATGCTGGGATGAACAGTTCCGACTTCAGCTGCACGTGTGCTGTGATAACTTCCTGACTCCATTCTTACAAAGAGTTCCAGAGGAAAAAAAAAATAAACTACTGTTTTAATCTCACCTCTGTGCTCAATAGAGTTAAATGAGTTTACTGCAAATACAAACTTGACACTGTCACACACTCAGAGGCGGAGTCAGGATTTTCAGATCGGGGGGTAAACCCCTCCAGCAATGAAAAATGATAGGAGTTGTTAGTAAGGAGTTGTTAGTATGTAAGGAGTTGTTAGTAAGTAAGGAGTTGTTAGTAAGGAGTTGTCAGTAAGGAGTTGTTAGTAAGAACTTGTCCCTTGCTTTTTATTCGACGCGTGTGATCGGCATCGCGCTCGCTGAAGGTGTTTGCCTTCAGGGAAGTCGTGTACTGTATACGCAACTGTGCACAATTCTGCGAGTCGCTTGTAACTGCTTTACCGTTACTTATTGACAATTATGGACTCGGACTGTTGTCTTCTCCGAGTCCCCGGCACGTAATAATATGCCACACGGTGGCAGTGGGGGTCGAAAAATGCCGATTTATCTATATATCTGAAAGGGAAATGTGTGATACGTGTGTCTTTTCGAAATGTTTAGCATACTTTCCAACATGCTACACATTTTACATTTGGCATGTGGGTAGGTTCCATACTTTACACAATGTAAAATGTGTGAAAATAGACTTTGGTATTTTGGGGGGGGGGTGGAAGAAATGACAATGAAGTGTGTGGCGTCAACCCGCAACACACCTGAGTTAAGAGCTCTGCAATGCTTACCCCTACCATATGGCTCTTCGTGCGCCGTACTTCTAGAGCTGTTAACAGCGTGCCGGGAGATTTTAGGTGGCGCTTCGCTTCTGGCCGATGAAGTTATTGGCTTCTCGTAGTGTCAATACATATCCGTGTGAAGAACGGGTACAACTGCTATCTTAAATATAAAGCAGAAATGACATCTGTCTTTTGTGTGAAGCAGTAAAAACTCTCCAACGCCGAGCTCTGGTGTGATATTTTCACAGCTTATGCTGTCTGGAATTTCGAAGTGAACGCGCTATGTTCAGCTCGCCATGTCATTCCTTTCCCGAGTGGCCAAAATCGACCTTACGTAGAAGTGGGTTAACGTTGAATTTACTTCAGTGAAAACATCCAATTTAGGTAAATTTATTTGTTTCGGCTTTTTTCTTTCTTGCAAGCATACATTTTGTCAGGGTTTTTCAGTGAAATATAAAGGAATATGAAATTAATCCCAGACAATAATCCAAGTCCCGGGCGAAGGCGGGTAGTGAAGCTAGTTACTAATCACCCCAATGATCTGATCGAAATGATGGATTTCGATCGGATCGTTGGGGGGGCACGTGCCACCCCACCCCCACTGGCTCCGCCACTGTCACACACTGGCATGGTTCACAGGTGGTGGTGTGTCCAGACCCACGCCTGGCCACCTTCATCTGCTCAGTATTAATGCTTCCTCACTCCACCAAGTAATTCATTGAGGATCAATCAACACAGCTGAGGCTGCCTATCTCTCTCTCTCTACCGGTGGTCGAGTGGATTTCCTTCCCGATCCCCCGGTTTCCGCTCCACATGTAGAGAGCGAACACTGCCACGCATCTAGAGTGAACACCGCCACGCGTCTAGAGTGAACACCGCCACGCGTCTAGAGTGAACACCGCCACGCGTCTAGAGTGAACACCGCCACGCGTCTAGAGTGAACAGCGCCACGCGTCTAGAGTGAACACCGCCACGCGTCTAGAGTGAACACCGCCACGCGTCTAGAGTGAACACCGCCACGCGTCTAGAGTGAACACCGGCACGCGTCTAAGAGTGAACACCGCCATGCGTCTAGAGTGAACACCGCCAAGCGTCAAAGTGAACACCGCCACGCGTCTAGAGTGAACACCACTACACGTCTAGAGTGAACACCACCACGCTGTTGACAAGCCCCACCTTGTTGTTGTTGTGGGCAGGTCGCTTCAGCAGCTCAACGCGGGCGTGGCCTGGTAAAAAATGAAAAAAAAAACTGCGTGAATATTTAAAATAAAAAAAGTTACAAAGTAGCAAGCCAGGTGAAAAGAAATTAAAACTTAATCAAGATACTCTTTGGTTATTTCGGTACAGTCATGTAGAGCGGAAATAATAATTAAATAATTGCAAACGACGTTTCGATTGCAACACAAGTATAGTGGGTTCACGGGACACGGAGACGGTGGAGTAGAGGCAGCACTGTTTATTCAAGCTTGGCAAGTTACACTGAGAAGGGGTAACGGCCCCTTCACCCGTATACACACTGGGACACCCTCTAGGCTAACAGCCTAACCACTATGTTCCCAGTTCCTCCGCTACAGGGGCTAGAGGAGGCTGTCTGACCTGGCCCTGGTCATGGCACAGGTCACGGCACCCCACCAGACAGACCGACCCTTAAAAGGGCTCCGCCTCTGAGGCTCTGGGGCCGCACCACTGGCTTGCCCTGCCGGCCCTGAAAAGGGCAGCGGTCAGGGGACTTCCAGGGTCTATCCTAGGTCTCCCTTCTTCACTGGTTCTTCACCCTTGGCTTACCCCAAGACTCTGCCCCGAGCTCTCTGGCTCCCCGCCCTTTATACCAATACACCACTCAGAGGCGGGGATATAGCGGACGTGGTTGTAGCCACCACGATGTGACTGTGTGTTCCCTTCCCGCAACACCCCTACACAAGCAATCACCATCTCCATATATATAAAAGGGACATTTGTGAATGTGTCTGTTTAAAATGTTTAGCGTACTTCCCGACATGCAACAAACTTGACATTTGCCATGTGGGTACTTTCCAGGCTGTACCCCATGCAAAAATTATAAAAATACTTTTTTTGGGGGGGGAGCTCAATAATGCACATATATTTTTTGCACGGCAAGTGAGCTGTGATGTAAAATCTGTCACGTGACCCGCGCATGTGGCAGTGTAACGCATTGTAGTGTAGCGGTGAACGCGCTGCGCTACGAACCCGGCGACCCGAGTTCGATTCCCGCTCACGGCCACCACCGGTGACGATCATTTGAACCGGTCCTGGGCCTCCCCTAGGTCGACTCAGCCTCAAACGAGTAACTGGTGTGGTGTGTGAACATCGCCACTGGGGAGACAAAGGCGGCCGGGCGTGGTGAATCCAAGTCCCGGGCGAAGCCGGGTAGTAAAGCTAGTCGAAAATAAAAGGGAAATTTGTGAATGTGTGTCTGTTCGAAATGCAACAAACTTGAAATTTGACATGTGGGTAGTTTCCAAACTGTACACAGTAATGGATATATTTTGCACGGAAAATGAGCGGTGACGTCACATCTCTGTCATGTCACCCGCATGCGGAAACGTTACGCATTGTGTCTATTGACGTCACGCATCCCCCCCCAAACCCTCCGCGTAGGCCCTGTATCCCGCACAAATGCGCAGTTGGGGGGGGGAGGGGGGGAAATAATGGGTATAATATACTAGGCTACTAACTTTCACATTCTTTGGTTCTTTCGGTAAAGTCACGTAGAATGATAATAAAATAATAAATTGATAAAATAAAATAACACAATAAGTGAGAATATTATTGTGTTATTTTATTTTATTTTATCAATTTATTATTTTATTATCATTCTACATGACTTTACCGAAAGAACCAAAGAAGATGAATCATTGCAGTCACGAAAGCTTTAAATCGAAATACTAACTTTCAATTTGCCATGTAGCTAACTCCCAAACTGTACACAATGTAAAACATGTAAAATATATTTTTGATTTGATTTAAAGCTTTCGTGACTGCAGTAATTCATATTCTTAGCTCTTTCGGTAAAGTCACGTTGTGTATATTTTATTATTTTATTGTTTCCCTTCAACGTGACTTTACCGAAAGAGCTAAGAATATATATTTTTGTATTGGGGGGGGGGGGGGGGGGTGGTGCAATAATGGATATATTTTGCACGGCAAGCGAGCAGTGACGTCACATCTCTGTCATGTCACCCGCATGCGGAAGCGTTACACATTGTGTCTGCTGACGTCACGCATCCCCCCCCCCCCCACCCTCTGCGTTGGCCGTGTATTAATCCAAGACAAAAATCCAAGTCCCGGGCGAAGCCGGGTAGTAAAGCTAGTCAGGTACAAGTGAAAGAGGGAACAAACCTAGTACACTTAGAAATATAATGTAATACAACACAGAGAGTCGGCTAACATAACAGTCAACACCACACCTCGTTGATTACGTTCTTACACATATTGATAAATTTGAGAGAGAAAACACAGACACGGAGACACACAGACACATAAGCAGAGAGAGATAACACACAGACACACAGAGAGAGACACACAGACACAGAGATAGACACACACATAGACAAAGCGATAACACAGAGACACAGAGAGACAGACACAGAGAGAGATGACACACATAGACACACAGAGATGACACAGAGAGACACACACAGACACACAGAGACACACACAGAGAGATGACACACACAGAGAGAGATGACACACAGACACACAGAGAGATGACACACAGACACACAGAGAGATGACACAGAGAGACACAGAGAGATGACACAGAGAGACACAGAGAGATGACACAGAGACACAGAGAGAGACACACACATAGACAAAGCGATAACACAGAGACACAGAGAGACAGACACAGAGAGAGATGACACACATAGACACACACAGAGATGACACACAGAGAGACACACACACAGACACACAGAGACACACACAGACACACACAGAGAGATGACACATACACACAGAGAGAGATGACACAGAGACACACAGAGATGACACAGAGAGACACAGAGAGAACACAGAGACACAGAGAGAGAGACACACACATAGACACAAAGCGATAACACAGAGACACAGAGAGAAACAACGCCTCTGTGTCGAGGCCTTAAATAGAGAGCGGGGCAGAGAGAGAGAAATTAACAAGTCAATGCAAGGCCGTAGCCATGGAGTCAACATTGGAGAGGGGATGTCCCCCCCAATAAAAATTATAATTATTATATTATTACATATTATATATTACGATAATTATAATATAATTATGTTATAATTATTGTAATATATTATGACTACGGCCTTGTGTCAATGAGAGATTTGGAGGTTTGGTGACTGCAGGAAATCAAAGCGCGACAACACGAGGACACACACAGAGAGAGAAAGCACACTTAATCAAACAAACTGAGTAAAATTTAGAAATGTAATGCAATGCAACACAGAGAGTCGGTCAACACACAATTAACGCATAGCCTGGTTGATTACGTTCTTCCAAAGGTTGCTAAATTAAGCAAGAGAATTGAAGCAAACGCGATCAGGCGAGGGCAGGAGGCAAGGCCCCGCGTTGTAAAATTCCAACCTGGACATCGCTTCCACGCTCGCTGCTACTCAGTTGACATCCCTACGAGAGAGAGCGAGGCTCTACCTCGATAAACAACAACAACCACCACAACAACAACCACCACCACAACAACCACCACCACAACCACGATGAGAATTTCTCACGTCGGATTTCAGTTCACGCGCGTAGCGCAGATTCCTGATACCTCGCGACGTCACGAAGCAGCAGCAGGTGACATGACGTCACTTGCGGGATACAAGACACTCACCTCCCACAAGCGGCTCTTAACTTAAATAAATTATGCTAATGAGCCCGGCCACACGTGGAGGGGTGGGGCGTGGGTGCCGAACCCGTCGCAATGAACTCGCGACGGCTTTCACGAACACATTATGTTAATGAGCCGCCAGTCACCGGGCGTGGCTTTGCCCAAATAAGGATTGGCACTGGAACAGTTAACGGCAGCGGCCGAGCGGAGGTGACGTCACGCTTAAGAGCGCGGCGGTCGGTAGTGGGTGACATGACGTCACTAGCGAGGCCCACCGCCCCCCTCCATATTCAATGCAATTACCGTAACAAAAACACGTTCAAAATATTTTAAAAAACGTCCAAAATATTGAGCACATTCACAAGCGTATACAAACACACTGAAGACTAAATAATGATGATTGATTTTTTTGCGGTACATTATATTAAACCACGCTTACAAGCTAAACCATTCAGATGATTACTCAACGTTTATGCTGGAAATTAGAACATAACATAACCTCGTTTTCTAGAAACACCCCGCTAAACACAAGTGTCCTTAAATATATTTATGAAACAAAGTCAGTACAGTATAAATTTGCACCTCTTAGTCCAAATCAAAGTGGACATAACCATTTTGATACTTCTGACTGTGTGTCGCTGTTAAATCCTCAAAACTTACAGCAATTTAGACGACATTGTCGGGTGAATATTAGCAAATTTACCAGAAGCACATAATTATGCATGGAGATGTACATCTTAATTCAAACAGAAGTGAACAATTATTCAGTGGGATATACTTCACGAACAAATGTGCGAACAAATGACAGTACATACCTGTACACACATTCACGCGTGTACATATCCACATCAACGAGTGTAAATAAACACACGAGTGGACATACACAGCGGTACAGATTCACGTACATACAAACAGTAGCAGACTAGGATAGCGGGGTTTTGTGATTATTTTCACTGATTAATCTGACGATCTGAATCTTAGATGCCCCACAACACAGAATAACGTTACGCGAATGACAGAAACGCGTTCCATTCTAATTCATTCTCTGTATTCCACTACAAACGCATGGAATTATTAATAATGTTTTAAATAGTGCCCCCATGTTTAATGAGTGTAGTGAAGTCATTAGTTTTGTTTATTTAATTCCATTTGTTTGCCTTTGCTACGGCACACTGGTTGACATTATTCTTCCCATTTAAGTAATCTCTCTAGAATCATTTGTAATTTTCTTCATTAACTTCCTTGCATTCAATTGTAATCTCGGAAGTGACGCTCCTCATAATCTATCAACATACCTAAGCTCATGTGGCCATTGTGCTTAAGCCTAAGTAGGAATGTGCATTTCACTGCATCATTGTTCACTTCCGTTTGAACATGGATGGGCATCTTCTTGCATAATTACGTTGTTAGTTTGCACATTTCCAATGGCCTGCAAACTGCTATCGATTTATCCGTCTTACCTGTGAAACACAGTATAAAATATTGCAATGTTGATGGAGATATACTTAGACTAAGAGGTGCATGCTTCATAGCGTGCTGACGTGGTTTTATTAACGTGTTTAAGGACTCTTGTTGATCAAGGTGTGTCTAGACAACGAAGATGAGTTGTTAAATTCCATCAATTAAAATGTTTACAATTGCTGGTTGTTTTTACCCATCCGGATGGTATAGTTTGTAAGCGTTGTTTGTTATATTGTAACGCAGACATTATCACATTTCAGTCTATGGCATAAAGTCTCGTGTGTATTTACACTGCTGTGTATGTACCAGTGCTGTGTGTATGTATGTGTGTATATATTTTTTGCACGTGTTTTCATGGCAAAGTGCATTGAATGTGTAAGGGGTTTCCAGCCCCTCGCACCTGTCCAGAGACCTCGTGGGCCGCTGTGGTGGCTACGAGACTTCCCTCAAGGACATTGCTCTTATCCACCACAGCGTTACCGACCGGGAACGCCGATGAAGTTGAAGGTTGTTAATACAGAACTTTAATCGTGATAGGGGAATGCCAAACAACATGGAGTGGCTCTACTTCTGATGATAAAAGAACGTATACGTATGTGTATGTATGCAGGCACAATCGTGCGTGTTCGCAGTGGAACGCAATCCTTGTGTTCCTACACTGCTGTGTATGTACACTGCGTTGTATGTCTGTATGTATGTGCACCCCTGTATATGCACACTCGTGTGTGAATGCACAACGCTGTATATAATTATAAACAGTCGTGTTAGGATGCACACTCGTGTGTGCATGTCTACTCGTCCATTTTCTTTTAAAGGAATGAAATGGTAGCAATAATGTACGAACAGTCAATAATGTACGAACAGCCTCCAGGACATTGCTCACATCCACCACAGCGTTACCGTCCGGCACCGCTGGTGACGTAGGGGTTGTTTTTTTTACAGAACTTAACTCGTTTCTCAAAAGGAGGCAATCCCTGGTGTTTGCCATTCCCCTGCCACGAGTAAAAGTTGATACTATTCCCCTGCCCATATCGACACGAGTGTCCTTAAATATATTTATACGTAAAGTTTACCACGGTATAAAAACTTGCACCTCAAAGTGCACATCACAATTTTAATACTTCAGACTGCATTTCCCTGCTAACGTCTTTGAACTGGCAGCAGTTTGCAGCACATTGCAGGGTGAATTTTAGAAAATTAACGCGAATTATGCGGTGAGATGAACATATTATTCAGGCTTTAGCTCAATGGCATGATTAGCGAAGCTATGTTGCTAGATATGCAGATTGAAAATTCAAAAAAACAAATGAACGTAAAGTTCATGAAATGCAACGTCGAGAACTTCATCTTTCATCAATGCAACATCATTCCAAACGACCCCACCAATGTGATGCTGGTGTCATTGTCACCAATTCGAAAGACACCTGTGACTTACAGCTTTACACACCTTACGCCACGCTCCAAAGCCCCCTTCATTCGTTTTTGTTGTTTCTCCGAAGGAGGCACGCCCTGTTGTTTAGCCGTTCCCCTGCCATAAGTAAAGTTTTGCAAAAACAACCCCGTTACTTCATTGACGGTGCCGGACGGTAACGCTGTGGTGGATGTGATCAGTGTCCAGGAGGGAAGTCTCGGAGCCACCACAGCGGCACGCGAGGTCTTTGGACGGGTGCGTAGGGGCTGGTAACCCCTCAAAATTCAATGCAATTACCGTAGAAAAAACACGTCTATAAATATTAAACATGTGCAAAATATTGAATAAATACACAGTGGTTTATATACACACACCGAAGGTCGTATGTTACAGACTAAATGGTGACGATTTTAAATTTCGATTCAAGCTTTCGTGAGTGCAAGGATTCATCTTCTTTGGTTATTTCGGTAAAGTCACCACGTAGAATGAGAATAAAATGAAAAATAATAAAATAAAATAACCCAATAAAATTCTCACCAGACGTTTCGGCCACAACACAAGTGGCCTTCTTCAGGTGAAAGGAACAGACCTGTCGGGACGACAGAGCTTCAATGAACGTTGTTAAGATTCGTAGCGCCTTTTTAAGCTGGTTTAGAGAAGTGAGGCACCTTGACAAAGGGGTTTACATATAAAACAGGAGAATTTAGCATTCTTTTTTTTGTGTAACGTTATTATCAACCATGCTTACAGGCTAAACCATTTAGATGATTATTTAAAATTTATGAGAGAAATCATAACATAACACACTCGTTTGCTAGAAGCACTCTGCTCAACACGAGTGTCCTTAAATATGTTTATGAAACAAAGTCAGTACGGTATAAATTTGCACCTCTTAGTCCAAATCAAACTCGACATCTTTATTTTTATACTTCAGACTGTGTGTCGCTATTAAATCCTGAATAACTTGCAGCAGTGTAGAGGACATTGCGATGTGAATATTAGCAAATTAACAGGAAGCACGGAATTATGGATGGAGATGTACATCTTTATTCAAACGGAAGTGTACAATTATTCAGTGGGATCTACATACATATTAAGGTCTAATTACAATGGCCATATTAGCTAAGCTATGTTGATTGATATGAGGATTGTTAATGTAAAAAAAAAACAATTTCATGCAAGGTCCGTGATAGGCCAAATCGACAACAAAGGATTTGGATGCGAGAGGGGAGTTATATGGGGCTTAAAATCACACCTCAAGACCATTTGGAGAGGAATTTTCCTGAGGATAGACGCTCGACTCCTCGCTCTGCAGATTTCCCTTCTCCTGCGAGACCCAGCCTGGCGAGCACGATTGCGTGGCGACTGGTTGGCGACTTTGCTTCGGGAGAGTTCGTGGCGATCTCTTTAGACGGGTTACAGGGTCATCGATACACCGTGCATCTACAAGTAAGTGTCTTTGTTAGTGGATAATCTGGTAATCGCGTGTGTAGTCCGTCTTACGGGGCGTTACTGTGTCTCGGTTGGACGCTAGTGAGAGTTTGCTTTTTGGCGATTTGAGCCACAGAGCTTAGAGGGCGCCGTTAACTCTCAACAACACCCGCGACTGTTACTCTGCTCTGTAGAATCAGTCACATGGAGCAGATTAACTCTCCACAGTGCGACGCACACACGGGCGAGAAGCCGTTCAATTGCTCTGTGTGTGGGAAGGCATTTGCACAGAAATCAAGTCTTAACACCCACAAGAAAACACACTCGGGCGAGAAGCCATTCAATTGTTCTGCGTGTGGGAAGGCATTTGCACAGAAATCAAATCTTAACACTCACAAGAAAACACACACGTTCGAGAAGTCATTCAATTGCTCATTGTGTGGGAAGAAATTTGCACGGAAAACAAATCTTAACAGACACCAGAAAACACACGGGTGAGAAGCCATTCAATTGTTCTCCGTTAGAGAGGACACGGTCATCACCCCGAAACAAGTATGCGAAGATCTGCAATGAGAGGGAAGTGAAATCAAAAGGTGTAATGCAAAGGGCTGCAGTGAGTCCTGAACAAAATGCATCTGTCGACCCTATTCAGGTGGATCCTGAGAGATGCCTGGATGTAGTGGATGTAATGACTCCTGGCAACAATTCCTCTTTCGACCTCATGCAGTTGGATCCTGAGAGATTGCTGGATGTAATGAGCCCTGACAACAATTCCTCTTTCGACCACATGCAGGTAGATACTGAGAGATGGCTGCTGGAGTGGCTGGAGGGTCAAAGTATTGAGTACTTCTGTTAACTCTTGAAGTCCTGGAACGTGCATGTTTGTGTCTCTGTTAGATCAATCAATAAGGTTCAAATGATTACTTCCGTACTCCAAGCCAGAGTGATGTTGTGAATGCTTTATGATGTGTTCCGAAAAAAGTCTTGCTTTTAAGTTGCAGAATTGTTCACTTATTTCAGGATGACAACAATTTTATACTTCGATAGATGCGTTGCTTCGTCTGGTGGTTGTATAATCGGCACTGTTAAATGTGTGGTGTTTATGGTAGAAGGTGCCACGTGTTGTTATCTTCTCACAGCTACTTGAGTGTTGAAGTTCCTTCTAGACTTCGTCACGTTAAGGTGGTGCTTTGTAGTCATAACGGATTTCTTGTTGATGTTACGTGATGCACAGTGGTTGTGAGGTGGTCCAATTCCGGGTTTTACTCTCGTGACTAAGTGGTCTTGTTGAGCTAAAGTTGTAGAAAGACTGTGACCATAACGTTGCCCTGTATTTTAAACAATTTCTTTAATTTTCAATAATGTTTAATGAAACAAAAACTACTTCAAAGTGTCGGTTTCAGAATTTTCGTTCGTTGTTCCTGTGTTTGATGGCTTGGACTTGTGGACCAATGGATTCAGTCGATAAGGAGGACAATTTGTAAGGATTAAGACGTTCACGTGTTTGATTTTGAGAATATTTTATGACTGTAGAATTAATGAAAGTGAAATAATTTTCCAAGTTCCTTAACCGTTTGAAAAAGCGAATTCATAAAGATTTTGAAGCGAGGTTTTAACGTTGAAGTTGTTGCAGATTAATAAAGACCTGATTTGTTTTTTTAAAGATGACTGATCGTACATTATTGCTACCATTTCCTTCCTTTAAAAAGAACATGGACGAGTAGACATGCACACACGAGTGTGCATCCTAACTCGACTGTTTATAATTATATACAGCGTTGTGCATTCACACACGAGTGTGCATATACAGGGGTGCACATACATACAGACATACAACGCAGTGTACATACACAGCAGTGTAGGAACACAAGGATTGCGTTCCACTGCGAACACGCACGATTGTGCCTGCATACATACACATACGTATACGTTCTTTTATCATCAGAAGTAGAGCCACTCCATGTTGTTTGGCATTCCCCTATCACGATTAAAGTTCTGTATTAACAACCTTCAACTTCATCGGCGTTCCCGGTCGGTAACGCTGTGGTGGATAAGAGAAATGTCCTTGAGGGAAGTCTCGTGGCCACCACAGCGGCCCACGAGGTCTCTGGACGGTTGCGAGGTGCTGGTAGCCCTCCATATTCAATGCAATTACTGTTACAAAAACAAGTCGAATATTTTAAAAACCGTCTAAAATATTGAACACAAACACAAGAATATACATACACACTGAAGACTAAATATTTATGCTTGATTTTGTTGCGGTACGTTATGTTAAACCACGCTTACAAGCTAAACCATTCAGATGATTACTCAAAGTTTATGACTTCAATAGGAACATAGCAACCTCGTTTTCCAGAAACACCCCGCTCAACACGAGTGTCCTTAAATATATTTATGAAACAAAGTCAGTACAGTGTAAATTTGCACCTCTTTGTCCAAATCAAACTCGACGTCTTCATTTTGATTCTTTAGACTGTATGTCACTGTTAAATCCTCTAAACTGCTGCAAGTTTAGAGGACATAGCCGGGTGAATATTAGCAAATTAACAGGAAGCACAGAATTATGCATGGAGATGTACATTTTATTCAAACGGAAGCGTACAGTTATGCAGTAGGATGTACATACATATTAAGATTTAAGTACAATGGCCAGATTAGCTAAGCTAGGTTGATTGATCTGCGGATTGTTAATGTAAAAATTAACAATTGAATGCAAAGTCCATGATAGGCCAAGTCGAGAACAAAGGATTTGGATGCTAGAGGGAAGTAATAAGGGGCTTAAAATCAGACCTCAAGATCATTTGGAGAGGAAATTTACTGAGGATAGACGCTCGACTCATCGCTCTGCAGATTACCCTTTTCCTGCGAGACTCAGCCTGGCGAGCACGATTGCTTGGCGACTGGTTGGCGACTTTGCTTCGGGAGAGTTCGTGGCGATCTCTTCAGACGGGTTACAGGGTCATCGATACACCGTGCATCAACAACTAAGTGTCGTTGTTAGTTGATAACCTGGTAATCGCGTGTGTAGTCTGTCTTACGGGGCTTTACTGTGTCTCGGTTGGACGTTCGTGAGAGTTTGTTTGTTGGCGATTTGAGCCACGCAGCTTAGAGCGCCGTTAACTCTCAACAACACCCGCGACTGTTACTCTGCTCTGTAGAGCAGATGAACTCTCCACAGTGCCACACACACACGGGCGAGAAGCCGTTCAATTGCTCTGTGTGTGGGAAGGCTTTTGCATGGAAATCAGCTCTTTTCAGACACCAGAAAACACACTCGGGTGAGAAGCCGTTCAATTGCTCTGTTTGTGGGAAGGCATTTGCGGAGAAAACAACTCTTAACAGACACCAGAAAACACACACGGGCGAGAAGCCATTCAATTGTTCTTTGTGTGGGAAGGAATTTTTACGGAAATCAAATCTTAACTCTCACAATAAAACACACTCGGGTGAGAAGCCATTCAAATGCTCTGTGTGTGGGAAGGAATTTTTACGGAAATCAAATCTTCACAGTCACCAAAAAAACCATAGAGGCGAGAAGCCATTCCATTGCCCTGTGTGTGTGAAGGCATTTTCACGGAAATCAACTCTTAACAAACACCAGAAAACACACACGGGCGAGAAGCCATTCAATTGTTCTCCGTTAGAGAGGACACGGTCATCACCCCGAAAAATGCATGCGAATAACCGCAATGAGAGGGAGGTAAAATCAAAAGGTGAAATGCAAAGTCCTGCAGTGAGTCCTGAACAAAATGAATCTTTCGACCCTATACAGGTGAATCCTCAGAGATGCCTGGATGTAGTGGATGTAATGACTCCTGGCAACAATTCCTCTTTCGACCTAATGCAGTTGGATCCTGAGAGATTGCTGGATGTAATGAGCCCTGACGACAATTCCTCTTTCGACCCCATGCAGGTGGATACTGAGAAATGGCTGCTGGAGTGGCTGGAGGGTCAACGTATTGAGTACTTCTGTTAACTCTTGAAGTCCTGGAATGTGCATGTTTGTGTCAGTTATATCAATTAATAAGGTTCAAATGATTACTTCCGTACACTAAGCTCGAGTGATGTTGTGAATGCTTTCTGATGTGTTCGGAAAAAAAGTATGCCTTTAAAGTTGCAGAAGTGTTCACTTAGTTGAGGATGACAACAATTTTATTCTTCGATAGATGCATTGCTTCGTCTGGTGGTTGTATCATCGGCACTGTTAAATGTGTGGTGTTTATGGTAGAAGGTGCCACGTGTTGTCATCTTCTCACAGCTACTTGTGTGTTGAAGTTCATTCTAGACTTCGTCACGTTAAGGTGGTGCTTTGTAGTCATATCGGATTACTTGCTGATGTGGTGTGATCCACAGTGGTTGTGAGGTGGTCCAATTCCTGATTTTACTCTCGTGACTAAGTGGTCTTGTTGAGCTAAAGTTGGAGAAAGACTGTGACCATAACGTTGCCCTTTATTTTAAACAATTTCTTTAATTTTCAATATTGTTTAATGAAACAAAAACTACTTCAAAGTGTCGGTTTCAGAATGTGCGTTCGTGGTTCCTATGTTTGATGGCTTGGGCTTGTGGACGAATGGCTTCAGTCGATAAGGACGTCAATTGGGAAGGATTAAGACGTTCACGTGTTTGATTTTTTGAATATTTTATTACTGTTGAATTAATGAAAGTGAAATAATTTTCCTAGTTCCTTAACTGTTTGAAAAAGCGAATTAATAAATATTTTGATGCGAGTTTTAACGTTGAGATTGTTGCAGATTAATAAAGACCTGATTTGTTTTTTTTAAAGATGACTGATCGTACATTATTGCTACCATTTCCTTCCTTTAAAAAGAACATGGACGAGTAGACATGCACACACGAGTGTGCATCCTAACACGACTGTTTATAATTATATACAGCGTTGTGCATTCACACACGAGTGTGCATATACAGGGGTGCACATACATACAGACATACAACGCAGTGTACATACACAGCAGTGTAGGAACACAAGGATTGCGTTCCACTGCGAACACGCACGATTGTGCCTGCATACATACACATACGTATACGTTCTTTTATCATCAGAAGTAGAGCCACTCCATGTTGTTTGGCATTCCCCTATCACGATTAAAGTTCTGTATTAACAACCTTCAACTTCATCGGCGTTCCCGGTCGGTAACGCTGTGGTGGATAAGAGAAATGTCCTTGAGGGAAGTCTCGTGGCCACCACAGCGGCCCACGAGGTCTCTGGACGGGTGCGAGGTGCTGGTAGCCCTCCATATTCAATGCAATTACTGTTACAAAAACAAGTCCAATATTTAAAAAACCGTCCAAAATAATGAACACAAACACAAGAATATACATACACACTGAAGACTAAATATTTATGATTGATTTTGTTGCGGTACGTTATGTTAAACCACGCTTACAAGCTAAACCATTCAGATGATTACTTAAAGTTTATGACTTCAATAGGAACATAGCAACCTCGTTTTCCAGAAACACCCCGCTCAACACGAGTGTCCTTAAATATATTTATGAAACAAAGTCAGTACAGTGTAAATTTGCACCTCTTTGTCCAAATCAAACTCGACGTCTTCATTTTGATTCTTTAGACTGTATGTCACTGTTAAATCCTCTAAACTGCTGCAAGTTTAGAGGACATAGCCGGGTGAATATTAGCAAATTAACAGGAAGCACAGAATTATGCATGGAGATGTACATTTTATTCAAACGGAAGCGTACAGTTATGCAGTAGGATGTACATACATATTAAGATTTAAGTACAATGGCCAGATTAGCTAAGCTAGGTTGATTGATCTGCGGATTGTTAATGTAAAAATTAACAATTGAATGCAAAGTCCATGATAGGCCAAATCGAGAACAAAGGATTTGGATGCTAGAGGGAAGTAATAAGGGGCTTAAAATCAGACCTCAAGATCATTTGGAGAGGAAATTTACTGAGGATAGACGCTCGACTCATCGCTCTGCAGATTACCCTTTTCCTGCGAGACTCAGCCTGGCGAGCACGATTGCTTGGCGACTGGTTGGCGACTTTGCTTCGGGAGAGTTCGTGGCGATCTCTTCAGACGTGTTACAGGGTCATCGATACACCGTGCATCAACAACTAAGTGTCGTTGTTAGTTGATAACCTGGTAATCGCGTGTGTAGTCTGTCTTACGGGGCTTTACTGTGTCTCGGTTGGACGTTCGTGAGAGTTTGCTTGTTGGCGATTTGAGCCACGCAGCTTAGAGCGCCGTTAACTCTCAACAACACCCGCGACTGTTACTCTGCTCTGTAGAATCAGTCACATGGAGCAGATGAACTCTCCACATTGCCACACACACGGGCGAGAAGCCGTTCAATTGCTCTGTGTGTGGGAAGGCTTTTGCATGGAAATCAGCTCTTTTCAGACACCAGAAAACACACTCGGGTGAGAAGCCGTTCAATTGCTCTGTTTGTGGGAAGGCATTTGCGGAGAAAACAACTCTTAACAGACACCAGAAAACACACACGGGCGAGAAGCCATTCAATTGCTCTTTGTGTGGGAAGGAATTTTTACGGAAATCAAATCTTAACTCTCACAATAAAACACACTCGGGTGAGAAGCCATTCAAATGCTCTGTGTGTGGGAAGGAATTTTTACGGAAATCAAATCTTCACAGTCACCAAAAAAACCATAGAGGCGAGAAGCCATTCCATTGCCCTGTGTGTGTGAAGGCATTTTCACGGAAATCAACTCTTAACAAACACCAGAAAACACACACGGGCGAGAAGCCATTCAATTGTTCTCCGTTAGAGAGGACACGGTCATCACCCCGAAACAAGCATGCGAATAACCGCAATGAGAGGGAAGTGAAATCAAAAGGTGAAATGCAAAGTCCTGCAGTGAGTCCTGAACAAAATGAATCTTTCGACCCTATACAGGTGAATCCTCAGAGATGCCTGGATGTAGTGGATGTAATGACTCCTGGCAACAATTCCTCTTTCGACCAAATGCAGTTGGATCCTGAGAGATTGCTGGATGTAATGAGCCCTGACGACAATTCCTCTTTCGACCCCATGCAGGTGGATACTGAGAAATGGCTGCTGGAGTGGCTGGAGGGTCAACGTATTGAGTACTTCTGTTAACTCTTGAAGTCCTGGAATGTGCATGTTTGTGTCTCAGTTATATCAATTAATAAGGTTCAAATGATTACTTCCGTACACTAAGCTCGAGTGATGTTGTGAATGCTTTCTGATGTGTTCGGAAAAAAAGTATGCCTTTAAAGTTGCAGAAGTGTTCACTTAGTTGAGGATGACAACAATTTTATTCTTCGATAGATGCATTGCTTCGTCTGGTGGTTGTATCATCGGCACTGTTAAATGTGTGGTGTTTATGGTAGAAGGTGCCACGTGTTGTCATCTTCTCACAGCTACTTGTGTGTTGAAGTTCATTCTAGACTTCGTCACGTTAAGGTGGTGCTTTGTAGTCATATCGGATTACTTGCTGATGTGGTGTGATCCACAGTGGTTGTGAGGTGGTCCAATTCTTGATTTTACTCTCGTGACTAAGTGGTCTTGTTGAGCTAAAGTTGTAGAAAGACTGTGACCATAACGTTGCCCTGTATTTTAAACAATTTCTTTAATTTTCAATATTGTTTAATGAAACAAAAACTACTTCAAAGTGTCGGTTTCAGAATGTGCGTTCGTTGTTCCTATGTTTGATGGCTTGGGCTTGTGGACGAATGGCTTCAGTCGATAAGGACGTCAATTGGGAAGGATTAAGACGTTCACGTGTTTGATTTTTTGAATATTTTATTACTGTTGAATTAATGAAAGTGAAATAATTTTCCTAGTTCCTTAACTGTTTGAAAAAGCGAATTAATAAATATTTTGATGCGAGTTTTAACGTTGAGATTGTTGCAGATTAATAAAGACCTGATTTGTTTTTTTAAAGATGACTGATCGTACATTATTGCTACCATTTCCTTCCTTTAAAAAGAACATGGACGAGTAGACATGCACACACGAGTGTGCATCCTAACACGACTGTTTATAATTATATACAGCGTTGTGCATTCACACACGAGTGTGCATATACAGGGGTGCACATACATACAGACACACAACGCAGTGTACATACACAGCAGTGTAGGAACAGAAGGATTGCGTTCCACTGCGAACACGCACGATTGTGCCTGCATACATACACACACATACGTATACGTTTTTTATCATCAGAAGTAGAGCCACTCCATGTTGTTTGGCATTCCCCTATCACGATTAAAGTTCTGTATTAACAACCTTCAACTTCATCGGCGTTCCCGGTCGGTAACGCTGTGGTGGATAAGAGAAATGTCCTTGAGGGAAGTCTCGTGGCCACCACAGCGGCCCACGAGGTCTCTGGACGGGTGCGAGGTGCTGGTAGCCCTCCATATTCAATGCAATTACTGTTACAAAAACAAGTCCAATATTTTAAAAACCGTCCAAAATAATGAACACAAACACAAGAATATACATACACACTGAAGACTAAATATTTATGATTGATTTTGTTGCGGTACGTTATGTTAAACCACGCTTACAAGCTAAACCATTCAGATGATTACTCAAAGTTTATGACTTCAATAGGAACATAGCAACCTCGTTTTCCAGAAACACCCCGCTCAACACGAGTGTCCTTAAATATATTTATGAAACAAAGTCAGTACAGTGTAAATTTGCACCTCTTTGTCCAAATCAAACTCGACGTCTTCATTTTGATTCTTTAGACTGTATGTCACTGTTAAATCCTCTAAACTGCTGCAAGTTTAGAGGACATAGCCGGGTGAATATTAGCAAATTAACAGGAAGCACAGAATTATGCATGGAGATGTACATTTTATTCAAACGGAAGCGTACAGTTATGCAGTAGGATGTACATACATATTAAGATTTAAGTACAATGGCCAGATTAGCTAAGCTAGGTTGATTGATCTGCGGATTGTTAATGTAAAAATTAACAATTGAATGCAAAGTCCATGATAGGCCAAGTCGAGAACAAAGGATTTGGATGCTAGAGGGAAGTTATAAGGGGCTTAAAATCAGACCTCAAGATCATTTGGAGAGGAAATTTACTGAGGATAGACGCTCGACTCATCGCTCTGCAGATTACCCTTTTCCTGCGAGACTCAGCCTGGCGAGCACGATTGCTTGGCGACTGGTTGGCGACTTTGCTTCGGGAGAGTTCGTGGCGATCTCTTCAGACGTGTTACAGGGTCATCGATACACCGTGCATCAACAACTAAGTGTCGTTGTTAGTTGATAACCTGGTAATCGCGTGTGTAGTCTGTCTTACGGGGCTTTACTGTGTCTCGGTTGGACGTTCGTGAGAGTTTGCTTGTTGGCGATTTGAGCCACGCAGCTTAGAGCGCCGTTAACTCTCAACAACACCCGCGACTGTTACTCTGCTCTGTAGAATCAGTCACATGGAGCAGATGAACTCTCCACAGTGCCACACACACACGGGCGAGAAGCCGTTCAATTGCTCTGTGTGTGGGAAGGCTTTTTCATGGAAATCAGCTCTTTTCAGACACCAGAAAACACACTCGGGTGAGAAGCCGTTCAATTGCTCTGTTTGTGGGAAGGCATTTGCGGAGAAAACAACTCTTAACAGACACCAGAAAACACACACGGGCGAGAAGCCATTCAATTGCTCTTTGTGTGGGAAGGAATTTTTACGGAAATCAAATCTTAACTCTCACAATAAAACACACTCGGGTGAGAAGCCATTCAAATGCTCTGTGTGTGGGAAGGAATTTTTACGGAAATCAAATCTTCACAGTCACCAAAAAAACCATAGAGGCGAGAAGCCATTCCATTGCCCTGTGTGTGAAGGCATTTTCACGGAAATCAACTCTTAACAAACACCAGAAAACACACACGGGCGAGAAGCCATTCAATTGTTCTCCGTTAGAGAGGACACGGTCATCACCCCGAAAAAAGCATGCGAATAACCGCAATGAGAGGGAAGTGAAATCAAAAGGTGAAATGCAAAGTCCTGCAGTGAGTCCTGAACAAAATGAATCTTTCGACCCTATACAGGTGAATCCTCAGAGATGCCTGGATGTAGTGGATGTAATGACTCCTGGCAACAATTCCTCTTTCGACCAAATGCAGTTGGATCCTGAGAGATTGCTGGATGTAATGAGCCCTGACGACAATTCCTCTTTCGACCCCATGCAGGTGGATACTGAGAAATGGCTGCTGGAGTGGCTGGAGGGTCAACGTATTGAGTACTTCTGTTAACTCTTGAAGTCCTGGAATGTGCATGTTTGTGTCTCAGTTATATCAATTAATAAGGTTCAAATGATTACTTCCGTACACTAAGCTCGAGTGATGTTGTGAATGCTTTCTGATGTGTTCGGAAAAAAAGTATGCCTTTAAAGTTGCAGAAGTGTTCACTTAGTTGAGGATGACAACAATTTTATTCTTCGATAGATGCATTGCTTCGTCTGGTGGTTGTATCATCGGCACTGTTAAATGTGTGGTGTTTATGGTAGAAGGTGCCACGTGTTGTCATCTTCTCACAGCTACTTGTGTGTTGAAGTTCATTCTAGACTTCGTCACGTTAAGGTGGTGCTTTGTAGTCATATCGGATTACTTGCTGATGTGGTGTGATCCACAGTGGTTGTGAGGTGGTCCAATTCCTGATTTTACTCTCGTGACTAAGTGGTCTTGTTGAGCTAAAGTTGTAGAAAGACTGTGACCATAACGTTGCCCTGTATTTTAAACAATTTCTTTAATTTTCAATATTGTTTAATGAAACAAAAACTACTTCAAAGTGTCGGTTTCAGAATGTGCGTTCGTTGTTCCTATGTTTGATGGCTTGGGCTTGTGGACGAATGGCTTCAGTCGATAAGGACGTCAATTGGGAAGGATTAAGACGTTCACGTGTTTGATTTTTTGAATATTTTATTACTGTTGAATTAATGAAAGTGAAATAATTTTCCTAGTTCCTTAACTGTTTGAAAAAGCGAATTAATAAATATTTTGATGCGAGTTTTAACGTTGAGATTGTTGCAGATTAATAAAGACCTGATTTGTTTTTTTAAAGATGACTGATCGTACATTATTGCTACCATTTCCTTCCTTTAAAAAGAACATGGACGAGTAGACATGCACACACGAGTGTGCATCCTAACACGACTGTTTATAATTATATACAGCGTTGTGCATTCACACACGAGTGTGCATATACAGGGGTGCACATACATACAGACACACAACGCAGTGTACATACACAGCAGTGTAGGAACAGAAGGATTGCGTTCCACTGCGAACACGCACGATTGTGCCTGCATACATACACACACATACGTATACGTTTTTTTATCATCAGAAGTAGAGCCACTCCATGTTGTTTGGCATTCCCCTATCACGATTAAAGTTCTGTATTAACAACCTTCAACTTCATCGGCGTTCCCGGTCGGTAACGATGTGGTGGATAAGAGAAATGTCCTTGAGGGAAGTCTCGTGGCCACCACAGCGGCCCACGAGGTCTCTGGACGGGTGCGAGGTGCTGGTAGCCCTCCATATTCAATGCAATTACTGTTACAAAAACAAGTCCAATATTTTAAAAACCGTCCAAAATAATGAACACAAACACAAGAATATACATACACACTGAAGACTAAATATTGATGATTGATTTTGACGCGGTACGTTATATTAAACCACGCTTACAATCTAAACCATTCAGATGATTACTCAAAGTTTATAACGGAAATTAGAACATAACATCCTCGTTTTCTAGAAAAACCCCGCTCAACACGAGTTTCCTTAAATATATTCATGAAACCAAGTCAGTACAGTGTAAATTTGCACCTCTTAGTCCAAATAAAACTCTTTATGTTGATAATTCAGACTGTGTATCGCTTTTAAATCCTGAAAATCTTGAAACAGTGTAGGAAGCACAGAATAATGCTTGGAGATGTACATCTTTATTCAAACGGAAGTGTACAATTATGCAGTGGGATGTACATACTTATTAAGGATTAAGTACAATGTGCCAGATAAGCTAAGCTACGTTGATTGATATGCGGATTGTTAATGTAAAAATTAACAATTGAATGCAAAGTCCATGATATGCCAAGTCGAGAACAAAGGATTTGGATGCTAGAGGGGAGTTATAAGGGGCTTAAAATCAGACCTCAAGACCATTTGGAGAGGAATTTTACTGAGGATAGACGCTCGACTCATCGCTCTGCAGATTTCCCTTCTCCTGCGAGACCCAGACTGGTGAGCACGATTGCTTGGCGACTGGTTGGCGACGTTGCTTCGGAAGAGTTCGTGGCGATCTCTTCAGACGGGTTACAGGATCATTGATACACCGTGCATCAACAAGTAAGTGTCTTTGTTAGTGGATAACCTGGTAATTGCGTGTGTAGTCCGTCTTACGGGGCGTTACTGTGTCTCGGTTGGACGTTCGTGAGAGTTTGCTTTTTGGCGATTTGAGCCACGCAGCTTAGAGGGCGCCGTTAACTCTCAACAACACCCGCGACTGTTACTCTGCTCTGAAGAATCAGTCACATGGAACAGATGAACTCTCCACATTGCCACGCACACACGGACGAGAAGCCGTTCAATTGCTCTGTGTGTGGGAAGGCTTTTGCATGGAAATCAGCTCGTTTCAGACACCAGAAAACACACTCGGGTGAGAAGCCGTTCAATTGCTCGGTGTGTGGGAAGGCATTTGCACAGAAATCAAATCTTAACACTCACAAGAAAATACACACTACTGAGAAGCCATTCAAGTGCTCTGTGTGTGGGAAGGCATTTGCACAGAAATCAAATCTTAACACTCACCAGAAAACACACACGGGCGAGAAGCCATTCAATTGTTCTGTTTGTGGGAAGGCATTTGCAGAGAAATCATCTCTTAACAGACACCAGAAAACACACACGGGCGAGAAGCCATTCAATTGTTCTCCGTTAGAGAGGGCACGGTCATCACCCCGAAACATGCATGCGAATAACCGCAATGAGAGGGAAGTGAAATCAAAAGGTGAAATGCAAAGTCCTGCAGTGAGTCCTGATCAAAATGAATCTTTCGACCCTATACAGGTGAATCCTCAGAGATGCCTGGATGTAGTGGATGCAATGACTCCTGGCAACAATTCCTCTTTCGACCTCATGCAGTTGGATCCTGAGAGATTGCTGGATGTAATGAGCCCTGACGACAATTCCTCTTTCGACCCCATGCAGGTGGATACTGAGAAATGGCTGCTGGAGTGGCTGGAGGGTCAAAGTATTGAGTACTTCTGTTAACTCTTGAAGTCCTGGAATGTGCATGTTTGTGTCTCAGTTATATCAATTAATAAGGTTCAAATGATTACTTCCGTACACTAAGCTCGAGTGATGTTGTGGATGCTTGCTGATGTGTTCGGAAAAAAGTATGCCTTTAAAGTTGCAGAAGTGTTCACTTAGTTGAGGATGACAACAATTTTATTCTTCGATAGATGCATTGCTTCGTCTGGTGGTTGTATCATCGGCACTGTTAAATGTGTGGTGTTTATGGTAGAAGGTGCCACGTGTTGTCATCTTCTCACAGCTACTTGAGTTTTGAAGTTCCTTCTAGACTTCGTCACGTTAAGGTGGTGCTTTGTAGTCATATCGGATTACTTGTTGATGTGGTGTGATCCACAGTGGTTGTGAGGTAGTCCAATTCCTGATTTTACTGTCGTGACTAAGTGGTCTTGTTGAGCTAAACTCTTTGGTTCTATTGGGTAAAGTCAGCGCTGCAGGTCCTCCAGACAGTCTCGTCCCTTCACCTGATGAAGGCCGCTTGTGTTGTGGCAGAAACGTCGTAATTTTTGTTATTTTATTTTTTCCTACGTGACTTTGCTAAATTGAACCAAAGAGGATGGATCCTTGCAGTCACGAAAGCTTTAAATCTAGAATTGTTGAGCTAAAGTTGGGGAAAGACTGTGATCATAACGTTGCCCTATATTTTAAACATTTTTCCTTAATTTTCTTCATTATTTGATTAAAAAAAACTACTTGAAAGTGTCGGTTTCAGAATGTGCGTTCGTTGTTCCTATGTTTGATGGCTTGGACTTGTGGACGAATGGCTTCAGTCGAAAAGAACGTCAATTGGGAAGGATTAAGACGTTCACGTGTTTGATTTTTTGAATATTTTATTACTGTTGAATTAATGAAAGTGAAATAATTTTCCTAGTTCCTTAACTGTTTGAAAAAGCGAATTAATAAATATTTTGATGCGAGTTTTAACGTTGAGATTGTTGCAGATTAATAAAGACCTGATTTGTTTTTTTAAAGATGACTGATCGTACATTATTGCTACCATTTCCTTCCTTTAAAAAGAACATGGACGAGTAGACATGCACACACGAGTGTGCATCCTAACACGACTGTTTATAATTATATACAGCGGTGTGCATTCACACACGAGTGTGCATATACAGGGGTGCACATACATACAGACATACAACGCAGTGTACATACACAGCAGTGTAGGAACACAAGGATTGCGTTCTACTGCGAACACGCACGATTGTGCCTGCATACATACACACACATACGTATACGTTTTTTATCATCAGAAGTAGAGCCACTCCATGTTGTTTGGCATTCCCCTATCACGATTAAAGTTCTGTATTAACAACCTTCAACTTCATAGGCGTTCCCGGTCGGAAACGCTGTGGTGGATAAGAGCAATGTCCTTGAGGGAAGTCTCGTGGCCACCACAGCGGCCCACGAGGTCTCTGGACGGGTGCGAGGTTGCTGGTAACACTTCCATATTCAATGCAATTACCAAAACAAAAAACGTCCAAAATAAAACACGTGCATAAATATTGAACACATACACAAGAGTATACATACACACTGAAGACTAAATATGCATGATTGACTTTTTTGCGGTACGTTATGTTAAACCACGCTTACAAGCTAAACCATTCAGATGATTACTCAAAGTTTATAACGGAAATTAGAACATAACATCCTCGTTTTCTAGAAAAACCCCGCTCAACACGAGTTTCCTTAAATATATTCATGAAACCAAGTCAGTACAGTGTAAATTTGCACCTCTTAGTCCAAATAAAACTCTTTATGTTGATAATTCAGACTGTGTATCGCTTTTAAATCCTGAAAATCTTGAAACAGTGTAGGAAGCACAGAATAATGCTTGGAGATGTACATCTTTATTCAAACGGAAGTGTACAATTATGCAGTGGGATGTACATACTTATTAAGGATTAAGTACAATGTGCCAGATAAGCTAAGCTACGTTGATTGATATGCGGATTGTTAATGTAAAAATTAACAATTGAATGCAAAGTCCATGATAGGCCAAGTCGAGAACAAAGGATTTGGATGCTAGAGGGGAGTTATAAGGGGCTTAAAATCAGACCTCAAGACCATTTGGAGAGGAATTTTACTGAGGATAGACGCTCGACTCATCGCTCTGCAGATTTCCCTTCTCCTGCGAGACCCAGACTGGTGAGCACGATTGCTTGGCGACTGGTTGGCGACGTTGCTTCGGAAGAGTTCGTGGCGATCTCTTCAGACGGGTTACAGGATCATTGATACACCGTGCATCAACAAGTAAGTGTCTTTGTTAGTGGATAACCTGGTAATTGCGTGTGTAGTCCGTCTTACGGGGCGTTACTGTGTCTCGGTTGGACGTTCGTGAGAGTTTGCTTTTTGGCGATTTGAGCCACGCAGCTTAGAGGGCGCCGTTAACTCTCAACAACACCCGCGACTGTTACTCTGCTCTGAAGAATCAGTCACATGGAACAGATGAACTCTCCACATTGCCACGCACACACGGACGAGAAGCCGTTCAATTGCTCTGTGTGTGGGAAGGCTTTTGCATGGAAATCAGCTCGTTTCAGACACCAGAAAACACACTCGGGTGAGAAGCCGTTCAATTGCTCGGTGTGTGGGAAGGCATTTGCACAGAAATCAAATCTTAACACTCACAAGAAAATACACACTGGTGAGAAGCCATTCAAGTGCTCTGTGTGTGGGAAGGCATTTGCACAGAAATCAAATCTTAACACTCACCAGAAAACACACACGGGCGAGAAGCCATTCAATTGTTCTGTTTGTGGGAAGGCATTTGCAGAGAAATCATCTCTTAACAGACACCAGAAAACACACACGGGCGAGAAGCCATTCAATTGTTCTCCGTTAGAGAGGGCACGGTCATCACCCCGAAACAAGCATGCGAATAACCGCAATGAGAAGGAAGTGAAATCAAAAGGTGAAATGCAAAGTCCTGCAGTGAGTCCTGATCAAAATGAATCTTTCGACCCTATACAGGTGAATCCTCAGAGATGCCTGGATGTAGTGGATGCAATGACTCCTGGCAACAATTCCTCTTTCGACCTCATGCAGTTGGATCCTGAGAGATTGCTGGATGTAATGAGCCCTGACGACAATTCCTCTTTCGACCCCATGCAGGTGGATACTGAGAAATGGCTGCTGGAGTGGCTGGAGGGTCAACGTATTGAGTACTTCTGTTAACTCTTGAAGTCCTGGAATGTGCATGTTTGTGTCAGTTATATCAATTAATAAGGTTCAAATGATTACTTCCGTACACTAAGCTCGAGTGATGTTGTGAATGCTTTCTGATGTGTTCGGAAAAAAAGTATGCCTTTAAAGTTGCAGAAGTGTTCACTTAGTTGAAGATGACAACAATTTTATTCTTCGATAGATGCATTGCTTCGTCTGGTGGTTGTATCATCGGCACTGTTAAATGTGTGGTGTTTATGGTAGAAGGTGCCACGTGTTGTCATCTTCTCACAGCTACTTGTGTGTTGAAGTTCATTCTAGACTTCGTCACGTTAAGGTGGTGCTTTGTAGTCATATCGGATTACTTGCTGATGTGGTGTGATCCACAGTGGTTGTGAGGTGGTCCAATTCCTGATTTTACTCTCGTGACTAAGTGGTCTTGTTGAGCTAAAGTTGGAGAAAGACTGTGACCATAACGTTGCCCTTTATTTTAAACAATTTCTTTAATTTTCAATATTGTTTAATGAAACAAAAACTACTTCAAAGTGTCGGTTTCAGAATGTGCGTTCGTGGTTCCTATGTTTGATGGCTTGGGCTTGTGGACGAATGGCTTCAGTCGATAAGGACGTCAATTGGGAAGGATTAAGACGTTCACGTGTTTGATTTTTTGAATATTTTATTACTGTTGAATTAATGAAAGTGAAATAATTTTCCTAGTTCCTTAACTGTTTGAAAAAGCGAATTAATAAATATTTTGATGCGAGTTTTAACGTTGAGATTGTTGCAGATTAATAAAGACCTGATTTGTTTTTTTTAAAGATGACTGATCGTACATTATTGCTACCATTTCCTTCCTTTAAAAAGAACATGGACGAGTAGACATGCACACACGAGTGTGCATCCTAACACGACTGTTTATAATTATATACAGCGTTGTGCATTCACACACGAGTGTGCATATACAGGGGTGCACATACATACAGACATACAACGCAGTGTACATACACAGCAGTGTAGGAACACAAGGATTGCGTTCCACTGCGAACACGCACGATTGTGCCTGCATACATACACATACGTATACGTTCTTTTATCATCAGAAGTAGAGCCACTCCATGTTGTTTGGCATTCTCCTATCACGATTGAAGTTCTGTATTAACAACCTTCAACTTCATAGGCGTTCCCGGTCGGAAACGCTGTGGTGGATAAGAGAAATGTCCTTGAGGGAAGTCTCGTGGCCACCACAGCGGCCCACGAGGTCTCTGGACGGGTGCGAGGTTGCTGGTAACACTTCCATATTCAATGCAATTACCAAAACAAAAAACGTCCAAAATAAAACACGTGCATAAATATTGAACACATACACAAGAGTATACATACACACTGAAGACTAAATATGCATGATTGACTTTTTTGCGGTACGTTATGTTAAACCACGCTTACAAGCTAAACCATTCAGATGATTACTCAAAGTTTATAACGGAAATTAGAACATAACATCCTCGTTTTCTAGAAAAACCCCGCTCAACACGAGTTTCCTTAAATATATTCATGAAACCAAGTCAGTACAGTGTAAATTTGCACCTCTTAGTCCAAATAAAACTCTTTATGTTGATAATTCAGACTGTGTATCGCTTTTAAATCCTGAAAATCTTGAAACAGTGTAGGAAGCACAGAATAATGCTTGGAGATGTACATCTTTATTCAAACGGAAGTGTACAATTATGCAGTGGGATGTACATACTTATTAAGGATTAAGTACAATGTGCCAGATAAGCTAAGCTACGTTGATTGATATGCGGATTGTTAATGTAAAAATTAACAATTGAATGCAAAGTCCATGATAGGCCAAGTCGAGAACAAAGGATTTGGATGCTAGAGGGGAGTTATAAGGGGCTTAAAATCAGACCTCAAGACCATTTGGAGAGGAATTTTACTGAGGATAGACGCTCGACTCATCGCTCTGCAGATTTCCCTTCTCCTGCGAGACCCAGACTGGTGAGCACGATTGCTTGGCGACTGGTTGGCGACGTTGCTTCGGAAGAGTTCGTGGCGATCTCTTCAGACGGGTTACAGGATCATTGATACACCGTGCATCAACAAGTAAGTGTCTTTGTTAGTGGATAACCTGGTAATTGCGTGTGTAGTCCGTCTTACGGGGCGTTACTGTGTCTCGGTTGGACGTTCGTGAGAGTTTGCTTGTTGGCGATTTGAGCCACGCAGCTTAGAGGGCGCCGTTAACTCTCAACAACACCCGCGACTGTTACTCTGCTCTGTAGAATCAGTCACATGGAGCAGATGAACTCTCCACAGTGCCACACACACACGGGCGAGATGCCGTTCAATTGCTCTGTGTGTGTGAAGGCATTTTCACGGAAATCAACTCTTAACAAACACCAGAAAACACACACGGGCGAGAAGCCATTCAATTGTTCTCCGTTAGAGAGGACACGGTCATCACCCCGAGAAAAGCATGCGAATAACCGCAATGAGAGGGAAGTGAAATCAAAAGGTGAAATGCAAAGTCCTGCAGTGAGTCCTGAACAAAATGAATCTTTCGACCCTATACAGGTGAATCCTCAGAGATGCCTGGATGTAGTGGATGTAATGACTCCTGGCAACAATTCCTCTTTCGACCTAATGCAGTTGGATCCTGAGAGATTGCTGGATGTAATGAGCCCTGACGACAATTCCTCTTTCGACCCCATGCAGGTGGATACTGAGAAATGGCTGCTGGAGTGGCTGGAGGGTCAACGTATTGAGTACTTCTGTTAACTCTTGAAGTCCTGGAATGTGCATGTTTGTGTCTCAGTTATATCAATTAATAAGGTTCAAATGATTACTTCCGTACACTAAGCTCGAGTGATGTTGTGAATGCTTTCTGATGTGTTCGGAAAAAAAGTATGCCTTTAAAGTTGCAGAAGTGTTCACTTAGTTGAGGATGACAACAATTTTATTCTTCGATAGATGCATTGCTTCGTCTGGTGGTTGTATCATCGGCACTGTTAAATGTGTGGTGTTTATGGTAGAAGGTGCCACGTGTTGTCATCTTCTCACAGCTACTTGTGTGTTGAAGTTCATTCTAGACTTCGTCACGTTAAGGTGGTGCTTTGTAGTCATATCGGATTACTTGCTGATGTGGTGTGATCCACAGTGGTTGTGAGGTGGTCCAATTCTTGATTTTACTCTCGTGACTAAGTGGTCTTGTTGAGCTAAAGTTGTAGAAAGACTGTGACCATAACGTTGCCCTGTATTTTAAACAATTTCTTTAATTTTCAATATTGTTTAATGAAACAAAAACTACTTCAAAGTGTCGGTTTCAGAATGTGCGTTCGTTGTTCCTATGTTTGATGGCTTGGGCTTGTGGACGAATGGCTTCAGTCGATAAGGACGTCAATTGGGAAGGATTAAGACGTTCACGTGTTTGATTTTTTGAATATTTTATTACTGTTGAATTAATGAAAGTGAAATAATTTTCCTAGTTCCTTAACTGTTTGAAAAAGCGAATTAATAAATATTTTGATGCGAGTTTTAACGTTGAGATTGTTGCAGATTAATAAAGACCTGATTTGTTTTTTTAAAGATGACTGATCGTACATTATTGCTACCATTTCCTTCCTTTAAAAAGAACATGGACGAGTAGACATGCACACACGAGTGTGCATCCTAACACGACTGTTTATAATTATATACAGCGTTGTGCATTCACACACGAGTGTGCATATACAGGGGTGCACATACATACAGACACACAACGCAGTGTACATACACAGCAGTGTAGGAACAGAAGGATTGCGTTCCACTGCGAACACGCACGATTGTGCCTGCATACATACACACACATACGTATACGTTTTTTATCATCAGAAGTAGAGCCACTCCATGTTGTTTGGCATTCCCCTATCACGATTAAAGTTCTGTATTAACAACCTTCAACTTCATCGGCGTTCCCGGTCGGTAACGCTGTGGTGGATAAGAGAAATGTCCTTGAGGGAAGTCTCGTGGCCACCACAGCGGCCCACGAGGTCTCTGGACGGGTGCGAGGTGCTGGTAGCCCTCCATATTCAATGCAATTACTGTTACAAAAACAAGTCCAATATTTTAAAAACCGTCCAAAATAATGAACACAAACACAAGAATATACATACACACTGAAGACTAAATATTTATGATTGATTTTGTTGCGGTACGTTATGTTAAACCACGCTTACAAGCTAAACCATTCAGATGATTACTCAAAGTTTATGACTTCAATAGGAACATAGCAACCTCGTTTTCCAGAAACACCCCGCTCAACACGAGTGTCCTTAAATATATTTATGAAACAAAGTCAGTACAGTGTAAATTTGCACCTCTTTGTCCAAATCAAACTCGACGTCTTCATTTTGATTCTTTAGACTGTATGTCACTGTTAAATCCTCTAAACTGCTGCAAGTTTAGAGGACATAGCCGGGTGAATATTAGCAAATTAACAGGAAGCACAGAATTATGCATGGAGATGTACATTTTATTCAAACGGAAGCGTACAGTTATGCAGTAGGATGTACATACATATTAAGATTTAAGTACAATGGCCAGATTAGCTAAGCTAGGTTGATTGATCTGCGGATTGTTAATGTAAAAATTAACAATTGAATGCAAAGTCCATGATAGGCCAAGTCGAGAACAAAGGATTTGGATGCTAGAGGGAAGTTATAAGGGGCTTAAAATCAGACCTCAAGATCATTTGGAGAGGAAATTTACTGAGGATAGACGCTCGACTCATCGCTCTGCAGATTACCCTTTTCCTGCGAGACTCAGCCTGGCGAGCACGATTGCTTGGCGACTGGTTGGCGACTTTGCTTCGGGAGAGTTCGTGGCGATCTCTTCAGACGTGTTACAGGGTCATCGATACACCGTGCATCAACAACTAAGTGTCGTTGTTAGTTGATAACCTGGTAATCGCGTGTGTAGTCTGTCTTACGGGGCTTTACTGTGTCTCGGTTGGACGTTCGTGAGAGTTTGCTTGTTGGCGATTTGAGCCACGCAGCTTAGAGCGCCGTTAACTCTCAACAACACCCGCGACTGTTACTCTGCTCTGTAGAATCAGTCACATGGAGCAGATGAACTCTCCACAGTGCCACACACACACGGGCGAGAAGCCGTTCAATTGCTCTGTGTGTGGGAAGGCTTTTGCATGGAAATCAGCTCTTTTCAGACACCAGAAAACACACTCGGGTGAGAAGCCGTTCAATTGCTCTGTTTGTGGGAAGGCATTTGCGGAGAAAACAACTCTTAACAGACACCAGAAAACACACACGGGCGAGAAGCCATTCAATTGCTCTTTGTGTGGGAAGGAATTTTTACGGAAATCAAATCTTAACTCTCACAATAAAACACACTCGGGTGAGAAGCCATTCAAATGCTCTGTGTGTGGGAAGGAATTTTTACGGAAATCAAATCTTCACAGTCACCAAAAAAACCATAGAGGCGAGAAGCCATTCCATTGCCCTGTGTGTGTGAAGGCATTTTCACGGAAATCAACTCTTAACAAACACCAGAAAACACACACGGGCGAGAAGCCATTCAATTGTTCTCCGTTAGAGAGGACACGGTCATCACCCCGAAAAAAGCATGCGAATAACCGCAATGAGAGGGAAGTGAAATCAAAAGGTGAAATGCAAAGTCCTGCAGTGAGTCCTGAACAAAATGAATCTTTCGACCCTATACAGGTGAATCCTCAGAGATGCCTGGATGTAGTGGATGTAATGACTCCTGGCAACAATTCCTCTTTCGACCTAATGCAGTTGGATCCTGAGAGATTGCTGGATGTAATGAGCCCTGACGACAATTCCTCTTTCGACCCCATGCAGGTGGATACTGAGAAATGGCTGCTGGAGTGGCTGGAGGGTCAACGTATTGAGTACTTCTGTTAACTCTTGAAGTCCTGGAATGTGCATGTTTGTGTCTCAGTTATATCAATTAATAAGGTTCAAATGATTACTTCCGTACACTAAGCTCGAGTGATGTTGTGAATGCTTTCTGATGTGTTCGGAAAAAAAGTATGCCTTTAAAGTTGCAGAAGTGTTCACTTAGTTGAGGATGACAACAATTTTATTCTTCGAAAGATGCATTGCTTCGTCTGGTGGTTGTATCATCGGCACTGTTAAATGTGTGGTGTTTATGGTAGAAGGTGCCACGTGTTGTCATCTTCTCACAGCTACTTGTGTGTTGAAGTTCATTCTAGACTTCGTCACGTTAAGGTGGTGCTTTGTAGTCATATCGGATTACTTGCTGATGTGGTGTGATCCACAGTGGTTGTGAGGTGGTCCAATTCCTGATTTTACTCTCGTGACTAAGTGGTCTTGTTGAGCTAAAGTTGGAGAAAGACTGTGACCATAACGTTGCCCTTTATTTTAAACAATTTCTTTAATTTTCAATATTGTTTAATGAAACAAAAACTACTTCAAAGTGTCGGTTTGAGAATGTGCGTTCGTGGTTCCTATGTTTGATGACTTGGGCTTGTGGACGAATGGCTTCAGTCGATAAGGACGTCAATTGGGAAGGATTAAGACGTTCACGTGTTTGATTTTTTGAATATTTTATTACTGTTGAATTAATGAAAGTGAAATAATTTTCCTAGTTCCTTAACTGTTTGAAAAAGCGAATTAATAAATATTTTGATGCGAGTTTTAACGTTGAGATTGTTGCAGATTAATAAAGACCTGATTTGTTTTTTTTAAAGATGACTGATCGTACATTATTGCTACCATTTCCTTCCTTTAAAAAGAACATGGACGAGTAGACATGCACACACGAGTGTGCATCCTAACACGACTGTTTATAATTATATACAGCGTTGTGCATTCACACACGAGTGTGCATATACAGGGGTGCACATACATACAGACATACAACGCAGTGTACATACACAGCAGTGTAGGAACACAAGGATTGCGTTCCACTGCGAACACGCACGATTGTGCCTGCATACATACACATACGTATACGTTCTTTTATCATCAGAAGTAGAGCCACTCCATGTTGTTTGGCATTCCCCTATCACGATTAAAGTTCTGTATTAACAACCTTCAACTTCATCGGCGTTCCCGGTCGGTAACGCTGTGGTGGATAAGAGAAATGTCCTTGAGGGAAGTCTCGTGGCCACCACAGCGGCCCACTAGGTCTCTGGACGGGTGCGAGGTGCTGGTAGCCCTCCATATTCAATGCAATTACTGTTACAAAAACAAGTCCAATATTTTAAAAACCGTCCAAAATATTGAACACAAACACAAGAATATACATACACACTGAAGACTAAACATTTATGATTGATTTTGTTGCGGTACGTTATGTTAAACCACGCTTACAAGCTAAACCATTCAGATGATTACTCAAAGTTTATGACTTCAATAGGAACATAGCAACCTCGTTTTCCAGAAACACCCCGCTCAACACGAGTGTCCTTAAATATATTTATGAAACAAAGTCAGTACAGTGTAAATTTGCACCTCTTTGTCCAAATCAAACTCGACGTCTTCATTTTGATTCTTTAGACTGTATGTCACTGTTGAATTCTCTAAACTGCTGCAAGTTTAGAGGACATAGCCGGGTGAATATTAGCAAATTAACAGGAAGCACAGAATTATGCATGGAGATGTACATTTTATTCAAACGAAAGCGTACAGTTATGCAGTAGGATGTACATACATATTAAGATTTAAGTACAATGGCCAGATTAGCTAAGCTAGGTTGATTGATCTGCGGATTGTTAATGTAAAAATTAACAATTGAATGCAAAGTCCATGATAGGCCAAGTCGAGAACAAAGGATTTGGATGCTAGAGGGAAGTTATAAGGGGCTTAAAATCAGACCTCAAGATCATTTGGAGAGGAAATTTACTGAGGATAGACGCTCGACTCATCGCTCTGCAGATTACCCTTTTCCTGCGAGACTCAGCCTGGCGAGCACGATTGCTTGGCGACTGGTTGGCGACTTTGCTTCGGGAGAGTTCGTGGCGATCTCTTCAGACGTGTTACAGGGTCATCGATACACCGTGCATCAACAATTAAGTGTCGTTGTTAGTTGATAACCTGGTAATCGCGTGTGTAGTCTGTCTTACGGGGCTTTACTGTGTCTCGGTTGGACGTTCGTGAGAGTTTGCTTGTTGGCGATTTGAGCCACGCAGCTTAAAGCGCCGTTAACTCTCAACAACACCCGCGACTGTTACTCTGCTCTGTAGAATCAGTCACATGGAGCAGATGAACTCTCCACAGTGCCACACACACGGGCGAGAAGCCGTTCAATTGCTCTGTGTGTGGGAAGGCTTTTGCATGGAAATCAGCTCTTTTCAGACACCAGAAAACACACTCGGGTGAGAAGCCGTTCAATTGCTCTGTTTGTGGGAAGGCATTTGCGGAGAAAACAACTCTTAACAGACACCAGAAAACACACACGGGCGAGAAGCCATTCAATTGCTCTTTGTGTGGGAAGGAATTTTTACGGAAATCAAATCTTAACTCTCACAATAAAACACACTCGGGTGAGAAGCCATTCAAATGCTCTGTGTGTGGGAAGGAATTTTTACGGAAATCAAATCTTCACAGTCACCAAAAAAAACATACAGGCGAGAAGCCATTCCATTGCCCTGTGTGTGTGAAGGCATTTTCACGGAAATCAACTCTTAACAAACACCAGAAAACACACACGGGCGAGAAGCCATTCAATTGTTCTCCGTTAGAGAGGACACGGTCATCACCCCGAAAAAAGCATGCGAATAACCGCAATGAGAGGGAAGTGAAATCAAAAGGTGAAATGCAAAGTCCTGCAGTGAGTCCTGAACAAAATGAATCTTTCGACCCTATACAGGTGAATCCTCAGAGATGCCTGGATGTAGTGGATGTAATGACTCCTGGCAACAATTCCTCTTTCGACCTAATGCAGTTGGATCCTGAGAGATTGCTGGATGTAATGAGCCCTGACGACAATTCCTCTTTCGACCCCATGCAGGTGGATACTGAGAAATGGCTGCTGGAGTGGCTGGAGGGTCAACGTATTGAGTACTTCTGTTAACTCTTGAAGTCCTGGAATGTGCATGTTTGTGTCTCAGTTATATCAATTAATAAGGTTCAAATGATTACTTCCGTACACTAAGCTCGAGTGATGTTGTGAATGCTTTCTGATGTGTTCGGAAAAAAAGTATGCCTTTAAAGTTGCAGAGGTGTTCACTTAGTTGAGGATGACAACAATTGTATTCTTCAATAGATGCATTGCTTCGTCTGGTGGTTGTATCATCGGCACTGTTAAATGTGTGGTGTTTATGGTAGAAGGTGCCACGTGTTGTCATCTTCTCACAGCTACTTGTGTGTTGAAGTTCATTCTAGACTTCGTCACGTTAAGGTGGTGCTTTGTAGTCATATCGGATTACTTGCTGATGTGGTGTGATCCACAGTGGTTGTGAGGTGGTCCAATTCCTGATTTTACTCTCGTGACTAAGTGGTCTTGTTGAGCTAAAGTTGGAGAAAGACTGTGACCATAACGTTGCCCTATATTTTAAACAATTTATTTAATTTTCAATATTGTTTAATGAAACAAAAACTACTTCAAAGTGTCGGTTTCAGAATGTGCGTTCGTTGTTCCTATGTTTGATGGCTTGGACTTGTGGACGAATGGCTTCAGTCGATAAGGACGTCAATTGGGAAGGATTAAGACGTTCACGTGTTTGATTTTTTGAATATTTTATTACTGTTGAATTAATGAAAGTGAAATAATTTTCCTAGTTCCTTAACTGTTTGAAAAAGCGAATTAATAAATATTTTGATGCGAGTTTTAACGTTGAGATTGTTGCAGATTAATAAAGACCTGATTTGTTTTTTTAAAGATGACTGATCGTACATTATTGCTACCATTTCATTCCTTTAAAAAGAACATGGACGAGTAGACATGCACACACGAGTGTGCATCCTAACACGACTGTTTATAATTATATACAGCGTTGTGCATTCACACACGAGTGTGCATATACAGGGGTGCACATACATACAGACACACAACGCAGTGTACATACACAGCAGTGTAGGAACACAAGGATTGCGTTCCACTGCGAACACGCACGATTGTGCCTGCATACATACACATACGTATACGTTCTTTTATCATCAGAAGTAGAGCCACTCGATGTTGTTTGGCATTCCCCTATCACGATTAAAGTTCTGTATTAACAACCTTCAACTTCATCGGCGTTCCCGGTCGGTAACGCTGTGGTGGATAAGAGAAATGTCCTTGAGGGAAGTCTCGTGGCCACCACAGCGGCCCACGAGGTCTCTGGACGGGTGCGAGGTGCTGGTAGCCCTCCATATTCAATGCAATTACTGTTACAAAAACAAGTCCAATATTTTAAAAACCGTCCAAAATATTGAACACAAACACAAGAATATACATACACACTGAAGACTAAATATTAATGATTGATTTTGTTGCGGTACGTTATGTTAAACCACGCTTCTAAGCTAAACCATTCAGATGATTACTCAAAGTTTATGACTTCAATAGGAACATAGCAACCTCGTTTTCCAGAAACACCCCGCTCAACACGAGTGTCCTTAAATATATTTATGAAACAAAGTCAGTACAGTGTAAATTTGCACCTCTTTGTCCAAATCAAACTCGACGTCTTCATTTTGATTCTTTAGACTGTATGTCACTGTTAAATCCTCTAAACTGCTGCAAGTTTAGAGGACATAGCCGGGTGAATATTAGCAAATTAACAGGAAGCACAGAATTATGCATGGAGATGCACATTTTATTCAAACGGAAGCGTACAGTTATGCAGTAGGATGTACATACATATTAAGATTTAAGTACAATGGCCAGATTAGCTAAGCTAGGTTGATTGATCTGCGGATTGTTAATGTAAAAATTAACAATTGAATGCAAAGTCCATGATAGGCCAAGTCGAGAACAAAGGATTTGGATGCTAGAGGGAAGTTATAAGGGGCTTAAAATCAGACCTCAAGATCATTTGGAGAGGAAATTTACTGAGGATAGACGCTCGACTCATCGCTCTGCAGATTACCCTTTTCCTGCGAGACTCAGCCTGGCGAGCACGATTGCTTGGCGACTGGTTGGCGACTTTGCTTCGGGAGAGTTCGTTGCGATCTCTTCAGACGGGTTACAGGGTCATCGATACATCGTGCATCAACAACTAAGTGTCGTTGTTAGTTGATAACCTGGTAATCGCGTGTGTAGTCTGTCTTACGGGGCTTTACTGTGTCTCGGTTGGACGTTCGTGAGAGTTTGCTTGTTGGCGATTTGAGCCACGCAGCTTAGAGCGCCGTTAACTCTCAACAACACCCGCGACTGTTACTCTGCTCTGTAGAATCAGTCACATGGAGCAGATGAACTCTCCACAGTGCCACACACACACGGGCGAGAAGCCGTTCAATTGCTCTGTGTGTGGGAAGGCTTTTTCATGGAAATCAGCTCTTTTCAGACACCAGAAAACACACTCGGGTGAGAAGCCGTTCAATTGCTCTGTTTGTGGGAAGGCATTTGCGGAGAAAACAACTCTTAACAGACACCAGAAAACACACACGGGCGAGAAGCCATTCAATTGCTCTTTGTGTGGGAAGGAATTTTTACGGAAATCAAATCTTAACTCTCACAATAAAACACACTCGGGTGAGAAGCCATTCAAATGCTCTGTGTGTGGGAAGGAATTTTTACGGAAATCAAATCTTCACAGTCACCAAAAAAACCATAGAGGCGAGAAGCCATTCCATTGCCCTGTGTGTGTGAAGGCATTTTCACGGAAATCAACTCTTAACAAACACCAGAAAACACACACGGGCGAGAAGCCATTCAATTGTTCTCCGTTAGAGAGGACACGGTCATCACCCCGAAAAAAGCATGCGAATAACCGCGATGAGAGGGAAGTGAAATCAAAAGGTGAAATGCAAAGTCCTGCAGTGAGTCCTGAACAAAATGAATCTTTCGACCCTATACAGGTGAATCCTCAGAGATGCCTGGATGTAGTGGATGTAATGACTCCTGGCAACAATTCCTCTTTCGACCTAATGCAGTTGGATCCTGAGAGATTGCTGGATGTAATGAGCCCTGACGACAATTCCTCTTTCGACCCCATGCAGGTGGATACTGAGAAATGGCTGCTGGAGTGGCTGGAGGGTCAACGTATTGAGTACTTCTGTTAACTCTTGAAGTCCTGGAATGTGCATGTTTGTGTCTCAGTTATATCAATTAATAAGGTTCAAATGATTACTTCCGTACACTAAGCTCGAGTGATGTTGTGAATGCTTTCTGATGTGTTCGGAAAAAAAGTATGCCTTTAAAGTTGCAGAAGTGTTCACTTAGTTGAGGATGACAACAATTTTATTCTTCGATGGTGGTTGTATCATCGGCACTGTTAAATGTGTGGTGTTTATGGTATAAGGTGCCACGTGTTGTCATCTTCTCACAGCTACTTGTGTGTTGAAGTTCATTCTAGACTTCGTCACGTTAAGGTGGTGATTTGTAGTCATATCGGATTACTTGCTGATGTGGTGTGATTCACAGTGGTTGTGAGGTGGTCCAATTCCTGATTTTACTCTCGTGACTAAGTGGTCTTGTTGAGCTAAAGTTGGAGAAAGACTGTGACCATAACGTTGCCCTTTATTTTAAACAATTTCTTTAATTTTCAATATTGTTTAATGAAACAAAAACTACTTCAAAGTGTCGGTTTCAGAATGTGCGTTCGTTGTTCCTATGTTTGATGGCTTGGGCTTGTGGACGAATGGCTTCAGTCGATAAGGACGTCAATTGGGAAGGATTAAGACGTTCACGTGTTTGATTTTTTGAATATTTTATTACTGTTGAATTAATGAAAGTGAAATAATTTTCCTAGTTCCTTAACTGTTTGAAAAAGCGAATTAATAAATATTTTGATGCGAGTTTTAACGTTGAGATTGTTGCAGATTAATAAAGACCTGATTTGTTTTTTTTAAAGATGACTGATCGTACATTATTGCTACCATTTCCTTCCTTTAAAAAGAACATGGACGAGTAGACATGCACACACGAGTGTGCATCCTAACACGACTGTTTATAATTATATACAGCGTTGTGCATTCACACACGAGTGTGCATATACAGGGGTGCACATACATCTCTTATCCACCACAGCGTTACCGCTGTGGTGGATAAGAGAAATGTCCTTGAGGGAAGTCTCGTGGCCACCACAGCGGCCCACGAGGTCTCTGGACGGGTGCGAGATGCTGGTAGCCCTCCATATTCAATGCAATTACTGTTACAAAAACAAGTCCAATATTTTAAAAACCGTCCAAAATATTGAACACAAACACAAGAATATACATACACACTGAAGACTAAATATTTATGATTGATTTTGTTGCGGTACGTTATGTTAAACCACGCTTACAAGCTAAACCATTCAGATGATTACTCAAAGTTTATGACTTCAATAGGAACATAGCAACCTCGTTTTCCAGAAACACCCCGCTCAACACGAGTGTCCTTAAATATATTTATGAAACAAAGTCAGTACAGTGTAAATTTGCACCTCTTTGTCCAAATCAAACTCGACGTCTTCATTTTGATTCTTTAGACTGTATGTCACTGTTAAATCCTCTAAACTGCTGCAAGTTTAGAGGACATAGCCGGGTGAATATTAGCAAATTAACAGGAAGCACAGAATTATGCATGGAGATGTACATTTTATTCAAACGGAAGCGTACAGTTATGCAGTAGGATGTACATACATATTAAGATTTAAGTACAATGGCCAGATTAGCTAAGCCACGTTGATTGATATGCGGATTGTTAATGTAAAAATTAACAATTGAATGCAAAGTCCATGATAGGCCAAGTCGAGAACAAAGGATTTGGATGCTAGAGGAGAGTTATAAGGGGCTTAAAATCAGACCTCAAGACCATTTGGAGAGGAATTTTACTGAGGATAGACGCTCGACTCATTGCTCTGCAGATTTCCCCTCTCCTGCGAGACCCAGACTGGCGAGCACGATTGCTTGGCGACTGGTTGGCGACTTTGCTTCGGGAGAGTTCGTCGCGATCTCTTCAGACGGGTTACAGGGTCATCGATACACCGTGCATCAACAAGTAAGTGTCGTTGTTAGTTGATAACCTGGTAATCGCGTGTGTAGTCTGTCTTTCGGGGCTTTACTGTGTCTCGGTTGGACGTTCGTGAGAGTTTGCTTGTTGGCGATTTGAGCCACGCAGCTTAGAGGGCGCCGTTAACTCTCAACAACACCCGCGACTGTTACTCTGCTCTGTAGAATCAGTCACATGGAGCAGATGAACTCTCCACAGTGCCACACACACACGGGCGAGACGCCGTTCAATTGCTCTGTGTGTGGGAAGGCTTTTGCATGGAAATCAGCTCTTTTCAGACACCAGAAAACACACTCGGGTGAGAAGCCGTTCAATTGCTCTGTTTGTGGGAAGGCATTTGCGGAGAAAACAACTCTTAACAGACACCAGAAAACACACACGGGCGAGAAGCCATTCAATTGCTCTTTGTGTGGGAAGGAATTTTTACGGAAATCAAATCTTAACTCTCACAATAAAACACACTCGGGTGAGAAGCCATTCAAATGCTCTGTGTGTGGGAAGGAATTTTTACGGAAATCAAATCTTCACAGTCACCAAAAAAAACATACAGGCGAGAAGCCATTCCATTGCCCTGTGTGTGTGAAGGCATTTTCACGGAAATCAACTCTTAACAAACACCAGAAAACACACACGGGCGAGAAGCCATTCAATTGTTCTCCGTTAGAGAGGACACGGTCATCACCCCGAAAAAAGCATGCGAATAACCGCAATGAGAGGGAAGTGAAATCAAAAGGTGAAATGCAAAGTCCTGCAGTGAGTCCTGAACAAAATGAATCTTTCGACCCTATACAGGTGAATCCTCAGAGATGCCTGGATGTAGTGGATGTAATGACTCCTGGCAACAATTCCTCTTTCGACCTAATGCAGTTGGATCCTGAGAGATTGCTGGATGTAATGAGCCCTGACGACAATTCCTCTTTCGACCCCATGCAGGTGGATACTGAGAAATGGCTGCTGGAGTGGCTGGAGGGTCAACGTATTGAGTACTTCTGTTAACTCTTGAAGTCCTGGAATGTGCATGTTTGTGTCTCAGTTATATCAATTAATAAGGTTCAAATGATTACTTCCGTACACTAAGCTCGAGTGATGTTGTGAATGCTTTCTGATGTGTTCGGAAAAAAAGTATGCCTTTAAAGTTGCAGAAGTGTTCACTTAGTTGAGGATGACAACAATTGTATTCTTCGATAGATGCATTGCTTCGTCTGGTGGTTGTATCATCGGCACTGTTAAATGTGTGGTGTTTATGGTAGAAGGTGCCACGTGTTGTCATCTTCTCACAGCTACTTGTGTGTTGAAGTTCATTCTAGACTTCGTCACGTTAAGGTGGTGCTTTGTAGTCATATCGGATTACTTGCTGATGTGGTGTGATCCACAGTGGTTGTGAGGTGGTCCAATTCCTGATTTTACTCTCGTGACTAAGTGGTCTTGTTGAGCTAAAGTTGGAGAAAGACTGTGACCATAACGTTGCCCTGTATTTTAAACAATTTCTTTAATTTTCAATATTGTTTAATGAAACAAAAACTACTTCAAAGTGTCGGTTTCAGAATGTGCGTTCGTTGTTCCTATGTTTGATGGCTTGGGCTTGTGGACGAATGGCTTCAGTCGATAAGGACGTCAATTGGGAAGGATTAAGACGTTCACGTGTTTGATTTTTTGAATATTTTATTACTGTTGAATTAATGAAAGTGAAATAATTTTCCTAGTTCCTTAACTGTTTGAAAAAGCGAATTAATAAATATTTTAATGCGAGTTTTAACGTTGAGATTGTTGCAGATTAATAAAGACCTGATTTGTTTTTTTAAAGATGACTGATCGTACATTATTGCTACCATTTCCTTCCTTTAAAAAGAACATGGACGAGTAGACATGCACACACGAGTGTGCATCCTAACACGACTGTTTATAATTATATACAGCGTTGTGCATTCACACACGAGTGTGCATATACAGGGGTGCACATACATACAGACACACAACGCAGTGTACATACACAGCAGTGTAGGAACAGAAGGATTGCGTTCCACTGCGAACACGCACGATTGTGCCTGCATACATACACATACGTATACGTTTTTTATCATCAGAAGTAGAGCCACTCCATGTTGTTTGGCATTCCCCTATCACGATTAAAGTTCTGTATTAACAACCTTCAACTTCATCGGCGTTCCCGGTCGGTAACGCTGTGGTGGATAAGAGAAATGTCCTTGAGGGAAGTCTCGTGGCCACCACAGCGGCCCACGAGGTCTCTGGACGGGTGCGAGGTGCTGGTAGCCCTCCATATTCAATGCAATTACTGTTACAAAAACAAGTCCAATATTTTAAAAACCGTCCAAAATATTGAACACAAACACAAGAATATACATACACACTGAAGACTAAATATTTATGATTGATTTTGTTGCGGTACGTTATGTTAAACCACGCTTACAAGCTAAACCATTCAGATGATTACTCAAAGTTTATGACTTCAATAGGAACATAGCAACCTCGTTTTCCAGAAACACCCCGCTCAACACGAGTGTCCTTAAATATATTTATGAAACAAAGTCAGTACAGTGTAAATTTGCACCTCTTTGTCCAAATCAAACTCGACGTCTTCATTTTGATTCTTTAGACTGTATGTCACTGTTAAATCTTCTAAACTGCTGCAAGTTTAGAGGACATAGCCGGGTGAATATTAGCAAATTAACAAGAAGCACAGAATTATGCATGGAGATGTACATTTTATTCAAACGGAAGCGTACAGTTATGCAGTAGGATGTACATACATATTAAGATTTAAGTACAATGGCCAGATTAGCTAAGCTAGGTTGATTGATCTGCGGATTGTTAATGTAAAAATTAACAATTGAATGCAAAGTCCATGATAGGCCAAGTCGAGAACAAAGGATTTGGATGCTAGAGGGAAGTTATAAGGGGCTTAAAATCAGACCTCAAGATCATTTGGAGAGGAAATTTACTGAGGATAGACGTCCGACTCATCGCTCTGCAGATTACCCTTTTCCTGCGAGACTCAGCCTGGCGAGCACGATTGCTTGGCGACTGGTTGGCGACTTTGCTTCGGGAGAGTTCGTGGCGATCTCTTCAGACGGGTTACAGGGTCATCGATACACCGTGCATCAACAACTAAGTGTCGTTGTTAGTTGATAACCTGGTAATCGCGTGTGTAGTCTGTCTTTCGGGGCTTTACTGTGTCTCGGTTGGACGTTCGTGAGAGTTTGCTTGTTGGCGATTTGAGCCACGCAGCTTAGAGGGCGCCGTTAACTCTCAACAACACCCGCGACTGTTACTCTGCTCTGTAGAATCAGTCACATGGAGCAGATGAACTCTCCACAGTGCCACACACACGGGCGAGATGCCGTTCAATTGCTCTGTGTGTGGGAAGGCTTTTGCATGGAAATCAGCTCTTTTCAGACACCAGAAAACACACTCGGGTGAGAAGCCGTTCAATTGCTCTTTTTGTGGGAAGGCATTTGCGGAGAAAACAACTCTTAACAGACACCAGAAAACACACACGGGCGAGAAGCCATTCAATTGCTCTTTGTGTGGGAAGGAATTTTTACGGAAATCAAATCTTAACTCTCACAATAAAACACACTCGGGTGAGAAGCCATTCAAATGCTCTGTGTGTGGGAAGGAATTTTTACGGAAATCAAATCTTCACAGTCACCAAAAAAAACATACAGGCGAGAAGCCATTCCATTGCCCTGTGTGTGTGAAGGCATTTTCACGGAAATCAACTCTTAACAAACACCAGAAAACACACACGGGCGAGAAGCCATTCAATTGTTCTCCGTTAGAGAGGACACGGTCATCACCCCGAAAAAAGCATGCGAATAACCGCAATGAGAGGGAAGTGAAATCAAAAGGTGAAATGCAAAGTCCTGCAGTGAGTCCTGAACAAAATGAATCTTTCGACCCTATACAGGTGAATCCTCAGAGATGCCTGGATGTAGTGGATGTAATGACTCCTGGCAACAATTCCTCTTTCGACCTAATGCAGTTGGATCCTGAGAGATTGCTGGATGTAATGAGCCCTGACGACAATTCCTCTTTCGACCCCATGCAGGTGGATACTGAGAAATGGCTGCTGGAGTGGCTGGAGGGTCAACGTATTGAGTACTTCTGTTAACTCTTGAAGTCCTGGAATGTGCATGTTTGTGTCTCAGTTATATCAATTAATAAGGTTCAAATGATTACTTCCGTACACTAAGCTCGAGTGATGTTGTGAATGCTTTCTGATGTGTTCGGAAAAAAAGTATGCCTTTAAAGTTGCAGAAGTGTTCACTTAGTTGAGGATGACAACAATTGTATTCTTCGATAGATGCATTGCTTCGTCTGGTGGTTGTATCATCGGCACTGTTAAATGTGTGGTGTTTATGGTAGAAGGTGCCACGTGTTGTCATCTTCTCACAGCTACTTGTGTGTTGAAGTTCATTCTAGACTTCGTCACGTTAAGGTGGTGCTTTGTAGTCATATCGGATTACTTGCTGATGTGGTGTGATCCACAGTGGTTGTGAGGTGGTCCAATTCCTGATTTTACTCTCGTGACTAAGTGGTCTTGTTGAGCTAAAGTTGGAGAAAGACTGTGACCATAACGTTGCCCTGTATTTTAAACAATTTCTTTAATTTTCAATATTGTTTAATGAAACAAAAACTACTTCAAAGTGTCGGTTTCAGAATGTGCGTTCGTTGTTCCTATGTTTGATGGCTTGGGCTTGTGGACGAATGGCTTCAGTCGATAAGGACGTCAATTGGGAAGGATTAAGACGTTCACGTGTTTGATTTTTTGAATATTTTATTACTGTTGAATTAATGAAAGTGAAATAATTTTCCTAGTTCCTTAACTGTTTGAAAAAGCGAATTAATAAATATTTTAATGCGAGTTTTAACGTTGAGATTGTTGCAGATTAATAAAGACCTGATTTGTTTTTTTAAAGATGACTGATCGTACATTATTGCTACCATTTCCTTCCTTTAAAAAGAACATGGACGAGTAGACATGCACACACGAGTGTGCATCCTAACACGACTGTTTATAATTATATACAGCGTTGTGCATTCACACACGAGTGTGCATATACAGGGGTGCACATACATACAGACACACAACGCAGTGTACATACACAGCAGTGTAGGAACAGAAGGATTGCGTTCCACTGCGAACACGCACGATTGTGCCTGCATACATACACATACGTATACGTTTTTTATCATCAGAAGTAGAGCCACTCCATGTTGTTTGGCATTCCCCTATCACGATTAAAGTTCTGTATTAACAACCTTCAACTTCATCGGCGTTCCCGGTCGGTAACGCTGTGGTGGATAAGAGAAATGTCCTTGAGGGAAGTCTCGTGGCCACCACAGCGGCCCACGAGGTCTCTGGACGGGTGCGAGGTGCTGGTAGCCCTCCATATTCAATGCAATTACTGTTACAAAAACAAGTCCAATATTTTAAAAACCGTCCAAAATATTGAACACAAACACAAGAATATACATACACACTGAAGACTAAATATTTATGATTGATTTTGTTGCGGTACGTTATGTTAAACCACGCTTACAAGCTAAACCATTCAGATGATTACTCAAAGTTTATGACTTCAATAGGAACATAGCAACCTCGTTTTCCAGAAACACCCCGCTCAACACGAGTGTCCTTAAATATATTTATGAAACAAAGTCAGTACAGTGTAAATTTGCACCTCTTTGTCCAAATCAAACTCGACGTCTTCATTTTGATTCTTTAGACTGTATGTCACTGTTAAATCTTCTAAACTGCTGCAAGTTTAGAGGACATAGCCGGGTGAATATTAGCAAATTAACAAGAAGCACAGAATTATGCATGGAGATGTACATTTTATTCAAACGGAAGCGTACAGTTATGCAGTAGGATGTACATACATATTAAGATTTAAGTACAATGGCCAGATTAGCTAAGCTAGGTTGATTGATCTGCGGATTGTTAATGTAAAAATTAACAATTGAATGCAAAGTCCATGATAGGCCAAGTCGAGAACAAAGGATTTGGATGCTAGAGGGAAGTTATAAGGGGCTTAAAATCAGACCTCAAGATCATTTGGAGAGGAAATTTACTGAGGATAGACGTCCGACTCATCGCTCTGCAGATTACCCTTTTCCTGCGAGACTCAGCCTGGCGAGCACGATTGCTTGGCGACTGGTTGGCGACTTTGCTTCGGGAGAGTTCGTGGCGATCTCTTCAGACGGGTTACAGGGTCATCGATACACCGTGCATCAACAACTAAGTGTCGTTGTTAGTTGATAACCTGGTAATCGCGTGTGTAGTCTGTCTTTCGGGGCTTTACTGTGTCTCGGTTGGACGTTCGTGAGAGTTTGCTTGTTGGCGATTTGAGCCACGCAGCTTAGAGGGCGCCGTTAACTCTCAACAACACCCGCGACTGTTACTCTGCTCTGTAGAATCAGTCACATGGAGCAGATGAACTCTCCACAGTGCCACACACACGGGCGAGATGCCGTTCAATTGCTCTGTGTGTGGGAAGGCTTTTGCATGGAAATCAGCTCTTTTCAGACACCAGAAAACACACTCGGGTGAGAAGCCGTTCAATTGCTCTTTTTGTGGGAAGGCATTTGCGGAGAAAACAACTCTTAACAGACACCAGAAAACACACACGGGCGAGAAGCCATTCAATTGCTCTTTGTGTGGGAAGGAATTTTTACGGAAATCAAATCTTAACTCTCACAATAAAACACACTCGGGTGAGAAGCCATTCAAATGCTCTGTGTGTGGGAAGGAATTTTTACGGAAATCAAATCTTCACAGTCACCAAAAAAAACATACAGGCGAGAAGCCATTCCATTGCCCTGTGTGTGTGAAGGCATTTTCACGGAAATCAACTCTTAACAAACACCAGAAAACACACACGGGCGAGAAGCCATTCAATTGTTCTCCGTTAGAGAGGACACGGTCATCACCCCGAAAAAAGCATGCGAATAACCGCAATGAGAGGGAAGTGAAATCAAAAGGTGAAATGCAAAGTCCTGCAGTGAGTCCTGAACAAAATGAATCTTTCGACCCTATACAGGTGAATCCTCAGAGATGCCTGGATGTAGTGGATGTAATGACTCCTGGCAACAATTCCTCTTTCGACCTAATGCAGTTGGATCCTGAGAGATTGCTGGATGTAATGAGCCCTGACGACAATTCCTCTTTCGACCCCATGCAGGTGGATACTGAGAAATGGCTGCTGGAGTGGCTGGAGGGTCAACGTATTGAGTACTTCTGTTAACTCTTGAAGTCCTGGAATGTGCATGTTTGTGTCTCAGTTATATCAATTAATAAGGTTCAAATGATTACTTCCGTACACTAAGCTCGAGTGATGTTGTGAATGCTTTCTGATGTGTTCGGAAAAAAAGTATGCCTTTAAAGTTGCAGAGGTGTTCACTTAGTTGAGGATGACAACAATTGTATTCTTCAATAGATGCATTGCTTCGTCTGGTGGTTGTATCATCGGCACTGTTAAATGTGTGGTGTTTATGGTAGAAGGTGCCACGTGTTGTCATCTTCTCACAGCTACTTGTGTGTTGAAGTTCATTCTAGACTTCGTCACGTTAAGGTGGTGCTTTGTAGTCATATCGGATTACTTGCTGATGTGGTGTGATCCACAGTGGTTGTGAGGTGGTCCAATTCCTGATTTTACTCTCGTGACTAAGTGGTCTTGTTGAGCTAAAGTTGGAGAAAGACTGTGACCATAACGTTGCCCTATATTTTAAACAATTTATTTAATTTTCAATATTGTTTAATGAAACAAAAACTACTTCAAAGTGTCGGTTTCAGAATGTGCGTTCGTTGTTCCTATGTTTGATGGCTTGGACTTGTGGACGAATGGCTTCAGTCGATAAGGACGTCAATTGGGAAGGATTAAGACGTTCACGTGTTTGATTTTTTGAATATTTTATTACTGTTGAATTAATGAAAGTGAAATAATTTTCCTAGTTCCTTAACTGTTTGAAAAAGCGAATTAATAAATATTTTGATGCGAGTTTTAACGTTGAGATTGTTGCAGATTAATAAAGACCTGATTTGTTTTTTTTAAGATGACTGATCGTACATTATTGCTACCATTTCCTTCCTTTAAAAAGAACATGGACGAGTAGACATGCACACACGAGTGTGCATCCTAACACGACTGTTTATAATTATATACAGCGTTGTGCATTCACACACGAGTGTGCATATACAGGGGTGCACATACATACAGACACACAACGCAGTGTACATACACAGCAGTGTAGGAACACAAGGATTGCGTTCCACTGCGAACACGCACGATTGTGCCTGCATACATACACACACATACGTATACGTTCTTTTATCATCAGAAGTAGAGCCACTCGATGTTGTTTGGCATTCCCCTATCACGATTAAAGTTCTGTATTAACAACCTTCAACTTCATCGGCGTTCCCGGTCGGTAACGCTGTGGTGGATAAGAGAAATGTCCTTGAGGGAAGTCTCGTGGCCACCACAGCGGCCCACGAGGTCTCTGGACGGGTGCGAGGTGCTGGTAGCCCTCCATATTCAATGCAATTACTGTTACAAAAACAAGTCCAATATTTTAAAAACCGTCCAAAATATTGAACACAAACACAAGAATATACATACACACTGAAGACTAAATATTTATGATTGATTTTGTTGCGGTACGTTATGTTAAACCACGCTTCTAAGCTAAACCATTCAGATGATTACTCAAAGTTTATGACTTCAATAGGAACATAGCAACCTCGTTTTCCAGAAACACCCCGCTCAACACGAGTGTCCTTAAATATATTTATGAAACAAAGTCAGTACAGTGTAAATTTGCACCTCTTTGTCCAAATCAAACTCGACGTCTTCATTTTGATTCTTTAGACTGTATGTCACTGTTAAATCCTCTAAACTGCTGCAAGTTTAGAGGACATAGCCGGGTGAATATTAGCAAATTAACAGGAAGCACAGAATTATGCATGGAAATGCACATTTTATTCAAACGGAAGCGTACAGTTATGCAGTAGGATGTACATACATATTAAGATTTAAGTACAATGGCCAGATTAGCTAAGCTAGGTTGATTGATCTGCGGATTGTTAATGTAAAAATTAACAATTGAATGCAAAGTCCATGATAGGCCAAGTCGAGAACAAAGGATTTGGATGCTAGAGGGAAGTTATAAGGGGCTTAAAATCAGACCTCAAGATCATTTGGAGAGGAAATTTACTGAGGATAGACGCTCGACTCATCGCTCTGCAGATTACCCTTTTCCTGCGAGACTCAGCCTGGCGAGCACGATTGCTTGGCGACTGGTTGGCGACTTTGCTTCGGGAGAGTTCGTTGCGATCTCTTCAGACGGGTTACAGGGTCATCGATACATCGTGCATCAACAACTAAGTGTCGTTGTTAGTTGATAACCTGGTAATCGCGTGTGTAGTCTGTCTTACGGGGCTTTACTGTGTCTCGGTTGGACGTTCGTGAGAGTTTGCTTGTTGGCGATTTGAGCCACGCAGCTTAGAGCGCCGTTAACTCTCAACAACACCCGCGACTGTTACTCTGCTCTGTAGAATCAGTCACATGGAGCAGATGAACTCTCCACAGTGCCACACACACGGGCGAGAAGCCGTTCAATTGCTCTGTGTGTGGGAAGGCTTTTGCATGGAAATCAGCTCTTTTCAGACACCAGAAAACACACTCGGGTGAGAAGCCGTTCAATTGCTCTGTTTGTGGGAAGGCATTTGCGGAGAAAACAACTCTTAACAGACACCAGAAAACACACACGGGCGAGAAGCCATTCAATTGCTCTTTGTGTGGGAAGGAATTTTTACGGAAATCAAATCTTAACTCTCACAATAAAACACACTCGGGTGAGAAGCCATTCAAATGCTCTGTGTGTGGGAAGGAATTGTTACGGAAATCAAATCTTCACAGTCACCAAAAAAACCATAGAGGCGAGAAGCCATTCCATTGCCCTGTGTGTGTGAAGGCATTTTCACGGAAATCAACTCTTAACAAACACCAGAAAACACACACGGGCGAGAAGCCATTCAATTGTTCTCCGTTAGAGAGGACACGGTCATCACCCCGAAAAAAGCATGCGAATAACCGCAATGAGAGGGAAGTGAAATCAAAAGGTGAAATGCAAAGTCCTGCAGTGAGTCCTGAACAAAATGAATCTTTCGACCCTATACAGGTGAATCCTCAGAGATGCCTGGATGTAGTGGATGTAATGACTCCTGGCAACAATTCCTCTTTCGACCTAATGCAGTTGGATCCTGAGAGATTGCTGGATGTAATGAGCCCTGACGACAATTCCTCTTTCGACCCCATGCAGGTGGATACTGAGAAATGGCTGCTGGAGTGGCTGGAGGGTCAACGTATTGAGTACTTCTGTTAACTCTTGAAGTCCTGGAATGTGCATGTTTGTGTCTCAGTTATATCAATTAATAAGGTTCAAATGATTACTTCCGTACACTAAGCTCGAGTGATGTTGTGAATGCTTTCTGATGTGTTCGGAAAAAAAAGTATGCCTTTAAAGTTGCAGAAGTGTTCACTTAGTTGAGGATGACAACAATTTTATTCTTCGATAGATGCATTGCTTCGTCTGGTGGTTGTATCATCGGCACTGTTAAATGTGTGGTGTTTATGGTAGAAGGTGCCACGTGTTGTCATCTTCTCACAGCTACTTGTGTGTTGAAGTTCATTCTAGACTTCGTCACGTTAAGGTGGTGCTTTGTAGTCATATCGGATTACTTGCTGATGTGGTGTGATCCACAGTGGTTGTGAGGTGGTCCAATTCCTGATTTTACTCTCGTGACTAAGTGGTCTTGTTGAGCTAAAGTTGGAGAAAGACTGTGACCATAACGTTGCCCTTTATTTTAAACAATTTGTTTAATTTTCAATATTGTTTAATGAAACAAAAACTACTTCAAAGTGTCGGTTTCAGAATGTGCGTTCGTTGTTCCTATGTTTGATGGCTTGGGCTTGTGGACGAATGGCTTCAGTCGATAAGGACGTCAATTGGGAAGGATTAAGACGTTCACGTGTTTGATTTTTTGAATATTTTATTACTGTTGAATTAATGAAAGTGAAATAATTTTCCTAGTTCCTTAACTGTTTGAAAAAGCGAATTAATAAATATTTTGATGCGAGTTTTAACGTTGAGATTGTTGCAGATTAATAAAGACCTGATTTGTTTTTTTAAAGATGACTGATCGTACATTATTGCTACCATTTCCTTCCTTTAAAAAGAACATGGACGAGTAGACATGCACACACGAGTGTGCATCCTAACACGACTGTTTATAATTATATACAGCGTTGTGCATTCACACACGAGTGTGCATATACAGGGGTGCACATACATACAGACATACAACGCAGTGTACATACACAGCAGTGTAGGAACACAAGGATTGCGTTCCACTGCGAACACGCACGATTGTGCCTGCATACATACACACACATACGTATACGTTTTTTATCATCAGAAGTAGAGCCACTCCATGTTGTTTGGCATTCCCCTATCACGATTAAAGTTCTGTATTAACAACCTTCAACTTCATCGGCGTTCCCGGTCGGTAACGCTGTGGTGGATAAGAGAAATGTCCTTGAGGGAAGTCTCGTGGCCACCACAGCGGCCCACGAGGTCTCTGGACGGGTGCGAGGTGCTGGTAGCCCTCCATATTCAATGCAATTACTGTTACAAAAACAAGTCCAATATTTAAAAAACCGTCCAAAATAATGAACACAAACACAAGAATATACATACACACTGAAGACTAAATATTTATGATTGATTTTGTTGCGGTACGTTATGTTAAACCACGCTTACAAGCTAAACCATTCAGATGATTACTCAAAGTTTATGACTTCAATAGGAACATAGCAACCTCGTTTTCCAGAAACACCCCGCTCAACACGAGTGTCCTTAAATATATTTATGAAACAAAGTCAGTACAGTGTAAATTTGCACCTCTTTGTCCAAATCAAACTCGACGTCTTCATTTTGATTCTTTAGACTGTATGTCACTGTTAAATCCTCTAAACTGCTGCAAGTTTAGAGGACATAGCCGGGTGAATATTAGCAAATTAACAGGAAGCACAGAATTATGCATGGAGATGTACATTTTATTCAAACGGAAGCGTACAGTTATGCAGTAGGATGTACATACATATTAAGATTTAAGTACAATGGCCAGATTAGCTAAGCTAGGTTGATTGATCTGCGGATTGTTAATGTAAAAATTAACAATTGAATGCAAAGTCCATGATAGGCCAAGTCGAGAACAAAGGATTTAAGGGGCTTAAAATCAGACCTCAAGATCATTTGGAGAGGAAATTTATTGAGGATAGACGTCCGACTCATCGCTCTGCAGATTACCTTTTTCCTGCGAGACTCAGCCTGGCGAGCACGATTGCTTGGCGACTGGTTGGCGACTTTGCTTCGGGAGAGTTCGTGGCGATCTCTTCAGACGGGTTACAGGGTCATCGATACACCGTGCATCAACAACCAAGTGTCGTTGTTAGTTGATAACCTGGTAATCGCGTGTGTAGTCTGTCTTACGGGGCTTTACTGTGTCTCGGTTGGACGTTCGTGAGAGTTTGCTTGTTGGCGATTTGAGCCACGCAGCTTAGAGCGCCGTTGACTCTCGACAACACCCGCGACTGTTACTCTGCTCTGTAGAATCAGTCACATGGAGCAGATGAACTCTCCACAGTGCCACACACACACGGGCGAGAAGCCGTTCAATTGCTCTGTGTGTGGGAAGGCTTTTGCATGGAAATCAGCTCTTTTCAGACACCAGAAAACACACTCGGGTGAGAAGCCGTTCAATTGCTCTGTTTGTGGGAAGGCATTTGCGGAGAAAACAACTCTTAACAGACACCAGAAAACACACACGGGCGAGAAGCCATTCAATTGCTCTTTGTGTGGGAAGGAATTTTTACGGAAATCAAATCTTAACTCTCACAATAAAACACACTCGGGTGAGAAGCCATTCAAATGCTCTGTGTGTGGGAAGGAATTTTTACGGAAATCAAATCTTCACAGTCACCAAAAAAACCATAGAGGCGAGAAGCCATTCCATTGCCCTGTGTGTGTGAAGGCATTTTCACGGAAATCAACTCTTAACAAACACCAGAAAACACACACGGGCGAGAAGCCATTCAATTGTTCTCCGTTAGAGAGGACACGGTCATCACCCCGAAAAAAGCATGCGAATAACCGCAATGAGAGGGAAGTGAAATCAAAAGGTGAAATGCAAAGTCCTGCAGTGAGTCCTGAACAAAATGAATCTTTCGACCCTATACAGGTGAATCCTCAGAGATGCCTGGATGTAGTGGATGTAATGACTCCTGGCAACAATTCCTCTTTCGACCTAATGCAGTTGGATCCTGAGAGATTGCTGGATGTAATGAGCCCTGACGACAATTCCTCTTTCGACCCCATGCAGGTGGATACTGAGAAATGGCTGCTGGAGTGGCTGGAGGGTCAACGTATTGAGTACTTCTGTTAACTCTTGAAGTCCTGGAATGTGCATGTTTGTGTCAGTTATATCAATTAATAAGGTTCAAATGATTACTTCCGTACACTAAGCTCGAGTGATGTTGTGAATGCTTTCTGATGTGTTCGGAAAAAAAGTATGCCTTTAAAGTTGCAGAAGTGTTCACTTAGTTGAGGATGACAACAATTTTATTCTTCGATATATGCATTGCTTCGTCTGGTGGTTGTATCATCGGCACTGTTAAATGTGTGGTGTTTATGGTAGAAGGTGCCACGTGTTGTCATCTTCTCACAGCTACTTGTGTGTTGAAGTTCATTCTAGACTTCGTCACGTTAAGGTGGTGCTTTGTAGTCATATCGGATTACTTGCTGATGTGGTGTGATCCACAGTGGTTGTGAGGTGGTCCAATTCCTGATTTTACTGTCGTGACTAAGTGGTCTTGTTGAGCTAAACTCTTTGGTTCTATTGGGTAAAGTCAGCGCTGCAGGTCCTCCAGACAGTCTCGTCCCTTCACCTGATGAAGGCCGCTTGTGTTGTGGCAGAAACGTCGTAATTTTTGTTATTTTATTTTTTCCTACGTGACTTTGCTAAATTGAACCAAAGAGGATGGATCCTTGCAGTCACGAAAGCTTTAAATCTAGAATTGTTGAGCTAAAGTTGGGGAAAGACTGTGATCATAACGTTGCCCTATATTTGAAACATTTTTCCTTAATTTTCTTCATTATTTGATTAAAAAAAAACTACTTGAAAGTGTCGGTTTCAGAATGTGCGTTCGTTGTTCCTATGTTTGATGGCTTGGACTTGTGGACGAATGGCTTCAGTCGAAAAGAACGTCAATTGGGAAGGATTAAGACGTTCACGTGTTTGATTTTTTGAATATTTTATTACTGTTGAATTAATGAAAGTGAAATAATTTTCCTAGTTCCTTAACTGTTTGAAAAAGCGAATTAATAAATATTTTGATGCGAGTTTTAACGTTGAGATTGTTGCAGATTAATAAAGACCTGATTTGTTTTTTTAAAGATGACTGATCGTACATTATTGCTACCATTTCCTTCCTTTAAAAAGAACATGGACGAGTAGACATGCACACACGAGTGTGCATCCTAACACGACTGTTTATAATTATATACAGCGGTGTGCATTCACACACGAGTGTGCATATACAGGGGTGCACATACATACAGACATACAACGCAGTGTACATACACAGCAGTGTAGGAACACAAGGATTGCGTTCTACTGCGAACACGCACGATTGTGCCTGCATACATATACACACATACGTATACGTTTTTTATCATCAGAAGTAGAGCCACTCCATGTTGTTTGGCATTCCCCTATCACGATTAAAGTTCTGTATTAACAACCTTCAACTTCATAGGCGTTCCCGGTCGGAAACGCTGTGGTGGATAAGAGCAATGTCCATGAGGGAAGTCTCGTAGCCACCACAGCGGCCCACGAGGTCTCTGGACGGGTGCGAGGTTGCTGGTAACACTTCCATATTCAATGCAATTACCAAAACAAAAAACGTCCAAAATAAAACACGTGCATAAATATTGAACACATACACAAGAGTATACATACACACTGAAGACTAAATATGCATGATTGACTTTTTTGCGGTACGTTATGTTAAACCACGCTTACAAGCTAAACCATTCAGATGATTACTCAAAGTTTATAACGGAAATTAGAACATAACATCCTCGTTTTCTAGAAAAACCCCGCTCAACACGAGTTTCCTTAAATATATTCATGAAACCAAGTCAGTACAGTGTAAATTTGCACCTCTTAGTCCAAATAAAACTCTTTATGTTGATGTAAATTTGCACCTCTTAGTCCAAATAAAACTCTTTATGTTGATCATTCAGACTGTGTATCGCTTTTAAATCCTGAAAATCTTGAAACAGTGTAGGAAGCACAGAATAATGCTTGGAGATGTACATCTTTATTCAAACGGAAGTGTACAATTATGCAGTGGGATGTACATACTTATTAAGGATTAAGTACAATGTGCCAGATAAGCTAAGCTACGTTGATTGATATGCGGATTGTTAATGTAAAAATTAACAATTGAATGCAAAGTCCATGATAGGCCAAGTCGAGAACAAAGGATTTGGATGCTAGAGGGGAGTTATAAGGGGCTTAAAATCAGACCTCCAGACCATTTGGAGAGGAATTTTACTGAGGATAGACGCTCGACTCATCGCTCTGCAGATTTCCCTTCTCCTGCGAGACCCAGACTGGTAAGCACGATTGCTTGGCGACTGGTTGGCGACGTTGCTTCGGAAGAGTTCGTGGCGATCTCTTCAGACGGGTTACAGGATCATTGATACACCGTGCATCAACAAGTAAGTGTCTTTGTTAGTGGATAACCTGGTAATTGCGTGTGTAGTCCGTCTTACGGGGCGTTACTGTGTCTCGGTTGGACGTTCGTGAGAGTTTGCTTTTTGGCGATTTGAGCCACGCAGCTTAGAGGGCGCCGTTAACTCTCAACAACACCCGCGACTGTTACTCTGCTCTGAAGAATCAGTCACATGGAACAGATGAACTCTCCACATTGCCACGCACACACGGACGAGAAGCCGTTCAATTGCTCTGTGTGTGGGAAGGCTTTTGCACAGAAATCAAATCTTAACACTCACAAGAAAATACACACTGGTGAGAAGCCATTCAAGTGGAAATCAGCTCGTTTCAGACACCAGAAAACACACTCGGGTGAGAAGCCGTTCAATTGCTCGGTGTGTGGGAAGGCATTTGCACAGAAATCAAATCTTAACACTCACAAGAAAATACACACTGGTGAGAAGCCATTCAAGTGCTCTGTGTGTGGGAAGGCATTTGCACAGAAATCAAATCTTAACACTCACCAGAAAACACACACGGGCGAGAAGCCATTCAATTGTTCTGTTTGTGGGAAGGCATTTGCAGAGAAATCATCTCTTAACAGACACCAGAAAACACACACGGGCGAGAAGCCATTCAATTGTTCTGTTTGTGGGAAGGCATTTGCAGAGAAATCATCTCTTAACAGACACCAGAAAACACACACGGGCGAGAAGCCATTCAATTGATCTCCGTTAGAGAGGGCACGGTCATCACCCCGAAACAAGCATGCGAATAACCGCAATGAGAGGGAAGTGAAATCAAAAGGTGAAATGCAAAGTCCTGCAGTGAGTCCTGATCAAAATGAATCTTTTGACCCTATACAGGTGAATCCTCAGAGATGCCTGGATGTAGTGGATGCAATGACTCCTGGCAACAATTCCTCTTTCGACCTCATGCAGTTGGATCCTGAGAGATTGCTGGATGTAATGAGCCCTGACGACAATTCCTCTTTCGACCCCATGCAGGTGGATACTGAGAAATGGCTGCTGGAGTGGCTGGAGGGTCAAAGTATTGAGTACTTCTGTTAACTCTTGAAGTCCTGGAATGTGCATGTTTGTGTCTCAGTTATATCAATTAATAAGGTTCAAATGATTACTTCCGTACACTAAGCTCGAGTGATGTTGTGGATGCTTGCTGATGTGTTCGGAAAAAAGTATGCCTTTAAAGTTGCAGAAGTGTTCACTTAGTTGAGGATGACAACAATTTTATTCTTCGATAGATGCATTGCTTCGTCTGGTGGTTGTATCATCGGCACTGTTAAATGTGTGGTGTTTATGGTAGAAGGTGCCACGTGTTGTCATCTTCTCACAGCTACTTGAGTTTTGAAGTTCCTTCTAGACTTCGTCACGTTAAGGTGGTGCTTTGTAGTCATATCGGATTACTTGTTGATGTGGTGTGATGCACAGTGATTGTGAGGTAGTCCAATTCCTGATTTTACTGTCGTGACTAAGTGGTCTTGTTGAGCTAAACTCTTTGGTTCTATTGGGTAAAGTCAGCGCTGCAGGTCCTCCAGACAGTCTCGTCCCTTCACCTGATGAAGGCCGCTTGTGTTGTGGCAGAAACGTCGTAATTTTTGTTATTTTATTTTTTCCTACGTGACTTTGCTAAATTGAACCAAAGAGGATGGATCCTTGCAGTCACGAAAGCTTTAAATCTAGAATTGTTGAGCTAAAGTTGGGGAAAGACTGTGATCATAACGTTGCCCTATATTTTAAACATTTTTCCTTAATTTTCTTCATTATTTGATTAAAAAAAACTACTTGAAAGTGTCGGATTCAGAATGTGCGTTCGTTGTTCCTATGTTTGATGGCTTGGACTTGTGGACGAATGGCTTCAGTCGAAAAGAACGTCAATTGGGAAGGATTAAGACGTTCACGTGTTTGATTTTTTGAATATTTTATTACTGTTGAATTAATGAAAGTGAAATAATTTTCCTAGTTCCTTAACTGTTTGAAAAAGCGAATTAATAAATATTTTGATGCGAGTTTTAACGTTGAGATTGTTGCAGATTAATAAAGACCTGATTTGTTTTTTTTAAAGATGACTGATCGTACATTATTGCTACCATTTCCTTCCTTTAAAAAGAACATGGACGAGTAGACATGCACACACGAGTGTGCATCCTAACACGACTGTTTATAATTATATACAGCGTTGTGCATTCACACACGAGTGTGCATATACAGGGGTGCACATACATACAGACATACAACGCAGTGTACATACACAGCAGTGTAGGAACACAAGGATTGCGTTCCACTGCGAACACGCACGATTGTGCCTGCATACATACACATACGTATACGTTCTTTTATCATCAGAAGTAGAGCCACTCCATGTTGTTTGGCATTCCCCTATCACGATTAAAGTTCTGTATTAACAACCTTCAACTTCATCGGCGTTCCCGGTCGGTAACGCTGTGGTGGATAACAGCAATGTCCTTGAGGGAAGTCTCGTGGCCACCACAGCGGCCCACGAGGTCTCTGGACGGGTGCGAGGTGCTGGTAGCCCTCCATATTCAATGCAATTACTGTTACAAAAACAAGTCCAATATTTAAAAAACCGTCCAAAATATTGAACACAAACACAAGAATATACATACACACTGAAGACTAAATATTTATGATTGATTTTGTTGCGGTACGTTATGTTAAACCACGCTTCTAAGCTAAACCATTCAGATGATTACTCAAAGTTTATGACTTCAATAGGAACATAGCAACCTCGTTTTCCAGAAACACCCCGCTCAACACGAGTGTCCTTAAATATATTTATGAAACAAAGTCAGTACAGTGTAAATTTGCACCTCTTTGTCCAAATCAAACTCGACGTCTTCATTTTGATTCTTTAGACTGCATGTCACTGTTAAATCCTCTAAACTGCTGCAAGTTTAGAGGACATAGCCGGGTGAATATTAGCAAATTAACAGGAAGCACAGAATTATACATGGAGATGTACATTTTATTCAAACGGAAGCGTACAGTTATGCAGTAGGATGTACATACATATTAAGATTTAAGTACAATGGCCAGATTAGCTAAGCTAGGTTGATTGATCTGCGGATTGTTAATGTAAAAATTAACAATTGAATGCAAAGTCCATGATAGGCCAAGTCGAGAACAAAGGATTTGGATGCTAGAGGGAAGTTATAAGGGGCTTAAAATCAGACCTCAAGATCATTTGGAGAGGAAATTTACTGAGGATAGACGCTCGACTCATCGCTCTGCAGATTACCCTTTTCCTGCGAGACTCAGCCTGGCGAGCACGATTGCTTGGCGACTGGTTGGCGACTTTGCTTCGGGAGAGTTCGTGGCGATCTCTTCAGACGGGTTACAGGGTCATCGATACACCGTGCATCAACAACTAAGTGTCTTTGAGTGGATAACCTGGTAATCGCGTGTGTAGTCCGTCTTACGGGGCGTTACTGTGTCTCGGTTGGACGTTCGTGAGAGTTTGCTTTTTGGCGATTTGAGCCACGCAGCTTAGAGGGCGCCGTTAACTCTCAACAACACCCGCGACTGTTACTCTGCTCTGTAGAATCAGTCACATGGAGCAGATGAACTCTCCACAGTGCCACGCACACACGGGCGAGAAGCCGTTCAATTGCTATGTGTGTGGGAAGGCATTTGCACAGAAATCACATCTTAACACTCACAAGAAAACACACACGGGCGAGAAACCGTTCAATTGCTCTGTGTGTGGGAAGGCATTTGCAGAGAAATCAACTCTTAACGGACACGAGAAAACACACACGGGGGAGAAACCATTCAAGTGCTCTGTGTGTGGGAAGGCATTTGCGGACAAATCAAATCTTAACAGACACCAGAAAACACACACCGGCGAGAGGCCATTCAAGTGCTCTGTGTGTCGGAAGGAATTTTCACAGAAAGCAAATCTTAACACTCACAAGAAAACACACTCGGGTGAGAAGCCATTCAATTGCTCTGTGTGTGGGAAGGCATTTTCACAGAAATCAAATCTTAACAGACACCAGAAAACACACCCGGGCGAGAAGTCGTTCAATTGTTCTCCATTGGAGAGGGCACGGTCATCACCCCAACACATGCATGCGAAGATCCGCAATGAGAGTGAAGTGAAATCAAAAGGTGTAATGCAAAGTGCTGCAGTGAGTCCTGAACAAAATGAATCTTTCGACCCCATACAGGTGAATCCTGAGAAATGCCTGGATGTAGTGGATGTAATGAGTCCTGACTACAATTCCTCTATCGACCCCATGCAGGTGGATACTGAGAAATGGCTGATGGAGTGGCTGGAGGGTCAAAGTATTGAGTACTTCTGTTAACTCTTGAAGTCCTGGAATGTGCATGTTTGTGTCTCTGTTAGATCAATAATTAAGGTACACATTATTACTTCCATGATTTCCAGTACTCCAAGCTCGAGTGATGTTGTGAATGCTCTATGATGTGTTCGGAATAAAAGTCTTCCTTTTAAGTTCCAGAAGTGTTCACTCATTTCAGGATGACAACAATTTTATACTTCCATAGATGCGTTGCTTCGTCTGGTGGTTGTATCATCGGGACTGTTAAACGTGTGGTGTTTATGGTAGAAGGTGCCACGTGTTGTCATCTTCTCACAGCTACTTGAGTGTTGAAGTTCCTTCTAGACTTCGTCACGTTAAGGTGGTGCTTTGTAGTCATAACGGATTTCTTGTTGATGTTGTGTGATGCACAGTGGTTGTGAGGTGTCCAATTCCTGATTTTACTCTCGTGACTAAGTGGTCTTGTTGAGCTAAAGTTGGAGAAAGACTGTGACCATAACGTTGCCCTATATTTTAAACAATTTCTTTAATTTTCAATATTGTTTAATGAAACAAAAACTACTTCAAAGTGTCGGTTTCAGAATGTGCGTTCGTTGTTCCTATGTTTGATGGCTTGGACTTGTGGACGAATGGCTCCAGTCGATAAGGACGTCAATTGGGAAAAATTAAGACGTTCACGTGTTTGATTTTTTGAATATTTTATTACTGTTGAATTAATGAAAGTGAAATAATTTTCCTAGTTCCTTAACTGTTTGAAAAAGCGAATTAATAAATATTTTAATGCGAGTTTTAACGTTGAGATTGTTGCAGATTAATAAAGACCTGATTTGTTTTTTTAAAGATGACTGTTCGTACATTATTGCTACCATTTCATTCCTTTAAAAGAAAATGGACGAGTAGACATGCACACACGAGTGTGCATCCTAACACGACTGTTTATAATTATATACAGCGTTGTGCATTCACACACGAGTGTGCATATACAGGGGTGCACATACATACAGACACACAACGCAGTGTACATACACAGCAGTGTAGGAACACAAGGATTGCGTTCCACTGCGAACACGCACGATTGTGCCTGCATACATACACATACGTATACGTTCTTTTATCATCAGAAGTAGAGCCACTCCATGTTGTTTGGCATTCCCCTATCACGATTAAAGTTCTGTATTAACAACCTTCAACTTCATCGGCGTTCCCGGTCGGTAACGCTGTGGTGGATAAGAGAAATGTCCTTGAGGGAAGTCTCGTGGCCACCACAGCGGCCCACGAGGTCTCTGGACGGGTGCGAGGTGCTGGTAGCCCTCCATATTCAATGCAATTACTGTTACAAAAACAAGTCCAATATTTTAAAAACCGTCCAAAATATTGAACACAAACACAAGAATATACATACACACTGAAGACTAAATATTTATGATTGATTTTGTTGCGGTACGTTATGTTAAACCACGCTTCTAAGCTAAACCATTCAGATGATTACTCAAAGTTTATGACTTCAATAGGAACATAGCAACCTCGTTTTCCAGAAACACCCCGCTCAACACGAGTGTCCTTAAATATATTTATGAAACAAAGTCAGTACAGTGTAAATTTGCACCTCTTTGTCCAAATCAAACTCGACGTCTTCATTTTGATTCTTTAGACTGCATGTCACTGTTAAATCCTCTAAACTGCTGCAAGTTTAGAGGACATAGCCGGGTGAATATTAGCAAATTAACAGGAAGCACAGAATTATACATGGAGATGTACATTTTATTCAAACGGAAGCGTACAGTTATGCAGTAGGATGTACATACATATTAAGATTTAAGTACAATGGCCAGATTAGCTAAGCTAGGTTGATTGATCTGCGGATTGTTAATGTAAAAATTAACAATTGAATGCAAAGTCCATGATAGGCCAAGTCGAGAACAAAGGATTTGGATGCTAGAGGGAAGTTATAAGGGGCTTAAAATCAGACCTCAAGATCATTTGGAGAGGAAATTTACTGAGGATAGACGCTCGACTCATCGCTCTGCAGATTACCCTTTTCCTGCGAGACTCAGCCTGGCGAGCACGATTGCTTGGCGACTGGTTGGCGACGTTGCTTCGGAAGAGTTCGTGGCGATCTCTTCAGACGGGTTACAGGATCATTGATACACCGTGCATCAACAAGTAAGTGTCTTTGTTAGTGGATAACCTGGTAATTGCGTGTGTAGTCCGTCTTACGGGGCGTTACTGTGTCTCGGTTGGACGTTCGTGAGAGTTTGCTTTTTGGCGATTTGAGCCACGCAGCTTAGAGGGCGCCGTTAACTCTCAACAACACCCGCGACTGTTACTCTGCTCTGAAGAATCAGTCACATGGAACAGATGAACTCTCCACATTGCCACGCACACACGGACGAGAAGCCGTTCAATTGCTCTGTGTGTGGGAAGGCTTTTGCATGGAAATCAGCTCGTTTCAGACACCAGAAAACACACTCGGGTGAGAAGCCGTTCAATTGCTCGGTGTGTGGGAAGGCATTTGCACAGAAATCAAATCTTAACACTCACAAGAAAATACACACTGGTGAGAAGCCATTCAAGTGCTCTGTGTGTGGGAAGGCATTTGCACAGAAATCAAATCTTAACACTCACCAGAAAACACACACGGGCGAGAAGCCATTCAATTGTTCTGTTTGTGGGAAGGCATTTGCAGAGAAATCATCTCTTAACAGACACCAGAAAACACACACGGGCGAGAAGCCATTCAATTGTTCTCCATTAGAGAGGGCACGGTCATCACCCCGAAACAAGCATGCGAATAACCGCAATGAGAGGGAAGTGAAATCAAAAGGTGAAATGCAAAGTCCTGCAGTGAGTCCTGATCAAAATGAATCTTTCGACCCTATACAGGTGAATCCTCAGAGATGCCTGGATGTAGTGGATGCAATGACTCCTGGCAACAATTCCTCTTTCGACCTCATGCAGTTGGATCCTGAGAGATTGCTGGATGTAATGAGCCCTGACGACAATTCCTCTTTCGACCCCATGCAGGTGGATACTGAGAAATGGCTGCTGGAGTGGCTGGAGGGTCAAAGTATTGAGTACTTCTGTTAACTCTTGAAGTCCTGGAATGTGCATGTTTGTGTCTCAGTTATATCAATTAATAAGGTTCAAATGATTACTTCCGTACACTAAGCTCGAGTGATGTTGTGGATGCTTGCTGATGTGTTCGGAAAAAAGTATGCCTTTAAAGTTGCAGAAGTGTTCACTTAGTTGAGGATGACAACAATTTTATTCTTCGATAGATGCATTGCTTCGTCTGGTGGTTGTATCATCGGCACTGTTAAATGTGTGGTGTTTATGGTAGAAGGTGCCACGTGTTGTCATCTTCTCACAGCTACTTGAGTTTTGAAGTTCCTTCTAGACTTCGTCACGTTAAGGTGGTGCTTTGTAGTCATATCGGATTACTTGTTGATGTGGTGTGATCCACAGTGGTTGTGAGGTAGTCCAATTCCTGATTTTACTGTCGTGACTAAGTGGTCTTGTTGAGCTAAACTCTTTGGTTCTATTGGGTAAAGTCAGCGCTGCAGGTCCTCCAGACAGTCTCGTCCCTTCACCTGATGAAGGCCGCTTGTGTTGTGGCAGAAACGTCGTAATTTTTGTTATTTTATTTTTTCCTACGTGACTTTGCTAAATTGAACCAAAGAGGATGGATCCTTGCAGTCACGAAAGCTTTAAATCTAGAATTGTTGAGCTAAAGTTGGGGAAAGACTGTGATCATAACGTTGCCCTATATTTTAAACATTTTTCCTTAATTTTCTTCATTATTTGATTAAAAAAACTACTTCAAAGTGTCGGTTTCAGAATGTGCGTTCGATGTTCCTATGTTTGATGGCTTGGACTTGTGGACGAATGGCTTCAGTCGAAAAGAACGTCAATTGGGAAGGATTAAGACGTTCACGTGTTTGATTTTTTGAATATTTTATTACTGTTGAATTAATGAAAGTGAAATAATTTTCCTAGTTCCTTAACTGTTTGAAAAAGCGAATTAATACATATTTTGATGCGAGTTTTAACGTTGAGATTGTTGCAGATTAATAAAGACCTGATTTGTTTTTTTAAAGATGACTGATCGTACATTATTGCTACCATTTCCTTCCTTTAAAAAGAACATGGACGAGTAGACATGCACACACGAGTGTGCATCCTAACACGACTGTTTATAATTATATACAGCGGTGTGCATTCACACACGAGTGTGCATATACAGGGGTGCACATACATACAGACATACAACGCAGTGTACATACACAGCAGTGTAGGAACACAAGGATTGCGTTCTACTGCGAACACGCACGATTGTGCCTGCATACATATACACACATACGTATACGTTTTTTATCATCAGAAGTAGAGCCACTCCATGTTGTTTGGCATTCCCCTATCACGATTAAAGTTCTGTATTAACAACCTTCAACTTCATAGGCGTTCCCGGTCGGAAACGCTGTGGTGGATAAGAGCAATGTCCATGAGGGAAGTCTCGTAGTCACCACAGCGGCCCACGAGGTCTCTGGACGGGTGCGAGGTTGCTGGTAACACTTCCATATTCAATGCAATTACCAAAACAAAAAACGTCCAAAATAAAACACGTGCATAAATATTGAACACATACACAAGAGTATACATACACACTGAAGACTAAATATGCATGATTGACTTTTTTGCGGTACGTTATGTTAAACCACGCTTACAAGCTAAACCATTCAGATGATTACTCAAAGTTTATAACGGAAATTAGAACATAACATCCTCGTTTTCTAGAAAAACCCCGCTCAACACGAGTTTCCTTAAATATATTCATGAAACCAAGTCAGTACAGTGTAAATTTGCACCTCTTAGTCCAAATAAAACTCTTTATGTTGATAATTCAGACTGTGTATCGCTTTTAAATCCTGAAAATCTTGAAACAGTGTAGGAAGCACAGAATTATACATGGAGATGTACATTTTATTCAAACGGAAGCGTACAGTTATGCAGTAGGATGTACATACATATTAAGATTTAAGTACAATGGCCAGATTAGCTAAGCTAGGTTGATTGATCTGCGGATTGTTAATGTAAAAATTAACAATTGAATGCAAAGTCCATGATAGGCCAAGTCGAGAACAAAGGATTTGGATGCTAGAGGGAAGTTATAAGGGGCTTAAAATCAGACCTCAAGATCATTTGGAGAGGAAATTTACTGAGGATAGACGCTCGACTCATCGCTCTGCAGATTACCCTTTTCCTGCGAGACTCAGCCTGGCGAGCACGATTGCTTGGCGACTGGTTGGCGACTTTGCTTCGGGAGAGTTCGTGGCGATCTCTTCAGACGGGTTACAGGGTCATCGATACACCGTGCATCAACAACTAAGTGTCTTTGAGTGGATAACCTGGTAATCGCGTGTGTAGTCCGTCTTACGGGGCGTTACTGTGTCTCGGTTGGACGTTCGTGAGAGTTTGCTTTTTGGCGATTTGAGCCACGCAGCTTAGAGGGCGCCGTTAACTCTCAACAACACCCGCGACTGTTACTCTGCTCTGTAGAATCAGTCACATGGAGCAGATGAACTCTCCACAGTGCCACGCACACACGGGCGAGAAGCCGTTCAATTGCTATGTGTGTGGGAAGGCATTTGCAGAGAAATCAACTCTTAACGGACACGAGAAAACACACACGGGGGAGAAACCATTCAAGTGCTCTGTGTGTGGGAAGGCATTTGCGGACAAATCAAATCTTAACAGACACCAGAAAACACACACCGGCGAGAGGCCATTCAAGTGCTCTGTGTGTCGGAAGGAATTTTCACAGAAAGCAAATCTTAACACTCACAAGAAAACACACTCGGGTGAGAAGCCATTCAATTGCTCTGTGTGTGGGATGGCATTTTCACAGAAATCAAATCTTAACAGACACCAGAAAACACACCCGGGCGAGAAGTCGTTCAATTGTTCTCCATTGGAGAGGGCACGGTCATCACCCCAACACATGCATGCGAAGATCCGCAATGAGAGTGAAGTGAAATCAAAAGGTGTAATGCAAAGTGCTGCAGTGAGTCCTGAACAAAATGAATCTTTCGACCCCATACAGGTGAATCCTGAGAAATGCCTGGATGTAGTGGATGTAATGAGTCCTGACTACAATTCCTCTATCGACCCCATGCAGGTGGATACTGAGAAATGGCTGATGGAGTGGCTGGAGGGTCAAAGTATTGAGTACTTCTGTTAACTCTTGAAGTCCTGGAATGTGCATGTTTGTGTCTCTGTTAGATCAATAATTAAGGTACACATTATTACTTCCATGATTTCCAGTACTCCAAGCTCGAGTGATGTTGTGAATGCTCTATGATGTGTTCGGAATAAAAGTCTTCCTTTTAAGTTCCAGAAGTGTTCACTCATTTCAGGATGACAACAATTTTATACTTCCATAGATGCGTTGCTTCGTCTGGTGGTTGTATCATCGGGACTGTTAAACGTGTGGTGTTTATGGTAGAAGGTGCCACGTGTTGTCATCTTCTCACAGCTACTTGAGTGTTGAAGTTCCTTCTAGACTTCGTCACGTTAAGGTGGTGCTTTGTAGTCATAACGGATTTCTTGTTGATGTTGTGTGATGCACAGTGGTTGTGAGGTGTCCAATTCCTGATTTTACTCTCGTGACTAAGTGGTCTTGTTGAGCTAAAGTTGGAGAAAGACTGTGACCATAACGTTGCCCTATATTTTAAACAATTTCTTTAATTTTCAATATTGTTTAATGAAACAAAAACTACTTAAAAGTGTCGGTTTCAGAATGTGCGTTCGTTGTTCCTATGTTTGATGGCTTGGACTTGTGGACGAATGGCTCCAGTCGATAAGGACGTCAATTGGGAAAAATTAAGACGTTCACGTGTTTGATTTTTTGAATATTTTATTACTGTTGAATTAATGAAAGTGAAATAATTTTCCTAGTTCCTTAACTGTTTGAAAAAGCGAATTAATAAATATTTTAATGCGAGTTTTAACGTTGAGATTGTTGCAGATTAATAAAGACCTGATTTGTTTTTTTAAAGATGACTGTTCGTACATTATTGCTACCATTTCATTCCTTTAAAAGAAAATGGACGAGTAGACATGCACACACGAGTGTGCATCCTAACACGACTGTTTATAATTATATACAGCGTTGTGCATTCACACACGAGTGTGCATATACAGGGGTGCACATACATACAGACACACAACGCAGTGTACATACACAGCAGTGTAGGAACACAAGGATTGCGTTCCACTGCGAACACGCACGATTGTGCCTGCATACATACACATACGTATACGTTCTTTTATCATCAGAAGTAGAGCCACTCCATGTTGTTTGGCATTCCCCTATCACGATTAAAGTTCTGTATTAACAACCTTCAACTTCATCGGCGTTCCCGGTCGGTAACGCTGTGGTGGATAAGAGAAATGTCCTTGAGGGAAGTCTCGTGGCCACCACAGCGGCCCACGAGGTCTCTGGACGGGTGCGAGGTGCTGGTAGCCCTCCATATTCAATGCAATTACTGTTACAAAAACAAGTCCAATATTTTAAAAACCGTCCAAAATATTGAACACAAACACAAGAATATACATACACACTGAAGACTAAATATTTATGATTGATTTTGTTGCGGTACGTTATGTTAAACCACGCTTCTAAGCTAAACCATTCAGATGATTACTCAAAGTTTATGACTTCAATAGGAACATAGCAACCTCGTTTTCCAGAAACACCCCGCTCAACACGAGTGTCCTTAAATATATTTATGAAACAAAGTCAGTACAGTGTAAATTTGCACCTCTTTGTCCAAATCAAACTCGACGTCTTCATTTTGATTCTTTAGACTGCATGTCACTGTTAAATCCTCTAAACTGCTGCAAGTTTAGAGGACATAGCCGGGTGAATATTAGCAAATTAACAGGAAGCACAGAATTATACATGGAGATGTACATTTTATTCAAACGGAAGCGTACAGTTATGCAGTAGGATGTACATACATATTAAGATTTAAGTACAATGGCCAAATTAGCTAAGCTAGGTTGATTGATCTGCGGATTGTTAATGTAAAAATTAACAATTGAATGCAAAGTCCATGATAGGCCAAGTCGAGAACAAAGGATTTGGATGCTAGAGGGAAGTTATAAGGGGCTTAAAATCAGACCTCAAGATCATTTGGAGAGGAAATTTACTGAGGATAGACGCTCGACTCATCGCTCTGCAGATTACCCTTTTCCTGCGAGACTCAGCCTGGCGAGCACGATTGCTTGGCGACTGGTTGGCGACGTTGCTTCGGAAGAGTTCGTGGCGATCTCTTCAGACGGGTTACAGGATCATTGATACACCGTGCATCAACAAGTAAGTGTCTTTGTTAGTGGATAACCTGGTAATTGCGTGTGTAGTCCGTCTTACGGGGCGTTACTGTGTCTCGGTTGGACGTTCGTGAGAGTTTGCTTTTTGGCGATTTGAGCCACGCAGCTTAGAGGGCGCCGTTAACTCTCAACAACACCCGCGACTGTTACTCTGCTCTGAAGAATCAGTCACATGGAACAGATGAACTCTCCACATTGCCACGCACACACGGACGAGAAGCCGTTCAATTGCTCTGTGTGTGGGAAGGCTTTTGCATGGAAATCAGCTCGTTTCAGACACCAGAAAACACACTCGGGTGAGAAGCCGTTCAATTGCTCGGTGTGTGGGAAGGCATTTGCACAGAAATCAAATCTTAACACTCACAAGAAAATACACACTGGTGAGAAGCCATTCAAGTGCTCTGTGTGTGGGAAGGCATTTGCACAGAAATCAAATCTTAACACTCACCAGAAAACACACACGGGCGAGAAGCCATTCAATTGTTCTGTTTGTGGGAAGGCATTTGCAGAGAAATCATCTCTTAACAGACACCAGAAAACACACACGGGCGAGAAGCCATTCAATTGTTCTCCATTAGAGAGGGCACGGTCATCACCCCGAAACAAGCATGCGAATAACCGCAATGAGAGGGAAGTGAAATCAAAAGGTGAAATGCAAAGTCCTGCAGTGAGTCCTGATCAAAATGAATCTTTCGACCCTATACAGGTGAATCCTCAGAGATGCCTGGATGTAGTGGATGCAATGACTCCTGGCAACAATTCCTCTTTCGACCTCATGCAGTTGGATCCTGAGAGATTGCTGGATGTAATGAGCCCTGACGACAATTCCTCTTTCGACCCCATGCAGGTGGATACTGAGAAATGGCTGCTGGAGTGGCTGGAGGGTCAAAGTATTGAGTACTTCTGTTAACTCTTGAAGTCCTGGAATGTGCATGTTTGTGTCTCAGTTATATCAATTAATAAGGTTCAAATGATTACTTCCGTACACTAAGCTCGAGTGATGTTGTGGATGCTTGCTGATGTGTTCGGAAAAAAGTATGCCTTTAAAGTTGCAGAAGTGTTCACTTAGTTGAGGATGACAACAATTTTATTCTTCGATAGATGCATTGCTTCGTCTGGTGGTTGTATCATCGGCACTGTTAAATGTGTGGTGTTTATGGTAGAAGGTGCCACGTGTTGTCATCTTCTCACAGCTACTTGAGTTTTGAAGTTCCTTCTAGACTTCGTCACGTTAAGGTGGTGCTTTGTAGTCATATCGGATTACTTGTTGATGTGGTGTGATCCACAGTGGTTGTGAGGTAGTCCAATTCCTGATTTTACTGTCGTGACTAAGTGGTCTTGTTGAGCTAAACTCTTTGGTTCTATTGGGTAAAGTCAGCGCTGCAGGTCCTCCAGACAGTCTCGTCCCTTCACCTGATGAAGGCCGCTTGTGTTGTGGCAGAAACGTCGTAATTTTTGTTATTTTATTTTTTCCTACGTGACTTTGCTAAATTGAACCAAAGAGGATGGATCCTTGCAGTCACGAAAGCTTTAAATCTAGAATTGTTGAGCTAAAGTTGGGGAAAGACTGTGATCATAACGTTGCCCTATATTTTAAACATTTTTCCTTAATTTTCTTCATTATTTGATTAAAAAAACTACTTCAAAGTGTCGGTTTCAGAATGTGCGTTCGATGTTCCTATGTTTGATGGCTTGGACTTGTGGACGAATGGCTTCAGTCGAAAAGAACGTCAATTGGGAAGGATTAAGACGTTCACGTGTTTGATTTTTTGAATATTTTATTACTGTTGAATTAATGAAAGTGAAATAATTTTCCTAGTTCCTTAACTGTTTGAAAAAGCGAATTAATACATATTTTGATGCGAGTTTTAACGTTGAGATTGTTGCAGATTAATAAAGACCTGATTTGTTTTTTTAAAGATGACTGATCGTACATTATTGCTACCATTTCCTTCCTTTAAAAAGAACATGGACGAGTAGACATGCACACACGAGTGTGCATCCTAACACGACTGTTTATAATTATATACAGCGGTGTGCATTCACACACGAGTGTGCATATACAGGGGTGCACATACATACAGACATACAACGCAGTGTACATACACAGCAGTGTAGGAACACAAGGATTGCGTTCTACTGCGAACACGCACGATTGTGCCTGCATACATATACACACATACGTATACGTTTTTTATCATCAGAAGTAGAGCCACTCCATGTTGTTTGGCATTCCCCTATCACGATTAAAGTTCTGTATTAACAACCTTCAACTTCATAGGCGTTCCCGGTCGGAAACGCTGTGGTGGATAAGAGCAATGTCCATGAGGGAAGTCTCGTAGTCACCACAGCGGCCCACGAGGTCTCTGGACGGGTGCGAGGTTGCTGGTAACACTTCCATATTCAATGCAATTACCAAAACAAAAAACGTCCAAAATAAAACACGTGCATAAATATTGAACACATACACAAGAGTATACATACACACTGAAGACTAAATATGCATGATTGACTTTTTTGCGGTACGTTATGTTAAACCACGCTTACAAGCTAAACCATTCAGATGATTACTCAAAGTTTATAACGGAAATTAGAACATAACATCCTCGTTTTCTAGAAAAACCCCGCTCAACACGAGTTTCCTTAAATATATTCATGAAACCAAGTCAGTACAGTGTAAATTTGCACCTCTTAGTCCAAATAAAACTCTTTATGTTGATAATTCAGACTGTGTATCGCTTTTAAATCCTGAAAATCTTGAAACAGTGTAGGAAGCACAGAATAATGCTTGGAGATGTACATCTTTATTCAAACGGAAGTGTACAATTATGCAGTGGGATGTACATACTTATTAAGGATTAAGTACAATGTGCCAGATAAGCTAAGCTACGTTGATTGATATGCGGATTGTTAATGTAAAAATTAACAATTGAATGCAAAGTCCATGATAGGCCAAGTCGAGAACAAAGGATTTGGATGCTAGAGGGAAGTTATAAGGGGCTTAAAATCAGACCTCAAGACCATTTGGAGAGGAATTTTACTGAGGATAGACGCTCGACTCATCGCTCTGCAGATTTCCCTTCTCCTGCGAGACCCAGACTGGTGAGCACGATTGCTTGGCGACTGGTTGGCGACGTTGCTTCGGAAGAGTTCGTGGCGATCTCTTCAGACGGGTTACAGGATCATTGATACACCGTGCATCAACAAGTAAGTGTCTTTGTTAGTGGATAACCTGGTAATCGCGTGTGTAGTCCGTCTTACGGGGCGTTACTGTGTCTCGGTTGGACGTTCGTGAGAGTTTGCTTTTTGGCGATTTGAGCCACGCAGCTTAGAGGGCGCCGTTAACTCTCAACAACACCCGCGACTGTTACTCTGCTCTGAAGAATCAGTCACATGGAACAGATGAACTCTCCACATTGCCACGCACACACGGACGAGAAGCCGTTCAATTGCTCTGTGTGTGGGAAGGCTTTTGCATGGAAATCAGCTCGTTTCAGACACCAGAAAACACACTCGGGTGAGAAGCCGTTCAATTGCTCGGTGTGTGGGAAGGCATTTGCACAGAAATCAAATCTTAACACTCACAAGAAAATACACACTGGTGAGAAGCCATTCAAGTGCTCTGTGTGTGGGAAGGCATTTGCACAGAAATCAAATCTTAACACTCACCAGAAAACACACACGGGCGAGAAGCCATTCAATTGTTCTGTTTGTGGGAAGGCATTTGCAGAGAAATCATCTCTTAACAGACACCAGAAAACACACACGGGCGAGAAGCCATTCAATTGTTCTCCGTTAGAAAGGGCACGGTCATCACCCCGAAACAAGCATGCGAATAACCGCAATGAGAGGGAAGTGAAATCAAAAGGTGAAATGCAAAGTCCTGCAGTGAGTCCTGATCAAAATGAATCTTTCGACCCTATACAGGTGAATCCTCAGAGATGCCTGGATGTAGTGGATGCAATGACTCCTGGCAACAATTCCTCTTTCGACCTCATGCAGTTGGATCCTGAGAGATTGCTGGATGTAATGAGCCCTGACGACAATTCCTCTTTCGACCCCATGCAGGTGGATACTGAGAAATGGCTGCTGGAGTGGCTGGAGGGTCAAAGTATTGAGTACTTCTGTTAACTCTTGAAGTCCTGGAATGTGCATGTTTGTGTCTCAGTTATATCAATTAATAAGGTTCAAATGATTACTTCCGTACACTAAGCTCGAGTGATGTTGTGGATGCTTGCTGATGTGTTCGGAAAAAAGTATGCCTTTAAAGTTGCAGAAGTGTTCACTTAGTTGAGGATGACAACAATTTTATTCTTCGATAGATGCATTGCTTCGTCTGGTGGTTGTATCATCGGCACTGTTAAATGTGTGGTGTTTATGGTAGAAGGTGCCACGTGTTGTCATCTTCTCACAGCTACTTGAGTTTTGAAGTTCCTTCTAGACTTCGTCACGTTAAGGTGGTGCTTTGTAGTCATATCGGATTACTTGTTGATGTGGTGTGATCCACAGTGGTTGTGAGGTAGTCCAATTCCTGATTTTACTGTCGTGACTAAGTGGTCTTGTTGAGCTAAACTCTTTGGTTCTATTGGGTAAAGTCAGCGCTGCAGGTCCTCCAGACAGTCTCGTCCCTTCACCTGATGAAGGCCGCTTGTGTTGTGGCAGAAACGTCGTAATTTTTGTTATTTTATTTTTTTCTACGTGACTTTGCTAAATTGAACCAAAGAGGATGGATCCTTGCAGTCACGAAAGCTTTAAATCTAGAATTGTTGAGCTAAAGTTGGGGAAAGACTGTGATCATAACGTTGCCCTATATTTTAAACATTTTTCCTTAATTTTCTTCATTATTTGATTAAAAAAACTACTTCAAAGTGTCGGTTTCAGAATGTGCGTTCGATGTTCCTATGTTTGATGGCTTGGACTTGTGGACGAATGGCTTCAGTCGAAAAGAACGTCAATTGGGAAGGATTAAGACGTTCACGTGTTTGATTTTTTGAATATTTTATTACTGTTGAATTAATGAAAGTGAAATAATTTTCCTAGTTCCTTAACTGTTTGAAAAAGCGAATTAATAAATATTTTGATGCGAGTTTTAACGTTGAGATTGTTGCAGATTAATAAAGACCTGATTTGTTTTTTTAAAGATGACTGATCGTACATTATTGCTACCATTTCCTTCCTTTAAAAAGAACATGGACGAGTAGACATGCACACACGAGTGTGCATCCTAACACGACTGTTTATAATTATATACAGCGGTGTGCATTCACACACGAGTGTGCATATACAGGGGTGCACATACATACAGACATACAACGCAGTGTACATACACAGCAGTGTAGGAACACAAGGATTGCGTTCCACTGCGAACACGCACGATTGTGCCTGCATACATACACATACGTATACGTTGTTTTATCATCAGAAGTAGAGCCACTCCAGGTTGTTTGGCATTCCCCTATCACGAGTAAAGTTCTGTATTAACAACCTTCAACTTCATCGGCGTTCCCGGTCGGTAACGCTGTGGTGGATAAGAGCAATGTCCTTGAGGGAAGTCTCGTAGCCACCACAGCGGCCCACGAGGTCTCTGGACGGGTGCGAGGTTGCTGGTAACACCTCCATATTCAATGCAATTACCAAAACAAAAACACGTCCAAAAAATAAAACACGTGCATAAATATTGAGCACATACACAAGAGTATATATCCACACTGAAGACAAAATATGCATGATTGACTTTTTTGCAGTACGTTATGTTAAACCACGCTTACAAGCTAAACCATTCAGATGATTACTTAGTTTATGACGGAAATTAGAACATAACATCCTCGTTTTCTAGAAAAACCCCGCTCAACACGAGTGTCCTTAAATATATTCATGAAACCAAGTCAGTACAGTGTAAATTTGCACCTCTTAGTCCAAATAAAACTCTTTATGTTGATAATTCAGACTGTGTATCGCTTTTAAATCCTGGAAATCTTGCAGCAGTGTAGGAAGCACAGAATAATGCTTGGAGATGTACATCTTTATTCAAACGGAAGTGTACAATTATGCAGTGGGATGTACATACTTATTAAGGATTAAGTACAATGTGCCAGATTAGCTAAGCTACGTTGATTGATATGCGGATTGTTAATGTAACAATTAACCATTGAATGCAAAGTCCATGATAGGCCAAGTCGAGAACAAAGGATTTGGATGCTAGAGGGGAGTTATAAGGGGCTTAAAATCAGACCTCAAGACCATTTGGAGAGGAATTTTACTGAGGATAGACGCTCGACTTCTCGCTCTGCAGATTACCCTTCTCCTGCGAGACCCAGACTGGTGAGCACGATTGCTTGGCGACTGGTTGGCGACTTTGCTTCGGGAGAGTTCGTGGCGATCTCTTCAGACGGGTTACAGGGTCATCGATACACCGTGCATCAACAAGTAAGTGTCGTTCTTAGTGGATAACATGGTAATCGCGTGTGTAGTCCGTCTTACGGGGCGTTACTGTGTCTCGGTTGGACGTTCGTGAGAGTTTGCTTTTTGGCGATTTTATCCACGCAGCTAACAGGGCGCCGTTAACTCTCAACAACACCCGCGACTTTTACTCTGCTCTGAAGAATCAGTCACATGGAGCAGATGAACTCTCCACAGTGCGACGCACACACGGGCGAGAAGCCGTTCAATTGCTCTGTGTGTGGGAAGGCATTTGCACAGAAATCAAGTCTTAACACCCACAAGAAAACACACTCGGGCGAGAAGCCATTCAATTGTTCTGCGTGTGGGAAGGCATTTGCACAGAAATCAAATCTTAACACTCACAAGAAAATACACACTGGTGAGAAGTCATTCAAGTGCTCTGTGTGTGGGAAGGCATTTGCACAGAAATCACATCTTCAGTCACCAGAAAACACACACGGGCGAGAAGCCATTCAAGTGCTCTGTGTGTGGGAAGGCATTTGCACAGAAATCAAATCTTAACACTCACAAGAAAACACACACGGGTGAGAAGCCATTCAATTGTTCTCCGTTAGAGAGGACACGGTCATCACCCCGAAACAAGTATGCGAAGATCTGCAATGAGAGGGAAGTGAAATCAAAAGATGTAATGCAAAGGGCTGCAGTGAGTCCTGAACAAAATGCATCTGTCGACCCTATTCAGGTGGATCCTGAGAGATGCCTGGATGTAGTGGATGTAATGACTCCTGGCAACAATTCCTCTTTCGACCTCATGCAGTTGGATCCTGAGAGATTGCTGGATGTAATGAGCCCTGACGACAATTCCTCTTTCGACCCCATGCAGGTGGATACTGAGAAATGGCTGCTGGAGTGGCTGGAGGGTCAAAGTATTGAGTACTTCTGTTAACTCTTGAAGTCCTGGAATGTGCATGTTTGTGTCTCAGTTATATCAATTAATAAGGTTCAAATGATTACTTCCGTACACTAAGCTCGAGTGATGTTGTGGATGCTTGCTGATGTGTTCGGAAAAAAGTATGCCTTTAAAGTTGCAGAAGTGTTCACTTAGTTGAGGATGACAACAATTTTATTCTTCGATAGATGCATTGCTTCGTCTGGTGGTTGTATCATCGGCACTGTTAAATGTGTGGTGTTTATGGTAGAAGGTGCCACGTGTTGTCATCTTCTCACAGCTACTTGAGTTTTGAAGTTCCTTCTAGACTTCGTCACGTTAAGGTGGTGCTTTGTAGTCATATCGGATTACTTGTTGATGTGGTGTGATCCACAGTGGTTGTGAGGTAGTCCAATTCCTGATTTTACTGTCGTGACTAAGTGGTCTTGTTGAGCTAAACTCTTTGGTTCTATTGGGTAAAGTCAGCGCTGCAGGTCCTCCAGACAGTCTCGTCCCTTCACCTGATGAAGGCCGCTTGTGTTGTGGCAGAAACGTCGTAATTTTTGTTATTTTATTTTTTCCTACGTGACTTTGCTAAATTGAACCAAAGAGGATGGATCCTTGCAGTCACGAAAGCTTTAAATCTAGAATTGTTGAGCTAAAGTTGGGGAAAGACTGTGATCATAACGTTGCCCTATATTTTAAACATTTTTCCTTAATTTTCTTCATTATTTGATTAAAAAAACTACTTCAAAGTGTCGGTTTCAGAATGTGCGTTCGATGTTCCTATGTTTGATGGCTTGGACTTGTGGACGAATGGCTTCAGTCGAAAAGAACGTCAATTGGGAAGGATTAAGACGTTCACGTGTTTGATTTTTTGAATATTTTATTACTGTTGAATTAATGAAAGTGAAATAATTTTCCTAGTTCCTTAACTGTTTGAAAAAGCGAATTAATAAATATTTTGATGCGAGTTTTAACGTTGAGATTGTTGCAGATTAATAAAGACCTGATTTGTTTTTTTAAAGATGACTGATCGTACATTATTGCTACCATTTCCTTCCTTTAAAAAGAACATGGACGAGTAGACATGCACACACGAGTGTGCATCCTAACACGACTGTTTATAATTATATACAGCGGTGTGCATTCACACACGAGTGTGCATATACAGGGGTGCACATACATACAGACATACAACGCAGTGTACATACACAGCAGTGTAGGAACACAAGGATTGCGTTCCACTGCGAACACGCACGATTGTGCCTGCATACATACACATACGTATACGTTGTTTTATCATCAGAAGTAGAGCCACTCCAGGTTGTTTGGCATTCCCCTATCACGAGTAAAGTTCTGTATTAACAACCTTCAACTTCATCGGCGTTCCCGGTCGGTAACGCTGTGGTGGATAAGAGAAATGTCCTTGAGGGAAGTCTCGTAGCCACCACAGCGGCCCACGAGGTCTCTGGACGGGTGCGAGGTTGCTGGTAACACCTCCATATTCAATGCAATTACCAAAACAAAAACACGTCCAAAAAATAAAACACGTGCATAAATATTGAGCACATACACAAGAGTATATATCCACACTGAAGACAAAATATGCATGATTGACTTTTTTGCAGTACGTTATGTTAAACCACGCTTACAAGCTAAACCATTCAGATGATTACTTAGTTTATGACGGAAATTAGAACATAACATCCTCGTTTTCTAGAAAAACCCCGCTCAACACGAGTGTCCTTAAATATATTCATGAAACCAAGTCAGTACAGTGTAAATTTGCACCTCTTAGTCCAAATAAAACTCTTTATGTTGATAATTCAGACTGTGTATCGCTTTTAAATCCTGGAAATCTTGCAGCAGTGTAGGAAGCACAGAATAATGCTTGGAGATGTACATCTTTATTCAAACGGAAGTGTACAATTATGCAGTGGGATGTACATACTTATTAAGGATTAAGTACAATGTGCCAGATTAGCTAAGCTACGTTGATTGATATGCGGATTGTTAATGTAACAATTAACCATTGAATGCAAAGTCCATGATAGGCCAAGTCGAGAACAAAGGATTTGGATGCTAGAGGGGAGTTATAAGGGGCTTAAAATCAGACCTCAAGACCATTTGGAGAGGAATTTTACTGAGGATAGACGCTCGACTTCTCGCTCTGCAGATTACCCTTCTCCTGCGAGACCCAGACTGGTGAGCACGATTGCTTGGCGACTGGTTGGCGACTTTGCTTCGGGAGAGTTCGTGGCGATCTCTTCAGACGGGTTACAGGGTCATCGATACACCGTGCATCAACAAGTAAGTGTCGTTCTTAGTGGATAACATGGTAATCGCGTGTGTAGTCCGTCTTACGGGGCGTTACTGTGTCTCGGTTGGACGTTCGTGAGAGTTTGCTTTTTGGCGATTTTATCCACGCAGCTAACAGGGCGCCGTTAACTCTCAACAACACCCGCGACTTTTACTCTGCTCTGAAGAATCAGTCACATGGAGCAGATGAACTCTCCACAGTGCGACGCACACACGGGCGAGAAGCCGTTCAATTGCTCTGTGTGTGGGAAGGCATTTGCACAGAAATCAAGTCTTAACACCCACAAGAAAACACACTCGGGCGAGAAGCCATTCAATTGTTCTGCGTGTGGGAAGGCATTTGCACAGAAATCAAATCTTAACACTCACAAGAAAATACACACTGGTGAGAAGTCATTCAAGTGCTCTGTGTGTGGGAAGGCATTTGCACAGAAATCACATCTTCAGTCACCAGAAAACACACACGGGCGAGAAGCCATTCAAGTGCTCTGTGTGTGGGAAGGCATTTGCACAGAAATCAAATCTTAACACTCACAAGAAAACACACACGGGTGAGAAGCCATTCAATTGTTCTCCGTTAGAGAGGACACGGTCATCACCCCGAAACAAGTATGCGAAGATCTGCAATGAGAGGGAAGTGAAATCAAAAGATGTAATGCAAAGGGCTGCAGTGAGTCCTGAACAAAATGCATCTGTCGACCCTATTCAGGTGGATCCTGAGAGATGCCTGGATGTAGTGGATGTAATGACTCCTGGCAACAATTCCTCTTTCGACCTCATGCAGTTGGATCCTGAGAGATTGGTGGATGTAATGAGCCCTGACAACAATTCCTCTTTCGACCACATGCAGGTAGATACTGAGAGATGGCTGCTGGAGTGGCTGGAGGGTCAAAGTATTGAGTACTTCTGTTAACTCTTGAAGTCCTGGAACGTGCATGTTTGTGTCTCTGTTAGATCAATCAATAAGGTTCAAATGATTACTTCCGTACTCCAAGCCAGAGTGATGTTGTGAATGCTCTATGTTGTGTTCCGAAAAAAGTCTTGCTTTTAAGTTGCAGAATTGTTCACTTATTTCAGGATGACAACAATTTTATACTTCGATAGATGCGTTGCTTCGTCTGGTGGTTGTATAATCGGCACTGTTAGATGTGTGGTGTTTATGGTAGAAGGCGCCACGTGTTGTCATCTTCTCACAGCTACTTGAGTGTTGAAGTGACTTCTAGACCTCGTCACGTTAAGGTGGTGCTAAGTAGTCATATCGGAATACTTGTTGAAGTTGTGTGATGCACAGTGGTTGTGAGGTGGTCCAATTCCTGAATTTATTCTCGTGACTAAGTGGTCTTGTTGAGCTAAAGTTGGAGAAAAACTGTGATCATAACGTTGCCCCATATTTTACACGTTTTTCTTTCATTTTCTTTATTGTTTAATAAAACAAACTACTTCAAACTGTCGGTATCAATATGCGTTCGTTGTTCCTGTGTTTGATGGCTTGGACTTGTGGATCAATGGCTTCAGTCGATAAGGACGTCAAATTGGAAGGATTAAGACGTTCACGTGTTTGATTTTGAGAATATTTTATGACTGTTGAATTAATGAAAGTGAAATCATTTTCGTAGTTCCTTAACTTGTTTGAAAAATCGAATTAATAAAGATTTTGATGCGAGTTTTAACGTTGATATTGTTGCAGATTAATAAAGACCTGATTTGTGTTTTTAAAGATGACTGTTCGTACATTATTGCTACCATTTCATTCCTTTAAAAGAACATGGACGAGTTGACATTCACACACGAGTGTGCATCCTAACACGACTGTATATATACAGCGGTGTGCATTCACACACGAGTGTGCATATACAGGGGTGTACATACATACAGACATACACAGCAGTGTACGAACACAAGGATTGCGTTCCACTGCGAACACGCACGATTTTACCTGCATACATACACACATACATATACGGTATTTATTTTTCTCAGAAGAAGAGCCACTCCATGTTGTTTGGCATTCCCTGCCACGAATAAAGTTCTGTATTAACAACCTTCAACGTCATCGGCGTTCCCGGTCGGTAACGCTGTGGTGGATAAGAGCAATGTCCTTGTGGGAAGTCTCGTAGTCACCACAGCGGCCCACGAGGTCTCTGGACGGGTGCGAGGTGCTGGTAACCCTCCATATTCAATGCAATTACCGTAACAAAAACACGTCCAAAATATTAATAAAACGTCCAAAATATTGAGCACATACACAATAATATACATACACACTGAAGACTAAATATTGATGATTGATTTTTTTGCGGTACGTTACGTTAAACTACGCTTACAAGCTAAACCATTCAGATGATTAGTCAAAGTTTATGACTTAAATTAGAACATATCAACCTCGTTTTCTAGAAACACCCCGCTCAACACGAGTGTCCTTAAACATATTCTTTTTTTAAACAAAGTGGGTACAGTATAAATTTGCACGTCTTAGTCCAAATCAAACTGGACAACAGCCTTTTGATTCTTTAGACTTTATGTCGCTGTTTAATCCTTTAAACTTGCAGCAGTGTAGAGGACATTGCGGGGTGAATATTAGCAAATTAACAGGAAGCACGGAATTATGCATGGAGATGTACATTTTATTCAATGGAAAGCATACAAATATGCAGTGGATTTACATATATATATTAAGGTTTAATTACAATGGCCAGATTAGCTAAGCCGATCTTGACTTCGCTGGTACCAGTCATCGGCAAGTGCACTCAGCTCCACATCTTCCTGTACCACATCACTCCATCTCTTCTCTAGCCCGTGCCGCACCCGTTCAGCCGATCCGTACGAACAAAAGCTGAATGGGCATGCGGTGATTGGACATGCGGGCTACATGGCCCAGCCAACGCAGCCTTGCCTGCCGGAGGTGCTCACCGGTTGGACATTGTCCAGATCTTTCGAGGATTTGTGAGCTCCTCACACAATCCAGCCTGGTTAATCCCAGGATTGATTGTAAGCAGGCCAGCGTAAATGTTTCTAACCGGCGAAGATGTTCCATTTAGGGGGGGTCCACGTTTCGCAAGAGTAGAGAAGGGAGGGAATGACCGTGGCCGAGAAGACCTGAAGCTTAGTGCGGAGCGACAGACCAGGTAGCTTCCACGCAGCGTTACGCAACCGATGAAAAGATAATGCCGCTCGACTGATTCGGAGTGAGACCTCTGCTGTGAAACCGGAGCCGGTCATGAGCACACTGCCCAGGTATGGGAAACTCTCTACTCTCTCCACAACTGCCCCATCACCGATTGGGAGTTGTGGGGGTGGAGTGCCCGATGGTATCAATACCCAGGCATACACACACGGGTGCACATGCATACAAGAGTGCGCATACACAAAGGAGCGTGCATACACAGCAGTGTACGTACACAGGGATTGCGTTCTACTACACGAACAAATGTGCGAACAAATGATAGTACATACCTATACACACATTCACGCGTGTACATATCCACATCAACGAGTGTAAATAAACACATGAGTGGACATACACAGTAGTACAGATCCATGTACATACATACAGTAGCAGACTAGGATAGCGGGGTTTTGTGATTATTTTCACTGATTAAACTGACGATCTGAATCTTAGATGCCCCTCATCACTGAAGAACGTTACGCGAATGACAGAAACGCGTTCCATTCTAATCCATTCTCTGTATTCCACTACACACGCATGGAATTATTAATAATGTTTTAAATAGTGCCCCCATGTTTAATGAGTGTAGTGAAGTCATTAGTTTTGTTTATTTAATTCCATTTGTTGCATTTGCTACGGCACACTGGTTGAGATTATTCTTCCCGTTTAAGTAATCTCTCTAGAATCATTTGTAATTTTCTTCATTAACTTCCTTGCATTCAATTGTAATCGCGGAAGTGACGCTCCTCACATCTATCAACATACCTAAGCTCATGTGGGGATTGTGCTTAAACCTAAGTAGGAATGTTTATTTCACTGCATCATTGTTCACTTCCGTTTGAATACGGATGGGCATCTCCTTCCATAATTACGTGCATGTTGTTAGTTTGCACATTTACAATGGCCTGCAAACTGTGATCGATTTATCAGCCTTACCTGTGAAATACAGTATAAAATCTTGCAATGTTAATGGATATATACTGACACTAAGAAGTGCATGCTTCATAGCGTGTTGACGAGTTTCTGGATGGGTGCGAGGGGCTGGTAACCCCTCAATATTCAATGCAAGAACCAAAAAAACACGTCAAAAAATATTAAACACCTGCAAAATATTGAACACAAATACACAGTGGTGTAGATACACACACCGAAGGTCGTATGTTACAGAATAAATAGTGACGATTGTTTTTTTGCGCAACGTTATTATAAACCACGCTTACAGGCTAAACCATTCAGATGATTATTCAAAGATTATGATAGAAATCATAACATAACATACTCGATTGCTAGAAGCACCCTGCTCAACACGAGTGTCCTTAAATATATTTATGAAACAAAGTCAGTACGGTATAAATTTGCACCTCTTAGTCCAAATCAAACTCGACATCTTAATTTTGATACTTCAGACTGTGTTTCGCTATTAAATCCTGAAAAACTTGCAGCAGTGTAGAGTACATTGCGGGGTGAATATTAGCAAATTAATAGGAAGCACGGAATTATGCATGGAGATGTACATCTTTATTCAAACGGAAGTGTACAATTATGCAGTGGGATGTACATACTTATTAAAGGCTAATTACAATGGCCAGATTAGCTAAGCTATGTTGATTGATATGCGGATTGTTAATGTAAAAATTAACAATTGAATGCAAAGTCCATGATAGGCCAAGTCGAGAACAAAGGATTTGGATGCTAGAGCGGAGTTATAATTGGCTTAAAATCAGACCTCAAGACCATTTGGAGAGGAATTTTACTGAGGATAGACGCTCGACTTCTCGCTCTGCAGATTACCCTTCTCCTGCGAGACTCAGCCTGGCGACTGGTTGGCGACTTTGCTTCGGGAGAGTTCGGGGCGATCTCTTCAGACGGGTTACAGGGTCATCGATACACCGTGCATCAACAAGTAAGTGTCTTTGAGTGGATAAACTGGTAATCGCGTGTGTAGTCCGTCTTACGGGCGTTACTGTGTCTCGGTTGGACGTTCGTGAGAGTTTGCTTTTTGGCGATTTGAGCCACGCAGCTTAGAGGGCGCCGTTAACTCTCAACAACACCCGCGACTGTTACTCTGCTCTGTAGAATCAGTCACATGGAGCAGATGAACTCTCCACAGTGCCACGCACACACGGGCGAGAAGCCGTTCAATTGCTTTGTGTGTGGGAAGGCATTTGCACAGAAATCACATCTTAACACTCACAAGAAAACACACACGGGCGAGAAACCGTTCAATTGCTCTGTGTGTGGGAAGGCATTTGCAGAGAAATCAACTCTTAACGGACACGAGAAAACACACACGGGGGAGAAACCATTCAAGTGCTCTGTGTGTGGGAAGGCATTTGCGGACAAATCAAATCTTAACAGACACCAGAAAACACACACCGGCGAGAAGCCATTCAAGTGCTCTGTGTGTCGGAAGGAATTTTCACAGAAAGCAAATCTTAACACTCACAAGAAAACACACTCGGGTGAGAAGCCATTCAATTGCTCTGTGTGTGGGAAGGCATTTTCACAGAAATCAAATCTTAACAGACACCAGAAAACACACCCGGGCGAGAAGTCGTTCAATTGTTCTCCATTGGAGAGGGCACGGTCATCACCCCAACACATGCATGCGAAGATCCGCAATGAGAGTGAAGTGAAATCAAAAGGTGTAATGCAAAGTGCTGCAGTGAGTCCTGAACAAAATGAATCTTTCGACCCTATTCAGGTGGATCCTGAGAGATGCCTGGATGTAGTGGATGTAATGACTCCTGGCAACAATTCCTCTTTCGACCTCATGCAGTTGGATCCTGAGAGATTGCTGGATGTAATGAGCCCTGACAACAATTCCTCTTTCGACCATATGCAGGCAGATACTGAGAGATGGCTGCTGGAGTGGCTGGAGGGTCAAAGTATTGAGTACTTCTGTTAACTCTTGAAGTCCTGGAATGTGCATGTTTGTGTCTCAGTTATATCAATTAATAAGGTTCAAATGATTACTTCCGTACACTAAGCTCGAGTGATGTTGTGGATGCTTGCTGATGTGTTCGGAAAAAAGTATGCCTTTAAAGTTGCAGAAGTGTTCACTTAGTTGAGGATGACAACAATTTTATTCTTCGATAGATGCATTGCTTCGTCTGGTGGTTGTATCATCGGCACTGTTAAATGTGTGGTGTTTATGGTAGAAGGTGCCACGTGTTGTCATCTTCTCACAGCTACTTGAGTTTTGAAGTTCCTTCTAGACTTCGTCACGTTAAGGTGGTGCTTTGTAGTCATATCGGATTACTTGTTGATGTGGTGTGATCCACAGTGGTTGTGAGGTAGTCCAATTCCTGATTTTACTGTCGTGACTAAGTGGTCTTGTTGAGCTAAACTCTTTGGTTCTATTGGGTAAAGTCAGCGCTGCAGGTCCTCCAGACAGTCTCGTCCCTTCACCTGATGAAGGCCGCTTGTGTTGTGGCAGAAACGTCGTAATTTTTGTTATTTTATTTTTTTCTACGTGACTTTGCTAAATTGAACCAAAGAGGATGGATCCTTGCAGTCACGAAAGCTTTAAATCTAGAATTGTTGAGCTAAAGTTGGGGAAAGACTGTGATCATAACGTTGCCCTATATTTTAAACATTTTTCCTTAATTTTCTTCATTATTTGATTAAAAAAACTACTTCAAAGTGTCGGTTTCAGAATGTGCGTTCGATGTTCCTATGTTTGATGGCTTGGACTTGTGGACGAATGGCTTCAGTCGAAAAGAACGTCAATTGGGAAGGATTAAGACGTTCACGTGTTTGATTTTTTGAATATTTTATTACTGTTGAATTAATGAAAGTGAAATAATTTTCCTAGTTCCTTAACTGTTTGAAAAAGCGAATTAATAAATATTTTGATGCGAGTTTTAACGTTGAGATTGTTGCAGATTAATAAAGACCTGATTTGTTTTTTTAAAGATGACTGATCGTACATTATTGCTACCATTTCCTTCCTTTAAAAAGAACATGGACGAGTAGACATGCACACACGAGTGTGCATCCTAACACGACTGTTTATAATTATATACAGCGGTGTGCATTCACACACGAGTGTGCATATACAGGGGTGCACATACATACAGACATACAACGCAGTGTACATACACAGCAGTGTAGGAACACAAGGATTGCGTTCCACTGCGAACACGCACGATTGTGCCTGCATACATACACATACGTATACGTTGTTTTATCATCAGAAGTAGAGCCACTCCAGGTTGTTTGGCATTCCCCTATCACGAGTAAAGTTCTGTATTAACAACCTTCAACTTCATCGGCGTTCCCGGTCGGTAACGCTGTGGTGGATAAGAGCAATGTCCTTGAGGGAAGTCTCGTAGCCACCACAGCGGCCCACGAGGTCTCTGGACGGGTGCGAGGTTGCTGGTAACACCTCCATATTCAATGCAATTACCAAAACAAAAACACGTCCAAAAAATAAAACACGTGCATAAATATTGAGCACATACACAAGAGTATATATCCACACTGAAGACAAAATATGCATGATTGACTTTTTTGCGGTACGTTATGTTAAACCACGCTTACAAGCTAAACCATTCAGATGATTACTTAGTTTATGACGGAAATTAGAACATAACATCCTCGTTTTCTAGAAAAACCCCGCTCAACACGAGTGTCCTTAAATATATTCATGAAACCAAGTCAGTACAGTGTAAATTTGCACCTCTTAGTCCAAATAAAACTCTTTATGTTGATAATTCAGACTGTGTATCGCTTTTAAATCCTGGAAATCTTGCAGCAGTGTAGGAAGCACAGAATAATGCTTGGAGATGTACATCTTTATTCAAACGGAAGTGTACAATTATGCAGTGGGATGTACATACTTATTAAGGATTAAGTACAATGTGCCAGATTAGCTAAGCTACGTTGATTGATATGCGGATTGTTAATGTAACAATTAACCATTGAATGCAAAGTCCATGATAGGCCAAGTCGAGAACAAAGGATTTGGATGCTAGAGGGGAGTTATAAGGGGCTTAAAATCAGACCTCAAGACCATTTGGAGAGGAATTTTACTGAGGATAGACGCTCGACTTCTCGCTCTGCAGATTACCCTTCTCCTGCGAGACCCAGACTGGTGAGCACGATTGCTTGGCGACTGGTTGGCGACTTTGCTTCGGGAGAGTTCGTGGCGATCTCTTCAGACGGGTTACAGGGTCATCGATACACCGTGCATCAACAAGTAAGTGTCGTTCTTAGTGGATAACATGGTAATCGCGTGTGTAGTCCGTCTTACGGGGCGTTACTGTGTCTCGGTTGGACGTTCGTGAGAGTTTGCTTTTTGGCGATTTTATCCACGCAGCTAACAGGGCGCCGTTAACTCTCAACAACACCCGCGACTTTTACTCTGCTCTGAAGAATCAGTCACATGGAGCAGATGAACTCTCCACAGTGCGACGCACACACGGGCGAGAAGCCGTTCAATTGCTCTGTGTGTGGGAAGGCATTTGCACAGAAATCAAGTCTTAACACCCACAAGAAAACACACTCGGGCGAGAAGCCATTCAATTGTTCTGCGTGTGGGAAGGCATTTGCACAGAAATCAAATCTTAACACTCACAAGAAAATACACACTGGTGAGAAGTCATTCAAGTGCTCTGTGTGTGGGAAGGCATTTGCACAGAAATCACATCTTCAGTCACCAGAAAACACACACGGGCGAGAAGCCATTCAAGTGCTCTGTGTGTGGGAAGGCATTTGCACAGAAATCAAATCTTAACACTCACAAGAAAACACACACGGGTGAGAAGCCATTCAATTGTTCTCCGTTAGAGAGGACACGGTCATCACCCCGAAACAAGTATGCGAAGATCTGCAATGAGAGGGAAGTGAAATCAAAAGATGTAATGCAAAGGGCTGCAGTGAGTCCTGAACAAAATGCATCTGTCGACCCTATTCAGGTGGATCCTGAGAGATGCCTGGATGTAGTGGATGTAATGACTCCTGGCAACAATTCCTCTTTCGACCTCATGCAGTTGGATCCTGAGAGATTGCTGGATGTAATGAGCCCTGACAACAATTCCTCTTTCGACCACATGCAGGTTGATACTGAGAGATGGCTGCTGGAGTGGCTGGAGGGTCAAAGTATTGAGTACTTCTGTTAACTCTTGAAGTCCTGGAACGTGCATGTTTGTGTCTCTGTTAGATCAATCAATAAGGTTCAAATGATTACTTCCGTACTCCAAGCCAGAGTGATGTTGTGAATGCTCTATGATGTGTTCCGAAAAAAGTCTTGCTTTTAAGTTGCAGAATTGTTGACTTATTTCAGGATGACAACAATTTTATACTTCGATAGATGCGTTGCTTCGTCTGGTGGTTGTATAATCGGCACTGTTAGATGTGTGGTGTTTATGGTAGAAGGCGCCACGTGTTGTCATCTTCTCACAGCTACTTGAGTGTTGAAGTGACTTCTAGACCTCGTCACGTTAAGGTGGTGCTAAGTAGTCATATCGGAATACTTGTTGAAGTTGTGTGATGCACAGTGGTTGTGAGGTGGTCCAATTCCTGAATTTATTCTCGTGACTAAGTGGTCTTGTTGAGCTAAAGTTGGAGAAAAACTGTGATCATAACGTTGCCCCATATTTTACACGTTTTTCTTTCATTTTCTTTATTGTTTAATAAAACAAACTACTTCAAACTGTCGGTATCAATATGCGTTCGTTGTTCCTGTGTTTGATGGCTTGGACTTGTGGATCAATGGCTTCAGTCGATAAGGACGTCAAATTGGAAGGATTAAGACGTTCACGTGTTTGATTTTGAGAATATTTTATGACTGTTGAATTAATGAAAGTGAAATCATTTTCGTAGTTCCTTAACTTGTTTGAAAAATCGAATTAATAAAGATTTTGATGCGAGTTTTAACGTTGATATTGTTGCAGATTAATAAAGACCTGATTTGTGTTTTTAAAGATGACTGTTCGTACATTATTGCTACCATTTCATTCCTTTAAAAGAACATGGACGAGTTGACATTCACACACGAGTGTGCATCCTAACACGACTGTATATATACAGCGGTGTGCATTCACACACGAGTGTGCATATACAGGGGTGCACATACATACAGACATACACAGCAGTGTACGAACACAAGGATTGCGTTCCACTGCGAACACGCACGATTTTACCTGCATACATACACACATACATATACGGTATTTATTTTTCTCAGAAGAAGAGCCACTCCATGTTGTTTGGCATTCCCCTGCCACGAATAAAGTTCTGTATTAACAACCTTCAACGTCATCGGCGTTCCCGGTCGGTAACGCTGTGGTGGATAAGAGCAATGTCCTTGTGGGAAGTCTCGTAGCCACCACAGCGGCCCACGAGGTCTCTGGACGGGTGCGAGGTGCTGGTAACCCTCCATATTCAATGCAATTACCGTAACAAAAACACGTCCAAAATATTAATAAAACGTCCAAAATATTGAGCACATACACAATAATATACATACACACTGAAGACTAAATATTGATGATTGATTTTTTTGCGGTACGTTACGTTAAACTACGCTTACAAGCTAAACCATTCAGATGATTAGTCAAAGTTTATGACTTAAATTAGAACATATCAACCTCGTTTTCTAGAAACACCCCGCTCAACACGAGTGTCCTTAAACATATTCTTTTTTTAAACAAAGTGGGTACAGTATAAATTTGCACGTCTTAGTCCAAATCAAACTGGACAACAGCCTTTTGATTCTTTAGACTTTATGTCGCTGTTTAATCCTTTAAACTTGCAGCAGTGTAGAGGACATTGCGGGGTGAATATTAGCAAATTAACAGGAAGCACGGAATTATGCATGGAGATGTACATTTTATTCAATGGAAAGCATACAAATATGCAGTGGATTTACATATATATTAAGGTTTAATTACAATGGCCAGATTAGCTAAGCCGATCTTGACTTCGCTGGTACCAGTCATCGGCAAGTGCACTCAGCTCCACATCTTCCTGTACCACATCACTCCATCTCTTCTCTAGCCCGTGCCGCACCCGTTCAGCCGATCCGTACGAACAAAAGCTGAATGGGCATGCGGTGATTGGACATGCGGGCTACATGGCCCAGCCAACGCAGCCATGCCTGCCGGAGGTGCTCACCGGTTGGACATTGTCCAGATCTTTCGAGGATTTGTGAGCTCCTCACACAATCCAGCCTGGTTAATCCCAGGATTGATTGTAAGCAGGCCAGCGTAAATGTTTCTAACCGGCGAAGATGTTCCATTTAGGGGGGGTCCACGTTTCGCAAGAGTAGAGAAGGGAGGGAATGACCGTGGCCGAGAAGACCTGAAGCTTAGTGCGGAGCGACAGACCAGGTAGCTTCCACGCAGCGTTACGCAACCGATGAAAAGATAATGCCGCTCGACTGATTCGGAGTGAGACCTCTGCTGTGAAACCGGAGCCGGTCATGAGCACACTGCCCAGGTATGGGAAACTCTCTACTCTCTCCACAACTGCCCCATCACCGATTGGGAGTTGTGGGGGTGGAGTGCCCGATGGTATAAATACCCAGGCATACACACACGGGTGCACATGCATACAAGAGTGCGCATACACAAAGGAGCGTGCATACACAGCAGTGTACGTACACAGGGATTGCGTTCTACTACACGAACAAATGTGCGAACAAATGATAGTACATACCTATACACACATTCACGCGTGTACATATCCACATCAACGAGTGTAAATAAACACATGAGTGGACATACACAGTAGTACAGATCCATGTACATACATACAGTAGCAGACTAGGATAGCGGGGTTTTGTGATTATTTTCACTGATTAAACTGACGATCTGAATCTTAGATGCCCCTCATCACTGAAGAACGTTACGCGAATGACAGAAACGCGTTCCATTCTAATCCATTCTCTGTATTCCACTACACACGCATGGAATTATTAATAATGTTTTAAATAGTGCCCCCATGTTTAATGAGTGTAGTGAAGTCATTAGTTTTGTTTATTTAATTCCATTTGTTGCATTTGCTACGGCACACTGGTTGAGATTATTCTTCCCATTTAAGTAATCTCTCTAGAATCATTTGTAATTTTCTTCATTAACTTCCTTGCATTCAATTGTAATCGCGGAAGTGACGCTCCTCACATCTATCAACATACCTAAGCTCATGTGGGGATTGTGCTTAAACCTAAGTAGGAATGTTTATTTCACTGCATCATTGTTCACTTCCGTTTGAATACGGATGGGCATCTCCTTCCATAATTACGTGCATGTTGTTAGTTTGCACACTTACAATGGCCTGCAAACTGTGATCGATTTATCAGCCTTACCTGTGAAATACAGTATAAAATCTTGCAATGTTAATGGATATATACTGACACTAAGAAGTGCATGCTTCATAGCGTGTTAACGAGTTTCTGGATGGGTGCGAGGGGCTGGTAACCCCTCAATATTCAATGCAAGAACCAAAAAAACACGTCAAAAAATATTAAACACCTGCAAAATATTGAACACAAATACACAGTGGTGTAGATACACACACCGAAGGTCGTATGTTACAGAATAAATAGTGACGATTGTTTTTTTGCACAACGTTATTATAAACCACGCTTACAGGCTAAACCATTCAGATGATTATTCAAAGATTATGATAGAAATCATAACATAACATACTCGTTTGCTAGAAGCACCCTGCTCAACACGAGTGTCCTTAAATATATTTATGAAACAAAGTCAGTACAGTGTAACTTTGCACCTCTTTGTCCAAATCAAACTCGACATCTTTATTTTGATAATTCAGACTGTGTGTCGCTATTAAATCCTGATAATCTTGCAGCAGTGTAGAGTACATTGCGGGGTGAATATTAGCAAATTAACAGGAAGCACAGAATTATGCATGGAGATGTACATTTTATTCAAACGGAAGCGTACAGTTATGCAGTAGGATGTACATACATATTAAGATTTAAGTACAATGGCCAGATTAGCTAAGCTAGGTTGATTGATCTGCGGATTGTTAATGTAAAAAATAACAATTGAATGCAAAGTCCATGATAGGCCAAGTCGAGAACAAAGGATTTGGATGCTAGAGGGAAGTTATAAGGGGCTTAAAATCAGACCTCAAGATCATTTGGAGAGGAAATTTACTGAGGATAGACGCTCGACTCATCGCTCTGCAGATTACCCTTTTCCTGCGAGACTCAGCCTGGCGAGCACGATTGCTTGGCGACTGGTTGGCGACTTTGCTTCGGGAGAGTTCGTGGCGATCTCTTCAGACGGGTTACAGGGTCATCGATACACCGTGCATCAACAACTAAGTGTCGTTGTTAGTTTTTAACCTGGTAATCGCGTGTGTAGTCTGTCTTACGGGGCTTTACTGTGTCTCGGTTGGACGTTCGTGAGAGTTTGCTTGTTGGCGATTTGAGCCACGCAGCTTAGAGCGCCGTTAACTCTCAACAACACCCACGACTGTTACTCTGCTCTGTAGAATCAGTCACATGGAGCAGATGAACTCTCCACAGTGCCACACACACACGGGCGAGAAGCCGTTCAATTGCTCTGTGTGTGGGAAGGCTTTTGCATGGAAATCAGCTCTTTTCAGACACCAGAAAACACACTCGGGTGAGAAGCCGTTCAATTGCTCTGTTTGTGGGAAGGAATTTTTACGGAAATCAAATCTTAACTCTCACAATAAAACACACTCGGGTGAGAAGCCATTCAAATGCTCTGTGTGTGGGAAGGAATTTTTACGGAAATCAAATCTTAACTCTCACAATAAAACACACTCGGGTGAGAAGCCATTCAAATGCTCTGTGTGTGGGAAGGAATTTTTACGGAAATCAAATCTTCACAGTCACCAAAAAAAACATAGAGGCGAGAAGCCATTCCATTGCCCTGTGTGTGTGAAGGCATTTTCACGGAAATCAACTCTTAACAAACACCAGAAAACACACACGGGCGAGAAGCCATTCAATTGTTCTCCGTTAGAGAGGACACGGTCATCACCCCGAAAAAAGCATGCGAATAACCGCAATGAGAGGGAAGTGAAATCAAAAGGTGAAATGCAAAATCCTGCAGTGAGTCCTGAACAAAATGCATCTTTCGACCCTATACAGGTGAATCCTCAGAGATGCCTGGATGTAGTGGATGTAATGACTCCTGGCAACAATTCCTCTTTCGACCTAATGCAGTTGGATCCTGAGAGATTGCTGGATGTAATGAGCCCTGACGACAATTCCTCTTTCGACCCCATGCAGGTGGATATTGAGAAATGGCTGCTGGAGTGGCTGGAGGGTCAACGTATTGAGTACTTCTGTTAACTCTTGAAGTCCTGGAATGTGCATGTTTGTGTCTCAGTTATATCAATTAATAAGGTTCAAATGATTACTTCCGTACACTAAGCTCGAGTGATGTTGTGAATGCTTTCTGATGTGTTCGGAAAAAAAGTATGCCTTTAAAGTTGCAGAAGTGTTCACTTAGTTGAGGATGACAACAATTTTATTCTTCGATAGATGCATTGCTTCGTCTGGTGGTTGTATCATCGGCACTGTTAAATGTGTGGTGTTTATGGTAGAAGGTGCCACGTGTTGTCATCTTCTCACAGCTACTTGTGTGTTGAAGTTCATTCTAGACTTCGTCACGTTAAGGTGGTGCTTTGTAGTCATATCGGATTACTTGCTGATGTGGTGTGATCCACAGTGGTTGTGAGGTGGTCCAATTCCTGATTTTACTCTCGTGACTAAGTGGTCTTGTTGAGCTAAAGTTGGAGAAAGACTGTGACCATAACGTTGCCCTTTATTTTAAACAATTTCTTTAATTTTCAATATTGTTTAATGAAACAAAAACTACTTCAAAGTGTCGGTTTCAGAATGTGCGTTCGTTGTTCCTATGTTTGATGGCTTGGGCTTGTGGACGAATGGCTTCAGTCGATAAGGACGTCAATTGGGAAGGATTAAGACGTTCACGTGTTTGATTTTTTGAATATTTTATTACTGTTGAATTAATGAAAGTGAAATAATTTTCCTAGTTCCTTAACTGTTTGAAAAAGCGAATTAATAAATATTTTGATGCGAGTTTTAACGTTGAGATTGTTGCAGATTAATAAAGACCTGATTTGTTTTTTTAAAGATGACTGATCGTACATTATTGCTACCATTTCCTTCCTTTAAAAAGAACATGGACGAGTAGACATGCACACACGAGTGTGCATCCTAACACGACTGTTTATAATTATATACAGCGTTGTGCATTCACACACGAGTGTGCATATACAGGGGTGCACATACATACAGACACACAACGCAGTGTACATACACAGCAGTGTAGGAACACAAGGATTGCGTTCCACTGCGAACACGCACGATTGTGCCTGCATACATACACACACATACGTATACGTTTTTTTATCATCAGAAGTAGAGCCACTCCATGTTGTTTGGCATTCCCCTATCACGATTAAAGTTCTGTATTAACAACCTTCAACTTCATCGGCGTTCCCGGTCGGTAACGCTGTGGTGGATAAGAGAAATGTCCTTGAGGGAAGTCTCGTGGCCACCACAGCGGCCCACGAGGTCTCTGGACGGGTGCGAGGTGCTGGTAGCCCTCCATATTCAATGCAATTACTGTTACAAAAACAAGTCCAATATTTTAAAAACCGTCCAAAATATTGAACACAAACACAAGAATATACATACACACTGAAGACTAAATATTTATGATTGATTTTGTTGCGGTACGTTATGTTAAACCACGCTTCTAAGCTAAACCATTCAGATGATTACTCAAAGTTTATGACTTCAATAGGAACATAGCAACCTCGTTTTCCAGAAACACCCCGCTCAACACGAGTGTCCTTAAATATATTTATGAAACAAAGTCAGTACAGTGTAAATTTGCACCTCTTTGTCCAAATCAAACTCGACGTCTTCATTTTGATTCTTTAGACTGTATGTCACTGTTAAATCCTCTAAACTGCTGCAAGTTTAGAGGACATAGCCGGGTGAATATTAGCAAATTAACAGGAAGCACAGAATTATGCATGGAGATGTACATTTTATTCAAACGGAAGCGTACAGTTATGCAGTAGGATGTACATACATATTAAGATTTAAGTACAATGGCCAGATTAGCTAAGCTAGGTTGATTGATCTGCGGATTGTTAATGTAAAAATTAACAATTGAATGCAAAGTCCATGATAGGCCAAGTCGAGAACAAAGGATTTGGATGCTAGAGGGAAGTTATAAGGGGCTTAAAATCAGACCTCAAGATCATTTGGAGAGGAAATTTACTGAGGATAGACGCTCGACTCATCGCTCTGCAGATTACCCTTTTCCTGCGAGCCTCAGCCTGGCGAGCACGATTGCTTGGCGACTGGTTGGCGACTTTGCTTCGGGAGAGTTCGTGGCGATCTCTTCAGACGTGTTACAGGGTCATCGATACACCGTGCATCAACAATTAAGTGTCGTTGTTAGTTGATAACCTGTTAATCGCGTGTGTAGTCTGTCTTACGGGGCTTTACTGTGTCTCGGTTGGACGTTCGTGAGAGTTTGCTTGTTGGCGATTTGAGCCACGCAGCTTAGAGGGCGCCGTTAACTCTCAACAACACCCGCGACTGTTACTCTGCCCTGTAGAATCAGTCACATGGAGCAGATGAACTCTCCACAGTGCCACACACACACGGGCGAGACGCCGTTCAATTGCTCTGTGTGTGGGAAGGCTTTTGCATGGAAATCAGCTCTTTTCAGACACCAGAAAACACACTCGGGTGAGAAGCCGTTCAATTGCTCTGTTTGTGGGAAGGCATTTGCGGAGAAAACAACTCTTAACAGACACCAGAAAACACACACGGGCGAGAAGCCATTCAATTGCTCTTTGTGTGGGAAGGAATTTTTACGGAAATCAAATCTTAACTCTCACAATAAAACACACTCGGGTGAGAAGCCATTCAAATGCTCTGTGTGTGGGAAGGAATTTTTACGGAAATCAAATCTTCACAGTCACCAAAAAAACCATACAGGCGAGAAGCCATTCCATTGCCCTGTGTGTGTGAAGGCATTTTCACGGAAATCAACTCTTAACAAACACCAGAAAACACACACGGGCGAGAAGCCATTCAATTGTTCTCCGTTAGAGAGGACACGGTCATCACCCCGAAAAAAGCATGCGAATAACCGCAATGAGAGGGAAGTGAAATCAAAAGGTGAAATGCAAAATCCTGCAGTGAGTCCTGAACAAAATGAATCTTTCGACCCTATACAGGTGAATCCTCAGAGATGCCTGGATGTAGTGGATGTAATGACTCCTGGCAACAATTCCTCTTTCGACCTAATGCAGTTGGATCCTGAGAGATTGCTGGATGTAATGAGCCCTGACGACAATTCCTCTTTCGACCCCATGCAGGTGGATATTGAGAATGGCTGCTGGAGTGGCTGGAGGGTCAACGTATTGAGTACTTCTGTTAACTCTTGAAGTCCTGGAATGTGCATGTTTGTGTCTCAGTTATATCAATTAATAAGGTTCAAATGATTACTTCCGTACACTAAGCTCGAGTGATGTTGTGAATGCTTTCTGATGTGTTCGGAAAAAAAGTATGCCTTTAAAGTTGCAGAAGTGTTCACTTAGTTGAGGATGACAACAATTTTATTCTTCGATAGATGCATTGCTTCGTCTGGTGGTTGTATCATCGGCACTGTTAAATGTGTGGTGTTTATGGTAGAAGGTGCCACGTGTTGTCATCTTCTCACAGCTACTTGTGTGTTGAAGTTCATTCTAGACTTCGTCACGTTAAGGTGGTGCTTTGTAGTCATATCGGATTACTTGCTGATGTGGTGTGATCCACAGTGGTTGTGAGGTGGTCCAATTCCTGATTTTACTCTCGTGACTAAGTGGTCTTGTTGAGCTAAAGTTGGAGAAAGACTGTGACCATAACGTTGCCCTTTATTTTAAACAATTTCTTTAATTTTCAATATTGTTTAATGAAACAAAAACTACTTCAAAGTGTCGGTTTCAGAATGTGCGTTCGTTGTTCCTATGTTTGATGGCTTGGGCTTGTGGACGAATGGCTTCAGTCGATAAGGACGTCAATTGGGAAGGATTAAGACGTTCACGTGTTTGATTTTTTGAATATTTTATTACTGTTGAATTAATGAAAGTGAAATAATTTTCCTAGTTCCTTAACTGTTTGAAAAAGCGAATTAATAAATATTTTGATGCGAGTTTTAACGTTGAGATTGTTGCAGATTAATAAAGACCTGATTTGTTTTTTTAAAGATGACTGATCGTACATTATTGCTACCATTTCCTTCCTTTAAAAAGAACATGGACGAGTAGACATGCACACACGAGTGTGCATCCTAACACGACTGTTTATAATTATATACAGCGTTGTGCATTCACACACGAGTGTGCATATACAGGGGTGCACATACATACAGACACACAGCGCAGTGTACATACACAGCAGTGTAGGAACACAAGGATTGCGTTCCACTGCGAACACGCACGATTGTGCCTGCATACATACACACACATACGTATACGTTTTTTTATCATCAGAAGTAGAGCCACTCCATGTTGTTTGGCATTCCCCTATCACGATTAAAGTTCTGTATTAACAACCTTCAACTTCATCGGCGTTCCCGGTCGGTAACGCTGTGGTGGATAAGAGAAATGTCCTTGAGGGAAGTCTCGTGGCCACCACAGCGGCCCACGAGGTCTCTGGACGGGTGCGAGGTGCTGGTAGCCCTCCATATTCAATGCAATTACTGTTACAAAAACAAGTCCAATATTTTAAAAACCGTCCAAAATATTGAACACAAACACAAGAATATACATACACACTGAAGACTAAATATTTATGATTGATTTTGTTGCGGTACGTTATGTTAAACCACGCTTCTAAGCTAAACCATTCAGATGATTACTCAAAGTTTATGACTTCAATAGGAACATAGCAACCTCGTTTTCCAGAAACACCCCGCTCAACACGAGTGTCCTTAAATATATTTATGAAACAAAGTCAGTACAGTGTAAATTTGCACCTCTTTGTCCAAATCAAACTCGACGTCTTCATTTTGATTCTTTAGACTGTATGTCACTGTTAAATCCTCTAAACTGCTGCAAGTTTAGAGGACATAGCCGGGTGAATATTAGCAAATTAACAGGAAGCACAGAATTATGCATGGAGATGTACATTTTATTCAAACGGAAGCGTACAGTTATGCAGTAGGATGTACATACATATTAAGATTTAAGTACAATGGCCAGATTAGCTAAGCTAGGTTGATTGATCTGCGGATTGTTAATGTAAAAATTAACAATTGAATGCAAAGTCCATGATAGGCCAAGTCGAGAACAAAGGATTTGGATGCTAGAGGGAAGTTATAAGGGGCTTAAAATCAGACCTCAAGATCATTTGGAGAGGAAATTTACTGAGGATAGACGCTCGACTCATCGCTCTGCAGATTACCCTTTTCCTGCGAGCCTCAGCCTGGCGAGCACGATTGCTTGGCGACTGGTTGGCGACTTTGCTTCGGGAGAGTTCGTGGCGATCTCTTCAGACGTGTTACAGGGTCATCGATACACCGTGCATCAACAATTAAGTGTCGTTGTTAGTTGATAACCTGTTAATCGCGTGTGTAGTCTGTCTTACGGGGCTTTACTGTGTCTCGGTTGGACGTTCGTGAGAGTTTGCTTGTTGGCGATTTGAGCCACGCAGCTTAGAGGGCGCCGTTAACTCTCAACAACACCCGCGACTGTTACTCTGCCCTGTAGAATCAGTCACATGGAGCAGATGAACTCTCCACAGTGCCACACACACACGGGCGAGACGCCGTTCAATTGCTCTGTGTGTGGGAAGGCTTTTGCATGGAAATCAGCTCTTTTCAGACACCAGAAAACACACTCGGGTGAGAAGCCGTTCAATTGCTCTGTTTGTGGGAAGGCATTTGCGGAGAAAACAACTCTTAACAGACACCAGAAAACACACACGGGCGAGAAGCCATTCAATTGCTCTTTGTGTGGGAAGGAATTTTTACGGAAATCAAATCTTCACAGTCACCAAAAAAACCATACAGGCGAGAAGCCATTCCATTGCCCTGTGTGTGTGAAGGCATTTTCACGGAAATCAACTCTTAACAAACACCAGAAAACACACACGGGCGAGAAGCCATTCAATTGTTCTCCGTTAGAGAGGACACGGTCATCACCCCGAAAAAAGCATGCGAATAACCGCAATGAGAGGGAAGTGAAATCAAAAGGTGAAATGCAAAATCCTGCAGTGAGTCCTGAACAAAATGAATCTTTCGACCCTATACAGGTGAATCCTCAGAGATGCCTGGATGTAGTGGATGTAATGACTCCTGGCAACAATTCCTCTTTCGACCTAATGCAGTTGGATCCTGAGAGATTGCTGGATGTAATGAGCCCTGACGACAATTCCTCTTTCGACCCCATGCAGGTGGATATTGAGAAATGGCTGCTGGAGTGGCTGGAGGGTCAACGTATTGAGTACTTCTGTTAACTCTTGAAGTCCTGGAATGTGCATGTTTGTGTCTCAGTTATATCAATTAATAAGGTTCAAATGATTACTTCCGTACACTAAGCTCGAGTGATGTTGTGAATGCTTTCTGATGTGTTCGGAAAAAAAGTATGCCTTTAAAGTTGCAGAAGTGTTCACTTAGTTGAGGATGACAACAATTTTATTCTTCGATAGATGCATTGCTTCGTCTGGTGGTTGTATCATCGGCACTGTTAAATGTGTGGTGTTTATGGTAGAAGGTGCCACGTGTTGTCATCTTCTCACAGCTACTTGAGTGTTGAAGTGACTTCTAGACTTCGTCACGTTAAGGTGGTGCTAAGTAGTCATATCGGAATACTTGTTGAAGTTGTGTGATGCACAGTGGTTGTGAGGTGGTCCAATTCCTGATTTTACTCTCGTGACTAAGTGGTCTTGTTGAGCTAAAGTTGGAGAAAGACTGTGACCATAACGTTGCCCTTTATTTTAAACAATTTCTTTAATTTTCAATATTGTTTAATGAAACAAAAACTACTTCAAAGTGTCGGTTTCAGAATGTGCGTTCGTTGTTCCTATGTTTGATGGCTTGGGCTTGTGGACGAATGGCTTCAGTCGATAAGGACGTCAATTGGGAAGGATTAAGACGTTCACGTGTTTGATTTTTTGAATATTTTATTACTGTTGAATTAATGAAAGTGAAATAATTTTCCTAGTTCCTTAACTGTTTGAAAAAGCGAATTAATAAATATTTTGATGCGAGTTTTAACGTTGAGATTGTTGCAGATTAATAAAGACCTGATTTGTTTTTTTAAAGATGACTGATCGTACATTATTGCTACCATTTCCTTCCTTTAAAAAGAACATGGACGAGTAGACATGCACACACGAGTGTGCATCCTAACACGACTGTTTATAATTATATACAGCGTTGTGCATTCACACACGAGTGTGCATATACAGGGGTGCACATACATACAGACACACAGCGCAGTGTACATACACAGCAGTGTAGGAACACAAGGATTGCGTTCCACTGCGAACACGCACGATTGTGCCTGCATACATACACACACATACGTATACGTTTTTTTATCATCAGAAGTAGAGCCACTCCATGTTGTTTGGCATTCCCCTATCACGATTAAAGTTCTGTATTAACAACCTTCAACTTCATCGGCGTTCCCGGTCGGTAACGCTGTGGTGGATAAGAGAAATGTCCTTGAGGGAAGTCTCGTGGCCACCACAGCGGCCCACGAGGTCTCTGGACGGGTGCGAGGTGCTGGTAGCCCTCCATATTCAATGCAATTACTGTTACAAAAACAAGTCCAATATTTTAAAAACCGTCCAAAATATTGAACACAAACACAAGAATATACATACACACTGAAGACTAAATATTTATGATTGATTTTGTTGCGGTACGTTATGTTAAACCACGCTTCTAAGCTAAACCATTCAGATGATTACTCAAAGTTTATGACTTCAATAGGAACATAGCAACCTCGTTTTCCAGAAACACCCCGCTCAACACGAGTGTCCTTAAATATATTTATGAAACAAAGTCAGTACAGTGTAAATTTGCACCTCTTTGTCCAAATCAAACTCGACGTCTTCATTTTGATTCTTTAGACTGTATGTCACTGTTAAATCCTCTAAACTGCTGCAAGTTTAGAGGACATAGCCGGGTGAATATTAGCAAATTAACAGGAAGCACAGAATTATGCATGGAGATGTACATTTTATTCAAACGGAAGCGTACAGTTATGCAGTAGGATGTACATACATATTAAGATTTAAGTACAATGGCCAGATTAGCTAAGCTAGGTTGATTGATCTGCGGATTGTTAATGTAAAAATTAACAATTGAATGCAAAGTCCATGATAGGCCAAGTCGAGAACAAAGGATTTGGATGCTAGAGGGAAGTTATAAGGGGCTTAAAATCAGACCTCAAGATCATTTGGAGAGGAAATTTACTGAGGATAGACGCTCGACTCATCGCTCTGCAGATTACCCTTTTCCTGCGAGCCTCAGCCTGGCGAGCACGATTGCTTGGCGACTGGTTGGCGACTTTGCTTCGGGAGAGTTCGTGGCGATCTCTTCAGACGTGTTACAGGGTCATCGATACACCGTGCATCAACAATTAAGTGTCGTTGTTAGTTGATAACCTGGTAATCGCGTGTGTAGTCTGTCTTACGGGGCTTTACTGTGTCTCGGTTGGACGTTCGTGAGAGTTTGCTTGTTGGCGATTTGAGCCACGCAGCTTAGAGGGCGCCGTTAACTCTCAACAACACCCGCGACTGTTACTCTGCCCTGTAGAATCAGTCACATGGAGCAGATGAACTCTCCACAGTGCCACACACACACGGGCGAGACGCCGTTCAATTGCTCTGTGTGTGGGAAGGCTTTTGCATGGAAATCAGCTCTTTTCAGACACCAGAAAACACACTCGGGTGAGAAGCCGTTCAATTGCTCTGTTTGTGGGAAGGCATTTGCGGAGAAAACAACTCTTAACAGACACCAGAAAACACACACGGGCGAGAAGCCATTCAATTGCTCTTTGTGTGGGAAGGAATTTTTACGGAAATCAAATCTTAACTCTCACAATAAAACACACTCGGGTGAGAAGCCATTCAAATGCTCTGTGTGTGGGAAGGAATTTTTACGGAAATCAAATCTTCACAGTTACCAAAAAAACCATACAGGCGAGAAGCCATTCCATTGCCCTGTGTGTGTGAAGGCATTTTCACGGAAATCAACTCTTAACAAACACCAGAAAACACACACGGGCGAGAAGCCATTCAATTGTTCTCCGTTAGAGAGGACACGGTCATCACCCCGAAACAAGTATGCGAAGATCTGCAATGAGAGGGAAGTGAAATCAAAAGATGAAATGCAAAGGGCTGCAGTGAGTCCTGAACAAAATGCATCTGTCGACCCTATTCAGGTGGATCCTGAGAGATGCCTGGATGTAGTGGATGTAATGACTCCTGGCAACAATTCCTCTTTCGACCTCATGCAGTTGGATCCTGAGAGATTGCTGGATGTAATGAGCCCTGACAACAATTCCTCTTTCGACCACATGCAGGTAGATACTGAGAGATGGCTGCTGGAGTGGCTGGAGGGTCAACGTATTGAGTACTTCTGTTAACTCTTGAAGTCCTGGAATGTGCATGTTTGTGTCTCAGTTATATCAATTAATAAGGTTCAAATGATTACTTCCGTACACTAAGCTCGAGTGATGTTGTGAATGCTTTCTGATGTGTTCGGAAAAAAAGTATGCCTTTAAAGTTGCAGAAGTGTTCACTTAGTTGAGGATGACAACAATTGTATTCTTCGATAGATGCATTGCTTCGTCTGGTGGTTGTATCATCGGCACTGTTAAATGTGTGGTGTTTATGGTAGAAGGTGCCACGTGTTGTCATCTTCTCACAGCTACTTGTGTGTTGAAGTTCATTCTAGACTTCGTCACGTTAAGGTGGTGCTTTGTAGTCATATCGGATTACTTGCTGATGTGGTGTGATCCACAGTGGTTGTGAGGTGGTCCAATTCCTGATTTTACTCTCGTGACTAAGTGGTCTTGTTGAGCTAAAGTTGGAGAAAGACTGTGACCATAACGTTGCCCTATATTTTAAACAATTTATTTAATTTTCAATATTGTTCAGATGATTACTCAAAGTTTATAACGGAAATTAGAACACAACATCCTCGTTTTCTAGAAAAACCCCGCTCAACACGAGTGTCCTTAAATATATTCATGAAACCAAGTCAGTACAGTGTAAATTTGCACCTCTTAGTCCAAATAAAACTCTTTATGTTGATAATTCAGACTGTGTATCGCTTTTAAATCCTGAAAATCTTGAAACAGTGTAGGAAGCACAGAATAATGCTTGGAGATGTACATCTTTATTCAAACGGAAGTGTACAATTATGCAGTGGGATGTACATACTTATTAAGGATTAAGTACAATGTGCCAGATTAGCTAAGCTACGTTGATTGATATGCGGATTGTTAATGTAAAAATTAACAATTGAATGCAAAGTCCATGATAGGCCAAGTCGAGAACAAAGGATTTGGATGCTAGAGGAGAGTTATAAGGGGCTTAAAATCAGACCTCAAGACTATTTGGAGAGGAATTTTACTGAGGATAGACGCTCGACTCATTGCTCTGCAGATTTCCCCTCTCCTGCGAGACCCAGACTGGTGAGCACGATTGCTTGGCGACTGGTTGGCGACGTTGCTTCGGAAGAGTTCGTGGCGATCTCTTCAGATGGGTTACAGGATCATTGATACACCGTGCATCAACAAGTAAGTGTCTTTGTTAGTGGATAACCTGGTAATCGCGTGTGTAGTCCGTCTTACGGGGCGTTACTGTGTCTCGGTTGGACGTTCGTGAGAGTTTGCTTTTTGGCGATTTGATCCACGCAGCTTACAGGGCGCCGTTAACTTTCAACAACACCCGCGACTTTTACTCTGCTCTGTAGAATCAGTCACATGGAGCAGATGAACTCTCCACGGTGCCACGCACACACGGGCGAGAAGCCGTTCAATTGCTCTGTGTATGGGAAGGCATTTGCACACAAATCAAGTCTTAACACTCACAAGAAAACACACTCGGGCGAGAAGCCATTCAATTGTTCTGTGTGTGGGAAGGCATTTGCACAGAAATCACATCTTCACAGTCACAAGAAAACACACACGTTCGAGAAGACATTCAATTGCTCATTGTGTGGGAAGAAATTTGCACGGAAAACAAATCTTAACAGACACCAGAAAACACACGGGTGAGAAGCCATTCAATTGTTCTGTGTGTGGGAAGGCATTTGCACGGAAAACAACTCTTTACAGACACCATAAAACACACACGGGTGAGAAGCCATTCAATTGTTCTCCGTTAGAGAGGACACGGTCATCACCCCGAAACAAGTATGCGAAGATCTGCAATGAGAGGGAAGTGAAATCAAAAGGTGTAATGCAAAGGGCTGCAGTGAGTCCTGAACAAAATGCATCTGTCGACCCTATTCAGGTGGATCCTGAGAGATGCCTGGATGTAGTGGATGTAATGACTCCTGGCAACAATTCCTCTTTCGACCTCATGCAGTTGGATCCTGAGAGATTGCTGGATGTAATGAGCCCTGACAACAATTCCTCTTTCGACCACATGCAGGTAGATACTGAGAGATGGCTGCTGGAGTGGCTGGAGGGTCAAAGTATTGAGTACTTCTGTTAACTCTTGAAGTCCTGGAACGTGCATGTTTGTGTCTCTGTTAGATCAATCAATAAGGTTCAAATGATTACTTCCGTACTCCATGCCAGAGTGATGTTGTGAATGCTCTAAGATGTGTTCCGAAAAAAGTATTGCTTTTAAGTTGCAGAATTGTTCACTTATTTCAGGATGACAACAATTTTATACTTCGATAGATGCGTTGCTTCGTCTGGTGGTTGTATAATCGGCACTGTTAAATGTGTGGTGTTTATGGTAGAAGGTGCCACGTGTTGTCATCTTCTCACAGCTACTTGAGTGTTGAAGTGACTTCTAGACTTCGTCACGTTAAGGTGGTGCTAAGTAGTCATATCGGAATACTTGTTGAAGTTGTGTGATGCACAGTGGTTGTGAGGTGGTCCAATTCCTGATTTTACTCTCGTGACTAAGTGGTCTTGTTGAGCTAAAGTTGGAGAAAAACTGTGATCATAACGTTGCCCCATATTTTACACGTTTTTCTTTCATTTTCTTTATTGTTTAATAAAAAAACTACTTCAAACTGTCGGTATCAATGTGCGTTCGTTGTTCCTGTGTTTGATGGCTTGGACTTGTGGATCAATGGCTTCAGTCGATAAGGACGTCAATTTGGAAGGATTAAGACGTTCACGTGTTTGATTTTGAGAATATTTTATGACTGTTGAAAGTGAAAACATTTTCGTAGTTCCTTAACTTGTATGAAAAATCGAATAAAGATTTTGATGCGAGTTTTAACGTTGATATTGTTGCAGATAAATAAAGACCTGATTTGTGTTTTTAAAGATGACTGTTCGTACATTATTGCTACCATTTCATTCCTTTAAAAGAACATGGACGAGTTGACATTCACACACGAGTGTGCATCCTGACACGACTGTATATATACAGCCGTGTGCATTCACACACGAGTGTGCATATACAGGGGTGTACATACAGACATATACAGCAGTGTACGAACACAAGGATTGCGTTCCACTGCGAACACGCACGATTTTACCTGCATACATACACACACATACATATACGGTATTTTTTTCTCAGAAGAAGAGCCACTCCATGTTGTTTGGCATTCCCCTGCCACGAATAAAGTTCTGTATTAACAACCTTCAACGTCGTCGGCGTTCCCGGTCGGTAACGCTGTGTTGGATAAGAGCAATGTCCTTGTGGGAAGTCTCGTAGCCACCACAGCGGCCCACGAGGTCTCTGGACGGGTGCGAGGTGCTGGTAACCCTCCATATTCAATGCAATTACCGTAACAAAAACACGTCCAAAATATTAATAAAACGTCCAAAATATTGAGCACATACACAATAATATACATACACACTGAAGACTAAATAATGATGATTGATTTGTTTGCGGTACGTTACGTTAAACCACGCTTACAAGCTAAACCATTCAGATGATTACTCAAAGTTTATGACTTAAATTAGAACATATCAACCTCGTTTTCTAGAAACACCCCGCTCAACACGAGTGTCCTTAAACATATTCTTTTTTAAAACAAAATGGGTACAGTATCAATTTGCACGTCTTAGTCCAAATCAAACTGGACAACAGCATTTTGATTCTTTAGACTTTATGTCGCTGTTTAATCCTTTAAACTTGCAGCAGTGTAGAGGACATTGCGGGGTGAATATTAGCAAATTAACAGGAAGCACGGAATTATGCATGGAGATGTACATTTTATTCAAAGGAAAGCATACAAATATGCAGTGGATCTACATATATATTAAGGTTTAATTACAATGGCCAGATTAGCTAAGCCGATCTTGACTCCGCTGGTACCAGTCATCGGCAAGTCCACTCAATGCCCGATGGTATCAATACCCAGGCATACACACACGGCTGCACATGCATACAAGAGTGCGCATACACAAAGGAGCGTGCATACACAGCAGTGTACGTACACAGGGATTGCGTTCTACTACACGAACAAATGTGCGAACAAATGATAGTACATACCTATACACACATTCACGCGTGTACATATCCACATCAACGAGTGTAAATAAACACACGAGTGGACATACACAGTAGTACAGATCCATGTACATACATACAGTAGCAGACTAGGATAGCGGGGTTTTGTGATTATTTTCACTGATTAAACTGACGATCTGAATCTTAGATGCCCCTCATCACTGAAGAACGTTACGCGAATGACAGAAACGCGTTCCATTCTAATTCATTCTCTGTATTCCACTACAAACGCATGGAATTATTAATAATGTTTTAAATAGTGCCCCCATGTTTAATGAGTGTAGTGAAGTCATTAGTTTTGCTTATTTAATTCCATTTGTTGCATTTGCTACGGCACACTGGTTGAGATTATTCTTCCCATTTAAGTAATCTCTCTAGAATCATTTGTAATTTTCTTCATTAACTTCCTTGCATTCAATTGTAATCGCGGAAGTGACGCTCCTCACATCTATCAACATACCTAAGCTCATGTGGGGATTGTGCTTAAACCTAAGTAGGAATGTTTATTTCACTGCATCATTGTTCACTTCCGTTTGAATACGGATGGGCATCTCCTTCCATAATTACGTGCATGTTGTTAGTTTGCACACTTACAATGGCCTGCAAACTGTGATCGATTTATCAGCCTTACCTGTGAAATACAGTATAAAATCTTGCAATGTTAATGGATATATACTGACACTAAGAAGTGCATGCTTCATAGCGTGTTGACGAGTTTCTGGATGGGTGCGAGGGGCTGGTAACCCCTCAATATTCAATGCAAGAACCAAAAAAACACGTCAAAAAATATTAAACACCTGCAAAATATTGAACACAAATACACAGTGGTGTAGATACACACACCGAAGGTCGTATGTTACAGAATAAATAGTGACGATTGTTTTTTTGCACAACGTTATTATAAACCACGCTTACAGGCTAAACCATTCAGATGATTATTCAAAGATTATGATAGAAATCATAACATAACACTCGTTTGCTAGAAGCACCCTGCTCAACACGAGTGTCCTTGAATATATTTATGAAACAAAGTCAGTACGGTATAAATTTGCACCTCTTAGTCCAAATCAAACTCGACATCTTTATTTTGATACTTCAGACTGTGTGTCGCCATTAAATCCTGAAAAACTTGCAGCAGTGTAGAGGACATTGCGGGGTGAATATTAGCAAATTAACAGGAAGCACGGAATTATGCATGGAGATGTACATCTTTACTCAAACGGAAGTGTACAATTATGCAGTGGGATGTACATACTTATTAAGGGCTAATTACAATGGCCAGATTAGCTAAGCTATGTTGATTGATATGCGGATTGTTAATGTAAAAATTAACAATTGAATGCAAAGTCCATGATAGGCCAAGTCGAGAACAAGCTGCGTGAGCCACGCAGCTTAGAGGGCGCCGTTAACTCTCAACAAAACCCGCGACTCTTACTCTGCTCTGTAGAATCAGTCACATGGAGCAGATGAACTCTCCACAGTGCCACACACACACGGGCGAGAAGCCGTTCAATTGCTCTGTGTGTGGGAAGGCATTTGCACACAAATCAAGTCTTAACACTCACAAGAAAACACACTCGGGCGAGAAGCCATTCAATTGTTCTGCGTGTGGGAAGGCATTTGCACAGAAATCAAATCTTAACACTCACAAGAAAATACACACTGATGAGAAGCCATTCAAGTGCTCTGTGTGTGGGAAGGCATTTGCACAGAAATCAAATCTTAACACTCACCAGAAAACACACACGGGCGAGAAGCCATTCAAGTGCTCTGTGTGTGGGAAGGCATTTGCACAGAAATCAAAGCTTAACACTCACAAGAAAACACATACAGGCGAGAAGCCATTCAATTGTTCTGTGTGTGTGAAGGCATTTGCGGAGAAAACAACTCTTAGCAGTCACCAAAAAACACGCACGGGCGAGAGGCCATTCAAGTGCTCTGTGTGGGAAGGAATTTTCACAGAAAGCAAATCTTAACACTCACAAGAAAACACACAAGGGTGAGAAGACATTCAATTGCTCATTGTGTGGGAAGAAATTTGCACGGAAAACAAATCTTAACAGACACCAGAAAACACACATGGGTGAGAAGCCATTCAATTGTTCTGTGTGTGGGAAGGCATTTGCACGGAAAACAACTCTTAACAGACACCATAAAACACACACGGGTGAGAAGCCATTCAATTGTTCTCCGTTAGAGAGGACACGGTCATCACCCCGAAACAAGTATGCGAAGATCTGCAATGAGAGGGAAGTGAAATCAAAAGGTGTAATGCAAAGGGCTGCAGTGAGTCCTGAACAAAATGCATCTGTCGACCCTATTCAGGTGGATCCTGAGAGATGCCTGGATTTAGTGGATGTAATGACTTCTGCAACAATTCCTCTTTCGACCTCATGCAGTTGGATCCTGAGAGATTGCTGGATGTAATGAGCCCTGACCACAATTCCTCTTTCGACCCCATGCAGGTGGATGCTGAGAAATCGCTGCTGGAGTGGCTGGAGGGTCAAAGTATTGAGTACTTCTGTTAACTCTTGAAGTCCTGGAACGTGCATGTTTGTGTCTCTGTTCGATCAATCAATAAGGTACACATTATTACTTCCGTGATTTCCAGTGCTCCAAGCTAGAGCGATGTTGTGAATGCTCTATGATGTGTCCGGAAAAAATGGAATTCCTTTTAAGCTCCAGAAGTGTTCACTTATTTCAGGATGACAACAATTTTATACTTCGATAGATGCGTTGCTTCGTCTGGTGGTTGTATCATCGGCACTGTTAAATGTGTGGTGTTTATGGTAGAAGGTGCCACGTGTTGTCATCTTCTCACAGCTACTTGAGTGTTTAAGTTCCTTCTATACTTCGTCACGTTAAGGTGGTGCTTTGTAGTCATTTCGGATTACTTGTTGATGTTATGTGATGCACAGTGGTTGTGAGGTGGTCCAATTCCTGATTTTACTCTTGTGACTAAGTGGTCTTGTTGAGCCAAAGTTGGGGACAGACTGTGATCATAACGTTGCCCGATATTTTAAATATTTTTCTTTATTTTTTTTATTGTTTAATAAAACAAACTACTTCAAAGTGTCGGTTTCAGAATGTGCATTCGTTGTTCCTGTGTTTGATGGCTTGGACTTGTGGACGAATGGCTTCAGTCGATAAGTACATCAATTGGGAAGGATTAAGACGTACACGTGTTTAATTTTGAGAATATTTTATGACTGTTGAATTAATTAAAGTGAAATAAATTTCCAAGTTACTTAACTGTTTGAAAAAGCGAATTAATAAAGATTTTGACGCGAGTTTTGACGTTGATATTGTTGCAGATTAATAAAGACCTGATTTGTGTTTTTAAAGATGACTGATCGTACATTATTGCTACCATTTCCTTCCTTAAAAAGAACATGGACGAGTAGACACGACTGTATATAACAGCGGTGTGCATTCACACACGAGTGTGCATATACAGGGGTGTACATACATACAGGCATACAACGCAGTGTACATACACAGCAGTGTACGAACACAAAGATTGAATTCCACTGTATTCTTCCTGAAGTCCACAACCATCTCAACTGTCTTTAGAGCATTTAGCTCTAAGTTGTTCTGGCTACACCAGGTCACCAGGTTGTCAGCTTCCCACGTATAGTCAGACTTATCCCCAACAGAGATCAGCCCAATGAGGGTGGTGTCGTCCACAAACTTCAAGAGTTTGACGGACAGATGATTGGAGGTGCAGCTGTTGGTATACAGAGAGAAGAGCAGTGGGGAAGAGACGCAGCCCTGAGGAGTTCCGGTGCTGATGGACCTGGAGTCAGAGACTTCTGTTCCCAGCTTAACGCACTCCTTCCTGTCAGACAGGAAGTCTGATCCATTTACAGGTGGTGTAGGGCATGTTCAGCTGGAAGAGCTTGTCCTGAAGCAGGGCAGGGATGATGGTGTTGAAGGCAGAGCTGAAGTCCACAAACAGGATCCTGGCGTAGGATACTGGGCGTCCAGATGCTGTAGGGTGAAGTGGAGGGCCATGTTAACTGCGTCGTCCACATACCTGTTGGCTCTGTAGGCAAACTGAAGGGGGTCCAGGAGAGGGTCTGTGATGGCTTTGAGGTGTGCCAGTACCAGGCGATCAAAAGACTTCATTACCACAGATGTGTAGAGGTGTTAACTACGCGCTGTTGCGTAACCTGCGTTGCCACCAGGGCGGTGCAGCATTACCCCTGGGTACAACGGTTGGGGTCAGTCGAGGTGAAACGGATCGTGGCCAGGGTTTGGTGCAAACCAATCAGACGGTTCCACGTGGGAATGTATGATTGGTTCTACCTGGCCACGAAGGGGTATAAGACGGGTGACCCAACAGACCTCGGGGAGTTCTCTCCCTGCACGAAGACAGAAGACTGGGCTGAAGCCTAGCTAGGACCCTGGACCAGCCTTTCAGCCCTTCTAAGGGCTAAGGCTCGGCATACCCAGTGGTCAGGACCCACCAGGCCAGCGGTGGGTCAGATAGCCTCCCCTAGGTCCTAGCCGGAGGACTAGGATAGCGGTAGACGTGTGAGTCCCGCCAAGTCCGGAGGTTGTACCTCCTTAAGTATCAAGGAGGTTAGCGGTAGACGTGTGAGTCCCGCCAGGTACGGAGGCTGTACCTCCCTAGGGTATCGGGTGAGGGGACCGAATATCCCTCTGTGTGTGTTAAGCGTTGCATAAGGAAATAATACAATAAACAGAGTGTGCCTCCTAAAGAAGTCTGCTCGTCCTTACAACACTACAGATGTAAGGGCGACCGGTCTGTAATCATTTAGTCCTGTTGGCCTTAGCTTTTTGGGCACAGGGATGATGGTGGAGGACTTGCGACAGGCTGGTATATGGCATGTCTCCAGGGAGGTGTTAAAGATGTTGGTGAACACCGGAGACAGCTGGTCAGCGCAGTGCCTGAGGGTGGCTGGAGAGACAGAGTCCGGCCCGGCTGCTTTGCGTGGATTCTGCCTCTTGAAAAGTCTATTAACTTCTCCCTCCTGAAAGGAGAGAGTCGTCTCTGTAGTGTGGGCGGGGGATGGGGCCTCTTGGGTGGGAAGGGGTGGTTCAGGACAGTCCAATTGTCTTTCAAATCTACAGTAGAACTCGTTCAGGTCGTTGGCTAGGCGGGAGTCGTTAGTGGTGTGGGGGGCTCTGGGTTTGTAGTTGGTGATCTGCCTGAGCCCTCTCCAGACAGAAGCAGCGTCGTTAGCAGAGAACTGGTGTTTTAGTCTCTCTGAGTACAGTCGTTTAGCCTCTCTCACCGCTTTGCTAAACCTGTTCGACTCCTTGAATCTGTCTCTATCCCCACTCCTAAACGCTTCCTCCTTCTCCAACCTCAACCTTCTGAGCTTTGCTGAGAACCAGGGCTTATTGTTGTTAAAGTTCACCCTGGTACGTGTTGGGATACAGCAGTCCTCACAGAAGCTGATGTAGGACGTCACAGCCTCTGTGAGTTCATCCAGACTATTGGTAGCAGTGGTGAACATATCCCAGTCAGTACAGTCTAAGCACGCCCGCAAATCTTCAACAGCCTCAGTGGTCCACTGTTTAGATGTCCTCACAGCAGGTTTACAGAGTTTTAGTTTCTTCTTCTTTGGTTCTGTCTGTATGCAGGAATCAGGTGGACCATCGCATGGTCACAGTGTCCTAGTGCTGTTCGGGGAACGGCGTGGTAGGCTCTACTGACTGTAGTGTAGCAGTGATCCAGAGTGTTCCCTTCTCTGGTTGCGCATTTAATGAATTGTATGTATTTGGGGAGTTCGTGGCTGAGATTACCTTTGTTAAAGTCGCCAAGTACGATAAACAACGAATCTGGATTTGCTCGCTCCACACTCAGAATCTGATCGGCGAGCATGCGTTGGGCCTCTTTAACCTGAGGACAAGGCGGCAAATAAACTCCGACCAAAATGAGCGACGCGAACTCGCGAGGCGAGTAAAACGGTTTACAGGTTATAAAAATTGATTCAAGGAGTGGAGAACAATGTTGCAGAATCACTGTGACATCTACACACCAGCCACTGTTAATGTAAAAACAAATACCACCGCCTTCGTCTTGCCGGAGAGCGCTATGTCACGATCCGATCTTACAATATGGAATCCTGCTAGTTGTAGCGAGGTGTCCGGAATCAAATCACACAGCCATGTTTCCGTGAAGCACAAAACAGAAGCTGAAAGAAAGTCTTTGTTTTTTACCATCAGTAGCTGAAGTTCATCCATTTTGTTGTACAGTAAACGTACGTTGGAGAGGAAGAAGCTCGGAAGCACTGTTCGGATCCGGCGTCTGCGTAGCCGCACGAGAGCCCCCGACCATTTACCCCTTGGGCGGCGTTTCGCTGCTTGAGCAAAGCCTAGCGCGGCAATGACTAGAATGCCTACTAATTCTGCCGCTGGAAGCAGAAAAGTAGGAATTAAATCCACAGGAGTTGTTTCCCTGATATTTAAAAGTTCGTCTCTTGTTAGAGAACTCCGAAAATCTTGGCAAAACACTGAATTGGCAGACAAAACAAGACAAAACAGGGCGCACCGACCGGCTGAGGCTACCATCATCGGCGCCATCTTCGCACCAGCACGGGTGTGTTGAACAGTAGGCTCCTCTCACCAGCACGGGTGTGATGAATAGTAGGCCCCTCTCACCAGCACGGGTGTGATGAACAGCAGGCCCCTCTCACCAGCACGGGTGTGATGAACAGCAGGCCCCTCTCACCAGCACAGGTGTGCTGAACAGCAGGCCCCTCTCACCAGCACGGGTGTGATGAACAGTAGGCTCCTCTCACCAGCACGGGTGTGATGAATAGTAGGCCCCTCTCACCAGCACGGGTGTGATGAACAGCAGGCCCCTCTCACCAGCACGGGTGTGATGAACAGCAGGCCCCTCTCACCAGCACAGGTGTGCTGAACAGCAGGCCCCTCTCACCAGCACGGGTGTGATGAACAGCAGGCCCCTCTCACCAGCACGGATGTGATGAACAGCAGGCCCCTCTCACCAGCACGGGTGTGTTGAACAGTAGGCCCCTCTCACCAGCACGGGTGTGATGAACAGCAGGCTCCTCTCACCAGCACGGGTGTGATGAACAGCAGGCCCCTCTCACCAGCACGGGTGTGATGAACAGCAGGCCCCTCTCACCAGCACGGGTGTGATGAACAGCAGGCCCCTCTCACCAGCACGGGTGTGATGAACAGCAGGCCCCTCTCACCAGCACGGGTGTGTTGAACAGCAGGCCCCTCTCACCAGCACGGGGTGTTGAACAGCAGGCCTCTCAACATGGGTGTGATGAACAGCAGGCCCCTCTCACCAGCACGGGTGTGATGAATAGTAGGCCTCTCTCACCAGCACGGGTGTGTTGAACAGCAGGCCTCTCTCACCAGCACGGGTGTGATGAACAGCAGGCCCCTCTCACCAGCACGGGTGTGTTGAACAGCAGGCCTCTCTCACCAACACGGGTGTGATGAACAGCAGGCCTCTCTCACCAGCACGGGTGTGATGAACAGCAGGCCCCTCAACAGCAGGCCTCTCTCACCAGCACGGGTGTGATGAACAGCAGGCCCCTCAACAGCAGGCCTCTCTCACCAGCACGGGTGTGTTCAACAGCAGGCCCCTCAACAGCAGGCCTCTCTCACCAGCACGGGTGTGTTGAACAGCAGGCCTCTCTCAAGACAAAACAGGGCGCACCAACCGGCCGAGGCTGCCATCATCGGCGCCATCTTGTGGGTGATGAACAGTATATGCACTGCCTCGCCCCCTTGCGGTGAAATCAACTCTTAACAGTCACCGGAAAACACACACGGGCGAGAAGCCTCTCCGTTGGAGAGGACACGGTCATCACCCCGAAACAAGCATGCGAAGATCTGCAATGAGAGGGAAGTGAAATCATAAGGTGTAATGCAAAGTCCTGCAGTGAGTCCTGAACAAAAAACATCTGTCGACCCTGTACAGGTGGATCCTGAGAGATGCCTGGATGTAGTGGATGTAATGACTCCTGGCAAAAATTCCTCCTTCGACCTCATGCAGTTGGATCCTGAGAGATTGCTGGATGTAATGAGCCCTGACCACAATTCCTCTTTCGACCTCATGCAGTTGGATACTGAGAAATGGCTGCTGGAGTGGCTGGAGGGTCAAAGTATTGAGTACTTCTGTTAACTCTTGAAGTCCTGGAATGTGCATGTTTGTGTCTCTGCTAGATCAATCAGTAAGGTACACATTATTACTTCCGTGATTTCCAGTACTCCAAGCTAGAGCGATGTTGTGAATGCTCTATGATGTCTTCGGAAAAAAAGGAATTCCTTTTAAGCTCCAGAAGTGTTCACTTATTTCAGGATGACAACAATTTTATACTTCGATAGATGTGTTGCTTCGTCTGGTGGTTATATCATCGGCACTGTTAAATGTGGTGTTTATGGTAGAAGGTGCCACGTGTTGTCATCTTCTCACAGCTATTTGAGTGTTGAAGTTCCTTCCAGACTTCGTCACGTTAAGGTGGTGCTTTTTAGTCATATCGGATTACTTGTTGATGTTGTGTGATGCACAGTGGTTGTGAGGTGGTCCAATTCCTGATTTTACTCTCGTGACTAAGTGGTCTTGTTGAGCTAAAGTTGTTTAAAGACTGTGATCATAACGTTGCCCTATATTTTAAATATTTTTCCTAATTTTTCTTTATCGTTTGATTAAGAAAACTACTTCAAAGTGTCGGTTTCGGAATGTGCGTTCGTTGTTCTTGTGTATGATGGCTTGGACTTGTGGATGAATGGCTTCAGTCGACAAGGACGTCAATTGGGAAGGATTAAGACGTACACGTGTTTTATTTTGAGAATATTTTATGACTGTTGAATTAATGAAAGTGAAATTATTTTCATAGTTCCTTAACTTGTTTGAAAAAGCGAATTAATAAAGATTTTGATGCGAGTTTTAACATTAAAATTGTTGCAGATTAATAAAGACCTGATATGTATTTAAACATGACTGATCGTTAATTATTGCTACCATTTCCTTCCTTTAAAAATATCATGGACGAGTAGACATTCACACACGAGTGTGCATCCTAAAACGACTGTATATATACAGCGGTGTGCATTCACACACGAGTGTGCATATACAGGGGTGTACATACATACAGACATACAACGCAGTGTACATACACAGCAGTGTACTAACACAAGGATCGCGTTCCACTGCGAACACGCACGATTGTACCTGCATACATACACACACATACGTATACTTTTTTTTCTCAGAAGTAGACCCACTCCATGTTGTTTGGCATTCCCCTGCCATGAATAAAGTTCTGTATTAACAACCTTCAACTACATCGGCGTTCCCGGTGGGTAACGCTGTGGTGGATAAGAGCAATGTCCTTGTGGGAAGTTTCGTAGCCACCACAGCGGCCCACGAGGTCTCTGGACGGGTGCGAGGTGCTGGTAACCCTCCATATTCAATCCAATTACCAAAACAAAAACACGACCACAATATGAAACACATACACACGAGTTTAACACGTAGGATTTCGGGACCAATATCATCCATGAATAGAGGATTTTGGGTAAGATCGCGTAAGTATAGAAATGTGTCGTTAAAATAATACATTAAATAAATGCGAGCCTACAAAGGGCAGCGTTCTTCAACAGGGATTACCGTTGGTAGGGCTATGTTAATAAACACAATAGACAGAATAAACAGGATGGACAAGTCTTTCCTCCCTCCTTACCTCTTGGTGGACTTGTATATACATTTCTACTGACCGTGTACCTCGTATTTTGTCATTCTATCTATGCTGGTATGTGCAATCCAGAGGTTGAACACGAAATTTAACACTTCTGAAATTCGTGGTCCGCCAGGAAGGGTCTAACTGTGTTGTTGGCCTGACTGGATGTGCTTCCCATAATGTTTATCAGGTTTGTTGAATTCTCATCTCTCGTCTTTTTGTTGTATTTACCTCCATGATTTGTTCTTGACACCTGACGAATATCGCTTGTGTTGTGATCGAAACGTCGTGATTGTTTTGTTTTAAGATACCTTTATTGTATTTCCACATACGCGACTTTACCAAAAAAAACAATGGACAAGTTCAAAGGGCTCGCATAATGGACATTGCCTCAATAATCCACCCCCAACCCCACATTGTGTAAGAGTGCAGCTACGTGTTCAACACATCTACGCTTCTATATAATGAAGGAAACAGCAGGACTTCACAAGTCTGGCTGTCGCCTGATGAAGCTAGTTGTAATTACTGGCGAAACGTCGTACTCGGATTGTAAATTTTGTGGCTTGGCTATCCAACACACAACCTGTACTAGTATACTACACTATACACTACGTTATACACTACACTATACACTACACTATACACTACTATGCACTACACTATACACTACACTATACACTACTATACACTACACTATACACTACACTATACACTATATATTTTAATATATATTATTAATATATATCATTATATATTTTTTTATTTTATTTTTTCCCTTCAACGTGGCTTTACCGAAAGAGCTAAGACTATGAATTACTGCAGTCACGAAAGCTTTAAATCAAAATTTACATTCAATTGTTATTTTTGGAATTTACAATCTGCATATCTAGCAACAGAGCTTCGCTAATTTGGCCATTGAGCTAAAGCCTGAATGCGTATGTTAATCTCACCGCAAAATTCGCATTAATTTGCTAATATTCACCCTGCAATGCGCTGCAAACTGCTGCCAGTTTAAAAGCCTTAGCAGGGAAATGCAGTCTGAAGTATTAAAATTGTGATTTGGACTTTGAGGTGCAAGTTTTTACCGTGGTAAACTTTATTTATGAATATATTTAAGGACACTCGTGTCGATATGGGCAGTGGAATAGTATAAACTTTTACTCGTGGCAGGGGAATGGCAAACAACAGGGATTGCCTTCTTCTGAGAAACGAGTTAAGTTCTGTAAAAAAACAACCCCTACGTCACCAGCGGTGCCGGACGGTAACGCTGTGGTGGATGTGAGCAATGTCCTGGAGGGAAGTCTCGTAGCCACCACAGCGGCCCACGAGGTCTCTGGACAGCTTCGAGGTGCTGGTAACCCCTTACACATTCAATGCACTTTGCCATGAAAACACGTGCAAAAAATATATACACACATACATACACACAGCACTGGTACATACACAGCAGTGTAAATACACACGAGACTTTATGCTATAGACTGAAATGTGATAATGTCTGCGTTACAATATAACAAACAACGCTTACAAACTATACCATCCCGATGGGTAAAAAAACAGCAATTGTAAACATTTTAATTGATGGAATATAACAATTCATCTTCGTTGTCTAGACACACCTTGATCAACAAGAGTCCTTAAACACATTAATAAAACCACGTCAGCACGCTATGAAGCATGCACCTCTTAGTCTAAGTATATCTCCATCAACATTGCAATATTTTATACTGTATTTCACAGGTAAGACGGATAAATCAATAGCAGTTTGCAGGCCATTGTAAATGTGCAAACCAACAACATGCACATCATTATGCAAGGAGATGCCCATCCGTATTCAAACGGAAGTGAACAATGATGCAGTGAAATGCACATTCCTACTTAGGCTTAAGCACAATGGCCACATGAGCTTAGGTATGTTGATAGATTATGAGGAGCGTCACTTCCGAGATTACAATTGAATGCAAGGAAGTTAATGAAGAAAATTACAAATGATTCTAGAGAGATTACTTAAATGGGAAGAATAATGTCAACCAGTGTGCCGTAGCGAAGGCGAACAAATGGAATTAAATAAACAAAATTAATGACTTCACTACACCCATTAAACATGGGGCCACTATTTAAAACATTATTAATAATTCCAAGCGTTTAAAGTGGAAAACAGAGAATGAATTAGAATGGCACGCGTTTCTGTCATTCGCGTAACGTTCTTCAGTGAAAATAATCACAAAACCCCGCTATCCTAGTCTGCTACTGTTTGTATGTACGTGAATCTGTACTGCTGTGTATGTCCACTCGTGTGTTTATTTACACTCGTTTATGTGGATATGTACACGCGTGAATGTGTGTATAGGTATGTACTGTCATTTGTTCGCACATTTGTTCGTGAAGTAGAACGCAATCCCTGTGTACGTACACTGCTGTGTATAACACGTAGGCTTTCGCGACCAATATTATTCATGATAAAGGTTTTTTGGTTAGATCGCGTTATTTATAAATGTGTCGTAACCCTCCACCAACGTGTCTTTTGTCAACGTGACACTTTTTTGCTGATTGGCCGTGTCGGGTGGTGGAGGGTTACGAGACATTTAAAAATAACGCGATCTAACCCAAAAACCTAAATTATGAACTGCTGTGTATGCACGCTCCTTTGTGTATGCGCACTCTTGTATGCATGTGCACCCGTGTGTGTATGCCTGGGTATTTTGTACCATCGGGCACTCCACCCCCACAACTCCCAATCGGTGCTGGGGCAGTTGTGGAGAGAGTGGAGAGTTTCCCATTCCTGGGCAGTGTGCTCATGACCGGCTCCGGTTTCACAGCAGAGGTCTCACTCCGAATCAGTCGAGCGGCAATATATTTGCATCGGTTGCGTAACGCTGCGTGGAAGCTACCTGGTCTGTCGCTCCGCACTAAGCTTCAGGTCTTCTCGGCCACGGTCATTCCCTCCCTTCTCTACTTTTGCGAAACGTGGACCCCCCCCTAAATGGAACATCTTCGCCGGTTAGAAACATTTATGCTGGCCTGCCTACGATCAATCCTGGGTTTAACCAGGCTGGATTGTGTGAGGAGCTCACAAATCCTCGAAAGATCTGGACACTGTCCCATCAGTGAGCACCTCCGGCAGGCAAGGCTGCGTTGGCTGGGCGATGTAGCCCGCATGCCCAATCACCGCATGCCCATTCAGCTTTTGTTCGGCCGGATCGGCTAAACGGGTGCGGCACGGGCTAGAGAAGAGATGGAGTGATGTGGTAGAGGAAGATGTGGAGCTGAGTGGACTTGCCGATGACTGGTACCAGCGGTGTCAAGATCGGCTTAGCTAATCTGGCCATTGTAATTAAACCTTAATATATATGTACATCCCACTGAATAATTATATGCTTCCGTTTGAATAAAGATGTACATCTCCATGCATAATTCCGTGCTTCCTGTTAATTTGCTAATATTCACCCCGCAATGTCCTCTACACTGCTGCAAGTTTAAAGGATTAAACAGCGACATATAGTCTAAAGAATCAAAATGCTGTTGTCCAGTTTGATTTGGACTAAGACGTGCAAATTTATACTGTACCGACTTTGTTTTAAAAAATATATTGAAGGACACTCGTGTTGAGCGGGGTGTTTCTAGAAAACGAGGTGGTTATGTTCTAATTTCCGGCATAAACGTTGAGTAATCATCTGAATGGTTTAGCTTGTAAGCGTGGTTTAACATAACGTACCGCAACAAAATCAATCATCAATATTTAGTCTTCAGTGTGTATGTATACTTTTGTGTATGTGTTCAATATTTTGGACGTTTTTTATATTTTGGACGGGTTTTTGTTTTGGTAATTGCATTGAATATGGAGGGTTACCAGCACCTCGCACCCATCCAGAGACCTCGTGGGCCGCTGTGGTGGCTACGAGACTTCCCTTAAGGACATTGCCCTTATCCACCACAGCTTTACCGACCGGGAACGCCGATGAAGTTGAAGGTTGTTAATACAGAACTTTATTCGTGGCAGGGGAATGCTAAACAACATGGAGTGGCTCTTCTTATATGTATGCAGGTACAATCGTGCGTGTTCGCAGTGGAACGTAATCTTTGTGTTCGTACACTGCTGTGTATGTACACTGCGTTGTATGTCTGTATGTATGTGCACCCCTGTATATGCACACTCGTGTGTGAATGCACACCGCTGTATATACATATATACAGTCGTGTTAGGATGCACACTCGTGTGTGCATGTCTATTCGTCCATATTCTTTTAAAGGAAGGAAATGGTAGCAATATTGTACGATCAGTCATCTTTAAAAAAACAAATCAGGTCTTTATAAATCTGCAACAATATCAACGTTAAAACTCGCATCAAAATCTTTATTAATTCGCTTTTTCAAACAGTTAAACAACTAGGAAAATTATTTCACTTTCATTAATTCAACAGTCATTAAATATTTTTTCCAAAATCAAACACGTGGACGTCTTAATCCTTCCCAATTGACGTCCTTGTCGACTGAAGCCATTCGTTCACAAGTCCAAGCGATCATACACAGGAACAACGAACGCACATTCCGAAACCGACACTTTGAAGTAGTTTTTTTTAATCAAACTATAAAGAAAATTTTAGAAAAATGTTTAAAATATAGGGCAACGTTATGATCACAGTCTTTCTCCAAATTTAGCTCAACAAGGCCACTTAGTCACGACAGTAAAATCAGGAATTGGACCACCTCACAACCACTGTGGATCACACCACATCAACAAGTAATCCGATATGACTACAAAGCACCACCTTAACGTGACGAAGTCTAGAAGCAACTTCAACACTCAAGTAGCTGTGAGAAGATGACAACACGTGGCACCTTCTACCATAAACACCACACATTTAACAGTCCCGATGATACAACCACCAGACGATGCAACGCATCTATCGAAGTATAAAATTGTTGTTATCCTGAAATAAGTGAACACTTCTGAAACTTAAAAGCAATTCATTTTTTTCCGAAAACATCATAGAGCATTCACAACATTGTTTTAGCTTGGAGTACTGGAAATCACGGAAGTAATAATGTGTACCTTATTGATTGATCTAACAGAGACACAAACATGCACATTCCAGGACTTCAAGAGTTAACAGAAGTACTCAATACTTTGACCCTCCAGCCACTCCAGCAGCCATTTCTCAGTATTCACCTGTATGGGGTCGAAAGAGGAATTGTCTTCAGGGCTCATTACATCCAGCAATCTCTCAGGATCCAACTGCATGAGGTCTAAAGTGGAATTGTTGCCAGGACTCATTACATCCACTACATCCAGGCATCTCTCAGGATTCACCTGTATAGGGTCGAAATATGCATTTTGTTCAGGACTCACTGCAGCACTTTGCATTACACCTTTTGATTTCACTTCACTCTCATTGCGGATCTTCGCATGCTTGTTTCGGGGTGATGACCGTGTCCTCTCCAACGGAGAACAATTGAACGACTTCTGGTGTCTGTTAAGATGTGATTTCTGTGAAAATTCCTTCCCACTCAAAGAGCAATTGAATGGCTTCTCACCCGAGTGTGTTTTCTGGTGTCTGTTAAGAGTTGTTTCCTCCGAAAATGCCTTCGCACACACAGAACAATTAAATGGCTTTTCGCCGTTGTGTGTTTTCTGGTGACCGTGAATATGTGATTTCCGTGCAAATGCCTTCCCACACACAGAGCAATTGAATGTACAGGCATGGTTACCCTCCTAGGAAGAAGGGGAATGAGAATAGAAGGGACCCAGGGAAATAATATCGGGTCGGCTCCTCTGTGTAGATGCATCCTACCAGGGTGTGGAGCTACGGCTGATAAATGTGTATGCCCCGGTACGATGTATGGACAGGACGGAGGTGTGGGAGAGCCTGGCGGGCCTACTGGCCACCAGGAGGCAGGTCATTGTGAGGGGGGGTGATTTTAACTGCCCGTTGTGTCTGGCGGATCTGGTGTCGGTAAAGGGGAGGAGTAGGAAGTTAGATTTCTCTTCCAGGAAACTGAAGGAGTTGATGGAGGACTTTGCGATGGTGGACACGTTCAGGAGGGTGCACGGCGCGCGGCCAGGGTTCACGTGCGCGGATAAGAGCGGGGGGGGCTCACGGTCACGTGTCGACTTTGTTTTCGTCTCCGACAAGGTGAATGTGGGAAGTGCGGGGCTGTAACCTTTTCCCCTCTCGGATCACAGAATGGTGGTGGGCCGGGGCTTGTGATCCCAGGTGGGGGTGAAGAGGGGGGAAGGGTGGGGTGCCCCAAATGTGGGGGTCTACCCTGCAATCGACTTTTGTCTGCAACGCGCTGCGGATGCTCTTCTCTGCGGAGCCCCCCCGGGGGGCAAGGCAGCGAGCTCTATGAGGTCTCGACTGACGTGGAGGTTGAAGGGGGGGCTCGGGATGACTGGGATAGGAAGGAGCTTTCCTTTGGACTGGCCGGGGGGGGGCTGGGTCAGCGACGTGGTGGGGAGCTACGTCGGGCAGCACGGCCTGAACCAGTGGTGGGGGGAGGGGGGCCGGTGGGCTCCCAGGGAGGTTTCGAGCTGCGGCGGAGAAGGAGGAGGAGGCCTGCGGCGAGGTGGCCGGTGCGAGGAGGGAGACGCACGGGAAGATTTGGAGGAATGTCGTCGTCGGGCGGCAGCGCTCCACGAAGGAGCGGAGGGACCTGTACACGGCTGGCTGTCCGGGGCAGGTTGGAGACGCGGGGCTTCTTGTACAGCCGACCAAATGGCGCACAGCCCCTCCTAAGTGCCCGAGGGGCTGCAACGCGGACGAAACTGCGGCGCACGCGATGGTGGCGTGGCCCCCCTTTTTGCCCAGGAGGTCTGGAGGAGGAAGCCGTTGCTGGCCCGTTTCGCGCTGTCGAGGGTGACGGCACGGAACGTCGTGTGGGGAGAGCTGCGGGGGGGTGGGAGGGAGGGAGGGAGGGAGGGAGGGAGGGGCAGGGACCAGGCGTGGGCTGTGATAGGGGCGACGAAGGAGGCGCTGCGGAAAGCGCGAAAGAAGGAGCTGGAGGGGTCCCTGACGTCCCCGTTGGAGACGTGTCGTGTTGCGACGAGATTGTTGGAGAGGGCGGTGGAGGTGGACCCGGGTGAAAATGGGGGGCGCGATGCCGCAAGGGAACGATGGAAGTGGCCGCTGCCCGGGGGTGGGCTAGGGTGGGGGAGGGCCTCGCCGGCGACCCGGGGGTGAAGGTGTGCGTGAGTGGAAGGGGAGGTCTGCCCCTCCAGTGCTGTGCCAGGGGGTTGACTCCGATCCAGAGGATGGGTCGGTGGCCGAGCGGGGGCCTTCACGGCGCGAGCGAAGGGGGGCGCGGCCCCTCGGGGTCTTTTGCTTTGTTTTGTTTGTGTTGTCTCCGCTGAGAGATACTGAATACTACTTTAAAAAAAAAAAACCGTAATTACCAGCGAAACGCCACACTACTCAAACTGTAAATGTTGTGGATTCACTCTTGAACACACCGGTGGGCTAAAGCAGTGAACTGTTTTTGTCTTTTGTCAACGTGACACTTTTTTTTTTTGCTGATTGGCCGTGTCGGGTGGTGGAGGGTTACGACACATTTATAAATAAACGCGATCTAACCCAAAAAAACCTTTATTATGAATAATATTGGTCACGAAAGCCTACGTGTTAAACTAACTAGTTAATACTATAACTAGTACTAACTAGTTAACGTACTAACTAGTTAGTACACTAACTAGTTAACTACTAACTTACTAGTTAGTACTAGTTATAGTACTAACTAGTTAACGTACTAACTAGTTAGTACACTAACTAGTTAACTACTAACTTACTAGTTAGTACCAGTTATAGTACTAACTAGTTAACGTACTAACTAGTTAGTACACTAACTAATTAACTACTAACTTACTAGTTAGTACTAGATATAGTACTAACTAGTTAACTACTAACAAGTCAGTACTAACTAGTTAACTACTAACTTACTAGTTAGTACTAGTTATAGTACTAACTAGTTAACTACTAACTAGTCAGTACTAACTAGTTAACTACTAAGTTACTAGTTAGAACTAGTTATAGCACTAAAAAGTTAAGTACTAACTAGTCAGTTCTAACTAGTTAACTACTAACTTACTAGTTAGTACTAGTTATAGTTCTAACTAGTTAACTATTAACTAGTTAGTACTAACTAGTTAACTACTAACTTACTAGTTAGTACTAGTTATAGTACTAACTAGTTAACTACTAACTAGTCAGTACTAACTAGTTAAATACTAACTTACTATTTAGTACTAGTTATAGTACTAACTAGTTAACTACTAACTAGTTAGTACTAACTAGTTAACTACTAACTTACTAGTTAGTACTAGTTATAGTACTAACTAGTTAGTACTAGTTATAGTACTAACTAGTTAACTACTAACTAGTTAGTACACTAACTAGTTAACTACTAACTTTCTAGTTAGAACTAGTTATAGTACTAACTAGTTAACTACTAACTAGTCAGTGCTAACTAGTTATCTACTAACTTACTAGTTAGTACTAGTTATAGTACTAACTAGTTAACTACTAACTAGTTAGTACTAACTAGTTAACTACTAACTTACCAGTTAGTACCAGTTATAGTACTAACTAGTTAACTACTAACTGGTTAGTACTAACTAGTTAACTACTAACTTACTAGTTAGTACTAGTTATAGTACTAACTAGTTTACTACTAACTAGTTAGTACACTAACTAGTTAACTACTAACTAACTAGTTAGTACTAGTTATAGTGCTAACTAGTTAACTACTAACTAGTTAGTACACTAACTAGTTAACTACTAACTTACTAGTTAGTACTAGTTATAGTACTAACTAGTTAACTACTAACTAGTTAGTACTAACTAGTTAACTACTAACTTTCTAGTTAGAACTAGTTATAGTACTAACTAGTTAACTACTAACTAGTCAGTGCTAACTAGTTATCTACTAACTTACTAGTTAGTACTAGTTATAGTACTAACTAGTTAACTACTAACTAGTTAGTACACTAACTAGTTAACTACTAACTTTCTAGTTAGAACTAGTTATAGTACTAACTAGTTAACTACTAACTAGTCAGTGCTAACTAGTTATCTACTAACTTACTAGTTAGTACTAACTACTTAACTACTAACTAGTTAGTACTAACTAGTTAACTACTAACTTACTAGTTAGTACTAGTTATAGTACTTACTAGTTTACTACTAACTAGTCAGTACTAACTACTAACTAGGGGTGGGGGCTAGGGGCGGGGGCTAGGGGTGGGGGCTATGGGTGGGGGTGGGGGCTATGGTTGGGGGCTAGGGGTGGGGGCTATGGGTGGGGGCTAGGGGTGGGGGCTATGGGTGGGAGTGGGGGCTAGGGGTGGGGGTGGGGGCTAGGGGTGGGGGTTATGGGTGGGGGGTGGGGGCTATGGATGGGGGTGGGGGCTAGGGGTGGGGGCTAGGGGTGGGGGCTATGGGTGGGGGCTAGGGGTGGGGGCTAAGGGTGGGGGCTAGGGGTGGGGGCTAGGGGTGGGGGCTAGTGGTGGGGTGGGGGCTAGGGGTGGGGGCTAAGGGTGGGGGCTAGGGGTGGGGGCTAGGGGTGGGGGCTAGTGGTGGGGTGGGGGCTCTAGGGGTGGAGGTGGGAGCTAGGGGTGGGGGTGGGGGCTAGGGGTGGGGCTAGGGGTGGGGGGTGTGGGTGGGTGTGGGGGCTAGGGGTGGTTCTGGGCAAGGCCCGACGTCCCCCCGACGTCCCCCCGACGTCCCCCCGACGTCCCCCCGACGTCCCCCCGACGTCCCCCCGACGTCCCCCCGACGTCCCCCCGACGTCCCCCCGACGTCCCCCCGACGTCCCCCCGACGTCCCCCCGACGTCCCCCCGACGTCCCCCCGACGTCCCCCCGACGTCCCCCCGACGTCCCCCCGACGTCCCCCCGACGTCCCCCCGACGTCCCCCCGACGTCCCCCCGACGTCCCCCCGACGTCCCCCCGACGTCCCCCCGACGTCCCCCCCGACGTCCCCCCGACGTCCCCCCCGACGTCCCCCCGACGTCCCCCCCGACGTCCCCCCGACGTCCCCCCGACGTCCCCCCGACGTCCCCCCGACGTCCCCCCGACGTCCCCCCGACGTCCCCCCGACGTCCCCCCGACGTCCCCCCGACGTCCCCCCGACGTCCCCCCGACGTCCCCCCCACGTCCCCCCCACGTCCCCCCCACGTCCCCCCCCACGTCCCCCCCACGTCCCCCGACGTCCCCCCCACGTCCCCCCCCACGTCCCCCCCACGTCCCCCCCACGTCCCCCCCACGTCCCCCCGACGTCCCCCCGACGTCCCCCCGACGTCACCCCCAACGTCCCCCCAACGTCCCCCCAACGTCCCCCCAACGTCCCCCCAACGTCCCCCCAACGTCCCCCCAACGTCCCCCCAACGTCCCCCCAACGTCATTTCCCAACGTTCGCCATTTCCCACGCTTTGACGTCGCCGTGGATTTTAAGTATTGATCCTGGAGTATAATGACACATTGCGCATGTAAATACTACTTATCGATTACCCATGATGATGCTGATGATCATGTTGATGTTGACGACCGATGTTGATGAGGGTGACGATGTTGACGATGTAAATATGTTACGCCTGTGTATTGCTTAACGGGTTAGGCACGGTGGGTGGGTGGGTGAGTGGGTGATTCGGTGGGTGGGTGGGTGAGTGAGTGGGTGGGTGAGTGAGTGAGTGAATGGGTGGGTGAGTGAGTGAGTGAGTGAATGGGTGGGTGAGTGAGTGGGTGGGTGAGTGGGTGAGTGAGTGGGTGAGTGAGTGAGTGGGTGGGTGAGTGGGTGGGTGAGTGGGTGGGTGAGTGGGTGGGTGAGTGAGTGAGTGAGTGGGTGAGTGAGTGGGTGGGTGCGTGAGTGGGTGAGTGAGTGGGTGGGTGGGTGCGTGAGTGGGTGAGTGGGTGAGTGAGTGGGTGAGTGAGTGAGTGGGTGAGTGGGTGTGAGTGAGTGAGTGGGTGGGTGAGTGGGTGGGTGAGTGGGTGGGTGAGTGAGTGAGTGGGTGGGTGGGTGAGTGAGTGGGTGGGTGAGTGGGTGGGTGGGTGAGTGAGTGGGTGAGTGAGTGAGTGGGTGGGTAAGTGGGTGAGTGAGTGAGTGAGTGGGTGGGTGAGTGAGTGAGTGAGTGGGTGGATGGGTGAGTGGATGGGTGAGTGGGTGGGTGAGTTGGTGGGTGGGTGAGTGTGGGTGGGTGGATGGGTGAGTGGGTGGGTGGGTGGGTGCGAGTGGGTGGGTGATTGGGTGGGTGTGTGTGTGGGTGAGTGGATGGGTGCGTGGTTGGGTGAGTGGGTGGGTGGGTGCGTGGGTGGGTGAGTGGGTGGGTGGGTGAGTGGGTGAGTGAGCGAGTGAGTGGGCGAGTGACTGGGTGCGTGGGTGGGTGGGTGGGTGTGTGGGTGGGTGTGTGAGTGAGTGGGTGTGTGAGTGAGTGAGGGGGTGAGTGAGTGGGTGAGTGAGTGAGTGAGTGTGTGAGTGGTTGGGTGAGTGGTTGGGTGAGTGGTTGGGTGAGTGTGTGGGTGGGTCATTGGGTGAGTGAGTGGGTGGGTGGGTGGGTGAGTGGGTGGGTGGGTGAGTGGGTGGGTGATTGGGTGGGTGTGTGTGTGGGTGAGTGGATGGGTGCGTGGTTGGGTGAGTGGGTGGGTGGGTGCGTGGGTGGGTGAGTGGGTGGGTGGGTGAGTGGGTGAGTGAGCGAGTGAGTGGGCGAGTGACTGGGTGCGTGGGTGGGTGGGTGGGTGTGTGAGTGAGTGGGTGTGTGAGTGAGTGAGGGGGTGAGTGAGTGGGTGAGTGAGTGAGTGAGTGTGTGAGTGGTTGGGTGAGTGGTTGGGTGAGTGGTTGGGTGAGTGAGTGGGTGGGTGGGTGGGTGAGTGGGTGGGTGGGTGAGTGGGTGGGTGAGTGGTTGAGTGGGTGAATGGGTGAGTGAGTTGGTGAGTGGGTGGGTGAGTGAGTGGGTGAGTGGGTGGGTGAGTGAGTGGGTGAGTGGGTAAGTGGGTGGGTGAGTGGGTGAGTGAGTGGGTGAGTGAGTGGGTGAGTGAGTGAGTGGGTGGGTGAGTGGGTGGGTGAGTGAGTGAGTGAGTGGGTGAGTGAGTGGGTGGGTGGGTGAGTGGGTGAGTGGGTGAGTGAGTGGGTGAGTGAGTGAGTGAGTGGGTGAGTGGGTGGGTGAGTGAGTGAGTAGGTGGGTGAGTGGGTGGGTGGTGGGTGAGTGGGTGGGGTGGGTGAGTGAGTGAGTGAGTGGGTGAGTGAGTGGGTGGGTGGGTGCGTGAGTGGGTGAGTGGGTGAGTGAGTGGGTGAGTGAATGAGTGAGTGGGTGAGTGGGTGGGTGAGTGAGTGAGTGGGTGGGTGAGTGGGTGGGTGAGTGGGTGGGTGAGTGAGTGAGTGAGTGGGTGGGTGGGTGAGTGAGTGAGTGAGTGGGTGGGTGAGTGGGTGGGTGGTGAGTGGGTGAGTGAGTGAGTGGGTGGGTAAGTGGGTGAGTGAGTGAGTGGGTGGGTGAGTGAGTGAGTGAGTGGGTGGGTGGATGGGTGAGTGGATGGGTGAGTGGGTGGGTGAGTTGGTGGGTGGGTGAGTGTGGGTGGGTGGATGGGTGAGTGGGTGGGTGGGTGGGTGCGAGTGGGTGGGGTGATTGGGTGGGTGTGTGTGTGGGTGAGTGGATGGGTGCGTGGTTGGGTGAGTGGGTGGGTGGGTGCGTGGGTGGGTGAGTGGGTGGGTGGGTGAGTGGGTGAGTGAGCGAGTGAGTGGGCGAGTGACTGGGTGCGTGGGTGGGTGGGTGTGTGGGTGGGTGGGTGTGTGGGTGGGTGTGTGAGTGAGTGGGTGTGTGAGTGAGGGGTGAGTGAGTGGGTGAGTGAGTGAGTGAGTGTGTGAGTGATTATGTGAGTGGTTGGGTGAGTGGTTGGGTGAGTGGTTGGGTGAGTGTGTGGGTGGGTGAGTGGGTGAGTGAGTGAGTGGGTGGGTGGGTGAGTGGGGTGGGTGGGTGAGTGGATGGGTGAGTGGTTGAGTGGGTGAATGGGTGAGTGAGTTGGTGAGTGGGTGGGTGAGTGAGTGGGTGAGTGGGTGGGTGAGTGGGTGAGTGGGTAAGTGGGTGGGTGAGTGAGTGAGTGGGTGAGTGAGTGGGTGAGTGAGTGGGTGAGTGAGTGAGTGGGTGGGTGAGTGGGTGAGTGAGTGAGTGAGTGGGTGAGTGAGTGGGTGGGTGGGTGAGTGGGTGAGTGGGTGAGTGAGTGGGTGAGTGAGTGAGTGAGTGGGTGAGTGGGTGGGTGAGTGAGTGAGTAGGTGGGTGAGTAGGTGGGTGAGTGGGTGGGTGGAGTGAGTGAGTGGGTGGGTGGGTGAGTGAGTGAGTGAGTGGGTGGGTGAGTGGGTGGGTGGGTGGGTGAGTGGGTGGGTGTGTGTGTGGGTGAGTGGATGGGTGCGTGGGTGGGTGAGTGGGTGGGTGGGTGGGTGTGTGGGTGGGTGAGTGGGTGAGTGAGCGAGTGAGTGGGTGAGTGAGTGGGTTTGTGGGTGGGTGGGTGGCTGTGTGGCTGGGTGTGTGAGTGAGTGAGTAGGTGTGTGAGTGAGTGGGTGAGTGAGTGGGTGAGTGGGTGATTTGGAGAATGGGTGAGTGGGTGGGTGGGTGAGTGAGTGAGTGGGTGTGTGGGTGGGTGAGTGAGTGGATAGGTGAGTGAGTGGGTGGGTGAGTGAGTGAGGGGGTGAGTGAGTGGGTGAGTGAGTGAGTGTGTGAATGGTTAGGTGAGTGGTTGGGTGAGTGGTTGGGTGAGTGTGTGGGTGGGTGAGTGGGTGAGTGAGTGGTTGGGTGGGTGAGTGAGTTGGTGAGTGGGTGGTGAGTGTGTGAGTGGGTGAATGGGTGAGTGAGTTGGTGAGTGGGTGGGTGAGTGAGTGGGTGAGTGAGTGAGTGAGTGTGTGAGTGGTTGGGTGAGTGGTTGGGTGAGTGGTTGGGTGAGTGTGTGGGTGGGTCAGTGGGTGATTGAGTGGGTGGGTGGGTGGGTGAGTGGGTGGGTGGGTGAGTGGGTGGGTGAGTGGTTGAGTGGGTGAATGGGTGAGTGAGTTGGTGAGTGGGTGGGTGAGTGAGTGGGTGAGTGGGTGGGTGAGTGAGTGGGTGAGTGGGTAAGTGGGTGGGTGAGTGGGTGAGTGAGTGGGTGAGTGAGTGGGTGAGTGAGTGAGTGGGTGGGTGAGTGGGTGGGTGAGTGAGTGAGTGAGTGGGTGAGTGAGTGGGTGGGTGGGTGAGTGGGTGAGTGAATGAGTAAGTGGGTGAGTGAGTGGGTGAGTGAGTGAGTGGGTGAGTGGGTGGGTGAGTGAGTGAGTAGGTGGGTGAGGGGGTGGGTGAGTGGGTGGGTGAGTGAGTGAGTGGGTGAGTGAGTGGGTGGGTGGGTGCGTGAGTGGGTGAGTGGGTGAGTGAGTGGGTGAGTGAATGAGTAGTGGGTGAGTGGGTGGGTGAGTGAGTGAGTGGGTGGGTGAGTGGGTGGGTGAGTGGGTGGGGTGAGTGAGTGAGTGAGTGGGTGGGTGGGTGGGTGAGTGAGTGAGTGAGTGGGTGGGTGAGTGGGTGGGTGGGTGGGTGAGTGAGTGGGTGAGTGAGTGAGTGGGTGGGTACGGTGGGTGAGTGAGTGAGTGGGTGGGTGAGTGAGTGAGTGGGTGGGTGGATGGGTGAGTGGATGGGTGAGTGGGTGGGTGAGTTGGTGGGTGGGTGAGTGTGGGTGGTGGATGGGTGAGTGGGTGGGTGGGTGGGTGCGAGTGGGTGGGTGATTGGGTGGGTGTGTGTGTGGGTGAGTGGATGGGTGCGTGGTTGGGTGAGTGGGTGGGTGGGGTGCGTGGGTGGGTGAGTGGGTGGGTGGGTGGGTGAGTGGGTGAGTGAGCGAGTGAGTGGGCGAGTGACTGGGTGCGTGGGTGGGTGGGTGGGTGTGTGGGTGGGTGTGTGAGTGAGTGGGTGTGTGAGTGAGTGAGGGGGTGAGTGAGTGGGTGAGTGAGTGAGTGAGTGTGTGAGTGATTATGTGAGTGGTTGGGTGAGTGGTTGGGTGAGTGGTTGGGTGAGTGTGTGGGTGGGTGAGTGGGTGAGTGAGTGGGTGGGTGGGTGGGTGAGTGGGTGGGTGGGTGAGTGGGTGGGTGAGTGGTTGAGTGGGTGAATGGGTGAGTGAGTTGGTGAGTGGGTGGGTGAGTGAGTGGGTGAGTGGGTGGGTGAGTGAGTGGGTGAGTGGGTAAGTGGGTGGGTGAGTGGGTGAGTGGGTGAGTGAGTGGGTGAGTGAGTGGGTGAGTGAGTGAGTGGGTGGGTGAGTGAGTGGGTGGGTGAGTGAGTGAGTGAGTGGGTGAGTGAGTGGGTGGGTGGGTGAGTGGGTGAGTGGGTGAGTGGTGGTGAGTGAGTGAGTGAGTGGGTGAGTGGGTGGGTGAGTGAGTCAGTAGGTGGGTGAGTGGGTGGGTGAGTGGGTGGGTGGGTGAGTAAGTGAGTGGGTGGGTGGGTGAGTGAGTGAGTGAGTGGGTGGGTGAGTGGGTGGGTGGGTGGGTGAGTGGGTGGGTGTGTGTGTGGGTGAGTGGATGGGTGCGTGGGTGGGTGAGTGGGTGGGTGGGTGGGTGTGTGGGTGGGTGAGTGGGTGAGTGAGCGAGTGAGTGGGTGAGTGAGTGGGTTTGTGGGTGGGTGGGTGGCTGTGTGGCTGGGTGTGAGTGAGTGAGTAGGTGTGTGAGTGAGTGGGTGAGTGAGTGGGTGAGTGGGTGATTTGGAGAATGGGTGAGAGGGTGGGTGGGTGAGTGAGTGAGTGGGTGTGTGGGTGGGTGAGTGAGTGGATAGGTGAGTGAGTGGGTGGGTGAGTGAGTGAGGGGTGAGTGAGTGGGTGAGTGAGTGAGTGTGTGAATGGTTAGGTGAGTGGTTGGGTGAGTGGTTGGGTGAGTGTGTGGGTGGGTGAGTGGGTGAGTGAGTGGTTGGGTGGGTGAGTGGGTGGGTGGGTGAGTGGGTGGGTGAGTGTGTGAGTGGGTGAATGGGTGAGTGAGTTGGTGAGTGGGTGGGTGAGTGAGTGGGTGAGTGGGTGGGTGAGTGAGTGGGTAAGTGGGTGGGTGAGTGAGTGGGTGAGTGGGTGAGTGAGTGGGTGAGTGAGTGGGTGAGTGGGTGAGTGGGTGGGTGTGTGGGTGGGTGAGTGGGTGAGTGGGTGAATGCGTGAGTGAGTGAGTGGGTGAGTGGGTGGGTGTGTGTTGGTGGGTGAATGGGTAAGTGGGTGAGTGAGTGGGTGAGTGGGTGAGTGAGTGAGTGGGTGAGTGGGTCAGTGAGTGAGTGGGTGAGTGGGTGAGTGAGTGGGTGGGTGAGTGAGTGTTTGAATGAGTGAGTGGTGAGTGAGTGGGTGAGTGGACGAGTGAGTGAGTGGGTGAGTGGGTGGGTGACTGGAGGAGCTTTGTCATTGTTCATGCAACAGCACTTGCCCCTACAGCCCTGATAGAGGCTACCTGGGGGTGCTTTGTCTGTGTGTTGCTTGCTCGTGTTGATGGGGAGAGGGAGACATTGACTCCTCCCCCTTCCCTCCCCTCCCATCCCACCGCCCCTCCCCCTCCCTCCCCTCAGCCCTCCCCCTCCCTCACCCCGCCCCTCCCTCCCCTCCCCCACCCCCTCCCTCCCCCCGCCCCTCCCCCTACCTCCCCTCGCCACCCCTCCCCCTCCCCCTCCCTCCCCTCGCCCCTCCCCCTCCCTCCCCTCGCCCCTCCCCCCCTCCCCCGCCCCTCCCCATCCCTCCCCTGCCCCTCCCCCTCCCTCCCTCGCTCCTCCCTCCCCCTCCCTCCCCTCGCCCCTCCCTCTCCCTCCTCCCGCCCCTCCCCCTCCCTCCCTTCCCCTCCCCTCCCCCGCCCCTCCCTCCCCTCGCCCCTCCCCCTCCCTCCCCTCGCCCCTCCTTCGCACCGCCCCTCCCCCTCCCTCCCCCCGCCACTCCCCCTCCCTCCCCTCGCCCCTCCCCCTCCCTCCCCTCGCCCCTCCCCCTCCCTCCCCCGCCCCTCCCCCTCCCTCCCCCGCCCCTCCCCCTCCCCTCTCCCTCCCCTCTCCCCTCTCCTCCCTCTCTCGCGCAGTGAATCGATCGTGTTTGTATTGTTGTGCAGTTATTAATTATCGATAAATCGATCAGTCTTGGATGTTGATCTGGAAAGAATAGTTCTTGCCGTGGTGTTGGTGGTGGTGGTGGTGATGGTGGTGATGGTGATGGTGGCGATGGTGGTGGTGATGGTGGTGGTGGTGATGGTGGTGGTGATGGTGGTGGTGATGGTGGTGATGGTGGTGGTGGTGATGGTGGTGGTGATGCTGGTGATGGTGGTGGTGATGGTGGTGGTGATGGTGGTGATGGTGGTGATGGTGGTGATGGTGGTGGTGGTGATGGTGGTGGTGATGGTGATAGTGGTGATGGTGGTGATGATGGTGATGATGATGGTGGTGATGAGTGGGTGGGTGAGTGGGTGGTTGAGTGAGTGGGTGAGTGAGTGGGTGGGTGGGTAAGTGAGTGAGTGGGTGAGTGAGTGAGTGGGTTAGTGAATGGTTGTGTGAGTGAGTGGTTGTGTGAGTGGGTGGGTGGGTGAGTAAGTGGTTGGGTGAGTGAGTGAGTGGATGAGTGAGTGGGTGAGTGGATGGGTGAGTGGGTGAGTGAGTAGGGTGGGTGAGTGAGTGGGTGAGTGAGAGGGTGGGTGAGTGAGTGGGTGAGTGGGTGGGTTGGTGGGTGAGTGGGTGAGTGAGTGGGTGAGTGAGTGGCTGAGTGAGTGAGTGGGTGAGTGAGTGAGTGAGTGGGTGAGTGATTGAGTGGGTGAGTGGGTGAGTGAGTGAGTGGGTGAGTGAGTGAGCGAGTGGTGAGTGAGTGGGTGAGTAGGTGAGTGGGTGAGTGAGTGGGTGAGTGAGTGGTGAGTGAGTGAGTAGGTGAGTGGGTGAGTGAGTGGGTGGGTGGGTGAGTGGGTGGGTGAGTAGGTGAGTGTGTGAGTGGGTGAGTGAGTGAGTGGGTGAGTAGGTGAGTGAGTGAGTGGGTGAGTGAGTGAGTAGGTGAGTGAGTGGGTGGTTGAGTGAGTGGGTGAGTGAGTGAGTTAGTGAGTGAGTGGGTGAGTGGGTGAGTGAGTGAGTGAGTTACTGAGTGAGTGGTTTGGGTTCACGATGGGCGTGACTCCCCCCCCCTCTCCCCCCCAGGTATTTCGACGGCTTCACCACGCGCCTGGGTACCAGCGTGAGCCGCCAGGTGGCCAATCAGACGCCTCCCTGCCTGGTGTCACGTGCCCCGCCCCATGACGTCACAGCCTACCTCAGCACTGAGCGGTGAGATGGCTCACAGAGCCAGACAAAGAGACTCCCACAGGGTTCAGTGTTAATCAGTGAGACTCCCACAGGGTTCAGTGTTAATCAGTGAGACTCAAATAGGGTTCAGTGTTAATCAGTGAGTCTCCCACAGGGTTCAGTGTTAATCAGTGAGAATCCCACAGTTGTCAGTGTTAATCAGTGAGACTCCCATACAGTTCAGTGTTAATCATTGAGACTTCCATAGGGTTCAGCGTTCATCAGTGAGACTCCCACAGGGTTCAGTGTTAATCAGTGAGACTCCCATAGGGTTCAGTGTTAATCAGTGAGACTACCATAGGGTTCAGTGTTAATCAATGAGACTCCCACAGGGTTCAGTGTTAATCAGTGAGACTCCCACAGGCCTCAGTGTTAATCAGTGAGACTCCCACAGGGCTCAGTGTTCATCAGTGAGACTACCATAGGGTTCAGTGTTAATCAATGAGACTCCCACAGGGTTCAGTGTTAATCAGTGAGACTCCCACAGGCCTCAGTGTTAATCAGTGAGACTCCCACAGGGCTCAGTGTTCATCAGTGAGACTCCCATAGGGTTCAGTGTTAATCAGTGAGACTCCCACAGGGTTCAGTGTTAATCAGTGAGACTCCCACAGGGCTCAGTGTTCATCAGTGAGACTCCCATAGGGTTCAGTATTAATCAGTGAGCGTCCCATAGGGTTCAGTGTTAATCAGTGAGACTCCAACAGGGTTCAGTGTTAATCAGTGAGACGCCAACAGGGTTCAGTGTTAATCAGTGAGACTCCCACAGGGTTCAGTGTTAATCAATGAGACTCCCATAGGGTTCAGTGTTAATCATTGAGGCTCCCACAGGGTTCAGTGTTAATTAGTGAGACTCCCACAGGCTTCAGTGTTAATCAGTGAGACTCCCATAGGGTGCAGTGTTAATCACTGAGACTCCCCTAGGGTCCGTGTGTTAATCAGTGAGACTCCGACATTGTTCAGTGTTAATCAGTGAGACTCCCATAGGGTTCAGTGTTAATCAGTGAGACTCCCACAAGGTTCAGTGTTAATCAGTGAGACTCCCACAGGGTTCAGTGTTAATCAGTGAGACTCCCACAGGGTTCAGTGTTAATCAGTGAGACTCCCATAGGGTTCAGTGACAATCACTGAGACTCCCATAGGGTTCAGTGTTAATCAGTGAGACTTCCATAGGGTTCAGTGTTAATCAGTGAGGCTCCCACAGGGTTCAGTGACAATCACTGAGACTCCCATAGGGTTCAGTGTTAATCAGTGAGACTCCCATAGGGTTCAGTGTTAATCAGTGAGACTCCCATAGGGTTCAGTGTTGATCAGTGAGACTCCCACAGAGTCCACTGTTAATCAGCGAGACTCCCACAGGGTTCACTGTTAATCAGTGACACTCCCCTAGGGTTCGTGTGTTAATGAGTGAGACTCCCACAGGGTTCAGTGTTAATCAGTGAGACTCCCACAGGGTTCAGTGTTAATCCGTGAGACTCCCATAGGGTTCAGTGTTAATCAGTGAGACTCCCACAGGGTTCAGTGTTAATCAGTGAGACACCCACAGGTTTCAGTGTTAATCAGTGAGACTCCCATAGGGTTCAGTGTTAATCAGTGAGACTCCCATAGGGTTCAGTGTTAATCAGTGAGACTCCCACAGGGTTCAGTGTTAATCAGTGAGACTCCCACAGGGTTCAGTATTAATCAGTGAGCGTCCCATAGGATTCAGTGTTAATCAGTGAGACTCCAACAGGGTTCAGCGTTAATCAGTGAGACTCCCCCAGGGTTCAGTGTTAATCAGTGAGACCCCCCCAGCGTTCAGTGTTAATCAGTGAGACTCCCATAGGGTTCAGTGTTAATCAGTGAGACTCCCACAGGGTTCAGTGTTAATCAGTGAGACGCCAACAGGGTTCAGTGTTAATCAGTGAGACTCCCACAGGGTTCAGTGTTAATCACTGGGACTCCCATAGGGTTCAGTGTTAATCAATGAGACTCCCATAGGGTTCAGTGTTAATCATTGAGGATCCCACAGGGTTCAGTGTTAATTAGTCAGACTCCCACAGGCTTCAGTGTTAATCCGTGAGACTCCCATAGGGTTCAGTGTTAATCACTGAGACTCCCCTAGGGTCCGTGTGTTAATCAGTAAGACTCCGACAGGGTTCAGTGTTAATCAGTGAGGCTCCCACAGGGTTCAGTGTTAATCAGTCAGACCCCCACAGCGTTCAGTGTTAATCAGTGAGACTCCCATAGGGTTCAGTGTTAATCAGTGAGACTCCCACAGGGTTCAGTGTTAATCAGTGAGACGCCAACAGGGTTCAGTGTTAATCAGTGAGACTCCCACAGGGTTCAGTGTTAATCACTGGGACTCCCATAGGGTTCAGTGTTAATCAATGAGACTCCCATAGGGTTCAGTGTTAATCATTGAGGCTCCCACAGGGTTCAGTGTTAATTAGTCAGACTCCCACAGGTTTCAGTGTTAATCAGTGAGACTCCCATAGGGTTCAGTGTTAATCACTGAGACTCCCCTAGGGTCTGTGTGTTAATCAGTAAGACTCCGACATTGTTCAGTGTTAATCAGTGAGACTCCCATAGGGTTCAGTGCTAATCAGTGAGACTCCCACAAGGTTCAGTGTTAATCAGTGAGACTCCCACAGGGTTCAGTGTTAATCAGTGAGACTCCCACAGGGTTCAGTGTTAATCAGTGAGACTCACATAGGGTTCAGTGACAATCACTGAGACTCCCATAGGGTTCAGTGTTAATCAGTGAGACTCCCATAGGGTTCAGTGTTAATCAGTGAGACTCCCACAGGGTTCAGTGTTAATCAGTGAGACTCAAATAGGGTTCAGTGTTAATCAGTGAGACTCCCACAGGGTTCAGTGTTAATCAGTGAGAATCCCACATTTGTCAGTGTTAATCAGTGAGACTCCCATACGGTTCAGTGTTAATCATTGAGACTTCCATAGGGTTCAGCGTTCATCAGTGAGACTCCCACAGGGTTCAGTGTTAATCAGTGAGACTCCCATAGGGTTCAGTGTTAATCAGTGAGACTACCATAGGGTTCAGTGTTAATCAATGAGACTCCCACAGGGTTCAGTGTTAATCAGTGAGACTCCCACAGGCCTCAGTGTTAATCAGTGAGACTCCCACAGGGCTCAGTGTTCATCAGTGAGACTCCCATAGGGTTCAGTGTTAATCAGTGAGACTCCGACAGGGTTCAGTGTTAATCAGTGAGACACCCACAGGTTTCAGTGTTAATCAGTGAGACTCCCATAGGGTTCAGTGTTAATCAGTGAGACTCCCATAGGGTTCAGTGTTAATCAGTGAGACTCCCACAGGGTTCAGTGTTAATCAGTGAGACTCCCACAGGGTTCAGTATTAATCAGTGAGTGTCCCATAGGGTTCAGTGTTAATCAGTGAGACTCCAACAGGGTTCAGTGTTAATCAGTGAGACTCCCCCAGGGTTCAGTGTTAATCAGTGAGACCCCCACAGCGTTCAGTGTTAATCAGTGAGACTCCCATAGGGTTCAATGTTAATCAGTGAGACTCCCACATGGTTCAGTGTTAATCAGTGAGACGCCAACAGGGTTCAGTGTTAATCAGTGAGACTCCCACAGGGTTCAGTGTTAATCACTGGGACTCCCATAGGGTTCAGTGTTAATCAATGAGACTCCCATAGGGTTCAGTGTTAATCATTGAGGCTCCCACAGGGTTCAGTGTTAATTAGTGAGACTCCCACAGGCTTCAGTGTTAATCAGTGAGACTCCCATAGGGTGCAGTGTTAATCACTGAGACTCCCCTAGGGTCCGTGTGTTAATCAGTAAGACTCCGACATTGTTCAGTGTTAATCAGTGAGACTCCCATAGGGTTCAGTGTTAATCAGTGAGACTCCCACAAGGTTCAGTGTTAATCAGTGAGACTCCCACAGGGTTCAGTGTTAATCAGTGAGACTCCCACAGGGTTCAGTGTTAATCAGTGAGACTCCCATAGGGTTCAGTGACAATCACTGAGACTCCCATAGGGTTCAGTGTTAATCAGTGAGACTCCCATAGGGTTCAGTGTTAATCAGTGAGGCTCCCACAGGGTTCAGTGACAATCACTGAGACTCCCATAGGGTTCAGTGTTAATCAGTGAGACTCCCATGGGTTCAGTGTTAATCAGTGAGACTCCCATAGGGTTCAGTGTTGATCAGTGAGACTCCCACAGAGTCCACTGTTAATCAGCGAGACTCCCACAGGGTTCACTGTTAATCAGTGACACTCCCCTAGGGTTCGTGTGTTAATGAGTGAGACTCCCACAGGGTTCAGTGTTAATCAGTGAGACTCCCACAGGGTTCAGTGTTAATCCGTGAGACTCCCATAGGGTTCAGTGTTAATCAGTGAGACTCCCACAGGGTTCAGTGTTAATCAGTGAGACACCCACAGGTTTCAGTGTTAATCAGTGAGACTCCCATAGGGTTCAGTGTTAATCAGTGAGACTCCCATAGGGTTCAGTGTTAATCAGTGAGACTCCCACAGGGTTCAGTGTTAATCAGTGAGACTCCCACAGGGTTCAGTATTAATCAGTGAGCGTCCCATAGGGTTCAGTGTTAATCAGTGAGACTCCAACAGGGTTCAGTGTTAATCAGTGAGACTCCCCCAGGGTTCAGTGTTAATCAGTGAGACCCCCCCAGCGTTCAGTGTTAATCAGTGAGACTCCCATAGGGTTCAGTGTTAATCAGTGAGACTCCCACAGGGTTCAGTGTTAATCAGTGAGACGCCAACAGGGTTCAGTGTTAATCAGTGAGACTCCCACAGGGTTCAGTGTTAATCACTGGGACTCCCATAGGGTTCAGTGTTAATCAATGAGACTCCCATAGGGTTCAGTGTTAATCATTGAGGCTCCCACAGGGTTCAGTGTTAATTAGTCAGACTCCCACAGGCTTCAGTGTTAATCCGTGAGACTCCCATAGGGTTCAGTGTTAATCACTGAGACTCCCCTAGGGTCCGTGTGTTAATCAGTAAGACTCCGACAGGGTTCAGTGTTAATCAGTGAGGCTCCCACAGGGTTCAGTGTTAATCAGTGAGACCCCCACAGCGTTCAGTGTTAATCAGTGAGACTCCCATAGGGTTCAGTGTTAATCAGTGAGACTCCCACAGGGTTCAGTGTTAATCAGTGAGACGCCAACAGGGTTCAGTGTTAATCAGTGAGACTCCCACAGGGTTCAGTGTTAATCACTGGGACTCCCATAGGGTTCAGTGTTAATCAATGAGACTCCCATAGGGTTCAGTGTTAATCATTGAGGCTCCCACAGGGTTCAGTGTTAATTAGTCAGACTCCCACAGGTTTCAGTGTTAATCAGTGAGACTCCCATAGGGTTCAGTGTTAATCACTGAGACTCCCCTAGGGTCCGTGTGTTAATCAGTAAGACTCCGACATTGTTCAGTGTTAATCAGTGAGACTCCCATAGGGTTCAGTGCTAATCAGTGAGACTCCCACAAGGTTCAGTGTTAATCAGTGAGACTCCCACAGGGTTCAGTGTTAATCAGTGAGACTCCCACAGGGTTCAGTGTTAATCAGTGAGACTCCCATAGGGTTCAGTGACAATCACTGAGACTCCCATAGGGTTCAGTGTTAATCAGTGAGACTCCCATAGGGTTCAGTGTTAATCAGTGAGGCTCCCACAGGGTTCAGTGACAATCACTGAGACTCCCATAGGGTTCAGTGTTAATCAGTGAGACTCCCATAGGGTTCAGTGTTAATCAGTGAGAATCCCATAGGGTTAATTGTTGATCAGTGAGACTCCCACAGAGTCCACTGTTAATCAGCGAGACTCCCACAGGGTTCACTGTTAATCAGTGACACTCCCCTAGATTTCGTGTGTTAATGAGTGAGACTCCCACAGGGTTCAGTGTTAATCAGTGAGACTCCCATAGGGTTCAGTGTTAATCATTGAGGCTCCCACAGGGTTCAGTGTTAATCAATGAGACTCCCATAGGGTTCAGTGTTAATCATTGAGGCTCCCACAGGGTTCAGTGTTAATTAGTGAGACTCCCACAGTCTTCAGTGTTAATCACTGAGACTCCCCTAGGTTCCGTGTGTTAATCAGTAAGACTCCGACATTGTTCAGTGTTAATCAGTGAGACTCCCATAGGGTTCAGTGTTAATCAGTGAGACTCCCACAAGGTTCAGTGTTAATCATTGAGGCTCCCAAAGGGTTCAGTGTTAATTAGTGAGACTCCCACAGGCTTCAGTGTTAATCAGTGAGACTCCCATAGGGTGCAGTGTTAATCACTGAGACTCCCCTAGGGTCCGTGTGTTAATCAGTAAGACTCCGACATTGTTCAGTGTTAATCAGTGAGACTCCCATAGGGTTCAGTGTTAATCAGTGAGACTCCCACAAGGTTCAGTGTTAATCAGTGAGACTCCCACAGGGTTCAGTGTTAATCAGTGAGACTCCCACAGGGTTCAGTGTTAATCAGTGAGACTCCCATAGGGTTCAGTGACAATCACTGAGACTCCCATAGGGTTCAGTGTTAATCAGTGAGACTCCCATAGGGTTCAGTGTTAATCAGTGAGGCTCCCACAGGGTTCAGTGACAATCACTGAGACTCCCATAGGGTTCAGTGTTAATCAGTGAGACTCCCATAGGGTTCAGTGTTAATCAGTGAGACTCCCATAGGGTTCAGTGTTGATCAGTGAGACTCCCACAGAGTCCACTGTTAGTCAGCGAGACTCCCACAGGGTTCACTGTTAATCAGTGACACTCCCCTAGGGTTCGTGTGTTAATGAGTGAGACTCCCACAGGGTTCAGTGTTAATCAGTGAGACTCCCACAGGGTTCAGTGTTAATCCGTGAGACTCCCATAGGGTTCAGTGTTAATCAGTGAGACTCCCACAGGGTTCAGTGTTAATCAGTGAGACACCCACAGGTTTCAGTGTTAATCAGTGAGACTCCCATAGGGTTCAGTGTTAATCAGTGAGACTCCCATAGGGTTCAGTGTTAATCAGTGAGACTCCCACAGGGTTCAGTGTTAATCAGTGAGACTCCCACAGGGTTCAGTATTAATCAGTGAGCGTCCCATAGGGTTCAGTGTTAATCAGTGAGACTCCAACAGGGTTCAGTGTTAATCAGTGAGACTCCCCCAGGGTTCAGTGTTAATCAGTGAGACCCCCCCAGCGTTCAGTGTTAATCAGTGAGACTCCCATAGGGTTCAGTGTTAATCAGTGAGACTCCCACAGGGTTCAGTGTTAATCAGTGAGACGCCAACAGGGTTCAGTGTTAATCAGTGAGACTCCCACAGGGTTCAGTGTTAATCACTGGGACTCCCATAGGGTTCAGTGTTAATCAATGAGACTCCCATAGGGTTCAGTGTTAATCATTGAGGCTCCCACAGGGTTCAGTGTTAATTAGTCAGACTCCCACAGGTTTCAGTGTTAATCAGTGAGACTCCCATAGGGTTCAGTGTTAATCACTGAGACTCCCCTAGGGTCCGTGCGTTAATCAGTAAGACTCCGACATTGTTCAGTGTTAATCAGTGAGACTCCCATAGGGTTCAGTGCTAATCAGTGAGACTCCCACAAGGTTCAGTGTTAATCAGTGAGACTCCCACAGGGTTCAGTGTTAATCAGTGAGACTCCCACAGGGTTCAGTGTTAATCAGTGAGACTCACATAGGGTTCAGTGACAATCACTGAGACTCCAATAGGGTTCAGTGTTAATCAGTGAGACTCCCATAGGGTTCAGTGTTAATCAGTGAGGCTCCCACAGGGTTCAGTGACAATCACTGAGACTCCCATAGGGTTCAGTGTTAATCAGTGAGACTCCCATAGGGTTCAGTGTTAATCAGTGAGAATCCCATAGGGTTCATTGTTGATCAGTGAGACTCCCACAGAGTCCACTGTTAATCAGCGAGACTCCCACAGGGTTCACTGTTAATCAGTGACACTCCCCTAGATTTCGTGTGTTAATGAGTGAGACTCCCACAGGGTTCAGTGTTAATCAGTGAGACTCCCACAGGGTTCAGTGTTAATCATTGAGGCTCCCACAGGGTTCAGTGTTAATCAATGAGACTCCCATAGGGTTCAGTGTTAATCAGTGAGACTCCCCTAGGGTTCAGTGTTAATCAGTGAGACTCCCAGAGGGTTCAGTGTTAATCAGTGAGACTCCCGTGGGGTTCAGTGTTAATCAGTGCGACTCCCATAGGGTTCAGTGTTAATCAGTGAGACTCCCATAGGGTTCAGTGTTAATCAGTGAGACTCCCATAGGGTTCAGTGTTAATCAGTGAGACTCCCATAGGGTTCAGTGTTATCCAGTGAGACTCCCACAGGTTTCAGTGTTAATCAGTGTGACTCCCATAGGGTTCAGTGTTAATCAGTGAGACTCCCACAGGGTTCAGTGTTAATCAATGAGACTCCCACGGGGTTCAGTATTAATCAGTGATACACCCATAGGGTTCAGTGTTAATCAGTGAGACTCCCATAGGGTTCAGTGTTAATCAGTGAGACTCCCATAGGGTTCAGTGTTAATCAGTGAGACTCCCATAGGGTTCAGTGTTAATCAGTGAGACTCCCACAGTGTTCAGTGTTAATTAGTGAGACTCCCACAGGGTTCAGTGTTAATCAGTGAGACTCCCATAGGGTTAAGTTTTAATCAGTGAGACTCCCACAGTGTTCAGTGTTAATCAGTGAGACTCCCACAGTGTTCAGTGTTAATCAGTGAGACTGCCATAGGGTTCAGTGTTAATCAGTGAGACTCCCACAGGGTTCAGTGTTAATCAGTGAGACTCAAATTGGGTTCAGTGTTAATCAGTGAGACTCCCACAGGGTTCAGTGTTAATCAGTGAGACTCCCACAGTTTTCAGTGTTAATCAGTGAGACTCCCACAGGGTTCAGTGTTAATCATTGAGGCTCCCACAGGGTTCAGTGTTAATTAGTGAGACTCCCACAGGCTTCAGTGTTAATCAGTGAGACGCCCATAGGGTTCAGTGTTAATCAGTGAGACTCCCACAGGGTTCAGTGTTAATCAGTGAGACTCCCACAGGGTTCAGTGTTAATCAGTGAGACTCCCACAGGGTTCAGTGTTAATCAGTGAGACTCCCATAGGGTTCAGTGACAATCACTGAGACTCCCATAGGGTTCAGTGTTAATCATTGAGACTCCCATAGGGTTCAGTGTTAATCAATGAGGCTCCCACAGGGTTCAGTGACAATCATTGAGACTCCCATAGGGCTCAGTGTTAATCAGTGAGACTCCCATAGGGTTCAGTGTTAATCAGTGAGACTCCCATAGGGTTCAGTGTTGATCAGTGAGACTCCCACAGAGTCCACTGTTAATCAGCGAGACTCCCACAGGGTTCACTGTTAATCAGTGACACTCCCCTAGGGTTCGTGTGTTAATGATTGAGACTCCCACAGGGTTCAGTGTTAATCAGTGAGACTCCCACAGGGTTCAGTATTAATCAATGAGACTCCCATAGGGTTCAGTGTTAATCAGTGATACTCCCATATGGTTCAGTGTTAATCAGTGAGACTCCCACAGAGTTCACTGTTAATCAATGAGACTCCCACAGGGTTCAGTGTTAATCAGTAAGACTACCCTAGGGTTCAGTGTTAATCAGTGAGACTCCCATAGGGTTCAGTGTTAATTAATGAGACTCCCATAGGGTTCAGTGTTAATCAGTGAGACTCCCATAGGGTTCAGTGTTATCCAGTGAGACTCCCACAGGTTTCAGTGTTAATCAGTGAGACTCCCATAGGGATCAGTGTTAATCAGTGAGACTCCCATAGGGTTCAGTGTTAATCAGTGAGACTCCCACAGGGTTCAGTGTTAATCAATGACACTCCCACAGGGTTCAGTATTAATCAGTGATACTTCCATAGGGTTCAGTGTTAATCAGTGAGACTCCCATAGGGTTCAGTGTTAATCAGTGAGACTCCCATAGGGTTCAGTGTTAATCAGTGAGACTCCCATAGGGTTCAGTGTTAATCAGTGAGACTCCCACAGTGTTCAGTGTTAATCAGTGAGACTCCCACAGGGTTCAGTGTTAATCATTGAGACTCCCATAGGGTTAAGTGTTAATCAGTGAGACTCCCATAGTGTTCAGTGTTAATCATTGAGACTCCCACAGGGTTCAGTGTTAATCAGTGAGACTCAAATTGGGTTCAGTGTTAATCAGTGAGACTCCCACAGGGTTCAGTGTTAATCAGTGAGACTCCCACAGTTTTCAGTGTTAATCAGTGAGACTCCCACAGGGTTCAGTGTTAATCAGTGAGACTCCCACAGGGCTCAGTGTTAATCAGTGAGACTCCCACAGGGCTCAGTGTTAATCAGTGAGACTCTCATAGGGTTCAGTGTTAATCAGTGAGACTCCCACAGGGTTCAGTGTTAATCAGTGAGACTCCCACATAGTTCAGTGTTAATCAGTGAGACTCCCATTGGGTTCAGTGTTAATCAGTGAGACTCCCACAGGGTTCAGTGTTAATCAGTGAGACTTCCACATTGTTCAGTGTTAATCATTGAGACTCCCACAGGGTTCAGTGTTAATCAGTGAGACTCCCACAGGGTTCAGTGTTAATCACTGAGACTCCCATAGGGTTCAGTGACAATCACTGAGACTCCCATAGGGTTCAGTGTTAATCAGTGAGACTCCCATAGGGTTCAGTGTTAATCAGTGAGGCTCCCACAGGGTTCAGTGACAATCACTGAGACTCCCATAGGGTTCAGTGTTAATCAGTGAGACTCCAATAGGGTTCAGTGTTAATCAGTGAGACTTCCATAGGGTTCAGTGTTGATCAGTGAGACTCCCACAGAGTCCACTGTTAATCAGTGAGACTCCCACAGTGTTCACTGTTAATCAGTGACACTACCCTAGGGTTCGTGTGTTAATGAGTGAGACTCCCACAGGGTTCAGTGTTAATCAGTGAGACTCCCACAGGGTTCAGTGTTAATCAGTGAGACTACCATAGGGTTCAGTGTTAATCAGTGATACTCCCATAGGGTTCAGTGTTAATCAGTGAGACTCCCACAGAGTTCACTGTTAATCAATGAGACTCCCATAGGGTTCAGTGTTAATCAGTGACACTCCCCTAGGGTTCAGTGTTAATCAGTGAGACTCCCAGAGGGTTCAGTGTTAATCAGTGAGACTCCCGTAGGGTTCATTGTTAATCAGTGAGACTCCCATAGGGTTCAGTATTAATCAGTGAGACTCCCATAGGGTTCAGTGTTAATCAGTGAGACTCCCATAGGGTTCAGTGTTAATCATTGAGACTCCCATAGGGTTCAGTGTTATCCAGTGAGACTCCCACAGGTTTCAGTTTTAATCAGTGATACTCCCATAGGGTTCAGTGTTAATCAGTGAGACTCCCATAGGGTTCAGTTTTAATCAGTGAGACTCCCATAGGGTTCAGTGTTAATCATTGAGACTCCCATAGGGTTAAGTGTTAATCAGTGAGACTCCCATAGTGTTCAGTGTTAATCATTGAGACTCCCACAGGGTTCAGTGTTAATCAGTGAGACTCAAATTGGGTTCAGTGTTAATCAGTGAGACTCCCACAGGGTTCAGTGTTAATCAGTGAGTCTCCCACAGTTTTCAGTGTTAATCAGTGAGACTCCCACAGGGTTCAGTGTTAATCAGTGAGACTCCCACAGGGCTCAGTGTTAATCAGTGAGACTCCCACAGGGCTCAGTGTTAATCAGTGAGACTCCCACAGTGTTCACTGTTAATCAGTGACACTACCCTAGGGTTCGTGTGTTAATGAGTGAGACTCCCACAGGGTTCAGTGTTAATCAGTGAGACTCCCACAGGGTTCAGTGTTAATCAGTGAGACTACCATAGGGTTCAGTGTTAATCAGTGATACTCCCATAGGGTTCAGTGTTAATCAGTGAGACTCCCGTAGGGTTCAGTGTTAATCAGTGAGACTCCCATAGGGTTCAGTATTAATCAGTGAGACTCCCATAGGGTTCAGTGTTAATCAGTGAGACTCCCATAGGGTTCAGTGTTAATCATTGAGACTCCCATAGGGTTCAGTGTTATCCAGTGAGACTCCCACAGGTTTCAGTTTTAATCAGTGAGACTCCCATAGGGTTCAGTGTTAATCAGTGAGACTCCCATAGGGTTCAGTGTTAATCAATGAGACTCCCACAGGGTTCAGCATTAATCAGTGATACTCCCATAGGGTTCAGTGTTAATCAGTGAGACTCCCATAGGGTTCAGTTTTAATCAGTGAGACTCCCATAGGGTTCAGTGTTAATCATTGAGACTCCCATAGGGTTAAGTGTTAATCAGTGAGACTCCCATAGTGTTCAGTGTTAATCATTGAGACTCCCACAGGGTTCAGTGTTAATCAGTGAGACTCAAATTGGGTTCAGTGTTAATCAGTGAGACTCCCACAGGGTTCAGTGTTAATCAGTGAGTCTCCCACAGTTTTCAGTGTTAATCAGTGAGACTCCCACAGGGTTCAGTGTTAATCAGTGAGACTCCCACAGGGCTCAGTGTTAATCAGTAAGACTCCCACAGGGCTCAGTGTTAATCAGTGAGACTCTCATAGGGTTCAGTGTTAATCAGTGAGACTCCCACAGGGTTCAGTGTTAATCAGTGAGACTCCCACATAGTTCAGTGTTAATCAGTGAGACTCCCAGTGGGTTCAGTGTTAATCAGTGAGACTCCCACAGGGTTCAGTGTTAATCAGTGAGACTTCCACATTGTTCAGTGTTAATCAGTGAGACTCCCACAGGGTTCAGTGTTAATCAGTGAGACTCCCACAGGGTTCAGTATTAATCACTGAGACTCCCATAGGGTTCAGTGACAATCACTGAGACTCCCATAGGGTTCAGTGTTAATCAGTGAGACTCCCATAGGGTTCAGTGTTAATCAGTGAGGCTCCCACAGGGTTCAGTGACAATCACTGAGACTCCCATAGGGTTCAGTGTTAATCAGTGAGACTCCAATAGGGTTCAGTGTTAATCAGTGAGACTCCCATAGGGTTCAGTGTTGATCAGTGAGACTCCCACAGAGTCCACTGTTAATCAGTGAGACTCCCACAGTGTTCACTGTTAATCAGTGACACTACCCTAGGGTTCGTGTGTTAATGAGTGAGACTCCCACAGGGTTCAGTGTTAATCAGTGAGACTCCCACAGGGTTCAGTGTTAATCAGTGAGACTACCATAGGGTTCAGTGTTAATCAGTGATACTCCCATAGGGTTCAGTGTTAATCAGTGAGACTCCCACAGAGTTCACTGTTAATCAATGAGACTCCCATAGGGTTCAGTGTTATTCAGTGACACTCCCCTAGGGTTCAGTGTTAATCAGTGAGACTCCCATAGGGTTCAGTGTTAATCAGTGAGACTCCCATAGGGTTCAGTATTAATCAGTGAGACTCCCATAGGGTTCAGTGTTAATCAGTGAGACTCCCATAGGGTTCAGTGTTAATCATTGAGACTCCCATAGGGTTCAGTGTTATCCAGTGAGACTCCAACAGGTTTCAGTGTTAATCAGTGAGTCTCCCATAGGGTTCAGTGTTAATCAGTGAGACTCCCATAGGGTTCAGTGTTAATCAGTGAGACTCCCACAGGGTTCAGTGTTAATCAATGAGACTCCCACAGGGTTCAGCATTAATCAGTGATACTCCCATAGGGTTCAGTGTTAATCAGTGAGACTCCCATAGGGTTCAGTGTTAATCAGTGAGACTCCTATAGGGTTCAGTGTTAATCAGTGAGACTCCCATAGGGTTCAGTGTTAATCAGTGAGACTCCCACAGTGTTCAGTGTTAATCAGTGAGACTCCCACAGGGTTCAGTGTTAATCAGTGAGACTCCCATAGGGTTCAGTGTTAATCAGTGATACTCCCACAGGGTTCAGTGTTAATCAATGACACTCCCACAGGGTTCAGTATTAATCAGTGATACTCCCATAGGGTTCAGTGTTAATCAGTGAGACTCCCATAGGGTTCAGTGTTAATCAGTGAGACTCCCATAGGGTTCAGTGTTAACCAGTGAGACTCCCATAGGGTTCAGTGTTAATCAGTGAGACTCCCACAGTGTTCAGTGTTAATCAGTGAGAATCCCACAGGGTTCAGTGTTAATCATTGAGACTCCCATAGGGTTAAGTGTTAATCAGTGAGACTCCCATAGTGTTCAGTGTTAATCAGAGAGACTCCCACAGGGTTCAGTGTTAATCAGTGAGACTCAAATTGGGTTCAGTGTTAATCAGTGAGACTCCCACAGGGTTCAGTGTTAATCAGTGAGACTCCCACAGTCTTCAGTGTTAATCAGTGAGACTCCCACAGGGTTCAGTGTTAATCAGTGAGACTCCCACAGGGCTCAGTGTTAATCAGTGAGACTCCCACAGGGCTCAGTGTTAATCAGTGAGACTCTCATAGGGATCAGTGTTAATCAGTGAGACTCCCACAGGGTTCAGTGTTAATCAGTGAGACTCCCACATAGTTCAGTGTTAATCAGTGAGACTCCCATTGGGTTCAGTGTTAATCAGTGAGACTCCCACAGGGTTCAGTGTTAATCAGTGAGACTTCCACAGTGTTCAGTGTTAATCAGTGAGACTCCCACAGGGTTCAGTGTTAATCAGTGAGACTCCCACAGGGTTCAGTGTTAATCACTGAGACTCCCATAGGGTTCAGTGACAATCACTGAGACTCCCATAGGGTTCAGTGTTAATCAGTGAGACTCCCATAGGGTTCAGTGTTAATCAGTGAGGCTCCCACAGGGTTCAGTGACAATCACTGAGACTCCTATAGGGTTCAGTGTTAATCAGTGAGACTCCAATAGGGTTCAGTGTTAATCAGTGACACTCCCCTAGGGTTCGTGTGTTAATGAGTGAGACTCCCACAGGGTTCAGTGTTAATCAGTGAGACTCCCACAGGGTTCAGTGTTAATCAGTGAGACTACCATAGGGTTCAGTGTTAATCAGTGATACTCCCATAGGGTTCAGTGTTAATCAGTGAGACTCCCACAGAGTTCACTGTTAATCAATGAGACTCCCATAGGGTTCAGTGTTAATCAGTGACACTCCCCTAGGGTTCAGTGTTAATCAGTGAGACTCCCAGAGGGTTCAGTGTTAATCAGTGAGACTCCCGTAGGGTTCAGTGTTAATCAGTGAGACTCCCATAGGGTTCAGTATTAATCAGTGAGACTCCCATAGGGTTCAGTGTTAATCAGTGAGACTCCCATAGGGTTCAGTGTTAATCATTGAGACTCCCATAGGGTTCAGTGTTATCCAGTGAGACTCCCACAGGTTTCAGTGTTAATCAGTGAGACTCCCATAGGGTTCAGTGTTAATCAGTGAGACTCCCATAGGGTTCAGTGTTAATCAGTGATACTCCCATAGGGTTCAGTGTTAATCAGTGAGACTCCCACAGAGTTCACTGTTAATCAATGAGACTCCCATAGGGTTCAGTGTTATTCAGTGACACTCCCCTAGGGTTCAGTGTTAATCAGTGAGACTCCCATAGGGTTCAGTGTTAATCAGTGAGACTCCCATAGGGTTCAGTATTAATCAGTGAGACTCCCATAGGGTTCAGTGTTAATCAGTGAGACTCCCATAGGGTTCAGTGTTAATCATTGAGACTCCCATAGGGTTCAGTGTTATCCAGTGAGACTCCCACAGGTTTCAGTGTTAATCAGTGAGTCTCCCATAGGGTTCAGTGTTAATCAGTGAGACTCCCATAGGGTTCAGTGTTAATCAGTGAGACTCCCACAGGGTTCAGTGTTAATCAATGAGACTCCCACAGGGTTCAGCATTAATCAGTGATACTCCCATAGGGTTCAGTGTTAATCAGTGAGACTCCCATAGGGTTCAGTGTTAATCAGTGAGACTCCTATAGGGTTCAGTGTTAATCAGTGAGACTCCCATAGGGTTCAGTGTTAATCAGTGAGACTCCCACAGTGTTCAGTGTTAATCAGTGAGACTCCCACAGGGTTCAGTGTTAATCAGTGAGACTCCCATAGGGTTCAGTGTTAATCAGTGATACTCCCACAGGGTTCAGTGTTAATCAATGACACTCCCACAGGGTTCAGTATTAATCAGTGATACTCCCATAGGGTTCAGTGTTAATCAGTGAGACTCCCATAGGGTTCAGTGTTAATCAGTGAGACTCCCATAGGGTTCAGTGTTAATCAGTGAGACTCCCATAGGGTTCAGTGTTAATCAGTGAGACTCCCACAGTGTTCAGTGTTAATCAGTGAGAATCCCACAGGGTTCAGTGTTAATCATTGAGACTCCCATAGGGTTAAGTGTTAATCAGTGAGACTCCCATAGTGTTCAGTGTTAATCAGAGAGACTCCCACAGGGTTCAGTGTTAATCAGTGAGACTCAAATTGGGTTCAGTGTTAATCAGTGAGACTCCCACAGGGTTCAGTGTTAATCAGTGAGACTCCCACAGTCTTCAGTGTTAATCAGTGAGACTCCCACAGGGTTCAGTGTTAATCAGTGAGACTCCCACAGGGCTCAGTGTTAATCAGTGAGACTCCCACAGGGCTCAGTGTTAATCAGTGAGACTCTCATAGGGATCAGTGTTAATCAGTGAGACTCCCACAGGGTTCAGTGTTAATCAGTGAGACTCCCACATAGTTCAGTGTTAATCAGTGAGACTCCCATTGGGTTCAGTGTTAATCAGTGAGACTCCCACAGGGTTCAGTGTTAATCAGTGAGACTTCCACAGTGTTCAGTGTTAATCAGTGAGACTCCCACAGGGTTCAGTGTTAATCAGTGAGACTCCCACAGGGTTCAGTGTTAATCACTGAGACTCCCATAGGGTTCAGTGACAATCACTGAGACTCCCATAGGGTTCAGTGTTAATCAGTGAGACTCCCATAGGGTTCAGTGTTAATCAGTGAGGCTCCCACAGGGTTCAGTGACAATCACTGAGACTCCTATAGGGTTCAGTGTTAATCAGTGAGACTCCAATAGGGTTCAGTGTTAATCAGTGACACTCCCCTAGGGTTCGTGTGTTAATGAGTGAGACTCCCACAGGGTTCAGTGTTAATCAGTGAGACTCCCACAGGGTTCAGTGTTAATCAGTGAGACTACCATAGGGTTCAGTGTTAATCAGTGATACTCCCATAGGGTTCAGTGTTAATCAGTGAGACTCCCACAGAGTTCACTGTTAATCAATGAGACTCCCATAGGGTTCAGTGTTAATCAGTGACACTCCCCTAGGGTTCAGTGTTAATCAGTGAGACTCCCAGAGGGTTCAGTGTTAATCAGTGAGACTCCCGTAGGGTTCAGTGTTAATCAGTGAGACTCCCATAGGGTTCAGTATTAATCAGTGAGACTCCCATAGGGTTCAGTGTTAATCAGTGAGACTCCCATAGGGTTCAGTGTTAATCATTGAGACTCCCATAGGGTTCAGTGTTATCCAGTGAGACTCCCACAGGTTTCAGTGTTAATCAGTGAGACTCCCATAGGGTTCAGTGTTAATCAGTGAGACTCCCATAGGGTTCAGTGTTAATCAGTGAGACTCCCACAGGGTTCAGTGTTAATCAATGAGACTCCCACAGGGTTCAGTATTAATCAGTGATACTCCCATAGGGTTCAGTGTTAATCAGTGAGACTCCCATAGGGTTCAGTGTTAATCAGTGAGACTCCCATAGGGTTCAGTGTTAATCAGTGAGACTCCCATATGGTTCAGTGTTAATCAGTGAGACCCCCACAGTGTTCAGTGTTAATCAGTGAGACTCCCACAGGGTTCAGTGTTAATCAGTGAGACTCACATAGGGTTAAGTTTTAATCAGTGAGACTCCCACAGTGTTCAGTGTTAATCAGTGAGACTCCCACAGGGTTCAGTGTTAATCAGTGAGACTCCCATAGGGTTCAGTGTTAATCAGTGAGACTCCCACAGGGTTCAGTGTTAATCAGTGAGACTCAAATTGGGTTCAGTGTTAATCAGTGAGACTCCCACAGGGTTCGGTGTTAATCAGTGAGACTGCCACCGTTTTCAGTGTTAATCAGTGAGACTCCCACAGGGTTCAGTGTTAATCAGTGAGACTCCCATAGGGTTCAGTGTTAATCAGTGAGACTCCCACAGGGTTTAGTGTTAATCAGTGAGACTCAAATTGGGTTCACTGTTAATCAGTGAGACTCCCACAGGGTTCGGTGTTAATCAGTGAGACTACCACAGTTTTCAGTGTTAATCAGTGAGACTCCCACAGGGTTCAGTGTTAATCATTGAGGCTCCCATAGGGTTCAGTGTTAATTAGTGAGACTCCCACAGGCTTCACTGTTAATCAGTGAGACTCCCATAGGGTTCAGTGTTAATCACTGAGACTCCCCTAGGGTCCGTGTGTTAATCAGTAAGACTCCGACAGGGTTCAGTGTTAATCAGTGAGACTCCCATAGGGTTCAGGGTTAATCAGTGAGACTCCCACAGGGTTCAGTGTTAATCAGTGAGACTCCCACAGGGTTCAGTGTTAATCAGTGAGACTCCCACAAGGTTCAGTGTTAATCACTGAGACTCCCATAGGGTTCAGTATTAATCAGTGAGGCTCCCACCAGGTTCAGTGACAATCACTGAGACTCCCATAGGGTTCAGTGTTAATAAGTGAGACTCCTATAGGGTTCAGTGTTAATCAGTGAGACTCCCAAAGCGTTCAGGGTTAATCAGTGAGACTCCCACAGGGTTCAGTGTTAATCAGTGAGACTCCCACAGGGTTCAGTGTTAATCAGTGAGACTCCCACAAGGTTCAGTGTTAATCACTGAGACTCCCATAGGGTTCAGTATTAATCAGTGAGGCTCCCACCAGGTTCAGTGACAATCACTGAGACTCCCATAGGGTTCAGTGTTAATAAGTGAGACTCCTATAGGGTTCAGTGTTAATCAGTGAGACTCCCAAAGCGTTCAGTGTTAATCAGTGAGACTCCCACAGAGTTCACTGTTAATCAATGAGACTCCCATAGGGTTCAGTGTTAATCAGTGACACTCCCCTAGGGTTCAGTGTTAATCAGTGAGACTCCCAGAGGGTTCAGTGTTAATCAGTGAGACTCCCGTAGGGTTCAGTGTTAATTAATGAGACTCCCATAGGGTTCAGTGTTAATCAGTGAGACTCCCATAGGGTTCAGTGTTATCCAGTGAGACTCCCACAGGTTTCAGTGTTAATCAGTGAGACTCCCATAGGGTTCAGTGTTAATCAGTGAGACTCCCATAGGGTTCAGTGTTAATCAATGACACTCCCACAGGGTTCAGTATTAATCAGTGATGCTCCCATAGGCTTCAGTGTTAATCAGTGAGACTCCCATAGGGTTCAGTGTTAATCAGTGAGACTCCCAAAGGGTTCAGTGTTAATCAGTGAGACTCCCATAGGGTTCAGTGTTAATCAGTGAGACTCCCACAGTGTTCAGTGTTAATCAGTGAGACTCCCACAGGGTTCAGTGTTAATCATTGAGACTCCCATAGGGTTAAGTGTTAATCAGTGAGACTCCCATAGTGTTCAGTGTTAATCATTGAGACTCCCACAGGGTTCAGTGTTAATCAGTGAGACTAAAATTGGGTTCAGTGTTAATCAGTGAGACTCCCACAGGGTTCAGTGTTAATCAGTGAGACTCCCACAGTTTTCAGTGTTAATCAGTGAGACTCCCACAGGGTTCAGTGTTAATCAGTGAGACTCCCACAGGGTTCAGTGTTAATCAGTGAGACTCCCACAGGGCTCAGTGTTAATCAGTGAGACTCTCATAGGGTTCAGTGTTAATCAGTGAGACTCCCACAGGGTTCAGTGTTAATCAGTGAGACTCCCACATAGTTCAGTGTTAATCAGTGAGACTCCCACAGGGTTCAGTGTTAATCAGTGAGACTTCCACATTGTTCAGTGTTAATCAGTGAGACTCCCACAGGGTTCAGTGTTAATCAGTGAGACTCCCACAGGGTTCAGTGTTAATCACTGAGACTCCCATAGGGTTCAGTGACAATCACTGAGACTCCCATAGGGTTCAGTGTTAATCAGTGAGACTCCCATAGGGTTCAGTGTTAATCAGTGAGGCTCCCACAGGGTTCAGTGACAATCACTGAGACTCCCATAGGGTTCAGTGTTAATCAGTGAGACTCCAATAGGGTTCAGTTTTAATCAGTGAGACTCCCATAGGGTTCAGTGTTGATCAGTGAGACTCCCACAGAGTCCACTGTTAATCAGTGAGACTCCCACCGTGTTCACTGTTAATCAGTGACACTACCCTAGGGTTCGTGTGTTAATGAGTGAGACTCCCACAGGGTTCAGTGTTAATCAGTGAGACTCCCACAGGGTTCAGTGTTAATCAGTGAGACTACCATAGGGTTCAGTATTAATCAGTGATACTCCCATAGGGTTCAGTGTTAATCAGTGAGACTCCCACAGAGTTCACTGTTAATCAATGAGACTCCCATAGGGTTCAGTGTTAATCAGTGACACTCCCCTAGGGTTCAGTGTTAATCAGTGAGGCTCCCATAGGGTTCAGTGTTAATCAGTGAGACTCCCATAGGGTTCAGTATTAATCAGTGAGACTCCCATAGGGTTCAGTGTTAATCAGTGAGACTCCCATAGGGTTCAGTGTTAATCATTGAGACTCCCATAGGGTTCAGTGTTATCCAGTGAGACTCCCACAGGTTTCAGTGTTAATCAGTGAGTCTCCCATAGGGTTCAGTGTTAATCAGTGAGACTCCCATAGGGTTCAGTGTTAATCAGTGAGACTCCCACAGGGTTCAGTGTTAATCAATGAGACTCCCACAGGGTTCAGCATTAATCAGTGATACTCCCATAGGGTTCAGTGTTAATCAGTGAGACTCCCATAGGGTTCAGTGTTAATCAGTGAGACTCCCATAGGGTTCAGTGTTAATCAGTGAGACTCCCATAGGGTTCAGTGTTAATCAGTGAGACTCCCACAGTGTTCAGTGTTAATCAGTGAGACTCCCACAGGGTTCAGTGTTAATCAGTGAGACTCCCATAGGGTTAAGTTTTAATCAGTGAGACTCCCACAGTGTTCAGTGTTAATCAGTGAGGCTCCCACAGGGTTCAGTGTTAATCAGTGAGACTCCCATAGGGTTCAGTGTTAATCAGTGAGACTCCCACAGGGTTCAGTGTTAATCAATGACACTCCCACAGGGTTCAGTATTAATCAGTGATACTCCCATAGGGTTCAGTGTTAATCAGTGAGACTCCCATAGGGTTCAGTGTTAATCAGTGAGACTCCCATAGGGTTCAGTGTTAATCAGTGAGACTCCCATAGGGTTCAGTGTTAATCAGTGAGACTCCCACAGTGTTCAGTGTTAATCAGTGAGAATCCCACAGGGTTCAGTGTTAATCATTGAGACTCCCATAGGGTTAAGTGTTAATCAGTGAGACTCCCATAGTGTTCAGTGTTAATCAGAGAGACTCCCACAGGGTTCAGTGTTAATCAGTGAGACTCAAATTGGGTTCAGTGTTAATCAGTGAGACTCCCACAGGGTTCAGTGTTAATCAGTGAGACTCCCACAGTTTTCAGTGTTAATCAGTGAGACTCCCACAGGGTTCAGTGTTAATCAGTGAGACTCCCACAGGGCTCAGTGTTAATCAGTGAGACTCCCACAGGGCTCAGTGTTAATCAGTGAGACTCTCATAGGGTTCAGTGTTAATCAGTGAGACTCCCACAGGGTTCAGTGTTAATCAGTGAGACTCCCACATAGTTCAGTGTTAATCAGTGAGACTCCCATTGGGTTCAGTGTTAATCAGTGAGACTCCCACAGGGTTCAGTGTTAATCAGTGAGACTTCCACAGTGTTCAGTGTTAATCAGTGAGACTCCCACAGGGTTCAGTGTTAATCAGTGAGACTCCCACAGGGTTCAGTGTTAATCACTGAGACTCCCTTAGGGTTCAGTGACAATCACTGAGACTCCCATAGGGTTCAGTGTTAATCAGTGAGACTCCCATAGGGTTCAGTGTTAATCAGTGAGGCTCCCACAGGGTTCAGTGACAATCACTGAGACTCCTATAGGGTTCAGTGTTAATCAGTGAGACTCCAATAGGGTTCAGTGTTAATCAGTGAGACTCCCATAGGGTTCAGTGTTGATCAGTGAAACTCCCACAGAGTCCACTGTTAATCAGTGAGACTCCCACAGGGTTCACTGTTAATCAGTGACACTCCCCTAGGGTTCGTGTGTTAATGAGTGAGACTCCCACAGGGTTCAGTGTTAATCAGTGAGACTCCCACAGGGTTCAGTGTTAATCAGTGAGACTACCATAGGGTTCAGTGTTAATCAGTGATACTCCCATAGGGTTCAGTGTTAATCAGTGAGACTCCCACAGGGTTCACTGTTAATCAGTGACACTCCCCTAGGGTTCGTGTGTTAATGAGTGAGACTCCCACAGGGTTCAGTGTTAATCAGTGAGACTCCGACAGGGTTCAGTGTTAATCAGTGAGACTCCCATAGGGTTCAGTGTTAATCAGTGACACTCCCCTAGGGTTCAGTGTTAATCAGTGAGACTCCCAGAGGGTTCAGTGTTAATCAGTGAGACTCCCGTAGGGTTCAGTGTTAATCAGTGAGACTCCCATAGGGTTCAGTATTAATCAGTGAGACTCCCATAGGGTTCAGTGTTAATCAGTGAGACTCCCATAGGGTTCAGTGTTAATCATTGAGACCCCCATAGGGTTCAGTGTTATCCAGTGAGACTCCCACAGGTTTCAGTGTTAATCAGTGAGACTCCCATAGGGTTCAGTGTTAATCAGTGAGACTCCCATAGGGTTCAGTGTTAATCAGTGAGACTCCCACAGGGTTCAGTGTTAATCAATGAGACTCCCACAGGGTTCAGTATTAATCAGTGATACTCCCATAGGGTTCAGTGTTAATCAGTGAGACTCCCATAGGGTTCAGTGTTAATCAGTGAGACTCCCATAGGGTTCAGTGTTAATCAGTGAGACTCCCATAGGGTTCAGTGTTAATCAGTGAGACCCCCACAGTGTTCAGTGTTAATCAGTGAGACTCCCACAGGGTTCAGTGTTAATCAGTGAGACTCCCATAGGGTTAAGTTTTAATCAGTGAGACTCCCACAGTGTTCAGTGTTAATCAGTGAGACTCCCACAGGGTTCAGTGTTAATCAGTGAGACTCCCATAGGGTTCAGTGTTAATCAGTGAGACTCCCACAGGGTTCAGTGTTAATCAGTGAGACTCAAATTGGGTTCAGTGTTAATCAGTGAGACTCCCACAGGGTTCGGTGTTAATCAGTGAGACTACCACAGTTTTCAGTGTTAATCAGTGAGACTCCCACAGGGTTCAGTGTTAATCAGTGAGACTCCCATAGGGTTCAGTGTTAATCAGTGAGACTCCCACAGGGTTTAGTGTTAATCAGTGAGACTCAAATTGGGTTCACTGTTAATCAGTGAGACTCCCACAGGGTTCGGTGTTAATCAGTGAGACTACCACAGTTTTCAGTGTTAATCAGTGAGACTCCCACAGGGTTCAGTGTTAATCATTGAGGCTCCCATAGGGTTCAGTGTTAATTAGTGAGACTCCCACAAGCTTCACTGTTAATCAGTGAGACTCCCATAGGGTTCAGTGTTAATCACTGAGACTCCCCTAGGGTCCGTGTGTTAATCAGTAAGACTCCGACAGGGTTCAGTGTTAATCAGTGAGACTCCCATAGGGTTCAGGGTTAATCAGTGAGACTCCCACAGGGTTCAGTGTTAATCAGTGAGACTCCCACAGGGTTCAGTGTTAATCAGTGAGACTCCCACAGGGTTCAGTGTTAATCACTGAGACTCCCATAGGGTTCAGTGACAATCACTGAGACTCCCATAGGGTTCAGTGTTAATCAGTGAGACTCCCATAGGGTTCAGTATTAATCAGTGAGGCTCCCACCAGGTTCAGTGACAATCACTGAGACTCCCATAGGGTTCAGTGTTAATAAGTGGGGCTCCCATAGGGTTCAGTGTTAATCAGTGAGACTCCCAAAGCGTTCAGTGTTAATCAGTGAGACTCCCACAGAGTTCACTGTTAATCAATGAGACTCCCATAGGGTTCAGTGTTAATCAGTGACACTCCCCTAGGGTTCAGTGTTAATCAGTGAGACTCCCAGAGGGTTCAGTGTTAATCAGTGAGACTCCCGTAGGGTTCAGTGTTAATTAATGAGACTCCCATAGGGTTCAGTGTTAATCAGTGAGACTCCCATAGGGTTCAGTGTTATCCAGTGAGACTCCCACAGGTTTCAGTGTTAATCAGTGAGACTCCCATAGGGTTCAGTGTTAATCAGTGAGACTCCCATAGGGTTCAGTGTTAATCAGTGAGACTCCCACAGGGTTCAGTGTTAATCAATGACACTCCCACAGGGTTCAGTATTAATCAGTGATACTCCCATAGGGTTCAGTGTTAATCAGTGAGACTCCCATAGGGTTCAGTGTTAATCAGTGAGACTCCCATAGGGTTCAGTGTTAATCAGTGAGACTCCCAAAGCGTTCAGTGTTAATCAGTGAGACTCCCACAGAGTTCACTGTTAATCAATGAGACTCCCATAGGGTTCAGTGTTAATCAGTGACACTCCCCTAGGGTTCAGTGTTAATCAGTGAGACTCCCAGAGGGTTCAGTGTTAATCAGTGAGACTCCCGTAGGGTTCAGTGTTAATTAATGAGACTCCCATAGGGTTCAGTGTTAATCAGTGAGACTCCCATAGGGTTCAGTGTTATCCAGTGAGACTCCCACAGGTTTCAGTGTTAATCAGTGAGACTCCCATAGGGTTCAGTGTTAATCAGTGAGACTCCCATAGGGTTCAGTGTTAATCAGTGAGACTCCCACAGGGTTCAGTGTTAATCAATGACACTCCCACAGGGTTCAGTATTAATCAGTGATACTCCCATAGGGTTCAGTGTTAATCAGTGAGACTCCCATAGGGTTCAGTGTTAATCAGTGAGACTCCCATAGGGTTCAGTGTTAATCAGTGAGACTCCCATAGGGTTCAGTGTTAATCAGTGAGACTCCCACAGTGTTCAGTGTTAATCAGTGAGACTCCCACAGGGTTCAGTGTTAATCATTGAGACTCCCATAGGGTTCAGTGTTAATCAGTGAGACTCCCAAAGTGTTCAGTGTTAATCATTGAGACTCCCACAGGGTTCAGTGTTAATCAGTGAGACTCAAATTGAGTTCAGTGTTAATCAGTGAGACTCCCACAGGGTTCAGTGTTAATCAGTGAGACTCCCACAGTTTTCAGTGTTAATCAGTGAGACTCCCACAGGGTTTAGTGTTAATCAGTGAGACTCCCACAGGGCTCAGTGTTAATCAGTGAGACTCCCACAGGGCTCAGTGTTAATCAGTGAGACTCTCATAGGGTTCAGTGTTAATCAGTGAGACTCGCACAGGGTTCAGTGTTAATCAGTGAGACTCCCACATAGTTCAGTGTTAATCAGTGAGACTCCCATTGGGTTCAGTGTTAATCAGTGAGACTCCCATTGGGTTCAGTGTTAATCAGTGAGACTCCCACAGGGTTCAGTGTTAATCAGTGAGACTTCCACATTGTTCAGTGTTAATCAGTGAGACTCCCACAGGGTTCAGTGTTAATCAGTGAGACTCCCACAGGGTTCAGTGTTAATCACTGAGACTCCCATAGGGTTCAGTGACAATCACTGAGACTCCCATAGGGTTCAGTGTTAATCAGTGAGACTCCCATAGGGTTCAGTGTTAATCAGTGAGGCTCCCACAGGGTTCAGTGACAATCACTGAGACTCCCATAGGGTTCAGTGTTAATCAGTGAGACTCCAATAGGGTTCAGTGTTAATCAGTGAGACTCCCATAGGGTTCAGTGTTGATCAGTGAGACTCCCACAGAGTCCACTGTTAATCAGTGAGACTCCCACAGTGTTCACTGTTAATCAGTGACACTACCCTAGGGTTCGTGTGTTAATGAGTGAGACTCCCACAGGGTTCAGTGTTAATCAGTGAGACTCCCACAGGGTTCAGTGTTAATCAGTGAGACTACCATAGGGTTCAGTGTTAATCAGTGATACTCCCATAGGGTTCAGTGTTAATCAGTGAGACTCCCACAGAGTTCACTGTTAATCAATGAGACTCCCATAGGGTTCAGTGTTAATCAGTGACACTCCTCTAGGGTTCAGTGTTAATCAGTGAGACTCCCAGAGGGTTCAGTGTTAATCAGTGAGACTCACGTAGGGTTCAGTGTTAATCAGTGAGACTCCCATAGGGTTCAGTATTAATCAGTGAGACTCCCATAGGGTTCAGTGTTAATCAGTGAGACTCCCATAGGGTTCAGTGTTAATCATTGAGACTCCCATAGGGTTCAGTGTTATCCAGTGAGACTCCCACAGGTTTCAGTGTTAATCAGTGAGACTCCCATAGGGTTCAGTGTTAATCAGTGAGACTCCCACAGGGTTCAGTGTTAATCAATGAGACTCCCACAGGGTTCAGCATTAATCAGTGATACTCCCATAGGGTTCAGTGTTAATCAGTGAGACTCCCATAGGGTTCAGTGTTAATCAGTGAGACTCCCATAGGGTTCAGTGTTAATCATTGAGACTCCCATAGGGTTAAGTGTTAATCAGTGAGACTCCCATAGTGTTCAGTTTAATCATTGAGACTCCCACAGGGTTCAGTGTTAATCAGTGAGACTCAAATTGGGTTCAGTGTTAATCAGTGAGACTCCCACAGGGTTCAGTGTTAATCAGTGAGTCTCCCACAGTTTTCAGTGTTAATCAGTGAGACTCCCACAGGGTTCAGTGTTAATCAGTGAGACTCCCACAGGGCTCAGTGTTAATCAGTGAGACTCCCACAGGGCTCAGTGTTAATCAGTGAGACTCTCATAGGGTTCAGTGTTAATCAGTGAGACTCCCACAGGGTTCAGTGTTAATCAGTGAGACTCCCACATAGTTCAGTGTTAATCAGTGAGACTCCCAGTGGGTTCAGTGTTAATCAGTGAGACTCCCACAGGGTTCAGTGTTAATCAGTGAGACTTCCACATTGTTCAGTGTTAATCAGTGAGACTCCCACAGGGTTCAGTGTTAATCAGTGAGACTCCCACAGGGTTCAGTGTTAATCACTGAGACTCCCATAGGGTTCAGTGACAATCACTGAGACTCCCATAGGGTTCAGTGTTAATCAGTGAGACTCCCATAGGGTTCAGTGTTAATCAGTGAGGCTCCCACAGGGTTCAGTGACAATCACTGAGACTCCCATCGGGTTCAATGTTAATAAGTGAGACTCCAATAGGGTTCAGTGTTAATCAGTGAGACTCCCATAGGGTTCAGTGTTGATCAGTGAGACTCCCACAGAGTCCACTGTTAATCAGTGAGACTCCCACAGTGTTCACTGTTAATCAGTGACACTACCCTAGGGTTCGTGTGTTAATGAGTGAGACTCCCACAGGGTTCAGTGTTAATCAGTGAGACTCCCACATAGTTCAGTGTTAATCAGTGAGACTCCCATTGGGTTCAGTGTTAATCAGTGAGACTCCCACAGGGTTCAGTGTTAATCAGTGAGACTTCCACATTGTTCAGTGTTAATCAGTGAGACTCCCACAGGGTTCAGTGTTAATCAGTGAGACTCCCACAGGGTTCAGTGTTAATCACTGAGACTCCCATAGGGTTCAGTGACAATCACTGAGACTCCCATAGGGTTCAGTGTTAATCAGTGAGACTCCCATAGGGTTCAGTGTTAATCAGTGAGGCTCCCACAGGGTTCAGTGACAATCACTGAGACTCCCATAGGGTTCAGTGTTAATCAGTGAGACTCCAATAGGGTTCAGTGTTAATCAGTGAGACTCCCATAGGGTTCAGTGTTGATCAGTGAGACTCCCACAGAGTCCACTGTTAATCAGTGAGACTCCCACAGTGTTCACTGTTAATCAGTGACACTACCCTAGGGTTCGTGTGTTAATGAGTGAGACTCCCACAGGGTTCAGTGTTAATCAGTGAGACTCCCACATAGTTCAGTGTTAATCAGTGAGACTCCCATTGGGTTCAGTGTTAATCAGTGAGACTCCCACAGGGTTCAGTGTTAATCAGTGAGACTTCCACATTGTTCAGTGTTAATCAGTGAGACTCCCACAGGGTTCAGTGTTAATCAGTGAGACTCCCACAGGGTTCAGTGTTAATCACTGAGACTCCCATAGGGTTCAGTGACAATCACTGAGACTCCCATAGGGTTCAGTGTTAATCAGTGAGACTCCCATAGGGTTCAGTGTTAATCAGTGAGGCTCCCACAGGGTTCAGTGACAATCACTGAGACTCCCATAGGGTTCAGTGTTAATCAGTGAGACTCCAATAGGGTTCAGTGTTAATCAGTGAGACTCCCATAGGGTTCAGTGTTGATCAGTGAGACTCCCACAGAGTCCACTGTTAATCAGTGAGACTCCCACAGTGTTCACTGTTAATCAGTGACACTACCCTAGGGTTCGTGTGTTAATGAGTGAGACTCCCACAGGGTTCAGTGTTAATCAGTGAGACTCCCACAGGGTTCAGTGTTAATCAGTGAGACTACCATAGGGTTCAGTGTTAATCAGTGATACTCCCATAGGGTTCAGTGTTAATCAGTGAGACTCCCACAGAGTTCACTGTTAATCAATGAGACTCCCATAGAGTTCAGTGTTAATCAGTGACACTCCTCTAGGGTTCAGTGTTAATCAGTGAGACTCCCAGAGGGTTCAGTGTTAATCAGTGAGACTCACGTAGGGTTCAGTGTTAATCAGTGAGACTCCCATAGGGTTCAGTATTAATCAGTGAGACTCCCATAGGGTTCAGTGTTAATCAGTGAGACTCCCATAGGGTTCAGTGTTAATCATTGAGACTCCCATAGGGTTCAGTGTTATCCAGTGAGACTCCCACAGGTTTCAGTGTTAATCAGTGAGACTCCCATAGGGTTCAGTGTTAATCAGTGAGACTCCCATAGGGTTCAGTGTTAATCAGTGAGACTCCCACAGGGTTCAGTGTTAATCAATGAGACTCCCACAGGGTTCAGCATTAATCAGTGATACTCCCATAGGGTTCAGTGTTAATCAGTGAGACTCCCATAGGGTTCAGTGTTAATCAGTGAGACTCCCATAGGGTTCAGTGTTAATCATTGAGACTCCCATAGGGTTAAGTGTTAATCAGTGAGACTCCCATAGTGTTCAGTTTAATCATTGAGACTCCCACAGGGTTCAGTGTTAATCAGTGAGACTCAAATTGGGTTCAGTGTTAATCAGTGAGACTCCCACAGGGTTCAGTGTTAATCAGTGAGTCTCCCACAGTTTTCAGTGTTAATCAGTGAGACTCCCACAGGGTTCAGTGTTAATCAGTGAGACTCCCACAGGGCTCAGTGTTAATCAGTGAGACTCCCACAGGGCTCAGTGTTAATCAGTGAGACTCTCATAGGGTTCAGTGTTAATCAGTGAGACTCCCACAGGGTTCAGTGTTAATCAGTGAGACTCCCACATAGTTCAGTGTTAATCAGTGAGACTCCCAGTGGTTTCAGTGTTAATCAGTGAGACTCCCACGGGGTTCAGTGTTAATCAGTGAGACTTCCACATTGTTCAGTGTTAATCAGTGAGACTCCCACAGGGTTCAGTGTTAATCAGTGAGACTCCCACAGGGTTCAGTGTTAATCACTGAGACTCCCATAGGGTTCAGTGACAATCACTGAGACTCCCATAGGGTTCAGTGTTAATCAGTGAGACTCCCATAGGGTTCAGTGTTAATCAGTGAGGCTCCCACAGGGTTCAGTGACAATCACTGAGACTCCCATAGGGTTCAGTGTTAATCAGTGAGACTCCAATAGGGTTCAGTGTTAATCAGTGAGACTCCCATAGGGTTCAGTGTTGATCAGTGAGACTCCCACAGAGTCCACTGTTAATCAGTGAGACTCCCACAGTGTTCACTGTTAATCAGTGACACTACCCTAGGGTTCGTGTGTTAATGAGTGAGACTCCCACAGGGTTCAGTGTTAATCAGTGAGACTCCCACAGGGTTCAGTGTTAATCAGTGAGACTACCATAGGGTTCAGTGTTAATCAGTGATACTCCCATAGGGTTCAGTGTTAATCAGTGAGACTCCCACAGAGTTCACTGTTAATCAATGAGACTCCCATAGGGTTCAGTGTTAATCAGTGACACTCCCCTAGGGTTCAGTGTTAATCAGTGAGACTCCCATAGGGTTCAGTGTTAATCAGTGAGACTCCCATAGGGTTCAGTATTAATCAGTGAGACTCCCATAGGGTTCAGTGTTAATCAGTGAGACTCCCATAGGGGTCAGTGTTAATCATTGAGACTCCCATAGGGTTCAGTGTTATCCAGTGAGACTCCCACAGGTTTCAGTGTTAATCAGTGAGTCTCCCATAGGGTTCAGTGTTAATCAGTGAGACTCCCATAGGGTTCAGTGTTAATCAGTGAGACTCCCACAGGGTTCAGTGTTAATCAATGAGACTCCCACAGGGTTCAGCATTAATCAGTGATACTCCCATAGGGTTCAGTGTTAATCAGTGAGACTCCCATAGGGTTCAGTGTTAATCAGTGAGACTCCCATAGGGTTGAGTGTTAATCAGTGAGACTCCCACAGTGTTCAGTGTTAATCAGTGAGACTCCCACAGGGTTCAGTGTTAATCAGTGAGACTCCCATAGGGTTACGTTTTAATCAGTGAGACTCCCACAGTGTTCAGTGTTAATCAATGAGACTCCCACAGGGTTCAGTGTTAATCAGTGAGACTCCCATAGGGTTCAGTGTTAATCAGTGAGACTCCCACAGGGTTCAGTGTTAATCAATGACACTCCCACAGGGTTCAGTATTAATCAGTGATACTCCCATAGGGTTCAGTGTTAATCAGTGAGACTCCCATAGGGTTCAGTGTTAATCAGTGAGACTCCCATAGGGTTCAGTGTTAATCAGTGAGACTCCCATAGGGTTCAGTGTTAATCAGTGAGACTCCCACAGTGTTCAGTGTTAATCAGTGAGAATCCCACAGGGTTCAGTGTTAATCATTGAGACTCCCATAGGGTTAAGTGTTAATCAGTGAGACTCCTATAGTGTTCAGTGTTAATCAGAGAGACTCCCACAGGGTTCAGTGTTAATCAGTGAGACTCAAATTGGGTTCAGTGTTAATCAGTGAGACTCCCACAGGGTTCAGTGTTAATCAGTGAGACTCCCACAGTTTTCAGTGTTAATCAGTGAGACTCCCACAGGGTTCAGTGTTAATCAGTGAGACTCCCACAGGGCTCAGTGTTAATCAGTGAGACTCCCACAGGGCTCAGTGTTAATCAGTGAGACTCTCATAGGGTTCAGTGTTAATCAGTGAGACTCCCACAGGGTTCAGTGTTAATCAGTGAGACTCCCACATAGTTCAGTGTTAATCAGTGAGACTCCCATTGGGTTCAGTGTTAATCAGTGAGACTCCCACAGGGTTCAGTGTTAATCAGTGAGACTTCCACAGTGTTCAGTGTTAATCAGTGAGACTCCCACAGGGTTCAGTGTTAATCAGTGAGACTCCCACAGGGTTCAGTGTTAATCACTGAGACTCCCATAGGGTTCAGTGACAATCACTGAGACTCCCATAGGGTTCAGTGTTAATCAGTGAGACTCCCATAGAGTTCAGTGTTAATCAGTGAGGCTCCCACAGGGTTCAGTGACAATCACTGAGACTCCTATAGGGTTCAGTGTTAATCAGTGAGACTCCAATAGGGTTCAGTGTTAATCAGTGAGACTCCCATAGGGTTCAGTGTTGATCAGTGAAACTCCCACAGAGTCCACTGTTAATCAGTGAGACTCCCACAGGGTTCACTGTTAATCAGTGACACTCCCCTAGGGTTCGTGTGTTAATGAGTGAGACTCCCACAGGGTTCAGTGTTAATCAGTGAGACTCCCACAGGGTTCAGTGTTAATCAGTGAGACTACCATAGGGTTCAGTGTTAATCAGTGATACTCCCATAGGGTTCAGTGTTAATCAGTGAGACTCCCACAGAGTTCACTGTTAATCAATGAGACTCCCATAGGGTTCAGTGTTAATCAGTGACACTCCCCTAGGGTTCAGTGTTAATCAGTGAGACTCCCAGAGGGTTCAGTGTTAATCAGTGAGACTCCCGTAGGGTTCAGTGTTAATCAGTGAGACTCCCATAGGGTTCAGTATTAATCAGTGAGACTCCCATAGGGTTCAGTGTTAATCAGTGAGACTCCCATAGGGTTCAGTGTTAATCATTGAGACTCCCATAGGGTTCAGTGTTATCCAGTGAGACTCCCACAGGTTTCAGTGTTAATCAGTGAGACTCCCATAGGGTTCAGTGTTAATCAGTGAGACTCCCATAGGGTTCAGTGTTAATCAGTGAGACTCCCACAGGGTTCAGTGTTAATCAATGAGACTCCCACAGGGTTCAGTATTAATCAGTGATACTCCCATAGGGTTCAGTGTTAATCAGTGAGACTCCCATAGGGTTCAGTGTTAATCAGTGAGACTCCCATAGGGTTCAGTGTTAATCAGTGAGACTCCCATAGGGTTCAGTGTTAATCAGTGAGACCCCCACAGTGTTCAGTGTTAATCAGTGAGACTCCCACAGGGTTCAGTGTTAATCAGTGAGACTCCCATAGGGTTAAGTTTTAATCATTGAGACTCCCACAGTGTTCAGTGTTAATCAGTGAGACTCCCACAGGGTTCAGTGTTAATCAGTGAGACTCCCATAGGGTTCAGTGTTAATCAGTGAGACTCCCACAGGGTTCAGTGTTAATCAGTGAGACTCAAATTGGGTTCAGTGTTAATCAGTGAGACTCCCACAGGGTTCGGTGTTAATCAGTGAAACTACCACAGTTTTCAGTGTTAATCAGTGAGACTCCCACATGGTTCAGTGTTAATCAGTGAGACTCCCATAGGGTTCAGTGTTAATCAGTGAGACTCCCACAGGGTTTAGTGTTAATCAGTGAGACTCAAATTGGGTTCACTGTTAATCAGTGAGACTCCCACAGGGTTCGGTGTTAATCAGTGAGACTACCACAGTTTTCAGTGTTAATCAGTGAGACTCCCACAGGGTTCAGTGTTAATCATTGAGGCTCCCATAGGGTTCAGTGTTAATCAGTGAGACTCCCATAGGGTTCAGTGTTAATCAGTGAGACTCCCACAGTGTTCAGTGTTAATCAGTGAGAATCCCACAGGGTTCAGTGTTAATCATTGAGACTCCCATAGGGTTAAGTGTTAATCAGTGAGACTCCCATAGTGTTCAGTGTTAATCAGAGAGACTCCCACAGGGTTCAGTGTTAATCAGTGAGACTCAAATTGGGTTCAGTGTTAATCAGTGAGACTCCCACAGGGTTCAGTGTTAATCAGTGAGACTCCCACAGTTTTCAGTGTTAATCAGTGAGACTCCCACAGGGTTCAGTGTTAATCAGTGAGACTCCCACAGGGCTCAGTGTTAATCAGTGAGACTCCCACAGGGCTCAGTGTTAATCAGTGAGACTCTCATAGGGTTCAGTGTTAATCAGTGAGACTCCCACAGGGTTCAGTGTTAATCAGTGAGACTCCCACATAGTTCAGTGTTAATCAGTGAGACTCCCATTGGGTTCAGTGTTAATCAGTGAGACTCCCACAGGGTTCAGTGTTAATCAGTGAGACTTCCACAGTGTTCAGTGTTAATCAGTGAGACTCCCACAGGGTTCAGTGTTAATCAGTGAGACTCCCACAGGGTTCAGTGTTAATCACTGAGACTCCCATAGGGTTCAGTGACAATCACTGAGACTCCCATAGGGTTCAGTGTTAATCAGTGAGACTCCCATAGAGTTCAGTGTTAATCAGTGAGACTACCATAGGGTTCAGTGTTAATCAGTGATACTCCCATAGGGTTCAGTGTTAATCAGTGAGACTCCCACAGAGTTCACTGTTAATCAATGAGACTCCCATAGGGTTCAGTGTTAATCAGTGACACTCCCCTAGGGTTCAGTGTTAATCAGTGAGACTCCCATAGGGTTCAGTGTTAATCAGTGAGACTCCCATAGGGTTCAGTATTAATCAGTGAGACTCCCATAGGGTTCAGTGTTAATCAGTGAGACTCCCATAGGGGTCAGTGTTAATCATTGAGACTCCCATAGGGTTCAGTGTTATCCAGTGAGACTCCCACAGGTTTCAGTGTTAATCAGTGAGTCTCCCATAGGGTTCAGTGTTAATCAGTGAGACTCCCATAGGGTTCAGTGTTAATCAGTGAGACTCCCACAGGGTTCAGTGTTAATCAATGAGACTCCCACAGGGTTCAGCATTAATCAGTGATACTCCCATAGGGTTCAGTGTTAATCAGTGAGACTCCCATAGGGTTCAGTGTTAATCAGTGAGACTCCCATAGGGTTGAGTGTTAATCAGTGAGACTCCCACAGTGTTCAGTGTTAATCAGTGAGACTCCCACAGGGTTCAGTGTTAATCAGTGAGACTCCCATAGGGTTACGTTTTAATCAGTGAGACTCCCACAGTGTTCAGTGTTAATCAATGAGACTCCCACAGGGTTCAGTGTTAATCAGTGAGACTCCCATAGGGTTCAGTGTTAATCAGTGAGACTCCCACAGGGTTCAGTGTTAATCAATGACACTCCCACAGGGTTCAGTATTAATCAGTGATACTCCCATAGGGTTCAGTGTTAATCAGTGAGACTCCCATAGGGTTCAGTGTTAATCAGTGAGACTCCCATAGGGTTCAGTGTTAATCAGTGAGACTCCCATAGGGTTCAGTGTTAATCAGTGAGACTCCCACAGTGTTCAGTGTTAATCAGTGAGAATCCCACAGGGTTCAGTGTTAATCATTGAGACTCCCATAGGGTTAAGTGTTAATCAGTGAGACTCCCATAGTGTTCAGTGTTAATCAGAGAGACTCCCACAGGGTTCAGTGTTAATCAGTGAGACTCAAATTGGGTTCAGTGTTAATCAGTGAGACTCCCACAGGGTTCAGTGTTAATCAGTGAGACTCCCACAGTTTTCAGTGTTAATCAGTGAGACTCCCACAGGGTTCAGTGTTAATCAGTGAGACTCCCACAGGGCTCAGTGTTAATCAGTGAGACTCCCACAGGGCTCAGTGTTAATCAGTGAGACTCTCATAGGGTTCAGTGTTAATCAGTGAGACTCCCACAGGGTTCAGTGTTAATCAGTGAGACTCCCACATAGTTCAGTGTTAATCAGTGAGACTCCCATTGGGTTCAGTGTTAATCAGTGAGACTCCCACAGGGTTCAGTGTTAATCAGTGAGACTTCCACAGTGTTCAGTGTTAATCAGTGAGACTCCCACAGGGTTCAGTGTTAATCAGTGAGACTCCCACAGGGTTCAGTGTTAATCACTGAGACTCCCATAGGGTTCAGTGACAATCACTGAGACTCCCATAGGGTTCAGTGTTAATCAGTGAGACTCCCATAGAGTTCAGTGTTAATCAGTGAGGCTCCCACAGGGTTCAGTGACAATCACTGAGACTCCTATAGGGTTCAGTGTTAATCAGTGAGACTCCAATAGGGTTCAGTGTTAATCAGTGAGACTCCCATAGGGTTCAGTGTTGATCAGTGAAACTCCCACAGAGTCCACTGTTAATCAGTGAGACTCCCACAGGGTTCACTGTTAATCAGTGACACTCCCCTAGGGTTCGTGTGTTAATGAGTGAGACTCCCACAGGGTTCAGTGTTAATCAGTGAGACTCCCACAGGGTTCAGTGTTAATCAGTGAGACTACCATAGGGTTCAGTGTTAATCAGTGATACTCCCATAGGGTTCAGTGTTAATCAGTGAGACTCCCACAGAGTTCACTGTTAATCAATGAGACTCCCATAGGGTTCAGTGTTAATCAGTGACACTCCCCTAGGGTTCAGTGTTAATCAGTGAGACTCCCAGAGGGTTCAGTGTTAATCAGTGAGACTCCCGTAGGGTTCAGTGTTAATCAGTGAGACTCCCATAGGGTTCAGTATTAATCAGTGAGACTCCCATAGGGTTCAGTGTTAATCAGTGAGACTCCCATAGGGTTCAGTGTTAATCATTGAGACTCCCATAGGGTTCAGTGTTATCCAGTGAGACTCCCACAGGTTTCAGTGTTAATCAGTGAGACTCCCATAGGGTTCAGTGTTAATCAGTGAGACTCCCATAGGGTTCAGTGTTAATCAGTGAGACTCCCACAGGGTTCAGTGTTAATCAATGAGACTCCCACAGGGTTCAGTATTAATCAGTGATACTCCCATAGGGTTCAGTGTTAATCAGTGAGACTCCCATAGGGTTCAGTGTTAATCAGTGAGACTCCCATAGGGTTCAGTGTTAATCAGTGAGACTCCCATAGGGTTCAGTGTTAATCAGTGAGACCCCCACAGTGTTCAGTGTTAATCAGTGAGACTCCCACAGGGTTCAGTGTTAATCAGTGAGACTCCCATAGGGTTAAGTTTTAATCATTGAGACTCCCACAGTGTTCAGTGTTAATCAGTGAGACTCCCACAGGGTTCAGTGTTAATCAGTGAGACTCCCATAGGGTTCAGTGTTAATCAGTGAGACTCCCACAGGGTTCAGTGTTAATCAGTGAGACTCAAATTGGGTTCAGTGTTAATCAGTGAGACTCCCACAGGGTTCGGTGTTAATCAGTGAAACTACCACAGTTTTCAGTGTTAATCAGTGAGACTCCCACATGGTTCAGTGTTAATCAGTGAGACTCCCATAGGGTTCAGTGTTAATCAGTGAGACTCCCACAGGGTTTAGTGTTAATCAGTGAGACTCAAATTGGGTTCACTGTTAATCAGTGAGACTCCCACAGGGTTCGGTGTTAATCAGTGAGACTACCACAGTTTTCAGTGTTAATCAGTGAGACTCCCACAGGGTTCAGTGTTAATCATTGAGGCTCCCATAGGGTTCAGTGTTAATCAGTGAGACTCCCATAGGGTTCAGTGTTAATCAGTGAGACTCCCACAGTGTTCAGTGTTAATCAGTGAGAATCCCACAGGGTTGAGTGTTAATCATTGAGACTCCCATAGGGTTAAGTGTTAATCAGTGAGACTCCCATAGTGTTCAGTGTTAATCAGAGAGACTCCCACAGGGTTCAGTGTTAATCAGTGAGACTCAAATTGGGTTCAGTGTTAATCAGTGAGACTCCCACAGGGTTCAGTGTTAATCAGTGAGACTCCCACAGTTTTCAGTGTTAATCAGTGAGACTCCCACAGGGTTCAGTGTTAATCAGTGAGACTCCCACAGGGCTCAGTGTTAATCAGTGAGACTCCCACAGGGCTCAGTGTTAATCAGTGAGACTCTCATAGGGTTCAGTGTTAATCAGTGAGACTCCCACAGGGTTCAGTGTTAATCAGTGAGACTCCCACATAGTTCAGTGTTAATCAGTGAGACTCCCATTGGGTTCAGTGTTAATCAGTGAGACTCCCACAGGGTTCAGTGTTAATCAGTGAGACTTCCACAGTGTTCAGTGTTAATCAGTGAGACTCCCACAGGGTTCAGTGTTAATCAGTGAGACTCCCACAGGGTTCAGTGTTAATCACTGAGACTCCCATAGGGTTCAGTGACAATCACTGAGACTCCCATAGGGTTCAGTGTTAATCAGTGAGACTCCCATAGAGTTCAGTGTTAATCAGTGAGGCTCCCACAGGGTTCAGTGACAATCACTGAGACTCCTATAGGGTTCAGTGTTAATCAGTGAGACTCCAATAGGGTTCAGTGTTAATCAGTGAGACTCCCATAGGGTTCAGTGTTGATCAGTGAAACTCCCACAGAGTCCACTGTTAATCAGTGAGACTCCCACAGGGTTCACTGTTAATCAGTGACACTCCCCTAGGGTTCGTGTGTTAATGAGTGAGACTCCCACAGGGTTCAGTGTTAATCAGTGAGACTCCCACAGGGTTCAGTGTTAATCAGTGAGACTACCATAGGGTTCAGTGTTAATCAGTGATACTCCCATAGGGTTCAGTGTTAATCAGTGAGACTCCCACAGAGTTCACTGTTAATCAATGAGACTCCCATAGGGTTCAGTGTTAATCAGTGACACTCCCCTAGGGTGCAGTGTTAATCAGTGAGACTCCCAGAGGGTTCAGTGTTAATCAGTGAGACTCCCGTAGGGTTCAGTGTTAATCAGTGAGACTCCCATAGGGTTCAGTATTAATCAGTGAGACTCCCATAGGGTTCAGTGTTAATCAGTGAGACTCCCATAGGGTTCAGTGTTAATCATTGAGACTCCCATAGGGTTCAGTGTTATCCAGTGAGACTCCCACAGGTTTCAGTGTTAATCAGTGAGACTCCCATAGGGTTCAGTGTTAATCAGTGAGACTCCCATAGGGTTCAGTGTTAATCAGTGAGACTCCCACAGGGTTCAGTGTTAATCAATGAGACTCCCACAGGGTTCAGTATTAATCAGTGATACTCCCATAGGGTTCAGTGTTAATCAGTGAGACTCCCATAGGGTTCAGTGTTAATCAGTGAGACTCCCATAGGGTTCAGTGTTAATCAGTGAGACTCCCATAGGGTTCAGTGTTAATCAGTGAGACCCCCACAGTGTTCAGTGTTAATCAGTGAGACTCCCACAGGGTTCAGTGTTAATCAGTGAGACTCCCATAGGGTTAAGTTTTAATCAGTGAGACTCCCACAGTGTTCAGTGTTAATCAGTGAGACTCCCACAGGGTTCAGTGTTAATCAGTGAGACTCCCATAGGGTTCAGTGTTAATCAGTGAGACTCCCACAGGGTTCAGTGTTAATCAGTGAGACTCAAATTGGGTTCAGTGTTAATCAGTGAGACTCCCACAGGGTTCGGTGTTAATCATTGAGACTACCACAGTTTTCAGTGTTAATCAGTGAGACTCCCACAGGGTTCAGTGTTAATCAGTGAGACTCCCATAGGGTTCAGTGTTAATCAGTGAGACTCCCACAGGGTTTAGTGTTAATCAGTGAGACTCAAATTGGGTTCACTGTTAATCAGTGAGACTCCCACAGGGTTCGGTGTTAATCAGTGAGACTACCACAGTTTTCAGTGTTAATCAGTGAGACTCCCACAGGGTTCAGTGTTAATCATTGAGGCTCCCATAGGGTTCAGTGTTAATTAGTGAGACTCCCACAGGCTTCACTGTTAATCAGTGAGACTCCCATAGGGTTCAGTGTTAATCACTGAGACTCCCCTAGGGTCCGTGTGTTAATCAGTAAGACTCCGACAGGGTTCAGTGTTAATCAGTGAGACTCCCATAGGGTTCAGGGTTAATCAGTGAGACTCCCACAGGGTTCAGTGTTAATCAGTGAGACTCCCACAGGGTTCAGTGTTAATCAGTGAGACTCCCACAGGGTTCAGTGTTAATCACTGAGACTCCCATAGGGTTCAGTGACAATCACTGAGACTCCCATAGGGTTCAGTGTTAATCAGTGAGACTCCCATAGGGTTCAGTATTAATCAATGAGGCTCCCACCAGGTTCAGTGACAATCACTGAGACTCCCATAGGGTTCAGTGTTAATAAGTGAGACTCCCATAGGGTTCAGTGTTAATCAGTGAGACTCCCAAAGCGTTCAGTGTTAATCAGTGAGACTCCCACAGAGTTCACTGTTAATCAATGAGACTCCCATAGGGTTCAGTGTTAATCAGTGACACTCCCCTAGGGTTCAGTGTTAATCAGTGAGACTCCCAGAGGGTTCAGTGTTAATCAGTGAGACTCCCGTATGGTTCAGTGTCAATCAGTGAGACTCCCATAGGGTTCAGTGTTAATCAGTGAGACTCCCATAGGGTTCAGTGTTAATCAGTGAGACTTCCATAGGGTTCAGTGTTAATCAGTGAGACTCCCATAGGGTTCAGTGTTATCCAGTGAGACTCCCACAGGTTTCAGTGTTAATCAGTGAGACTCCCATAGGGTTCAGTGTTAATCAGTGAGACTCCCATAGGGTTCAGTGTTAATCAGTGAGACTCCCACAGTGTTCAGTGTTAATCAGTGAGACTCCCACAGGGTTCAGTGTTAATCAGTGAGACTCCCATAGGGTTAAGTGTTAATCAGTGAGACTCCCACAGTGTTCAGTGTTAATCAGTGAGACTCCCACAGTGTTCAATGTTAATCAGTGAGACTCCCATAGGGTTCAGTGTTAATCAGTGAGACTCCCACAGGATTCAGTGTTAATCAGTGAGACTCAAATTGGGTTCAGTGTTAATCAGTGAGACTCCCACAGGGTTCAGTGTTAATCAGTGAGACTCCCACAGTTTTCAGTGTTAATCAGTGAGACTCCCTCAGGGTTCAGTGTTAATCAATGAGACTCCCACAGGGCTCAGTGTTAATCAGTGAGACTCCCACAGGGCTCAGTGTTAATCAGTGAGACTGCCATAGGGTTCAGTGTTAATCAGTGAGACTCCCACAGGGTTCAGTGTTAATCAGTGAGACTCCCACATAGTTCAGTGTTAATTAGTGAGACTCCCACAGGGTTCAGTGTTAATCAATGAGACTCCCACAGTTTTCAGTGTTAATCAGTGAGACTCCCACAGGGTTCAGTGTTAATCATTGAGGCTCCCACAGGGTTCAGTGTTAATTAGTGAGACTCCCACAGGCTTCAGTGTTAATCAGTGAGACTCCCATAGGGTTCAGTGTTAATCACTGAGACTCCATGAGGGTCCGTGTGTTAATCAATGAGACTCCCATAGGGTTCAGTGTTAATCAGTGAGACTCCCACAGGGTTCAGTGTTAATCACTGAGACTCCCATACGGTTCAGTGACAATCACTGAGACTCCCATAGGGTTCAGTGACAATCACTGAGACTCCCATAGGGTTCAGTGTTAATCAGTGAGACTCCCATAGGGTTCTGTGTTAATCAGTGAGGCTCCTACAGGGTTCAGTGACAATCACTGAGACTCCCATAGGGTTCAGTGTTAATAAGTGAGACTCCCATAGGGTTCAGTGTTAATCAGTGAGACTCCCAAAGCGTTCATTGTTAATCAGTGAGACTCCCACAGAGTTCACTGTTAATCAATGACACTCCCCTCGGGTTCAGTGTTAATCAGTGACACTCCCCTAGGGTTCAGTGTTAATCAGTGAGACTCCCAGAGGGTTCAGTGTTAATCAATGAGACTCCCGTAGGGTTCAGTGTTAATCAGTGAGACTCCCATAGGGTTCAGTGTTAATCAGTGAGACTCCCATAGGGTTCAGTGTTAATCAGTGAGACTTCCATAGGGTTCAGTGTTAATCAGTGAGACTCCCATAGGGTTCAGTGTTATCCAGTGAGACTCCCACAGGTTTCAGTGTTAATCAGTGAGACTCCCATAGGGTTCAGTGTTAATCAGTGAGACTCCCATAGGGTTCAGTGTTAATCAGTGAGACTCCCACAGTGTTCAGTGTTAATCAGTGAGACTCCCACAGGGTTCAGTGTTAATCAATGAGACTCCCATAGGGTTCAGTGTTAATCAGTGACACTCCCCTAGGGTTCAGTGTTAATCAGTGAGACTCCCAGAGGGTTCAGTGTTAATCAGTGAGACTCCCGTAGGGTTCAGTGTTAATCAGTGAGACTCCCATAGGGTTCAGTATTAATCAGTGAGACTCCCATAGGGTTCAGTGTTAATCAGTGAGACTCCCATAGGGTTCAGTGTTAATCATTGAGACTCCCATAGGGTTCAGTGTTATCCAGTGAGACTCCCACAGGTTTCAGTGTTAATCAGTGAGACTCCCATAGGGTTCAGTGTTAATCAGTGAGACTCCCATAGGGTTCAGTGTTAATCAGTGAGACTCCCACAGGGTTCAGTGTTAATCAATTAGACTCCCACAGGGTTCAGTATTAATCAGTGATACTCCCATAGGGTTCAGTGTTAATCAGTGAGACTCCCATAGGGTTCAGTGTTAATCAGTGAGACTCCCATAGGGTTCAGTGTTAATCAGTGAGACTCCCATAGGGTTCAGTGTTAATCAGTGAGACCCCCACAGTGTTCAGTGTTAATCAGTGAGACTCCCACAGGGTTCAGTGTTAATCAGTGAGACTCCCATAGGGTTAAGTTTTAATCAGTGAGACTCCCACAGTGTTCAGTGTTAATCAGTGAGACTCCCACAGGGTTCAGTGTTAATCAGTGAGACTCCCATAGGGTTCAGTGTTAATCAGTGAGACTCCCACAGGGTTCAGTGTTAATCAGTGAGACTCAAATTGGGTTCAGTGTTAATCAGTGAGACTCCCACAGGGTTCGGTGTTAATCAGTGAGACTACCACAGTTTTCAGTGTTAATCAGTGAGACTCCCACAGGGTTCAGTGTTAATCAGTGAGACTCCCATAGGGTTCAGTGTTAATCAGTGAGACTCCCACAGGGTTTAGTGTTAATCAGTGAGACTCAAATTGGGTTCACTGTTAATCAGTGAGACTCCCACAGGGTTCGGTGTTAATCAGTGAGACTACCACAGTTTTCAGTGTTAATCAGTGAGACTCCCACAGGGTTCAGTGTTAATCATTGAGGCTCCCATAGGGTTCAGTGTTAATTAGTGAGAATCCCACAGGCTTCACTGTTAATCAGTGAGACTCCCATAGGGTTCAGTGTTAATCACTGAGACTCCCCTAGGGTCCGTGTGTTAATCAGTAAGACTCCGACAGGGTTCAGTGTTAATCAGTGAGACTCCCATAGGGTTCAGGGTTAATCAGTGAGACTCCCACAGGGTTCAGTGTTAATCAGTGAGACTCCCACAGGGTTCAGTGTTAATCAGTGAGACTCCCACAGGGTTCAGTGTTAATCACTGAGACTCCCATAGGGTTCAGTGACAATCACTGAGACTCCCATAGGGTTCAGTGTTAATCAGTGAGACTCCCATAGGGTTCAGTATTAATCAATGAGGCTCCCACCAGGTTCAGTGACAATCACTGAGACTCCCATAGGGTTCAGTGTTAATAAGTGAGACTCCCATAGGGTTCAGTGTTAATCAGTGAGACTCCCATAGGGTTCAGTGTTAATCAGTGAGACCCCCACAGTGTTCAGTGTTAATCAGTGAGACTCCCACAGGGTTCAGTGTTAATCAGTGAGACTCCCATAGGGTTAAGTGTTAATCAGTGAGACTCCCACAGTGTTCAGTGTTAATCAGTGAGACTCCCACAGTGTTCAATGTTAATCAGTGAGACTCCCATAGGGTTCAGTGTTAATCAGTGAGACTCCCACAGGATTCAGTGTTAATCAGTGAGACTCAAATTGGGTTCAGTGTTAATCAGTGCGACTCCCACAGGGTTCAGTGTTAATCAGTGAGACTCCCACAGTTTTCAGTGTTAATCAGTGAGACTCCCTCAGGGTTCAGTGTTAATCAATGAGACTCCCACAGGGCTCAGTGTTAATCAGTGAGACTCCCACAGGGCTCAGTGTTAATCAGTGAGACTCCCATAGGGTTCAGTGTTAATCAGTGAGACTCCCACAGGGTTCAGTGTTAATCAGTGAGACTCCCACATAGTTCAGTGTTAATTAGTGAGACTCCCACAGGGTTCAGTGTTAATCAATGAGACTCCCACAGTTTTCAGTGTTAATCAGTGAGACTCCCACAGGGTTCAGTGTTAATCATTGAGGCTCCCACAGGGTTCAGTGTTAATTAGTGAGACTCCCACAGGCTTCAGTGTTAATCAGTGAGACTCCCATAGGGTTCAGTGTTAATCACTGAGACTCCCCTAGGGTCCGTGTGTTAATCAATGAGACTCCCATAGGGTTCAGTGTTAATCAGTGAGACTCCCACAGGGTTCAGTGTTAATCACTGAGACTCCCATACGGTTCAGTGACAATCACTGAGACTCCCATAGGGTTCAGTGACAATCACTGAGACTCCCATAGGGTTCAGTGTTAATCAGTGAGACTCCCATAGGGTTCTGTGTTAATCAGTGAGGCTCCCACAGGGTTCAGTGACAATCACTGAGACTCCCATAGGGTTCAGTGTTAATAAGTGAGACTCCCATAGGGTTCAGTGTTAATCAGTGAGACTCCCAAAGCGTTCATTGTTAATCAGTGAGACTCCCACAGAGTTCACTGTTAATCAATGACACTCCCCTAGGGTTCAGTGTTAATCAGTGACACTCCCCTAGGGTTCAGTGTTAATCAGTGAGACTCCCAGAGGGTTCAGTGTTAATCAGTGAGACTCCCGTAGGGTTCAGTGTTAATCAGTGAGACTCCCATAGGGTTCAGTGTTAATCAGTGAGACTCCCATAGGGTTCAGTGTTAATCAGTGAGACTTCCATAGGGTTCAGTGTTAATCAGTGAGACTCCCATAGGGTTCAGTGTTATCCAGTGAGACTCCCACAGGTTTCAGTGTTAATCAGTGAGACTCCCATAGGGTTCAGTGTTAATCAGTGAGACTCCCATAGGGTTCAGTGTTAATCAGTGAGACTCCCACAGTGTTCAGTGTTAATCAGTGAGACTCCCACAGGGTTCAGTGTTAATCAGTGAGACTCCCATAGGGTTAAGTGTTAATCAGTGAGACTCCCACAGTGTTCAGTGTTAATCAGTGAGACTCCCACAGTGTTCAATGTTAATCAGTGAGACTCCCATAGGGTTCAGTGTTAATCAGTGAGACTCCCACAGGATTCAGTGTTAATCAGTGAGACTCAAATTGGGTTCAGTGTTAATCAGTGAGACTACCACAGGGTTCAGTGTTAATCAGTGAGACTCCCACAGTTTTCAGTGTTAATCAGTGAGACTCCCTCAGGGTTCAGTGTTAATCAATGAGACTCCCACAGGGCTCAGTGTTAATCAGTGAGACTCCCACAGGATTAAGTGTTAATCAGTGAGACTCCCATAGGGTTCAGTGTTAATCAGTGAGACTCCCACAGGGTTCAGTGTTAATCAATGAGACTCCCACAGGGCTCAGTGTTAATCAGTGAGACTCCCACAGGGCTCAGTGTTAATCAGTGAGACTCCCATAGGGTTCAGTGTTAATCAGTGAGACTCCCACAGGGTTCAGTGTTAATCAGTGAGACTCCCACATAATTCAGTGTTAATCAGTGAGACTCCCACAGGGTTCAGTGTTAATCAATGAGACTCCCACAGTTTTCAGTGTTAATCAGTGAGACTCCCACAGGGTTCAGTGTTAATAATTGAGGCTCCCATAGGGTTCAGTGTTAATTAGTGAGACTCCCACAGGCTTCACTGTTAATCAGTGAGGCTCCCATAGGGTTCAGTGTTAATCACTGAGACTCCCCTAGGGTCCGTGTGTTAATCAATGAGACTCCCATAGGGTTCAGTGTTAATCAGTGAGACTCCCACAGGGTTCAGTGTTAATCACTGAGACTCCCATAGGGTTCTGTGTTAATCAGTGAGGCTCCCACAGGGTTCAGTGACAATCACTGAGACTCCCATAGGGTTCAGTGTTAATCAGTGAGGCTCCCACAGGGTTCAGTGACAATCACTGAGACTCCCATAGGGTTCAGTGTTAATAAGTGAGACTCCCATAGGGTTCAGTGTTAATCAGTGAGACTCCCAAAGCGTTCATTGTTAATCAGTGAGACTCCCACAGAGTTCACTGTTAATCAATGACACTCCCCTAGGGTTCAGTGTTAATCAGTGACACTCCCCTAGGGTTCAGTGTTAATCAGTGAGACTCCAAGAGGGTTCAGTGTTAATCAGTGAGACTCCCGTAGGGTTCAGTGTTAATCAGTGAGACTCCCATAGGGTTCAGTGTTAATCAGTGAGACTCCCATAGGGTTCAGTGTTAATCAGTGAGACCCCCACAGTGTTCAGTGTTAATCAGTGAGACTCCCACAGGGTTCAGTGTTAATCAGTGAGACTCCCACATAGTTCAGTGTTAATTAGTGAGACTCCCACAGGGTTCAGTGTTAATCAATGAGACTCCCATAGGGTTCAGTGTTAATCAGTGAGACTTCCATAGGGTTCAGTGTTAATCAGTGAGACTCCCATAGGGTTCAGTGTTATCCAGTGAGACTCCCACAGGTTTCAGTGTTAATCAGTGAGACTCCCATAGGGTTCAGTGTTAATCAGTGAGACTCCCATAGGGTTCAGTGTTAATCAGTGAGACTCCCACAGTGTTCAGTGTTAATCAGTGAGACTCCCACAGGGTTCAGTGTTAATCAGTGAGACTCCCATAGGGTTAAGTGTTAATCAGTGAGACTCCCACAGTGTTCAGTGTTAATCAGTGAGACTCCCACAGTGTTCAATGTTAATCAGTGAGACTCCCATAGGGTTCAGTGTTAATCAGTGAGACTCCCACAGGATTCAGTGTTAATCAGTGAGACTCAAATTGGGTTCAGTGTTAATCAGTGAGACTCCCACAGGGTTCAGTGTTAATCAGTGAGACTCCCACAGTTTTCAGTGTTAATCAGTGAGACTCCCTCAGGGTTCAGTGTTAATCAATGAGACTCCCACAGGGCTCAGTGTTAATCAGTGAGACTCCCACAGGATTAAGTGTTAATCAGTGAGACTCCCATAGGGTTCAGTGTTAATCAGTGAGACTCCCACAGGGTTCAGTGTTAATCAATGAGACTCCCACAGGGCTCAGTGTTAATCAGTGAGACTCCCACAGGGCTCAGTGTTAATCAGTGAGACTCCCATAGGGTTCAGTGTTAATCAGTGAGACTCCCACAGTGTTCAGTGTTAATCAGTGAGACTCCCATAGGGTTCAGTGTTAATCAGTGAGACTCCCATAGGGTTCAGTGTTAATCAGTGAGACTCCCACAGGGTTCAGTGTTAATCAATGAGACTCCCACAGGGTTCAGTATTAATCAGTGATACTCCCATAGGGTTCAGTGTTAATCAGTGAGACTCCCATAGGGTTCAGTGTTAATCAGTGAGACTCCCATAGGGTTCAGTGTTAATCAGTGAGACTCCCATAGGGTTCAGTGTTAATCAGTGAGACCCCCACAGTGTTCAGTGTTAATCAGTGAGACTCCCACAGGGTTCAGTGTTAATCAGTGAGACTCCCATAGGGTTAAGTTTTAATCAGTGAGACTCCCACAGTGTTCAGTGTTAATCAGTGAGACTCCCACAGGGTTCAGTGTTAATCAGTGAGACTCCCATAGGGTTCAGTGTTAATCAGTGAGACTCCCACAGGGTTCAGTGTTAATCAGTGAGACTCAAATTGGGTTCAGTGTTAATCAGTGAGACTCCCACAGGGTTCGGTGTTAATCAGTGAGACTACCACAGTTTTCAGTGTTAATCAGTGAGACTCCCACAGGGTTCAGTGTTAATCAGTGAGACTCCCATAGGGTTCAGTGTTAATCAGTGAGACTCCCACAGGGTTTAGTGTTAATCAGTGAGACTCAAATTGGGTTCACTGTTAATCAGTGAGACTCCCACAGGGTTCGGTGTTAATCAGTGAGACTACCACAGTTTTCAGTGTTAATCAGTGAGACTCCCACAGGGTTCAGTGTTAATCATTGAGGCTCCCATAGGGTTCAGTGTTAATTAGTGAGACTCCCACAGGCTTCACTGTTAATCAGTGAGACTCCCATAGGGTTCAGTGTTAATCACTGAGACTCCCCTAGGGTCCGTGTGTTAATCAGTAAGACTCCGACAGGGTTCAGTGTTAATCAGTGAGACTCCCATAGGGTTCAGGGTTAATCAGTGAGACTCCCACAGGGTTCAGTGTTAATCAGTGAGACTCCCACAGGGTTCAGTGTTAATCAGTGAGACTCCCACAGGGTTCAGTGTTAATCACTGAGACTCCCATAGGGTTCAGTGACAATCACTGAGACTCCCATAGGGTTCAGTGTTAATCAGTGAGACTCCCATAGGGTTCAGTATTAATCAATGAGGCTCCCACCAGGTTCAGTGACAATCACTGAGACTCCCATAGGGTTCAGTGTTAATAAGTGAGACTCCCATAGGGTTCAGTGTTAATCAGTGAGACTCCCATAGGGTTCAGTGTTAATCAGTGAGACCCCCACAGTGTTCAGTGTTAATCAGTGAGACTCCCACAGGGTTCAGTGTTAATCAGTGAGACTCCCATAGGGTTAAGTGTTAATCAGTGAGACTCCCACAGTGTTCAGTGTTAATCAGTGAGACTCCCACAGTGTTCAATGTTAATCAGTGAGACTCCCATAGGGTTCAGTGTTAATCAGTGAGACTCCCACAGGATTCAGTGTTAATCAGTGAGACTCAAATTGGGTTCAGTGTTAATCAGTGCGACTCCCACAGGGTTCAGTGTTAATCAGTGAGACTCCCACAGTTTTCAGTGTTAATCAGTGAGACTCCCTCAGGGTTCAGTGTTAATCAATGAGACTCCCACAGGGCTCAGTGTTAATCAGTGAGACTCCCACAGGGCTCAGTGTTAATCAGTGAGACTCCCATAGGGTTCAGTGTTAATCAGTGAGACTCCCACAGGGTTCAGTGTTAATCAGTGAGACTCCCACATAGTTCAGTGTTAATTAGTGAGACTCCCACAGGGTTCAGTGTTAATCAATGAGACTCCCACAGTTTTCAGTGTTAATCAGTGAGACTCCCACAGGGTTCAGTGTTAATCATTGAGGCTCCCACAGGGTTCAGTGTTAATTAGTGAGACTCCCACAGGCTTCAGTGTTAATCAGTGAGACTCCCATAGGGTTCAGTGTTAATCACTGAGACTCCCCTAGGGTCCGTGTGTTAATCAATGAGACTCCCATAGGGTTCAGTGTTAATCAGTGAGACTCCCACAGGGTTCAGTGTTAATCACTGAGACTCCCATACGGTTCAGTGACAATCACTGAGACTCCCATAGGGTTCAGTGACAATCACTGAGACTCCCATAGGGTTCAGTGTTAATCAGTGAGACTCCCATAGGGTTCTGTGTTAATCAGTGAGGCTCCCACAGGGTTCAGTGACAATCACTGAGACTCCCATAGGGTTCAGTGTTAATAAGTGAGACTCCCATAGGGTTCAGTGTTAATCAGTGAGACTCCCAAAGCGTTCATTGTTAATCAGTGAGACTCCCACAGAGTTCACTGTTAATCAATGACACTCCCCTAGGGTTCAGTGTTAATCAGTGACACTCCCCTAGGGTTCAGTGTTAATCAGTGAGACTCCCAGAGGGTTCAGTGTTAATCAGTGAGACTCCCGTAGGGTTCAGTGTTAATCAGTGAGACTCCCATAGGGTTCAGTGTTAATCAGTGAGACTCCCATAGGGTTCAGTGTTAATCAGTGAGACTTCCATAGGGTTCAGTGTTAATCAGTGAGACTCCCATAGGGTTCAGTGTTATCCAGTGAGACTCCCACAGGTTTCAGTGTTAATCAGTGAGACTCCCATAGGGTTCAGTGTTAATCAGTGAGACTCCCATAGGGTTCAGTGTTAATCAGTGAGACTCCCACAGTGTTCAGTGTTAATCAGTGAGACTCCCACAGGGTTCAGTGTTAATCAGTGAGACTCCCATAGGGTTAAGTGTTAATCAGTGAGACTCCCACAGTGTTCAGTGTTAATCAGTGAGACTCCCACAGTGTTCAATGTTAATCAGTGAGACTCCCATAGGGTTCAGTGTTAATCAGTGAGACTCCCACAGGATTCAGTGTTAATCAGTGAGACTCAAATTGGGTTCAGTGTTAATCAGTGAGACTACCACAGGGTTCAGTGTTAATCAGTGAGACTCCCACAGTTTTCAGTGTTAATCAGTGAGACTCCCTCAGGGTTCAGTGTTAATCAATGAGACTCCCACAGGGCTCAGTGTTAATCAGTGAGACTCCCACAGGATTAAGTGTTAATCAGTGAGACTCCCATAGGGTTCAGTGTTAATCAGTGAGACTCCCACAGGGTTCAGTGTTAATCAATGAGACTCCCACAGGGCTCAGTGTTAATCAGTGAGACTCCCACAGGGCTCAGTGTTAATCAGTGAGACTCCCATAGGGTTCAGTGTTAATCAGTGAGACTCCCACAGGGTTCAGTGTTAATCAGTGAGACTCCCACATAATTCAGTGTTAATCAGTGAGACTCCCACAGGGTTCAGTGTTAATCAATGAGACTCCCACAGTTTTCAGTGTTAATCAGTGAGACTCCCACAGGGTTCAGTGTTAATAATTGAGGCTCCCATAGGGTTCAGTGTTAATTAGTGAGACTCCCACAGGCTTCACTGTTAATCAGTGAGACTCCCATAGGGTTCAGTGTTAATCACTGAGACTCCCCTAGGGTCCGTGTGTTAATCAATGAGACTCCCATAGGGTTCAGTGTTAATCAGTGAGACTCCCACAGGGTTCAGTGTTAATCACTGAGACTCCCATAGGGTTCTGTGTTAATCAGTGAGGCTCCCACAGGGTTCAGTGACAATCACTGAGACTCCCATAGGGTTCAGTGTTAATCAGTGAGGCTCCCACAGGGTTCAGTGACAATCACTGAGACTCCCATAGGGTTCAGTGTTAATAAGTGAGACTCCCATAGGGTTCAGTGTTAATCAGTGAGACTCCCAAAGCGTTCATTGTTAATCAGTGAGACTCCCACAGAGTTCACTGTTAATCAATGACACTCCCCTAGGGTTCAGTGTTAATCAGTGACACTCCCCTAGGGTTCAGTGTTAATCAGTGAGACTCCAAGAGGGTTCAGTGTTAATCAGTGAGACTCCCGTAGGGTTCAGTGTTAATCAGTGAGACTCCCATAGGGTTCAGTGTTAATCAGTGAGACTCCCATAGGGTTCAGTGTTAATCAGTGAGACCCCCACAGTGTTCAGTGTTAATCAGTGAGACTCCCACAGGGTTCAGTGTTAATCAGTGAGACTCCCACATAGTTCAGTGTTAATTAGTGAGACTCCCACAGGGTTCAGTGTTAATCAATGAGACTCCCATAGGGTTCAGTGTTAATCAGTGAGACTTCCATAGGGTTCAGTGTTAATCAGTGAGACTCCCATAGGGTTCAGTGTTATCCAGTGAGACTCCCACAGGTTTCAGTGTTAATCAGTGAGACTCCCATAGGGTTCAGTGTTAATCAGTGAGACTCCCATAGGGTTCAGTGTTAATCAGTGAGACTCCCACAGTGTTCAGTGTTAATCAGTGAGACTCCCACAGGGTTCAGTGTTAATCAGTGAGACTCCCATAGGGTTAAGTGTTAATCAGTGAGATTCCCACAGTGTTCAGTGTTAATCAGTGAGACTCCCACAGTGTTCAATGTTAATCAGTGAGACTCCCATAGGGTTCAGTGTTAATCAGTGAGACTCCCACAGGATTCAGTGTTAATCAGTGAGACTCAAATTGGGTTCAGTGTTAATCAGTGAGACTCCCACAGGGTTCAGTGTTAATCAGTGAGACTCCCACAGTTTTCAGTGTTAATCAGTGAGACTCCCTCAGGGTTCAGTGTTAACCAATGAGACTCCCACAGGGCTCAGTGTTAATCAGTGAGACTCCCACAGGATTAAGTGTTAATCAGTGAGACTCCCATAGGGTTCAGTGTTAATCAGTGAGACTCCCACAGGGTTCAGTGTTAATCAATGAGACTCTCCCAGGGCTCAGTGTTAATCAGTGAGACTCCCACAGGGCTCAGTGTTAATCAGTGAGACTCCCAGAGGGTTCAGTGTTAATCAGTGAGACTCCCACAGGGTTCAGTGTTAATCAGTGAGACTCCCACATAACTCAGTGTTAATCAGTGAGACTCCCACAGGGTTCAGTGTTAATCAATGAGACTCCCACAGTTTTCAGTGTTAATCAGTGAGACTCCCACAGGGTTCAGTGTTAATAATTGAGGCTCCCATAGGGTTCAGTGTAAATTAGTGAGACTCCCACAGGCTTCACTGTTAATCAGTGAGACTCCCATAGGGTTCAGTGTTAATCACTGAGACTCCCCTAGGGTCCGTGTGTTAATCAATGAGACTCCCATAGGGTTCAGTGTTAATCAGTGAGACTCCCACAGTGTTCAGGGTTAATCAGTGAGACTCCCACAGGGTTCAGTGTTAATCAGTGAGACTCCCATAGGGTTCAGTGTTAATCAGTGAGGCTCCCACAGGGTTCAGTGACAATCACTGAGACTCCCATAGTTTTCAGTGTTAATCAGTGAGACTCCCACAGGGTTCAGTGTTAATCAGTGAGACTCCCACAGGGCTCAGTGTTAATCAGTGAGACTCCCACAGGGCTCAGTGTTAATCAGTGAGACTCTCATAGGGTTCAGTGTTAATCAGTGAGACTCCCACAGGGTTCAGTGTTAATCAGTGAGACTCCCACATAGTTCAGTGTTAATCAGTGAGACTCCCATTGGGTTCAGTGTTAATCAGTGAGACTCCCACAGGGTTCAGTGTTAATCAGTGAGACTTCCACAGTGTTCAGTGTTAATCAGTGAGACTCCCACAGGGTTCAGTGTTAATCAGTGAGACTCCCACAGGGTTCAGTGTTAATCACTGAGACTCCCATAGGGTTCAGTGACAATCACTGAGACTCCCATAGGGTTCAGTGTTAATCAGTGAGACTCCCATAGGGTTCAGTGTTAATCAGTGAGGCTCCCACAGGGTTCAGTGACAATCACTGAGACTCCTATAGGGTTCAGTGTTAATCAGTGAGACTCCAATAGGGTTCAGTGTTAATCAGTGAGACTCCCATAGGGTTCAGTGTTGATCAGTGAAACTCCCACAGAGTCCACTGTTAATCAGTGAGACTCCCACAGGGTTCACTGTTAATCAGTGACACTCCCCTAGGGTTCGTGTGTTAATGAGTGAGACTCCCACAGGGTTCAGTGTTAATCAGTGAGACTCCCACAGGGTTCAGTGTTAATCAGTGAGACTACCATAGGGTTCAGTGTTAATCAGTGATACTCCCATAGGGTTCAGTGTTAATCAGTGAGACTCCCACAGAGTTCACTGTTAATCAATGAGACTCCCATAGGGTTCAGTGTTAATCAGTGACACTCCCCTAGGGTTCAGTGTTAATCAGTGAGACTCAAATTGGGTTCAGTGTTAATCAGTGCGACTCCCACAGGGTTCAGTGTTAATCAGTGAGACTCCCACAGTTTTCAGTGTTAATCAGTGAGACTCCCTCAGGGTTCAGTGTTAATCAATGAGACTCCCACAGGGCTCAGTGTTAATCAGTGAGACTCCCACAGGGCTCAGTGTTAATCAGTGAGACTCCCATAGGGTTCAGTGTTAATCAGTGAGACTCCCACAGGGTTCAGTGTTAATCAGTGAGACTCCCACATAGTTCAGTGTTAATTAGTGAGACTCCCACAGGGTTCAGTGTTAATCAATGAGACTCCCACAGTTTTCAGTGTTAATCAGTGAGACTCCCACAGGGTTCAGTGTTAATCATTGAGGCTCCCACAGGGTTCAGTGTTAATTAGTGAGACTCCCACAGGCTTCAGTGTTAATCAGTGAGACTCCCATAGGGTTCAGTGTTAATCACTGAGACTCCCCTAGGGTCCGTGTGTTAATCAATGAGACTCCCATAGGGTTCAGTGTTAATCAGTGAGACTCCCACAGGGTTCAGTGTTAATCACTGAGACTCCCATACGGTTCAGTGACAATCACTGAGACTCCCATAGGGTTCAGTGACAATCACTGAGACTCCCATAGGGTTCAGTGTTAATCAGTGAGACTCCCATAGGGTTCTGTGTTAATCAGTGAGGCTCCCACAGGGTTCAGTGACAATCACTGAGACTCCCATAGGGTTCAGTGTTAATAAGTGAGACTCCCATAGGGTTCAGTGTTAATCAGTGAGACTCCCAAAGCGTTCATTGTTAATCAGTGAGACTCCCACAGAGTTCACTGTTAATCAATGACACTCCCCTAGGGTTCAGTGTTAATCAGTGACACTCCCCTAGGGTTCAGTGTTAATCAGTGAGACTCCCAGAGGGTTCAGTGTTAATCAGTGAGACTCCCGTAGGGTTCAGTGTTAATCAGTGAGACTCCCATAGGGTTCAGTGTTAATCAGTGAGACTCCCATAGGGTTCAGTGTTAATCAGTGAGACTTCCATAGGGTTCAGTGTTAATCAGTGAGACTCCCATAGGGTTCAGTGTTATCCAGTGAGACTCCCACAGGTTTCAGTGTTAATCAGTGAGACTCCCATAGGGTTCAGTGTTAATCAGTGAGACTCCCATAGGGTTCAGTGTTAATCAGTGAGACTCCCACAGTGTTCAGTGTTAATCAGTGAGACTCCCACAGGGTTCAGTGTTAATCAGTGAGACTCCCATAGGGTTAAGTGTTAATCAGTGAGACTCCCACAGTGTTCAGTGTTAATCAGTGAGACTCCCACAGTGTTCAATGTTAATCAGTGAGACTCCCATAGGGTTCAGTGTTAATCAGTGAGACTCCCACAGGATTCAGTGTTAATCAGTGAGACTCAAATTGGGTTCAGTGTTAATCAGTGAGACTACCACAGGGTTCAGTGTTAATCAGTGAGACTCCCACAGTTTTCAGTGTTAATCAGTGAGACTCCCTCAGGGTTCAGTGTTAATCAATGAGACTCCCACAGGGCTCAGTGTTAATCAGTGAGACTCCCACAGGATTAAGTGTTAATCAGTGAGACTCCCATAGGGTTCAGTGTTAATCAGTGAGACTCCCACAGGGTTCAGTGTTAATCAATGAGACTCCCACAGGGCTCAGTGTTAATCAGTGAGACTCCCACAGGGCTCAGTGTTAATCAGTGAGACTCCCATAGGGTTCAGTGTTAATCAGTGAGACTCCCACAGGGTTCAGTGTTAATCAGTGAGACTCCCACATAATTCAGTGTTAATCAGTGAGACTCCCACAGGGTTCAGTGTTAATCAATGAGACTCCCACAGTTTTCAGTGTTAATCAGTGAGACTCCCACAGGGTTCAGTGTTAATAATTGAGGCTCCCATAGGGTTCAGTGTTAATTAGTGAGACTCCCACAGGCTTCACTGTTAATCAGTGAGACTCCCATAGGGTTCAGTGTTAATCACTGAGACTCCCCTAGGGTCCGTGTGTTAATCAATGAGACTCCCATAGGGTTCAGTGTTAATCAGTGAGACTCCCACAGGGTTCAGTGTTAATCACTGAGACTCCCATAGGGTTCTGTGTTAATCAGTGAGGCTCCCACAGGGTTCAGTGACAATCACTGAGACTCCCATAGGGTTCAGTGTTAATCAGTGAGGCTCCCACAGGGTTCAGTGACAATCACTGAGACTCCCATAGGGTTCAGTGTTAATAAGTGAGACTCCCATAGGGTTCAGTGTTAATCAGTGAGACTCCCAAAGCGTTCATTGTTAATCAGTGAGACTCCCACAGAGTTCACTGTTAATCAATGACACTCCCCTAGGGTTCAGTGTTAATCAGTGACACTCCCCTAGGGTTCAGTGTTAATCAGTGAGACTCCAAGAGGGTTCAGTGTTAATCAGTGAGACTCCCGTAGGGTTCAGTGTTAATCAGTGAGACTCCCATAGGGTTCAGTGTTAATCAGTGAGACTCCCATAGGGTTCAGTGTTAATCAGTGAGACCCCCACAGTGTTCAGTGTTAATCAGTGAGACTCCCACAGGGTTCAGTGTTAATCAGTGAGACTCCCACATAGTTCAGTGTTAATTAGTGAGACTCCCACAGGGTTCAGTGTTAATCAATGAGACTCCCATAGGGTTCAGTGTTAATCAGTGAGACTTCCATAGGGTTCAGTGTTAATCAGTGAGACTCCCATAGGGTTCAGTGTTATCCAGTGAGACTCCCACAGGTTTCAGTGTTAATCAGTGAGACTCCCATAGGGTTCAGTGTTAATCAGTGAGACTCCCATAGGGTTCAGTGTTAATCAGTGAGACTCCCACAGTGTTCAGTGTTAATCAGTGAGACTCCCACAGGGTTCAGTGTTAATCAGTGAGACTCCCATAGGGTTAAGTGTTAATCAGTGAGATTCCCACAGTGTTCAGTGTTAATCAGTGAGACTCCCACAGTGTTCAATGTTAATCAGTGAGACTCCCATAGGGTTCAGTGTTAATCAGTGAGACTCCCACAGGATTCAGTGTTAATCAGTGAGACTCAAATTGGGTTCAGTGTTAATCAGTGAGACTCCCACAGGGTTCAGTGTTAATCAGTGAGACTCCCACAGTTTTCAGTGTTAATCAGTGAGACTCCCTCAGGGTTCAGTGTTAACCAATGAGACTCCCACAGGGCTCAGTGTTAATCAGTGAGACTCCCACAGGATTAAGTGTTAATCAGTGAGACTCCCATAGGGTTCAGTGTTAATCAGTGAGACTCCCACAGGGTTCAGTGTTAATCAATGAGACTCTCCCAGGGCTCAGTGTTAATCAGTGAGACTCCCACAGGGCTCAGTGTTAATCAGTGAGACTCCCAGAGGGTTCAGTGTTAATCAGTGAGACTCCCACAGGGTTCAGTGTTAATCAGTGAGACTCCCACATAACTCAGTGTTAATCAGTGAGACTCCCACAGGGTTCAGTGTTAATCAATGAGACTCCCACAGTTTTCAGTGTTAATCAGTGAGACTCCCACAGGGTTCAGTGTTAATAATTGAGGCTCCCATAGGGTTCAGTGTAAATTAGTGAGACTCCCACAGGCTTCACTGTTAATCAGTGAGACTCCCATAGGGTTCAGTGTTAATCACTGAGACTCCCCTAGGGTCCGTGTGTTAATCAATGAGACTCCCATAGGGTTCAGTGTTAATCAGTGAGACTCCCACAGTGTTCAGGGTTAATCAGTGAGACTCCCACAGGGTTCAGTGTTAATCAGTGAGACTCCCATAGGGTTCAGTGTTAATCAGTGAGGCTCCCACAGGGTTCAGTGACAATCACTGAGACTCCCATAGTTTTCAGTGTTAATCAGTGAGACTCCCACAGGGTTCAGTGTTAATCAGTGAGACTCCCACAGGGCTCAGTGTTAATCAGTGAGACTCCCACAGGGCTCAGTGTTAATCAGTGAGACTCTCATAGGGTTCAGTGTTAATCAGTGAGACTCCCACAGGGTTCAGTGTTAATCAGTGAGACTCCCACATAGTTCAGTGTTAATCAGTGAGACTCCCATTGGGTTCAGTGTTAATCAGTGAGACTCCCACAGGGTTCAGTGTTAATCAGTGAGACTTCCACAGTGTTCAGTGTTAATCAGTGAGACTCCCACAGGGTTCAGTGTTAATCAGTGAGACTCCCACAGGGTTCAGTGTTAATCACTGAGACTCCCATAGGGTTCAGTGACAATCACTGAGACTCCCATAGGGTTCAGTGTTAATCAGTGAGACTCCCATAGGGTTCAGTGTTAATCAGTGAGGCTCCCACAGGGTTCAGTGACAATCACTGAGACTCCTATAGGGTTCAGTGTTAATCAGTGAGACTCCAATAGGGTTCAGTGTTAATCAGTGAGACTCCCATAGGGTTCAGTGTTGATCAGTGAAACTCCCACAGAGTCCACTGTTAATCAGTGAGACTCCCACAGGGTTCACTGTTAATCAGTGACACTCCCCTAGGGTTCGTGTGTTAATGAGTGAGACTCCCACAGGGTTCAGTGTTAATCAGTGAGACTCCCACAGGGTTCAGTGTTAATCAGTGAGACTACCATAGGGTTCAGTGTTAATCAGTGATACTCCCATAGGGTTCAGTGTTAATCAGTGAGACTCCCACAGAGTTCACTGTTAATCAATGAGACTCCCATAGGGTTCAGTGTTAATCAGTGACACTCCCCTAGGGTTCAGTGTTAATCAGTGAGACTCCCAGAGGGTTCAGTGTTAATCACTGAGACTCCCGTAGGGTTCAGTGTTAATCAGTGAGACTCCCATAGGGTTCAGAATTAATCAGTGAGACTCCCATAGGGTTCAGTGTTAATCAGTGAGACTCCCATAGGGTTCAGTGTTAATCATTGAGACTCCCTTAGGGTTCAGTGTTATCCAGTGAGACTCCCACAGGTTTCAGTGTTAATCAGTGAGACTCCCATAGGGTTCAGTGTTAATCAGTGAGACTCCCATAGGGTTCAGTGTTAATCAGTGAGACTCCCACAGGGTTCAGTGTTAATCAATGAGACTCCCACAGGGTTCAGTATTAATCAGTGATACTCCCATAGGGTTCAGTGTTAATCAGTGAGACTCCCATAGGGTTCAGTGTTAATCAGTGAGACTCCCATAGGGTTCAGTGTTAATCAGTGAGACTCCCATAGGGTTCAGTGTTAATCAGTGAGACCCCCACAGTGTTCAGTGTTAATCAGTGAGACTCCCACAGGGTTCAGTGTTAATCAGTGAGACTCCCATAGGGTTACGTTTTAATCAGTGAGACTCCCACAGTGTTCAGTGTTAATCAGTGAGACTCCCACAGGGTTCAGTGTTAATCAGTGAGACTCCCATAGGGTTCAGTGTTAATCAGTGAGACTCCCACAGGGTTCAGTGTTAATCAGTGAGACTCAAATTGGGTTTAGTGTTAATCAGTGAGACTCCCACAGGGTTCGGTGTTAATCAGTGAGACTACCACAGTTTTCAGTGTTAATCAGTGAGACTCCCACAGGGTTCAGTGTTAATCAGTGAGACTCCCATAGGGTTCAGTGTTAATCAGTGAGACTCCCACAGGGTTTAGTGTTAATCAGTGAGACTCAAATTGGGTTCACTGTTAATCAGTGAGACTCCCACAGGGTTCGGTGTTAATCAGTGAGTCTACCACAGTTTTCAGTGTTAATCAGTGAGACTCCCACAGGGTTCAGTGTTAATCATTGAGGCTCCCATAGGGTTCAGTGTTAATTAGTGAGACTCCCACAAGCTTCACTGTTAATCAGTGAGACTCCCATAGGGTTCAGTGTTAATCACTGAGACTCCCCTAGGGTCCGTGTGTTAATCAGTAAGACTCTGACAGGGTTCAGTGTTAATCAGTGAGACTCCCATAGGGTTCAGGGTTAATCAGTGAGACTCCCACAGGGTTCAGTGTTAATCAGTGAGACTCCCACAGGGTTCAGTGTTAATCAGTGAGACTCCCACAGGGTTCAGTGTTAATCACTGAGACTCCCATAGGGTTCAGTGACAATCACTGAGACTCCCATAGGGTTCAGTGTTAATCAGTGAGACTCCCAAAGGGTTCAGTATTAATCAGTGAGGCTCCCACCAGGTTCAGTGACAATCACTGAGACTCCCATAGGGTTCAGTGTTAATAAGTGAGACTCCCATAGGGTTCAGTGTTAATCAGTGAGACTCCCAAAGCGTTCAGTGTTAATCAGTGAGACTCCCACAGAGTTCACTGTTAATCAATGAGACTCCCATAGGGTTCAGTGTTAATCAGTGACACTCCCCTAGGGTTCAGTGTTAATCAGTGAGACTCCCAGAGGGTTCAGTGTTAATCAGTGAGACTCCCGTAGGGTTCAGTGTTAATTAATGAGACTCCCATAGGGTTCAGTGTTAATCAGTGAGACTCCCATAGGGTTCAGTGTTATCCAGTGAGACTCCCACAGGTTTCAGTGTTAATCAGTGAGACTCCCATAGGGTTCAGTGTTAATCAGTGAGACTCCCATAGGGTTCAGTGTTAATCAGTGAGACTCCCATAGGGTTCAGTGTTAATCAATGACACTCCCACAGGGTTCAGTATTAATCAGTGATACTCCCATAGGGTTCAGTGTTAATCAGTGAGACTCCCATAGGGTTCAGTGTTAATCAGTGAGACTCCCATAGGGTTCAGTGTTAATCAGTGAGACTCCCATAGGGTTCAGTGTTAATCAGTGAGACTCCCACAGTGTTCAGTGTTAATCAGTGAGACTCCCACAGGGTTCAGTGTTAATCATTGAGACTCCCATAGGGTTAAGTGTTAATCAGTGAGACTCCCATAGTGTTCAGTGTTAATCATTGAGACTCCCACAGGGTTCAGTGTTAATCAGTGAGACTCAAATTGGGTTCAGTGTTAATCAGTGAGACTCCCACAGGGTTCAGTGTTAATCAGTGAGACTCCCACAGTTTTCAGTGTTAATCAGTGAGACTCCCACAGGGTTCAGTGTTAATCAGTGAGACTCCCACAGGGCTCAGTGTTAATCAGTGAGACTCCCACAGGGCTCAGTGTTAATCAGTGAGACTCTCATAGGGTTCAGTGTTAATCAGTGAGACTCCCACAGGGTTCAGTGTTAATCAGTGAGACTCCCACATAGTTCAGTGTTAATCAGTGAGACTCCCATTGGGTTCAGTGTTAATCAGTGAGACTCCCGCAGGGTTCAGTGTTAATCAGTGAGACTTCCACATTGTTCAGTGTTAATCAGTGAGACTCCCACAGGGTTCAGTGTTAATCAGTGAGACTCCCACAGGGTTCAGTGTTAATCACTGAGACTCCCATAGGGTTCAGTGACAATCACTGAGACTCCCATAGGGTTCAGTGTTAATCAGTGAGACTCCCATAGGGTTCAGTGTTAATCAGTGAGGCTCCCACAGGGTTCAGTGACAATCACTGAGACTCCCATAGGGTTCAGTGTTAATCAGTGAGACTCCAATAGGGTTCAGTGTTAATCAGTGAGACTCCCATAGGGTTCAGTGTTGATCAGTGAGACTCCCACAGAGTCCACTGTTAATCAGTGAGACTCCCACAGTGTTCACTGTTAATCAGTGACACTACCCTAGGGTTCGTGTGTTAATGAGTGAGACTCCCACAGGGTTCAGTGTTAATCAGTGAGACTCCAACAGGGTTCAGTGTTAATCAGTGAGACTACCATAGGGTTCAGTGTTAATCAGTGATACTCCCATAGGGTTCAGTGTTAATCAGTGAGACTCCCACAGAGTTCACTGTTAATCAATGAGACTCCCATAGGGTTCAGTGTTAATCAGTGACACTCCTCTAGGGTTCAGTGTTAATCAGTGAGACTCCCAGAGGGTTCAGTGTTAATCAGTGAGACTCACGTAGGGTTCAGTGTTAATCAGTGAGACTCCCATAGGGTTCAGTATTAATCAGTGAGACTCCCATAGGGTTCAGTGTTAATCAGTGAGACTCCCATAGGGTTCAGTGTTAATCATTGAGACTCCCATAGGGTTCAGTGTTATCCAGTGAGCCTCCCACAGGTTTCAGTGTTAATCAGTGAGACTCCCATAGGGTTCAGTGTTAATCAGTGAGACTCCCATAGGGTTCAGTGTTAATCAGTGAGACTCCCACAGGGTTCAGCATTAATCAGTGATACTCCCATAGGGTTCAGTGTTAATCAGTGAGACTCCCACAGGGTTCAGTGTTAATCAGTGAGTCTCCCACAGTTTTCAGTGTTAATCAGTGAGACTCCCACAGGGTTCAGTGTTAATCAGTGAGACTCCCACAGGGCTCAGTGTTAATCAGTGAGACTCCCACAGGGCTCAGTGTTAATCAGTGAGACTCTCATAGGGTTCAGTGTTAATCAGTGAGACTTCCACAGGGTTCAGTGTTAATCAGTGAGACTCCCACATAGTTCAGTGTTAATCAGTGAGACTCCCAGTGGGTTCAGTGTTAATCAGTGAGACTCCCACAGGGTTCAGTGTTAATCAGTGAGACTTCCACATTGTTCAGTGTTAATCAGTGAGACTCCCACAGTGTTAATCAGTGAGACTCCCACAGGGTTCAGTGTTAATCACTGAGACTCCCATAGGGTTCAGTGACAATCACTGAGACTCCCATAGGGTTCAGTGTTAATCAGTGAGACTCCCATAGGGTTCAGTGTTAATCAGTGAGGCTCCCACAGGGTTCAGTGACAATCACTGAGACTCCCATAGGGTTCAGTGTTAATCAGTGAGACTCCAATAGGGTTCAGTGTTAATCAGTGAGACTCCCATAGGGTTCAGTGTTGATCAGTGAGACTCCCACAGAGTCCACTGTTAATCAGTTAGACTCCCACAGTGTTCACTGTTAATCAGTGACACTACCCTAGGGTTCGTGTGTTAATGAGTGAGACTCCCACAGGGTTCAGTGTTAATCAGTGAGACTCCCACAGGGTTCAGTGTTAATCAGTGAGACTCCCATAGGGTTCAGTGTTAATCAGTGAGACTCCCACAGGGTTTAGTGTTAATCAGTGAGACTCAAATTGGGTTCACTGTTAATCAGTGAGACTCCCACAGGGTTCGGTGTTAATCAGTGAGACTACCACAGTTTTCAGTGTTAATCAGTGAGACTCCCACAGGGTTCAGTGTTAATCAGTGAGACTCCCACAGGGCTCAGTGTTAATCAGTGAGACTCCCACAGGGTTCAGTGTTAATCAGTGAGACTCCCACAGTTTTCAGTGTTAATCAGTGAGACTCCCACAGGGTTCAGTGTTAATCAGTGAGACTCCCACAGGGCTCAGTGTTAATCAGTGAGACTCCCACAGGGCTCAGTGTTAATCAGTGAGACTCTCATAGGGTTCAGTGTTAATCAGTGAGACTCCCACAGGGTTCAGTGTTAATCAGTGAGACTCCCACATAGTTCAGTGTTAATCAGTGAGACTCCCATTGGGTTCAGTGTTAATCAGTGAGACTCCCGCAGGGTTCAGTGTTAATCAGTGAGACTTCCACATTGTTCAGTGTTAATCAGTGAGACTCCCACAGGGTTCAGTGTTAATCAGTGAGACTCCCACAGGGTTCAGTGTTAATCACTGAGACTCCCATAGGGTTCAGTGACAATCACTGAGACTCCCATAGGGTTCAGTGTTAATCAGTGAGACTCCCATAGGGTTCAGTGTTAATCAGTGAGGCTCCCACAGGGTTCAGTGACAATCACTGAGACTCCCATAGGGTTCAGTGTTAATCAGTGAGACTCCAATAGGGTTCAGTGTTAATCAGTGAGACTCCCATAGGGTTCAGTGTTGATCAGTGAGACTCCCACAGAGTCCACTGTTAATCAGTGAGACTCCCACAGTGTTCACTGTTAATCAGTGACACTACCCTAGGGTTCGTGTGTTAATGAGTGAGACTCCCACAGGGTTCAGTGTTAATCAGTGAGACTCCAACAGGGTTCAGTGTTAATCAGTGAGACTACCATAGGGTTCAGTGTTAATCAGTGATACTCCCATAGGGTTCAGTGTTAATCAGTGAGACTCCCACAGAGTTCACTGTTAATCAATGAGACTCCCATAGGGTTCAGTGTTAATCAGTGACACTCCTCTAGGGTTCAGTGTTAATCAGTGAGACTCCCAGAGGGTTCAGTGTTAATCAGTGAGACTCACGTAGGGTTCAGTGTTAATCAGTGAGACTCCCATAGGGTTCAGTATTAATCAGTGAGACTCCCATAGGGTTCAGTGTTAATCAGTGAGACTCCCATAGGGTTCAGTGTTAATCATTGAGACTCCCATAGGGTTCAGTGTTATCCAGTGAGCCTCCCACAGGTTTCAGTGTTAATCAGTGAGACTCCCATAGGGTTCAGTGTTAATCAGTGAGACTCCCATAGGGTTCAGTGTTAATCAGTGAGACTCCCACAGGGTTCAGCATTAATCAGTGATACTCCCATAGGGATCAGTGTTAATCAGTGAGACTCCCACAGGGTTCAGTGTTAATCAGTGAGTCTCCCACAGTTTTCAGTGTTAATCAGTGAGACTCCCACAGGGTTCAGTGTTAATCAGTGAGACTCCCACAGGGCTCAGTGTTAATCAGTGAGACTCCCACAGGGCTCAGTGTTAATCAGTGAGACTCTCATAGGGTTCAGTGTTAATCAGTGAGACTTCCACAGGGTTCAGTGTTAATCAGTGAGACTCCCACATAGTTCAGTGTTAATCAGTGAGACTCCCAGTGGGTTCAGTGTTAATCAGTGAGACTCCCACAGGGTTCAGTGTTAATCAGTGAGACTTCCACATTGTTCAGTGTTAATCAGTGAGACTCCCACAGTGTTAATCAGTGAGACTCCCACAGGGTTCAGTGTTAATCACTGAGACTCCCATAGGGTTCAGTGACAATCACTGAGACTCCCATAGGGTTCAGTGTTAATCAGTGAGACTCCCATAGGGTTCAGTGTTAATCAGTGAGGCTCCCACAGGGTTCAGTGACAATCACTGAGACTCCCATAGGGTTCAGTGTTAATCAGTGAGACTCCAATAGGGTTCAGTGTTAATCAGTGAGACTCCCATAGGGTTCAGTGTTGATCAGTGAGAATCCCACAGAGTCCACTGTTAGTCAGTTAGACTCCCACAGTGTTCACTGTTAATCAGTGACACTACCCTAGGGTTCGTGTGTTAATGAGTGAGACTCCCACAGGGTTCAGTGTTAATCAGTGAGACTCCCACAGGGTTCAGTGTTAATCAGTGAGACTCCCATAGGGTTCAGTGTTAATCAGTGAGACTCCCACAGGGTTTAGTGTTAATCAGTGAGACTCAAATTGGGTTCACTGTTAATCAGTGAGACTCCCACAGGGTTCGGTGTTAATCAGTGAGACTACCACAGTTTTCAGTGTTAATCAGTGAGACTCCCACAGGGTTCAGTGTTAATCATTGAGGCTCCCATAGGGTTCAGTGTTAATTAGTGAGACTCCCACAAGCTTCACTGTTAATCAGTGAGACTCCCATAGGGTTCAGTGTTAATCACTGAGACTCCCCTAGGGTCCGTGTGTTAATCAGTAAGACTCCGACAGGGTTCAGTGTTAATCAGTGAGACTCCCATAGGGTTCAGGGTTAATCAGTGAGACTCCCACAGGGTTCAGTGTTAATCAGTGAGACTCCCACAGGGTTCAGTGTTAATCAGTGAGACTCCCACAGGGTTCAGTGTTAATCACTGAGACTCCCATAGGGTTCAGTGACAATCACTGAGACTCCCATAGGGTTCAGTGTTAATCAGTGAGACTCCCATAGGGTTCAGTATTAATCAGTGAGGCTCCCACCAGGTTCAGTGACAATCACTGAGACTCCCATAGGGTTCAGTGTTAATAAGTGAGACTCCCATAGGGTTCAGTGTTAATCAGTGAGACTCCCAAAGCGTTCAGTGTTAATCAGTGAGACTCCCACAGAGTTCACTGTTAAACAATGAGACTCCCATAGGGTTCAGTGTTAATCAGTGACACTCCCCTAGGGTTCAGTGTTAATCAGTGAGACTCCCAGAGGGTTCAGTGTTAATCAGTGAGACTCCCGTAGGGTTCAGTGTTAATTAATGAGACTCCCATAGGGTTCAGTGTTAATCAGTGAGACTCCCATAGGGTTCAGTGTTATCCAGTGAGACTCCCACAGGTTTCAGTGTTAATCAGTGAGACTCCCATAGGGTTCAGTGTTAATCAGTGAGACTCCCATAGGATTCAGTGTTAATCAGTGAGACTCCCACAGGGTTCAGTGTTAATCAATGACACTCCCACAGAGTTCAGTATTAATCAGTGATACTCCCATAGGGTTCAGTGTTAATCAGTGAGACTCCCATAGGGTTCAGTGTTAATCAGTGAGACTCCCATAGGGTTCAGTGTTAATCAGTGAGACTCCCATAGGGTTCAGTGTTAATCAGCGAGACTCCCACAGTGTTCAGTGTTAATCAGTGAGACTCCCACAGGGTTCAGTGTTAATCATTGAGACTCCCATAGGGTTAAGTGTTAATCAGTGAGACTCCCATAGTGTTCAGTGTTAATCATTGAGACTCCCACAGGGTTCAGTGTTAATCAGTGAGACTCAAATTGGGTTCAGTGTTAATCAGTGAGACGCCCACAGGGTTCAGTGTTAATCAGTGAGACTCCCACAGTTTTCAGTGTTAATCAGTGAGACTCCCACAGGGTTCAGTGTTAATCAGTGAGACTCCCACAGGGCTCAGTGTTAATCAGTGAGACTCCCACAGGGCTCAGTGTTAATCAGTGAGACTCTCATAGGGTTCAGTGTTAATCAGTGAGACTCCCACAGGGTTCAGTGTTAATCAGTGAGACTCCCACATAGTTCAGTGTTAATCAGTGAGACTCCCATTGAGTTCAGTGTTAATCAGTGAGACTCCCACAGGGTTCAGTGTTAATCAGTGAGACTTCCACATTGTTCAGTGTTAATCAGTGAGACTCCCATAGGATTCAGTGTTAATCAGTGAGACTCCCACAGGGTTCAGTGTTAATCAATGACACTCCCACAGGGTTCAGTATTAATCAGTGATACTCCCATAGGGTTCAGTGTTAATCAGTGAGACTCCCATAGGGTTCAGTGTTAATCATTGAGACTCCCACAGGGTTCAGTGTTAATCAATGACACTCCCACAGGGTTCAGTATTAATCAGTGATACTCCCATAGGGTTCAGTGTTAATCAGTGAGACTCCCATAGGGTTCAGTGTTAATCAGTGAGACTCCCATAGGGTTCAGTGTTAATCAGTGAGACTCCCATAGGGTTCAGTGTTAATCAGTGAGACTCCCACAGTGTTCAGTGTTAATCAGTGAGACTCCCACAGGGTTCAGTGTAATTCATTGAGACTCCCATAGGGTTAAGTGTTAATCAGTGAGACTCCCATAGTGTTCAGTGTTAATCAGTGAGACTCCCACAGGGTTCAGTGTTAATCAGTGAGACTCCCACAGTTTTCAGTGTTAATCAGTGAGACTCCCACAGGGTTCAGTGTTAATCAGTGAGACTCCCACAGGGCTCAGTGTTAATCAGTGAGACTCCCACAGGGCTCAGTGTTAATCAGTGAGACTCTCATAGGGTTCAGTGTTAATCAGTGAGACTCCCACAGGGTTCAGTGTTAATCAGTGAGACTCCCACATAGTTCAGTGTTAATCAGTGAGACTCCCATTGGGTTCAGTGTTAATCAGTGAGACTCCCACAGGGTTCAGTGTTAATCAGTGAGACTCCCACAGGGTTCAGTGTTAATCACTGAGACTCCCATAGGGTTCAGTGACAATCACTGAGACTCCCATAGGGTTCAGTGTTAATCACTGAGACTCCCATAGGGTTCAGTGTTAATCAGTGAGGCTCCCACAGGGTTCAGTGACAATCACTGAGACTCCCATAGGGTTCAGTGTTAATCAGTGAGACTCCAATAGGGTTCAGTGTTAATCAGTGAGACTCCCATAGGGTTCAGTGTTGATCAGTGAGACTCCCACAGAGTCCACTGTTAATCAGTGAGACTCCCACCGTGTTCACTGTTAATCAGTGACACTACCCTAGGGTTCGTGTGTTAATGAGTGAGACTCCCACAGGGTTCAGTGTTAATCAGTGAGACTCCCACAGGGTTCAGTGTTAATCAGTGAGACTACCATAGGGTTCAGTGTTAATCAGTGATACTCCCATAGGGTTCAGTGTTAATCAGTGAGACTTCCACAGAGTTCACTGTTAATCAATGAGACTCCCATAGGGTTCAGTGTTAATCAGTGACACTCCTCTAGGGTTCAGTGTTAATCAGTGAGACTCCCAGAGGGTTCAGTGTTAATCAGTGAGACTCACGTAGGGTTCAGTGTTAATCAGTGAGACTCCCATAGGGTTCAGTATTAATCAGTGAGACTCCCATAGGGTTCAGTGTTAATCAGTGAGACTCCCATAGGGTTCAGTGTTAATCATTGAGACTCCCATAGGGTTCAGTGTTAATCAGTGAGACTCCCACAGGGTTCAGTGTTAATCAATGAGACTCCCACAGGGTTCAGCATTAATCAGTGATACTCCCATAGGGTTCAGTGTTAATCAGTGAGACTCCCATAGGGTTCAGTGTTAATCAGTGAGACTCCCATAGGGTTCAGTGTTAATCATTGAGACTCCCATAGGGTTAAGTGTTAATCAGTGAGACTCCCATAGTGTTCAGTTTAATCATTGAGACTCCCACAGGGTTCAGTGTTAATCAGTGAGACTCAAATTGGGTTCAGTGTTAATCAGTGAGACTCCCACAGGGTTCAGTGTTAATCAGTGAGACTCCCACAGGGCTCAGTGTTAATCAGTGAGACTCCCACAGGGCTCAGTGTTAATCAGTGAGACTCCCACAGGGCTCAGTGTTAATCAGTGAGACTCTCATAGGGTTCAGTGTTAATCAGTGAGACTCCCACAGGGTTCAGTGTTAATCAGTGAGACTCCCACATAGTTCAGTGTTAATCAGTGAGACTCCCAGTGGGTTCAGTGTTAATCAGTGAGACTCCCACAGGGTTCAGTGTTAATCAGTGAGACTTCCACATTTTTCAGTGTTAATCAGTGAGACTCCCACAGGGTTCAGTGTTAATCAGTGAGACTCCCACAGGGTTCAGTGTTAATCACTGAGACTCCCATAGGGTTCAGTGACAATCACTGAGACTCCCATAGGGTTCAGTGTTAATCAGTGAGACTCCCATAGGGTTCAGTGTTAATCAGTGAGGCTCCCACAGGGTTCAGTGACAATCACTGAGACTCCCATAGGGTTCAGTGTTAATCAGTGAGACTCCAATAGGGTTCAGTGTTAATCAGTGAGACTCCCATAGGGTTCAGTGTTGATCAGTGAGACTCCCACAGAGTCCACTGTTAATCAGTGAGACTCCCACAGTGTTCACTGTTAATCAGTGACACTACCCTAGGGTTCGTGTGTTAATGAGTGAGACTCCCACAGGGTTCAGTGTTAATCAGTGAGACTCCCACAGGGTTCAGTGTTAATCAGTGAGACTACCATAGGGTTCAGTGTTAATCAGTGATACTCCCATAGGGTTCAGTGTTAATCAGTGAGACTCCCACAGAGTTCACTGTTAATCAATGAGACTCCCATAGGGTTCAGTGTTAATCAGTGACACTCCCCTAGGGTTCAGTGTTAATCAGTGAGACTCCCATAGGGTTCAGTGTTAATCAGTGAGACTCCCATAGGGTTCAGTATTAATCAGTGAGACTCCCATAGAGTTCAGTGTTAATCAGTGAGACTCCCATAGGGTTCAGTGTTAATCATTGAGACTCCCATAGGGTTCAGTGTTATCCAGTGAGACTCCCACAGGTTTCAGTGTTAATCAGTGAGTCTCCCATAGGGTTCAGTGTTAATCAGTGAGACTCCCATAGGGTTCAGTGTTAATCAGTGAGACTCCCACAGGGTTCAGTGTTAATCAATGAGACTCCCACAGGGTTCAGCATTAATCAGTGATACTCCCATAGGGTTCAGTGTTAATCAGTGAGACTCCCATAGGGTTCAGTGTTAATCAGTGAGACTCCCATAGGGTTCAGTGTTAATCAGTGAGACTCCCATAGGGTTCAGTGTTAATCAGTGAGACTCCCACAGTGTTCAGTGTTAATCAGTGAGACTCCCACAGGGTTCAGTGTTAATCAGTGAGACTCCCATAGGGTTAAGTTTTAATCAGTGAGACTCCCACAGTGTTCAGTGTTAATCAGTGAGACTCCCACAGGGTTCAGTGTTAATCAGTGAGACTCCCATAGGGTTCAGTGTTAATCAGTGAGACTCCCACAGGGTTCAGTGTTAATCAATGACACTCCCACAGGGTTCAGTATTAATCAGTGAGACTCCCACAGGGTTCAGTGTTAATCAGTGAGACTCCCATAGGGTTCAGTGTTAATCAGTGATACTCCCATAGGGTTCAGTGTTAATCAGTGAGACTCCCACAGAGTTCACTGTTAATCAATGAGACTCCCATAGGGTTCAGTGTTAATCAGTGACACTCCTCTAGGGTTCAGTGTTAATCAGTGAGACTCCCAGAGGGTTCAGTGTTAATCAGTGAGACTCACGTAGGGTTCAGTGTTAATCAGTGAGACTCCCATAGGGTTCAGTATTAATCAGTGAGACTCCCATAGAGTTCAGTGTTAATCAGTGAGACTCCCATAGGGTTCAGTGTTAATCATTGAGACTCCCATAGGGTTCAGTGTTATCCAGTGAGACTCCCACAGGTTTCAGTGTTAATCAGTGAGTCTCCCATAGGGTTCAGTGTTAATCAGTGAGACTCCCATAGGGTTCAGTGTTAATCAGTGAGACTCCCACAGGGTTCAGTGTTAATCAATGAGACTCCCACAGGGTTCAGCATTAATCAGTGATACTCCCATAGGGTTCAGTGTTAATCAGTGAGACTCCCATAGGGTTCAGTGTTAATCAGTGAGACTCCCATAGGGTTCAGTGTTAATCAGTGAGACTCCCATAGGGTTCAGTGTTAATCAGTGAGACTCCCACAGTGTTCAGTGTTAATCAGTGAGACTCCCACAGGGTTCAGTGTTAATCAGTGAGACTCCCATAGGGTTAAGTTTTAATCAGTGAGACTCCCACAGTGTTCAGTGTTAATCAGTGAGACTCCCACAGGGTTCAGTGTTAATCAGTGAGACTCCCATAGGGTTCAGTGTTAATCAGTGAGACTCCCACAGGGTTCAGTGTTAATCAATGACACTCCCACAGGGTTCAGTATTAATCAGTGAGACTCCCACAGGGTTCAGTGTTAATCAGTGAGACTCCCATAGGGTTCAGTGTTAATCAGTGATACTCCCATAGGGTTCAGTGTTAATCAGTGAGACTCCCACAGAGTTCACTGTTAATCAATGAGACTCCCATAGGGTTCAGTGTTAATCAGTGACACTCCTCTAGGGTTCAGTGTTAATCAGTGAGACTCCCAGAGGGTTCAGTGTTAATCAGTGAGACTCACGTAGGGTTCAGTGTTAATCAGTGAGACTCCCATAGGGTTCAGTATTAATCAGTGAGACTCCCATAGGGTTCAGTGTTAATCAGTGAGACTCCCATAGGGTTCAGTGTTAATCATTGAGACTCCCATAGGGTTCAGTGTTCTCCAGTGAGACTCCCACAGGTTTCAGTGTTAATCAGTGAGACTCCCATAGGGTTCAGTGTTAATCAGTGAGACTCCCATAGGGTTCAGTGTTAATCAGTGAGACTCCCACAGGGTTCAGTGTTAATCAATGAGACTCCCACAGGGTTCAGCATTAATCAGTGATACTCCCATAGGGTTCAGTGTTAATCAGTGAGACTCCCATAGGGTTCAGTGTTAATCAGTGAGACTCCCATAGGGTTCAGTGTTAATCATTGAGACCCCCATAGGGTTAAGTGTTAATCAGTGAGACTCCCATAGTGTTCAGTTTAATCATTGAGACTCCCACAGGGTTCAGTGTTAATCAGTGAGACTCAAATTGGGTTCAGTGTTAATCAGTGAGACTCCCACAGGGTTCAGTGTTAATCAGTGAGTCTCCCACAGTTTTCAGTGTTAATCAGTGAGACTCCCACAGGGTTCAGTGTTAATCAGTGAGACTCCCACAGGGCTCAGTGTTAATCAGTGAGACTCCCACAGGGCTCAGTGTTAATCAGTGAGACTCTCATAGGGTTCAGTGTTAATCAGTGAGACTCCCACAGGGTTCAGTGTTAATCAGTGAGACTCCCACATAGTTCAGTGTTAATCAGTGAGACTCCCAGTGGGTTCAGTGTTAATCAGTGAGACTCCCACAGGGTTCAGTGTTAATCAGTGAGACTTCCACATTGTTCAGTGTTAATCAGTGAGACTCCCACAGGGTTCAGTGTTAATCAGTGAGACTCCCACAGGGTTCAGTGTTAATCACTGAGACTCCCATTGGGTTCAGTGACAATCACTGAGACTCCCATAGGGTTCAGTGTTAATCAGTGAGACTCCCATAGGGTTCAGTGTTAATCAGTGAGGCTCCCACAGGGTTCAGTGACAATCACTGAGACTCCCATAGGGTTCAGTGTTAATCAGTGAGACTCCAATAGGGTTCAGTGTTAATCAGTGAGACTCCCATAGGGTTCAGTGTTGATCAGTGAGACTCCCACAGGGTTCAGTGTTAATCAGTGAGACTACCATAGGGTTCAGTGTTAATCAGTGATACTCCCATAGGGTTCAGTGTTAATCAGTGAGACTCCCACAGAGTTCACTGTTAATCAATGAGACTCCCATAGGGTTCAGTGTTAATCAGTGACACTCCCCTAGGGTTCAGTGTTAATCAGTGAGACTCCCATAGGGTTCAGTGTTAATCAGTGAGACTCCCATAGGGTTCAGTATTAATCAGTGAGACTCCCATAGAGTTCAGTGTTAATCAGTGAGACTCCCATAGGGTTCAGTGTTAATCATTGAGACTCCCATAGGGTTCAGTGTTATCCAGTGAGACTCCCACAGGTTTCAGTGTTAATCAGTGAGTCTCCCATAGGGTTCAGTGTTAATCAGTGAGACTCCCATAGGGTTCAGTGTTAATCAGTGAGACTCCCACAGGGTTCAGTGTTAATCAATGAGACTCCCACAGGGTTCAGCATTAATCAGTGATACTCCCATAGGGTTCAGTGTTAATCAGTGAGACTCCCATAGGGTTCAGTGTTAATCAGTGAGACTCCCATAGGGTTCAGTGTTAATCAGTGAGACTCCCATAGGGTTCAGTGTTAATCAGTGAGACTCCCACAGTGTTCAGTGTTAATCAGTGAGACTCCCACAGGGTTCAGTGTTAATCAGTGAGACTCCCATAGGGTTAAGTTTTAATCAGTGAGACTCCCACAGTGTTCAGTGTTAATCAGTGAGACTCCCACAGGGTTCAGTGTTAATCAGTGAGACTCCCATAGGGTTCAGTGTTAATCAGTGAGACTCCCACAGGGTTCAGTGTTAATCAATGACACTCCCACAGGGTTCAGTATTAATCAGTGAGACTCCCACAGGGTTCAGTGTTAATCAGTGAGACTCCCATAGGGTTCAGTGTTAATCAGTGATACTCCCATAGGGTTCAGTGTTAATCAGTGAGACTCCCACAGAGTTCACTGTTAATCAATGAGACTCCCATAGGGTTCAGTGTTAATCAGTGACACTCCTCTAGGGTTCAGTGTTAATCAGTGAGACTCCCAGAGGGTTCAGTGTTAATCAGTGAGACTCACGTAGGGTTCAGTGTTAATCAGTGAGACTCCCATAGGGTTCAGTATTAATCAGTGAGACTCCCATAGAGTTCAGTGTTAATCAGTGAGACTCCCATAGGGTTCAGTGTTAATCATTGAGACTCCCATGGGGTTCAGTGTTATCCAGTGAGAATCCCACAGGTTTCAGTGTTAATCAGTGAGTCTCCCATAGGGTTCAGTGTTAATCAGTGAGACTCCCATAGGGTTCAGTGTTAATCAGTGAGACTCCCACAGGGTTCAGTGTTAATCAATGAGACTCCCACAGGGTTCAGCATTAATCAGTGATACTCCCATAGGGTTCAGTGTTAATCAGTGAGACTCCCATAGGGTTCAGTGTTAATCAGTGAGACTCCCATAGGGTTCAGTGTTAATCAGTGAGACTCCCATAGGGTTCAGTGTTAATCAGTGAGACTCCCACAGTGTTCAGTGTTAATCAGTGAGACTCCCACAGGGTTCAGTGTTAATCAGTGAGACTCCCATAGGGTTAAGTTTTAATCAGTGAGACTCCCACAGTGTTCAGTGTTAATCAGTGAGACTCCCACAGGGTTCAGTGTTAATCAGTGAGACTCCCATAGGGTTCAGTGTTAATCAGTGAGACTCCCACAGGGTTCAGTGTTAATCAATGACACTCCCACAGGGTTCAGTATTAATCAGTGAGACTCCCACAGGGTTCAGTGTTAATCAGTGAGACTCCCATAGGGTTCAGTGTTAATCAGTGATACTCCCATAGGGTTCAGTGTTAATCAGTGAGACTCCCACAGAGTTCACTGTTAATCAATGAGACTCCCATAGGGTTCAGTGTTAATCAGTGACACTCCTCTAGGGTTCAGTGTTAATCAGTGAGACTCCCAGAGGGTTCAGTGTTAATCAGTGAGACTCACGTAGGGTTCAGTGTTAATCAGTGAGACTCCCATAGGGTTCAGTATTAATCAGTGAGACTCCCATAGGGTTCAGTGTTAATCAGTGAGACTCCCATAGGGTTCAGTGTTAATCATTGAGACTCCCATAGGGTTCAGTGTTCTCCAGTGAGACTCCCACAGGTTTCAGTGTTAATCAGTGAGACTCCCATAGGGTTCAGTGTTAATCAGTGAGACTCCCATAGGGTTCAGTGTTAATCAGTGAGACTCCCACAGGGTTCAGTGTTAATCAATGAGACTCCCACAGGGTTCAGCATTAATCAGTGATACTCCCATAGGGTTCAGTGTTAATCAGTGAGACTCCCATAGGGTTCAGTGTTAATCAGTGAGACTCCCATAGGGTTCAGTGTTAATCATTGAGACTCCCATAGGGTTAAGTGTTAATCAGTGAGACTCCCATAGTGTTCAGTTTAATCATTGAGACTCCCACAGGGTTCAGTGTTAATCAGTGAGACTCAAATTGGGTTCAGTGTTAATCAGTGAGACTCCCACAGGGTTCAGTGTTAATCAGTGAGTCTCCCACAGTTTTCAGTGTTAATCAGTGAGACTCCCACAGGGTTCAGTGTTAATCAGTGAGACTCCCACAGGGCTCAGTGTTAATCAGTGAGACTCCCACAGGGCTCAGTGTTAATCAGTGAGACTCTCATAGGGTTCAGTGTTAATCAGTGAGACTCCCACAGGGTTCAGTGTTAATCAGTGAGACTCCCACATAGTTCAGTGTTAATCAGTGAGACTCCCAGTGGGTTCAGTGTTAATCAGTGAGACTCCCACAAGGTTCAGTGTTAATCAGTGAGACTTCCACATTGTTCAGTGTTAATCAGTGAGACTCCCACAGGGTTCAGTGTTAATCAGTGAGACTCCCACAGGGTTCAGTGTTAATCACTGAGACTCCCATTGGGTTCAGTGACAATCACTGAGACTCCCATAGGGTTCAGTGTTAATCAGTGAGACTCCCATAGGGTTCAGTGTTAATCAGTGAGGCTCCCACAGGGTTCAGTGACAATCACTGAGACTCCCATAGGGTTCAGTGTTAATCAGTGAGACTCCAATAGGGTTCAGTGTTAATCAGTGAGACTCCCATAGGGTTCAGTGTTGATCAGTGAGACTCCCACAGAGTCCACTGTTAATCAGTGAGACTCCCACAGTGTTCACTGTTAATCAGTGACACTACCCTAGGGTTCGTGTGTTAATGAGTGAGACTCCCACAGGGTTCAGTGTTAATCAGTGAGACTCCCACAGGGTTCAGTGTTAATCAGTGAGACTACCATAGGGTTCAGTGTTAATTAGTGATACTCCCATAGGGTTCAGTGTTAATCAGTGAGACTCCCACAGAGTTCACTGTTAATCAATGAGACTCCCATAGGGTTCAGTGTTAATCAGTGACACTCCCCTAGGGTTCAGTGTTAATCAGTGAGACTCCCATAGGGTTCAGTGTTAATCAGTGAGACTCCCATAGGGTTCAGTATTAATCAGTGAGACTCCCATAGGGTTCAGTGTTAATCAGTGAGACTCCCATAGGGTTCAGTGTTAATCATTGAGACTCCCATAGGGTTCAGTGTTATCCAGTGAGACTCCCACAGGTTTCAGTGTTAATCAGTGAGTCTCCCATAGGGTTAAGTGTTAATCAGTGAGACTCCCATAGGGTTCAGTGTTAATCAGTGAGACTCCCACAGGGTTCAGTGTTAATCAAGGAGACTCCCACAGGGTTCAGCATTAATCAGTGATACTCCCATAGGGTTCAGTGTTAATCAGTGAGACTCCCATAGGGTTCAGTGTTAATCAGTGAGACTCCCATAGGGTTCAGTGTTAATCATTGAGACTCCCATAGGGTTCAGTGTTAATCAGTGAGACTCCCACAGTGTTCAGTGTTAATCAGTGAGACTCCCACAGGGTTCAGTGTTAATCAGTGAGACTCCCATAGGGTTAAGTTTTAATCAGTGAGACTCCCACAGTGTTCAGTGTTAATCAGTGAGACTCCCACAGGGTTCAGTGTTAATCAGTGAGACTCCCATAGGGTTCAGTGTTAATCAGTGAGACTCCCACAGGGTTCAGTGTTAATCAATGACACTCCCACAGGGTTCAGTATTAATCAGTGAAACTCCCATAGGGTTCAGTGTTAATCAGTGAGACTCCCATAGGGTTCAGTGTTAATCAGTGAGACTCCCATAGGGTTCAGTGTTAATCAGTGAGACTCCCATAGGGTTCAGTGTTAATCAGTGAGACTCCCACAGTGTTCAGTGTTAATCAGTGAGAATCCCACAGGGTTCAGTGTTAATCATTGAGACTCCCATAGGGTTAAGTGTTAATCAGTGAGACTCCCATAGTGTTCAGTGTTAATCAGAGAGACTCCCACAGGGTTCAGTGTTAATCAGTGAGTCTCCCACAGTTTTCAGTGTTAATCAGTGAGACTCCCACAGGGTTCAGTGTTAATCAGTGAGACTCCCACAGGGCTCAGTGTTAATCAGTGAGACTCCCACAGGGCTCAGTGTTAATCAGTGAGACTCTCTTAGGGTTCAGTGTTAATCAGTGAGACTCCCACAGGGTTCAGTGTTAATCAGTGAGACTCCCACATAGTTCAGTGTTAATCAGTGAGACTCCCAGTGGGTTCAGTGTTAATCAGTGAGACTCCCACAGGGTTCAGTGTTAATCAGTGAGACTTCCACATTGTTCAGTGTTAATCAGTGAGACTCCCACAGGGTTCAGTGTTAATCAGTGAGACTCCCACAGGGTTCAGTGTTAATCACTGAGACTCCCATTGGGTTCAGTGACAATCACTGAGACTCCCATAGGGTTCAGTGTTAATCAGTGAGACTCCCATAGGGTTCAGTGTTAATCAGTGAGGCTCCCACAGGGTTCAGTGACAATCACTGAGACTCCCATAGGGTTCAGTGTTAATCAGTGAGACTCCAATAGGGTTCAGTGTTAATCAGTGAGACTCCCATAGGGTTCAGTGTTGATCAGTGAGACTCCCACAGAGTCCACTGTTAATCAGTGAGACTCCCACAGTGTTCACTGTTAATCAGTGACACTACCCTAGGGTTCGTGTGTTAATGAGTGAGACTCCCACAGGGTTCAGTGTTAATCAGTGAGACTCCCACAGGGTTCAGTGTTAATCAGTGAGACTACCATAGGGTTCAGTGTTAATTAGTGATACTCCCATAGGGTTCAGTGTTAATCAGTGAGACTCCCACAGAGTTCACTGTTAATCAATGAGACTCCCATAGGGTTCAGTGTTAATCAGTGACACTCCCCTAGGGTTCAGTGTTAATCAGTGAGACTCCCATAGGGTTCAGTGTTAATCAGTGAGACTCCCATAGGGTTCAGTATTAATCAGTGAGACTCCCATAGGGTTCAGTGTTAATCAGTGAGACTCCCATAGGGTTCAGTGTTAATCATTGAGACTCCCATAGGGTTCAGTGTTATCCAGTGAGACTCCCACAGGTTTCAGTGTTAATCAGTGAGTCTCCCATAGGGTTAAGTGTTAATCAGTGAGACTCCCATAGGGTTCAGTGTTAATCAGTGAGACTCCCACAGGGTTCAGTGTTAATCAAGGAGACTCCCACAGGGTTCAGCATTAATCAGTGATACTCCCATAGGGTTCAGTGTTAATCAGTGAGACTCCCATAGGGTTCAGTGTTAATCAGTGAGACTCCCATAGGGTTCAGTGTTAATCAGTGAGACTCCCATAGGGTTCAGTGTTAATCAGTGAGACTCCCACAGTGTTCAGTGTTAATCAGTGAGACTCCCACAGGGTTCAGTGTTAATCAGTGAGACTCCCATAGGGTTAAGTTTTAATCAGTGAGACTCCCACAGTGTTCAGTGTTAATCAGTGAGACTCCCACAGGGTTCAGTGTTAATCAGTGAGACTCCCATAGGGTTCAGTGTTAATCAGTGAGACTCCCACAGGGTTCAGTGTTAATCAATGACACTCCCACAGGGTTCAGTATTAATCAGTGAAACTCCCATAGGGTTCAGTGTTAATCAGTGAGACTCCCATAGGGTTCAGTGTTAATCAGTGAGACTCCCATAGGGTTCAGTGTTAATCAGTGAGACTCCCATAGGGTTCAGTGTTAATCAGTGAGACTCCCACAGTGTTCAGTGTTAATCAGTGAGAATCCCACAGGGTTCAGTGTTAATCATTGAGACTCCCATAGGGTTAAGTGTTAATCAGTGAGACTCCCATAGTGTTCAGTGTTAATCAGAGAGACTCCCACAGGGTTCAGTGTTAATCAGTGAGACTCAAATTGGGTTCAGTGTTAATCAGTGAGACTCCCACAGGGTTCAGTGTTAATCAGTGAGACTCCCACAGTTTTCAGTGTTAATCAGTGAGACTCCCACAGGGTTCAGTGTTAATCAGTGAGACTCCCACAGGGCTCAGTGTTAATCAGTGAGACTCCCACAGGGCTCAGTGTTAATCAGTGAGACTCTCATAGGGTTCAGTGTTAATCAGTGAGACTCCCACAGGGTTCAGTGTTAATCAGTGAGACTCCCACATAGTTCAGTGTTAATCAATGAGACTCCCATTGGGTTCAGTGTTAATCAGTGAGACTCCCACAGGGTTCAGTGTTAATCACTGAGACTCCCATAGGGTTCAGTGACAATCACTGAGACTCCCATAGGGTTCAGTGTTAATCAGTGAGACTCCCATAGAGTTCAGTGTTAATCAGTGAGGCTCTCACAGGGTTCAGTGACAATCACTGAGACTCCTATAGGGTTCAGTGTTAATCAGTGAGACTCCAATAGGGTTCAGTGTTAATCAGTGAGACTCCCATAGGGTTCAGTGTTGATCAGTGAAACTCCCACAGAGTCCACTGTTAATCAGTGAGACTCCCACAGGGTTCACTGTTAATCAGTGACACTCCCCTAGGGTTCGTGTGTTAATGAGTGAGACTCCCACAGGGTTCAGTGTTAATCAGTGAGACTCCCACAGGGTTCAGTGTTAATCAGTGAGACTACCATAGGGTTCAGTGTTAATCAGTGATACTCCCATAGGGTTCAGTGTTAATCAGTGAGACTCCCACAGAGTTCACTGTTAATCAATGAGACTCCCATAGGGTTCAGTGTTAATCAGTGACACTCCCCTATGGTTCAGTGTTAATCAGTGAGACTCCCAGAGGGTTCAGTGTTAATCAGTGAGACTCCCGTAGGGTTCAGTGTTAATCAGTGAGACTCCGATAGGGTTCAGTATTAATCAGTGAGACTCCCATAGGGTTCAGTGTTAATCAGTGAGACTCCCATAGGGTTCAGTGTTAATCATTGAGATTCCCATAGGGTTCAGTGTTATCCAGTGAGACTCCCACAGGTTTCAGTGTTAATCAGTGAGACTCCCATAGGGTTCAGTGTTAATCAGTGAGACTCCCATAGGGTTCAGTGTTAATCAGTGAGACTCCCACAGGGTTCAGTGTTAATCAATGAGACTCCCACAGGGTTCAGTATTAATCAGTGATACTCCCATAGGGTTCAGTGTTAATCAGTGAGACTCCCATAGGGTTCAGTGTTAATCAATGAGACTCCCATAGGGTTCAGTGTTAATCAGTGAGACTCCCATAGGGTTCAGTGTTAATCAGTGAGACCCCCACAGTGTTCAGTGTTAATCAGTGAGACTCCCACAGGGTTCAGTGTTAATCAGTGAGACTCCCATAGGGTTAAGTTTTAATCAGTGAGACTCCCACAGTGTTCAGTGTTAATCAGTGAGACTCCCACAGGGTTCAGTGTTAATCAGTGAGACTCCCACAGTGTTCAGTGTTAATCAGTGAGAATCCCACAGGGTTCAGTGTTAATCATTGAGACTCCCATAGGGTTAAGTGTTAATCAGTGAGACTCCCATAGTGTTCAGTGTTAATCAGAGAGACTCCCACAGGGTTCAGTGTTAATCAGTGAGACTCAAATTGGGTTCAGTGTTAATCAGTGAGACTCCCACAGGGTTCAGTGTTAATCAGTGAGACTCCCACAGTTTTCAGTGTTAATCAGTGAGACTCCCACAGGGTTCAGTGTTAATCAGTGAGACTCCCACAGGGCTCAGTGTTAATCAGTGAGACTCCCACAGGGCTCAGTGTTAATCAGTGAGACTCTCATAGGGTTCAGTGTTAATCAGTGAGACTCCCACAGGGTTCAGTGTTAATCAGTGAGACTCCCACATAGTTCAGTGTTAATCAGTGAGACTCCCATTGGGTTCAGTGTTAATCAGTGAGACTCCCACAGGGTTCAGTGTTAATCACTGAGACTCCCATAGGGTTCAGTGACAATCACTGAGACTCCCATAGGGTTCAGTGTTAATCAGTGAGACTCCCATAGAGTTCAGTGTTAATCAGTGAGGCTCCCACAGGGTTCAGTGACAATCACTGAGACTCCTATAGGGTTCAGTGTTAATCAGTGAGACTCCAATAGGGTTCAGTGTTAATCAGTGAGACTCCCATAGGGTTCAGTGTTGATCAGTGAAACTCCCACAGAGTCCACTGTTAATCAGTGAGACTCCCACAGGGTTCACTGTTAATCAGTGACACTCCCCTAGGGTTCGTGTGTTAATGAGTGAGACTCCCACAGGGTTCAGTGTTAATCAGTGAGACTCCCACAGGGTTCAGTGTTAATCAGTGAGACTACCATAGGGTTCAGTGTTAATCAGTGATACTCCCATAGGGTTCAGTGTTAATCAGTGAGACTCCCACAGAGTTCACTGTTAATCAATGAGACTCCCATAGGGTTCAGTGTTAATCAGTGACACTCCCCTAGGGTTCAGTGTTAATCAGTGAGACTCCCAGAGGGTTCAGTGTTAATCAGTGAGACTCCCACAGGGTTCAGTGTTAATCAATGAGACTCCCACAGGGTTCAGTATTAATCAGTGATACTCCCATAGGGTTCAGTGTTAATCAGTGAGACTCCCATAGGGTTCAGTGTTAATCAGTGAGACTCCCATAGGGTTCAGTGTTAATCAGTGAGACTCCCATAGGGTTCAGTGTTAATCAGTGAGACCCCCACAGTGTTCAGTGTTAATCAGTGAGACTCCCACAGGGTTCAGTGTTAATCAGTGAGACTCCCATAGGGTTAAGTTTTAATCAGTGAGACTCCCACAGTGTTCAGTGTTAATCAGTGAGACTCCCACAGGGTTCAGTGTTAATCAGTGAGACTCCCATAGGGTTCAGTGTTAATCAGTGAGACTCCCACAGGGTTCAGTGTTAATCAGTGAGACTCCCATTGGGTTCAGTGTTAATCAGTGAGACTCCCACAGGGTTCAGTGTTAATCACTGAGACTCCCATAGGGTTCAGTGACAATCACTGAGACTCCCATAGGGTTCAGTGTTAATCAGTGAGACTCCCATAGAGTTCAGTGTTAATCAGTGAGGCTCCCACAGGGTTCAGTGACAATCACTGAGACTCCTATAGGGTTCAGTGTTAATCAGTGAGACTCCAATAGGGTTCAGTGTTAATCAGTGAGACTCCCATAGGGTTCAGTGTTGATCAGTGAAACTCCCACAGAGTCCACTGTTAATCAGTGAGACTCCCACAGGGTTCACTGTTAATCAGTGACACTCCCCTAGGGTTCGTGTGTTAATGAGTGAGACTCCCACAGGGTTCAGTGTTAATCAGTGATACTCCCACAGGGTTCAGTGTTAATCAGTGAGACTACCATAGGGTTCAGTGTTAATCAGTGATACTCCCATAGGGTTCAGTGTTAATCAGTGAGACTCCCACAGAGTTCACTGTTAATCAATGAGACTCCCATAGGGTTCAGTGTTAATCAGTGACACTCCCCTAGGGTTCAGTGTTAATCAGTGAGACTCCCAGAGGGTTCAGTGTTAATCAGTGAGACTCCCGTAGGGTTCAGTGTTAATCAGTGAGACTCCGATAGGGTTCAGTATTAATCAGTGAGACTCCCATAGGGTTCAGTGTTAATCAGTGAGACTCCCATAGGGTTCATTGTTAATCATTGAGACTCCCATAGGGTTCAGTGTTATCCAGTGAGACTCCCACAGGTTTCAGTGTTAATCAGTGAGACTCCCATAGGGTTCAGTGTTAATCAGTGAGACTCCCATAGGGTTCAGTGTTAATCAGTGAGACTCCCACAGGGTTCAGTGTTAATCAATGAGACTCCCACAGGGTTCAGTATTAATCAGTGATACTCCCATAGGGTTCAGTGTTAATCAGTGAGACTCCCATAGGGTTCAGTGTTAATCAGTGAGACTCCCATAGGGTTCAGTGTTAATCAGTGAGACTCCCATAGGGTTCAGTGTTAATCAGTGAGACCCCCACAGTGTTCAGTGTTAATCAGTGAGACTCCCACAGGGTTCAGTGTTAATCAGTGAGACTCCCATAGGGTTAAGTTTTAATCAGTGAGACTCCCACAGGGTTCAGTGTTAATCAGTGAGACTCCCATAGGGTTCAGTGTTAATCAGTGAGACTCCCACAGGGTTCAGTGTTAATCAGTGAGACTCAAATTGGGTTCAGTGTTAATCAGTGAGACTCCCACAGGGTTCGGTGTTAATCAGTGAGACTACCACAGTTTTCAGTGTTAATCAGTGAGACTCCCACAGGGTTCAGTGTTAATCAGTGAGACTCCCATAGGGTTCAGTGTTAATCAGTGAGACTCCCACAGGGTTTAGTGTTAATCAGTGAGACTCAAATTGGGTTCACTGTTAATCAGTGAGACTCCCACAGGGTTCGGTATTAATCAGTGAGACTACCACAGTTTTCAGTGTTAATCAGTGAGACTCCCACAGGGTTCAGTGTTAATCATTGAGGCTCCCATAGGGTTCAGTGTTATCCAGTGAGACTCCCACAGGTTTCAGTGTTAATCAGTGAGACTCCCATAGGGTTCAGTGTTAATCAGTGAGACTCCCACAGGGTTCAGTATTAATCAGTGATACTCCCATAGGGTTCAGTGTTAATCAGTGAGACTCAAATTGGGTTCAGTGTTAATCAGTGAGACTCCCACAGGGTTCGGTGTTAATCAGTGAGACTACCACAGTTTTCAGTGTTAATCAGTGAGACTCCCACAGGGTTCAGTGTTAATCAGTGAGACTCCCATAGGGTTCAGTGTTAATCAGTGAGACTCCCACAGGGTTTAGTGTTAATCAGTGAGACTCAAATTGGGTTCACTGTTAATCAGTGAGACTCCCACAGGGTTCGGTATTAATCAGTGAGACTACCACAGTTTTCAGTGTTAATCAGTGAGACTCCCACAGGGTTCAGTGTTAATCATTGAGGCTCCCATAGGGTTCAGTGTTATCCAGTGAGACTCCCACAGGTTTCAGTGTTAATCAGTGAGACTCCCATAGGGTTCAGTGTTAATCAGTGAGACTCCCATAGGGTTCAGTGTTAATCAGTGAGACTCCCACAGGGTTCAGTGTTAATCAATGAGACTCCCACAGGGTTCAGTATTAATCAGTGATACTCCCATAGGGTTCAGTGTTAATCAGTGAGACTCCCATAGGGTTCAGTGTTAATCAGTGAGACTCCCATAGGGTTCAGTGTTAATCAGTGAGACTCCCATAGGGTTCAGTGTTAATCAGTGAGACCCCCACAGTGTTCAGTGTTAATCAGTGAGACTCCCACAGGGTTCAGTGTTAATCAGTGAGACTCCCATAGGGTTAAGTTTTAATCAGTGAGACTCCCACAGGGTTCAGTGTTAATCAGTGAGACTCCCATAGGGTTCAGTGTTAATCAGTGAGACTCCCACAGGGTTCAGTGTTAATCAGTGAGACTCAAATTGGGTTCAGTGTTAATCAGTGAGACTCCCACAGGGTTCGGTGTTAATCAGTGAGACTACCACAGTTTTCAGTGTTAATCAGTGAGACTCCCACAGGGTTCAGTGTTAATCAGTGAGACTCCCATAGGGTTCAGTGTTAATCAGTGAGACTCCCACAGGGTTTAGTGTTAATCAGTGAGACTCAAATTGGGTTCACTGTTAATCAGTGAGACTCCCACAGGGTTCGGTATTAATCAGTGAGACTACCACAGTTTTCAGTGTTAATCAGTGAGACTCCCACAGGGTTCAGTGTTAATCATTGAGGCTCCCATAGGGTTCATTGTTAATTAGTGAGACTCCCACAGGCTTCACAGTTAATCAGTGAGACTCCCATAGGGTTCAGTGTTAATCACTGAGACTCCCCTAGGGTCCGTGTGTTAATCAGTAAGACTCCGACAGGGTTCAGTGTTAATCAGTGAGACTCCCATAGGGTTCAGGGTTAATCAGTGAGACTCCCACAGGGTTCAGTGTTAATCAGTGAGACTCCCACAGGGTTCAGTGTTAATCAGTGAGACTCCCACAGGGTTCAGTGTTAATCACTGAGACTCCCATAGGGTTCAGTGACAATCACTGACACTCCCATAGGGTTCAGTGTTAATCAGTGAGACTCCCATAGGGTTCAGTATTAATCAGTGAGGCTCCCACCAGGTTCAGTGACAATCACTGAGACTCCCATAGGGTTCAGTGTTAATAAGTGAGACTCCCATAGGGTTCAGTGTTAATCAGTGAGACTCCCAAAGCGTTCAGTGTTAATCAGTGAGACTCCCACAGAGTTCACTGTTAATCAATGAGACTCCCATAGGGTTCAGTGTTAATCAGTGACACTCCCCTAGGGTTCAGTGTTAATCAGTGAGACTCCCAGAGGGTTCAGTGTTAATCAGTGAGACTACCGTATGGTTCAGTGTTAATCAGTGAGACTCCCATAGGGTTCAGTGTTAATTAGTGAGACTCCCATAGGGTTCAGTGTTAATCAGTGAGACTTCCATAGGGTTCAGTGTTAATCAGTGAGACTCCCATAGGGTTCAGTGTTATCCAGTGAGACTCCCACAGGTTTCAGTGTTAATCAGTGAGACTCCCATAGGGTTCAGTGTTAATCAGTGAGACTCCCATAGGGTTCAGTGTTAATCAGTGAGACTCCCACAGTGTTCAGTGTTAATCAGTGAGACTCCCACAGGGTTCAGTGTTAATCAGTGAGACTCCCATAGGGTTAAGTGTTAATCAGTGAGACTCCCACAGTGTTCAGTGTTAATCAGTGAGACTCCCACAGTGTTCAATGTTAATCAGTGAGACTCCCATAGGGTTCAGTGTTAATCAGTGAGACTCCCACAGGATTCGGTGTTAATCAGTGAGACTCAAATTGGGTTCAGTGTTAATCAGTGAGACTCCCCCAGGGTTCAGTGTTAATCAGTGAGACTCCCACAGTTTTCAGTGTTAATCAGTGAGACTCCCTCAGGGTTCAGTGTTAATCAATGAGACTTCCACAGGGCTCAGTGTTAATCAGTGAGACTCCCACAGGGCTCAGTCTTAATCAGTGAGACTCCCATAGGGTTCAGTGTTAATCAGTGAGACTCCCGCAGGGTTCAGTGTTAATCAGTGAGACTCCCACATAGTTCAGTGTTAATCAGTGAGACTCCCACAGGGTTCAGTGTTAATCAATGAGACTCCCACAGTTTTCAGTGTTAATCAGTGAGACTCCCACAGGGTTCAGTGTTAATCATTGAGGCTCCCACAGGGTTCATTGTTAATTAGTGAGACTCCCACAGGCTTCAGTGTTAATCAGTGAGACTCCCATAGGGTTCAGTGTTAATCACTGAGACTCCCCTAGGGTCCGTGTGTTAATCAATGAGACTCCCATAGGGTTCAGTGTTAATCAGTGAGACTCCCACAGGGTTCAGTGTTAATCACTGAGACTCCCATACGGTTCAGTGACAATCACTGAGACTCCCATAGGGTTCAGTGACAATCACTGAGACTCCCATAGGGTTCAGTGTTAATCAGTGAGACTCCCATAGGGTTCTGTGTTAATCAGTGAGGCTCCCACAGGGTTCAGTGACAATCACTGAGACTCCCATAGGGTCCAGTGTTAATAAGTGAGACTCCCATAGGGTTCAGTGTTAATCAGTGAGACTCCCAAAGCGTTCATTGTTAATCAGTGAGACTCCCACAGAGTTCACTGTTAATCAATGACACTCCCCTAGGGTTCAGTGTTAATCAGTGACACTCCCCTAGGGTTCAGTGTTAATCAGTGAGACTCCCAGAGGGTTCAGTGTTAATCAGTGAGACTCCTGTAGGGTTCAGTGTTAATCAGTGAGACTCCCATAGGGTTCAGTGTTAATCAGTGAGACTCCCATAGGGTTCAGTGTTAATCAGTGAGACTTCCATAGGGTTCAGTGTTAATCAGTGAGACTCCCATAGGGTTCAGTGTTATCCAGTGAGACTCCCACAGGTTTCAGTGTTAATCAGTGAGACTCCCATAGGGTTCAGTGTTAATCAGTGAGACTCCCATAGGGTTCAGTGTTAATCAGTGAGACTCCCACAGTGTTCAGTGTTAATCAGTGAGACTCCCACAGGGTTCAGTGTTAATCAGTGAGACTCCCATAGGGTTAAGTGTTAATCAGTGAGACTCCCACAGTGTTCAGTGTTAATCAGTGAGACTCCCACAGTGTTCAATGTTAATCAGTGAGACTTCCATAGGGTTCAGTGTTAATCAGTGAGACTCCCACAGGATTCAGTGTTAATCAGTGAGACTCAAATTGGGTTCAGTGTTAATCAGTGAGACTCCCACAGGGTTCAATGTTAATCAGTGAGACTCCCACAGTTTTCAGTGTTAATCAGTGAGACTCCCTCAGGGTTCAGTGTTAATCAATGAGACTCCCACAGGGCTCAGTGTTAATCAGTGAGACTCCCACAGGATTAAGTGTTAATCAGTGAGACTCCCATAGGGTTCAGTGTTAATCAGTGAGACTCCCACAGGGTTCAGTGTTAATCAATGAGACTCCCACAGGGCTCAGTGTTAATCAGTGAGACTCCCACAGGGCTCAGTGTTAATCAGTGAGACTCCCATAGGGTTCAGTGTTAATCAGTGAGACTCCCACAGGGTTCAGTGTTAATCAGTGAGACTCCCACATAATTCAGTGTTAATCAGTGAGACTCCCACAGGGTTCAGTGTTAATCAATGAGACTCCCACAGTTTTCAGTGTTAATCAGTGAGACTCCCACAGGGTTCAGTGTTAATAATTGAGGCTCCCATAGGGTTCAGTGTTAATTAGTGAGACTCCCACAGGCTTCACTGTTAATCAGTGAGACTCCCATAGGGTTCAGTGTTAATCACTGAGACTCCCCTAGGGTCCGTGTGTTAATCAATGAGACTCCCATAGGGTTCAGTGTTAATCAGTGAGACTCCCATAGGGTTCAGTGTTAATCAGTGAGGCTCCCATAGGGTTCAGTGACAATCACTGAGACTCCCATAGGGTTCAGTGTTAATCAGTGAGACTCCCATAGGGTTCAGTGTAATCAGTGAGACTCCCAAAGGGTTCAGTGTTAATCAGTGAGACTCCCACAGAGTTCACTGTTAATCAGTGAGACTCCCATAGGGTTCAGTGTTAATCAGTGACACTCCCCTAGGGTTCAGTGTTAATCTGTGAGACTCCCACAGGTTTCAGTGTTAATCAGTGAGACTCCCATAGGGTTCAGTGTTAATCAGTGAGACTCCCATAGGGTTCAGTGTTAATCAGTGAGACTCCCACAGTGTTCAGTGTTAATCAGTGAGACTCCCACAGGGTTCAGTGTTAATCAGTGAGACTCTCATAGGGTTCAGTGTTAATCAGTGAGACTCCCACAGGGTTCAGTGTTAATCAGTGAGACTCCCACATAGTTCAGTGTTAATCAGTGAGACTCCCACAGGGTTCAGTGTTAGTCAGTGAGACTCCCATAGGGTTCAGTGACAATCAATGAGACTCCCATAGGGTTCAGTGTTAATCAGTGAGACTCCCATAGGGTTCAGTGTTAATCAGTGAGACTCCCACAGGGTTCAGTGACAATCACTGAGACTCCCATAGGGTTCAGTGTTAATCAGTGAGACTCCCATAGGGTTCAGTGTTAATCAGTGAGACTCCCAAAGGGTTCAGTGTTAATCAGTGAGACTCCCACAGAGTTCACTGTTAATCAATGGGACTCCCATAGGGTTCAGTGTTAATCAGTGACACTCCCCTAGGGTTCAATGTTAATCAGTGAGACTCCCAGAGGGTTCAGTGTTAATCAGTGAGACTCCTGTAGGGTTCAGTGTTAATCAGTGAGACTCCCATAGGGTTCAGTGTTAATCAGAGAGACTCCCATAGGGTTCAGTGTTAATCAGTGAGACTCCCATAGGGTTCAGTGTTAATCAGTGAGACTCCCATAGGGTTCAGTGTTATCCAGTGAGACTCCCACAGGTTTCAGTGTTAATCAGTGAGACTCCCATAGGGTTCAAAGTTAATCAGTGAGACTCCCATAGGGTTCAGTGTTCATCAGTGAGACTCCCACAGGGCTCAGTGTTAATCAGTGAGACTCCCACAGGGCTCAGTGTTAATCAGTGAGACTCTCATAGGGTTCAGTGTTAATCAGTGAGACTCCCACAGGGTTCAGTGTTAATCAGTGAGACTCCCACAGGGTTCAGTGTTAATCACTGAGACTCCCATAGGGTTCAGTGACAATCACTGAGACTCCCATAGTGTTCAGTGTTAATCAGTGAGACTCCAATAGGGTTCAGTGTTAATCAGTGAGGCTCCCACAGATTTCAGTGACAATCACTGAGACTCCCATAGGGTTCAGTGTTAATCAGTGAGACTCCAATAGGGTTCAGTGTTAATCAGTGAGACTCCCATAGGGTTCAGTGTTGATCAGTGAGACTCCCACAGAGTCCACTGTTAATCAGTGAGACTCCCACAGGGTTCACTGTTAATCAGTGACACTCCCCTAGGGTTCGTGTGTTAATGAGTGAGACTCCCACAGGGTTCAGTGTTAATCAGTGAGACTCCCACAGGGTTCAGTGTTAATCAGTGAGACTCCCACAGTTTTCAGTGTTAATCAGTGAGACTCCCACAGGGTTCAGTGTTAATCAATGAGACTCCCACAGGGCTCAGTGTTAATCAGTGAGACTCCCGCAGGGCTCAGTGTTAATCAGTGAGACTCCCATAGGGTTCAGTGTTAATCAGTGAGACTCCCACAGGGTTCAGTGTTAATCAGTGAGACTCCCACATAGTTCAGTGTTAATCAGTGAGACTCCCATAGGGTTCAGTGTTAATCAATGAGACTCCCACAGTTTTCAGTGTTAATCAGTGAGACTCCCACAGGGTTCAGTGTTAATCATTGAGGCTCCCACAGGGTTCAGTGTTAATTAGTGAGACTCCCACAGGCTTCAGTGTTAATCAGTGAGACTCCCATAGGGTTCAGTGTTAATCACTGAGACTCCCCTAGGGTCCGTGTGTTAATCAATGAGACTCCCATAGGGTTCAGTGTTAATCAGTGAGACTCCCACAGGGTTCAGTGTTAATCACTGAGACTCCCATACGGTTCAGTGACAATCACTGAGACTCCCATAGGGTTCAGTGACAATCACTGAGACTCCCATAGGGTTCAGTGTTAATCAGTGAGACTCCCACAGTGTTCAGGGTTAATCAGTGAGACTCCCACAGGGTTCAGTGTTAATCAGTGAGACTCCCACAGGGTTCAGTGTTAATCCGTGAGACTCCCACAGGGTTCAGTGTTAATCACTGATACTCCCATAGGGTTCAGTGACAATCACTGTGACTCCCATAGGGTTCAGTGTTAATCAGTGAGACTCCCATAGGGTTCAGTTTTAATCAGTGAGGCTCCCACAGGGTTCAGTGACAATCACTGAGACTCCCATAGGGTTCAGTGTTAATCAGTGAGACTCCCATAGGGTTCAGTGTTAATCAGTGAGACTCCCAAAGGGTTCAGTGTTAATCAGTGAGACTCCCACAGAGTTCACTGTTAATCAGTGAGACTCCCATAGGGTTCAGTGTTAATCAGTGACACTCCCCTAGGGTTCAGTGTTAATCTGTGAGACTCCCACAGGTTTCAGTGTTAATCAGTGAGACTCCCATAGGGTTCAGTGTTAATCAGTGAGACTCCCATAGGGTTAAGTGTTAATCAGTGAGACTCCCACAGTGTCCAGTGTTAATCAGTGAGACTCCCACAGGGTTCAGTGTTAATCAGTGAGACTCTCATAGGGTTCAGTGTTAATCAGTGAGAATCCCACAGGGTTCAGTGTTAATCAGTGAGACTCCCACATAGTTCAGTGTTAATCAGTGAGACTCCCACAGGGTTCAGTGTTAATCAGTGAGACTCCCATAGGGTTCAGTGACAATCAATGAGACTCCCATAGGGTTCAGTGTTAATCAGTGAGACTCCCATAGGGTTCAGTGTTAATCAGTGAGACTCCCACAGGGTTCAGTGACAATCACTGAGACTCCCATAGGGTTCATTGTTAATCAGTGAGACTCCCATAGGGTTCAGTGTTAATCAGTGAGACTCCCAAAGGGTTCAGTGTTAATCAGTGAGACTCCCACAGAGTTCACTGTTAATCAATGGGACTCCCATAGGGTTCACTGTTAATTAGTGACACTCCCCTAGGGTTCAATGTTAATCAGTGAGACTCCCAGAGGGTTCAGTGTTAATCAGTGAGACTCCTGTAGGGTTCAGTGTTAATCAGTGAGACTCCCATAGGGTTCAGTGTTAATCAGAGAGACTCCCATAGGGTTCAGTGTTAATCAGTGAGACTCCCATAGGGTTCAGTGTTAATCAGTGAGACTCCCATAGGGTTCAGTGTTATCCAGTGAGACTCCCACAGGTTTCAGTGTTAATCAGTGAGGCTCCCATAGGGTTCAGTGTTAATCAGTGAGACTCCCATAGGGTTCAGTGTTAATCAGTGAGACTCCCACAGTGTTCAGTGTTAATCAGTGAGACTCCCACAGGGTTCAGTGTTAATCAGTGAGACTCCCATAGGGTTAAGTGTTAATCAGTGAGACTCCCACAGTGTTCAGTGTTAATTAGTGAGACTCCCACAGTGTTCAATGTTAATCAGTGAGACTCCCATAGGGTTCAGTGTTAATCAGTGAGACTCCCACAGGATTCAGTGTTAATCAGTGAGACTCAAATTGGGTTCAGTGTTAATCAGTGAGACTCCCACAGGGTTCAGTGTTAATCAGTGAGACTCCCACAGTTTTCAGTGTTAATCAGTGAGACTCCCTCAGGGTTCAGTGTTAATCAATGAGACTCCCACAGGGCTCAGTGTTAATCAGTGAGACTCCCACAGGATTAAGTGTTAATCAGTGAGACTCCCATAGGGTTCAGTGTTAATCAGTGAGACTCCCACAGGGTTCAGTGTTAATCAATGAGACTCCCACAGGGCTCAGTGTTAATCAGTGAGACTCCCACAGGGCTCAGTGTTAATCAGTGAGACTCCCATAGGGTTCAGTGTTAATCAGTGAGACTCCCACAGGGTTCAGTGTTAATCAGTGAGACTCCCACATAATTCAGTGTTAATCAGTGAGACTCCCACAGGGTTCAGTGTTAATCAATGAGACTCCCACAGTTTTCAGTGTTAATCAGTGAGACTCCCACAGGGTTCAGTGTTAATAATTGAGGCTCCCATAGGGTTCAGTGTTAATTAGTGAGACTCCCACAGGCTTCACTGTTAATCAGTGAGACTCCCATAGGGTTCAGTGTTAATCACTGAGACTCCCCTAGGGTCCGTGTGTTAATCAATGAGACTCCCATAGGGTTCAGTGTTAATCAGTGAGACTCCCATAGGGTTCAGTGTTAATCAGTGAGGCTCCCACAGGGTTCAGTGACAATCACTGAGACTCCCATAGGGTTCAGTGTTAATCAGTGAGACTCCCATAGGGTTCAGTGTAATCAGTGAGACTCCCAAAGGGTTCAGTGTTAATCAGTGAGACTCCCACAGAGTTCACTGTTAATCAGTGAGACTCCCATAGGGTTCAGTGTTAATCAGTGACACTCCCCTAGGGTTCAGTGTTAATCTGTGAGACTCCCACAGGTTTCAGTGTTAATCAGTGAGACTCCCATAGGGTTCAGTGTTAATCAGTGAGACTCCCATAGGGTTCAGTGTTAATCAGTGAGACTCCCACAGTGTTCAGTGTTAATCAGTGAGACTCCCACAGGGTTCAGTGTTAATCAGTGAGACTCTCATAGGGTTCAGTGTTAATCAGTGAGACTCCCACAGGGTTCAGTGTTAATCAGTGAGACTCCCACATAGTTCAGTGTTAATCAGTGAGACTCCCACAGGGTTCAGTGTTAATCAGTGAGACTCCCATAGGGTTCAGTGACAATCAATGAGACTCCCATAGGGTTCAGTGTTAATCAGTGAGACTCCCATAGGGTTCAGTGTTAATCAGTGAGACTCCCACAGGGTTCAGTGACAATCACTGAGACTCCCATAGGGTTCAGTGTTAATCAGTGAGACTCCCATAGGGTTCAGTGTTAATCAGTGAGACTCCCAAAGGGTTCAGTGTTAATCAGTGAGACTCCCACAGATTTCACTGTTAATCAATGGGACTCCCATAGGGTTCAGTGTTAATCAGTGACACTCCCCTAGGGTTCAATGTTAATCAGTGAGACTCCCAGAGGGTTCAGTGTTAATCAGTGAGACTCCTGTAGGGTTCAGTGTTAATCAGTGAGACTCCCATAGGGTTCAGTGTTAATCAGAGAGACTCCCATAGGGTTCAGTGTTAATCAGTGAGACTCCCATAGGGTTCAGTGTTAATCAGTGAGACTCCCATAGGGTTCAGTGTTATCCAGTGAGACTCCCACAGGTTTCAGTGTTAATCAGTGAGACTCCCAGAGGGTTCAAAGTTAATCAGTGAGACTCCCATAGGGTTCAGTGTTCATCAGTGAGACTCCCACAGGGCTCAGTGTTAATCAGTGAGACTCCCACAGGGCTCAGTGTTAATCAGTGAGACTCTCATAGGGTTCAGTGTTAATCAGTGAGACTCCCACAGGGTTCAGTGTTAATCAGTGAGACTCCCACAGGGTTCAGTGTTAATCACTGAGACTCCCATAGGGTTCAGTGACAATCACTGAGACTCCCATAGTGTTCAGTGTTAATCAGTGAGACTCCCATAGGGTTCAGTGTTAATCAGTGAGGCTCCCACAGATTTCAGTGACAATCACTGAGACTCCCATAGGGTTCAGTGTTAATCAGTGAGACTCCAATAGGGTTCAGTGTTAATCAGTGAGACTCCCATAGGGTTCAGTGTTGATCAGTGAGACTCCCACAGAGTCCACTGTTAATCAGTGAGACTCCCACAGGGTTCACTGTTAATCAGTGACACTCCCCTAGGGTTCGTGTGTTAATGAGTGAGACTCCCACAGGGTTCAGTGTTAATCAGTGAGACTCCCACAGGGTTCAGTGTTAATCAGTGAGACTCCCACAGTTTTCAGTGTTAATCAGTGAGACTCCCACAGGGTTCAGTGTTAATCAATGAGACTCCCACAGGGCTCAGTGTTAATCAGTGAGACTCCCGCAGGGCTCAGTGTTAATCAGTGAGACTCCCATAGGGTTCAGTGTTAATCAGTGAGACTCCCACAGGGTTCAGTGTTAATCAGTGAGACTCCCACAGTTTTCAGTGTTAATCAGTGAGACTCCCTCAGGGTTCAGTGTTAATCAATGAGACTCCCACAGGGCTCAGTGTTAATCAGTGAGACTCCCACAGGATTAAGTGTTAATCAGTGAGACTCCCATAGGGTTCAGTGTTAATCAGTGAGACTCCCACAGGGTTCAGTGTTAATCAATGAGACTCCCACAGGGCTCAGTGTTAATCAGTGAGACTCCCACAGGGCTCAGTGTTAATCAGTGAGACTCCCATAGGGTTCAGTGTTAATCAGTGAGACTCCCACAGGGTTCAGTGTTAATCAGTGAGACTCCCACATAATTCAGTGTTAATCAGTGAGACTCCCACAGGGTTCAGTGTTAATCAATGAGACTCCCACAGTTTTCAGTGTTAATCAGTGAGACTCCCACAGGGTTCAGTGTTAATAATTGAGGCTCCCATAGGGTTCAGTGTTAATTAGTGAGACTCCCACAGGCTTCACTGTTAATCAGTGAGACTCCCATAGGGTTCAGTGTTAATCACTGAGACTCCCCTAGGGTCCGTGTGTTAATCAATGAGACTCCCATAGGGTTCAGTGTTAATCAGTGAGACTCCCATAGGGTTCAGTGTTAATCAGTGAGGCTCCCACAGGGTTCAGTGACAATCACTGAGACTCCCATAGGGTTCAGTGTTAATCAGTGAGACTCCCATAGGGTTCAGTGTAATCAGTGAGACTCCCAAAGGGTTCAGTGTTAATCAGTGAGACTCCCACAGAGTTCACTGTTAATCAGTGAGACTCCCATAGGGTTCAGTGTTAATCAGTGACACTCCCCTAGGGTTCAGTGTTAATCTGTGAGACTCCCACAGGTTTCAGTGTTAATCAGTGAGACTCCCATAGGGTTCAGTGTTAATCAGTGAGACTCCCATAGGGTTCAGTGTTAATCAGTGAGACTCCCACAGTGTTCAGTGTTAATCAGTGAGACTCCCACAGGGTTCAGTGTTAATCAGTGAGACTCTCATAGGGTTCAGTGTTAATCAGTGAGACTCCCACAGGGTTCAGTGTTAATCAGTGAGACTCCCACATAGTTCAGTGTTAATCAGTGAGACTCCCACAGGGTTCAGTGTTAATCAGTGAGACTCCCATAGGGTTCAGTGACAATCAATGAGACTCCCATAGGGTTCAGTGTTAATCAGTGAGACTCCCATAGGGTTCAGTGTTAATCAGTGAGACTCCCACAGGGTTCAGTGACAATCACTGAGACTCCCATAGGGTTCAGTGTTAATCAGTGAGACTCCCATAGGGTTCAGTGTTAATCAGTGAGACTCCCAAAGGGTTCAGTGTTAATCAGTGAGACTCCCACAGATTTCACTGTTAATCAATGGGACTCCCATAGGGTTCAGTGTTAATCAGTGACACTCCCCTAGGGTTCAATGTTAATCAGTGAGACTCCCAGAGGGTTCAGTGTTAATCAGTGAGACTCCTGTAGGGTTCAGTGTTAATCAGTGAGACTCCCATAGGGTTCAGTGTTAATCAGAGAGACTCCCATAGGGTTCAGTGTTAATCAGTGAGACTCCTGTAGGGTTCAGTGTTAATCAGTGAGACTCCCATAGGGTTCAGTGTTAATCAGAGAGACTCCCATAGGGTTCAGTGTTAATCAGTGAGACTCCCACAGGGTTCAGTGTTAATCAGTGAGACTCCCACAGTTTTCAGTGTTAATCAGTGAGACTCCCACAGGGTTCAGTGTTAATCAATGAGACTCCCACAGGGCTCAGTGTTAATCAGTGAGACTCCCGCAGGGCTCAGTGTTAATCAGTGAGACTCCCATAGGGTTCAGTGTTAATCAGTGAGACTCCCACAGGGTTCAGTGTTAATCAGTGAGACTCCCACAGTTTTCAGTGTTAATCAGTGAGACTCCCTCAGGGTTCAGTGTTAATCAATGAGACTCCCACAGGGCTCAGTGTTAATCAGTGAGACTCCCACAGGATTAAGTGTTAATCAGTGAGACTCCCATAGGGTTCAGTGTTAATCAGTGAGACTCCCACAGGGTTCAGTGTTAATCAATGAGACTCCCACAGGGCTCAGTGTTAATCAGTGAGACTCCCACAGGGCTCAGTGTTAATCAGTGAGACTCCCATAGGGTTCAGTGTTAATCAGTGAGACTCCCACAGGGTTCAGTGTTAATCAGTGAGACTCCCACATAATTCAGTGTTAATCAGTGAGACTCCCACAGGGTTCAGTGTTAATCAATGAGACTCCCACAGTTTTCAGTGTTAATCAGTGAGACTCCCACAGGGCTCAGTGTTAATCAGTGAGACTCTCATAGGGTTCAGTGTTAATCAGTGAGACTCCCACAGGGTTCAGTGTTAATCAGTGAGACTCCCACAGGGTTCAGTGTTAATCAATGAGACTCCCACAGGGCTCAGTGTTAATCAGTGAGACTCCCACAGGGCTCAGTGTTAATCAGTGAGACTCCCATAGGGTTCAGTGTTAATCAGTGAGACTCCCACAGGGTTCAGTGTTAATCAGTGAGACTCCCACATAATTCAGTGTTAATCAGTGAGACTCCCACAGGGTTCAGTGTTAATCAATGAGACTCCCACAGTTTTCAGTGTTAATCAGTGAGACTCCCACAGGGTTCAGTGTTAATAATTGAGGCTCCCATAGGGTTCAGTGTTAATTAGTGAGACTCCCACAGGCTTCACTGTTAATCAGTGAGACTCCCATAGGGTTCAGTGTTAATCACTGAGACTCCCCTAGGGTCCGTGTGTTAATCAATGAGACTCCCATAGGGTTCAGTGTTAATCAGTGAGACTCCCATAGGGTTCAGTGTTAATCAGTGAGGCTCCCATAGGGTTCAGTGACAATCACTGAGACTCCCATAGGGTTCAGTGTTAATCAGTGAGACTCCCATAGGGTTCAGTGTAATCAGTGAGACTCCCAAAGGGTTCAGTGTTAATCAGTGAGACTCCCACAGAGTTCACTGTTAATCAGTGAGACTCCCATAGGGTTCAGTGTTAATCAGTGACACTCCCCTAGGGTTCAGTGTTAATCTGTGAGACTCCCACAGGTTTCAGTGTTAATCAGTGAGACTCCCATAGGGTTCAGTGTTAATAAGTGAGACTCCCATAGGGTTCAGTGTTAATCAGTGAGACTCCCACAGTGTTCAGTGTTAATCAGTGAGACTCCCACAGGGTTCAGTGTTAATCAGTGAGACTCTCATAGGGTTCAGTGTTAATCAGTGAGACTCCCACAGGGTTCAGTGTTAATCAGTGAGACTCCCACATAGTTCAGTGTTAATCAGTGAGACTCCCACAGGGTTCAGTGTTAGTCAGTGAGACTCCCATAGGGTTCAGTGACAATCAATGAGACTCCCATAGGGTTCAGTGTTAATCAGTGAGACTCCCATAGGGTTCAGTGTTAATCAGTGAGACTCCCACAGGGTTCAGTGACAATCACTGAGACTCCCATAGGGTTCAGTGTTAATCAGTGAGACTCCCATAGGGTTCAGTGTTAATCAGTGAGACTCCCAAAGGGTTCAGTGTTAATCAGTGAGACTCCCACAGAGTTCACTGTTAATCAATGGGACTCCCATAGGGTTCAGTGTTAATCAGTGACACTCCCCTAGGGTTCAATGTTAATCAGTGAGACTCCCAGAGGGTTCAGTGTTAATCAGTGAGACTCCTGTAGGGTTCAGTGTTAATCAGTGAGACTCCCATAGGGTTCAGTGTTAATCAGAGAGACTCCCATAGGGTTCAGTGTTAATCAGTGAGACTCCCATAGGGTTCAGTGTTAATCAGTGAGACTCCCATAGGGTTCAGTGTTATCCAGTGAGACTCCCACAGGTTTCAGTGTTAATCAGTGAGACTCCCATAGGGTTCAAAGTTAATCAGTGAGACTCCCATAGGGTTCAGTGTTCATCAGTGAGACTCCCACAGGGCTCAGTGTTAATCAGTGAGACTCCCACAGGGCTCAGTGTTAATCAGTGAGACTCTCATAGGGTTCAGTGTTAATCAGTGAGACTCCCACAGGGTTCAGTGTTAATCAGTGAGACTCCCACAGGGTTCAGTGTTAATCACTGAGACTCCCATAGGGTTCAGTGACAATCACTGAGACTCCCATAGTGTTCAGTGTTAATCAGTGAGACTCCAATAGGGTTCAGTGTTAATCAGTGAGGCTCCCACAGATTTCAGTGACAATCACTGAGACTCCCATAGGGTTCAGTGTTAATCAGTGAGACTCCAATAGGGTTCAGTGTTAATCAGTGAGACTCCCATAGGGTTCAGTGTTGATCAGTGAGACTCCCACAGAGTCCACTGTTAATCAGTGAGACTCCCACAGGGTTCACTGTTAATCAGTGACACTCCCCTAGGGTTCGTGTGTTAATGAGTGAGACTCCCACAGGGTTCAGTGTTAATCAGTGAGACTCCCACAGGGTTCAGTGTTAATCAGTGAGACTCCCACAGTTTTCAGTGTTAATCAGTGAGACTCCCACAGGGTTCAGTGTTAATCAATGAGACTCCCACAGGGCTCAGTGTTAATCAGTGAGACTCCCGCAGGGCTCAGTGTTAATCAGTGAGACTCCCATAGGGTTCAGTGTTAATCAGTGAGACTCCCACAGGGTTCAGTGTTAATCAGTGAGACTCCCACATAGTTCAGTGTTAATCAGTGAGACTCCCATAGGGTTCAGTGTTAATCAATGAGACTCCCACAGTTTTCAGTGTTAATCAGTGAGACTCCCACAGGGTTCAGTGTTAATCATTGAGGCTCCCACAGGGTTCAGTGTTAATTAGTGAGACTCCCACAGGCTTCAGTGTTAATCAGTGAGACTCCCATAGGGTTCAGTGTTAATCACTGAGACTCCCCTAGGGTCCGTGTGTTAATCAATGAGACTCCCATAGGGTTCAGTGTTAATCAGTGAGACTCCCACAGGGTTCAGTGTTAATCACTGAGACTCCCATACGGTTCAGTGACAATCACTGAGACTCCCATAGGGTTCAGTGACAATCACTGAGACTCCCATAGGGTTCAGTGTTAATCAGTGAGACTCCCACAGTGTTCAGGGTTAATCAGTGAGACTCCCACAGGGTTCAGTGTTAATCAGTGAGACTCCCACAGGGTTCAGTGTTAATCCGTGAGACTCCCACAGGGTTCAGTGTTAATCACTGATACTCCCATAGGGTTCAGTGACAATCACTGTGACTCCCATAGGGTTCAGTGTTAATCAGTGAGACTCCCATAGGGTTCAGTTTTAATCAGTGAGGCTCCCACAGGGTTCAGTGACAATCACTGAGACTCCCATAGGGTTCAGTGTTAATCAGTGAGACTCCCATAGGGTTCAGTGTTAATCAGTGAGACTCCCAAAGGGTTCAGTGTTAATCAGTGAGACTCCCACAGAGTTCACTGTTAATCAGTGAGACTCCCATAGGGTTCAGTGTTAATCAGTGACACTCCCCTAGGGTTCAGTGTTAATCTGTGAGACTCCCACAGGTTTCAGTGTTAATCAGTGAGACTCCCATAGGGTTCAGTGTTAATCAGTGAGACTCCCATAGGGTTAAGTGTTAATCAGTGAGACTCCCACAGTGTCCAGTGTTAATCAGTGAGACTCCCACAGGGTTCAGTGTTAATCAGTGAGACTCTCATAGGGTTCAGTGTTAATCAGTGAGAATCCCACAGGGTTCAGTGTTAATCAGTGAGACTCCCACATAGTTCAGTGTTAATCAGTGAGACTCCCACAGGGTTCAGTGTTAATCAGTGAGACTCCCATAGGGTTCAGTGACAATCAATGAGACTCCCATAGGGTTCAGTGTTAATCAGTGAGACTCCCATAGGGTTCAGTGTTAATCAGTGAGACTCCCACAGGGTTCAGTGACAATCACTGAGACTCCCATAGGGTTCAGTGTTAATCAGTGAGACTCCCATAGGGTTCAGTGTTAATCAGTGAGACTCCCAAAGGGTTCAGTGTTAATCAGTGAGACTCCCACAGAGTTCACTGTTAATCAATGGGACTCCCATAGGGTTCACTGTTAATTAGTGACACTCCCCTAGGGTTCAATGTTAATCAGTGAGACTCCCAGAGGGTTCAGTGTTAATCAGTGAGACTCCTGTAGGGTTCAGTGTTAATCAGTGAGACTCCCATAGGGTTCAGTGTTAATCAGAGAGACTCCCATAGGGTTCAGTGTTAATCAGTGAGACTCCCATAGGGTTCAGTGTTAATCAGTGAGACTCCCATAGGGTTCAGTGTTATCCAGTGAGACTCCCACAGGTTTCAGTGTTAATCAGTGAGGCTCCCATAGGGTTCAGTGTTAATCAGTGAGACTCCCATAGGGTTCAGTGTTAATCAGTGAGACTCCCACAGTGTTCAGTGTTAATCAGTGAGACTCCCACAGGGTTCAGTGTTAATCAGTGAGACTCCCATAGGGTTAAGTGTTAATCAGTGAGACTCCCACAGTGTTCAGTGTTAATTAGTGAGACTCCCACAGTGTTCAATGTTAATCAGTGAGACTCCCATAGGGTTCAGTGTTAATCAGTGAGACTCCCACAGGATTCAGTGTTAATCAGTGAGACTCAAATTGGGTTCAGTGTTAATCAGTGAGACTCCCACAGGGTTCAGTGTTAATCAGTGAGACTCCCACAGTTTTCAGTGTTAATCAGTGAGACTCCCTCAGGGTTCAGTGTTAATCAATGAGACTCCCACAGGGCTCAGTGTTAATCAGTGAGACTCCCACAGGATTAAGTGTTAATCAGTGAGACTCCCATAGGGTTCAGTGTTAATCAGTGAGACTCCCACAGGGTTCAGTGTTAATCAATGAGACTCCCACAGGGCTCAGTGTTAATCAGTGAGACTCCCACAGGGCTCAGTGTTAATCAGTGAGACTCCCATAGGGTTCAGTGTTAATCAGTGAGACTCCCACAGGGTTCAGTGTTAATCAGTGAGACTCCCACATAATTCAGTGTTAATCAGTGAGACTCCCACAGGGTTCAGTGTTAATCAATGAGACTCCCACAGTTTTCAGTGTTAATCAGTGAGACTCCCACAGGGTTCAGTGTTAATAATTGAGGCTCCCATAGGGTTCAGTGTTAATTAGTGAGACTCCCACAGGCTTCACTGTTAATCAGTGAGACTCCCATAGGGTTCAGTGTTAATCACTGAGACTCCCCTAGGGTCCGTGTGTTAATCAATGAGACTCCCATAGGGTTCAGTGTTAATCAGTGAGACTCCCATAGGGTTCAGTGTTAATCAGTGAGGCTCCCACAGGGTTCAGTGACAATCACTGAGACTCCCATAGGGTTCAGTGTTAATCAGTGAGACTCCCATAGGGTTCAGTGTAATCAGTGAGACTCCCAAAGGGTTCAGTGTTAATCAGTGAGACTCCCACAGAGTTCACTGTTAATCAGTGAGACTCCCATAGGGTTCAGTGTTAATCAGTGACACTCCCCTAGGGTTCAGTGTTAATCTGTGAGACTCCCACAGGTTTCAGTGTTAATCAGTGAGACTCCCATAGGGTTCAGTGTTAATCAGTGAGACTCCCATAGGGTTCAGTGTTAATCAGTGAGACTCCCACAGTGTTCAGTGTTAATCAGTGAGACTCCCACAGGGTTCAGTGTTAATCAGTGAGACTCTCATAGGGTTCAGTGTTAATCAGTGAGACTCCCACAGGGTTCAGTGTTAATCAGTGAGACTCCCACATAGTTCAGTGTTAATCAGTGAGACTCCCACAGGGTTCAGTGTTAATCAGTGAGACTCCCATAGGGTTCAGTGACAATCAATGAGACTCCCATAGGGTTCAGTGTTAATCAGTGAGACTCCCATAGGGTTCAGTGTTAATCAGTGAGACTCCCACAGGGTTCAGTGACAATCACTGAGACTCCCATAGGGTTCAGTGTTAATCAGTGAGACTCCCATAGGGTTCAGTGTTAATCAGTGAGACTCCCAAAGGGTTCAGTGTTAATCAGTGAGACTCCCACAGATTTCACTGTTAATCAATGGGACTCCCATAGGGTTCAGTGTTAATCAGTGACACTCCCCTAGGGTTCAATGTTAATCAGTGAGACTCCCAGAGGGTTCAGTGTTAATCAGTGAGACTCCTGTAGGGTTCAGTGTTAATCAGTGAGACTCCCATAGGGTTCAGTGTTAATCAGAGAGACTCCCATAGGGTTCAGTGTTAATCAGTGAGACTCCCATAGGGTTCAGTGTTAATCAGTGAGACTCCCATAGGGTTCAGTGTTATCCAGTGAGACTCCCACAGGTTTCAGTGTTAATCAGTGAGACTCCCAGAGGGTTCAAAGTTAATCAGTGAGACTCCCATAGGGTTCAGTGTTCATCAGTGAGACTCCCACAGGGCTCAGTGTTAATCAGTGAGACTCCCACAGGGCTCAGTGTTAATCAGTGAGACTCTCATAGGGTTCAGTGTTAATCAGTGAGACTCCCACAGGGTTCAGTGTTAATCAGTGAGACTCCCACAGGGTTCAGTGTTAATCACTGAGACTCCCATAGGGTTCAGTGACAATCACTGAGACTCCCATAGTGTTCAGTGTTAATCAGTGAGACTCCCATAGGGTTCAGTGTTAATCAGTGAGGCTCCCACAGATTTCAGTGACAATCACTGAGACTCCCATAGGGTTCAGTGTTAATCAGTGAGACTCCAATAGGGTTCAGTGTTAATCAGTGAGACTCCCATAGGGTTCAGTGTTGATCAGTGAGACTCCCACAGAGTCCACTGTTAATCAGTGAGACTCCCACAGGGTTCACTGTTAATCAGTGACACTCCCCTAGGGTTCGTGTGTTAATGAGTGAGACTCCCACAGGGTTCAGTGTTAATCAGTGAGACTCCCACAGGGTTCAGTGTTAATCAGTGAGACTCCCACAGTTTTCAGTGTTAATCAGTGAGACTCCCACAGGGTTCAGTGTTAATCAATGAGACTCCCACAGGGCTCAGTGTTAATCAGTGAGACTCCCGCAGGGCTCAGTGTTAATCAGTGAGACTCCCATAGGGTTCAGTGTTAATCAGTGAGACTCCCACAGGGTTCAGTGTTAATCAGTGAGACTCCCACAGTTTTCAGTGTTAATCAGTGAGACTCCCTCAGGGTTCAGTGTTAATCAATGAGACTCCCACAGGGCTCAGTGTTAATCAGTGAGACTCCCACAGGATTAAGTGTTAATCAGTGAGACTCCCATAGGGTTCAGTGTTAATCAGTGAGACTCCCACAGGGTTCAGTGTTAATCAATGAGACTCCCACAGGGCTCAGTGTTAATCAGTGAGACTCCCACAGGGCTCAGTGTTAATCAGTGAGACTCCCATAGGGTTCAGTGTTAATCAGTGAGACTCCCACAGGGTTCAGTGTTAATCAGTGAGACTCCCACATAATTCAGTGTTAATCAGTGAGACTCCCACAGGGTTCAGTGTTAATCAATGAGACTCCCACAGTTTTCAGTGTTAATCAGTGAGACTCCCACAGGGTTCAGTGTTAATAATTGAGGCTCCCATAGGGTTCAGTGTTAATTAGTGAGACTCCCACAGGCTTCACTGTTAATCAGTGAGACTCCCATAGGGTTCAGTGTTAATCACTGAGACTCCCCTAGGGTCCGTGTGTTAATCAATGAGACTCCCATAGGGTTCAGTGTTAATCAGTGAGACTCCCATAGGGTTCAGTGTTAATCAGTGAGGCTCCCACAGGGTTCAGTGACAATCACTGAGACTCCCATAGGGTTCAGTGTTAATCAGTGAGACTCCCATAGGGTTCAGTGTAATCAGTGAGACTCCCAAAGGGTTCAGTGTTAATCAGTGAGACTCCCACAGAGTTCACTGTTAATCAGTGAGACTCCCATAGGGTTCAGTGTTAATCAGTGACACTCCCCTAGGGTTCAGTGTTAATCTGTGAGACTCCCACAGGTTTCAGTGTTAATCAGTGAGACTCCCATAGGGTTCAGTGTTAATCAGTGAGACTCCCATAGGGTTCAGTGTTAATCAGTGAGACTCCCACAGTGTTCAGTGTTAATCAGTGAGACTCCCACAGGGTTCAGTGTTAATCAGTGAGACTCTCATAGGGTTCAGTGTTAATCAGTGAGACTCCCACAGGGTTCAGTGTTAATCAGTGAGACTCCCACATAGTTCAGTGTTAATCAGTGAGACTCCCACAGGGTTCAGTGTTAATCAGTGAGACTCCCATAGGGTTCAGTGACAATCAATGAGACTCCCATAGGGTTCAGTGTTAATCAGTGAGACTCCCATAGGGTTCAGTGTTAATCAGTGAGACTCCCACAGGGTTCAGTGACAATCACTGAGACTCCCATAGGGTTCAGTGTTAATCAGTGAGACTCCCATAGGGTTCAGTGTTAATCAGTGAGACTCCCAAAGGGTTCAGTGTTAATCAGTGAGACTCCCACAGATTTCACTGTTAATCAATGGGACTCCCATAGGGTTCAGTGTTAATCAGTGACACTCCCCTAGGGTTCAATGTTAATCAGTGAGACTCCCAGAGGGTTCAGTGTTAATCAGTGAGACTCCTGTAGGGTTCAGTGTTAATCAGTGAGACTCCCATAGGGTTCAGTGTTAATCAGAGAGACTCCCATAGGGTTCAGTGTTAATCAGTGAGACTCCTGTAGGGTTCAGTGTTAATCAGTGAGACTCCCATAGGGTTCAGTGTTAATCAGAGAGACTCCCATAGGGTTCAGTGTTAATCAGTGAGACTCCCACAGGGTTCAGTGTTAATCAGTGAGACTCCCACAGTTTTCAGTGTTAATCAGTGAGACTCCCACAGGGTTCAGTGTTAATCAATGAGACTCCCACAGGGCTCAGTGTTAATCAGTGAGACTCCCGCAGGGCTCAGTGTTAATCAGTGAGACTCCCATAGGGTTCAGTGTTAATCAGTGAGACTCCCACAGGGTTCAGTGTTAATCAGTGAGACTCCCACAGTTTTCAGTGTTAATCAGTGAGACTCCCTCAGGGTTCAGTGTTAATCAATGAGACTCCCACAGGGCTCAGTGTTAATCAGTGAGACTCCCACAGGATTAAGTGTTAATCAGTGAGACTCCCATAGGGTTCAGTGTTAATCAGTGAGACTCCCACAGGGTTCAGTGTTAATCAATGAGACTCCCACAGGGCTCAGTGTTAATCAGTGAGACTCCCACAGGGCTCAGTGTTAATCAGTGAGACTCCCATAGGGTTCAGTGTTAATCAGTGAGACTCCCACAGGGTTCAGTGTTAATCAGTGAGACTCCCACATAATTCAGTGTTAATCAGTGAGACTCCCACAGGGTTCAGTGTTAATCAATGAGACTCCCACAGTTTTCAGTGTTAATCAGTGAGACTCCCACAGGGTTCAGTGTTAATAATTGAGGCTCCCATAGGGTTCAGTGTTAATTAGTGAGACTCCCACAGGCTTCACTGTTAATCAGTGAGACTCCCATAGGGTTCAGTGTTAATCACTGAGACTCCCCTAGGGTCCGTGTGTTAATCAATGAGACTCCCATAGGGTTCAGTGTTAATCAGTGAGACTCCCATAGGGTTCAGTGTTAATCAGTGAGGCTCCCACAGGGTTCAGTGACAATCACTGAGACTCCCATAGGGTTCAGTGTTAATCAGTGAGACTCCCATAGGGTTCAGTGTAATCAGTGAGACTCCCAAAGGGTTCAGTGTTAATCAGTGAGACTCCCACAGAGTTCACTGTTAATCAGTGAGACTCCCATAGGGTTCAGTGTTAATCAGTGACACTCCCCTAGGGTTCAGTGTTAATCTGTGAGACTCCCACAGGTTTCAGTGTTAATCAGTGAGACTCCCATAGGGTTCAGTGTTAATCAGTGAGACTCCCATAGGGTTCAGTGTTAATCAGTGAGACTCCCACAGTGTTCAGTGTTAATCAGTGAGACTCCCACAGGGTTCAGTGTTAATCAGTGAGACTCTCATAGGGTTCAGTGTTAATCAGTGAGACTCCCACAGGGTTCAGTGTTAATCAGTGAGACTCCCACATAGTTCAGTGTTAATCAGTGAGACTCCCACAGGGTTCAGTGTTAATCAGTGAGACTCCCATAGGGTTCAGTGACAATCAATGAGACTCCCATAGGGTTCAGTGTTAATCAGTGAGACTCCCATAGGGTTCAGTGTTAATCAGTGAGACTCCCACAGGGTTCAGTGACAATCACTGAGACTCCCATAGGGTTCAGTGTTAATCAGTGAGACTCCCATAGGGTTCAGTGTTAATCAGTGAGACTCCCAAAGGGTTCAGTGTTAATCAGTGAGACTCCCACAGATTTCACTGTTAATCAATGGGACTCCCATAGGGTTCAGTGTTAATCAGTGACACTCCCCTAGGGTTCAATGTTAATCAGTGAGACTCCCAGAGGGTTCAGTGTTAATCAGTGAGACTCCTGTAGGGTTCAGTGTTAATCAGTGAGACTCCCATAGGGTTCAGTGTTAATCAGAGAGACTCCCATAGGGTTCAGTGTTAATCAGTGAGACTCCCATAGGGTTCAGTGTTAATCAGTGAGACTCCCATAGGGTTCAGTGTTATCCAGTGAGACTCCCACAGGTTTCAGTGTTAATCAGTGAGACTCCCAGAGGGTTCAAAGTTAATCAGTGAGACTCCCATAGGGTTCAGTGTTCATCAGTGAGACTCCCACAGGGCTCAGTGTTAATCAGTGAGACTCCCACAGGGCTCAGTGTTAATCAGTGAGACACTCATAGGGTTCAGTGTTAATCAGTGAGACTCCCACAGGGTTCAGTGTTAATCAGTGAGACTCCCACAGGGTTCAGTGTTAATCACTGAGACTCCCATAGGGTTCAGTGACAATCACTGAGACTCCCATAGTGTTCAGTGTTAATCAGTGAGACTCCCATAGGGTTCAGTGTTAATCAGTGAGGCTCCCACAGATTTCAGTGACAATCACTGAGACTCCCATAGGGTTCAGTGTTAATCAGTGAGACTCCAATAGGGTTCAGTGTTAATCAGTGAGACTCCCATAGGGTTCAGTGTTGATCAGTGAGACTCCCACAGAGTCCACTGTTAATCAGTGAGACTCCCACAGGGTTCACTGTTAATCAGTGACACTCCCCTAGGGTTCGTGTGTTAATGAGTGAGACTCCCACAGGGTTCAGTGTTAATCAGTGAGACTCCCACAGGGTTCAGTGTTAATCAGTGAGACTCCCACAGTTTTCAGTGTTAATCAGTGAGACTCCCACAGGGTTCAGTGTTAATCAATGAGACTCCCACAGGGCTCAGTGTTAATCAGTGAGACTCCCGCAGGGCTCAGTGTTAATCAGTGAGACTCCCATAGGGTTCAGTGTTAATCAGTGAGACTCCCACAGGGTTCAGTGTTAATCAGTGAGACTCCCACATAGTTCAGTGTTAATCAGTGAGACTCCCATAGGGTTCAGTGTTAATCAATGAGACTCCCACAGTTTTCAGTGTTAATCAGTGAGACTCCCACAGGGTTCAGTGTTAATCATTGAGGCTCCCACAGGGTTCAGTGTTAATTAGTGAGACTCCCACAGGCTTCAGTGTTAATCAGTGAGACTCCCATAGGGTTCAGTGTTAATCACTGAGACTCCCCTAGGGTCCGTGTGTTAATCAATGAGACTCCCATAGGGTTCAGTGTTAATCAGTGAGACTCCCACAGGGTTCAGTGTTAATCACTGAGACTCCCATACGGTTCAGTGACAATCACTGAGACTCCCATAGGGTTCAGTGACAATCACTGAGACTCCCATAGGGTTCAGTGTTAATCAGTGAGACTCCCACAGTGTTCAGGGTTAATCAGTGAGACTCCCACAGGGTTCAGTGTTAATCAGTGAGACTCCCACAGGGTTCAGTGTTAATCCGTGAGACTCCCACAGGGTTCAGTGTTAATCACTGATACTCCCATAGGGTTCAGTGACAATCACTGTGACTCCCATAGGGTTCAGTGTTAATCAGTGAGACTCCCATAGGGTTCAGTGTTAATCAGTGAGGCTCCCACAGGGTTCAGTGACAATCACTGAGACTCCCATAGGGTTCAGTGTTAATCAGTGAGACTCCCATAGGGTTCAGTGTTAATCAGTGAGACTCCCAAAGGGTTCAGTGTTAATCAGTGAGACTCCCACAGAGTTCACTGTTAATCAGTGAGACTCCCATAGGGTTCAGTGTTAATCAGTGACACTCCCCTAGGGTTCGGTGTTAATCTGTGAGACTCCCACAGGTTTCAGTGTTAATCAGTGAGACTCCCATAGGGTTCAGTGTTAATCAGTGAGACTCCCATAGGGTTCAGTGTTAATCAGTGAGACTCCCACAGTGTTCAGTGTTAATCAGTGAGACTCCCACAGGGTTCAGTGTTAATCAGTGAGACTCTCATAGGGTTCAGTGTTAATCAGTGAGACTCCCACAGGGTTCAGTGTTAATCAGTGAGACTCCCACATAGTTCAGTGTTAATCAGTGAGACTCCCACAGGGTTCAGTGTTAATCAGTGAGACTCCCATAGGGTTCAGTGACAATCAATGAGACTCCCATAGGGTTCAGTGTTAATCAGTGAGACTCCCATAGGGTTCAGTGTTAATCAGTGAGACTCCCACAGGGTTCATTGACAATCACTGAGACTCCCATAGGGTTCAGTGTTAATCAGTGAGACTCCCATAGGGTTCAGTGTTAATCAGTGAGACTCCCAAAGGGTTCAGTGTTAATCAGTGAGACTCCCACAGAGTTCACTGTTAATCAATGGGACTCCCATAGGGTTCACTGTTAATTAGTGACACTCCCCTAGGGTTCAATGTTAATCAGTGAGACTCCCAGAGGGTTCAGTGTTAATCAGTGAGACTCCTGTAGGGTTCAGTGTTAATCAGTGAGACTCCCATAGGGTTCAGTGTTAATCAGAGAGACTCCCATAGGGTTCAGTGTTAATCAGTGAGACTCCCATAGGGTTCAGTGTTAATCAGTGAGACTCCCATAGGGTTCAGTGTTATCCAGTGAGACTCCCACAGGTTTCAGTGTTAATCAGTGAGACTCCCATAGGGTTCAAAGTTAATCAGTGAGACTCCCATAGGGTTCAGTGTTCATCAGTGAGACTCCCACAGGGCTCAGTGTTAATCAGTGAGACTCCCACAGGGCTCAGTGTTAATCAGTGAGACTCTCATAGGGTTCAGTGTTAATCAGTGAGACTCCCACAGGGTTCAGTGTTAATCAGTGAGACTCCCACAGGGTTCAGTGTTAATCACTGAGACTCCCATAGGGTTCAGTGACAATCACTGAGACTCCCATAGTGTTCAGTGTTAATCAGTGAGACTCCCATAGGGTTCAGTGTTAATCAGTGAGGCTCCCACAGATTTCAGTGACAATCACTGAGACTCCCATAGGGTTCAGTGTTAATCAGTGAGACTCCAATAGGGTTCAGTGTTAATCAGTGAGACTCCCATAGGGTTCAGTGTTGATCAGTGAGACTCCCACAGAGTCCACTGTTAATCAGTGAGACTCCCACAGGGTTCAGTGTTAATCAGTGACACTCCCCTAGGGTTCGTGTGTTAATGAGTGAGACTCCCACAGGGTTCAGTGTTAATCAGTGAGACTCCCACAGGGTTCAGTGTTAATCAGTGAGACTCCCACAGGGCTCAGTGTTAATCAGTGAGACTCCCATAGGGTTCAGTGTTAATCAGTGAGACTCCCACAGGTTTCAGTGTTAATCAGTGAGACTCCCACATAGTTCAGTGTTAATCAGTGAGACTCCCATAGGGTTCAGTGTTAATCAATGAGACTCCCACAGTTTTCAGTGTTAATCAGTGAGACTCCCACAGGGTTCAGTGTTAATCATTGAGGCTCCCACAGCGTTCAGTGTTAATTAGTGAGACTCCCACAGGCTTCAGTGTTAATCAGTGAGACTCCCATAGGGTTCAGTGTTAATCACTGAGACTCCCCTAGGGTCCGTGTGTTAATCAATGAGACTCCCATAGGGTTCAGTGTTAATCAGTGAGACTCCCACAGGGTTCAGTGTTAATCACTGAGACTCCCATACGGTTCAGTGACAATCACTGAGACTCCCATAGGGTTCAGTGACAATCACTGAGACTCCCATAGGGTTCAGTGTTAATCAGTGAGACTCCCATAGGGTTCAGTGTTAATCAGTGAGGCTCCCACAGGGTTCAGTGACAATCACTGAGACTCCCATAGGGTTCAGTGTTAATAAGTGAGACTCCCATAGGGTTCAGTGTTAATCAGTGAGACTCCCAAAGCGTTCATTGTTAATCAGTGAGACTCCCCTAGGGTTCAGTGTTAATCAGTGACACTCCCCTAGGGTTCAGTGTTAATCAGTGAGACTCCCAGAGGGTTCAGTGTTAATCAGTGAGACTCCCATAGGGTTCAGTGACAATCACTGAGACTCCCATAGGGTTCAGTGTTAATCAGTGAGACTCCCACAGTGTTCAGGGTTAATCAGTGAGACTCCCACAGGGTTCAGTGTTAATCAGTGAGACTCCCACAGGGTTCAGTGTTAATCCGTGAGACTCCCACAGGGTTCAGTGTTAATCACTGATACTCCCATAGGGTTCAGTGACAATCACTGTGACTCCCATAGGGTTCAGTGTTAATCAGTGAGACTCCCATAGGGTTCAGTGTTAATCAGTGAGGCTCCCACAGGGTTCAGTGACAATCACTGAGACTCCCATAGGGTTCAGTGTTAATCAGTGAGACTCCCATAGGGTTCAGTGTTAATCAGTGAGACTCCCAAAGGGTTCAGTGTTAATCAGTGAGACTCCCACAGAGTTCACTGTTAATCAGTGAGACTCCCATAGGGTTCAGTGTTAATCAGTGACACTCCCCTAGGGTTCAGTGTTAATCTGTGAGACTCCCACAGGTTTCAGTGTTAATCAGTGAGACTCCCATAGGGTTCAGTGTTAATCAGTGAGACTCCCATAGGGTTCAGTGTTAATCAGTGAGACTCCCACAGTGTTCAGTGTTAATCAGTGAGACTCCCACAGGGTTCAGTGTTAATCAGTGAGACTCTCATAGGGTTCAGTGTTAATCAGTGAGACTCCCACAGGGTTCAGTGTTAATCAGTGAGACTCCCACATAGTTCAGTGTTAATCAGTGAGACTCCCACAGGGTTCAGTGTTAATCAGTGAGACTCCCATAGGGTTCAGTGACAATCAATGAGACTCCCATAGGGTTCAGTGTTAATCAGTGAGACTCCCATAGGGTTCAGTGTTAATCAGTGAGACTCCCACAGGGTTCATTGACAATCACTGAGACTCCCATAGGGTTCAGTGTTAATCAGTGAGACTCCCATAGGGTTCAGTGTTAATCAGTGAGACTCCCAAAGGGTTCAGTGTTAATCAGTGAGACTCCCACAGAGTTCACTGTTAATCAATGGGACTCCCATAGGGTTCACTGTTAATTAGTGACACTCCCCTAGGGTTCAATGTTAATCAGTGAGACTCCCAGAGGGTTCAGTGTTAATCAGTGAGACTCCTGTAGGGTTCAGTGTTAATCAGTGAGACTCCCATAGGGTTCAGTGTTAATCAGAGAGACTCCCATAGGGTTCAGTGTTAATCAGTGAGACTCCCATAGGGTTCAGTGTTAATCAGTGAGACTCCCATAGGGTTCAGTGTTATCCAGTGAGACTCCCACAGGTTTCAGTGTTAATCAGTGAGACTCCCATAGGGTTCAAAGTTAATCAGTGAGACTCCCATAGGGTTCAGTGTTCATCAGTGAGACTCCCACAGGGCTCAGTGTTAATCAGTGAGACTCCCACAGGGCTCAGTGTTAATCAGTGAGACTCTCATAGGGTTCAGTGTTAATCAGTGAGACTCCCACAGGGTTCAGTGTTAATCAGTGAGACTCCCACAGGGTTCAGTGTTAATCACTGAGACTCCCATAGGGTTCAGTGACAATCACTGAGACTCCCATAGTGTTCAGTGTTAATCAGTGAGACTCCCATAGGGTTCAGTGTTAATCAGTGAGGCTCCCACAGATTTCAGTGACAATCACTGAGACTCCCATAGGGTTCAGTGTTAATCAGTGAGACTCCAATAGGGTTCAGTGTTAATCAGTGAGACTCCCATAGGGTTCAGTGTTGATCAGTGAGACTCCCACAGAGTCCACTGTTAATCAGTGAGACTCCCACAGGGTTCAGTGTTAATCAGTGACACTCCCCTAGGGTTCGTGTGTTAATGAGTGAGACTCCCACAGGGTTCAGTGTTAATCAGTGAGACTCCCACAGGGTTCAGTGTTAATCAGTGAGACTCCCACAGGGCTCAGTGTTAATCAGTGAGACTCCCATAGGGTTCAGTGTTAATCAGTGAGACTCCCACAGGTTTCAGTGTTAATCAGTGAGACTCCCACATAGTTCAGTGTTAATCAGTGAGACTCCCATAGGGTTCAGTGTTAATCAATGAGACTCCCACAGTTTTCAGTGTTAATCAGTGAGACTCCCACAGGGTTCAGTGTTAATCATTGAGGCTCCCACAGCGTTCAGTGTTAATTAGTGAGACTCCCACAGGCTTCAGTGTTAATCAGTGAGACTCCCATAGGGTTCAGTGTTAATCACTGAGACTCCCCTAGGGTCCGTGTGTTAATCAATGAGACTCCCATAGGGTTCAGTGTTAATCAGTGAGACTCCCACAGGGTTCAGTGTTAATCACTGAGACTCCCATACGGTTCAGTGACAATCACTGAGACTCCCATAGGGTTCAGTGACAATCACTGAGACTCCCATAGGGTTCAGTGTTAATCAGTGAGACTCCCATAGGGTTCAGTGTTAATCAGTGAGGCTCCCACAGGGTTCAGTGACAATCACTGAGACTCCCATAGGGTTCAGTGTTAATAAGTGAGACTCCCATAGGGTTCAGTGTTAATCAGTGAGACTCCCAAAGCGTTCATTGTTAATCAGTGAGACTCCCACAGAGTTCACTGTTAATCAATGACACTCCCCTAGGGTTCAGTGTTAATCAGTGACACTCCCCTAGGGTTCAGTGTTAATCAGTGAGACTCCCAGAGGGTTCAGTGTTAATCAGTGAGACTCCCGTAGGGTTCAGTGTTAATCAGTGAGACTCCCATAGGGTTCAGTGTTAATCAGTGAGACTCCCATAGGGTTCAGTGTTAATCAGTGAGACTTCCATAGGGTTCAGTGTTAATCAGTGAGACTCCCATAGGGTTCAGTGTTATCCAGTGAGACTCCCACAGGTTTCAGTGTTAATCAGTGAGACTCCCATAGGGTTCAGTGTTAATCAGTGAGACTCCCATAGGGTTCAGTGTTAATCAGTGAGACTCCCACAGTGTTCAGTGTTAATCAGTGAGACTCCCACAGGGTTCAGTGTTAATCAGTGAGACTCCCATAGGGTTAAGTGTTAATCAGTGAGACTCCCACAGTGTTCAGTGTTAATCAGTGAGACTCCCACAGTGTTCAATGTTAATCAGTGAGACTCCCATAGGGTTCAGTGTTAATCAGTGAGACTCCCACAGGATTCAGTGTTAATCAGTGAGACTCAAATTGGGTTCAGTGTTAATCAGTGAGACTCCCACAGGGTTCAGTGTTAATCAGTGAGACTCCCATAGGGTTCAGTGTTAATCACTGAGACTCCCCTAGGGTCCGTGTATTAATCAATGAGACTCCCATAGGGTTCAGTGTTAATCAGTGAGACTCCCACAGGGTTCAGTGTTAATCACTGAGACTCCCATACGGTTCAGTGACAATCACTGAGACTCCCATAGGGTTCAGTGACAATCACTGAGACTCCCATAGGGTTCAGTGTTAATCAGTGAGACTCCCACAGTGTTCAGGGTTAATCAGTGAGATTCCCACAGGGTTCAGTGTTAATCAGTGAGACTCCCACAGGGTTCAGTGTTAATCAGTGAGACTCCCACAGGGTTCAGTGTTAATCACTGATACTCCCATAGGGTTCAGTGACAAACACTGTGACTCCCATAGGGTTCAGTGTTAATCAGTGAGACTCCCATAGGGTTCAGTGTTAATCAGTGAGGCTCCCACAGGGTTCAGTGACAATCACTGAGACTCCCATAGGGTTCAGTGTTAATCAGTGAGACTCCCATAGGGTTCAGTGTTAATCAGTGAGACTCCCAAAGGGTTCAGTGTTAATCAGTGAGACTCCCATAGGGTTCAGTGTTAATCAGTGAGACTCCCACAGGGTTCAGTGTTAATCAGTGAGACTCCCACATAGTTCAGTGTTAATCAGTGAGACTCCCATAGGGTTCAGTGTTAATCAATGAGACTCCCACAGTTTTCAGTGTTAATCAGTGAGACTCCCACAGGGTTCAGTGTTAATCATTGAGGCTACCACAGGGTTCAGTGTTAATTAGTGAGACTCCCACAGGCTTCAGTGTTAATCAGTGAGACTCCCATAGGGTTCAGTGTTAATCACTGAGACTCCCCTAGGGTCCGTGTGTTAATGAATGAGACTCCCATAGGGTTCAGTGTTAATCAGTGAGACTCCCACAGGGTTCAGTGTTAATCACTGAGACTCCCATACGGTTCAGTGACAATCACTGAGACTCCCATAGGGTTCAGTGACAATCACTGAGACTCCCATAGGGTTCAGTGTTAATCAGTGAGACTCCCACAGTGTTCAGGGTTAATCAGTGAGACTCCCACAGGGTTCAGTGTTAATCAGTGAGACTCCCACAGGGTTCAGTGTTAATCCGTGAGACTCCCACAGGGTTCAGTGTTAATCACTGATACTCCCATAGGGTTCAGTGACAATCACTGTGACTCCCATAGGGTTCAGTGTTAATCAGTGAGACTCCCATAGGGTTCAGTGTTAATCAGTGAGTCTCCCACAGGGTTCAGTGACAATCACTGAGACTCCCATAGGGTTCAGTGTTAATCAGTGAGACTCCCATAGGGTTCAGTGTTAATCAGTGAGACTCCCAAAGGGTTCAGTGTTAATCAGTGAGACTCCCATAGGGTTCAGTGTTAATCAGTGAGACTCCCACAGGGTTCAGTGTTAATCAGTGAGACTCCCACATAGTTCAGTGTTAATCAGTGAGACTCCCATAGGGTTCAGTGTTAATCAATGAGACTCCCACAGTTTTCAGTGTTAATCAGTGAGACTCCCACAGGGTTCAGTGTTAATCATTGAGGCTCCCACAGGGTTCAGTGTTAATTAGTGAGACTCCCACAGGCTTCAGTGTTAATCAATGAGACTCCCATAGGGTTCAGTGTTAATCACTGAGACTCCCCTAGGGTCCGTGTGTTAATCAATGAGACTCCCATAGGGTTCAGTGTTAATCAGTGAGACTCCCACAGGGTTCAGTGTTAATCACTGAGACTCCCATACGGTTCAGTGACAATCACTGAGACTCCCATAGGGTTCAGTGACAATCACTGAGACTCCCATAGGGTTCAGTGTTAATCAGTGAGACTCCCACAGTGTTCAGGGTTAATCAGTGAGACTCCCACAGGGTTCAGTGTTAATCAGTGAGACTCCCACAGGGTTCAGTGTTAATCCGTGAGACTCCCACAGGGTTCAGTGTTAATCACTGATACTCCCATAGGGTTCAGTGACAATCACTGTGACTCCCATAGGGTTCAGTGTTAATCAGTGAGACTCCCATAGGGTTCAGTGTTAATCAGTGAGGCTCCCACAGGGTTCAGTGACAATCACTGAGACTCCCATAGGGTTCAGTGTTAATCAGTGAGACTCCCATAGGGTTCAGTGTTAATCAGTGAGACTCCCAAAGGGTTCAGTGTTAATCAGTGAGACTCCCACAGAGTTCACTGTTAATCAGTGAGACTCCCATAGGGTTCAGTGTTAATCAGTGACACTCCCCTAGGGTTCAGTGTTAATCTGTGAGACTCCCACAGGTTTCAGTGTTAATCAGTGAGACTCCCATAGGGTTCAGTGTTAATCAGTGAGACTCCCATAGGGTTCAGTGTTAATCAGTGAGACTCCCACAGTGTTCAGTGTTAATCAGTGAGACTCCCACAGGGTTCAGTGTTAATCAGTGAGACTCTCATAGGGTTCAGTGTTAATCAGTGAGACTCCCACAGGATTCAGTGTTAATCAGTGAGACTCCCACATAGTTCAGTGTTAATCAGTGAGACTCCCAAAGGGTTCAGTGTTAATCAGTGAGACTCCCATAGGGTTCAGTGACAATCAATGAGACTCCCATAGGGTTCAGTGTTAATCAGTGAGACTCCCATAGGGTTCAGTGTTAATCAGTGAGACTCCCACAGGGTTCAGTGACAATCACTGAGACTCCCATAGGGTTCAGTGTTAATCAGTGAGACTCCCATAGGGTTCAGTGTTAATCAGTGAGACTCCCAAAGGGTTCAGTGTTAATCAGTGAGACTCCCACAGAGTTCACTGTTAATCAATGGGACTCCCATAGGGTTCACTGTTAATTAGTGACACTCCCCTAGGGTTCAATGTTAATCAGTGAGACTCCCAGAGGGTTCAGTGTTAATCAGTGAGACTCCTGTAGGGTTCAGTGTTAATCAGTGAGACTCCCATAGGGTTCAGTGTTAATCAGAGAGACTCCCATAGGGTTCAGTGTTAATCAGTGAGACTCCCATAGGGTTCAGTGTTAATCAGTGAGACTCCCATAGGGTTCAGTGTTATCCAGTGAGACTCCCACAGGTTTCAGTGTTAATCAGTGAGACTCCCATAGGGTTCAAAGTTAATCAGTGAGGCTCCCATAGGGTTCAGTGTTCATCAGTGAGACTCCCACAGGGCTCAGTGTTAATCAGTGAGACTCCCACAGGGCTCAGTGTTAATCAGTGAGACTCTCATAGGGTTCAGTGTTAATCAGTGAGACTCCCACAGGGTTCAGTGTTAATCAGTGAGACTCCCACAGGGTTCAGTGTTAATCACTGAGACTCCCATAGGGTTCAGTGACAATCACTGAGACTCCCATAGTGTTCAGTGTTAATCAGTGAGACTCCCATAGGGTTCAGTGTTAATCAGTGAGGCTCCCACAGATTTCAGTGACAATCACTGAGACTCCCATAGGGTTCAGTGTTAATCAGTGAGACTCCAATAGGGTTCAGTGTTAATCAGTGAGACTCCCATAGGGTTCAGTGTTGATCAGTGAGACTCCCACAGAGTCCACTGTTAATCAGTGAGACTCCCACAGGGTTCACTGTTAATCAGTGACACTCCCCTAGGGTTCGTGTGTTAATGAGTGAGACTCCCACAGGGTTTAGTGTTAATCAGTGAGACTCCCACAGGGTTCAGTGTTAATCAGTGAGACTCCCACAGTTTTCAGTGTTAATCAGTGAGACTCCCACAGGGTTCAGTGTTAATCAATGAGACTCCCACAGGGCTCAGTGTTAATCAGTGAGACTCCCGCAGGGCTCAGTGTTAATCAGTGAGACTCCCATAGGGTTCAGTGTTAATCAGTGAGACTCCCACAGGGTTCAGTGTTAATCAGTGAGACTCCCACATAGTTCAGTGTTAATCAGTGAGACTCCCATAGGGTTCAGTGTTAATCAATGAGACTCCCACAGTTTTCAGTGTTAATCAGTGAGACTCCCACAGGGTTCAGTGTTAATCATTGAGGCTCCCACAGCGTTCAGTGTTAATTAGTGAGACTCCCACAGGCTTCAGTGTTAATCAGTGAGACTCCCATAGGGTTCAGTGTTAATCACTGAGACTCCCCTAGGGTCCGTGTGTTAATCAATGAGACTCCCATAGGGTTCAGTGTTAATCAGTGAGACTCCCACAGGGTTCAGTGTTAATCACTGAGACTCCCATACGGTTCAGTGACAATCACTGAGACTCCCATAGGGTTCAGTGACAATCACTGAGACTCCCATAGGGTTCAGTGTTAATCAGTGAGACTCCCATAGGGTTCAGTGTTAATCAGTGAGGCTCCCACAGGGTTCAGTGACAATCACTGAGACTCCCATAGGGTTCAGTGTTAATAAGTGAGACTCCCATAGGGTTCAGTGTTAATCAGTGAGACTCCCAAAGCGTTCATTGTTAATCAGTGAGACTCCCACAGAGTTCACTGTTAATCAATGACACTCCCCTAGGGTTCAGTGTTAATCAGTGACACTCCCCTAGGGTTCAGTGTTAATCAGTGAGACTCCCAGAGGGTTCAGTGTTAATCAGTGAGACTCCCGTAGGGTTCAGTGTTAATCAGTGAGACTCCCATAGGGTTCAGTGTTAATCAGTGAGACTCCCATAGGGTTCAGTGTTAATCAGTGAGACTTCCATAGGGTTCAGTGTTAATCAGTGAGACTCCCATAGGGTTCAGTGTTATCCAGTGAGACTCCCACAGGTTTCAGTGTTAATCAGTGAGACTCCCATAGGGTTCAGTGTTAATCAGTGAGACTCCCATAGGGTTCAGTGTTAATCAGTGAGACTCCCACAGTGTTCAGTGTTAATCAGTGAGACTCCCACAGGGTTCAGTGTTAATCAGTGAGACTCCCATAGGGTTAAGTGTTAATCAGTGAGACTCCCACAGTGTTCAGTGTTAATCAGTGAGACTCCCACAGTGTTCAATGTTAATCAGTGAGACTCCCATAGGGTTCAGTGTTAATCAGTGAGACTCCCACAGGATTCAGTGTTAATCAGTGAGACTCAAATTGGGTTCAGTGTTAATCAGTGAGACTCCCACAGGGTTCAGTGTTAATCAGTGAGACTCCCATAGGGTTCAGTGTTAATCACTGAGACTCCCCTAGGGTCCGTGTGTTAATCAATGAGACTCCCATAGGGTTCAGTGTTAATCAGTGAGACTCCCACAGGGTTCAGTGTTAATCACTGAGACTCCCATACGGTTCAGTGACAATCACTGAGACTCCCATAGGGTTCAGTGACAATCACTGAGACTCCCATAGGGTTCAGTGTTAATCAGTGAGACTCCCACAGTGTTCAGGGTTAATCAGTGAGACTCCCACAGGGTTCAGTGTTAATCAGTGAGACTCCCACAGGGTTCAGTGTTAATCACTGATACTCCCATAGGGTTCAGTGACAAACACTGTGACTCCCATAGGGTTCAGTGTTAATCAGTGAGACTCCCATAGGGTTCAGTGTTAATCAGTGAGGCTCCCACAGGGTTCAGTGACAATCACTGAGACTCCCATAGGGTTCAGTGTTAATCAGTGAGACTCCCATAGGGTTCAGTGTTAATCAGTGAGACTCCTACAGAGTTCACTGTTAATCAGTGAGACTCCCATAGGGTTTAGTGTTAATCAGTGACACTCCCCTAGGGTTCAGTGTTAATCTGTGAGACTCCCACAGGTTTCAGTGTTAATCAGTGAGACTCCCATAGGGTTCAGTGTTAATCAGTGAGACTCCCATAGGGTTCAGTGTTAATCAGTGAGACTCCCACAGTGTTCAGTGTTAATCAGTGAGACTCCCACAGGGTTCAGTGTTAATCAGTGAGACTCTCATAGGGTTCAGTGTTAATCAGTGAGACTCCCACAGGGTTCAGTGTTAATCAGTGAGTCTCCCACATAGTTCAGTGTTAATCAGTGAGACTCCCACAGGGTTCAGTGTTAATCAGTGAGACTCCCATAGGGTTCAGTGACAATCAATGAGACTCCCATAGGGTTCAGTGTTAATCAGTGAGACTCCCATAGGGTTCAGTGTTAATCAGTGAGACTCCCACAGGGTTCAGTGACAATCACTGAGACTCCCATAGGGTTCAGTGTTAATCAGTGAGACTCCCATAGGGTTCAGTGTTAATCAGTGAGACTCCCAAAGGGGTCAGTGTTAATCAGTGAGACTCCCACAGAGTTCACTGTTAATCAATGGGACTCCCATAGGGTTCACTGTTAATTAGTGACACTCCCCTAGGGTTCAATGTTAATTAGTGAGACTCCCAGAGGGTTCAGTGTTAATCAGTGAGACTCCTGTAGGGTTCAGTGTTAATCAGTGAGACTCCCATAGGGTTCAGTGTTAATCAGAGAGACTCCCATAGGGTTCAGTGTTAATCAGTGAGACTCCCATAGGGTTCAGTGTTAATCAGTGAGACTCCCATAGGGTTCAGTGTTATCCAGTGAGACTCCCACAGGTTTCAGTGTTAATCAGTGAGACTCCCATAGGGTTCAAAGTTAATCAGTGAGACTCCCATAGGGTTCAGTGTTCATCAGTGAGACTCCCACATGGCTCAGTGTTAATCAATGAGACTCCCACAGGGCTCAGTGTTAATCAGTGAGACTCTCATAGGGTTCAGTGTTAATCAGTGAGACTCCCACAGGGTTCAGTGTTAATCAGTGAGACTCCCACAGGGTTCAGTGTTAATCACTGAGACTCCCATAGGGTTCAGTGACAATCACTGAGACTCCCATAGTGTTCAGTGTTAATCAGTGAGACTCCCATAGGGTTCAGTGTTAATCAGTGAGGCTCCCACAGATTTCAGTGACAATCACTGAGACTCCCATAGGGTTCAGTGTTAATCAGTGAGACTCCAATAGGGTTCAGTGTTAATCAGTGAGACTCCCATAGGGTTCAGTGTTGATCAGTGAGACTCCCACAGAGTCCACTGTTAATCAGTGAGACTCCCACAGGGTTCACTGTTAATCAGTGACACTCCCCTAGGGTTCGTGTGTTAATGAGTGAGACTCCCACAGGGTTCAGTGTTAATCAGTGAGACTCCCACAGGGTTCAGTGTTAATCAGTGAGACTCCCACAGTTTTCAGTGTTAATCAGTGAGACTCCCACAGGGTTCAGTGTTAATCAATGAGACTCCCACAGGGCTCAGTGTTAATCAGTGAGACTCCCGCAGGGCTCAGTGTTAATCAGTGAGACTCCCATAGGGTTCAGTGTTAATCAGTGAGACTCCCACAGGGTTCAGTGTTAATCAGTGAGACTCCCACATAGTTCAGTGTTAATCAGTGAGACTCCCATAGGGTTCAGTGTTAATCAATGAGACTCCCACAGTTTTCAGTGTTAATCAGTGAGACTCCCACAGGGTTCAGTGTTAATCATTGAGGCTCCCACAGCGTTCAGTGTTAATTAGTGAGACTCCCACAGGCTTCAGTGTTAATCAGTGAGACTCCCATAGGGTTCAGTGTTAATCACTGAGACTCCCCTAGGGTCCGTGTGTTAATCAATGAGACTCCCATAGGGTTCAATGTTAATCAGTGAGACTCCCACAGGGTTCAGTGTTAATCACTGAGACTCCCATACGGTTCAGTGACAATCACTGAGACTCCCATAGGGTTCAGTGACAATCACTGAGACTCCCATAGGGTTCAGTGTTAATCAGTGAGACTCCCATAGGGTTCAGTGTTAATCAGTGAGGCTCCCACAGGGTTCAGTGACAATCACTGAGACTCCCATAGGGTTCAGTGTTAATAAGTGAGACTCCCATAGGGTTCAGTGTTAATCAGTGAGACTCCCAAAGCGTTCATTGTTAATCAGTGAGACTCCCACAGAGTTCACTGTTAATCAATGACACTCCCCTAGGGTTCAGTGTTAATCAGTGACACTCCCCTAGGGTTCAGTGTTAATCAGTGAGACTCCCAGAGGGTTCAGTGTTAATCAGTGAGACTCCCGTAGGGTTCAGTGTTAATCAGTGAGACTCCCATAGGGTTCAGTGTTAATCAGTGAGACTCCCATAGGGTTCAGTGTTAATCAGTGAGACTTCCATAGGGTTCAGTGTTAATCAGTGAGACTCCCATAGGGTTCAGTGTTATCCAGTGAGACTCCCACAGGTTTCAGTGTTAATCAGTGAGACTCCCATAGGGTTCAGTGTTAATCAGTGAGACTCCCATAGGGTTCAGTGTTAATCAGTGAGACTCCCACAGTGTTCAGTGTTAATCAGTGAGACTCCCACAGGGTTCAGTGTTAATCAGTGAGACTCCCATAGGGTTAAGTGTTAATCAGTGAGACTCCCACAGTGTTCAGTGTTAATCAGTGAGACTCCCACAGTGTTCAATGTTAATCAGTGAGACTCCCATAGGGTTCAGTGTTAATCAGTGAGACTCCCACAGGATTCAGTGTTAATCAGTGAGACTCAAATTGGGTTCAGTGTTAATCAGTGAGACTCCCACAGGGTTCAGTGTTAATCAGTGAGACTCCCACAGTTTTCAGTGTTAATCAGTGAGACTCCCTCAGGGTTCAGTGTTAATCAATGAGACTCCCACAGGGCTCAGTGTTAATCAGTGAGACTCCCACAGGATTCAGTGTTAATCAGTGAGACTCCCATAGGGTTCAGTGTTAATCAGTGAGACTCCCACAGGGTTCAGTGTTAATCAATGAGACTCCCACAGGGCTCAGTGTTAATCAGTGAGACTCCCACAGGGCTCAGTGTTAATCAGTGAGACTCCCATAGGGTTCAGTGTTAATCAGTGAGACTCCCACAGGGTTCAGTGTTAATCAGTGAGACTCCCACATAATTCAGTGTTAATCAGTGCGACTCCCACAGGGTTCAGTGTTAATCAATGAGACTCCCACAGTTTTCAGTGTTAATCAGTGAGACTCCCACAGGGTTCAGTGTTAATAATTGAGGCTCCCATAGGGTTCAGTGTTAATTAGTGAGACTCCCACAGGCTTCACTGTTAATCAGTGAGACTCCCATAGGGTTCAGTGTTAATCACTGAGACTCCCCTAGGGTCCGTGTGTTAATCAATGAGACTCCCATAGGGTTCAGTGTTAATCAGTGAGACTCCCACAGTGTTCAGGGTTAATCAGTGAGACTCCCACAGGGTTCAGTGTTAATCAGTGAGACTCCCACAGGGTTCAGTGTTAATCAGTGAGACTCCCACAGGGTTCAGTGTTAATCACTGATACTCCCATAGGGTTCAGTGACAATCACTGTGACTCCCATAGGGTTCAGTGTTAATCAGTGAGACTCCCATAGGGTTCAGTGTTAATCAGTGAGGCTCCCACAGGGTTCAGTGACAATCACTGAGACTCCCATAGGGTTCAGTGTTAATCAGTGAGACTCCCATAAGGTTCAGTGTTAATCAGTGAGACTCCCAAAGGGTTCAGTGTTAATCAGTGAGACTCCCACAGAGTTCACTGTTAATCAGTGAGACTCCCATAGGGTTCAGTGTTAATCAGTGACACTCCCCTAGGGTTCAGTGTTAATCTGTGAGACTCCCACAGGTTTCAGTGTTAATCAGTGAGACTCCCATAGGGTTCAGTGTTAATCAGTGAGACTCCCATAGGGTTCAGTGTTAATCAGTGAGACTCCCACAGTGTTCAGTGTTAATCAGTGAGACTCCCACAGGGTTCAGTGTTAATCAGTGAGACTCTCATAGGGTTCAGTGTTAATCAGTGAGACTCCCACAGGGTTCAGTGTTAATCAGTGAGACTCCCACATAGTTCAGTGTTAATCAGTGAGACTCCCACAGGGTTCAGTGTTAATCAGTGAGACTCCCATAGGGTTCAGTGACAATCAATGAGACTCTCATAGGGTTCAGTGTTAATCAGTGAGACTCCCATAGGGTTCAGTGTTAATCAGTGAGACTCCCACAGGGTTCAGTGACAATCACTGAGACTCCCATAGGGTTCAGTGTTAATCAGTGAGACTCCCATAGGGTTCAGTGTTAATCAGTGAGACTCCCAAAGGGTTCAGTGTTAATCAGTGAGACTCCCACAGAGTTCACTGTTAATCAATGGGACTCCCATAGGGTTCAGTGTTAATCAGTGACACTCCCCTAGGGTTCAATGTTAATCAGTGAGACTCCCAGAGGGTTCAGTGTTAATCAGTGAGACTCCTGTAGGGTTCAGTGTTAATCAGTGAGACTCCCATAGGGTTCAGTGTTAATCAGAGAGACTCCCATAGGGTTCAGTGTTAATCAGTGAGACTCCCATAGGGTTCAGTGTTAATCAGTGAGACTCCCATAGGGTTCAGTGTTATCCAGTGAGACTCCCACAGGTTTCAGTGTTAATCAGTGAGACTCCCATAGGGTTCAAAGTTAATCAGTGAGACTCCCATAGGGTTCAGTGTTCATCAGTGAGACTCCCACAGGGCTCAGTGTTAATCAGTGAGACTCCCACAGGGCTCAGTGTTAATCAGTGAGACTCTCATAGGGTTCAGTGTTAATCAGTGAGACTCCCACAGGGTTCAATGTTAATCAGTGAGACTCCCACAGGGTTCAGTGTTAATCACTGAGACTCCCATAGGGTTCAGTGACAATCACTGAGACTCCCATAGTGTTCAGTGTTAATCAGTGAGACTCCCATAGGGTTCAGTGTTAATCAGTGAGGCTCCCACAGATTTCAGTGACAATCACTGAGACTCCCATAGGGTTCAGTGTTAATCAGTGAGACTCCAATATGGTTCAGTGTTAATCAGTGAGACTCCCATAGGGTTCAGTGTTGTTCAGTGAGACTCCCACAGAGTCCACTGTTAATCAGTGAGACTCCCACAGGGTTCACTGTTAATCAGTGACACTCCCCTAGGGTTCGTGTGTTAATGAGTGAGACTCCCACAGGGTTCAGTGTTAATCAGTGAGACTCCCACAGGGTTCAGTGTTAATCAGTGAGACTCCCACAGTTTTCAGTGTTAATCAGTGAGACTCCCACAGGGTTCAGTGTTAATCAATGAGACTCCCACAGGGCTCAGTGTTAATCAGTGAGACTCCCGCAGGGCTCAGTGTTAATCAGTGAGACTCCCATAGGGTTCAGTGTTAATCAGTGAGACTCCCACAGGGTTCAGTGTTAATCAGTGAGACTCCCACATAGTTCAGTGTTAATCAGTGAGACTCCCATAGGGTTCAGTGTTAATCAATGAGACTCCCACAGTTTTCAGTGTTAATCAGTGAGACTCCCACAGGGTTCAGTGTTAATCATTGAGGCTCCCACAGGGTTCAGTGTTAATTAGTGAGACTCCCACAGGCTTCAGTGTTAATCAGTGAGACTCCCATAGGGTTCAGTGTTAATCACTGAGACTCCCCTAGGGTCCGTGTGTTAATCAATGAGACTCCCATAGGGTTCAGTGTTAATCAGTGAGGCTCCCACAGGGTTCAGTGACAATCACTGAGACTCCCATAGGGTTCAGTGTTAATCAGTGAGACTCCAATAGGGTTCAGTGTTAATCAGTGAGACTCCCATAGGGTTCAGTGTTGATCAGTGAGACTCCCACAGAGTCCACTGTTAATCAGTGAGACTCCCACAGGGGTCACTGTTAATCATTGACACTCCCCTAGGGTTCGTGTGTTAATGAGTGAGACTCCCTCAGGGTTCAGTGTTAATCATTGAGGCTCCCACAGGGTTCAGTGTTAATCAGTGAGACTCAAATTGGGTTCAGTGTTAATCAGTGAGACTCCCCTAGGGTCCGTGTGTTAATCAATGAGACTCCCATAGGGTTCAGTGTTAATCAGTGAGACTCCCACAGTGTTCAGGGTTAATCAGTGAGACTCCCACAGGGTTCAGTGTTAATCAGTGAGACTCCCATAGGGTTCAGTGTTAATCAGTGAGACTCCCAAAGGGTTCAGTATTAATCAGTGAGACTCGCACAGAGTTCACTGTTAATCAATGGGACTCCCATAGGGTTCAGTGTTAATCAGTGAGACTCCCCTAGGGTCCGTGTGTTAATCAATGAGACTCCCATAGGGTTCAGTGTTAATCAGTGAGACTCCCACAGTGTTCAGGGTTAATCAGTGAGACTCCCACAGGCTTCAGTGTTAATCAGTGAGACTCCCATAGGGTTCAGTGTTAATCAGTGAGACTCCCAAAGGGTTCAGTATTAATCAGTGAGACTCCCACAGAGTTCACTGTTAATCAATGGGACTCCCATAGGGTTCACTGTTAATCACTGAGACTCCCCTAGGGTCCGTGTGTTAATCAATGAGACTCCCATAGGGTTCAGTGTTAATCAGTGAGACTCCCACAGTGTTCAGGGTTAATCAGTGAGACTCCCACAGGGTTCAGTGTTAATCAGTGAGACTCCCACAGGCTTCAGTGTTAATCAGTGAGACTCCCACAGGGTTCAGTGTTAATCACTGATACTCCCATAGGGTACAGTGACAATCACTGTGACTCCCATAGGGTTCAGTGTTAATCAGTGAGACTCCCATAGGGTTCAGTGTTAATCAGTGAGGCTCCCACAGGGTTCAGTGACAATCACTGAGACTCCCATAGGGTTCAGTGTTAATCAGTGAGACTCCCATAGGGTTCAGTGTTAATCAGTGAGACTCCCAAAGGGTTCAGTGTTAATCAGTGAGACTCCCACAGAGTTCACTGTTAATCAATGACACTCCCCTAGGGTTCAGTGTTAATCAGTGACACTCCCCTAGGGTTCAGTGTTAATCAGTGAGACTCCCAGAGGGTTCAGTGTTAATCAGTGAGACTCCCGTAGGGTTCAGTGTTAATCAGTGAGACTCCCATAGGGTTCAGTGTTAATCAGTGAGACTCCCATAGGGTTCAGTGTTAATCAGTGAGACTTCCATAGGGTTCAGTGTTAATCAGTGAGACTCCCATAGGGTTCAGTGTTATCCAGTGAGACTCCCACAGGTTTCAGTGTTAATCAGTGAGACTCCCATAGGGTTCAGTGTTAATCAGTGAGACTCCCATAGGGTTCAGTGTTAATCAGTGAGACTCCCACAGTGTTCAGTGTTAATCAGTGAGACTCCCACAGGGTTCAGTGTTAATCAGTGAGACTCCCATAGGGTTAAGTGTTAATCAGTGAGACTCCCACAGTGTTCAGTGTTAATCAGTGAGACTCCCACAGTGTTCAATGTTAATCAGTGAGACTCCCATAGGGTTCAGTGTTAATCAGTGAGACTCCCACAGGATTCAGTGTTAATCAGTGAGACTCAAATTGGGTTCAGTGTTAATCAGTGAGACTCCCACAGGGTTCAGTGTTAATCAGTGAGACTCCCACAGTTTTCAGTGTTAATCAGTGAGACTCCCTCAGGGTTCAGTGTTAATCAATGAGACTCCCACAGGGCTCAGTGTTAATCAGTGAGACTCCCACAGGATTCAGTGTTAATCAGTGAGACTCCCATAGGGTTCAGTGTTAATCAGTGAGACTCCCACAGGGTTCAGTGTTAATCAATGAGATTCCCACAGGGCTCAGTGTTAATCAGTGAGACTCCCACAGGGCTCAGTGTTAATCAGTGAGACTCCCATAGGGTTCAGTGTTAATCAGTGAGACTCCCACAGGGTTCAGTGTTAATCAGTGAGACTCCCACATAATTCAGTGTTAATCAGTGAGACTCCCACAGGGTTCAGTGTTAATCAATGAGACTCCCACAGTTTTCAGTGTTAATCAGTGAGACTCCCACAGGGTTCAGTGTTAATAATTGAGGCTCCCATAGGGTTCAGTGTTAATTAGTGAGACTCCCACAGGCTTCATTGTTAATCAGTGAGACTCCCATAGGGTTCAGTGTTAATCACTGAGACTCCCCTAGGGTCCGTGTGTTAATCAATGAGACTCCCATAGGGTTCAGTGTTAATCAGTGAGACTCCCACAGTGTTCAGGGTTAATCAGTGAGACTCCCACAGGGTTCAGTGTTAATCAGTGAGACTCCCACAGGGTTCAGTGTTAATCAGTGAGACTCCCACAGGGTTCAGTGTTAATCACTGATACTCCCATAGGGTTCAGTGACAATCACTGTGACTCCCATAGGGTTCAGTGTTAATCAGTGAGACTCCCATAGGGTTCAGTGTTAATCAGTGAGGCTCCCACAGGGTTCAGTGACAATCACTGAGACTCCCATAGGGTTCAGTGTTAATCAGTGAGACTCCCATAGGGTTCAGTGTTAATCAGTGAGACTCCCAAAGGGTTCAGTGTTAATCAGTGAGACTCCCACAGAGTTCACTGTTAATCAGTGAGACTCCCATAGGGTTCAGTGTTAATCAGTGACACTCCCCTAGGGTTCAGTGTTAATCTGTGAGACTCCCACAGGTTTCAGTGTTAATCAGTGAGACTCCCATAGGGTTCAGTGTTAATCAGTGAGACTCCCATAGGGTTCAGTGTTAATCAGTGAGACTCCCACAGTGTTCAGTGTTAATCAGTGAGACTCCCACAGGGTTCAGTGTTAATCAGTGAGACTCTCATAGGGTTCAGTGTTAATCAGTGAGACTCCCACAGGGTTCAGTGTTAATCAGTGAGACTCCCACATAGTTCAGTGTTAATCAGTGAGACTCCCACAGGGTTCAGTGTTAATCAGTGAGACTCCCATAGGGTTCAGTGACAATCAATGAGACTCTCATAGGGTTCAGTGTTACTCAGTGAGACTCCCATAGGGTTCAGTGTTAATCAGTGAGACTCCCACAGGGTTCAGTGACAATCACTGAGACTCCCATAGGGTTCAGTGTTAATCAGTGAGACTCCCATAGGGTTCAGTGTTAATCAGTGAGACTCCCAAAGGGTTCAGTGTTAATCAGTGAGACTCCCACAGAGTTCACTGTTAATCAATGGGACTCCCATAGGGTTCAGTGTTAATCAGTGACACTCCCCTAGGGTTCAATGTTAATCAGTGAGACTCCCAGAGGGTTCAGTGTTAATCAGTGAGACTCCTGTAGGGTTCAGTGTTAATCAGTGAGACTCCCATAGGGTTCAGTGTTAATCAGAGAGACTCCCATAGGGTTCAGTGTTAATCAGTGAGACTCCCATAGGGTTCAGTGTTAATCAGTGAGACTCCCATAGGGTTCAGTGTTATCCAGTGAGACCCCCACAGGTTTCAGTGTTAATCAGTGAGACTCCCATAGGGTTCAAAGTTAATCAGTGAGACTCCCATAGGGTTCAGTGTTCATCAGTGAGACTCCCACAGGGCTCAGTGTTAATCAGTGAGACTCCCACAGGGCTCAGTGTTAATCAGTGAGACTCTCATAGGGTTCAGTGTTAATCAGTGAGACTCCCACAGGGTTCAGTGTTAATCAGTGAGACTCCCACAGGGTTCAGTGTTAATCACTGAGACTCCCATAGGGTTCAGTGACAATCACTGAGACTCCCATAGTGTTCAGTGTTAATCAGTGAGACTCCCATAGGGTTCAGTGTTAATCAGTGAGGCTCCCACAGATTTCAGTGACAATCACTGAGACTCCCATAGGGTTCAGTGTTAATCAGTGAGACTCCAATATGGTTCAGTGTTAATCAGTGAGACTCCCATAGGGTTCAGTGTTGATCAGTGAGACTCCCACAGAGTCCACTGTTAATCAGTGAGACTCCCACAGGGTTCACTGTTAATCAGTGACACTCCCCTAGGGTTCGTGTGTTAATGAGTGAGACTCCCACAGGGTTCAGTGTTAATCAGTGAGACTCCCACAGGGTTCAGTGTTAATCAGTGAGACTCCCACAGTTTTCAGTGTTAATCAGTGAGACTCCCACAGGGTTCAGTGTTAATCAATGAGACTCCCACAGGGCTCAGTGTTAATCAGTGAGACTCCCGCAGGGCTCAGTGTTAATCAGTGAGACTCCCATAGGGTTCAGTGTTAATCAGTGAGACTCCCACAGGGTTCAGTGTTAATCAGTGAGACTCCCACATAGTTCAGTGTTAATCAGTGAGACTCCCATAGGGTTCAGTGTTAATCAATGAGACTCCCACAGTTTTCAGTGTTAATCAGTGAGACTCCCACAGGGTTCAGTGTTAATCATTGAGGCTCCCACAGGGTTCAGTGTTAATTAGTGAGACTCCCACAGGCTTCAGTGTTAATCAGTGAGACTCCCATAGGGTTCAGTGTTAATCACTGAGACTCCCCTAGGGTCCGTGTGTTAATCAATGAGACTCCCATAGGGTTCAGTGTTAATCAGTGAGGCTCCCACAGGGTTCAGTGACAATCACTGAGACTCCCATAGGGTTCAGTGTTAATCAGTGAGACTCCAATAGGGTTCAGTGTTAATCAGTGAGACTCCCATAGGGTTCAGTGTTGATCAGTGAGACTCCCACAGAGTCCACTGTTAATCAGTGAGACTCCCACAGGGGTCACTGTTAATCAGTGACACTCCCCTAGGGTTCGTGTGTTAATGAGTGAGACTCCCTCAGGGTTCAGTGTTAATCATTGAGGCTCCCACAGGGTTCAGTGTTAATCAGTGAGACTCAAATTGGGTTCAGTGTTAATCAGTGAGACTCCCCTAGGGTCCGTGTGTTAATCAATGAGACTCCCATAGGGTTCAGTGTTAATCAGTGAGACTCCCACAGTGTTCAGGGTTAATCAGTGAGACTCCCACAGGGTTCAGTGTTAATCAGTGAGACTCCCATAGGGTTCAGTGTTAATCAGTGAGACTCCCAAAGGGTTCAGTATTAATCAGTGAGACTCGCACAGAGTTCACTGTTAATCAATGGGACTCCCATAGGGTTCAGTGTTAATCAGTGAGACTCCCCTAGGGTCCGTGTGTTAATCAATGAGACTCCCATAGGGTTCAGTGTTAATCAGTGAGACTCCCACAGTGTTCAGGGTTAATCAGTGAGACTCCCACAGGCTTCAGTGTTAATCAGTGAGACTCCCATAGGGTTCAGTGTTAATCAGTGAGACTCCCAAAGGGTTCAGTATTAATCAGTGAGACTCCCACAGAGTTCACTGTTAATCAATGGGACTCCCATAGGGTTCAGTGTTAATCACTGAGACTCCCCTAGGGTCCGTGTGTTAATCAATGAGACTCCCATAGGGTTCAGTGTTAATCAGTGAGACTCCCACAGTGTTCAGGGTTAATCAGTGAGACTCCCACAGGGTTCAGTGTTAATCAGTGAGACTCCCACAGGCTTCAGTGTTAATCAGTGAGACTCCCACAGGGTTCAGTGTTAATCACTGATACTCCCATAGGGTACAGTGACAATCACTGTGACTCCCATAGGGTTCAGTGTTAATCAGTGAGACTCCCATAGGGTTCAGTGTTAATCAGTGAGGCTCCCACAGGGTTCAGTGACAATCACTGAGACTCCCATAGGGTTCAGTGTTAATCAGTGAGACTCCCATAGGGTTCAGTGTTAATCAGTGAGACTCCCAAAGGGTTCAGTGTTAATCAGTGAGACTCCCACAGAGTTCACTGTTAATCAGTGAGACTCCCATAGGGTTCAGTGTTAATCAGTGACACTCCCCTAGGGTTCAGTGTTAATCTGTGAGACTCCCACAGGTTTCAGTGTTAATCAGTGAGACTCCCATAGGGTTCAGTGTTAATCAGTGAGACTCCCATAGGGTTCAGTGTTAATCAGTGAGACTCCCACAGTGTTCAGTGTTAATCAGTGAGACTCCCACAGGGTTCAGTGTTAATCAGTGAGACTCTCATAGGGTTCAGTGTTAATCAGTGAGACTCCCACAGGGTTCAGTGTTAATCAGTGAGACTCCCACATAGTTCAGTGTTAATCAGTGAGACTCCCACAGGGTTCAGTGTTAATCAGTGAGACTCCCATAGGGTTCAGTGACAATCAATGAGACTCCCATAGGGTTCAGTGTTAATCAGTGAGACTCCCATAGGGTTCAGTGTTAATCAGTGAGACTCCCACAGGGTTCAGTGACAATCACTGAGACTCCCATAGGGTTCAGTGACAATCACTGAGACTCCCATAGGGTTCAGTGTTAATCAGTGAGACTCCCATAGGGTTCAGTGTTAATCACTGAGGCTCCCACAGGGTTCAGTGACAATCACTGAGACTCCCATAGGGTTCAGTGTTAATAAGTGAGACTCCCATAGGGTTCAGTGTTAATCAGTGAGACTCCCAAAGCGTTCATTGTTAATCAGTGAGACTCCCACAGAGTTCACTGTTAATCAATGACACTCCCCTAGGGTTCAGTGTTAATCAGTGACACTCCCCTAGGGTTCAGTGTTAATCAGTGAGACTCCCAGAGGGTTCAGTGTTGATCAGTGAGACTCCCACAGAGTCCACTGTTAATCAGTGAGACTCCCGCAGGGGTCACTGTTAATCAGTGACACTCCCCTAGGGTTCGTGTGTTAATGAGTGAGTCTCCCTCAGGGTTCAGTGTTAATCATTGAGGCTCCCACAGGGTTCAGTGTTAATCAGTGAGACTCAAATTGGGTTCAGTGTTAATCAGTGAGACTCCCCTAGGGTCCGTGTGTTAATCAATGAGACTCCCATAGGGTTCAGTGTTAATCAGTGAGACTCCCACAGTGTTCAGGGTTAATCAGTGAGACTCCCACAGGGTTCAGTGTTAATCAGTGAGACTCCCATAGGGTTCAGTGTTAATCAGTGAGACTCCCAAAGGGTTCAGTATTAATCAGTGAGACTCGCACAGAGTTCACTGTTAATCAATGGGACTCCCATAGGGTTCAGTGTTAATCAGTGAGACTCCCCTACGGTCCGTGTGTTAATCAGTGAGGCTCCCACAGGGTTCAGTGACAATCACTGAGACTCCCATAGGGTTCAGTGTTAATAAGTGAGACTCCCATAGGGTTCAGTGTTAATCAGTGAGACTCCCAAAGCGTTCATTGTTAATCAGTGAGACTCCCACAGAGTTCACTGTTAATCAATGACACTCCCCTAGGGTTCAGTGTTAATCAGTGACACTCCCCTAGGGTTCAGTGTTAATCAGTGAGACTCCCATAGGGTTCAGTGTTGATCAGTGAGACTCCCACAGAGTCCACTGTTAATCAGTGAGACTCCCACAGGGGTCACTGTTAATCAGTGACACTCCCCTAGGGTTCGTGTGTTAATGAGTGAGACTCCCTCAGGGTTCAGTGTTAATCATTGAGGCTCCCACAGGGTTCAGTGTTAATCAGTGAGACTCAAATTGGGTTCAGTGTTAATCAGTGAGACTCCCCTAGGGTCCGTGTGTTAATCAATGAGACTCCCATAGGGTTCAGTGTTAATCAGTGAGACTCCCACAGTGTTCAGGGTTAATCAGTGAGACTCCCACAGGGTTCAGTGTTAATCAGTGAGACTCCCATAGGGTTCAGTGTTAATCAGTGAGACTCCCAAAGGGTTCAGTATTAATCAGTGAGACTCGCACAGAGTTCACTGTTAATCAATGGGACTCCCATAGGGTTCAGTGTTAATCAGTGAGACTCCCCTAGGGTCCGTGTGTTAATCAATGAGACTCCCATAGGGTTCAGTGTTAATCAGTGAGACTCCCAAAGGGTTCAGTATTAATCAGTGAGACTCCCACAGAGTTCACTGTTAATCAATGGGACTCCCATAGGGTTCAGTGTTAATCACTGAGACTCCCCTAGGGTCCGTGTGTTAATCAATGAGACTCCCATAGGGTTCAGTGTTAATCAGTGAGACTCCCACAGTGTTCAGGGTTAATCAGTGAGACTTCCACAGGGTTCAGTGTTAATCAGTGAGACTCCCACAGGCTTCAGTGTTAATCAGTGAGACTCCCACAGGGTTCAGTGTTAATCACTGATACTCCCATAGGGTTCAGTGACAATCACTGTGACTCCCATAGGGTTCAGTGTTAATCAGTGAGACTCCCATAGGGTTCAGTGTTAATCATGAGGCTCCCACAGGGTTCAGTGACAATCACTGAGACTCCCATAGGGTTCAGTGTTAATCAGTGAGACTCCCATAGGGTTCAGTGTTAATCAGTGAGACTCCCAAAGGGTTCAGTGTTAATCATTGAGACTCCCACAGAGTTCACTGTTAATCAGTGAGACTCCCATAGGGTTCAGTGTTAATCAGTGACACTCCCCTAGGGTTCAGTGTTAATCTGTGAGACTCCCACAGGTTTCAGTGTTAATCAGTGAGACTCCCATAGGGTTCAGTGTTAATCAGTGAGACTCCCATAGGGTTCAGTGTTAATCAGTGAGACTCCCACAGTGTTCAGTGTTAATCAGTGAGACTCCCACAGGGTTCAGTGTTAATCAGTGAGACTCTCATAGGGTTCAGTGTTAATCAGTGAGACTCCCACAAGGTTCAGTGTTAATCAGTGAGACTCCCACATAGTTCAGTGTTAATCAGTGAGACTCCCACAGGGTTCAGTGTTAATCAGTGAGACTCCCATAGGGTTCAGTGACAATCAATGAGACTCCCATAGGGTTCAGTGTTAATCAGTGAGACTCCCATAGGGTTCAGTGTTAATCAGTGAGACTCCCAAAGGGTTCAGTGTTAATCAGTGAGACTCCCACAGAGTTCACTGTTAATCAGTGAGACTCCCATAGGGTTCAGTGTTAATCAGTGACACTCCCCTAGGGTTCAGTGTTAATCTGTGAGACTCCCACAGGTTTCAGTGTTAATCAGTGAGACTCCCATAGGGTTCAGTGTTAATCAGTGAGACTCCCATAGGGTTCAGTGTTAATCAGTGAGACTCCCACAGTGTTCAGTGTTAATCAGTGAGACTCCCACAGGGTTCAGTGTTAATCAGTGAGACTCTCATAGGGTTCAGTGTTAATCAGTGAGACTCCCACAGGGTTCAGTGTTAATCAGTGAGACTCCCACATAGTTCAGTGTTAATCAGTGAGACTCCCACAGGGTTCAGTGTTAATCAGTGAGACTCCCATAGGGTTCAGTGACAATCAATGAGACTCCCATAGGGTTCAGTGTTAATCAGTGAGACTCCCATAGGGTTCAGTGTTAATCAGTGAGACTCCCACAGGGTTCAGTGACAATCACTGAGACTCCCATAGGGTTCAGTGACAATCACTGAGACTCCCGTAGGGTTCAGTGTTAATCAGTGAGACTCCCATAGGGTTCAGTGTTAATCAGTGAGGCTCCCACAGGGTTCAGTGACAATCACTGAGACTCCCATAGGGTTCAGTGTTAATAAGTGAGACTCCCATAGGGTTCAGTGTTAATCAGTGAGACTCCCAAAGCGTTCATTGTTAATCAGTGAGACTCCCACAGAGTTCACTGTTAATCAATGACACTCCCCTAGGGTTCAGTGTTAATCAGTGACACTCCCCTAGGGTTCAGTGTTAATCAGTGAGACTCCCAGAGGGTTCATTGTTAATCAGAGAGACTACCGTAGGGTTCAGTGTTAATCAGTGAGACTCCCATAGGGTTCAGTGTTAATCAGTGAGACTCCCATAGGGTTCAGTGTTAATCAGTGAGACTTCCATAGGGTTCAGTGTTAATCAGTGAGACTCCCATAGGGTTCAGTGTTATCCAGTGAGACTCCCACAGGTTTCAGTGTTAATCAGTGAGACTCCCATAGGGTTCAGTGTTAATCAGTGAGACTCCCATAGGGTTCAGTGTTAATCAGTGAGACTCCCACAGTGTTCAGTGTTAATCAGTGAGACTCCCACAGGGTTCAGTGTTAATCAGTGAGACTCCCATAGGGTTAAGTGTTAATCAGTGAGACTCCCACAGTGTTCAGTGTTAATCAGTGAGACTCCCACAGTGTTCAATGTTAATCAGTGAGACTCCCATAGGGTTCAGTGTTAATCAGTGAGACTCCCACAGGATTCAGTGTTAATCAGTGAGACTCAAATTGGGTTCAGTGTTAATCAGTGAGACTCCCACAGGGTTCAGTGTTAATCAGTGAGACTCCCACAGTTTTCAGTGTTAATCAGTGAGACTCCCTCAGGGTTCAGTGTTAATCAATGAGACTCCCACAGGGCTCAGTGTTAATCAGTGAGACTCCCACAGGATTCAGTGTTAATCAGTGAGACTCCCATAGGGTTCAGTGTTAATCACTGAGACTCCCACAGGGTTCAGTGTTAATCAATGAGACTCCCACAGGGCTCAGTGTTAATCAGTGAGACTCCCACAGGGCTCAGTGTTAATCAGTGAGACTCCCATAGGGTTCAGTGTTAATCAGTGAGACTCCCACAGGGTTCAGTGTTCATCAGTGAGACTCCCACAGGGCTCAGTGTTAATCAGTGAGACTCCCACAGGGGTCACTGTTAATCAGTGAGACTCTCATAGGGTTCAGTGTTAATCAGTGAGACTCCCACAGGGTTCAGTGTTAATCAGTGAGACTCCCACAGGGTTCAGTGTTAATCACTGAGACTCCCATAGGGTTCAGTGACAATCACTGAGACTCCCATAGTGTTCAGTGTTAATCAGTGAGACTCCCATAGGGTTCAGTGTTAATCAGTGAGGCTCCCACAGATTTCAGTGACAATCACTGAGACTCCCATAGGGTTCAGTGTTAATCAGTGAGACTCCAATATGGTTCAGTGTTAATCAGTGAGACTCCCATAGGGTTCAGTGTTGATCAGTGAGACTCCCACAGAGTCCACTGTTAATCAGTGAGACTCCCACAGGGTTCACTGTTAATCAGTGACACTCCCCTAGGGTTCGTGTGTTAATGAGTGAGACTCCCACAGGGTTCAGTGTTAATCAGTGAGACTCCCACAGGGTTCAGTGTTAATCAGTGAGACTCCCACAGTTTTCAGTGTTAATCAGTGAGACTCCCACAGGGTTCAGTGTTAATCAATGAGACTCCCATAGGGCTCAGTGTTAATCAGTGAGACTCCCGCAGGGCTCAGTGTTAATCAGTGAGACTCCCATAGGGTTCAGTGTTAATCAGTGAGACTCCCACAGGGTTCAGTGTTAATCAGTGAGACTCCCACATAGTTCAGTGTTAATCAGTGAGACTCCCATAGGGTTCAGTGTTAATCAATGAGACTCCCACAGTTTTCAGTGTTAATCAGTGAGACTCCCACAGGGTTCAGTGTTAATCATTGAGGCTCCCACAGGGTTCAGTGTTAATTAGTGAGACTCCCACAGGCTTCAGTGTTAATCAGTGAGCCTCCCATAGGGTTCAGTGTTAATCACTGAGACTCCCCTAGGGTCCGTGTGTTAATCAATGAGACTCCCATAGGGTTCAGTGTTAATCAGTGAGGCTCCCACAGGGTTCAGTGACAATCACTGAGACTCCCATAGGGTTCAGTGTTAATCAGTGAGACTCCAATAGGGTTCAGTGTTAATCAGTGAGACTCCCATAGGGTTCAGTGTTGATCAGTGAGACTCCCACAGAGTCCACTGTTAATCAGTGAGACTCCCACAGGGGTCACTGTTAATCAGTGACACTCCCCTAGGGTTCGTGTGTTAATGAGTGAGACTCCCTCAGGGTTCAGTGTTAATCATTGAGGCTCCCACAGGGTTCAGTGTTAATCAGTGAGACTCAAATTGGGTTCAGTGTTAATCAGTGAGACTCCCCTAGGGTCCGTGTGTTAATCAATGAGACTCCCATAGGGTTCAGTGTTAATCAGTGAGACTCCCACAGTGTTCAGGGTTAATCAGTGAGACTCCCACAGGGTTCAGTGTTAATCAGTGAGGCTCCCATAGGGTTCAGTGTTAATCAGTGAGACTCCCAAAGGGTTCAGTATTAATCAGTGAGACTCGCACAGAGTTCACTGTTAATCAATGGGACTCCCATAGGGTTCAGTGTTAATCAGTGAGACTCCCCTAGGGTCCGTGTGTTAATCAATGAGACTCCCATAGGGTTCAGTGTTAATCAGTGAGACTCCCACAGTGTTCAGGGTTAATCAGTGAGACTCCCACAGGCTTCAGTGTTAATCAGTGAGACTCCCATAGGGTTCAGTGACAATCAATGAGACTCCCATAGGGTTCAGTGTTAATCAGTGAGACTCCCATAGGGTTCAGTGTTAATCAGTGAGACTCCCACAGGGTTCAGTGACAATCACTGAGACTCCCATAGGGTTCAGTGACAATCACTGAGACTCCCGTAGGGTTCAGTGTTAATCACTGAGACTCCCATAGGGTTCAGTGTTAATCAGTGAGGCTCCCACAGGGTTCAGTGACAATCACTGAGACTCCCATAGGGTTCAGTGTTAATAAGTGAGACTCCCATAGGGTTCAGTGTTAATCAGTGAGACTCCCAAAGCGTTCATTGTTAATCAGTGAGACTCCCACAGAGTTCACTGTTAATCAATGACACTCCCCTAGGGTTCAGTGTTAATCAGTGACACTCCCCTAGGGTTCAGTGTTAATCAGTGAGACTCCCAGAGGGTTCATTGTTAATCAGTGAGACTACCGTAGGGTTCAGTGTTAATCAGTGAGACTCCCACAGGGTTCAGTGTTAATCAGTGAGACTCTCATAGGGTTCAGTGTTAATCAGTGAGACTCCCACAGGGTTCAGTGTTAATCAGTGAGACTCCCACATAGTTCAGTGTTAATCAGTGAGACTCCCACAGGGTTCAGTGTTAATCAGTGAGACTCCCATAGGGTTCAGTGACAATCAATGAGACTCCCATAGGGTTCAGTGTTAATCAGTGAGACTCCCATAGGGTTCAGTGTTAATCAGTGAGACTCCCACAGGGTTCAGTGACAATCACTGAGACTCCCATAGGGTTCAGTGACAATCACTGAGACTCCCGTAGGGTTCAGTGTTAATCAGTGAGACTCCCATAGGGTTCAGTGTTAATCAGTGAGGCTCCCACAGGGTTCAGTGACAATCACTGAGACTCCCATAGGGTTCAGTGTTAATAAGTGAGACTCCCATAGGGTTCAGTGTTAATCAGTGAGACTCCCAAAGCGTTCATTGTTAATCAGTGAGACTCCCACAGAGTTCACTGTTAATCAATGACACTCCCCTAGGGTTCAGTGTTAATCAGTGACACTCCCCTAGGGTTCAGTGTTAATCAGTGAGACTCCCAGAGGGTTCATTGTTAATCAGTGAGACTACCGTAGGGTTCAGTGTTAATCAGTGAGACTCCCATAGGGTTCAGTGTTAATCAGTGAGACTCCCATAGGGTTCAGTGTTAATCAGTGAGACTTCCATAGGGTTCAGTGTTAATCAGTGAGACTCCCATAGGGTTCAGTGTTATCCAGTGAGACTCCCACAGGTTTCAGTGTTAATCAGTGAGACTCCCATAGGGTTCAGTGTTAATCAGTGAGACTCCCATAGGGTTCAGTGTTAATCAGTGAGACTCCCACAGTGTTCAGTGTTAATCAGTGAGACTCCCACAGGGTTCAGTGTTAATCAGTGAGACTCCCATAGGGTTAAGTGTTAATCAGTGAGACTCCCACAGTGTTCAGTGTTAATCAGTGAGACTCCCACAGTGTTCAATGTTAATCAGTGAGACTCCCATAGGGTTCAGTGTTAATCAGTGAGACTCCCACAGGATTCAGTGTTAATCAGTGAGACTCAAATTGGGTTCAGTGTTAATCAGTGAGACTCCCACAGGGTTCAGTGTTAATCAGTGAGACTCCCACAGTTTTCAGTGTTAATCAGTGAGACTCCCTCAGGGTTCAGTGTTAATCAATGAGACTCCCACAGGGCTCAGTGTTAATCAGTGAGACTCCCACAGGATTCAGTGTTAATCAGTGAGACTCCCATAGGGTTCAGTGTTAATCACTGAGACTCCCACAGGGTTCAGTGTTAATCAATGAGACTCCCACAGGGCTCAGTGTTAATCAGTGAGACTCCCACAGGGCTCAGTGTTAATCAGTGAGACTCCCATAGGGTTCAGTGTTAATCAGTGAGACTCCCACAGGGTTCAGTGTTCATCAGTGAGACTCCCACAGGGCTCAGTGTTAATCAGTGAGACTCCCACAGGGGTCACTGTTAATCAGTGAGACTCTCATAGGGTTCAGTGTTAATCAGTGAGACTCCCACAGGGTTCAGTGTAATCAGTGAGACTCCCACAGGGTTCAGTGTTAATCACTGAGACTCCCATAGGGTTCAGTGACAATCACTGAGACTCCCATAGTGTTCAGTGTTAATCAGTGAGACTCCCATAGGGTTCAGTGTTAATCAGTGAGGCTCCCACAGATTTCAGTGACAATCACTGAGACTCCCATAGGGTTCAGTGTTAATCAGTGAGACTCCAATATGGTTCAGTGTTAATCAGTGAGACTCCCATAGGGTTCAGTGTTGATCAGTGAGACTCCCACAGAGTCCACTGTTAATCAGTGAGACTCCCACAGGGTTCACTGTTAATCAGTGACACTCCCCTAGGGTTCGTGTGTTAATGAGTGAGACTCCCACAGGGTTCAGTGTTAATCAGTGAGACTCCCACAGGGTTCAGTGTTAATCAGTGAGACTCCCACAGTTTTCAGTGTTAATCAGTGAGACTCCCACAGGGTTCAGTGTTAATCAATGAGACTCCCATAGGGCTCAGTGTTAATCAGTGAGACTCCCGCAGGGCTCAGTGTTAATCAGTGAGACTCCCATAGGGTTCAGTGTTAATCAGTGAGACTCCCACAGGGTTCAGTGTTAATCAGTGAGACTCCCACATAGTTCAGTGTTAATCAGTGAGACTCCCATAGGGTTCAGTGTTAATCAATGAGACTCCCACAGTTTTCAGTGTTAATCAGTGAGACTCCCACAGGGTTCAGTGTTAATCATTGAGGCTCCCACAGGGTTCAGTGTTAATTAGTGAGACTCCCACAGGCTTCAGTGTTAATCAGTGAGCCTCCCATAGGGTTCAGTGTTAATCACTGAGACTCCCCTAGGGTCCGTGTGTTAATCAATGAGACTCCCATAGGGTTCAGTGTTAATCAGTGAGGCTCCCACAGGGTTCAGTGACAATCACTGAGACTCCCATAGGGTTCAGTGTTAATCAGTGAGACTCCAATAGGGTTCAGTGTTAATCAGTGAGACTCCCATAGGGTTCAGTGTTGATCAGTGAGACTCCCACAGAGTCCACTGTTAATCAGTGAGACTCCCACAGGGGTCACTGTTAATCAGTGACACTCCCCTAGGGTTCGTGTGTTAATGAGTGAGACTCCCTCAGGGTTCAGTGTTAATCATTGAGGCTCCCACAGGGTTCAGTGTTAATCAGTGAGACTCAAATTGGGTTCAGTGTTAATCAGTGAGACTCCCCTAGGGTCCGTGTGTTAATCAATGAGACTCCCATAGGGTTCAGTGTTAATCAGTGAGACTCCCACAGTGTTCAGGGTTAATCAGTGAGACTCCCACAGGGTTCAGTGTTAATCAGTGAGGCTCCCATAGGGTTCAGTGTTAATCAGTGAGACTCCCAAAGGGTTCAGTATTAATCAGTGAGACTCGCACAGAGTTCACTGTTAATCAATGGGACTCCCATAGGTTTCAGTGTTAATCAGTGAGACTCCCAAAGGGTTCAGTATTAATCAGTGAGACTCGCACAGAGTTCACTGTTAATCAATGGGACTCCCATAGGGTTCAGTGTTAATCAGTGAGACTCCCCTAGGGTCCGTGTGTTAATCAATGAGACTCCCATAGGGTTCAGTGTTAATCAGTGAGACTCCCACAGTGTTCAGGGTTAATCAGTGAGACTCCCACAGGCTTCAGTGTTAATCAGTGAGACTCCCATAGGGTTCAGTGACAATCAATGAGACTCCCATAGGGTTCAGTGTTAATCAGTGAGACTCCCATAGGGTTCAGTGTTAATCAGTGAGACTCCCACAGGGTTCAGTGACAATCACTGAGACTCCCATAGGGTTCAGTGACAATCACTGAGACTCCCGTAGGGTTCAGTGTTAATCACTGAGACTCCCATAGGGTTCAGTGTTAATCAGTGAGGCTCCCACAGGGTTCAGTGACAATCACTGAGACTCCCATAGGGTTCAGTGTTAATAAGTGAGACTCCCATAGGGTTCAGTGTTAATCAGTGAGACTCCCAAAGCGTTCATTGTTAATCAGTGAGACTCCCACAGAGTTCACTGTTAATCAATGACACTCCCCTAGGGTTCAGTGTTAATCAGTGACACTCCCCTAGGGTTCAGTGTTAATCAGTGAGACTCCCAGAGGGTTCATTGTTAATCAGTGAGACTACCGTAGGGTTCAGTGTTAATCAGTGAGACTCCCATAGGGTTCAGTGTTAATCAGTGAGACTCCCATAGGGTTCAGTGTTAATCAGTGAGACTTCCATAGGGTTCAGTGTTAATCAGTGAGACTCCCATAAGGTTCAGTGTTATCCAGTGAGACTCCCACAGGTTTCAGTGTTAATCAGTGAGACTCCCATAGGGTTCAGTGTTAATCAGTGAGACTCCCATAGGGTTCAGTGTTAATCAGTGAGACTCCCACAGTGTTCAGTGTTAATCAGTGAGACTCCCACAGGGTTCAGTGTTAATCAGTGAGACTCCCATAGGGTTAAGTGTTAATCAGTGAGACTCCCACAGTGTTCAGTGTTAATCAGTGAGACTCCCACAGTGTTCAATGTTAATCAGTGAGACTCCCATAGGGTTCAGTGTTAATCAGTGAGACTCCCACAGGATTCAGTGTTAATCAGTGAGACTCAAATTGGGTTCAGTGTTAATCAGTGAGACTCCCACAGGGTTCAGTGTTAATCAGTGAGACTCCCACAGTTTTCAGTGTTAATCAGTGAGACTCCCTCAGGGTTCAGTGTTAATCAATGAGACTCCCACAGGGCTCAGTGTTAATCAGTGAGACTCCCACAGGATTCAGTGTTAATCAGTGAGACTCCCATAGGGTTCAGTGTTAATCAGTGAGACTCCCACAGGGTTCAGTGTTAATCAATGAGACTCCCACAGGGCTCAGTGTTAATCAGTGAGACTCCCACAGGGCTCAGTGTTAATCAGTGAGACTCCCATAGGGTTCAGTGTTAATCAGTGAGACTCCCACAGGGTTCAGTGTTCATCAGTGAGACTCCCACAGGGCTCAGTGTTAATCAGTGAGACTCCCACAGGGGTCACTGTTAATCAGTGAGACTCTCATAGGGTTCAGTGTTAATCAGTGAGACTCCCACAGGGTTCAGTGTTAATCAGTGAGACTCCCACAGGGTTCAGTGTTAATCACTGAGACTCCCATAGGGTTCAGTGACAATCACTGAGACTCCCATAGTGTTCAGTGTTAATCAGTGAGACTCCCATAGGGTTCAGTGTTAATCAGTGAGGCTCCCACAGATTTCAGTGACAATCACTGAGACTCCCATAGGGTTCAGTGTTAATCAGTGAGACTCCAATATGGTTCAGTGTTAATCAGTGAGACTCCCATAGGGTTCAGTGTTGATCAGTGAGACTCCCACAGAGTCCACTGTTAATCAGTGAGACTCCCACAGGGTTCACTGTTAATCAGTGACACTCCCCTAGGGTTCGTGTGTTAATGAGTGAGACTCCCACAGGGTTCAGTGTTAATCAGTGAGACTCCCACAGGGTTCAGTGTTAATCAGTGAGACTCCCACAGTTTTCAGTGTTAATCAGTGAGACTCCCACAGGGTTCAGTGTTAATCAATGAGACTCCCACAGGGCTCAGTGTTAATCAGTGAGACTCCCGCAGGGCTCAGTGTTAATCAGTGAGACTCCCATAGGGTTAAGTGTTAATCAGTGAGACTCCCACAGGGTTCAGTGTTAATCAGTGAGACTCCCACATAGTTCAGTGTTAATCAGTGAGACTCCCATAGGGTTCAGTGTTAATCAATGAGACTCCCACAGTTTTCAGTGTTAATCAGTGAGACTCCCACAGGGTTCAGTGTTAATCATTGAGGCTCCCACAGGGTTCAGTGTTAATTAGTGAGACTCCCACAGGCTTCAGTGTTAATCAGTGAGACTCCCATAGGGTTCAGTGTTAATCACTGAGAATCCCCTAGGGTCCGTGTGTTAATCAATGAGACTCCCATAGGGTTCAGTGTTAATCAGTGAGGCTCCCACAGGGTTCAGTGACAATCACTGAGACTCCCATAGGGTTCAGTGTTAATCAGTGAGACTCCAATAGGGTTCAGTGTTAATCAGTGAGACTCCCATAGGGTTCAGTGTTGATCAGTGAGACTCCCACAGAGTCCACTGTTAATCAGTGAGACTCCCACAGGGGTCACTGTTAATCAGTGACACTCCCCTAGGGTTCGTGTGTTAATGAGTGAGACTCCCTCAGGGTTCAGTGTTAATCATTGAGGCTCCCACAGGGTTCAGTGTTAATCAGTGAGACTCAAATTGGGTTCAGTGTTAATCAGTGAGACTCCCCTAGGGTCCGTGTGTTAATCAATGAGACTCCCATAGGGTTCAGTGTTAATCAGTGAGACTCCCACAGTGTTCAGGGTTAATCAGTGAGACTCCCACAGGGTTCAGTGTTAATCAGTGAGACTCCCATAGGGTTCAGTGTTAATCAGTGAGACTCCCAAAGGGTTCAGTATTAATCAGTGATTCTCGCACAGAGTTCACTGTTAATCAATGGGACTCCCATAGGGTTCAGTGTTAATCAGTGAGACTCCCCTAGGGTCCGTGTGTTAATCAATGAGACTCCCATAGGGTTCAGTGTTAATCAGTGAGACTCCCACAGTGTTCAGGGTTAATCAGTGAGACTCCCACAGGCTTCAGTGTTAATCAGTGAGACTCCCATAGGGTTCAGTGTTAATCAGTGAGACTCCCAAAGGGTTCAGTATTAATCAGTGAGACTCCCACAGAGTTCACTGTTAATCAATGGGACTCCCATAGGGTTCAGTGTTAATCACTGAGACTCCCCTAGGGTCCGTGTGTTAATCAATGAGACTCCCATAGGGTTCAGTGTTAATCAGTGAGACTCCCACAGTGTTCAGGGTTAATCAGTGAGACTCCCACAGGGTTCAGTGTTAATCAGTGAGACTCCCACAGGCTTCAGTGTTAATCAGTGAGACTCCCACAGGGTTCAGTGTTAATCACTGATACTCCCATAGGGTACAGTGACAATCACTGTGACTCCCATAGGGTTCAGTGTTAATCAGTGAGACTCCCATAGGGTTCTGTGTTAATCAGTGAGGCTCCCACAGGGTTCAGTGACAATCACTGAGACTCCCATAGGGTTCAGTGTTAATCAGTGAGACTCCCATAGGGTTTAGTGTTAATCAGTGAGACTCCCAAAGGGTTCAGTGTTAATCAGTGAGACTCCCACAGAGTTCACTGTTAATCAGTGAGACTCCCATAGGGTTCAGTGTTAATCAGTGACACTCCCCTAGGGTTCAGTGTTAATCTGTGAGACTCCCACAGGTTTCAGTGTTAATCAGTGAGACTCCCATAGGGTTCAGTGTTAATCAGTGAGACTCCCATAGGGTTCAGTGTTAATCAGTGAGACTCCCACAGTGTTCAGTGTTAATCAGTGAGACTCCCACAGGGTTCAGTGTTAATCAGTGATACTCTCATAGGGTTCAGTGTTAATCAGTGAGACTCCCACAGGGTTCAGTGTTAATCAGTGAGACTCCCACATAGTTCAGTGTTAATCAGTGAGACTCCCACAGGGTTCAGTGTTAATCAGTGAGACTCCCATAGGGTTCAGTGACAATCAATGAGACTCCCATAGGGTTCAGTGTTAATCAGTGAGACTCCCATAGGGTTCAGTGTTAATCAGTGAGACTCCCACAGGGTTCAGTGACAATCACTGAGACTCCCATAGGGTTCAGTGACAATCACTGAGACTCCCATAGGGTTCAGTGTTAATCAGTGAGACTCCCATAGGGTTCAGTGTTAATCAGTGAGGCTCCCACAGGGTTCAGTGACAATCACTGAGACTCCCATAGGGTTCAGTGTTAATAAGTGAGACTCCCATAGGGTTCAGTGTTAATCAGTGAGACTCCCACAGAGTTCACTGTTAATCAATGACACTCCCCTAGGGTTCAGTGTTAATCAGTGACACTCCCCTAGGGTTCAGTGTTAATCAGTGAGACTCCCAGAGGGTTCAGTGTTGATCAGTGAGACTCCCACAGAGTCCACTGTTAATCAGTGAGACTCCCACAGGGGTCACTGTTAATCAGTGACACTCCCCTAGGGTTCGTGTGTTAATGAGTGAGTCTCCCTCAGGGTTCAGTGTTAATCATTGAGGCTCCCACAGGGTTCAGTGTTAATCAGTGAGACTCAAATTGGGTTCAGTGTTAATCAGTGAGACTCCCCTAGGGTCCGTGTGTTAATCAATGAGACTCCCATAGGGTTCAGTGTTAATCAGTGAGACTCCCACAGTGTTCAGGGTTAATCAGTGAGACTCCCACAGGGTTCAGTGTTAATCAGTGAGACTCCCATAGGGTTCAGTGTTAATCAGTGAGATTCCCAAAGGGTTCAGTATTAATCAGTGAGACTCGCACAGAGTTCACTGTTAATCAATGGGACTCCCATAGGGTTCAGTGTTAATCAGTGAGACTCCCCTAGGGTCCGTGTGTTAATCAGTGAGGCTCCCACAGGGTTCAGTGACAATCACTGAGACTCCCATAGGGTTCAGTGTTAATAAGTGAGACTCCCATAGGGTTCAGTGTTAATCAGTGAGACTCCCAAAGCGTTCATTGTTAATCAGTGAGACTCCCACAGAGTTCACTGTTAATCAATGACACTCCCCTAGGGTTCAGTGTTAATCAGTGACACTCCCCTAGGGTTCAGTGTTAATCAGTGAGACTCCCATAGGGTTCAGTGTTGATCAGTGAGACTCCCACAGAGTCCACTGTTAATCAGTGAGACTCCCACAGGGGTCACTGCTAATCAGTGACACTCCCCTAGGGTTCGTGTGTTAATGAGTGAGACTCCCTCAGGGTTCAGTGTTAATCATTGAGGCTCCCACAGGGTTCAGTGTTAATCAGTGAGACTCAAATTGGGTTCAGTGTTAATCAGTGAGACTCCCCTAGGGTCCGTGTGTTAATCAATGAGACTCCCATAGGGTTCAGTGTTAATCAGTGAGACTCCCACAGTGTTCAGGGTTAATCAGTGAGACTCCCACAGGGTTCAGTGTTAATCAGTGAGACTCCCATAGGGTTCAGTGTTAATCAGTGAGACTCCCAAAGGGTTCAGTATTAATCAGTGAGACTCGCACAGAGTTCACTGTTAATCAATGGGACTCCCATAGGGTTCAGTGTTAATCAGTGAGACTCCCCTAGGGTCCGTGTGTTAATCAATGAGACTCCCATAGGGTTCAGTGTTAATCAGTGAGACTCCCACAGTGTTCAGGGTTAATCAGTGAGACTCCCACAGGCTTCAGTGTTAATCAGTGAGACTCCCAAAGGGTTCAGTATTAATCAGTGAGACTCCCACAGAGTTCACTGTTAATCAATGGGACTCCCATAGGGTTCAGTGTTAATCACTGAGACTCCCCTAGGGTCCGTGTGTTAATCAATGAGACTCCCATAGGGTTCAGTGTTAATCAGTGAGACTCCCACAGTGTTCAGGGTTAATCAGTGAGACTTCCACAGGGTTCAGTGTTAATCAGTGAGACTCCCACAGGCTTCAGTGTTAATCAGTGAGACTCCCACAGGGTTCAGTGTTAATCACTGATACTCCCATAGGGTTCAGTGACAATCACTGTGACTCCCATAGGGTTCAGTGTTAATCAGTGAGACTCCCATAGGGTTCAGTGTTAATCATGAGGCTCCCACAGGGTTCAGTGACAATCACTGAGACTCCCATAGGGTTCAGTGTTAATCAGTGAGACTCCCAAAGGGTTCAGTGTTAATCATTGAGACTCCCACAGGTTTCAGTGTTAATCAGTGAGACTCCCATAGGGTTCAGTGTTAATCAGTGAGACTCCCATAGGGTTCAGTGTTAATCAGTGAGACTCCCACAGTGTTCAGTGTTAATCAGTGAGACTCCCACAGGGTTCAGTGTTAATCAGTGAGACTCTCATAGGGTTCAGTGTTAATCAGTGAAACTCCCACAGGGTTCAGTGTTAATCAGTGAGACTCCCACATAGTTCAGTGTTAATCAGTGAGACTCCCACAGGGTTCAGTGTTAATCAGTGAGACTCCCATAGGGTTCAGTGACAATCAATGAGACTCCCATAGGGTTCAGTGTTAATCAGTGAGACTCCCATAGGGTTCAGTGTTAATCAGTGAGACTCCCAAAGGGTTCAGTGTTAATCAGTGAGACTCCCACAGAGTTCACTGTTAATCAGTGAGACTCCCATAGGGTTCAGTGTTAATCAGTGACACTCCCCTAGGGTTCAGTGTTAATCTGTGAGACTCGCACAGGTTTCAGTGTTAATCAGTGAGACTCCCATAGGGTTCAGTGTTAATCAGTGAGACTCCCATAGGGTTCAGTGTTAATCAGTGAGACTCCCACAGTGTTCAGTGTTAATCAGTGAGACTCCCACAGGGTTCAGTGTTAATCAGTGAGGCTCTCATAGGGTTCAGTGTTAATCAGTGAGACTCCCACAGGGTTCAGTGTTAATCAGTGAGACTCCCACATAGTTCAGTGTTAATCAGTGAGACTCCCACAGGGTTCAGTGTTAATCAGTGAGACTCCCATAGGGTTCAGTGACAATCAGTGACACTCCCCTAGGGTTCGTGTGTTAATGAGTGAGTCTCCCTCAGGGTTCAGTGTTAATCATTGAGGCTCCCACAGGGTTCAGTGTTAATCAGTGAGACTCAAATTGGGTTCAGTGTTAATCAGTGAGACTCCCCTAGGGTCCGTGTGTTAATCAATGAGACTCCCATAGGGTTCAGTGTTAATCAGTGAGACTCCCACAGTGTTCAGGGTTAATCAGTGAGACTCCCACAGGGTTCAGTGTTAATCAGTGAGACTCCCATAGGGTTCAGTGTTAATCAGTGAGATTCCCAAAGGGTTCAGTATTAATCAGTGAGACTCGCACAGAGTTCACTGTTAATCAATGGGACTCCCATAGGGTTCAGTGTTAATCAGTGAGACTCCCCTAGGGTCCGTGTGTTAATCAGTGAGGCTCCCACAGGGTTCAGTGACAATCACTGAGACTCCCATAGGGTTCAGTGTTAATAAGTGAGACTCCCATAGGGTTCAGTGTTAATCAGTGAGACTCCCAAAGCGTTCATTGTTAATCAGTGAGACTCCCACAGAGTTCACTGTTAATCAATGACACTCCCCTAGGGTTCAGTGTTAATCAGTGACACTCCCCTAGGGTTCAGTGTTAATCAGTGAGACTCCCATAGGGTTCAGTGTTGATCAGTGAGACTCCCACAGAGTCCACTGTTAATCAGTGAGACTCCCACAGGGGTCACTGCTAATCAGTGACACTCCCCTAGGGTTCGTGTGTTAATGAGTGAGACTCCCTCAGGGTTCAGTGTTAATCATTGAGGCTCCCACAGGGTTCAGTGTTAATCAGTGAGACTCAAATTGGGTTCAGTGTTAATCAGTGAGACTCCCCTAGGGTCCGTGTGTTAATCAATGAGACTCCCATAGGGTTCAGTGTTAATCAGTGAGACTCCCACAGTGTTCAGGGTTAATCAGTGAGACTCCCACAGGGTTCAGTGTTAATCAGTGAGACTCCCATAGGGTTCAGTGTTAATCAGTGAGACTCCCAAAGGGTTCAGTATTAATCAGTGAGACTCGCACAGAGTTCACTGTTAATCAATGGGACTCCCATAGGGTTCAGTGTTAATCAGTGAGACTCCCCTAGGGTCCGTGTGTTAATCAATGAGACTCCCATAGGGTTCAGTGTTAATCAGTGAGACTCCCACAGTGTTCAGGGTTAATCAGTGAGACTCCCACAGGCTTCAGTGTTAATCAGTGAGACTCCCAAAGGGTTCAGTATTAATCAGTGAGACTCCCACAGAGTTCACTGTTAATCAATGGGACTCCCATAGGGTTCAGTGTTAATCACTGAGACTCCCCTAGGGTCCGTGTGTTAATCAATGAGACTCCCATAGGGTTCAGTGTTAATCAGTGAGACTCCCACAGTGTTCAGGGTTAATCAGTGAGACTTCCACAGGGTTCAGTGTTAATCAGTGAGACTCCCACAGGCTTCAGTGTTAATCAGTGAGACTCCCACAGGGTTCAGTGTTAATCACTGATACTCCCATAGGGTTCAGTGACAATCACTGTGACTCCCATAGGGTTCAGTGTTAATCAGTGAGACTCCCATAGGGTTCAGTGTTAATCATGAGGCTCCCACAGGGTTCAGTGACAATCACTGAGACTCCCATAGGGTTCAGTGTTAATCAGTGAGACTCCCAAAGGGTTCAGTGTTAATCATTGAGACTCCCACAGGTTTCAGTGTTAATCAGTGAGACTCCCATAGGGTTCAGTGTTAATCAGTGAGACTCCCATAGGGTTCAGTGTTAATCAGTGAGACTCCCACAGTGTTCAGTGTTAATCAGTGAGACTCCCACAGGGTTCAGTGTTAATCAGTGAGACTCTCATAGGGTTCAGTGTTAATCAGTGAAACTCCCACAGGGTTCAGTGTTAATCAGTGAGACTCCCACATAGTTCAGTGTTAATCAGTGAGACTCCCACAGGGTTCAGTGTTAATCAGTGAGACTCCCATAGGGTTCAGTGACAATCAATGAGACTCCCATAGGGTTCAGTGTTAATCAGTGAGACTCCCATAGGGTTCAGTGTTAATCAGTGAGACTCCCAAAGGGTTCAGTGTTAATCAGTGAGACTCCCACAGAGTTCACTGTTAATCAGTGAGACTCCCATAGGGTTCAGTGTTAATCAGTGACACTCCCCTAGGGTTCAGTGTTAATCTGTGAGACTCGCACAGGTTTCAGTGTTAATCAGTGAGACTCCCATAGGGTTCAGTGTTAATCAGTGAGACTCCCATAGGGTTCAGTGTTAATCAGTGAGACTCCCACAGTGTTCAGTGTTAATCAGTGAGACTCCCACAGGGTTCAGTGTTAATCAGTGAGGCTCTCATAGGGTTCAGTGTTAATCAGTGAGACTCCCACAGGGTTCAGTGTTAATCAGTGAGACTCCCACATAGTTCAGTGTTAATCAGTGAGACTCCCACAGGGTTCAGTGTTAATCAGTGAGACTCCCATAGGGTTCAGTGACAATCAATGAGACTCCCATAGGGTTCAGTGTTAATCAGTGAGACTCCCATAGGGTTCAGTGTTAATCAGTGAGACTCCCACAGGGTTCAGTGACAATCACTGAGACTCCCATAGGGTTCAGTGACAATCACTGAGACTCCCGTAGGGTTCAGTGTTAATCAGTGAGACTCCCATAGGGTTCAGTGTTAATCAGTGAGGCTCCCACAGGGTTCAGTGACAATCACTGAGACTCCCATAGGGTTCAGTGTTAATAAGTGAGACTCCCATAGGGTTCAGTGTTAATCAGTGAGACTCCCAAAGCGTTCATTGTTAATCAGTGAGACTCCCACAGAGTTCACTGTTAATCAATGACACTCCCCTAGGGTTCAGTGTTAATCAGTGACACTCCCCTAGGGTTCAGTGTTAATCAGTGAGACTCCCAGAGGGTTCATTGTTAATCAGTGAGACTCCCGTAGGGTTCAGTGTTAATCAGTGAGACTCCCATAGGGTTCAGTGTTAATCAGTGAGACTCCCATAGGGTTCAGTGTTAATCAGTGAGACTTCCATAGGGTTCAGTGTTAATCAGTGAGACTCCCATAGGGTTCAGTGTTATCCAGTCAGACTCCCACAGGTTTCAGTGTTAATCAGTGAGACTCCCATAGGGTTCAGTGTTAATCAGTGAGACTCCCATAGGGTTCAGTGTTAATCAGTGAGACTCCCACAGTGTTCAGTGTTAATCAGTGAGACTCCCACAGGGTTCAGTGTTTAATCAGTGAGACTCCCATAGGGTTAAGTGTTAATCAGTGAGACTCCCACAGTGTTCAGTGTTAATCAGTGAGACTCCCACAGTGTTCAATGTTAATCAGTGAGACTCCCATAGGGTTCAGTGTTAATCAGTGAGACTCCCACAGGATTCAGTGTTAATCAGTGAGACTCAAATTGGGTTCAGTGTTAATCAGTGAGACCCCCACAGGGTTCAGTGTTAATCAGTGAGACTCCCACAGTTTTCAGTGTTAATCAGTGAGACTCCCTCAGGGTTCAGTGTTAATCAATGAGACTCCCACAGGGCTCAGTGTTAATCAGTGAGACTCCCACAGGATTCAGTGTTAATCAGTGAGACTCCCATAGGGTTCAGTGTTAATCAGTGAGACTCCCACAGGGTTCAGTGTTAATCAATGAGACTCCCACAGGGCTCAGTGTTAATCAGTGAGACTCCCACAGGGCTCAGTGTTAATCAGTGAGACTCCCATAGGGTTCAGTGTTAATCAGTGAGACTCCCACAGGGTTCAGTGTTAATCAGTGAGACTCCCACAGGGCTCAGTGTTAATCAGTGAGACTCCCACAGGGGTCACTGTTAATCAGTGACACTCCCCTAGGGTTCGTGTGTTAATGAGTGAGACTCCCTCAGGGTTCAGTGTTAATCATTGAGGCTCCCACAGGGTTCAGTGTTAATCAGTGAGACTCAAATTGGGTTCAGTGTTAATCAGTGAGACTCCCCTAGGGTCCGTGTGTTAATCAATGAGACTCCCATAGGGTTCAGTGTTAATCAGTGAGACTCCCACAGTGTTCAGGGTTAATCAGTGAGACTCCCACAGGCTTCAGTGTTAATCAGTGAGACTCCCATAGGGTTCAGTGTTAATCAGTGAGACTCCCAAAGGGTTCAGTATTAATCAGTGAGACTCCCATAGGGTTCAGTGTTAATCAGTGAGACTCCCCTAGGGTCCGTGTGTTAATCAATGAGACTCCCATAGGGTTCAGTGTTAATCAGTGAGACTCCCACAGTGTTCAGGGTTAATCAGTGAGACTCCCACAGGCTTCAGTGTTAATCAGTGAGACTCCCATAGGGTTCAGTGTTAATCAGTGAGACTCCCATAGGGTTCAATGTTAATCAGTGAGACTCCCACAGGGTTCAGTGTTAATCAGTGAGACTCCCATAGGGTTCAGTGTTAATCAGTGAGACTCCCAAAGGGTTCAGTATTAATCAGTGAGACTCGCACAGAGTTCACTGTTAATCAATGGGACTCCCATAGGGTTCAGTGTTAATCAGTGAGACTCCCCTAGGGTCCGTGTGTTAATCAATGAGACTCCCATAGGGTTCAGTGTTAATCAGTGAGACTCCCACAGTGTTCAGGGTTAATCAGTGAGACTCCCACAGGCTTCAGTGTTAATCAGTGAGACTCCCATAGGGTTCAGTGTTAATCAGTGAGACTCCCAAAGGGTTCAGTATTAATCAGTGAGACTCCCACAGAGTTCACTGTTAATCAATGGGACTCCCATAGGGTTCAGTGTTAATCACTGAGACTCCCCTAGGGTCCCTGTGTTAATCAATGAGACTCCCATAGGGTTCAGTGTTAATCAGTGAGACTCCCACAGTGTTCAGGGTTAATCAGTGAGACTCCCACAGGGTTCAGTGTTAATCAGTGAGACTCCCACAGGCTTCAGTGTTAATCAGTGAGACTCCCACAGGGTTCAGTGTTAATCACTGATACTCCCATAGGGTTCAGTGACAATCACTGTGACTCCCATATGGTTCAGTGTTAATCAGTGAGACTCCCATAGGGTTCAGTGTTAATCAGTGAGGCTCCCACAGGGTTCAGTGACAATCACTGAGACTCCCATAGGGTTCAGTGTTAATCAGTGAGACTCCCATAGGGTTCAGTGTTAATCAGTGAGACTCCCAAAGGGTTCAGTGTTAATCAGTGAGACTCCCACAGATTTCACTGTTAATCAGTGAGACTCCCATAGGGTTCAGTGTTAATCAGAGACACTCCCCTAGGGTTCAGTGTTAATCTGTGAGACTCCCACAGGTTTCAGTGTTAATCAGTGAGACTCCCATAGGGTTCAGTGTTAATCAGTGAGACTCCCATAGGGTTCAGTGTTAATCAGTGAGACTCCCACAGTGTTCAGTGTTAATCAGTGAGACTCCCACAGGGTTCAGTGTTAATCAGTGAGACTCTCATAGGGTTCAGTATTAATCAGTGAGACTCCCACAGGGTTCAGTGTTAATCAGTGAGACTCCCACATAGTTCAGTGTTAATCAGTGAGACTCCCACAGGGTTCAGTGTTAATCAGTGAGACTCCCATAGGGTTCAGTGACAATCAATGAGACTCCCATAGGGTTCAGTGTTAATCAGTGAGACTCCCATAGGGTTCAGTGTTAATCAGTGAGACTCCCACAGGGTTCAGTGACAATCACTGAGACTCCCATAGGGTTCAGTGACAATCACTGAGACTCCCATAGGGTTCAGTGTTAATCAGTGAGACTCCCATAGGGTTCAGTGTTAATCAGTGAGGCTCCCACAGGGTTCAGTGACAATCACTGAGACTCCCATAGGGTTCAGTGTTAATAAGTGAGACTCCCATAGGGTTCAGTGTTAATCAGTGAGACTCCCAAAGCGTTCATTGTTAATCAGTGAGACTCCCACAGAGTTCACTGTTAATCAATGACACTCCCCTAGGGTTCAGTGTTAATCAGTGACACTCCCCTAGGGTTCAGTGTTAATCAGTGAGACTCCCAGAGGGTTCAGTGTTAATCAGTGAGACTCCCGTAGGGTTCAGTGTTAATCAGTGAGACTCCCATAGGGTTCAGTGTTAATCAGTGAGACTCCCATAGGGTTCAGTGTTAATCAGTGAGACTTCCATAGGGTTCAGTGTTAATCAGTGAGACTCCCATAGGGTTCAGTGTTATCCAGTGAGACTCCCACAGGTTTCAGTGTTAATCAGTGAGACTCCCATAGGGTTCAGTGTTAATCAGTGAGACTCCCATAGGGTTCAGTGTTAATCAGTGAGACTCCCACAGTGTTCAGTGTTAATCAGTGAGACTCCCACAGGGTTCAGTGTTAATCAGTGAGACTCCCATAGGGTTAAGTGTTAATCAGTGAGACTCCCACAGTGTTCAGTGTTAATCAGTGAGACTCCCACAGTGTTCAATGTTAATCAGTGAGACTCCCATAGGGTTCAGTGTTAATCAGTTAGACTCCCACAGGATTCAGTGTTAATCAGTGAGACTCAAATTGGGTTCAGTGTTAATCAGTGAGACTCCCACAGGGTTCAGTGTTAATCAGTGAGACTCCCACAGTTTTCAGTGTTAATCAGTGAGACTCCCTCAGGGTTCAGTGTTAATCAATGAGACTCCCACAGGGCTCAGTGTTAATCAGTGAGACTCCCACAGGATTCAGTGTTAATCAGTGAGACTCCCATAGGGTTCAGTGTTAATCAGTGAGACTCCCACAGAGTTCAGTGTTAATCAATGAGACTCCCACAGGGCTCAGTGTTAATCAGTGAGACTCCCACAGGGCTCAGTGTTAATCAGTGAGACTCCCATAGGGTTCAGTGTTAATCAGTGAGACTCCCACAGGGTTCAGTGTTAATCAGTGAGACTCCCACAGGGCTCAGTGTTAATCAGTGAGACTCCCACAGGGGTCACTGTTAATCAGTGACACTCCCCTAGGGTTCGTGTGTTAATGAGTGAGACTCCCTCAGGGTTCAGTGTTAATCATTGAGGCTCCCACAGGGTTCAGTGTTAATCAGTGAGACTCAAATTGGGTTCAGTGTTAATCAGTGAGACTCCCCTAGGGTCCGTGTGTTAATCAATGAGACTCCCATAGGGTTCAGTGTTAATCAGTGAGACTCCCACAGTGTTCAGGGTTAATCAGTGAGACTCCCACAGGGTTCAGTGTTAATCAGTGAGACTCCCATAGGGTTCAGTGTTAATCAGTGAGACTCCCAAAGGGTTCAGTATTAATCAGTGAGACTCGCACAGAGTTCACTGTTAATCAATGGGACTCCCATAGGGTTCAGTGTTAATCAGTGAGACTCCCCTAGGGTCCGTGTGTTAATCAATGAGACTCCCATAGGGTTCAGTGTTAATCAGTGAGACTCCCACAGTGTTCAGTGTTAATCAGTGAGACTCCCACAGGCTTCAGTGTTAATCAGTGAGACTCCCATAGGGTTCAGTGTTAATCAGTGAGACTCCCAAAGGGTTCAGTATTAATCAGTGAGACTCCCACAGAGTTCACTGTTAATCAATGGGACTCCCATAGGGTTCAGTGTTAATCACTGAGACTCCCCTAGGGTCCGTGTGTTAATCAATGAGACTCCCATAGGGTTCAGTGTTAATCAGTGAGACTCCCACAGTGTTCAGGGTTAATCAGTGAGACTCCCACAGGGTTCAGTGTTAATCAGTGAGACTCCCACAGGCTTCAGTGTTAATCAGTGAGACTCCCACAGGGTTCAGTGTTAATCACTGATACTCCCATAGGGTTCAGTGACCATCACTGTGACTCCCATAGGGTTCAGTGTTAATCAGTGAGACTCCCATAGGGTTCAGTGTTAATCAGTGAGGCTCCCACAGGGTTCAGTGACAATCACTGAGACTCCCATAGGGTTCAGTGTTAATCAGTGAGACTCCCATAGGGTTCAGTGTTAATCAGTGAGACTCCCAAAGGGTTCAGTGTTAATCAGTGAGACTCCCACAGAGTTCACTGTTAATCAGTGAGACTCCCATAGGGTTCAGTGTTAATCAGAGACACTCCCCTAGGGTTCAGTGTTAATCTGTGAGACTCCCACAGGTTTCAGTGTTAATCAGTGAGACTCCCATAGGGTTCAGTGTTAATCAGTGAGACCCCCATAGGGTTCAGTGTTAATCAGTGAGACTCCCACAGTGTTCAGTGTTAATCAGTGAGACTCCCACAGGGTTCAGTGTTAATCAGTGAGACTCTCATAGGGTTCAGTGTTAATCAGTGAGACTCCCACAGGGTTCAGTGTTAATCAGTGAGACTCCCACATAGTTCAGTGTTAATCAGTGAGACTCCCACAGGGTTCAGTGTTAATCAGTGAGACTCCCATAGGGTTCAGTGACAATCAATGAGACTCCCATAGGGTTCAGTGTTAATCAGTGAGACTCCCACAGAGTTCACTGTTAATCAATGGGACTCCCATAGGGTTCAGTGTTAATCACTGAGACTCCCCTAGGGTCCGTGTGTTAATCAATGAGACTCCCATAGGGTTCAGTGTTAATCAGTGAGACTCCCACAGTGTTCAGGGATAATCAGTGAGACTCCCACAGGGTTCAGTGTTAATCAGTGAGACTCCCACAGGCTTCAGTGTTAATCAGTGAGACTCCCACAGGGTTCAGTGTTAATCACTGATACTCCCATAGGGTTCAGTGACAATCACTGTGACTCCCATAGGGTTCAGTGTTAATCAGTGAGACTCCCATAGGGTTCAGTGTTAATCAGTGAGGCTCCCACAGGGTTCAGTGACAATCACTGAGACTCCCATAGGGTTCAGTGTTAATCAGTGAGACTCCCATAGGGTTCAGTGTTAATCAGTGAGACTCCCAAAGGGTTCAGTGTTAATCAGTGAGACTCCCACAGAGTTCACTGTTAATCAGTGAGACTCCCATAGGGTTCAGTGTTAATCAGAGACACTCCCCTAGGGTTCAGTGTTAATCAGTGAGACTCCCACAGTGTTCAGTGTTAATCAGTGAGACTCCCACAGGGTTCAGTGTTAATCAGTGAGACTCTCATAGGGTTCAGTGTTAATCAGTGAGACTCCCACAGAGTTCAGTGTTAATCAGTGAGACTCCCACATAGTTCAGTGTTAATCAGTGAGACTCCCACAGGGTTCAGTGTTAATCAGTGAGACTCCCATAGGGTTCAGTGACAATCAATGAGACTCCCATAGGGTTCAGTGTTAATCAGTGAGACTCCCACAGAGTTCACTGTTAATCAATGGGACTCCCATAGGGTTCAGTGTTAATCACTGAGACTCCCCTAGGGTCCGTGTGTTAATCAATGAGACTCCCATAGGGTTCAGTGTTAATCAGTGAGACTCCCACAGTGTTCAGGGATAATCAGTGAGACTCCCACAGGGTTCAGTGTTAATCAGTGAGACTCCCACAGGCTTCAGTGTTAATCAGTGAGACTCCCACAGGGTTCAGTGTTAATCACTGATACTCCCATAGGGTTCAGTGACAATCACTGTGACTCCCATAGGGTTCAGTGTTAATCAGTGAGACTCCCATAGGGTTCAGTGTTAATCAGTGAGGCTCCCACAGGGTTCAGTGACAATCACTGAGACTCCCATAGGGTTCAGTGTTAATCAGTGAGACTCCCATAGGGTTCAGTGTTAATCAGTGAGACTCCCAAAGGGTTCAGTGTTAATCAGTGAGACTCCCACAGAGTTCACTGTTAATCAGTGAGACTCCCATAGGGTTCAGTGTTAATCAGAGACACTCCCCTAGGGTTCAGTGTTAATCTGTGAGACTCCCACAGGTTTCAGTGTTAATCAGTGAGACTCCCATAGGGTTCAGTGTTAATCAGTGAGACCCCCTTAGGGTTCAGTGTTAATCAGTGAGACTCCCACAGTGTTCAGTGTTAATCAGTGAGACTCCCACAGGGTTCAGTGTTAATCAGTGAGACTCTCATAGGGTTCAGTGTTAATCAGTGAGACTCCCACAGGGTTCAGTGTTAATCAGTGAGACTCCCACATAGTTCAGTGTTAATCAGTGAGACTCCCACAGGGTTCAGTGTTAATCAGTGAGACTCCCATAGGGTTCAGTGACAATCAATGAGACTCCCATAGGGTTCAGTGTTAATCAGTGAGACTCCCATAGGGTTCAGTGTTAATCAGTGAGACTCCCACAGGGTTCAGTGACAATCACTGAGACTCCCATAGGGTTCAGTGACAATCACTGAGACTCCCATAGGGTTCAGTGTTAATCAGTGAGACTCCCATAGGGTTCAGTGTTAATCAGTGAGGCTCCCACAGGGTTCAGTGACAATCACTGAGACTCCCATAGGGTTCAGCGTTAATAAGTGAGACTCCCATAGGGTTCAGTGTTAATCAGTGAGACTCCCAAAGCGTTCATTGTTAATCAGTGAGACTCCCTCAGAGTTCACTGTTAATCAATGACACTCCCCTAGGGTTCAGTGTTAATCAGTGACACTCCCCTAGGGTTCAGTGTTAATCAGTGAGACTCCCAGAGGGTTCAGTGTTAATCAGTGAGACTCCCGTAGGGTTCAGTGTTAATCAGTGAGACTCCCATAGGGTTCAGTGTTAATCAGTGAGACTCCCATAGGGTTCAGTGTTAATCAGTGAGACTTCCATAGGGTTCAGTGTTAATCAGTGAGACTCCCATAGGGTTCAGTGTTATCCAGTGAGTCTCCCACAGGTTTCAGTGTTAATCAGTGAGACTCCCATAGGGTTCAGTGTTAATCAGTGAGACTCCCATAGGGTTAAGTGTTAATCAGTGAGACTCCCACAGTGTTCAGTGTTAATCAGTGAGACTCCCACAGTGTTCAATGTTAATCAGTGAGACTCCCATAGGGTTCAGTGTTAATCAGTGAGACTCCCACAGGATTCAGTGTTAATCAGTGAGACTCAAATTGGGTTCAGTGTTAATCAGTGAGACTCCCACAGGGTTCAGTGTTAATCAGTGAGACTCCCACAGTTTTCAGTGTTAATCAGTGAGACTCCCTCAGGGTTCAGTGTTAATCAATGAGACTCCCACAGGGCTCAGTGTTAATCAGTGAGACTCCCACAGGATTCAGTGTTAATCAGTGAGACTCCCATAGGGTTCAGTGTTAATCAGTGAGACTCCCACAGGGTTCAGTGTTAATCAATGAGACTCCCACAGGGCTCAGTGTTAATCAGTGAGACTCCCACAGGGCTCAGTGTTAATCAGTGAGACTCCCATAGGGTTCAGTGTTAATCAGTGAGACTCCCACAGGGTTCAGTGTTAATCAGTGAGTCTCCCACATAATTCAGTGTTAATCAGTGAGACTCCCACAGGGTTCAGTGTTAATCAATGAGACTCCCACAGTTTTCAGTGTTAATCAGTGAGACTCCCACAGGGTTCAGTGTTAATAATTGAGGCTCCCATAGGGTTCAGTGTTAATTAGTGAGACTCCCACAGGCTTCACTGTTAATCAGTGAGACTCCCATAGGGTTCAGTGTTAATCACTGAGACTCCCCTAGGGTCCGTGTGTTAATCAATGAGACTCCCATAGGGTTCAGTGTTAATCAGTGAGACTCCCACAGTGTTCAGGGTTAATCAGTGAGACTCCCACAGGGTTCAGTGTTAATCAGTGAGACTCCCACAGGGTTCAGTGTTAATCAGTGAGACTCCCACAGGGTTCAGTGTTAATCACTGATACTCCCATAGGGTTCAGTGACAATCACTGTGACTCCCATAGGGTTCAGTGTTAATCAGTGAGACTCCCATAGGGTTCAGTGTTAATCAGTGAGGCTCCCACAGGGTTCAGTGACAATCACTGAGACTCCCATAAGGTTCAGTGTTAATCAGTGAGACTCCCATAGGGTTCAGTGTTAATCAGTGAGACTCCCAAAGGGTTCAGTGTTAATCAGTGAGACTCCCACAGAGTTCACTGTTAATCAATGAGACTCCCACAGGGCTCAGTGTTAATCAGTGAGACTCCCACAGGGCTCAGTGTTAATCAGTGAGACTCCCATAGGGTTCAGTGTTAATCAGTGAGACTCCCACAGGGTTCAGTGTTAATCAGTGAGACTCCCACAGGGCTCAGTGTTAATCAGTGAGACTCCCACAGAGGTCACTGTTAATCAGTGACACTCCCCTAGGGTTCGTGTGTTAATGAGTGAGACTCCCTCAGGGTTCAGTGTTAATCATTGAGGCTCCCACAGGGTTCAGTGTTAATCAGTGAGACTCAAATTGGGTTCAGTGTTAATCAGTGAGACTCCCCTAGGGTCCGTGTGTTAATCAATGAGACTCCCATAGGGTTCAGTGTTAATCAGTGAGACTCCCACAGTGTTCAGGGTTAATCAGTGAGACTCCCACAGGGTTCAGTGTTAATCAGTGAGACTCCCATAGGGTTCAGTGTTAATCAGTGAGACTCCCAAAGGGTTCAGTATTAATCAGTGAGACTCGCACAGAGTTCACTGTTAATCAATGGGACTCCCATAGGGTTCAGTGTTAATCAGTGAGACTCCCCTAGGGTCCGTGTGTTAATCAATGAGACTCCCATAGGGTTCAGTGTTAATCAGTGAGACTCCCACAGTGTTCAGGGTTAATCAGTGAGACTCCCACAGGCTTCAGTGTTAATCAGTGAGACTCCCATAGGGTTCAGTGTTAATCAGTGAGACTCCCAAAGGGTTCAGTATTAATCAGTGAGACTCCCACAGAGTTCACTGTTAATCAATGGGACTCCCATAGGGTTCAGTGTTAATCACTGAGACTCCCCTAGGGTCCGTGTGTTAATCAATGAGACTCCCATAGGGTTCAGTGTTAATCAGTGAGACTCCCACAGTGTTCAGGGTTAATCAGTGAGACTCCCACAGGGTTCAGTGTTAATCAGTGAGACTCCCACAGGCTTCAGTGTTAATCAGTGAGACTCCCACAGGGTTCAGTGTTAATCACTGATACTCCCATAGGGTTCAGTGACCATCACTGTGACTCCCATAGGGTTCAGTGTTAATCAGTGAGACTCCCATAGGGTTCAGTGTTAATCAGTGAGGCTCCCACAGGGTTCAGTGACAATCACTGAGACTCCCATAGGGTACAGTGTTAATCAGTGAGACTCCCATAGGGTTCAGTGTTAATCAGTGAGACTCCCAAAGGGTTCAGTGTTAATCAGTGAGACTCCCACAGAGTTCACTGTTAATCAGTGAGACTCCCATAGGGTTCAGTGTTAATCAGAGACACTCCCCTAGGGTTCAGTGTTAATCTGTGAGACTCCCACAGGTTTCAGTGTTAATCAGTGAGACTCCCATAGGGTTCAGTGTTAATCAGTGAGACCCCCATAGGGTTCAGTGTTAATCAGTGAGACTCCCACAGTGTTCAGTGTTAATCAGTGAGACTCCCACAGGGTTCAGTGTTAATCAGTGAGACTCTCATAGGGTTCAGTGTTAATCAGTGAGACTCCCACAGGGTTCAGTGTTAATCAGTGAGACTCCCACATAGTTCAGTGTTAATCAGTGAGACTCCCACAGGGTTCAGTGTTAATCAGTGAGACTCCCATAGGGTTCAGTGACAATCAATGAGACTCCCATAGGGTTCAGTGTTAATCAGTGAGACTCCCACAGAGTTCACTGTTAATCAATGGGACTCCCATAGGGTTCAGTGTTAATCACTGAGACTCCCCTAGGGTCCGTGTGTTAATCAATGAGACTCCCATAGGGTTCAGTGTTAATCAGTGAGACTCCCACAGTGTTCAGGGATAATCAGTGAGACTCCCACAGGGTTCAGTGTTAATCAGTGAGACTCCCACAGGCTTCAGTGTTAATCAGTGAGACTCCCACAGGGTTCAGTGTTAATCACTGATACTCCCATAGGGTTCAGTGACAATCACTGTGACTCCCATAGAGTTCAGTGTTAATCAGTGAGACTCCCATAGGGTTCAGTGTTAATCAGTGAGGCTCCCACAGGGTTCAGTGACAATCACTGAGACTCCCATAGGGTTCAGTGTTAATCAGTGAGACTCCCATAGGGTTCAGTGTTAATCAGTGAGACTCCCAAAGGGTTCAGTGTTAATCAGTGAGACTCCCACAGAGTTCACTGTTAATCAGTGAGACTCCCATAGGGTTCAGTGTTAATCAGAGACACTCCCCTAGGGTTCAGTGTTAATCAGTGAGACTCCCACAGTGTTCAGTGTTAATCAGTGAGACTCCCACAGGGTTCAGTGTTAATCAGTGAGACTCTCATAGGGTTCAGTGTTAATCAGTGAGACTCCCACAGAGTTCAGTGTTAATCAGTGAGACTCCCACATAGTTCAGTGTTAATCAGTGAGACTCCCACAGGGTTCAGTGTTAATCAGTGAGACTCCCATAGGGTTCAGTGACAATCAATGAGACTCCCATAGGGTTCAGTGTTAATCAGTGAGACTCCCACAGAGTTCACTGTTAATCAATGGGACTCCCATAGGGTTCAGTGTTAATCACTGAGACTCCCCTAGGGTCCGTGTGTTAATCAATGAGACTCCCATAGGGTTCAGTGTTAATCAGTGAGACTCCCACAGTGTTCAGGGATAATCAGTGAGACTCCCACAGGGTTCAGTGTTAATCAGTGAGACTCCCACAGGCTTCAGTGTTAATCAGTGAGACTCCCACAGGGTTCAGTGTTAATCACTGATACTCCCATAGGGTTCAGTGACAATCACTGTGACTCCCATAGGGTTCAGTGTTAATCAGTGAGACTCCCATAGGGTTCAGTGTTAATCAGTGAGGCTCCCACAGGGTTCAGTGACAATCACTGAGACTCCCATAGGGTTCAGTGTTAATCAGTGAGACTCCCATAGGGTTCAGTGTTAATCAGTGAGACTCCCAAAGGGTTCAGTGTTAATCAGTGAGACTCCCACAGAGTTCACTGTTAATCAGTGAGACTCCCATAGGGTTCAGTGTTAATCAGAGACACTCCCCTAGGGTTCAGTGTTAATCTGTGAGACTCCCACAGGTTTCAGTGTTAATCAGTGAGACTCCCATAGGGTTCAGTGTTAATCAGTGAGACCCCCATAGGGTTCAGTGTTAATCAGTGAGACTCCCACAGTGTTCAGTGTTAATCAGTGAGACTCCCACAGGGTTCAGTGTTAATCAGTGAGACTCCCACATAGTTCAGTGTTAATCAGTGAGACTCCGACAGGGTTCAGTGTTAATCAGTGAGACTCCCATAGGGTTCAGTGACAATCAATGAGACTCCCATAGGGTTCAGTGTTAATCAGTGAGACTCCCATAGGGTTCAGTGTTAATCAGTGAGACTCCCACAGGGTTCAGTGACAATCACTGAGACTCCCATAGGGTTCAGTGACAATCACTGAGACTCCCATAGGGTTCAGTGTTAATCAGTGAGACTCCCATAGGGTTCAGTGTTAATCAGTGAGGCTCCCACAGGGTTCAGTGACAATCACTGAGACTCCCATAGGGTTCAGCGTTAATAAGTGAGACTCCCATAGGGTTCAGTGTTAATCAGTGAGACTCCCAAAGCGTTCATTGTTAATCAGTGAGACTCCCACAGAGTTCACTGTTAATCAATGACACTCCCCTAGGGTTCAGTGTTAATCAGTGACACTCCCCTAGGGTTCAGTGTTAATCAGTGAGACTCCCAGAGGGTTCAGTGTTAATCAGTGAGACTCCCGTAGGGTTCAGTGTTAATCAGTGAGACTCCCACAGGGTTCAGTGACAATCACTGAGACTCCCATAGGGTTCAGTGTTAATCAGTGAGACTCCCATAGGGTTCAGTGTTAATCAGTGAGACTCCCAAAGGGTTCAGTGTTAATCAGTGAGACTCCCACAGAGTTCACTGTTAATCAGTGAGACTCCCATAGGGTTCAGTGTTAATCAGAGACACTCCCCTAGGGTTCAGTGTTAATCTGTGAGACTCCCACAGGTTTCAGTGTTAATCAGTGAGACTCCCATAGGGTTCAGTGTTAATCAGTGAGACCCCCATAGGGTTCAGTGTTAATCAGTGAGACTCCCACAGTGTTCAGTGTTAATCAGTGAGACTCCCACAGGGTTCAGTGTTAATCAGTGAGACTCCCACATAGTTCAGTGTTAATCAGTGAGACTCCCACAGGGTTCAGTGTTAATCAGTGAGACTCCCATAGGGTTCAGTGACAATCAATGAGACTCCCATAGGGTTCAGTGTTAATCAGTGAGACTCCCATAGGGTTCAGTGTTAATCAGTGAGACTCCCACAGGGTTCAGTGACAATCACTGAGACTCCCATAGGGTTCAGTGACAATCACTGAGACTCCCATAGGGTTCAGTGTTAATCAGTGAGACTCCCATAGGGTTCAGTGTTAATCAGTGAGGCTCCCACAGGGTTCAGTAACAATCACTGAGACTCCCATAGGGTTCAGCGTTAATAAGTGAGACTCCCATAGGGTTCAGTGTTAATCAGTGAGACTCCCAAAGCGTTCATTGTTAATCAGTGAGACTCCCACAGAGTTCACTGTTAATCAATGACACTCCCCTAGGGTTCAGTGTTAATCAGTGACACTCCCCTAGGGTTCAGTGTTAATCAGTGAGACTCCCAGAGGGTTCAGTGTTAATCAGTGAGACTCCCGTAGGGTTCAGTGTTAATCAGTGAGACTCCCATAGGGTTCAGTGTTAATCAGTGAGACTCCCATAGGGTTCAGTGTTAATCAGTGAGACTTCCATAGGGTTCAGTGTTAATCAGTGAGACTCCCATAGGGTTCAGTGTTATCCAGTGAGTCTCCCACAGGTTTCAGTGTTAATCAGTGAGACTCCCATAGGGTTCAGTGTTAATCAGTGAGACTCCCATAGGGTTCAGTGTTAATCAGTGAGACTCCCACAGTGTTCAGTGTTAATCAGTGAGACTCCCACAGGGTTCAGTGTTAATCAGTGAGACTCCCATAGGGTTAAGTGTTAATCAGTGAGACTCCCACAGTGTTCAGTGTTAATCAGTGAGACTCCCACAGTGTTCAATGTTAATCAGTGAGACTCCCATAGGGTTCAGTGTTAATCAGTGAGACTCCCACAGGATTCAGTGTTAATCAGTGAGACTCAAATTGGGTTCAGTGTTAATCAGTGAGACTCCCACAGGGTTCAGTGTTAATCAGTGAGACTCCCACAGTTTTCAGTGTTAATCAGTGAGACTCCCTCAGGGTTCAGTGTTAATCAATGAGACTCCCACAGGGCTCAGTGTTGATCAGTGAGACTCCCACAGGATTCAGTGTTAATCAGTGAGACTCCCATAGGGTTCAGTGTTAATCAGTGAGACTCCCACAGGGTTCAGTGTTAATCAATGAGACTCCCACAGGGCTCAGTGTTAATCAGTGAGACTCCCACAGGGCTCAGTGTTAATCAGTGAGACTCCCATAGGGTTCAGTGTTAATCAGTGAGACTCCCACAGGGTTCAGTGTTAATCAGTGAGACTCCCACATAATTCAGTGTTAATCAGTGAGACTCCCACAGGGTTCAGTGTTAATCAATGAGACTCCCACAGTTTTCAGTGTTAATCAGTGAGACTCCCACAGGGTTCAGTGTTAATAATTGAGGCTCCCATAGGGTTCAGTGTTAATTAGTGAGACTCCCACAGGCTTCACTGTTAATCAGTGAGACTCCCATAGGGTTCAGTGTTAATCACTGAGACTCCCCTAGGGTCCGTGTGTTAATCAATGAGACTCCCATAGGGTTCAGTGTTAATCAGTGAGACTCCCACAGTGTTCAGGGTTAATCAGTGAGACTCCCACAGGGTTCAGTGTTAATCAGTGAGACTCCCACAGGGTTCAGTGTTAATCAGTGAGACTCCCACAGGGTTCAGTGTTAATCACTGATACTCCCACAGGGTTCAGTGACAATCACTGTGACTCCCATAGGGTTCAGTGTTAATCAGTGAGACTCCCATAGGGTTCAGTGTTAATCAGTGAGGCTCCCACAGGGTTCAGTGACAATCACTGAGACTCCCATAGGGTTCAGTGTTAATCAGTGAGACTCCCATAGGGTTCAGTGTTAATCAGTGAGACTCCCAAAGGGTTCAGTGTTAATCAGTGAGACTCCCACAGAGTTCACTGTTAATCAGTGAGACTCCCATAGGGTTCAGTGTTAATCAGTGACACTCCCCTAGGGTTCAGTGTTAATCTGTGAGACTCCCACAGGTTTCAGTGTTAATCAGTGAGACTCCCATAGGGTTCAGTGTTAATCAGTGAGACTTCCATAGGGTTCAGTGTTAATCAGTGAGACTCCCACAGTGTTCAGTGTTAATCAGTGAGACTCCCACAGGGTTCAGTGTTAATCAGTGAGACTCTCTTAGGGTTCAGTGTTAATCAGTGAGACTCCCACAGGGTTCAGTGTTAATCAGTGAGACTCCCACATAGTTCAGTGTTAATCAGTGAGACTCCCACAGGGTTCAGTGTTAATCAGTGAGACTCCCATAGGGTTCAGTGACAATCAATGAGACTCCCATAGGGTTCAGTGTTAATCAGTGAGACTCCCATAGGGTTCAGTGTTAATCAGTGAGACTCCCACAGGGTTCAGTGACAATCACTGAGACTCCCATAGGGTTCAGTGTTAATCAGTGAGACTCCCATAGGGTTCAGTGTTAATCAGTGAGACTCCCAAAGGGTTCAGTGTTAATCAGTGAGACTCCCACAGAGTTCACTGTTAATCAATGGGACTCCCATAGGGTTCAGTGTTAATCAGTGACACTCCCCTAGGGTTCAATGTTAATCAGTGAGACTCCCAGAGGGTTCAGTGTTAATCAGTGAGACTCCTGTAGGGTTCAGTGTTAATCAGTGAGACTCCCATAGGGTTCAGTGTTAATCAGAGAGACTCCCATAGGGTTCAGTGTTAATCAGTGAGACTCCCATAGGGTTCAGTGTTAATCAGTGAGACTCCCATAGGGTTCAGTGTTATCCAGTGAGACTCCCACAGGTTTCAGTGTTAATCAGTGAGACTCCCATAGGGTTCAAAGTTAATCAGTGAGACTCCCATAGGGTTCAGTGTTCATCAGTGAGACTTCCACAGGGCTCAGTGTTAATCAGTGAGATTCCCACAGGGCTCAGTGTTAATCAGTGAGACTCTCATAGGGTTCAGTGTTAATCAGTGAGACTCCCACAGGGTTCAGTGTTAATCAGTGAGACTCCCACAGGGTTCAGTGTTAATCACTGAGACTCCCATAGGGTTCAGTGACAATCACTGAGACTCCCATAGTGTTCAGTGTTAATCAGTGAGACTCCCATAGGGTTCAGTGTTAATCAGTGAGGCTCCCACAGATTTCAGTGACAATCACTGAGACTCCCATAGGGTTCAGTGTTAATCAGTGAGACTCCAATAGGGTTCAGTGTTAATCAGTGAGACTCCCATAGGGTTCAGTGTTGATCAGTGAGACTCCCACAGAGTCCACTGTTAATCAGTGAGACTCCCACAGGGTTCACTGTTAATCAGTGACACTCCCCTAGGGTTCGTGTGTTAATGAGTGAGACTCCCACAGGGTTCAGTGTTAATCAGTGAGACTCCCACAGGGTTCAGTGTTAATCAGTGAGACTCCCACAGTTTTCAGTGTTAATCAGTGAGACTCCCACAGGGTTCAGTGTTAATCAATGAGACTCCCACAGGGCTCAGTGTTAATCAGTGAGACTCCCGCAGGGCTCAGTGTTAATCAGTGAGACTCCCCTAGGGTTCGTGTGTTAATGAGTGAGACTCCCACAGGGTTCAGTGTTAATCAGTGAGACTCCCACAGGGTTCAGTGTTAATCAGTGAGACTCCCACAGTTTTCAGTGTTAATCAGTGAGACTCCCACAGGGTTCAGTGTTAATCAATGAGACTCCCACAGGGCTCAGTGTTAATCAGTGAGACTCCCGCAGGGCTCAGTGTTAATCAGTGAGACTCCCATAGGGTTCAGTGTTAATCAGTGAGACTCCCACAGGGTTCAGTGTTAATCAGTGAGACTCCCACATAGTTCAGTGTTAATCAGTGAGACTCCCATAGGGTTCAGTGTTAATCAATGAGACTCCCACAGTTTTCAGTGTTAATCAGTGAGACTCCCACAGGGTTCAGTGTTAATCATTGAGGCTCCCACAGGGTTCAGTGTTAATTAGTGAGACTCCCACAGGCTTCAGTGTTAATCAGTGAGACTCCCATAGGGTTCAGTGTTAATCACTGAGACTCCCCTAGGGTCCGTGTGTTAATCAATGAGACTCCCATAGGGTTCAGTGTTAATCAGTGAGGCTCCCACAGGGTTCAGTGACAATCACTGAGACTCCCATAGGGTTCAGTGTTAATCAGTGAGACTCCAATAGGGTTCAGTGTTAATCAGTGAGACTCCCAGAGGGTTCAGTGTTGATCAGTGAGACTCCCACAGAGTCCACTGTTAATCAGTGAGACTCCCACAGGGGTCACTGTTAATCAGTGACACTCCCCTAGGGTTCGTGTGTTAATGAGTGAGACTCCCTCAGGGTTCAGTGTTAATCATTGAGGCTCGCACAGGGTTCAGTGTTAATCAGTGAGACTCAAATTGGGTTCAGTGTTAATCAGTGAGACTCCCCTAGGGTCCGTGTGTTAATCAATGAGACTCCCATAGGGTTCAGTGTTAATCAGTGAGACTCCCACAGTGTTCAGGGTTAATCAGTGAGACTCCCACAGGGTTCAGTGTTAATCAGTGAGACTCCCATAGGGTTCAGTGTTAATCAGTGAGACTCTCAAAGGGTTCAGTATTAATCAGTGAGACTCGCACAGAGTTCACTGTTAATCAATGGGACTCCCATAGGGTTCAGTGTTAATCAGTGAGACTCCCCTAGGGTCCGTGTGTTAATCAATGAGACTCCCATAGGGTTCAGTGTTAATCAGTGAGACTCCCACAGTGTTCAGGGTTAATCAGTGAGACTCCCACAGGCTTCAGTGTTAATCAGTGAGACTCCCATAGGGTTCAGTGTTAATCAGTGAGACTCCCAAAGGGTTCAGTATTAATCAGTGAGACTCCCACAGAGTTCACTGTTAATCAATGGGACTCCCATAGGGTTCAGTGTTAATCACTGAGACTCCCCTAGGGTCCGTGTGTTAATCAATGAGACTCCCATAGGGTTCAGTGTTAATCAGTGAGACTCCCACAGTGTTCAGGGTTAATCAGTGAGACTCCCACAGGGTTCAGTGTTAATCAGTGAGACTCCCACAGGCTTCAGTGTTAATCAGTGAGACTCCCACAGGGTTCAGTGTTAATCACTGATACTCCCATAGGGTTCAGTGACAATCACTGTGACTCCCATAGGGTTCAGTGTTAATCAGTAGGACTCCCATAGGGTTCAGTGTTAATCAGTGAGGCTCCCACAGGGTTCAGTGACAATCACTGAGACTCCCATAGGGTTCAGTGTTAATCAGTGAGACTCCCATAGGGTTCAGTGTTAATCAGTGAGACTCCCAAAGGGTTCAGTGTTAATCAGTGAGACTCCCACAGAGTTCACTGTTAATCAGTGAGACTCCCATAGGGTTCAGTGTTAATCAGTGACACTCCCCTAGGGTTCAGTGTTAATCTGTGAGACTCCCACAGGTTTCAGTGTTAATCAGTGAGACTCCCATAGGGTTCAGTGTTAATCAGTGAGACTCCCATAGGGTTCAGTGTTAATCAGTGAGACTCCCACAGTGTTCAGTGTTAATCAGTGAGACTCCCACAGGGTTTAGTGTTAATCAGTGAGACTCTCATAGGGTTCAGTGTTAATCAGTGAGACTCCCACAGGGTTCAGTGTTAATCAGTGAGACTCCCACATAGTTCAGTGTTAATCAGTGAGACGCCCACAGGGTTCAGTGTTAATCAGTGAGACTCCCATAGGGTTCAGTGACAATCAATGAGACTCCCATAGGGTTCAGTGTTAATCAGTGAGACTCCCATAGGGTTCAGTGTTAATCAGTGAGACTCCCACAGGGTTCAGTGACAATCACTGAGACTCCCATAGGGTTCAGTGTTAATCAGTAAGACTCCCATAGGGTTCAGTGTTAATCAGTGAGACTCCCAAAGGGTTCAGTGTTAATCAGTGAGACTCCCACAGAGTTCACTGTTAATCAATGGGACTCCCATAGGGTTCAGTGTTAATCAGTGACACTCCCCTAGGGTTCAATGTTAATCAGTGAGACTCCCAGAGGGTTCAGTGTTAATCAGTGAGACTCCTGTAGGGTTCAGTGTTAATCAGTGAGACTCCCATAGGGTTCAGTGTTAATCAGAGAGACTCCCATAGGGTTCAGTGTTAATCAGTGAGACTCCCATAGGGTTCAGTGTTAATCAGTGAGACTCCCATAGGGTTCAGTGTTATCCAGTGAGACTCCCACAGGTTTCAGTGTTAATCAGTGAGACTCCCATAGGGTTCAAAGTTAATCAGTGAGACTCCCATAGGGTTCAGTGTTCATCAGTGAGACTCCCACAGGGCTCAGTGTTAATCAGTGAGACTCCCACAGGGCTCAGTGTTAATCAGTGAGACTCTCATAGGGTTCACTGTTAATCAGTGAGACTCCCACAGGGTTCAGTGTTAATCAGTGAGACTCTCACATAGTTCAGTGTTAATCAGTGAGACTCCCATTGGGTTCAGTGTTAATCAGTGAGACTCCCACAGGGTTCAGTGTTAATCAGTGAGACTTCGACAGGGTTCAATGTTAATCAGTGAGACTCCCACAGGGTTCAGTGTTAATCAGTGAGACTCCCACAGGGTTCAGTGTTAATCACTGAGACTCCCATAGGGTTCAGTGACAATCACTGAGACTCCCATAGTGTTCAGTGTTAATCAGTGAGACTCCCATAGGGTTCAGTGTTAATCAGTGAGGCTCCCACAGATTTCAGTGACAATCACTGAGACTCCCATAGGGTTCAGTGTTAATCAGTGAGACTCCAATAGGGTTCAGTGTTAATCAGTGAGACTCCCATAGGGTTCAGTGTTGATCAGTGAGACTCCCACAGAGTCCACTGTTAATCAGTGAGACTCCCACAGGGTTCACTGTTAATCAGTGACACTCCCCTAGGGTTCGTGTGTTAATGAGTGAGACTCCCACAGGGTTCAGTGTTAATCAGTGAGACTCCCACAGGGTTCAGTGTTAATCAGTGAGACTCCCACAGTTTTCAGTGTTAATCAGTGAGACTCCCACAGGGTTCAGTGTTAATCAATGAGACTCCCACAGGGCTCAGTGTTAATCAGTGAGACTCCCGCAGGGCTCAGTGTTAATCAGTGAGACTCGCATAGGGTTCAGTGTTAATCAGTGAGACTCCCACAGGGTTCAGTGTTAATCAGTGAGACTCCCACATAGTTCAGTGTTAATCAGTGAGACTCCCATAGGGTTCAGTGTTAATCAATGAGACTCCCACAGTTTTCAGTGTTAATCAGTGAGACTCCCACAGGGTTCAGTGTTAATCATTGAGGCTCCCACAGGGTTCAGTGTTAATTAGTGAGACTCCCACAGGCTTCAGTGTTAATCAGTGAGACTCCCATAGGCTTCAGTGTTAATCAGTGAGACTCCCCTAGGGTCCGTGTGTTAATCAATGAGACTCCCATAGGGTTCAGTGTTAATCAGTGAGGCTCCCACAGGGTTCAGTGACAATCACTGAGACGCCCATAGGGTTCAGTGTTAATCAGTGAGACTCCAATAGGGTTCAGTGTTAATCAGTGAGACTCCCATAGGGTTCAGTGTTGATCAGTGAGACTCCCACAGAGTCCACTGTTAATCAGTGAGACTCCCACAGGGGTCACTGTTAATCAGTGACACTCCCCTAGGGTTCGTGTGTTAATGAGTGAGACTCCCTCAGGGTTCAGTGTTAATCATTGAGGCTCGCACAGGGTTCAGTGTTAATCAGTGAGACTCAAATTGGGTTCAGTGTTAATCAGTGAGACTCCCCTAGGGTCCGTGTGTTAATCAATGAGACTCCCATAGGGTTCAGTGTTAATCAGTGAGACTCCCACAGTGTTCAGGGTTAATCAGTGAGACTCTCACAGGGTTCAGTGTTAATCAGTGAGACTCCCATAGGGTTCAGTGTTAATCAGTGAGACTCCCAAAGGGTTCAGTGTTAATCAGTGAGACTCGCACAGAGTTCACTGTTAATCAATGGGACTCCCATAGGGTTCAGTGTTAATCAGTGAGACTCCCCTAGGGTCCGTGTGTTAATCAATGAGACTCCCATAGGGTTCAGTGTTAATCAGTGAGACTCCCACAGTGTTCAGGGTTAATCATTGAGGCTCCCACAGGGTTCAGTGTTAATTAATGAGACTCCCACAGGCTTCAGTGTTAATCAGTGAGACTCCCATAGGGTTCAGTGTTAATCACTGAGACTCCCCTAGGGTCCGTGTGTTAATCAATGAGACTCCCATAGGGTTCATTGTTAATCAGTGAGACTCCCACAGTGTTCAGGGTTAATCAGTGAGACTCCCACAGGGTTCAGTGTTAATCAGTGAGACTCCCACAGTGTTCAGGGTTAATCAGTGAGACTCCCACAGGCTTCAGTGTTAATCAGTGAGACTCCCACAGGGTTCAGTGTTAATCACTGATACTCCCATAGGGTTCAGTGACAATCACTGTGACTCCCATAGGGTTCAGTGTTAATCAGTAGGACTCCCATAGGGTTCAGTGTTAATCAGTGAGGCTCCCACAGGGTTCAGTGACAATCACTGAGACTCCCATAGGGTTCAGTGTTAATCAGTGAGACTCCCATAGGGTTCAGTGTTAATCAGTGAGACTCCCAAAGGGTTCAGTGTTAATCAGTGAGACTCCCACAGAGTTCACTGTTAATCAGTGAGACTCCCATAGGGTTCAGTGTTAATCAGTGACACTCCCCTAGGGTTCAGTGTTAATCTGTGAGACTCCCACAGGTTTCAGTGTTAATCAGTGAGACTCCCATAGGGTTCAGTGTTAATCAGTGAGACTCCCATAGGGTTCAGTGTTAATCAGTGAGACTCCCACAGTGTTCAGTGTTAATCAGTGAGACTCCCACAGGGTTTAGTGTTAATCAGTGAGACTCTCATAGGGTTCAGTGTTAATCAGTGAGACTCCCACAGGGTTCAGTGTTAATCAGTGAGACTCCCACATAGTTCAGTGTTAATCAGTGAGACGCCCACAGGGTTCAGTGTTAATCAGTGAGACTCCCATAGGGTTCAGTGACAATCAATGAGACTCCCATAGGGTTCAGTGTTAATCAGTGAGACTCCCATAGGGTTCAGTGTTAATCAGTGAGACTCCCACAGGGTTCAGTGACAATCACTGAGACTCCCATAGGGTTCAGTGTTAATCAGTGAGACTCCCATAGGGTTCAGTGTTAATCAGTGAGACTCCCAAAGGGTTCAGTGTTAATCAGTGAGACTCCCACAGAGTTCACTGTTAATCAATGGGACTCCCATAGGGTTCAGTGTTAATCAGTGACACTCCCCTAGGGTTCAATGTTAATCAGTGAGACTCCCAGAGGGTTCAGTGTTAATCAGTGAGACTCCTGTAGGGTTCAGTGTTAATCAGTGAGACTCCCATAGGGTTCAGTGTTAATCAGAGAGACTCCCATAGGGTTCAGTGTTAATCAGTGAGACTCCCATAGGGTTCAGTGTTAATCAGTGAGACTCCCATAGGGTTCAGTGTTATCCAGTGAGACTCCCACAGGTTTCAGTGTTAATCAGTGAGACTCCCATAGGGTTCAAAGTTAATCAGTGAGACTCCCATAGGGTTCAGTGTTCATCAGTGAGACTCCCACAGGGCTCAGTGTTAATCAGTGAGACTCCCACAGGGCTCAGTGTTAATCAGTGAGACTCTCATAGGGTTCACTGTTAATCAGTGAGACTCCCACAGGGTTCAGTGTTAATCAGTGAGACTCTCACATAGTTCAGTGTTAATCAGTGAGACTCCCATTGGGTTCAGTGTTAATCAGTGAGACTCCCACAGGGTTCAGTGTTAATCAGTGAGACTTCGACAGGGTTCAATGTTAATCAGTGAGACTCCCACAGGGTTCAGTGTTAATCAGTGAGACTCCCACAGGGTTCAGTGTTAATCACTGAGACTCCCATAGGGTTCAGTGACAATCACTGAGACTCCCATAGTGTTCAGTGTTAATCAGTGAGACTCCCATAGGGTTCAGTGTTAATCAGTGAGGCTCCCACAGATTTCAGTGACAATCACTGAGACTCCCATAGGGTTCAGTGTTAATCAGTGAGACTCCAATAGGGTTCAGTGTTAATCAGTGAGACTCCCATAGGGTTCAGTGTTGATCAGTGAGACTCCCACAGAGTCCACTGTTAATCAGTGAGACTCCCACAGGGTTCACTGTTAATCAGTGACACTCCCCTAGGGTTCGTGTGTTAATGAGTGAGACTCCCACAGGGTTCAGTGTTAATCAGTGAGACTCCCACAGGGTTCAGTGTTAATCAGTGAGACTCCCACAGTTTTCAGTGTTAATCAGTGAGACTCCCACAGGGTTCAGTGTTAATCAATGAGACTCCCACAGGGCTCAGTGTTAATCAGTGAGACTCCCGCAGGGCTCAGTGTTAATCAGTGAGACTCGCATAGGGTTCAGTGTTAATCAGTGAGACTCCCACAGGGTTCAGTGTTAATCAGTGAGACTCCCACATAGTTCAGTGTTAATCAGTGAGACTCCCATAGGGTTCAGTGTTAATCAATGAGACTCCCACAGTTTTCAGTGTTAATCAGTGAGACTCCCACAGGGTTCAGTGTTAATCATTGAGGCTCCCACAGGGTTCAGTGTTAATTAGTGAGACTCCCACAGGCTTCAGTGTTAATCAGTGAGACTCCCATAGGCTTCAGTGTTAATCAGTGAGACTCCCCTAGGGTCCGTGTGTTAATCAATGAGACTCCCATAGGGTTCAGTGTTAATCAGTGAGGCTCCCACAGGGTTCAGTGACAATCACTGAGACGCCCATAGGGTTCAGTGTTAATCAGTGAGACTCCAATAGGGTTCAGTGTTAATCAGTGAGACTCCCATAGGGTTCAGTGTTGATCAGTGAGACTCCCACAGAGTCCACTGTTAATCAGTGAGACTCCCACAGGGGTCACTGTTAATCAGTGACACTCCCCTAGGGTTCGTGTGTTAATGAGTGAGACTCCCTCAGGGTTCAGTGTTAATCATTGAGGCTCGCACAGGGTTCAGTGTTAATCAGTGAGACTCAAATTGGGTTCAGTGTTAATCAGTGAGACTCCCCTAGGGTCCGTGTGTTAATCAATGAGACTCCCATAGGGTTCAGTGTTAATCAGTGAGACTCCCACAGTGTTCAGGGTTAATCAGTGAGACTCTCACAGGGTTCAGTGTTAATCAGTGAGACTCCCATAGGGTTCAGTGTTAATCAGTGAGACTCCCAAAGGGTTCAGTGTTAATCAGTGAGACTCGCACAGAGTTCACTGTTAATCAATGGGACTCCCATAGGGTTCAGTGTTAATCAGTGAGACTCCCCTAGGGTCCGTGTGTTAATCAATGAGACTCCCATAGGGTTCAGTGTTAATCAGTGAGACTCCCACAGTGTTCAGGGTTAATCATTGAGGCTCCCACAGGGTTCAGTGTTAATTAGTGAGACTCCCACAGGCTTCAGTGTTAATCAGTGAGACTCCCATAGGGTTCAGTGTTAATCACTGAGACTCCCCTAGGGTCCGTGTGTTAATCAATGAGACTCCCATAGGGTTCATTGTTAATCAGTGAGACTCCCACAGTGTTCAGGGTTAATCAGTGAGACTCCCACAGGGTTCAGTGTTAATCAGTGAGACTCCCACAGTGTTCAGGGTTAATCAGTGAGACTCCCACAGGCTTCAGTGTTAATCAGTGAGACTCCCACAGGGTTCAGTGTTAATCACTGATACTCCCATAGGGTTCAGTGACAATCACTGTGACTCCCATAGGGTTCAGTGTTAATCAGTAGGACTCCCATAGGGTTCAGTGTTAATCAGTGAGGCTCCCACAGGGTTCAGTGACAATCACTGAGACTCCCATAGGGTTCAGTGTTAATCAGTGAGACTCCCATAGGGTTCAGTGTTAATCAGTGAGACTCCCAAAGGGTTCAGTGTTAATCAGTGAGACTCCCACAGAGTTCACTGTTAATCAGTGAGACTCCCATAGGGTTCAGTGTTAATCAGTGACACTCCCCTAGGGTTCAGTGTTAATCTGTGAGACTCCCACAGGTTTCAGTGTTAATCAGTGAGACTCCCATAGGGTTCAGTGTTAATCAGTGAGACTCCCATAGGGTTCAGTGTTAATCAGTGAGACTCCCACAGTGTTCAGTGTTAATCAGTGAGACTCCCACAGGGTTCAGTGTTAATCAGTGAGACTCTCATAGGGTTCAGTGTTAATCAGTGAGACTCCCACAGGGTTCAGTGTTAATCAGTGAGACTCCCACATAGTTCAGTGTTAATCAGTGAGACTCCCACAGGGTTCAGTGTTAATCAGTGAGACTCCCATAGGGTTCAGTGACAATCAATGAGACTCCCATAGGGTTCAGTGTTAATCAGTGAGACTCCCATAGGGTTCAGTGTTAATCAGTGAGACTCCCACAGGGTTCAGTGACAATCACTGAGACTCCCATAGGGTTCAGTGTTAATCAGTGAGACTCCCATAGGGTTCAGTGTTAATCAGTGAGACTCCCAAAGGGTTCAGTGTTAATCAGTGAGACTCCCACAGAGTTCACTGTTAATCAATGGGACTCCCATAGGGTTCAGTGTTAATCAGTGACACTCCCCTAGGGTTCAATGTTAATCAGTGAGACTCCCAGAGGGTTCAGTGTTAATCAGTGAGACTCCTGTAGGGTTCAGTGTTAATCAGTGAGACTCCCATAGGGTTCAGTGTTAATCAGAGAGACTCCCATAGGGTTCAGTGTTAATCAGTGAGACTCCCATAGGGTTCAGTGTTAATCAGTGAGACTCCAATAGGGTTCAGTGTTATCCAGTGAGACTCCCACAGGTTTCAGTGTTAATCAGTGAGACTCCCATAGGGTTCAAAGTTAATCAGTGAGACTCCCATAGGGTTCAGTGTTCATCAGTGAGACTCCCACAGGGCTCAGTGTTAATCAGTGAGACTCCCACAGGGCTCAGTGTTAATCAGTGAGACTCTCATAGGGTTCAGTGTTAATCAGTGAGACTCCCACAGGGTTCAGTGTTAATCAGTGAGACTCCCACATAGTTCAGTGTTAATCAGTGAGACTCCCATTGGGTTCAGTGTTAATCAGTGAGACTCCCACAGGGTTCAGTGTTAATCAGTGAGACTTCGACAGGGTTCAATGTTAATCACTGAGACTCCCATAGGGTTCAGTGACAATCACTGAGACTCCCATAGTGTTCAGTGTTAATCAGTGAGACTCCCATAGGGTTCAGTGTTAATCAGTGAGGCTCCCACAGATTTCAGTGACAATCACTGAGACTCCCATAGGGTTCAGTGTTAATCAGTGAGACTCCCATAGGGTTCAGTGTTGATCAGTGAGACTCCCACAGAGTCCACTGTTAATCAGTGAGACTCCCACAGGGTTCACTGTTAATCAGTGACACTCCCCTAGGGTTCGTGTGTTAATGAGTGAGACTCCCACAGGGTTCAGTGTTAATCAGTGAGACTCCCACAGGGTTCAGTGTTAATCAGTGAGACTCCCACAGTTTTCAGTGTTAATCAGTGAGACTCCCACAGGGTTTAGTAGTGTTAATCAATGAGACTCCCACAGGGCTCAGTGTTAATCAGTGAGACTCCCGCAGGGCTCAGTGTTAATCAGTGAGACTCGCATAGGGTTCAGTGTTAATCAGTGAGACTCCCACAGGGTTCAGTGTTAATCAGTGAGACTCCCACATAGTTTAGTGTTAATCAGTGAGACTCCCATAGGGTTCAGTGTTAATCAATGAGACTCCCACAGTTTTCAGTGTTAATCAGTGAGACTCCCACAGGGTTCAGTGTTAATCATTGAGGCTCCCACAGGGTTCAGTGTTAATTAGTGAGACTCCCACAGGCTTCAGTGTTAATCAGTGAGACTCCCATAGGCTTCAGTGTTAATCAGTGAGACTCCCCTAGGGTCCGTGTGTTAATCAATGAGACTCCCATAGGGTTCAGTGTTAATCAGTGAGGCTCCCACAGGGTTCAGTGACAATCACTGAGACGCCCATAGGGTTCAGTGTTAATCAGTGAGACTCCAATAGGGTTCAGTGTTAATCAGTGAGACTCCCATAGGGTTCAGTGTTGATCAGTGAGACTCCCACAGAGTCCACTGTTAATCAGTGAGACTCCCACAGGGGTCACTGTTAATCAGTGACACTCCCCTAGGGTTCGTATGTTAATGAGTGAGACTCCCACATAGTTCAGTGTTAATCAGTGAGACTCCCATAGGGTTCAGTGTTAATCAATGAGACTCCCACAGTTTTCAGTGTTAATCAGTGAGACTCACACAGGGTTCAGTGTTAATCATTGAGGCTCCCACAGGGTTCAGTGTTAATTAGTGAGACTCCCACAGGCTTCAGTGTTAATCAGTGAGACTCCCATAGGGTTCAGTGTTAATCACTGAGACTCCCCTAGGGTCCGTGTGTTAATCAATGAGACTCCCATAGGGTTCATTGTTAATCAGTGAGACTCCCACAGTGTTCAGGGTTAATCAGTGAGACTCCCACAGGGTTCAGTGTTAATTAGTGAGACTCCCACAGGGTTCAGTGTTAATCAGTGAGACTCCCACAGGGTTCAGTGTTAATCAGTGAGACTCCCATAGGGTTCAGTGTTAATCAGTGAGACTCACACCGGGTTCAGTGTTAATCATTGAGGCTCCCACAGGGTTCAGTGTTAATTAGTGAGACTCCCACAGGCTTCAGTGTTAATCAGTGAGACTCCCATAGGGTTCAGTGTTAATCAGTGAGACTCCCAGAGGGCTCAGTGTTAATCAGTGAGACTCCCATAGGGTTCAGTGTTAATCAGTGAGACTCCCACAGGGTTCAGTGTTAATCAGTGAGACTCCCACATAGTTCAGTGTTAATCAGTGAGACTCCCATAGGGTTCAGTGTTAATCAATGAGACTCCCACAGTTTTCAGTGTTAATCAGTGAGACTCACACAGGGTTCAGTGTTAATCATTGAGGCTCCCACAGGGTTCAGTGTTAATTAGTGAGACTCCCACAGGCTTCAGTGTTAATCAGTGAGACTCCCATAGGGTTCAGTGTTAATCACTGAGACTCCCCTAGGGTCCGTGTGTTAATCAATGAGACTCCCATAGGGTTCATTGTTAATCAGTGAGACTCCCACAGTGTTCAGGGTTAATCAGTGAGACTCCCACAGGGTTCAGTGTTAATTAGTGAGACTCCCACAGGGTTCAGTGTTAATCAGTGAGACTCCCACAGGGTTCAGTGTTAATCAGTGAGACTCCCATAGGGTTCAGTGTTAATCAGTGAGACTCCCAAAGGGTTCAGTGTTAATCAGTGAGACTCCCACAGAGTTCACTGTTAATCAATGGGACTCCCATAGGGTTCAGTGTTAATCAGTGACACTCCCCTAGGGTTCAGTGTTAATCAGTGAGACTCACAGAGGGTTCAGTGTTAATCAGTGAGACTCCCGTAGAGTTCAGTGTTAATCAGTGAGACTCCCATAGGGTTCAGTGTTAATCAGTGAGACTCCCATAGGGTTCAGTGTTAATCAGTGAGACTCCCATAGGGTTCAGTGTTAATCAGTGAGACTCCCACAGTGTTCAGTGTTAATCAGTGAGACTCCCACATGGTTCAGTGTTAATCAGTGAGACTCCCACAGGGTTCAGTGTTAATCAGTGAGACTCCCATAGGGTTCAGTGTTAATCAGTGAGACTCCCATAGGGTTCAGTGTTAATCAGTGAGACTCCCAAAGTGTTCAGTGTTAATCAGTGAGACTCCCACAGGGTTCAGTGTTAATCAGTGAGACTCTCATAGGGTTCAGTGTTAATCAGTGAGACTCCCACAGGGTTCAGTGTTAATCAGTGAGAATCCCACATAGTTCAGTGTTAATCAGTGAGACTCCCACAGGGTTCAGTGTTAATCAGTGAGACTCCCATAGGGTTCAGTGACAATCAATGAGACTCCCATAGGGTTCAGTGTTAATCAGTGGGACTCCCATAGGGTTCAGTGTTAATCAGTGAGGCTCCCACACGGTTCAGTGACAATCACTGAGACTCCCCTAGGGTTCAGTGTTAATCAGTGAGACTCCCATAGGGTTCAGTGTTAATCAGTGAGACTCCCAAAGGGTTCAGTGTTAATCAGTGAGACTCCCACAGAGTTCACTGTTAATCAATGGGACTCCCATAGGGTTCAGTGTTAATCAGTGACACTCCCCTAGGGTTCAGTGTTAATCAGTGAGACTCCCAGAAGGTTCAGTGTTAATCAGTGAGACTCCTGTAGGGTTCAGTGTTAATCAGGGAGACTCCCATAGGGTTCAGTGTTAATCAGAGAGACTCCCATAGGGTTCAGTGTTAATCAGTGAGACTCCCATAGGGTTCAGTGTTAATCAGTGAGACTCCCATAGGGTTCAGTGTTATCCAGTGAGACTCCCACAGGTTTCAGTGTTAATCAGTGAGACTCCCATAGGGTTCAAAGTTAATCAGTGAGACTCCCATAGGGTTCAGTGTTCATCAGGGAGACTCCCACAGGGCTCAGTGTTAATCAGTGAGACTCCCACAGGGCTCAGTGTTAATCAGTGAGACTCTCATAGGGTTCAGTGTTAATCAGTGAGACTCCCACAGTGTTCAGTGTTAATCAGTGAGACTCCCACATAGTTCAGTGTTAATCAGTGAGACTCCCATTGGGTTCAGTGTTAATCAGTGAGACTTCCACAGGGTTCAGTGTTAATCAGTGAGACTTCCACAGGGTGCAGTGTTAATCAGTGAGACTCCCACAGGGTTCAGTGTTAATCAGTGAGACTCCCACAGGGTTCAGTGTTAATCACTGAGACTCCCATAGGGTTCAGTGACAATCACTGAGACTCCCATAGGGTTCAGTGTTAATCAGTGAGACTCCCATAGGGTTCAGTGTTAATCAGTGAGGCTCCCACAGGGTTCAGTGAAAATCACTGAGACTCCCATAGGGTTCAGTGTTAATCAGTGAGACTCCAATAGGGTTCAGTGTTAATCAGTGAGACTCCCATAGGGTTCAGTGTTGATCAGTGAGACTCCCACAGAGTCCACTGTTAATCAGTGAGACTCCCACAGGGTTCACTGTTAATCAGTGACACTCCCCTAGGGTTCGTGTGTTAATGAGTGAGACCCCCACAGGGTTCAGTGTTAATCAGTGAGACTCCCACAGGGTTCAGTGTTAATCAGTGAGACTCAAATTGGGTTCAGTGTTAATCAGTGAGACTCCCACAGGGTTCAGTGTTAATCAGTGAGACTCCCACAGTTTTCAGTGTTAATCAGTGAGACTCCCACAGGGTTCAGTGTTAATCAATGAGACTCCCACAGGGCTCAGTGTTAATCAGTGAGACTCCCACAGGGCTCAGTGTTAATCAGTGAGACTCCCATAGGGTTCAGTGTTAATCAGTGAGACTCCCACAGGGTTCAGTGTTAATCAGTGAGACTCCCACATAGTTCAGTGTTAATCAGTGAGACTCCCATAGGGTTCAGTGTTAATCAATGAGACTCCCACAGGGTTCAGTGTTAATCAATGAGACTCCCACAGGGCTCAGTGTTAATCAGTGAGACTCCCGCATGGCTCAGTGTTAATCAGTGAGACTCCCATAGGGTTCAGTGTTAATCAGTGAGACTCCCACAGGGTTCAGTGTTAATCAGTGAGACTCCCACATAGTTCAGTGTTAATCAGTGAGACTCCCATAGGGTTCAGTGTTAATCAATGAGACTCCCACAGTTTTCAGTGTTAATCAGTGAGACTCCCACAGGGTTCAGTGTTAATCATTGAGGCTCCCACAGGGTTCAGTGTTAATTAGTGAGACTCCCACAGGCTTCAGTGTTAATCAGTGAGACTCCCATAGGGTTCAGTGTTAATCACTGAGACTCCCCTAGGGTCCGTGTGTTAATCAATGAGACTCCCATAGGGTTCAGTGTTAATCAGTGAGGCTCCCACAGGGTTCAGTGACAATCACTGAGACTCCCATAGGGTTCAGTGTTTATCAGTGAGACTCCAATAGGGTTCAGTGTTAATCAGTGAGACTCCCATAGGGTTCAGTGTTGATCAGTGAGACTCCCACAGAGTCCACTGTTAATCAGTGAGACTCCCACAGGGGTCACTGTTAATCAGTGACACTCCCCTAGGGTTCGTGTGTTAATGAGTGAGACTCCCACAGGGTTCAGTGTTTATCATTGAGGCTCCCACAGGGTTCAGTGTTAATCAGTGAGACTCAAATTGGGTTCAGTGTTAATCATTGAGGCTCCCACAGGGTTCAGTGTTAATTAGTGAGACTCCCACAGGCTTCAGTGTTAATCAGTGAGACTCCCATAGGGTTCAGTGTTAATCACTGAGACTCCCCTAGGGTCTGTGTGTTAATCAATGAGACTCCCATAGGGTTCATTGTTAATCAGTGAGACTCCCACAGTGTTCAGGGTTAATCAGTGAGACTCCCACAGGGTTCAGTGTTAATTAGTGAGACTCCCACAGGGTTCAGTGTTAATCAGTGAGACTCCCACAGGGTTCAGTGTTAATCAGTGAGACTCCCATAGGGTTCAGTGTTAATCAGTGAGACTCCCATAGGGTTCAGTGTTAATCAGTGAGACTCCCACAGAGTTCAGTGTTAATCAGTGCGACTCCCACAGGGTTCAGTGTTAATCAGTGAGACTCCCACAGGGTTCAGTGTTAATCAGTGAGACTCCCATAGGGTTCAGTGTTAATCAGTGAGACTCCCATAGGGTTCAGTGTTAATCAGTGAGACTCCCACAGGGTTCAGTGTTAATCAGTGAGACTCCCACATAGTTCAGTGTTAATCAGTGAGACTCCCATAGGGTTCAGTGTTAATCAATGAGACTCCCACAGTTTTCAGTGTTAATCAGTGAGACTCCCACAGGGTTCAGTGTTAATCATTGAGGCTCCCACAGGGTTCAGTGTTAATTAGTGAGACTCCCACAGGGTTCAGTGACAATCACTGAGACTCCCATAGGGTTCAGTGATAATCAGTGAGACTCCAATAGGGTTCAGTGTTAATCAGTGAGACTCCCATAGGGTTCAGTGTTGATCAGTGAGACTCCCACAGAGTCCACTGTTAATCAGTGAGACTCCCACAGGGGTCACTGTTAATCAGTGACACTCCCCTAGGGTTCGTGTGTTAATGAGTGAGACTCCCACAGGGTTCAGTGTTAATCATTGAGGCTCCCACAGGGTTCAGTGTTAATCAGTGAGACTCAAATTGGGTTCAGTGTTAATCATTGAGACTCCCACAGGGTTCAGTGTTAATCAGTGAGACTCCCACAGTTTTCAGTGTTAATCAGTGAGACTCCCACAGGGTTCAGTGTTAATCAATGAGACTCCCACAGGGCTCAGTGTTAATCAGTGAGACTCCCACAGCGCTCAGTGTTAATCAGTGAGACTCCAATAGGGTTCAGTGTTAATCAGTGAGACTCCCACAGGGTTCAGTGTTCATCAGTGAGACTCCCACATAGTTCAGTGTTAATCAGTGAGACTCCCATAGGGTTCAGTGTTAATCAATGAGACTCCCACAGTTTTCAGTGTTAATCAGTGAGACTCACACAGGGTTCAGTGTTAATCATTGAGGCTCCCACAGGGTTCAGTGTTAATTAGTGAGACTCCCACAGGCTTCAGTGTTAATCAGTGAGACTCCCATAGGGTTCAGTGTTAATCACTGAGACTCCCCTAGGGTCCGTGTGTTAATCAATGAGACTCCCATAGGGTTCATTATTAATCAGTGAGACTCCCACAGTGTTCAGGGTTAATCAGTGAGACTCCCACAGGGTTCAGTGTTAATTAGTGAGACTCCCACAGGGTTCAGTGTTAATCAGTGAGACTCCCATAGGGTTCAGTGTTAATCAGTGAGACTCCCATAGGGTTCAGTGTTAATCAGTGAGACTCCCAAAGTGTTCAGTGTTAATCAGTGAGACTCCCACAGGGTTCAGTGTTAATCAGTGAGACTCTCATAGGGTTCAGTGTTAATCAGTGAGACTCCCACAGGGTTCAGTGTTAATCAGTGAGAATCCCACATAGTTCAGTGTTAATCAGTGAGACTCCCACAGGGTTCAGTGTTAATCAGTGAGACTCCCATAGGGTTCAGTGACAATCAATGAGACTCCCATAGGGTTCAGTGTTAATCAGTGAGACTCCCATAGGGTTCAGTGTTAATCAGTGAGGCTCCCACACGGTTCAGTGACAATCACTGAGACTCCCCTAGGGTTCAGTGTTAATCAGTGAGACTCCCATAGGGTTCAGTGTTAATCAGTGAGACTCCCAAAGGGTTCAGTGTTAATCAGTGAGACTCCCACAGAGTTCACTGTTAATCAATGGGACTCCCATAGGGTTCAGTGTTAATCAGTGACACTCCCCTAGGGTTCAGTGTTAATCAGTGAGACTCCCAGAAGGTTCAGTGTTAATCAGTGAGACTCCTGTAGGGTTCAGTGTTAATCAGGGAGACTCCCATAGGGTTCAGTGTTAATCAGAGAGACTCCCATAGGGTTCAGTGTTAATCAGTGAGACTCCCATAGGGTTCAGTGTTAATCAGTGAGACTCCCATAGGGTTCAGTGTTATCCAGTGAGACTCCCACAGGTTTCAGTGTTAATCAGTGAAACTCCCATAGGGTTCAAAGTTAATCAGTGAGACTCCCATAGGGTTCAGTGTTCATCAGGGAGACTCCCACAGGGCTCAGTGTTAATCAGTGAGACTCCCACAGGGCTCAGTGTTAATCAGTGAGACTCTCATAAGGTTCAGTGTTAATCAGTGAAACTCCCACAGTGTTCAGTGTTAATCAGTGAGACTCCCACATAGTTCAGTGTTAATCAGTGAGACTCCCATTGGGTTCAGTGTTAATTAGTGAGACTTCCACAGGGTTCAGTGTTAATCAGTGAGACTTCCACAGGGTTCAGTGTTAATCAGTGAGACTCCCACAGGGTTCAGTGTTAATCAGTGAGACTCCCACAGGGTTCAGTGTTAATCACTGAGACTCCCATAGGGTTCAGTGACAATCACTGAGACTCCCATAGGGTTCAGTGTTAATCAGTGAGACTCCCATAGGGTTCAGTGTTAATCAGTGAGGCTCCCACAGGGTTCAGTGAAAATCACTGAGACTCCCATAGGGTTCAGTGTTAATCAGTGAGACTCCAATAGGGTTCAGTGTTAATCAGTGAGACTCCCATAGGGTTCAGTGTTGATCAGTGAGACTCCCACAGAGTCCACTGTTAATCAGTGAGACTCCCACAGGGTTCACTGTTAATCAGTGACACTCCCCTAGGGTTCGTGTGTTAATGAGTGAGACCCCCACAGGGTTCAGTGTTAATCAGTGAGACTCCCACAGGGTTCAGTGTTAATCAGTGAGACTCAAATTGGGTTCAGTGTTAATCAGTGAGACTCCCACAGGGTTCAGTGTTAATCAGTGAGACTCCCACAGTTTTCAGTGTTAATCAGTGATACTCCCACAGGGTTCAGTGTTAATCAATGAGACTCCCACAGGGCTCAGTGTTAATCAGTGAGACTCCCACAGGGCTCAGTGTTAATCAGTGAGACTCCCATAGGGTTCAGTGTTAATCAGTGAGACTCCCACAGGGTTCAGTGTTAATCAGTGAGACTCCCACATAGTTCAGTGTTAATCAGTGAGACTCCCATAGGGTTCAGTGTTAATCAATGAGACTCCCACAGGGTTCAGTGTTAATCAATGAGACTCCCACAGGGCTCAGTGTTAATCAGTGAGACTCCCGCATGGCTCAGTGTTAATCAGTGAGACTCCCATAGGGTTCAGTGTTAATCAGTGAGACTCCCACAGGGTTCAGTGTTAATCAGTGAGACTCCCACATAGTTCAGTGTTAATCAGTGAGACTCCCATAGGGTTCAGTGTTAATCAATGAGACTCCCACAGTTTTCAGTGTTAATCAGTGAGACTCCCACAGGGTTCAGTGTTAATCATTGAGGCTCCCACAGGGTTCAGTGTTAATTAGTGAGACTCCCACAGGCTTCAGTGTTAATCAGTGAGACTCCCATAGGGTTCAGTGTTAATCACTGAGACTCCCCTAGGGTCCGTGTGTTAATCAATGAGACTCCCATAGGGTTCAGTGTTAATCAGTGAGGCTCCCACAGGGTTCAGTGACAATCACTGAGACTCCCATAGGGTTCAGTGTTTATCAGTGAGACTCCAATAGGGTTCAGTGTTAATCAGTGAGACTCCCATAGGGTTCAGTGTTGATCAGTGAGACTCCCACAGAGTCCACTGTTAATCAGTGAGACTCCCACAGGGGTCACTGTTAATCAGTGACACTCCCCTAGGGTTCGTGTGTTAATGAGTGAGACTCCCACAGGGTTCAGTGTTTATCATTGAGGCTCCCACAGGGTTCAGTGTTAATCAGTGAGACTCAAATTGGGTTCAGTGTTAATCATTGAGGCTCCCACAGGGTTCAGTGTTAATTAGTGAGACTCCCACAGGCTTCAGTGTTAATCAGTGAGACTCCCATAGGGTTCAGTGTTAATCACTGAGACTCCCCTAGGGTTCAGTGTTAATCAGTGAGACTCCCATAGGGTTCAGTGTTAATCAGTGAGACTCCCAAAGGGTTCAGTGTTAATCAGTGAGACTCCCACAGAGTTCACTGTTAATCAATGGGACTCCCATAGGGTTCAGTGTTAATCAGTGACACTCCCCTAGGGTTCAGTGTTAATCAGTGAGACTCCCAGAAGGTTCAGTGTTAATCAGTGAGACTCCTGTAGGGTTCAGTGTTAATCAGGGAGACTCCCATAGGGTTCAGTGTTAATCAGAGAGACTCCCATAGGGTTCAGTGTTAATCAGTGAGACTCCCATAGGGTTCAGTGTTAATCAGTGAGACTCCCATAGGGTTCAGTGTTATCCAGTGAGACTCCCACAGGTTTCAGTGTTAATCAGTGAGACTCCCATAGGGTTCAAAGTTAATCAGTGAGACTCCCATAGGGTTCAGTGTTCATCAGGGAGACTCCCACAGGGCTCAGTGTTAATCAGTGAGACTCCCACAGGGCTCAGTGTTAATCAGTGAGACTCTCATAAGGTTCAGTGTTAATCAGTGAGACTCCCACAGTGTTCAGTGTTAATCAGTGAGACTCCCACATAGTTCAGTGTTAATCAGTGAGACTCCCATTGGGTTCAGTGTTAATCAGTGAGACTTCCACAGGGTTCAGTGTTAATCAGTGAGACTTCCACAGGGTTCAGTGTTAATCAGTGAGACTCCCACAGGGTTCAGTGTTAATCAGTGAGACTCCCACAGGGTTCAGTGTTAATCACTGAGACTCCCATAGGGTTCAGTGACAATCACTGAGACTCCCATAGGGTTCAGTGTTAATCAGTGAGACTCCCATAGGGTTCAGTGTTAATCAGTGAGGCTCCCACAGGGTTCAGTGAAAATCACTGAGACTCCCATAGGGTTCAGTGTTAATCAGTGAGACTCCAATAGGGTTCAGTGTTAATCAGTGAGGCTCCCATAGGGTTCAGTGTTGATCAGTGAGACTCCCACAGAGTCCACTGTTAATCAGTGAGACTCCCACAGGGTTCACTGTTAATCAGTGACACTCCCCTAGGGTTCGTGTGTTAATGAGTGAGACCCCCACAGGGTTCAGTGTTAATCAGTGAGACTCCCACAGGGTTCAGTGTTAATCAGTGAGACTCAAATTGGGTTCAGTGTTAATCAGTGAGACTCCCACAGGGTTCAGTGTTAATCAGTGAGACTCCCACAGTTTTCAGTGTTAATCAGTGAGACTCCCACAGGGTTCAGTGTTAATCAATGAGACTCCCACAGGGCTCAGTGTTAATCAGTGAGACTCCCACAGGGCTCAGTGTTAATCAGTGAGACTCCCATAGGGTTCAGTGTTAATCAGTGAGACTCCCACAGGGTTCAGTGTTAATCAGTGAGACTCCCACATAGTTCAGTGTTAATCAGTGAGACTCCCATAGGGTTCAGTGTTAATCAATGAGACTCCCACAGGGTTCAGTGTTAATCAATGAGACTCCCACAGGGCTCAGTGTTAATCAGTGAGACTCCCGCATGGCTCAGTGTTAATCAGTGAGACTCCCATAGGGTTCAGTGTTAATCAGTGAGACTCCCACAGGGTTCAGTGTTAATCAGTGAGACTCCCACATAGTTCAGTGTTAATCAGTGAGACTCCCATAGGGTTCAGTGTTAATCAATGAGACTCCCACAGTTTTCAGTGTTAATCAGTGAGACTCCCACAGGGTTCAGTGTTAATCATTGAGGCTCCCACAGGGTTCAGTGTTAATTAGTGAGACTCCCACAGGCTTCAGTGTTAATCAGTGAGACTCCCATAGGGTTCAGTGTTAATCACTGAGACTCCCCTAGGGTCCGTGTGTTAATCAATGAGACTCCCATAGGGTTCAGTGTTAATCAGTGAGGCTCCCACAGGGTTCAGTGACAATCACTGAGACTCCCATAGGGTTCAGTGTTTATCAGTGAGACTCCAATAGGGTTCAGTGTTAATCAGTGAGACTCCCATAGGGTTCAGTGTTGATCAGTGAGACTCCCACAGAGTCCACTGTTAATCAGTGAGACTCCCACAGGGGTCACTGTTAATCAGTGACACTCCCCTAGGGTTCGTGTGTTAATGAGTGAGACTCCCACAGGGTTCAGTGTTTATCATTGAGGCTCCCACAGGGTTCAGTGTTAATCAGTGAGACTCAAATTGGGTTCAGTGTTAATCATTGAGGCTCCCACAGGGTTCAGTGTTAATTAGTGAGACTCCCACAGGCTTCAGTGTTAATCAGTGAGACTCCCATAGGGTTCAGTGTTAATCACTGAGACTCCCCTAGGGTCTGTGTGTTAATCAATGAGACTCCCATAGGGTTCATTGTTAATCAGTGAGACTCCCACAGTGTTCAGGGTTAATCAGTGAGACTCCCACAGGGTTCAGTGTTAATTAGTGAGACTCCCACAGGGTTCAGTGTTAATCAGTGAGACTCCCACAGGGTTCAGTGTTAATCAGTGAGACTCCCATAGGGTTCAGTGTTAATCAGTGAGACTCCCAAAGGGTTCAGTGTTAATCAGTGAGACTCCCACAGAGTTCAGTGTTAATCAGTGCGACTCCCACAGGGTTCAGTGTTAATCAGTGAGACTCCCACAGGGTTCAGTGTTAATCAGTGAGACTCCCATAGGGTTCAGTGTTAATCAGTGAGACTCCCATAGGGTTCAGTGTTAATCAGTGAGACTCCCACAGGGTTCAGTGTTAATCAGTGAGACTCCCACATAGTTCAGTGTTAATCAGTGAGACTCCCATAGGGTTCAGTGTTAATCAATGAGACTCCCACAGTTTTCAGTGTTAATCAGTGAGACTCCCACAGGGTTCAGTGTTAATCATTGAGGCTCCCACAGGGTTCAGTGTTAATTAGTGAGACTCCCACAGGGTTCAGTGACAATCACTGAGACTCCCATAGGGTTCAGTGTTAATCAGTGAGACTCCAATATGGTTCATTGTTAATCAGTGAGACTCCCATAGGGTTCAGTGTTGATCAGTGAGACTCCCACAGAGTCCACTGTTAATCAGTGAGACTCCCACAGGGGTCACTGTTAATCAGTGACACTCCCCTAGGGTTCGTGTGTTAATGAGTGAGACTCCCACAGGGTTCAGTGTTAATCATTGAGGCTCCCACAGGGTTCAGTGTTAATCAGTGAGACTCAAATTGGGTTCAGTGTTAATCATTGAGACTCCCACAGGGTTCAGTGTTAATCAGTGAGACTCCCACAGTTTTCAGTGTTAATCAGTGAGACTCCCACAGGGTTCAGTGTTAATCAATGAGACTCCCACAGGGCTCAGTGTTAATCAGTGAGACTCCCACAGGGCTCAGTGTTAATCAGTGAGACTCCCATAGGGTTCAGTGTTAATCAGTGAGACTCCCACAGGGTTCAGTGTTCATCAGTGAGACTCCCACAGTTTTCAGTGTTAATCAGTGAGACTCACACAGGGTTCAGTGTAAATCATTGAGGCTCCCACAGGGTTCAGTGTTAATTAGTGAGACTCCCACAGGCTTCAGTGTTAATCAGTGAGACTCCCATAGGGTTCAGTGTTAATCACTGAGACTCCCCTAGGGTCCGTGTGTTAATCAATGAGACTCCCATAGGGTTCATTGTTAATCAGTGAGACTCCCACAGTGTTCAGGGTTAATCAGTGAGACTCCCACAGGGTTCAGTGTTAATTAGTGAGACTCCCACAGGGTTCAGTGTTAATCAGTGAGACTCCCACAGGGTTCAGTGTTAATCAGTGAGACTCCCATAGGGTTCAGTGTTAATCAGTGAGACTCCCAAAGGGTTCAGCGTTAATCAGTGAGACTCCCACAGAGTTCACTGTTAATCAATGGGACTCCCATAGGGTTCAGTATTAATCAGTGACACTCCCCTAGGGTTCAGTGTTAATCAGTGAGACTCCCAGAGGGTTCAGTGTTAATCAGTGAGACTCCCGTAGAGTTCAGTGTTAATCAGTGAGACTCCCATAGGGTTCAGTGTTAATCAGTGAGACACCCATAGGGTTCAGTGTTAATCAGTGAGACTCCCATAGGGTTCAGTGTTAATCAGTGAGACTCCCACAGTGTTCAGTGTTAATCAGTGAGACTCCCACAGGGTTCAGTGTTAATCAGTGAGACTCTCATAGGGTTCAGTGTTAATCAGTGAGACTCCCACAGGGTTCAGTGTTAATCAGTGAGACTCCCATAGGGTTCAGTGTTAATCAGTGAGACTCCCATAGGGTTCAGTGTTAATCAGTGAGACTCCCAAAGTGTTCAGTGTTAATCAGTGAGACTCCCACAGGGTTCAGTGTTAATCAGTGAGACTCTCATAGGGTTCAGTGTTAATCAGTGAGACTCCCACAGGGTTCAGTGTTAATCAGTGAGAATCCCACATAGTTCAGTGTTAATCAGTGAGACTCCCACAGGGTTCAGTGTTAATCAGTGAGACTCCCATAGGGTTCAGTGACAATCAATGAGACTCCCATAGGGGTCAGTGTTAATCAGTGAGACTCCCATAGGGTTCAGTGTTAATCAGTGAGGCTCCCACAGGGTTCAGTGACAATCACTGAGACTCCCATAGGGTTCAGTGTTAATCAGTGAGACTCCCATAGGGTTCAGTGTTAATCAGTGAGGCTCCCACAGGGTTCAGTGACAATCACTGAGACTCCCATAGGGTTCAGTGTTAATCAGTGAGACTCCAATAGGGTTCAGTGTTAATCAGTGAGACTCCCATAGGGTTCAGTGTTGATCAGTGAGACTCCCACAGGGTTCAGTGTTAATCAGTGAGACTCAAATTGGGTTCAGTGTTAATCAGTGAGACTCCCACAGGGTTCAGTGTTAATCAGTGAGACTCCCACAGTTTTCAGTGTTAATCAGTGAGACTCCCACAGGGTTCAGTGTTAATCAATGAGACTCCCACAGGGCTCAGTGTTAATCAGTGAGACTCCCACAGGGTTCAGTGTTAATCAGTGAGACTCCCACAGTTTTCAGTGTTAATCAGTGAGACTCCCACAGGGTTCAGTGTTAATCAATGGGACTCCCACAGGGCTCAGTGTTAATCAGTGAGACTCCCACAGGGCTCAGTGTTAATCAGTGAGACTCCCATAGGGTTCAGTGTTAATCAGTGAGACTCCCACAGGGTTCAGTGTTAATCAGTGAGACTCCCACAGTTTTCAGTGTTAATCATTGAGACTCCCACAGGGTTCAGTGTTAATCAATGAGACTCCCACAGGGCTCAGTGTTAATCAGTGAGACTCCCACAGGGCTCAGTGTTAATCAGTGAGACTCCCATAGGGTTCAGTGTTAATCAGTGAGACTCCCACAGGGTTCAGTGTTAATCAGTGAGACTCCCACATAGTTCAGTGTTAATCAGTGAGACTCCCATAGGGTTCAGTGTTAATCAATGAGACTCCCACAGTTTTCAGTGTTAATCAGTGAGACTCCCATAGGGTTCAGTGTTAAACAGTGAGGCTCCCACAGGGTTCAGTGACAATCACTGAGAATCCCATAGGGTTCAGTGTTCATCAGTGAGACTCCAATAGGGTTCAGTGTTAATCAGTGAGACTCCCATAGGGTTCAGTGTTGATCAGTGAGACTCCCACAGAGTCCACTGTTAATCAGTGAGACTCCCACAGGGTTCACTGTTAATCAGTGACACTCCCCTAGGGTTCGTGTGTTAATGAGTGAGACCCCCACAGGGTTCAGTGTTAATCAGTGAGACTCCCACAGGGTTCAGTGTTAATCAGTGAGACTCCCATAGGGTTCAGTGTTAATCAATGAGACTCCCACAGTTTTCAGTGTTAATCAGTGAGACTCCCACAGGGTTCAGTGTTAATCATTGAGGCTCCCACAGGGTTCAGTGTTAATTAGTGAGACTCCCACAGGGTTCAGTGACAATCACTGAGACTCCCATAGGGTTCAGTGTTAATCAGTGAGACTCCAATATGGTTCATTGTTAATCAGTGAGACTCCCATAGGGTTCAGTGTTGATCAGTGAGACTCCCACAGAGTCCACTGTTAATCAGTGAGACTCCCACAGGGGTCACTGTTAATCAGTGACACTCCCCTAGGGTTCGTGTGTTAATGAGTGAGACTCCCACAGGGTTCAGTGTTAATCATTGAGGCTCCCACAGGGTTCAGTGTTAATCAGTGAGACTCAAATTGGGTTCAGTGTTAATCATTGAGACTCCCACAGGGTTCAGTGTTAATCAGTGAGACTCCCACAGTTTTCAGTGTTAATCAGTGAGACTCCCACAGGGTTCAGTGTTAATCAATGAGACTCCCACAGGGCTCAGTGTTAATCAGTGAGACTCCCACAGGGCTCAGTGTTAATCAGTGAGACTCCCATAGGGTTCAGTGTTAATCAGTGAGACTCCCACAGGGTTCAGTGTTCATCAGTGAGACTCCCACAGTTTTCAGTGTTAATCAGTGAGACTCACACAGGGTTCAGTGTAAATCATTGAGGCTCCCACAGGGTTCAGTGTTAATTAGTGAGACTCCCACAGGCTTCAGTGTTAATCAGTGAGACTCCCATAGGGTTCAGTGTTAATCACTGAGACTCCCCTAGGGTCCGTGTGTTAATCAATGAGACTCCCATAGGGTTCATTGTTAATCAGTGAGACTCCCACAGTGTTCAGGGTTAATCAGTGAGACTCCCACAGGGTTCAGTGTTAATTAGTGAGACTCCCACAGGGTTCAGTGTTAATCAGTGAGACTCCCACAGGGTTCAGTGTTAATCAGTGAGACTCCCATAGGGTTCAGTGTTAATCAGTGAGACTCCCAAAGGGTTCAGCGTTAATCAGTGAGACTCCCACAGAGTTCACTGTTAATCAATGGGACTCCCATAGGGTTCAGTATTAATCAGTGACACTCCCCTAGGGTTCAGTGTTAATCAGTGAGACTCCCAGAGGGTTCAGTGTTAATCAGTGAGACTCCCGTAGAGTTCAGTGTTAATCAGTGAGACTCCCATAGGGTTCAGTGTTAATCAGTGAGACACCCATAGGGTTCAGTGTTAATCAGTGAGACTCCCATAGGGTTCAGTGTTAATCAGTGAGACTCCCACAGTGTTCAGTGTTAATCAGTGAGACTCCCACAGGGTTCAGTGTTAATCAGTGAGACTCTCATAGGGTTCAGTGTTAATCAGTGAGACTCCCACAGGGTTCAGTGTTAATCAGTGAGACTCCCATAGGGTTCAGTGTTAATCAGTGAGACTCCCATAGGGTTCAGTGTTAATCAGTGAGACTCCCAAAGTGTTCAGTGTTAATCAGTGAGACTCCCACAGGGTTCAGTGTTAATCAGTGAGACTCTCATAGGGTTCAGTGTTAATCAGTGAGACTCCCACAGGGTTCAGTGTTAATCAGTGAGAATCCCACATAGTTCAGTGTTAATCAGTGAGACTCCCACAGGGTTCAGTGTTAATCAGTGAGACTCCCATAGGGTTCAGTGACAATCAATGAGACTCCCATAGGGTTCAGTGTTAATCAGTGAGACTCCCATAGGGTTCAGTGTTAATCAGTGAGGCTCCCACAGGGTTCAGTGACAATCACTGAGACTCCCATAGGGTTCAGTGTTAATCAGTGAGACTCCCATAGGGTTCAGTGTTAATCAGTGAGGCTCCCACAGGGTTCAGTGACAATCACTGAGACTCCCATAGGGTTCAGTGTTAATCAGTGAGACTCCAATAGGGTTCAGTGTTAATCAGTGAGACTCCCATAGGGTTCAGTGTTGATCAGTGAGACTCCCACAGGGTTCAGTGTTAATCAGTGAGACTCAAATTGGGTTCAGTGTTAATCAGTGAGACTCCCACAGGGTTCAGTGTTAATCAGTGAGACTCCCACAGTTTTCAGTGTTAATCAGTGAGACTCCCACAGGGTTCAGTGTTAATCAATGAGACTCCCACAGGGCTCAGTGTTAATCAGTGAGACTCCCACAGGGTTCAGTGTTAATCAGTGAGACTCCCACAGTTTTCAGTGTTAATCAGTGAGACTCCCACAGGGTTCAGTGTTAATCAATGGGACTCCCACAGGGCTCAGTGTTAATCAGTGAGACTCCCACAGGGCTCAGTGTTAATCAGTGAGACTCCCATAGGGTTCAGTGTTAATCAGTGAGACTCCCACAGGGTTCAGTGTTAATCAGTGAGACTCCCACAGTTTTCAGTGTTAATCAGTGAGACTCCCACAGGGTTCAGTGTTAATCAATGAGACTCCCACAGGGCTCAGTGTTAATCAGTGAGACTCCCACAGGGCTCAGTGTTAATCAGTGAGACTCCCATAGGGTTCAGTGTTAATCAGTGAGACTCCCACAGGGTTCAGTGTTAATCAGTGAGACTCCCACATAGTTCAGTGTTAATCAGTGAGACTCCCATAGGGTTCAGTGTTAATCAATGAGACTCCCACAGTTTTCAGTGTTAATCAGTGAGACTCCCATAGGGTTCAGTGTTAAACAGTGAGGCTCCCACAGGGTTCAGTGACAATCACTGAGAATCCCATAGGGTTCAGTGTTCATCAGTGAGACTCCAATAGGGTTCAGTGTTAATCAGTGAGACTCCCATAGGGTTCAGTGTTGATCAGTGAGACTCCCACAGAGTCCACTGTTAATCAGTGAGACTCCCACAGGGTTCACTGTTAATCAGTGACACTCCCCTAGGGTTCGTGTGTTAATGAGTGAGACCCCCACAGGGTTCAGTGTTAATCAGTGAGACTCCCACAGGGTTCAGTGTTAATCAGTGAGACTCAAATTGGGTTCAGTGTTAATCAGTGAGACTCCCACAGGGTTCAGTGTTAATCAGTGAGACTCCCACAGTTTTCAGTGTTAATCAGTGAGACTCCCACAGTTTTCAGTGTTAATCAGTGAGACTCCCACAGGGTTCAGTGTTAATCAATGAGACTCCCACAGGGCTCAGTGTTAATCAGTGAGACTCCCACAGGGCTCAGTGTTAATCAGTGAGACTCCCATAGGGTTCAGTGTTAATCAGTGAGACTCCCACAGGGTTCAGTGTTAATCAGTGAGACTCCCACAGGGTTCAGTGACAATCACTGAGACTCCCATAGGGTTCAGTGTTAATCAGTGAGACTCCAATAGGGTTCAGTGTTAATCAGTGAGACTCCCATAGGGTTCACTGTTGATCAGTGAGACTCCCACAGAGTCCACTGTTAATCAGTGAGACTCCCACAGGGGTCACTGTTAATCAGTGACACTCACCTAGGGTTCGTGTGTTAATGAGTGAGACTCCCTCAGGGTTCAGTGTTAATCATTGAGGCTCCCACAGGGTTCAGTGTTAATCAGTGAGACTCAAATTGGGTTCAGTGTTAATCAGTGAGACTCCCACAGGGTTCAGTGTTAATCAGTGAGACTCCCACAGTTTTCAGTGTTAATCAGTGAGACTCCCACAGGGTTCAGTGTTAATCAATGAGACTCCCACAGGGCTCAGTGTTAATCAGTGAGACTCCCACAGGGTTCAGTGTTAATCAGTGAGACTCCCATAGGGTTCAGTGTTAATCAGTGAGACTCCCAAAGGGTTCAGCGTTAATCAGTGAGACTCCCACAGAGTTCACTGTTAATCAATGGGACTCCCATAGGGTTCAGTGTTAATCAGTGACACTCCCCTAGGGTTCAGTGTTAATCAGTGAGACTCCCAGAGGTTTCAGTGTTAATCAGTGAGACTCCCGTAGAGTTCAGTGTTAATCAGTGAGACTCCCATAGGGTTCAGTGTTAATCAGTGAGACACCCATAGGGTTCAGTGTTAATCAGTGAGACTCCCATAGGGTTCAGTGTTAATCAGTGAGACTCCCACAGTGTTCAGTGTTAATCAGTGAGACTCCCACAGGGTTCAGTGTTAATCAGTGAGACTCTCATAGGGTTCAGTGTTAATCAGTGAGACTCCCACAGGGTTCAGTGTTAATCAGTGAGACTCCCATAGGGTTCAGTGTTAATCAGTGAGACTCCCATAGGGTTCAGTGTTAATCAGAGAGACTCCCAAAGTGTTCAGTGTTAATCAGTGAGACTCCCACAGGGTTCAGTGTTAATCAGTGAGACTCTCATAGGGTTCAGTGTTAATCAGTGAGACTCCCACAGGGTTCAGTGTTAATCAGTGAGAATCCCACATAGTTCAGTGTTAATCAGTGAGACTCCCACAGGGTTCAGTGTTAATCAGTGAGACTCCCATAGGGTTCAGTGACAATCAATGAGACTCCCATAGGGTTCAGTGTTAATCAGTGAGACTCCCATAGGGTTCAGTGTTAATCAGTGAGGCTCCCACAGGGTTCAGTGACAATCACTGAGACTCCCATAGGGTTCAGTGTTAATCAGTGAGACTCCCATAGGGTTCAGTGTTAATCAGTGAGACTCCCAAAGGGTTCAGTGTTAATCAGTGAGACTCCCACAGAGTTCACTGTTAATCAATGGGACTCCCATAGGGTTCAGTGTTAATCAGTGACACTCCCCTAGGGTTCAGTGTTAAGCAGTGAGACTCCCAGAAGGTTCAGTGTTAATCAGTGAGACTCCTGTAGGGTTCAGTGTTAATCAGGGAGACTCCCATAGGGTTCAGTGTTAATCAGAGAGACTCCCATAGGGTTCAGTGTTAATCAGTGAGACTCCCATAGGGTTCAGTGTTATCCAGTGAGACTCCCACAGGTTTCAGTGTTAATCAGTGAGACTCCCATAGGGTTCAAAGTTAATCAGTGAGACTCCCATAGGGTTCAGTGTTCATCAGTGAGACTCCCACAGGGCTCAGTGTTAATCAGTGAGACTCCCACAGGGCTCAGTGTTAATCAGTGAGACTCTCATAGGGTTCAGTGTTAATCAGTGAGACTCCCACAGTGTTCAGTGTTAATCAGTGAGACTCCCACATAGTTCAGTGTTAATCAGTGAGACTCCCATTGGGTTCAGTGTTAATCAGTGAGACTCCCAAAGGGTTCAGCGTTAATCAGTGAGACTCCCACAGAGTTCACTGTTAATCAATGGGACTCCCATAGGGTTCAGTATTAATCAGTGACACTCCCCTAGGGTTCAGTGTTAATCAGTGAGACTCCCAGAGGGTTCAGTGTTAATCAGTGAGACTCCCGTAGAGTTCAGTGTTAATCAGTGAGACTCCCATAGGGTTCAGTGTTAATCAGTGAGACACCCATAGGGTTCAGTGTTAATCAGTGAGACTCCCATAGGGTTCAGTGTTAATCAGTGAGACTCCCACAGTGTTCAGTGTTAATCAGTGAGACTCCCACAGGGTTCAGTGTTAATCAGTGAGACTCTCATAGGGTTCAGTGTTAATCAGTGAGACTCCCACAGGGTTCAGTGTTAATCAGTGAGACTCCCATAGGGTTCAGTGTTAATCAGTGAGACTCCCATAGGGTTCAGTGTTAATCAGTGAGACTCCCAAAGGGTTCAGTGTTAATCAGTGAGACTCCCACAGAGTTCACTGTTAATCAATGGGACTCCCATAGGGTTCAGTGTTAATCAGTGACACTCCCCTAGGGTTCAGTGTTAAGCAGTGAGACTCCCAGAAGGTTCAGTGTTAATCAGTGAGACTCCTGTAGGGTTCAGTGTTAATCAGGGAGACTCCCATAGGGTTCAGTGTTAATCAGAGAGACTCCCATAGGGTTCAGTGTTAATCAGTGAGACTCCCATAGGGTTCAGTGTTATCCAGTGAGACTCCCACAGGTTTCAGTGTTAATCAGTGAGACTCCCATAGGGTTCAAAGTTAATCAGTGAGACTCCCATAGGGTTCAGTGTTCATCAGTGAGACTCCCACAGGGCTCAGTGTTAATCAGTGAGACTCCCACAGGGCTCAGTGTTAATCAGTGAGACTCTCATAGGGTTCAGTGTTAATCAGTGAGACTCCCACAGTGTTCAGTGTTAATCAGTGAGACTCCCACATAGTTCAGTGTTAATCAGTGAGACTCCCATTGGGTTCAGTGTTAATCAGTGAGACTCCCAAAGGGTTCAGCGTTAATCAGTGAGACTCCCACAGAGTTCACTGTTAATCAATGGGACTCCCATAGGGTTCAGTATTAATCAGTGACACTCCCCTAGGGTTCAGTGTTAATCAGTGAGACTCCCAGAGGGTTCAGTGTTAATCAGTGAGACTCCCGTAGAGTTCAGTGTTAATCAGTGAGACTCCCATAGGGTTCAGTGTTAATCAGTGAGACACCCATAGGGTTCAGTGTTAATCAGTGAGACTCCCATAGGGTTCAGTGTTAATCAGTGAGACTCCCACAGTGTTCAGTGTTAATCAGTGAGACTCCCACAGGGTTCAGTGTTAATCAGTGAGACTCTCATAGGGTTCAGTGTTAATCAGTGAGACTCCCACAGGGTTCAGTGTTAATCAGTGAGACTCCCATAGGGTTCAGTGTTAATCAGTGAGACTCCCATAGGGTTCAGTGTTAATCAGTGAGACTCCCAAAGTGTTCAGTGTTAATCAGTGAGACTCCCACAGGGTTCAGTGTTAATCAGTGAGACTCTCATAGGGTTCAGTGTTAATCAGTGAGACTCCCACAGGGTTCAGTGTTAATCAGTGAGAATCCCACATAGTTCAGTGTTAATCAGTGAGACTCCCACAGGGTTCAGTGTTAATCAGTGAGACTCCCATAGGGTTCAGTGACAATCAATGAGACTCCCATAGGGTTCAGTGTTAATCAGTGAGACTCCCATAGGGTTCAGTGTTAATCAGTGAGGCTCCCACAGGGTTCAGTGACAATCACTGAGACTCCCATAGGGTTCAGTGTTAATCAGTGAGACTCCCATAGGGTTCAGTGTTAATCAGTGAGGCTCCCACAGGGTTCAGTGACAATCACTGAGACTCCCATAGGGTTCAGTGTTAATCAGTGAGACTCCAATAGGGTTCAGTGTTAATCAGTGAGACTCCCATAGGGTTCAGTGTTGATCAGTGAGACTCCCACAGGGTTCAGTGTTAATCAGTGAGACTCAAATTGGGTTCAGTGTTAATCAGTGAGAATCCCACAGGGTTCAGTGTTAATCAGTGAGACTCCCACAGTTTTCAGTGTTAATCAGTGAGACTCCCACAGGGTTCAGTGTTAATCAATGAGACTCCCACAGGGCTCAGTGTTAATCAGTGAGACTCCCACAGGGTTCAGTGTTAATCAGTGAGACTCCCACAGTTTTCAGTGTTAATCAGTGAGACTCCCACAGGGTTCAGTGTTAATCAATGGGACTCCCACAGGGCTCAGTGTTAATCAGTGAGACTCCCACAGGGCTCAGTGTTAATCAGTGAGACTCCCATAGGGTTCAGTGTTAATCAGTGAGACTCCCACAGGGTTCAGTGACAATCACTGAGACTCCCATAGGGTTCAGTGTTAATCAGTGAGACTCCAATAGGGTTCAGTGTTAATCAGTGAGACTCCCATAGGGTTCAGTGTTGATCAGTGAGACTCCCACAGGGTTCAGTGTTAATCAGTGAGACTCAAATTGGGTTCAGTGTTAATCAGTGAGAATCCCACAGGGTTCAGTGTTAATCAGTGAGACTCCCACAGTTTTCAGTGTTAATCAGTGAGACTCCCACAGGGTTCAGTGTTAATCAATGAGACTCCCACAGGGCTCAGTGTTAATCAGTGAGACTCCCACAGGGTTCAGTGTTAATCAGTGAGACTCCCACAGTTTTCAGTGTTAATCAGTGAGACTCCCACAGGGTTCAGTGTTAATCAATGGGACTCCCACAGGGCTCAGTGTTAATCAGTGAGACTCCCACAGGGCTCAGTGTTAATCAGTGAGACTCCCATAGGGTTCAGTGTTAATCAGTGAGACTCCCACAGGGTTCAGTGTTAATCAGTGAGACTCCCACAGTTTTCAGTGTTAATCAGTGAGACTCCCACAGGGTTCAGTGTTAATCAATGAGACTCCCACAGGGCTCAGTGTTAATCAGTGAGACTCCCACAGGGCTCAGTGTTAATCAGTGAGACTCCCATAGGGTTCAGTGTTAATCAGTGAGACTCCCACAGGGTTCAGTGTTAATCAGTGAGACTCCCACATAGTTCAGTGTTAATCAGTGAGACTCCCATAGGGTTCAGTGTTAATCAATGAGACTCCCACAGTTTTCAGTGTTAATCAGTGAGACTCCCATAGGGTTCAGTGTTAAACAGTGAGGCTCCCACAGGGTTCAGTGACAATCACTGAGAATCCCATAGGGTTCAGTGTTCATCAGTGAGACTCCAATAGGGTTCAGTGTTAATCAGTGAGACTCCCATAGGGTTCAGTGTTGATCAGTGAGACTCCCACAGAGTCCACTGTTAATCAGTGAGACTCCCACAGGGTTCACTGTTAATCAGTGACACTCCCCTAGGGTTCGTGTGTTAATGAGTGAGACCCCCACAGGGTTCAGTGTTAATCAGTGAGACTCCCACAGGGTTCAGTGTTAATCAGTGAGACTCAAATTGGGTTCAGTGTTAATCAGTGAGACTCCCACAGGGTTCAGTGTTAATCAGTGAGACTCCCACAGTTTTCAGTGTTAATCAGTGAGACTCCCACAGTTTTCAGTGTTAATCAGTGAGACTCCCACAGGGTTCAGTGTTAATCAATGAGACTCCCACAGGGCTCAGTGTTAATCAGTGAGACTCCCACAGGGCTCAGTGTTAATCAGTGAGACTCCCATAGGGTTCAGTGTTAATCAGTGAGACTCCCACAGGGTTCAGTGTTAATCAGTGAGACTCCCACAGGGTTCAGTGACAATCACTGAGACTCCCATAGGGTTCAGTGTTAATCAGTGAGACTCCAATAGGGTTCAGTGTTAATCAGTGAGACTCCCATAGGGTTCACTGTTGATCAGTGAGACTCCCACAGAGTCCACTGTTAATCAGTGAGACTCCCACAGGGGTCACTGTTAATCAGTGACACTCACCTAGGGTTCGTGTGTTAATGAGTGAGACTCCCTCAGGGTTCAGTGTTAATCATTGAGGCTCCCACAGGGTTCAGTGTTAATCAGTGAGACTCAAATTGGGTTCAGTGTTAATCAGTGAGACTCCCACAGGGTTCAGTGTTAATCAGTGAGACTCCCACAGTTTTCAGTGTTAATCAGTGAGACTCCCACAGGGTTCAGTGTTAATCAATGAGACTCCCACAGGGCTCAGTGTTAATCAGTGAGACTCCCACAGGGTTCAGTGTTAATCAGTGAGACTCCCATAGGGTTCAGTGTTAATCAGTGAGACTCCCAAAGGGTTCAGCGTTAATCAGTGAGACTCCCACAGAGTTCACTGTTAATCAATGGGACTCCCATAGGGTTCAGTGTTAATCAGTGACACTCCCCTAGGGTTCAGTGTTAATCAGTGAGACTCCCAGAGGGTTCAGTGTTAATCAGTGAGACTCCCGTAGAGTTCAGTGTTAATCAGTGAGACTCCCATAGGGTTCAGTGTTAATCAGTGAGACACCCATAGGGTTCAGTGTTAATCAGTGAGACTCCCATAGGGTTCAGTGTTAATCAGTGAGACTCCCACAGTGTTCAGTGTTAATCAGTGAGACTCCCACAGGGTTCAGTGTTAATCAGTGAGACTCTCATAGGGTTCAGTGTTAATCAGTGAGACTCCCACAGGGTTCAGTGTTAATCAGTGAGACTCCCATAGGGTTCAGTGTTAATCAGTGAGACTCCCATAGGGTTCAGTGTTAATCAGTGAGACTCCCAAAGTGTTCAGTGTTAATCAGTGAGACTCCCACAGGGTTCAGTGTTAATCAGTGAGACTCTCATAGGGTTCAGTGTTAATCAGTGAGACTCCCACAGGGTTCAGTGTTAATCAGTGAGAATCCCACATAGTTCAGTGTTAATCAGTGAGACTCCCACAGGGTTCAGTGTTAATCAGTGAGACTCCCATAGGGTTCAGTGACAATCAATGAGACTCCCATAGGGTTCAGTGTTAATCAGTGAGACTCCCATAGGGTTCAGTGTTAATCAGTGAGGCTCCCACAGGGTTCAGTGACAATCACTGAGACTCCCATAGGGTTCAGTGTTAATCAGTGAGACTCCCATAGGGTTCAGTGTTAATCAGTGAGACTCCCAAAGGGTTCAGTGTTAATCAGTGAGACTCCCACAGAGTTCACTGTTAATCAATGGGACTCCCATAGGGTTCAGTGTTAATCAGTGACACTCCCCTAGGGTTCAGTGTTAAGCAGTGAGACTCCCAGAAGGTTCAGTGTTAATCAGTGAGACTCCTGTAGGGTTCAGTGTTAATCAGGGAGACTCCCATAGGGTTCAGTGTTAATCAGAGAGACTCCCATAGGGTTCAGTGTTAATCAGTGAGACTCCCATAGGGTTCAGTGTTATCCAGTGAGACTCCCACAGGTTTCAGTGTTAATCAGTGAGACTCCCATAGGGTTCAAAGTTAATCAGTGAGACTCCCATAGGGTTCAGTGTTCATCAGTGAGACTCCCACAGGGCTCAGTGTTAATCAGTGAGACTCCCACAGGGCTCAGTGTTAATCAGTGAGACTCTCATAGGGTTCAGTGTTAATCAGTGAGACTCCCACAGTGTTCAGTGTTAATCAGTGAGACTCCCACATAGTTCAGTGTTAATCAGTGAGACTCCCATTGGGTTCAGTGTTAATCAGTGAGACTCCCACAGGGTTCAGTGTTAATCAGTGAGACTTCCACAGGGTTCAGTGTTAATCAGTGAGACTCCCACAGGGTTCAGTGTTAATCAGTGAGACTCCCACAGGGTTCAGTGTTAATCACTGAGACTCCCATAGGGTTCAGTGACAATCACTGAGACTCCCATAGGGTTCAGTGTTAATCAGTGAGACTCCCATAGGGTTCAGTGTTAATCAGTGAGGCTCCCACAGGGTTCAGTGACAATCACTGAGACTCCCATAGGGTTCAGTGTTAATCAGTGAGACTCCAATAGGGTTCAGTGTTAATCAGTGAGACTCCCATAGGGTTCAGTGTTGATCAGTGAGACTCCCACAGGGTTCAGTGTTAATCAGTGAGACTCAAATTGGGTTCAGTGTTAATCAGTGAGACTCCCACAGGGTTCAGTGTTAATCAGTGAGACTCCCACAGTTTTCAGTGTTAATCAGTGAGACTCCCACAGGGTTCAGTGTTAATCAATGAGACTCCCACAGGGCTCAGTGTTAATCAGTGAGACTCCCACAGGGTTCAGTGTTAATCAGTGAGACTCCCACAGTTTTCAGTGTTAATCAGTGAGACTCCCACAGGGTTCAGTGTTAATCAATGGGACTCCCACAGGGCTCAGTGTTAATCAGTGAGACTCCCACAGGGCTCAGTGTTAATCAGTGAGACTCCCATAGGGTTCAGTGTTAATCAGTGAGACTCCCACAGGGTTCAGTGTTAATCAGTGAGACTCCCACAGTTTTCAGTGTTAATCAGTGAGACTCCCACAGGGTTCAGTGTTAATCAATGAGACTCCCACAGGGCTCAGTGTTAATCAGTGAGACTCCCACAGGGCTCAGTGTTAATCAGTGAGACTCCCATAGGGTTCAGTGTTAATCAGTGAGACTCCCACAGGGTTCAGTGTTAATCAGTGAGACTCCCACATAGTTCAGTGTTAATCAGTGAGACTCCCATAGGGTTCAGTGTTAATCAATGAGACTCCCACAGTTTTCAGTGTTAATTAGTGAGACTCCCATAGGGTTCAGTGTTAAACAGTGAGGCTCCCACAGGGTTCAGTGACAATCACTGAGAATCCCATAGGGTTCAGTGTTCATCAGTGAGACTCCAATAGGGTTCATTGTTAATCAGTGAGACTCCCATAGGGTTCAGTGTTGATCAGTGAGACTCCCACAGAGTCCACTGTTAATCAGTGAGACTCCCACAGGGTTCACTGTTAATCAGTGACACTCCCCTAGGGTTCGTGTGTTAATGAGTGAGACCCCCACAGGGTTCAGTGTTAATCAGTGAGACTCCCACAGGGTTCAGTGTTAATCAGTGAGACTCAAATTGGGTTCAGTGTTAATCAGTGAGACTCCCACAGGGTTCAGTGTTAATCAGTGAGACTCCCACAGTTTTCAGTGTTAATCAGTGAGACTCCCACAGTTTTCAGTGTTAATCAGTGAGACTCCCACAGGGTTCAGTGTTAATCAATGAGACTCCCACAGGGCTCAGTGTTAATCAGTGAGACTCCCACAGGGCTCAGTGTTAATCAGTGAGACTCCCACAGGGTTCAGTGACAATCACTGAGACTCCCATAGGGTTCAGTGTTAATCAGTGAGACTCCAATAGGGTTCAGTGTTAATCAGTGAGACTCCCATAGGGTTCAGTGTTGATCAGTGAGACTCCCACAGAGTCCACTGTTAATCAGTGAGACTCCCACAGGGGTCACTGTTAATCAGTGACACTCACCTAGGGTTCGTGTGTTAATGAGTGAGACTCCCTCAGGGTTCAGTGTTAATCATTGAGGCTCCCACAGGGTTCAGTGTTAATCAGTGAGACTCAAATTGGGTTCAGTGTTAATCAGTGAGACTCCCACAGGGTTCAGTGTAAATCAGTGAGACTCCCACAGTTTTCAGTGTTAATCAGTGAGACTCCCACAGGGTTCAGTGTTAATCAATGAGACTCCCACAGGGCTCAGTGTTAATCAGTGAGACTCCCAGAGGGCTCAGTGTTAATCAGTGAGACTCCCATAGGGTTCAGTGTTAATCAGTGAGACTCCCACAGTGTTCAGTGTTAATCAGTGAGACTCCCACATAGTTCAGTGTTAATCAGTGAGACTCCCATAGGGTTCAGTGTTAATCAGTGAGACTCCAATAGGGTTCAGTGTTAATCAGTGAGACTCCCATAGGGTTCACTGTTGATCAGTGAGACTCCCACAGAGTCCACTGTTAATCAGTGAGACTCCCACAGGGGTCACTGTTAATCAGTGACACTCACCTAGGGTTCGTGTGTTAATGAGTGAGACTCCCTCAGGGTTCAGTGTTAATCATTGAGGCTCCCACAGGGTTCAGTGTTAATCAGTGAGACTCAAATTGGGTTCAGTGTTAATCAGTGAGACTCCCACAGGGTTCAGTGTTAATCAGTGAGACTCCCACAGTTTTCAGTGTTAATCAGTGAGACTCCCACAGGGTTCAGTGTTAATCAATGAGACTCCCACAGGGCTCAGTGTTAATCAGTGAGACTCCCACAGGGTTCAGTGTTAATCAGTGAGACTCCCATAGGGTTCAGTGTTAATCAGTGAGACTCCCAAAGGGTTCAGCGTTAATCAGTGAGACTCCCACAGAGTTCACTGTTAATCAATGGGACTCCCATAGGGTTCAGTGTTAATCAGTGACACTCCCCTAGGGTTCAGTGTTAATCAGTGAGACTCCCAGAGGGTTCAGTGTTAATCAGTGAGACTCCCGTAGAGTTCAGTGTTAATCAGTGAGACTCCCATAGGGTTCAGTGTTAATCAGTGAGACACCCATAGGGTTCAGTGTTAATCAGTGAGACTCCCATAGGGTTCAGTGTTAATCAGTGAGACTCCCACAGTGTTCAGTGTTAATCAGTGAGACTCCCACAGGGTTCAGTGTTAATCAGTGAGAATCTCATAGGGTTCAGTGTTAATCAGTGAGACTCCCACAGGGTTCAGTGTTAATCAGTGAGACTCCCATAGGGTTCAGTGTTAATCAGTGAGACTCCCATAGGGTTCAGTGTTAATCAGTGAGACTCCCAAAGTGTTCAGTGTTAATCAGTGAGACTCCCACAGGGTTCAGTGTTAATCAGTGAGACTCTCATAGGGTTCAGTGTTAATCAGTGAGACTCCCACAGGGTTCAGTGTTAATCAGTGAGAATCCCACATAGTTCAGTGTTAATCAGTGAGACTCCCACAGGGTTCAGTGTTAATCAGTGAGACTCCCATAGGGTTCAGTGACAATCAATGAGACTCCCATAGGGTTCAGTGTTAATCAGTGAGACTCCCATAGAGTTCAGTGTTAATCAGTGAGGCTCCCACAGGGTTCAGTGACAATCACTGAGACTCCCATAGGGTTCAGTGTTAATCAGTGAGACTCCCATAGGGTTCAGTGTTAATCAGTGAGACTCCCAAAGGGTTCAGTGTTAATCAGTGAGACTCCCACAGAGTTCACTGTTAATCAATGGGACTCCCATAGGGTTCAGTGTTAATCAGTGACACTCCCCTAGGGTTCAGTGTTAATCAGTGAGACTCCCAGAAGGTTCAGTGTTAATCAGTGAGACTCCTGTAGGGTTCAGTGTTAATCAGGGAGACTCCCATAGGGTTCAGTGTTAATCAGAGAGACTCCCATAGGGTTCAGTGTTAATCAGTGAGACTCCCATAGGGTTCAGTGTTATCCAGTGAGACTCCCACAGGTTTCAGTGTTAATCAGTGAGACTCCCATAGGGTTCAAAGTTAATCAGTGAGACTCCCATAGGGTTCAGTGTTCATCAGTGAGACTCCCACAGGGCTCAGTGTTAATCAGTGAGACTCCCACAGGGCTCAGTGTTAATCAGTGAGACTCTCATAGGGTTCAGTGTTAATCAGTGAGACTCCCACAGTGTTCAGTGTTAATCAGTGAGACTCCCACATAGTTCAGTGTTAATCAGTGAGACTCCCATTGGGTTCAGTGTTAATCAGTGAGACTCCCACAGGGTTCAGTGTTAATCAGTGAGACTTCCACAGGGTTCAGTGTTAATCAGTGAGACTCCCACAGGGTTCAGTGTTAATCAGTGAGACTCCCACAGGGTTCAGTGTTAATCACTGAGACTCCCATAGGGTTCAGTGACAATCACTGAGACTCCCATAGGGTTCAGTGTTAATCAGTGAGACTCCCATAGGGTTCAGTGTTAATCAGTGAGGCTCCCACAGGGTTCAGTGACAATCACTGAGACTCCCATAGGGTTCAGTGTTAATCAGTGAGACTCCAATAGGGTTCAGTGTTAATCAGTGAGACTCCCATAGGGTTCAGTGTTGATCAGTGAGACTCCCACAGGGTTCAGTGTTAATCAGTGAGACTCAAATTGGGTTCAGTGTTAATCAGTGAGACTCCCACAGGGTTCAGTGTTAATCAGTGAGACTCCCACAGTTTTCAGTGTTAATCAGTGAGACTCCCACAGGGTTCAGTGTTAATCAATGAGACTCCCACAGGGCTCAGTGTTAATCAGTGAGACTCCCACAGGGTTCAGTGTTAATCAGTGAGACTCCCACAGTTTTCAGTGTTAATCAGTGAGACTCCCACAGGGTTCAGTGTTAATCAATGGGACTCCCACAGGGCTCAGTGTTAATCAGTGAGACTCCCACAGGGCTCAGTGTTAATCAGTGAGACTCCCATAGGGTTCAGTGTTAATCAGTGAGACTCCCACAGGGTTCAGTGTTAATCAGTGAGACTCCCACAGTTTTCAGTGTTAATCAGTGAGACTCCCACAGGGTTCAGTGTTAATCAATGAGACTCCCACAGGGCTCAGTGTTAATCAGTGAGACTCCCACAGGGCTCAGTGTTAATCAGTGAGACTCCCATAGGGTTCAGTGTTAATCAGTGAGACTCCCACAGGGTTCAGTGTTAATCAGTGAGACTCCCACATAGTTCAGTGTTAATCAGTGAGACTCCCATAGGGTTCAGTGTTAATCAATGAGACTCCCACAGTTTTCAGTGTTAATCAGTGAGACTCCCATAGGGTTCAGTGTTAAACAGTGAGGCTCCCACAGGGTTCAGTGACAATCACTGAGAATCCCATAGGGTTCAGTGTTCATCAGTGAGACTCCAATAGGGTTCATTGTTAATCAGTGAGACTCCCATAGGGTTCAGTGTTGATCAGTGAGACTCCCACAGAGTCCACTGTTAATCAGTGAGACTCCCACAGCGTTCACTGTTAATCAGTGACACTCCCCTAGGGTTCGTGTGTTAATGAGTGAGACCCCCACAGGGTTCAGTGTTAATCAGTGAGACTCCCACAGGGTTCAGTGTTAATCAGTCAGACTCAAATTGGGTTCAGTGTTAATCAGTGAGACTCCCACAGGGTTCAGTGTTAATCAGTGAGACTCCCACAGTTTTCAGTGTTAATCAGTGAGACTCCCACAGTTTTCAGTGTTAATCAGTGAGACTCCCACAGGGTTCAGTGTTAATCAATGAGACTCCCACAGGGCTCAGTGTTAATCAGTGAGACTCCCACAGGGCTCAGTGTTAATCAGTGAGACTCCCATAGGGTTCAGTGTTAATCAGTGAGACTCCCACAGGGTTCAGTGTTAATCAGTGAGACTCCCACAGGGTTCAGTGACAATCACTGAGACTCCCATAGGGTTCAGTGTTAATCAGTGAGACTCCAATAGGGTTCAGTGTTAATCAGTGAGACTCCCATAGGGTTCAGTGTTGATCAGTGAGACTCCCACAGAGTCCACTGTTAATCAGTGAGACTCCCACAGGGGTCACTGTTAATCAGTGACACTCACCTAGGGTTCGTGTGTTAATGAGTGAGACTCCCTCAGGGTTCAGTGTTAATCATTGAGGCTCCCACAGGGTTCAGTGTTAATCAGTGAGACTCAAATTGGGTTCAGTGTTAATCAGTGAGACTCCCACAGGGTTCAGTGTTAATCAGTGAGACTCCCACAGTTTTCAGTGTTAATCAGTGAGACTCCCACAGGGTTCAGTGTTAATCAATGAGACTCCCACAGGGCTCAATGTTAATCAGTGAGACTCCCAGAGGGCTCAGTGTTAATCAGTGAGACTCCCATAGGGTTCAGTGTTAATCAGTGAGACTCCCACAGGGTTCAGTGTTAATCAGTGAGACTCCCACATAGTTCAGTGTTAATCAGTGAGACTCCCATAGGGTTCAGTGTTAATCAATGAGACTCCCACAGTTTTCAGTGTTAATCAGTGAGACTCACACAGGGTTCAGTGTTAATCATTGAGGCTCCCACAGGGTTCAGTGTTAATTAGTGAGACTCCCACAGGCTTCAGTGTTAATCAGTGAGACTCCCATAGGGTTCAGTGTTAATCACTGAGACTCCCCTAGGGTCCGTGTGTTAATCAATGAGACTCCCATAGGGTTCATTGTTAATCAGTGAGACTCCCACAGGGTTCAGTGTTAATCACTGAGACTCCCATAGGGTTCAGTGACAATCACTGAGACTCCCATAGGGTTCAGTGTTAATCAGTGAGACTCCCATAGGGTTCAGTGTTAATCAGTGAGGCTCCCACAGGGTTCAGTGACAATCACTGAGACTCCCATAGGGTTCAGTGTTAATCAGTGAGACTCCAATAGGGTTCAGTGTTAATCAGTGAGACTCCCATAGGGTTCAGTGTTGATCAGTGAGACTCCCACAGGGTTCAGTGTTAATCAGTGAGACTCAAATTGGGTTCAGTGTTAATCAGTGAAACTCCCACAGGGTTCAGTGTTAATCAGTGAGACTCCCACAGTTTTCAGTGTTAATCAGTGAGACTCCCACAGGGTTCAGTGTTAATCAATGAGACTCCCACAGGGCTCAGTGTTAATCAGTGAGACTCCCACAGGGTTCAGTGTTAATCAGTGAGACTCCCACAGTTTTCAGTGTTAATCAGTGAGACTCCCACAGGGTTCAGTGTTAATCAATGGGACTCCCACAGGGCTCAGTGTTAATCAGTGAGACTCCCACAGGGCTCAGTGTTAATCAGTGAGACTCCCATAGGGTTCAGTGTTAATCAGTGAGACTCCCACAGGGTTCAGTGTTAATCAGTGAGACTCCCACAGTTTTCAGTGTTAATCAGTGAGACTCCCACAGGGTTCAGTGTTAATCAATGAGACTCCCACAGGGCTCAGTGTTAATCAGTGAGACTCCCACAGGGCTCAGTGTTAATCAGTGAGACTCCCATAGGGTTCAGTGTTAATCAGTGAGACTCCCACAGGGTTCAGTGTTAATCAGTGAGACTCCCACATAGTTCAGTGTTAATCAGTGAGACTCCCATAGGGTTCAGTGTTAATCAATGAGACTCCCACAGTTTTCAGTGTTAATCAGTGAGACTCCCATAGGGTTCAGTGTTAAACAGTGAGGCTCCCACAGGGTTCAGTGACAATCACTGAGAATCCCATAGGGTTCAGTGTTCATCAGTGAGACTCCAATAGGGTTCATTGTTAATCAGTGAGACTCCCATAGGGTTCAGTGTTGATCAGTGAGACTCCCACAGAGTCCACTGTTAATCAGTGAGACTCCCACAGGGTTCACTGTTAATCAGTGACACTCCCCTAGGGTTCGTGTGTTAATGAGTGAGACCCCCACAGGGTTCAGTGTTAATCAGTGAGACTCCCACAGGGTTCAGTGTTAATCAGTCAGACTCAAATTGGGTTCAGTGTTAATCAGTGAGACTCCCACAGGGTTCAGTGTTAATCAGTGAGACTCCCACAGTTTTCAGTGTTAATCAGTGAGACTCCCACAGTTTTCAGTGTTAATCAGTGAGACTCCCACAGGGTTCAGTGTTAATCAATGAGACTCCCACAGGGCTCAGTGTTAATCAGTGAGACTCCCACAGGGCTCAGTGTTAATCAGTGAGACTCCCATAGGGTTCAGTGTTAATCAGTGAGACTCCCACAGGGTTCAGTGTTAATCAGTGAGACTCCCACAGGGTTCAGTGACAATCACTGAGACTCCCATAGGGTTCAGTGTTAATCAGTGAGACTCCAATAGGGTTCAGTGTTAATCAGTGAGACTCCCATAGGGTTCAGTGTTGATCAGTGAGACTCCCACAGAGTCCACTGTTAATCAGTGAGACTCCCACAGGGGTCACTGTTAATCAGTGACACTCACCTAGGGTTCGTGTGTTAATGAGTGAGACTCCCTCAGGGTTCAGTGTTAATCATTGAGGCTCCCACAGGGTTCAGTGTTAATCAGTGAGACTCAAATTGGGTTCAGTGTTAATCAGTGAGACTCCCACAGGGTTCAGTGTTAATCAGTGAGACTCCCACAGTTTTCAGTGTTAATCAGTGAGACTCCCACAGGGTTCAGTGTTAATCAATGAGACTCCCACAGGGCTCAATGTTAATCAGTGAGACTCCCAGAGGGCTCAGTGTTAATCAGTGAGACTCCCATAGGGTTCAGTGTTAATCAGTGAGACTCCCACAGGGTTCAGTGTTAATCAGTGAGACTCCCACATAGTTCAGTGTTAATCAGTGAGACTCCCATAGGGTTCAGTGTTAATCAATGAGACTCCCACAGTTTTCAGTGTTAATCAGTGAGACTCACACAGGGTTCAGTGTTAATCATTGAGGCTCCCACAGGGTTCAGTGTTAATTAGTGAGACTCCCACAGGCTTCAGTGTTAATCAGTGAGACTCCCATAGGGTTCAGTGTTAATCACTGAGACTCCCCTAGGGTCCGTGTGTTAATCAATGAGACTCCCATAGGGTTCATTGTTAATCAGTGAGACTCCCACAGTGTTCAGGGTTAATCAGTGAGACTCCCACAGGGTTCAGTGTTAATTAGTGAGACTCCCACAGGGTTCAGTGTTAATCAGTGAGACTCCCACAGGGTTCAGTGTTAATCAGTGAGACTCCCATAGGGTTCAGTGTTAATCAGTGAGACTCCCAAAGGGTTCAGTGTTAATCAGTGAGACTCCCACAGAGTTCACTGTTAATCAATGGGACTCCCATAGGGTTCAGTGTTAATCAGTGACACTCCCCTAGGGTTCAGTGTTAATCAGTGAGACTCCCAGAGGGTTCAGTGTTAATCAGTGAGACTCCCGTAGAGTTCAGTGTTAATCAGTGAGACTCCCATAGGGTTCAGTGTTAATCAGTGAGACTCCCATAGGGTTCAGTGTTAATCAGTGAGACTCCCATAGGGTTCAGTGTTAATCAGTGAGACTCCCACAGTGTTCAGTGTTAATCAGTGAGACTCCCACAGGGTTCAGTGTTAATCAGTGAGACTCTCATAGGGTTCAGTGTTAATCAGTGAGACTCCCACAGGGTTCAGTGTTAATCAGTGAGACTCCCATAGGGTTCAGTGTTAATCAGTGAGACTCCCATAGGGTTCAGTGTTAATCAGTGAGACTCCCAAAGTGTTCAGTGTTAATCAGTGAGACTCCCACAGGGTTCAGTGTTAATCAGTGAGACTCTCATAGGGTTCAGTGTTAATCAGTGAGACTCCCACAGGGTTCAGTGTTAATCAGTGAGAATCCCACATAGTTCAGTGTTAATCAGTGAGACTCCCACAGGGTTCAGTGTTAATCAGTGAGACTCCCATAGGGTTCAGTGACAATCAATGAGACTCCCATAGGGTTCAGTGTTAATCAGTGAGACTCCCATAGGGTTCAGTGTTAATCAGTGAGGCTCCCACACGGTTCAGTGACAATCACTGAGACTCCCATAGGGTTCAGTGTTAATCAGTGAGACTCCCATAGGGTTCAGTGTTAATCAGTGAGACTCCCAAAGGGTTCAGTGTTAATCAGTGAGACTCCCACAGAGTTCACTGTTAATCAATGGGACTCCCATAGGGTTCAGTATTAATCAGTGACACTCCCCTAGTGTTCAGTGTTAATCAGTGAGACTCCCAGAAGGTTCAGTGTTAATCAGTGAGACTCCTGTAGGGTTCAGTGTTAATCAGGGAGACTCCCATAGGGTTCAGTGTTAATCAAAGAGACTCCCATAGGGTTCAGTGTTAATCAGTGAGACTCCCATAGGGTTCAGTGTTAATCAGTGAGACTCCCATAGGGTTCAGTGTTATCCAGTGAGACTCCCACAGGTTTCAGTGTTAATCAGTGAGACTCCCATAGGGTTCAAAGTTAATCAGTGAGACTCCCATAGGGTTCAGTGTTCATCAGGGAGACTCCCACAGGGCTCAGTGTTAATCAGTGAGACTCCCACAGGGCTCAGTGTTAATGAGTGAGACTCTCATAGGGTTCAGTGTTAATCAGTGAGACTCCCACAGTGTTCAGTGTTAATCAGTGAGACTCCCACATAGTTCAGTGTTAATCAGTGAGACTCCCATTGGGTTCAGTGTTAATCAGTGAGACTTCCACAGGGTTCAGTGTTAATCAGTGAGACTTCCACAGGGTTCAGTGTTAATCAGTGAGACTCCCACAGGGTTCAGTGTTAATCAGTGAGACTCCCACAGGGTTCAGTGTTAATCACTGAGACTCCCATAGGGTTCAGTGACAATCACTGAGACTCCCATAGGGTTCAGTGTTAATCAGTGAGACTCCCATAGGGTTCAGTGTTAATCAGTGAGGCTCCCACAGGGTTCAGTGACAATCACTGAGACTCCCATAGGGTTCAGTGTTAATCAGTGAGACTCCAATAGGGTTCAGTGTTAATCAGTGAGACTCCCATAGGGTTCAGTGTTGATCAGTGAGACTCCCACAGAGTCCACTGTTAATCAGTGAGACTCCCACAGGGTTCACTGTTAATCAGTGACACTCCCCTAGGGTTCGTGTGTTAATGAGTGAGACCCCCACAGGGTTCAGTGTTAATCAGTGAGACTCCCACAGGGTTCAGTGTTAATCAGTGAGACTCAAATTGGGTTCAGTGTTAATCAGTGAGACTCCCACAGGGTTCAGTGTTAATCAGTGAGACTCCCACAGTTTTCAGTGTTAATCAGTGAGACTCCCACAGGGTTCAGTGTTAATCAATGAGACTCCCACAGGGCTCAGTGTTAATCAGTGAGACTCCCACAGGGCTCAGTGTTAATCAGTGAGACTCCCATAGGGTTCAGTGTTAATCAGTGAGACTCCCACAGGGTTCAGTGTTAATCAGTGAGACTCCCACATAGTTCAGTGTTAATCAGTGAGACTCCCATAGGGTTCAGTGTTAATCAATGAGACTCCCACAGGGTTCAGTGTTAATCAATGAGACTCCCACAGGGCTCAGTGTTAATCAGTGAGACTACCGCATGGCTCAGTGTTAATCAGTGAGACTCCCATAGGGTTCAGTGTTAATCAGTGAGACTCCCACAGGGTTCAGTGTTAATCAGTGAGACTCCCACATAGTTCAGTGTTAATCAGTGAGACTCCCATAGGGTTCAGTGTTAATCAATGAGACTCCCACAGTTTTCAGTGTTAATCAGTGAGACTCCCACAGGGTTCAGTGTTAATCATTGAGGCTCCCACAGGGTTCAGTGTTAATTAGTGAGACTCCCACAGGCTTCAGTGTTAATCAGTGAGACTCCCATAGGGTTCAGTGTTAATCACTGAGACTCCCCTAGGGTCCGTGTGTTAATCAATGAGACTCCCATAGGGTTCAGTGTTAATCAGTGAGGCTCCCACAGGGTTCAGTGACAATCACTGAGACTCCCATAGGGTTCAGTGTTAATCAGTGAGACTCCAATAAGGTTCAGTGTTAATCAGTGAGACTCCCATAGGGTTCAGTGTTGATCAGTGAGACTCCCACAGAGTCCACTGTTAATCAGTGAGACTCCCACAGGGGTCACTGTTAATCAGTGACACTCCCCTAGGGTTCGTGTGTTAATGAGTGAGACTCCCACAGGGTTCAGTGTTTATCATTGAGGCTCCCACAGGGTTCAGTGTTAATCAGTGAGACTCAAATTGGGTTCAGTGTTAATCATTGAGGCTCCCACAGGGTTCAGTGTTAATTAGTGAGACTCCCACAGGCTTCAGTGTTAATCAGTGAGACTCCCATAGGGTTCAGTGTTAATCACTGAGACTCCCCTAGGGTCTGTGTGTTAATCAATGAGACTCCCATAGGGTTCATTGTTAATCAGTGAGACTCCCACAGTGTTCAGGGTTAATCAGTGAGACTCCCACAGGGTTCAGTGTTAATTAGTGAGACTCCCACAGGGTTCAGTGTTAATCAGTGAGACTCCCACAGGGTTCAGTGTTAATCAGTGAGACTCCCATAGGGTTCAGTGTTAATCAGTGAGACTCCCAAAGGGTTCAGTGTTAATCAGTGAGACTCCCACAGAGTTCAGTGTTAATCAGTGCGACTCCCACAGGGTTCAGTGTTAATCAGTGAGACTCCCACAGGGTTCAGTGTTAATCAGTGAGACTCCCATAGGGTTCAGTGTTAATCAGTGAGACTCCCATAGGGTTCAGTGTTAATCAGTGAGACTCCCATAGGGTTCAGTGTTAATCAGTGAGACTCCCACAGGGTTCAGTGTTAATCAGTGAGACTCCCACATAGTTCAGTGTTAATCAGTGAGACTCCCATAGGGTTCAGTGTTAATCAATGAGACTCCCACAGTTTTCAGTGTTAATCAGTGAGACTCCCACAGGGTTCAGTGTTAATCATTGAGGCTCCCACAGGGTTCAGTGTTAATTAGTGAGACTCCCACAGGGTTCAGTGACAATCACTGAGACTCCCATAGGGTTCAGTGTTAATCAGTGAGACTCCAATAGGGTTCAGTGTTAATCAGTGAGACTCCCATAGGGTTCAGTGTTGATCAGTGAGACTCCCACAGAGTCCACTGTTAATCAGTGAGACTCCCACAGGGGTCACTGTTAATCAGTGACAATCCCCTAGGGTTCGTGTGTTAATGAGTGAGACTCCCACAGGGTTCAGTGTTAATCATTGAGGCTCCCACAGGGTTCAGTGTTAATCAGTGAGACTCAAATTGGGTTCAGTGTTAATCATTGAGACTCCCACAGGGTTCAGTGTTAATCAGTGAGACTCCCACAGTTTTCAGTGTTAATCAGTGAGACTCCCACAGGGTTCAGTGTTAATCAATGAGACTCCCACAGGGCTCAGTGTTAATCAGTGAGACTCCCACAGGGCTCAGTGTTAATCAGTGAGACTCCCATAGGGTTCAGTGTTAATCAGTGAGACTCCCACAGGGTTCAGTGTTAATCAGTGAGACTCCCACATAGTTCAGTGTTAATCAGTGAGACTCCCATAGGGTTCAGTGTTAATCAATGAGACTCCCACAGTTTTCAGTGTTAATCAGTGAGACTCACACAGGGTTCAGTGTTAATCATTGAGGCTCCCACAGGGTTCAGTGTTAATTAGTGAGACTCCCACAGGCTTCAGTGTTAATCAGTGAGACTCCCATAGGGTTCAGTGTTAATCACTGAGACTCCCCTAGGGTCCGTGTGTTAATCAATGAGACTCCCATAGGGTTCATTGTTAATCAGTGAGACTCCCACAGTGTTCAGGGTTAATCAGTGAGACTCCCACAGGGTTCAGTGTTAATTAGTGAGACTCCCACAGGGTTCAGTGTTAATCAGTGAGACTCCCACAGGGTTCAGTGTTAATCAGTGAGACTCCCATAGGGTTCAGTGTTAATCAGTGAGACTCCCAAAGGGTTCAGCGTTAATCAGTGAGACTCCCACAGAGTTCACTGTTAATCAATGGGACTCCCATAGGGTTCAGTGTTAATCAGTGACACTCCCCTAGGGTTCAGTGTTAATCAGTGAGACTCCCAGAGGGTTCAGTGTTAATCAGTGAGACTCCCGTAGAGTTCAGTGTTAATCAGTGAGACTCCCATAGGGTTCAGTGTTAATCAGTGAGACTCCCATAGGGTTCAGTGTTAATCAGTGAGACTCCCAGAGGGTTCAGTGTTAATCAGTGAGACTCCCGTAGAGTTCAGTGTTAATCAGTGAGACTCACATAGGGTTCAGTGTTAATCAGTGAGACTCCCATAGGGTTCAGTTTTAATCAGTGAGACTCCCATAGGGTTCAGTGTTAATCAGTGAGACTCCCACAGTGTTCAGTGTTAATCAGTGAGACTCCCACAGGGTTCAGTGTTAATCAGTGAGACTCTCATAGGGTTCAGTGTTAATCAGTGAGACTCCCACAGGGTTCAGTGTTGATCAGTGAGACTCCCACAGAGTCCACTGTTAATCAGTGAGACTCCCACAGGGTTCACTGTTAATCAGTGACACTCCCCTAGGGTTCGTGTGTTAATGAGTGAGACCCCCACAGGGTTCAGTGTTAATCAGTGAGACTCCCACAGGGTTCAGTGTTAATCAGTGAGACTCAAATTGGGTTCAGTGTTAATCAGTGAGACTCCCAAAGGGTTCAGTGTTAATCAGTGAGACTCCCACAGTTTTCAGTGTTAATCAGTGAGACTCCCACAGGGTTCAGTGTTAATCAATGAGACTCCCACAGGGCTCAGTGTTAATCAGTGAGACTCCCACAGGGCTCAGTGTTAATCAGTGAGACTCCCATAGGGTTCAGTGTTAATCAGTGAGACTCCCACAGGGTTCAGTGTTAATCAGTGAGACTCCCACATAGTTCAGTGTTAATCAGTGAGACTCCCACATAGTTCAGTGTTAATCAGTGAGACTCCCATAGGGTTCAGTGTTAATCAATGAGACTCCCACAGGGTTCAGTGTTAATCAATGAGACTCCCACAGGGCTCAGTGTTAATCAGTGAGACTACCGCATGGCTCAGTGTTAATCAGTGAGACTCCCATAGGGTTCAGTGTTAATCAGTGAGACTCCCACAGGGTTCAGTGTTAATCAGTGAGACTCCCACAGTTTTCAGTGTTAATCAGTGAGACTCCCACAGGGTTCAGTGTTAATCATTGAGGCTCCCACAGGGTTCAGTGTTAATTAGTGAGACTCCCACAGGCTTCAGTGTTAATCAGTGAGACTCCCATAGGGTTCAGTGTTAATCACTGAGACTCCCCTAGGGTCCGTGTGTTAATCAATGAGACTCCCATAGGGTTCAGTGTTAATCAGTGAGGCTCCCACAGGGTTCAGTGACAATCACTGAGACTCCCATAGGGTTCAGTGTTAATCAGTGAGACTCCAATAAGGTTCAGTGTTAATCAGTGAGACTCCCATAGGGTTCAGTGTTGATCAGTGAGACTCCCACGGAGTCCACTGTTAATCAGTGAGACTCCCACAGGGGTCACTGTTAATCAGTGACACTCCCCTAGGGTTCGTGTGTTAATGAGTGAGACTCCCACAGGGTTCAGTGTTTATCATTGAGGCTCCCACAGGGTTCAGTGTTAATCAGTGAGACTCAAATTGGGTTCAGTGTTAATCATTGAGGCTCCCACAGGGTTCAGTGTTAATTAGTGAGACTCCCACAGGCTTCAGTGTTAATCAGTGAGACTCCCATAGGGTTCAGTGTTAATCACTGAGACTCCCCTAGGGTCTGTGTGTTAATCAATGAGACTCCCAAAGGGTTCATTGTTAATCAGTGAGACTCCCACAGTGTTCAGGGTTAATCAGTGAGACTCCCACAGGGTTCAGTGTTAATTAGTGAGACTCCCACAGGGTTCAGTGTTAATCAGTGAGACTCCCACAGGGTTCAGTGTTAATCAGTGAGACTCCCACAGGGTTCAGTGTTAATCAGTGAGACTCCCATAGGGTTCAGTGTTAATCAGTGAGACTCCCAAAGGGTTCAGTGTTAATCAGTGAGACTCCCACAGAGTTCAGTGTTAATCAGTGCGACTCCCACAGGGTTCAGTGTTAATCAGTGAGACTCCCACAGGGTTCAGTGTTAATCAGTGAGACTCCCATAGGGTTCAGTGTTAATCAGTGAGACTCCCATAGGGTTCAGTGTTAATCAGTGAGACTCCCATAGGGTTCAGTGTTAATCAGTGAGACTCCCACAGGGTTCAGTGTTAATCAGTGAGACTCCCACATAGTTCAGTGTTAATCAGTGAGACTCCCATAGGGTTCAGTGTTAATCAATGAGACTCCCACAGTTTTCAGTGTTAATCAGTGAGACTCCCACAGGGTTCAGTGTTAATCATTGAGGCTCCCACAGGGTTCAGTGTTAATTAGTGAGACTCCCACAGGGTTCAGTGACAATCACTGAGACTCCCATAGGGTTCAGTGTTAATCAGTGAGACTCCAATAGGGTTCAGTGTTAATCAGTGAGACTCCCATAGGGTTCAGTGTTGATCAGTGAGACTCCCACAGAGTCCACTGTTAATCAGTGAGACTCCCACAGGGGTCACTGTTAATCAGTGACACTCCCCTAGGGTTCGTGTGTTAATGAGTGAGACTCCCACAGGGTTCAGTGTTAATCATTGAGGCTCCCACAGGGTTCAGTGTTAATCAGTGAGACTCAAATTGGGTTCAGTGTTAATCATTGAGACTCCCACAGGGTTCAGTGTTAATCAGTGAGACTCCCACAGTTTTCAGTGTTAATCAGTGAGACTCCCACAGGGTTCAGTGTTAATCAATGAGACTCCCACAGGGCTCAGTGTTAATCAGTGAGACTCCCACAGGGCTCAGTGTTAATCAGTGAGACTCCCATAGGGTTCAGTGTTAATCAGTGAGACTCCCACAGGGTTCAGTGTTAATCAGTGAGACTCCCACATAGTTCAGTGTTAATCAGTGAGACTCCCATAGGGTTCAGTGTTAATCAATGAGACTCCCACAGTTTTCAGTGTTAATCAGTGAGACTCACACAGGGTTCAGTGTTAATCATTGAGGCTCCCACAGGGTTCAGTGTTAATTAGTGAGACTCCCACAGGCTTCAGTGTTAATCAGTGAGACTCCCATAGGGTTCAGTGTTAATCACTGAGACTCCCCTAGGGTCCGTGTGTTAATCAATGAGACTCCCATAGGGTTCATTGTTAATCAGTGAGACTCCCACAGTGTTCAGGGTTAATCAGTGAGACTCCCACAGGGTTCAGTGTTAATTAGTGAGACTCCCACAGGGTTCAGTGTTAATCAGTGAGACTCCCACAGGGTTCAGTGTTAATCAGTGAGACTCCCATAGGGTTCAGTGTTAATCAGTGAGACTCCCAAAGGGTTCAGCGTTAATCAGTGAGACTCCAACAGAGTTCACTGTTAATCAATGGGACTCCCATAGGGTTCAGTGTTAATCAGTGACACTCCCCTAGGGTTCAGTCTTAATCAGTGAGACTCCCAGAGGGTTCAGTGTTAATCAGTGAGACTCCCGTAGAGTTCAGTGTTAATCAGTGAGACTCCCATAGGGTTCAGTGTTAATCAGTGAGACTCCCATAGGGTTCAGTGTTAATCAGTGAGACTCCCAGAGGGTTCAGTGTTAATCAGTGAGACTCCCGTAGAGTTCAGTGTTAATCAGTGAGACTCACATAGGGTTCAGTGTTAATCAGTGAGACTCCCATAGGGTTCAGTTTTAATCAGTGAGACTCCCATAGGGTTCAGTGTTAATCAGTGAGACTCCCACAGTGTTCAGTGTTAATCAGTGAGACTCCCACAGGGTTCAGTGTTAATCAGTGAGACTCTCATAGGGTTCAGTGTTAATCAGTGAGACTCCCACAGGGTTCAGTGTTAATCAGTGAGACTCCCATAGGGTTCAGTGTTAATCAGTGAGACTCCCATAGGGTTCAGTGTTAATCAGTGAGACTCCCAAAGTGTTCAGTGTTAATCAGTGAGACTCCCACAGGGTTCAGTGTTAATCAGTGAGACTCTCATAGGGTTCAGTGTTAATCAGTGAGACTCCCACAGGGTTCAGTGTTAATCAGTGAGAATCCCACATAGTTCAGTGTTAATCAGTGAGACTCCCACAGGGTTCAGTGTTAATCAGTGAGACTCCCATAGGGTTCAGTGACAATCAATGAGACTCCCATAGGGTTCAGTGTTAATCAGTGAGACTCCCATAGGGTTCAGTGTTAATCAGTGAGGCTCCCACAGGGTTCAGTGACAATCACTGACACTCCCATAGGGTTCAGTGTTAATCAGTGAGACTCCCATAGGGTTCAGTGTTAATCAGTGAGACTCCCAAAGGGTTCAGTGTTAATCAGTGAGACTCCCACAGAGTTCACTGTTAATCAATGGGACTCCCATAGGGTTCAGTGTTAATCAGTGACACTCCCCTAGGGTTCAGTGTTAATCAGTGAGACTCCCAGAAGGTTCAGTGTTAATCAGTGAGACTCCTGTAGGGTTCAGTGTTAATCAGGGAGACTCCCATAGGGTTCAGTGTTAATCAGAGAGACTCCCATAGGGTTCAGTGTTAATCAGTGAGACTCCCATAGGGTTCAGTGTTAATCAGTGAGACTCCCATAGGGTTCAGTGTTATCCAGTGAGACTCCCACAGGTTTCAGTGTTAATCAGTGAGACTCCCATAGGGTTCAAAGTTAATCAGTGAGACTCCCATAGGGTTCAGTGTTCATCAGTGAGACTCCCACAGGGCTCAGTGTTAATCAGTGAGACTCCCACAGGGCTCAGTGTTAATCAGTGAGACTCTCATAGGGTTCAGTGTTAATCAGTGAGACTCCCACAGTGTTCAGTGTTAATCAGTGAGACTCCCACATAGTTCAGTGTTAATCAGTGAGACTCCCATTGGGTTCAGTGTTAATCAGTGAGACTCCCACAGGGTTCAGTGTTAATCAGTGAGACTTCCACAGTGTTCAGTGTTAATCAGTGAGACTCCCACAGGGTTCAGTGTTAATCAGTGAGACTCCCACAGGGTTCAGTGTTAATCACTGAGACTCCCATAGGGTTCAGTGACAATCACTGAGACTCCCATAGGGTTCAGTGTTAATCAGTGAGACTCCCATAGGGTTCAGTGTTAATCAGTGAGGCTCCCACAGGGTTCAGTGACAATCACTGAGACTCCCATAGGGTTCAGTGTTAATCAGTGAGACTCCAATAGGGTTCAGTGTTAATCAGTGAGACTCCCATAGGGTTCAGTGTTGATCAGTGAGACACCCACAGGGTTCAGTGTTAATCAGTGAGACTCAAATTGGGTTCAGTGTTAATCAGTGAGACTCCCACAGGGTTCAGTGTTAATCAGTGAGACTCCCACAGTTTTCAGTGTTAATCAGTGAGACTCCCACAGGGTTCAGTGTTAATCAATGAGACTCCCACAGGGCTCAGTGTTAATCAGTGAGACTCCCACAGGGTTCAGTGTTAATCAGTGAGACTCCCACAGTTTTCAGTGTTAATCAGTGAGACTCCCACAGGGTTCAGTGTTAATCAATGGGAATCCCACAGGGCTCAGTGTTAATCAGTGAGACTCCCACAGGGCTCAGTGTTAATCAGTGAGACTCCCATAGGGTTCAGTGTTAATCAGTGAGACTCCCACAGGGTTCAGTGTTAATCAGTGATACTCCCACAGTTTTCCGTGTTAATCAGTGAGACTCCCACAGGGTTCAGTGTTAATCAATGAGACTCCCACAGGGCTCAGTGTTAATCAGTGAGACTCCCACAGGGCTCAGTGTTAATCAGTGAGACTCCCATAGGGTTCAGTGTTAATCAGTGAGACTCCCACAGGGTTCAGTGTTAATCAGTGAGACTCCCACATAGTTCAGTGTTAATCAGTGAGACTCCCATAGGGTTCAGTGTTAATCAATGAGACTCCCACAGTTTTCAGTGTTAATCAGTGAGACTCCCATAGGGTTCAGTGTTAATCAGTGAGGCTCCCACAGGGTTCAGTGACAATCACTGAGACTCCCATAGGGTTCAGTGTTCATCAGTGAGACTCCAATAGGGTTCAGTGTTAATCAGTGAGACTCCCATAGGGTTCAGTGTTGATCAGTGAGACTCCCACAGAGTCCACTGTTAATCAGTGAGACTCCCACAGGGTTCACTGTTAATCAGTGACACTCCCCTAGGGTTCGTGTGTTAATGAGTGAGACCCCCACAGGGTTCAGTGTTAATCAGTGAGACTCCCACAGGGTTCAGTGTTAATCAGTGAGACTCAAATTGGGTTCAGTGTTAATCAGTGAGACTCCCACAGGGTTCAGTGTTAATCAGTGAGACTCCCACAGTTTTCAGTGTTAATCAGTGAGACTCCCACAGTTTTCAGTGTTAATCAGTGAGACTCCCACAGGGTTCAGTGTTAATCAATGAGACTCCCACAGGGCTCAGTGTTAATCAGTGAGACTCCCACAGGGCTCAGTGTTAATCAGTGAGACTCCCATAGGGTTCAGTGTTAATCAGTGAGACTCCCACAGGGTTCAGTGTTAATCAGTGAGACTCCCACATAGTTCAGTGTTAATCAGTGAGACTCCCATAGGGTTCAGTGTTAATCAATGAGACTCCCACAGTTTTCAGTGTTAATCAGTGAGACTCCCATAGGGTTCAGTGTTAATCAGTGAGGCTCCCACAGGGTTCAGTGACAATCACTGAGACTCCCATAGGGTTCAGTGTTAATCAGTGAGACTCCTAATAGGGTTCAGTGTTAATCAGTGAGACTCCCATAGGGTTCAGTGTTGATCAGTGAGACTCCCACAGAGTCCACTGTTAATCAGTGAGACTCCCACAGGGTTCACTGTTAATCAGTGACACTCCCCTAGGGTTCGTGTGTTAATGAGTGAGACCCCCACAGGGTTCAGTGTTAATCAGTGAGACTCCGACAGGGTTCAGTGTTAATCAGTGAGACTCAAATTGGGTTCAGTGTTAATCAGTGAGACTCCCACAGGGTTCAGTGTTAATCAGTGAGACTCCCACAGTTTTCAGTGTTAATCAGTGAGACTCCCACAGGGTTCAGTGTTAATCAATGAGACTCCCACAGGGCTCAGTGTTAATCAGTGAGACTCCCACAGGGCTCAGTGTTAATCAGTGAGACTCCCATAGGGTTCAGTGTTAATCAGTGAGACTCCCACAGGGTTCAGTGTTAATCAGTGAGACTCCCACAGTTTTCAGTGTTAATCAGTGAGACTCCCACAGGGTTCAGTGTTAATCAACGAGACTCCCACAGGGCTCAGTGTTAATCAGTGAGACTCCCACAGGGCTCAGTGTTAATCAGTGAGACTCCCATAGGGTTCAGTGTTAATCAGTGAGACTCCCACAGGGTTCAGTGTTAATCAGTGAGACTCCCACATAGTTCAGTGTTAATCAATGAGACTCCCATAGGGTTCAGTGTTAATCAATGAGACTCCCACAGTTTTCAGTGTTAATCAGTGAGACTCACACAGGGTTCAGTGTTAATCAGTGAGACTCCAATAGGGTTCAGTGTTAATCAGTGAGACTCCCATAGGGTTCAGTTTTGATCAGTGAGACTCCCACAGAGTCCACTGTTAATCAGTGAGACTCCCACAGGGGTCACTGTTAATCAGTGACACTCCCCTAGGGTTCGTGTGTTAATGAGTGAGACTCCCACAGGGTTCAGTGTTTATCATTGAGGCTCCCACAGGGTTCAGTGTTAATCAGTGAGACTCAAATTGGGTTCAGTGTTAATCATTGAGGCTCCCACAGGGTTCAGTGTTAATTAGTGAGACTCCCACAGGCTTCAGTGTTAATCAGTGAGACTCCCATAGGGTTCAGTGTTAATCACTGAGACTCCCACAGGGTTCAGTGTTAATCAGTGAGACTCCCACATAGTTCAGTGTTAATCAGTGAGACTCCCATAGGGTTCAGTGTTAATCAATGAGACTCCCACAGTTTTCAGTGTTAATCAGTGAGACTCCCATAGGGTTCAGTGTTAATCAGTGAGGCTCCCACAGGGTTCAGTGACAATCACTGAGACTCCCATAGGGTTCAGTGTTCATCAGTGAGACTCCAATAGGGTTCAGTGTTAATCAGTGAGACTCCCATAGGGTTCAGTGTTGATCAGTGAGACTCCCACAGAGTCCACTGTTAATCAGTGAGACTCCCACAGGGTTCACTGTTAATCAGTGACACTCCCCTAGGGTTCGTGTGTTAATGAGTGAGACCCCCACAGGGTTCAGTGTTAATCAGTGAGACTCCCACAGGGTTCAGTGTTAATCAGTGAGACTCAAATTGGGTTCAGTGTTAATCAGTGAGACTCCCACAGGGTTCAGTGTTAATCAGTGAGACTCCCACAGTTTTCAGTGTTAATCAGTGAGACTCCCACAGTTTTCAGTGTTAATCAGTGAGACTCCCACAGGGTTCAGTGTTAATCAATGAGACTCCCACAGGGCTCAGTGTTAATCAGTGAGACTCCCACAGGGCTCAGTGTTAATCAGTGAGACTCCCATAGGGTTCAGTGTTAATCAGTGAGACTCCCACAGGGTTCAGTGTTAATCAGTGAGACTCCCACATAGTTCAGTGTTAATCAGTGAGACTCCCATAGGGTTCAGTGTTAATCAATGAGACTCCCACAGTTTTCAGTGTTAATCAGTGAGACTCCCATAGGGTTCAGTGTTAATCAGTGAGGCTCCCACAGGGTTCAGTGACAATCACTGAGACTCCCATAGGGTTCAGTGTTAATCAGTGAGACTCCAATAGGGTTCAGTGTTAATCAGTGAGACTCCCATAGGGTTCAGTGTTAATCAGTGAGACTCCCACAGGGTTCAGTGTTGATCAGTGAGACTCCCACAGGGTTCACTGTTAATCAGTGACACTCCCCTAGGGTTCGTGTGTTAATGAGTGAGACCCCCACAGGGTTCAGTGTTAATCAGTGAGACTCCCACAGGGTTCAGTGTTAATCAGTGAGACTCAAATTGGGTTCAGTGTTAATCAGTGAGACTCCCTCAGGGTTCAGTGTTAATCAGTGAGACTCCCACAGTTTTCAGTGTTAATCAGTGAGACTCCCACAGTGTTCAGTGTTAATCAATGAGACTCCCACAGGGCTCAGTGTTAATCAGTGAGACTCCCACAGGGCTCAGTGTTAATCAGTGAGACTCCCATAGGGTTCAGTGTTAATCAGTGAGACTCCCACAGGGTTCAGTGTTAATCAGTGAGACTCCCACAGTTTTCAGTGTTAATCAGTGAGACTCCCACAGGGTTCAGTGTTAATCAATGAGACTCCCACAGGGCTCAGTGTTAATCAGTGAGACTCCCACAGGGCTCAGTGTTAATCAGTGAGACTCCCATAGGGTTCAGTGTTAATCAGTGAGACTCCCACAGGGTTCAGTGTTAATCAGTGAGACTCCCACATAGTTCAGTGTTAATCAATGAGACTCCCATAGGGTTCAGTGTTAATCAATGAGACTCCCACAGTTTTCAGTGTTAATTAGTGAGACTCACACAGGGTTCAGTGTTAATCAGTGAGACTCCAATAGGGTTCAGTGTTAATCAGTGAGACTCCCATAGGGTTCAGTGTTGATCAGTGAGACTCCCACAGAGTCCACTGTTAATCAGTGAGACTCCCACAGGGGTCACTGTTAATCAGTGACACTCCCCTAGGGTTCGTGTGTTAATGAGTGAGACTCCCACAGGGTTCAGTGTTTATCATTGAGGCTCCCACAGGGTTCAGTGTTAATCAGTGAGACTCAAATTGGGTTCAGTGTTAATCATTGAGGCTCCCACAGGGTTCAGTGTTAATTAGTGAGACTCCCACAGGCTTCAGTGTTAATCAGTGAGACTCCCATAGGGTTCAGTGTTAATCACTGAGACTCCCCTAGGGTCTGTGTGTTAATCAATGAGACTCCCATAGGGTTCAGTGTTAATCAGTGAGACTCCCACAGGGTTCAGTTTTAATCAGTGAGACTCCCACAGTTTTCAGTGTTAATCAGTGAGACTCCCACAGGGTTCAGTGTTAATCAATGAGACTCCCACAGGGCTCAGTGTTAATCAATGAGACTCCCACAGGGCTCAGTGTTAATCAGTGAGACTCCCATAGGGTTCAGTGTTAATCAGTGAGACTCCCACAGGGTTCAGTGTTAATCAGTGAGACTCCCACATAGTTCAGTGTTAATCAGTGAGACTCCCATAGGGTTCAGTGTTAATCAATGAGACTCCCACAGTTTTCAGTGTTAATCAGTGAGACTCCCATAGGGTTCAGTGTTAATCAGTGAGGCTCCCACAGGGTTCAGTGACAATCACTGAGACTCCCATAGGGTTCAGTGTTAATCAGTGAGACTCCAATAGGGTTCAGTGTTAATCAGTGAGACTCCCATATGGTTCAGTGTTGATCAGTGAGACTCCCACAGAGTCCACTGTTAATCAGTGAGACTCCCACAGGGTTCACTGTTAATCAGTGACACTCCCCTAGGGTTCGTGTGTTAATGAGTGAGACCCCCACAGGGTTCAGTGTTAATCAGTGAGACTCCCACAGGGTTCAGTGTTAATCAGTGAGACTCAAATTGGGTTCAGTGTTAATCAGTGAGACTCCCACAGGGTTCAGTGTTAATCAGTGAGACTCCCACAGTTTTCAGTGTTAATCAGTGAGACTCCCACAGTTTTCAGTGTTAATCAGTGAGACTCCCAGAAGGTTCAGTGTTAATCAGTGAGACTCCTGTAGGGTTCAGTGTTAATCAGGGAGACTCCCATAGGGTTCAGTGTTAATCAGAGAGACTCCCATAGGGTTCAGTGTTAATCAGTGAGACTCCCATAGGGTTCAGTGTTAATCAGTGAGACTCCCATAGGGTTCAGTGTTATCCAGTGAGACTCCCACAGGTTTCAGTGTTAATCAGTGAGACTCCCATAGGGTTCAAAGTTAATCAGTGAGACTCCCATAGGGTTCAGTGTTCATCAGTGAGACTCCCACAGGGCTCAGTGTTAATCAGTGAGACTCCCACAGGGCTCAGTGTTAATCAGTGAGACTCTCATAGGGTTCAGTGTTAATCAGTGAGACTCCCACAGTGTTCAGTGATAATCAGTGAGACTCCCACATAGTTCAGTGTTAATCAGTGAGACTCCCATTGGGTTCAGTGTTAATCAGTGAGACTCCCACAGGGTTCAGTGTTAATCAGTGAGACTTCCACAGGGTTCAGTGTTAATCAGTGAGACTCCCACAGGGTTCAGTGTTAATCAGTGAGACTCCCACAGGGTTCAGTGTTAATCACTGAGACTCCCATAGGGTTCAGTGACAATCACTGAGACTCCCATAGGGTTCAGTGTTAATCAGTGAGACTCCCATAGGGTTCAGTGTTAATCAGTGAGGCTCCCACAGGGTTCAGTGACAATCACTGAGACTCCCATAGGGTTCATTGTTAATCAGTGAGACTCCAATAGGGTTCAGTGTTAATCAGTGAGACTCCCATAGGGTTAAGTGTTGATCAGTGAGACTCCCACAGAGTCCACTGTTAATCAGTGAGACTCCCACAGGGTTCACTGTTAATCAGTGACACTCCCCTAGGGTTCGTGTGTTAATGAGTGAGACGCCCACAGGGTTCAGTGTTAATCAGTGAGACTCCCACAGGGTTCAGTGTTAATCAGTGAGACTCAAATTGGGTTCAGTGTTAATCAGTGAGACTCCCACAGGGTTCAGTGTTAATCAGTGAGACTCCCACAGTTTTCAGTGTTAATCAGTGAGACTCCCACAGGGTTCAGTGTTAATCAGTGAGACTCCCACAGTTTTCAGTGTTAATCAGTGAGACTCCCACAGTTTTTAGTGTTAATCAGTGAGACTCCCACAGGGTTCAGTGTTAATCAATGAGACTCCCACAGGGCTCAGTGTTAATCAGTGAGACTCCCACAGGGCTCAGTGTTAATCAGTGAGACTCCCATAGGGTTCAGTGTTAATCAGTGAGACTCCCACAGGGTTCAGTGTTAATCAGTGAGACTCCCACATAGTTCAGTGTTAATCAGTGAGACTCCCATAGGGTTCAGTGTTAATCAATGAGACTCCCACAGTTTTCAGTGTTAATCAGTGAGACTCCCATAGGGTTCAGTGTTAATCAGTGAGGCTCCCACAGGGTTCAGTGACAATCACTGAGACTCCCATAGGGTTCAGTGTTAATCAGTGAGACTCCAATAGGGTTCAGTGTTAATCAGTGAGACTCCCATAGGGTTCAGTGTTGATCAGTGAGACTCCCACAGAGTCCACTGTTAATCAGTGAGACTCCCACAGGGTTCACTGTTAATCAGTGACACTCCCCTAGGGTTCGTGTGTTAATGAGTGAGACCCCCACAGGGTTCAGTGTTAATCAGTGAGACTCCCACAGGGTTCAGTGTTAATCAGTGAGACTCAAATTGGGTTCAGTGTTAATCAGTGAGACTCCCTCAGGGTTCAGTGTTAATCAGTGAGACTCCCACAGTTTTCAGTGTTAATCAGTGAGACTCCCACAGTGTTCAGTGTTAATCAATGAGACTCCCACAGGGCTCAGTGTTAATCAGTGAGACTCCCACAGGGCTCAGTGTTAATCAGTGAGACTCCCATAGGGTTCAGTGTTAATCAGTGAGACTCCCACAGGGTTCAGTGTTAATCAGTGAGACTCCCACAGTTTTCAGTGTTAATCAGTGAGACTCCCACAGGGTTCAGTGTTAATCAATGAGACTCCCACAGGGCTCAGTGTTAATCAGTGAGACTCCCACAGGGCTCAGTGTTAATCAGTGAGACTCCCATAGGGTTCAGTGTTAATCAGTGAGACTCCCACAGGGTTCAGTGTTAATCAGTGAGACTCCCACATAGTTCAGTGTTAATCAATGAGACTCCCATAGGGTTCAGTGTTAATCAATGAGACTCCCACAGTTTTCAGTGTTAATCAGTGAGACTCACACAGGGTTCAGTGTTAATCAGTGAGACTCCAATAGGGTTCAGTGTTAATCAGTGAGACTCCCATAGGGTTCAGTGTTGATCAGTGAGACTCCCACAGAGTCCACTGTTAATCAGTGAGACTCCCACAGGGGTCACTGTTAATCAGTGACACCCCCCTAGGGTTCGTGTGTTAATGAGTGAGACTCCCACAGGGTTCAGTGTTTATCATTGAGGCTCCCACAGGGTTCAGTGTTAATCAGTGAGACTCAAATTGGGTTCAGTGTTAATCATTGAGGCTCTCACAGGGTTCAGTGTTAATTAGTGAGACTCCCACAGGCTTCAGTGTTAATCAGTGAGACTCCCATAGGGTTCAGTGTTAATCACTGAGACTCCCCTAGGGTCTGTGTGTTAATCAATGAGACTCCCATAGGGTTCAGTGTTAATCAGTGAGACTCCCACAGGGTTCAGTTTTAATCAGTGAGACTCCCACAGTTTTCAGTGTTAATCAGTGAGACTCCCACAGGGTTCAGTGTTAATCAATGAGACTCCCACAGGGCTCAGTGTTAATCAGTGAGACTCCCACAGGGCTCAGTGTTAATCAGTGAGACTCCCATAGGGTTCAGTGTTAATCAGTGAGACTCCCACAGGGTTCAGTGTTAATCAGTGAGACTCCCACATAGTTCAGTGTTAATCAGTGAGACTCCCATAGGGTTCAGTGTTAATCAATGAGACTCCCACAGTTTTCAGTGTTAATCAGTGAGACTCCCATAGGGTTCAGTGTTAATCAGTGAGGCTCCCACAGGGTTCAGTGACAATCACTGAGACTCCCATAGGGTTCAGTGTTAATCAGTGAGACTCCAATAGGGTTCAGTGTTAATCAGTGAGACTCCCATATGGTTCAGTGTTGATCAGTGAGACTCCCACAGAGTCCACTGTTAATCAGTGAGACTCCCACAGGGTTCACTGTTAATCAGTGACACTCCCCTAGGGTTCGTGTGTTAATGAGTGAGACCCCCACAGGGTTCAGTGTTAATCAGTGAGACTCCCACAGGGTTCAGTGTTAATCAGTGAGACTCAAATTGGGTTCAGTGTTAATCAGTGAGACTCCCACAGGGTTCAGTGTTAATCAGTGAGACTCCCACAGTTTTCAGTGTTAATCAGTGAGACTCCCACAGTTTTCAGTGTTAATCAGTGAGACTCCCAGAAGGTTCAGTGTTAATCAGTGAGACTCCTGTAGGGTTCAGTGTTAATCAGGGAGACTCCCATAGGGTTCAGTGTTAATCAGAGAGACTCCCATAGGGTTCAGTGTTAATCAGTGAGACTCCCATAGGGTTCAGTGTTAATCAGTGAGACTCCCATAGGGTTCAGTGTTATCCAGTGAGACTCCCACAGGTTTCAGTGTTAATCAGTGAGACTCCCATAGGGTTCAAAGTTAATCAGTGAGACTCCCATAGGGTTCAGTGTTCATCAGTGAGACTCCCACAGGGCTCAGTGTTAATCAGTGAGACTCCCACAGGGCTCAGTGTTAATCAGTGAGACTCTCATAGGGTTCAGTGTTAATCAGTGAGACTCCCACAGTGTTCAGTGATAATCAGTGAGACTCCCACATAGTTCAGTGTTAATCAGTGAGACTCCCATTGGGTTCAGTGTTAATCAGTGAGACTCCCACAGGGTTCAGTGTTAATCAGTGAGACTTCCACAGGGTTCAGTGTTAATCAGTGAGACTCCCACAGGGTTCAGTGTTAATCAGTGAGACTCCCACAGGGTTCAGTGTTAATCACTGAGACTCCCATAGGGTTCAGTGACAATCACTGAGACTCCCATAGGGTTCAGTGTTAATCAGTGAGACTCCCATAGGGTTCAGTGTTAATCAGTGAGGCTCCCACAGGGTTCAGTGACAATCACTGAGACTCCCATAGGGTTCATTGTTAATCAGTGAGACTCCAATAGGGTTCAGTGTTAATCAGTGAGACTCCCATAGGGTTAAGTGTTGATCAGTGAGACTCCCACAGAGTCCACTGTTAATCAGTGAGACTCCCACAGGGTTCACTGTTAATCAGTGACACTCCCCTAGGGTTCGTGTGTTAATGAGTGAGACCCCCACAGGGTTCAGTGTTAATCAGTGAGACTCCCACAGGGTTCAGTGTTAATCAGTGAGACTCAAATTGGGTTCAGTGTTAATCAGTGAGACTCCCACAGGGTTCAGTGTTAATCAGTGAGACTCCCACAGTTTTCAGTGTTAATCAGTGAGACTCCCACAGGGTTCAGTGTTAATCAATGAGACTCCCACAGGGCTCAGTGTTAATCAGTGAGACTCCCACAGGGCTACGTGTTAATCAGTGAGACTCCCATAGGGTTCAGTGTTAATCAGTGAGACTCCCACAGGGTTCAGTGTTAATCAGTGAGACTCCCACAGTTTTCAGTGTTAATCAGTGAGACTCCCACAGGGTTCAGTGTTAATCAATGAGACTCCCACAGGGCTCAGTGTTAATCAGTGAGACTCCCACAGGGCTCAGTGTTAATCAGTGAGACTCCCATAGGGTTCAGTGTTAATCAGTGAGACTCCCACAGGGTTCAGTGTTAATCAGTGAGACTCCCACATAGTTCAGTGTTAATCAGTGAGACTCCCATAGGGTTCAGTGTTAATCAATGAGACTCCCACAGTTTTCAGTGTTAATCAGTGAGACTCCCATAGGGTTCAGTGTTAATCAGTGAGGCTCCCACAGGGTTCAGTGACAATCACTGAGACTCCCATAGGGTTCAGTGTTAATCAGTGAGACTCCAATAGGGTTCAGTGTTAATCAGTGAGACTCCCATAGGGTTCAGTGTTGATCAGTGAGACTCCCACAGAGTCCACTGTTAATCAGTGAGACTCCCACAGGGTTCACTGTTAATCAGTGACACTCCCCTAGGGTTCGTGTGTTAATGAGTGAGACCCCCACAGGGTTCAGTGTAAATCAGTGAGACTCCCACAGGGTTCAGTGTTAATCAGTGAGACTCAAATTGGGTTCAGTGTTAATCAGTGAGACTCCCACAGGGTTCAGTGTTAATCAGTGAGACTCCCACAGTTTTCAGTGTTAATCAGTGAGACTCCCACAGGGTTCAGAGTTAATCAATGAGACTCCCACAGGGCTCAGTGTTAATCAGTGAGACTCCCACAGGGCTCAGTGTTAATCAGTGAGACTCCCACAGTTTTCAGTGTTAATCAGTGAGACTCCCACAGGGTTCAGTGTTAATCAATGGGAATCCCACAGGGCTCAGTGTTAATCAGTGAGACTCCCACAGGGCTCAGTGTTAATCAGTGAGACTCCCATAGGGTTCAGTGTTAATCAGTGAGACTCCCACAGGGTTCAGTGTTAATCAGTGAGACTCCCACAGTTTTCCGTGTTAATCAGTGAGACTCCCACAGGGTTCAGTGTTAATCAATGAGACTCCCACAGGGCTCAGTGTTAATCAGTGAGACTCCCACAGGGCTCAGTGTTAATCAGTGAGACTCCCATAGGGTTCAGTGTTAATCAGTGAGGCTCCCACAGGGTTCAGTGACAATCACTGAGACTCCCATAGGGTTCAGTGTTCATCAGTGAGACTCCAATAGGGTTCAGTGTTAATCAGTGAGACTCCCATAGGGTTCAGTGTTGATCAGTGAGACTCCCACAGAGTCCACTGTTAATCAGTGAGACTCCCACAGGGTTCACTGTTAATCAGTGACACTCCCCTAGGGTTCGTGTGTTAATGAGTGAGACCCCCACAGGGTTCAGTGTTAATCAGTGAGACTCCCACAGGGTTCAGTGTTAATCAGTGAGACTCAAATTGGGTTCAGTGTTAATCAGTGAGACTCCCACAGGGTTCAGTGTTAATCAGTGAGACTCCCACAATTTTCAGTGTTAATCAGTGAGACTCCCACAGTTTTCAGTGTTAATCAGTGAGACTCCCACAGGGTTCAGTGTTAATCAATGAGACTCCCACAGGGCTCAGTGTTAATCAGTGAGACTCCCATAGGGCTCAGTGTTAATCAGTGAGACTCCCATAGGGTTCAGTGTTAATCAGTGAGACTCCCACAGGGTTCAGTGTTAATCAGTGAGACTCCCACATAGTTCAGTGTTAATCAGTGAGACTCCCATAGGGTTCAGTGTTAATCAATGAGACTCCCACAGTTTTCAGTGTTAATCAGTGAGACTCCCATAGGGTTCAGTGTTAATCAGTGAGGCTCCCACAGGGTTCAGTGACAATCACTGAGACTCCCATAGGGTTCAGTGTTAATCAGTGAGACTCCAATAGGGTTCAGTGTTAATCAGTGAGACTCCCATAGGGTTCAGTGTTGATCAGTGAGACTCCCACAGAGTCCACTGTTAATCAGTGAGACTCCCACAGGGTTCACTGTTAATCAGTGACACTCCCCTAGGGTTCGTGTGTTAATGAGTGAGACCCCCACAGGGTTCAGTGTTAATCAGTGAGACTCCCACAGGGTTCAGTGTTAATCAGTGAGACTCAAATTGGGTTCAGTGTTAATCAGTGAGACTCCCACAGGGTTCAGTGTTAATCAGTGAGACTCCCACAGTTTTCAGTGTTAATCAGTGAGACTCCCACAGGGTTCAGTGTTAATCAATGAGACTCCCACAGGGCTCAGTGTTAATCAGTGAGACTCCCACAGGGCTCAGTGTTAATCAGTGAGACTCCCATAGGGTTCAGTGTTAATCAGTGAGACTCCCACAGGGTTCAGTGTTAATCAGTGAGACTCCCACAGTTTTCAGTGTTAATCAGTGAGACTCCCACAGGGTTCAGTGTTAATCAATGAGACTCCCACAGGGCTCAGTGTTAATCAGTGAGACTCCCACAGGGCTCAGTGTTAATCAGTGAGACTCCCATAGGGTTCAGTGTTAATCAGTGAGACTCCCACAGGGTTCAGTGTTAATCAGTGAGACTCCCACATAGTTCAGTGTTAATCAATGAGACTCCCATAGGGTTCAGTGTTAATCAATGAGACTCCCACAGTTTTCAGTGTTAATCAGTGAGACTCACACAGGGTTCAGTGTTAATCAGTGAGACTCCAATAGGGTTCAGTGTTAATCAGTGAGACTCCCATAGGGTTCAGTGTTGATCAGTGAGACTCCCACAGAGTCCACTGTTAATCAGTGAGACTCCCACAGGGGTCACTGTTAATCAGTGACACTCCCCTAGGGTTCGTGTGTTAATGAGTGAGACTCCCACAGGGTTCAGTGTTTATCATTGAGGCTCCCACAGGGTTCAGTGTTAATCAGTGAGACTCAAATTGGGTTCAGTGTTAATCATTGAGGCTCCCACAGGGTTCAGTGTTAATTAGTGAGACTCCCACAGGCTTCAGTGTTAATCAGTGAGACTCCCATAGGGTTCAGTGTTAATCACTGAGACTCCCCTAGGGTCTGTGTGTTAATCAATGAGACTCCCATAGGGTTCAGTGTTAATCAGTGAGACTCCCACAGGGTTCAGTTTTAATCAGTGAGACTCCCACAGTTTTCAGTGTTAATCAGTGAGACTCCCACAGGGTTCAGTGTTAATCAATGAGACTCCCACAGGGCTCAGTGTTAATCAGTGAGACTCCCACAGGGCTCAGTGTTAATCAGTGAGACTCCCATAGGGTTCAGTGTTAATCAGTGAGACTCCCACAGGGTTCAGTGTTAATCAGTGAGACTCCCACATAGTTCAGTGTTAATAAGTGAGACTCCCATAGGGTTCAGTGTTAATCAATGAGACTCCCACAGTTTTCAGTGTTAATCAGTGAGACTCCCATAGGGTTCAGTGTTAATCAGTGAGGCTCCCACAGGGTTCAGTGACAATCACTGAGACTCCCACAGGGTTCAGTGTTAATCAGTGAGACTCAAATTGGGTTCAGTGTTAATCAGTGAGACTCCCACAGGGTTCAGTGTTAATCAGTGAGACTCCCACAGTTTTCAGTGTTAATCAGTGAGACTCCCACAGTTTTCAGTGTTAATCAGTGAGACTCCCAGAAGGTTCAGTGTTAATCAGTGAGACTCCTGTAGGGTTCAGTGTTAATCAGGGAGACTCCCATAGGGTTCAGTGTTAATCAGAGAGACTCCCATAGGGTTCAGTGTTAATCAGTGAGACTCCCATAGGGTTCAGTGTTAATCAGTGAGACTCCCATAGGGTTCAGTGTTATCCAGTGAGACTCCCACAGGTTTCAGTGTTAATCAGTGAGACTCCCATAGGGTTCAAAGTTAATCAGTGAGACTCCCATAGGGTTCAGTGTTCATCAGTGAGACTCCCACAGGGCTCAGTGTTAATCAGTGAGACTCCCACAGGGCTCAGTGTTAATCAGTGAGACTCTCATAGGGTTCAGTGTTAATCAGTGAGACTCCCACAGTGTTCAGTGATAATCAGTGAGACTCCCACATAGTTCAGTGTTAATCAGTGAGACTCCCATTGGGTTCAGTGTTAATCAGTGAGACTCCCACAGGGTTCAGTGTTAATCAGTGAGACTTCCACAGGGTTCAGTGTTAATCAGTGAGACTCCCACAGGGTTCAGTGTTAATCAGTGAGACTCCCACAGGGTTCAGTGTTAATCAGTGAGACTCCCATAGGGTTCAGTGACAATCACTGAGACTCCCATAGGGTTCAGTGTTAATCAGTGAGACTCCCATAGGGTTCAGTGTTAATCAGTGAGGCTCCCACAGGGTTCAGTGACAATCACTGAGACTCCCATAGGGTTCAGTGTTAATCAGTGAGACTCCAATAGGGTTCAGTGTTAATCAGTGAGACTCCCATAGGGTTAAGTGTTGATCAGTGAGACTCCCACAGAGTCCACTGTTAATCAGTGAGACTCCCACAGGGTTCACTGTTAATCAGTGACACTCCCCTAGGGTTCGTGTGTTAATGAGTGAGACCCCCACAGGGTTCAGTGTTAATCAGTGAGACTCCCACAGGGTTCAGTGTTAATCAGTGAGACTCAAATTGGGTTCAGTGTTAATCAGTGAGACTCCCACAGGGTTCAGTGTTAATCAGTGAGACTCCCACAGTTTTCAGTGTTAATCAGTGAGACTCCCACAGGGTTCAGTGTTAATCAATGAGACTCCCACAGGGCTCAGTGTTAATCAGTGAGACTCCCACAGGGCTCAGTGTTAATCAGTGAGACTCCCATAGGGTTCAGTGTTAATCAGTGAGACTCCCACAGGGTTCAGTGTTAATCAGTGAGACTCCCACAGTTTTCAGTGTTAATCAGTGAGACTCCCACAGGGTTCAGTGTTAATCAATGAGACTCCCACAGGGCTCAGTGTTAATCAGTGAGACTCCCACAGGGCTCAGTGTTAATCAGTGAGACTCCCATAGGGTTCAGTGTTAATCAGTGAGACTCCCACAGGGTTCAGTGTTAATCAGTGAGACTCCCACATAGTTCAGTGTTAATCAGTGAGACTCCCATAGGGTTCAGTGTTAATCAATGAGACTCCCACAGTTTTCAGTGTTAATCAGTGAGACTCCCATAGGGTTCAGTGTTAATCAGTGAGGCTCCCACAGGGTTCAGTGACAATCACTGAGACTCCCATAGGGTTCAGTGTTAATCAGTGAGACTCCAATAGGGTTCAGTGTTAATCAGTGAGACTCCCATAGGGTTCAGTGTTGATCAGTGAGACTCCCACAGAGTCCACTGTTAATCAGTGAGACTCCCACAGGGTTCACTGTTAATCAGTGACACTCCCCTAGGGTTCGTGTGTTAATGAGTGAGACCCCCACAGGGTTCAGTGTTAATCAGTGAGACTCCCACAGGGTTCAGTGTTAATCAGTGAGACTCAAATTGGGTTCAGTGTTAATCAGTGAGACTCCCACAGGGTTCAGTGTTAATCAGTGAGACTCCCACAGTTTTCAGTGTTAATCAGTGAGACTCCCACAGGGTTCAGTGTTAATCAATGAGACTCCCACAGGGCTCAGTGTTAATCAGTGAGACTCCCACAGGGCTCAGTGTTAATCAGTGAGACTCCCATAGGGTTCAGTGTTAATCAGTGAGACTCCCACAGGGTTCAGTGTTAATCAGTGAGACTCCCACAGTTTTCAGTGTTAATCAGTGAGACTCCCACAGGGTTCAGTGTTAATCAATGAGACTCCCACAGGGATCAGTGTTAATCAGTGAGACTCCCACAGGGCTCAGTGTTAATCAGTGAGACTCCCATAGGGTTCAGTTTTAATCAGTGAGACTCCCACAGGGTTCAGTGTTAATCAGTGAGACTCCCACATAGTTCAGTGTTAATCAGTGAGACTCCCATAGGGTTCAGTGTTAATCAATGAGACTCCCACAGTTTTCAGTGTTAATCAGTGAGACTCACACAGGGTTCAGTGTTAATCAGTGAGACTCCAATAGGGTTCAGTGTTAATCAGTGAGACTCCCATAGGGTTCAGTGTTGATCAGTGAGACTCCCACAGAGTCCACTGTTAATCAGTGAGACTCCCACAGGGGTCACTGTTAATCAGTGACACTCCCCTAGGGTTCGTGTGTTAATGAGTGAGACTCCCACAGGGTTCAGTGTTTATCATTGAGGCTCCCACAGGGTTCAGTGTTAATCAGTGAGACTCAAATTGGGTTCAGTGTTAATCATTGAGGCTCCCACAGGGTTCAGTGTTAATTAGTGAGACTCCCACAGGCTTCAGTGTTAATCAGTGAGACTCCCATAGGGTTCAGTGTTAATCACTGAGACTCCCCTAGGGTCTGTGTGTTAATCAATGAGACTCCCATAGGGTTCAGTGTTAATCAGTGAGACTCCCACAGGGTTCAGTGTTAATCAGTGAGACTCCCACAGTTTTCAGTGTTAATCAGTGAGACTCCCACAGGGTTCAGTGTTAATCAATGAGACTCCCACAGGGCTCAGTGTTAATCAGTGAGACTCCCATAGGGTTCAGTGTTAATCAGTGAGACTCCCACAGGGTTCAGTGTTAATCAGTGAGACTCCCACATAGTTCAGTGTTAATCAGTGAGACTCCCATAGGGTTCAGTGTTAATCAATGAGACTCCCACAGTTTTCAGTGTTAATCAGTGAGACTCCCATAGGGTTCAGTGTTAATCAGTGAGGCTCCCACAGGGTTCAGTGACAATCACTGAGACTCCCATAGGGTTCAGTGTTAATCAGTGAGACTCCAATAGGGTTCAGTGTTAATCAGTGAGACTCCCATAGGGTTCAGTGTTGATCAGTGAGACTCCCACAGAGTCCACTGTTAATCAGTGAGACTCCCACAGGGTTCACTGTTAATCAGTGACACTCCCCTAGGGTTCGTGTGTTAATGAGTGAGACCCCCACAGGGTTCAGTGTTAATCAGTGAGACTCCCACAGGGTTCAGTGTTAATCAGTGAGACTCAAATTGGGTTCAGTGTTAATCAGTGAGACTCCCACAGGGTTCAGTGTTAATCAGTGAGACTCCCACAGTTTTCAGTGTTAATCAGTGAGACTCCCACAGGGTTCAGTGTTAATCAATGAGACTCCCACAGGGCTCAGTGTTAATCAGTGAGACTCCCACAGGGCTCAGTGTTAATCAGTGAGACTCCCATAGGGTTCAGTGTAAATCAGTGAGACTCCCACAGGGTTCAGTGTTAATCAGTGAGACTCCCACAGTTTTCAGTGTTAATCAGTGAGACTCCCACAGGGTTCAGTGTTAATCAATGAGACTCCCACAGGGCTCAGTGTTAATCAGTGAGACTCCCACAGGGCTCAGTGTTAATCAGTGAGACTCCCATAGGGTTCAGTGTTAATCAGTGAGACTCCCACAGGGTTCAGTGTTAATCAGTGAGACTCCCACATAGTTCAGTGTTAATCAGTGAGACTCCCATAGGGTTCAGTGTTAATCAATGAGACTCCCACAGTTTTCAGTGTTAATCAGTGAGACTCACACAGGGTTCAGTGTTAATCAGTGAGACTCCAATAGGGTTCAGTGTTAATCAGTGAGACTCCCATAGGGTTCAGTGTTGATCAGTGAGACTCCCACAGAGTCCACTGTTAATCAGTGAGACTCCCACAGGGGTCACTGTTAATCAGTGACACTCCCCTAAGGTTCGTGTGTTAATGAGTGAGACTCCCACAGGGTTCAGTGTTTATCATTGAGGCTCCCACAGGGTTCAGTGTTAATCAGTGAGACTCAAATTGGGTTCAGTGTTAATCATTGAGGCTCCCACAGGGTTCAGTGTTAATTAGTGAGACTCCCACAGGCTTCAGTGTTAATCAGTGAGACTCCCATAGGGTTCAGTGTTAATCACTGAGACTCCCCTAGGGTCTGTGTGTTAATCAATGAGACTCCCATAGGGTGCAGTATTAATCAGTGAGACTCCCAGAAGGTTCAGTGTTAATCAGTGAGACTCCTGTAGGGTTCAGTGTTAATCAGGGAGACTCCCATAGGGTTCAGTGTTAATCAGAGAGACTCCCATAGGGTTCAATGTTAATCAGTGAGACTCCCATAGGGTTCAGTGTTAATCAGTGAGACTCCCATAGGGTTCAAAGTTAATCAGTGAGACTCCCATAGGGTTCAGTGTTCATCAGTGAGACTCCCACAGGGCTCAGTGTTAATCAGTGAGACTCCCACAGGGCTCAGTGTTAATCAGTGAGACTCTCATAGGGTTCAGTGTTAATCAGTGAGACTCCCACAGTGTTCAGTGTTAATCAGTGAGACTCCCACATAGTTCAGTGTTAATCAGTGAGACTCCCATTGGGTTCAGTGTTAATCAGTGAGACTCCCACAGGGTTCAGTGTTAATCAGTGAGACTTCCACAGGGTTCAGTGTTAATCAGTGAGACTCCCACAGGGTTCAGTGTTAATCAGTGAGACTCCCACAGGGTTCAGTGTTAATCACTGAGACTCCCATAGGGTTCAGTGACAATCACTGAGACTCCCATAGGGTTCAGTGTTAATCAGTGAGACTCCCATAGGGTTCAGTGTTAATCAGTGAGGCTCCCACAGGGTTCAGTGACAATCACTGAGACTCCCATAGGGTTCAGTGTTAATCAGTGAGACTCCAATAGGGTTCAGTGTTAATCAGTGAGACTCCCATAGGGTTCAGTGTTGATCAGTGAGACTCCCACAGAGTCCACTGTTAATCAGTGAGACTCCCACAGGGTTCACTGTTAATCAGTGACACTCCCCTAGGGTTCGTGTGTTAATGAGTGAGACCCCCACAGGGTTCAGTGTTAATCAGTGAGACTCCCACAGGGTTCAGTGTTAATCAGTGAGACTCCCACAGGGCTCAGTGTTAATCAGTGAGACTCCCACAGGGCTCAGTGTTAATCAGTGAGACTCCCATAGGGTTCAGTGTTGATCAGTGAGACTCCCACAGAGTCCACTGTTAATCAGTGAGACTCCCACAGGGTTCACTGTTAATCAGTGACACTCCCCTAGGGTTCGTGTGTTAATGAGTGAGACCCCCACAGGGTTCAGTGTTAATCAGTGAGACTCCCACAGGGTTCAGTGTTAATCAATGAGACTCCCACAGGGCTCAGTGTTAATCAGTGAGACTCCCACAGGGTTCAGTGTTAATCAGTGAGACTCCCACAGTTTTCAGTGTTAATCAGTGAGACTCCCACAGGGTTCAGTGTTAATCAATGAGACTCCCACAGGGCTCAGTGTTAATCAGTGAGACTCCCACAGGGCTCAGTGTTAATCAGTGAGACTCCCATAGGGTTCAGTGTTAATCATTGAGACTCCCACAGGGTTCAGTGTTAATCAGTGAGACTCCCACATAGTTTAGTGTTAATCAGTGAGACTCCCATAGGGTTCAGTGTTAATCAATGAGACTCCCACAGTTTTCAGTGTTAATCAGTGAGACTCACACAGGGTTCAGTGTTAATCAGTGAGACTCCAATAGGGTTCAGTGTTAATCAGTGAGACTCCCATAGGGTTCAGTGTTGATCAGTGAGACTCCCACAGAGTCCACTGTTAATCAGTGAGACTCCCACAGGGGTCACTGTTAATCAGTGACACTCCCCTAAGGTTCGTGTGTTAATGAGTGAGACTCCCACAGGGTTCAGTGTTTATCATTGAGGCTCCCACAGGGTTCAGTGTTAATCAGTGAGACTCAAATTGGGTTCAGTGTTAATCATTGAGGCTCCCACAGGGTTCAGTGTTAATTAGTGAGACTCCCACAGGCTTCAGTGTTAATCAGTGAGACTCCCATAGGGTTCAGTGTTAATCACTGAGACTCCCCTAGGGTCTGTGTGTTAATCAATGAGACTCCCATAGGGTTCAGTGTTAATCAGTGAGACTCCCAGAAGGTTCAGTGTTAATCAGTGAGACTCCTGTAGGGTTCAGTGTTAATCAGGGAGACTCCCATAGGGTTCAGTGTCAATCAGAGAGACTCCCATAGGGTTCAGTGTTAATCAGTGAGACTCCCATAGGGTTCAGTGTTAATCAGTGAGACTCCCATAGGGTTCAGTGTTATCCAGTGAGACTCCCACAGGTTTCAGTGTTAATCAGTGAGACTCCCATAGGGTTCAGAGTTAATCAGTGAGACTCCCATAGGGTTCAGTGTTCATCAGTGAGACTCCCACAGGGCTCAGTGTTAATCAGTGAGACTCCCACAGGGCTCAGTGTTAATCAGTGAGACTCTCATAGGGTTCAGTGTTAATCAGTGAGACTCCCACAGTGTTCAGTGTTAATCAGTGAGACTCCCACATAGTTCAGTGTTAATCAGTGAGACTCCCATTGGGTTCAGTGTTAATCAGTGAGACTCCCACAGGGTTCAGTGTTAATCAGTGAGACTTCCACAGGGTTCAGTGTTAATCAGTGAGACTCCCACAGGGTTCAGTGTTAATCAGTGAGACTCCCACAGGGTTCAGTGTTAATCACTGAGACTCCCATAGGGTTCAGTGACAATCACTGAGACTCCCATAGGGTTCAGTGTTAATCAGTGAGACTCCCATAGGGTTCAGTGTTAATCAGTGAGGCTCCCACAGGGTTCAGTGACAATCACTGAGACTCCCATAGGGTTCAGTGTTAATCAGTGAGACTCCAATAGGGTTCAGTGTTAATCAGTGAGACTCCCATAGGGTTCAGTGTTGATCAGTGAGACTCCCACAGAGTCCACTGTTAATCAGTGAGACTCCCACAGGGTTCACTGTTAATCAGTGACACTCCCCTAGGGTTCGTGTGTTAATGAGTGAGACCCCCACAGGGTTCAGTGTTAATCAGTGAGACTCCCACAGGGTTCAGTGTTAATCAGTGAGACTCAAATTGGGTTCAGTGTTAATCAGTGAGACTCCCACAGGGTTCAGTGTTAATCAGTGAGACTCCCACAGTTTTCAGTGTTAATCAGTGAGACTCCCACAGGGTTCAGTGTTAATCAATGAGACTCCCACAGGGCTCAGTGTTAATCAGTGAGACTCCCACAGGGCTCAGTGTTAATCAGTGAGACTCCCATAGGGTTCAGTGTTAATCAGTGAGACTCCCACAGGGTTCAGTGTTAATCAGTGAGACTCCCACAGTTTTCAGTGTTAATCAGTGAGACTCCCACAGGGTTCAGTGTTAATCAATGAGACTCCCACAGGGCTCAGTGTTAATCAGTGAGACTCCCACAGGGCTCAGTGTTAATCAGTGAGACTCCCATAGGGTTCAGTGTTAATCAGTGAGACTCCCACAGGGTTCAGTGTTAATCAGTGAGACTCCCACATAGTTCAGTGTTAATCAGTGAGACTCCCATAGGGTTCAGTGTTAATCAATGAGACTCCCACAGTTTTCATTGTTAATCAGTGAGACTCCCATAGGGTTCAGTGTTAATCAGTGAGGCTCCCACAGGGTTCAGTGACAATCACTGAGACTCCCATAGGGTTCAGTGTTAATCAGTGAGACTCCAATAGGGTTCAGTGTTAATCAGTGAGACTCCCACAGGGTTCAGTGTTAATCAGTGAGACTCAAATTGGGTTCAGTGTTAATCAGTGAGACTCCCACAGGGTTCAGTGTTAATCAGTGAGACTCCCACAGTTTTCAGTGTTAATCAGTGAGACTCCCACAGGGTTCAGTGTTAATCAATGAGACTCCCACAGGGCTCAGTGTTAATCAGTGAGACTCCCACAGGGCTCAGTGTTAATCAGTGAGACTCCCATAGCGTTCAGTGTTAATCAGTGAGACTCCCACAGGGTTCAGTGTTAATCAGTGAGACTCCCACAGTTTTCAGTGTTAATCAGTGAGACTCCCACAGGGTTCAGTGTTAATCAATGAGACTCCCACAGGGCTCAGTGTTAATCAGTGAGACTCCCACAGGGCTCAGTGTTAATCAGTGAGACTCCCATAGGGTTCAGTGTTAATCAGTGAGACTCCCACAGGGTTCAGTGTTAATCAGTGAGACTCCCACATAGTTCAGTGTTAATCAGTGAGACTCCCATAGGGTTCAGTGTTAATCAATGAGACTCCCACAGTTTTCAGTGTTAATCAGTGAGACTCCCATAGGGTTCAGTGTTAATCAGTGAGGCTCCCACAGGGTTCAGTGACAATCACTGAGACTCCCATAGGGTTCAGTGTTAATCAGTGAGACTCCAATAGGGTTCAGTGTTAATCAGTGAGACTCCCATAGGGTTCAGTGTTGATCAGTGAGACTCCCACAGAGTCCACTGTTAATCAGTGAGACTCCCACAGGGTTCACTGTTAATCAGTGACACTCCCCTAGGGTTCGTGTGTTAATGAGTGAGACCCCCACAGGGTTCAGTGTTAATCAGTGAGACTCCCACAGGGTTCAGTGTTAATCAGTGAGACTCAAATTGGGTTCAGTGTTAATCAGTGAGACTCCCACAGGGTTCAGTGTTAATCAGTGAGACTCCGACAGTTTTCAGTGTTAATCAGTGAGACTCCCACAGGGTTCAGTGTTAATCAGTGAGACTCAAATTGGGTTCAGTGTTAATCAGTGAGACTCCCACAGGGTTCAGTGTTAATCAGTGAGACTCCCACAGTTTTCAGTGTTAATCAGTGAGACTCCCACAGGGTTCAGTGTTAATCAATGAGACTCCCACAGGGCTCAGTGTTAATCAGTGAGACTCCCACAGGGCTCAGTGTTAATCAGTGAGACTCCCATAGGGTTCAGTGTTAATCAGTGAGACTCCCACAGGGTTCAGTGTTAATCAGTGAGACTCCCACAGTTTTCAGTGTTAATCAGTGAGACTCCCACAGGGTTCAGTGTTAATCAATGAGACTCCCACAGGGCTCAGTGTTAATCAGTGAGACTCCCACAGGGCTCAGTGTTAATCAGTGAGACTCCCATAGGGTTCAGTGTTAATCAGTGAGACTCCCACAGGGTTCAGTGTTAATCAGTGAGACTCCCACATAGTTCAGTGTTAATCAGTGAGACTCCCATAGGGTTCAGAGTTAATCAATGAGACTCCCACAGTTTTCAGTGTTAATCAGTGAGACTCCCATAGGGTTCAGTGTTAATCAGTGAGACTCCCACAGGGTTCAGTGACAATCACTGAGACTCCCATAGGGTTCAGTGTTAATCAGTGAGACTCCAATAGGGTTCAGTGTTAATCAGTGAGACTCCCATAGGGTTCAGTGTTGATCAGTGAGACTCCCACAGAGTCCACTGTTAATCAGTGAGACTCCCACAGGGTTCACTGTTAATCAGTGACACTCCCCTAGGGTCCGTGTGTTAATGAGTGAGACCCCCACAGGGTTCAGTGTTAATCAGTGAGACTCAAATTGGGTTCAGTGTTAATCAGTGAGACTCCCACAGGGTTCAGTGTTAATCAGTGAGACTCCCACAGTTTTCAGTGTTAATCAGTGAGACTCCCACAGGGTTCAGTGTTAATCAATGAGACTCCCACAGGGCTCAGTGTTAATCAGTGAGACTCCCACAGGGCTCAGTGTTAATCAGTGAGACTCAAATTGGGTTCAGTGTTAATCAGTGAGACTCCCACAGGGTTCAGTGTTAATCAGTGAGACTCCCACAGTTTTCAGTGTTAATCAGTGAGACTCCCACAGGGTTCAGTGTTAATCAATGAGACTCCCACAGGGCTCAGTGTTAATCAGTGAGACTCCCACAGGGCTCAGTGTTAATCAGTGAGACTCCCATAGGGTTCAGTGTTAATCAGTGAGACTCCCACAGGGTTCAGTGTTAATCAGTGAGACTCCCACAGTTTTCAGTGTTAATCAGTGAGACTCCCACAGGGTTCAGTGTTAATCAATGAGACTCCCACAGGGCTCAGTGTTAATCAGTGAGACTCCCACAGGGCTCAGTGTTAATCAGTGAGACTCCCATAGGGTTCAGTGTTAATCAGTGAGACTCCCACAGGGTTCAGTGTTAATCAGTGAGACTCCCACATAGTTCAGTGTTAATCAGTGAGACTCCCATAGGGTTCAGAGTTAATCAATGAGACTCCCACAGTTTTCAGTGTTAATCAGTGAGACTCCCATAGGGTTCAGTGTTAATCAGTGAGACTCCCACAGGGTTCAGTGACAATCACTGAGACTCCCATAGGGTTCAGTGTTAATCAGTGAGACTCCAATAGGGTTCAGTGTTAATCAGTGAGACTCCCATAGGGTTCAGTGTTGATCAGTGAGACTCCCACAGAGTCCACTGTTAATCAGTGAGACTCCCACAGGGTTCACTGTTAATCAGTGACACTCCCCTAGGGTCCGTGTGTTAATGAGTGAGACCCCCACAGGGTTCAGTGTTAATCAGTGAGACTCCCACAGGGTTCAGTGTTAATCAGTGAGACTCAAATTGGGTTCAGTGTTAATCAGTGAGACTCCCACAGGGTTCAGTGTTAATCAGTGAGACTCCCACAGTTTTCAGTGTTAATCAGTGAGACTCCCACAGGGTTCAGTGTTAATCAATGAGACTCCCACAGGGCTCAGTGTTAATCAGTGAGACTCCCACAGGGCTCAGTGTTAATCAGTGAGACTCCCATAGGGTTCAGTGTTAATCAGTGAGACTCCCACAGGGTTCATTGTTAATCAGTGAGACTCCCACAGTTTTCAGTGTTAATCAGTGAGACTCCCACAGGGTTCAGTGTTAATCAATGAGACTCCCACAGGGCTCAGTGTTAATCAGTGAGACTCCCACAGGGCTCAATGTTAATCAGTGAGACTCCCATAGGGTTCAGTGTTAATCAGTGAGACTCCCACAGGGTTCAGTGTTAATCAGTGAGACTCCCACATAGTTCAGTGTTAATCAGTGAGACTCCCATAGGGTTCAGTGTTAATCAATGAGACTCCCACAGTTTTCAGTGTTAATCAGTGAGACTCACACAGGGTTTAGTGTTAATCAGTGAGACTCCAATAGGGTTCAGTGTTAATCAGTGAGACTCCCATAGGGTGCAGTGTTGATCAGTGAGACTCCCACAGAGTCCACTGTTAATCAGTGAGACTCCCACAGGGGTCACTGTTAATCAGTGACACTCCCCTAGGGTTCGTGTGTTAATGAGTGAGACTCCCACAGGGTTCAGTGTTTATCATTGAGGCTCCCACAGGGTTCAGTGTTAATCAGTGAGACTCAAATTGGGTTCAGTGTTAATCATTGAGGCTCCCACAGGGTTCAGTGTTAATTAGTGAGACTCCCACAGGCTTCAGTGTTAATCAGTGAGACTCCCATAGGGTTCAGTGTTAATCACTGAGACTCCCCTAGGGTCTGTGTGTTAATCAATGAGACTCCCATAGGGTTCATTGTTAATCAGTGATACTCCCACAGTGTTCAGGGTTAATCAGTGAGACTCCCACAGGGTTCAGTGTTAATTAGTGAGACTCCCACAGGGTTCAGTGTTAATCAGTGAGACTCCCACAGGGTTCAGTGTTAATCAGTGAGACTCCCATAGGGTTCAGTGTTAATCAGTGAGACTCCCAAAGGGTTCAGTGTTAATCAGTGAGACTCCCACAGAGTTCAGTGTTAATCAGTGAGACTCCCACAGGGTTCAGTGTTAATCAGTGAGACTCCCACAGGGTTCAGTGTTAATCAGTGAGACTCCCATAGGGTTCAGTGTTAATCAGTGAGACTCCCATAGGGTTCAGTGTTAATCAGTGAGACTCCCACAGGGTTCAGTGTTAATCAGTGAGACTCCAACATAGTTCAGTGTTAATCAGTGAGACTCCCATAGGGTTCAGTGTTAATCAATGAGACTCCCACAGTTTTCAGTGTTAATCAGTGAGACTCCCACAGGGTTCAGTGTTAATCATTGAGGCTCCCACAGGGTTCAGTGTTAATTAGTGAGACTCCCACAGGGTTCAGTGTTAATCAGTGAGACTCCAATAGGGTTCAGTGTTAATCAGTGAGACTCCCATAGGGTTCAGTGTTGATCAGTGAGACTCCCACAGAGTCCACTGTTAATCAGTGAGACTCCCACAGGGGTCACTGTTAATCAGTGACACTCCCCTAGGGTTCGTGTGTTAATGAGTGAGACTCCCACAGGGTTCAGTGTTAATCATTGAGGCTCCCACAGGTTTCAGTGTTAATCAGTGAGACTCAAATTGGGTTCAGTGATAATCATTGAGACTCCCACAGGGTTCAGTGTTAATCAGTGAGACTCCCACAGTTTTCAGTGTTAATCAGTGAGACTCCCACAGGGTTCAGTGTTAATCAATGAGACTCCCACAGGGCTCAGTGTTAATCAGTGAGACTCCCACAGGGCTCAGTGTTAATCAGTGAGACTCCCATAGGGTTCAGTGTTAATCAGTGAGACTCCCACAGGGTTCAGTGTTAATCAGTGAGACTCCCACATAGTTCAGTGTTAATCAGTGAGACTCCCATAGGGTTCAGTGTTAATCAATGAGACTCCCACAGTTTTCAGTGTTAATCAGTGAGACTCACACAGGATTCAGTGTTAATCATTGAGGCACCCACAGGGTTCAGTGTTAATTAGTGAGACTCCCACAGGCTTCAGTGTTAATCAGTGAGACTCCCATAGGGTTCAGTGTTAATCAGTGAGACTCCCAAAGGCTTCAGCGTTAATCAGTGAGACTCCCACAGAGTTCACTGTTAATCAATGGGACTCCCATAGGGTTCAGTGTTAATCAGTGACACTCCCCTAGGGTTCAGTGTTAATCAGTGAGACTCCCAGAGGGTTCAGTGTTAATCAGTGAGACTCCCATAGAGTTCAGTGTTAATCAGTGAGACTCCCATAGGGTTCAGTGTTAATCAGTGAGACTCCCATAGGGTTCAGTGTTAATCAGTGAGACTCCCATAGGGTTCAGTGTTAATCAGTGAGACTCCCACAGTGTTCAGTGTTAATCAGTGAGACTCCCACAGGGTTCAGTGTTAATCAGTGAGACTCTCATAGGGTTCAGTGTTAATCAGTGAGACTCCCACAGGGTTCAGTGTTAATCAGTGAGACTCCCATAGGGTTCAGTGTTAATCAGTGAGACTCCCATAGGGTTCAGTGTTAATCAGTGAGACTCCCAAAGTGTTCAGTGTTAATCAGTGAGACTCCCACAGGGTTCAGTGTTAATCAGTGAGACTCTCATAGGGTTCAGTGTTAATCAGTGAGACTCCCACAGGGTTCAGTGTTAATCAGTGAGAATCCCACATAGTTCAGTGTTAATCAGTGAGACTCCCACAGGGTTCAGTGTTAATCAGTGAGACTCCCATAGGGTTCAGTGACAATCAATGAGACTCCCATAGGGTTCAGTTTTAATCAGTGAGACTCCCATAGGGTTCAGTGTTAATCAGTGAGGCTCCCACAGGGTTCAGTGACAATCACTGAGACTCCCATAGGGTTCAGTGTTAATCAGTGAGACTCCCATAGGGTTCAGTGTTAATCAGTGAGACTCCCAAAGGGTTCAGTGTTAATCAGTGAGACTCCCACAGAGTTCACTGTTAATCAATGGGACTCCCATAGGGTTCAGTGTTAATCAGTGACACTCCCCTAGGGTTCAGTGTTAATCAGTGAGACTCCCAGAAGGTTCAGTGTTAATCAGTGAGACTCCTGTAGGGTTCAGTGTTAATCAGGGAGACTCCCATAGGGTTCAGTGTTAATCAGAGAGACTCCCATAGGGTTCAGTGTTAATCAGTGAGACTCCCATAGGGTTCAGTGTTAATCAGTGAGACTCCCATAGGGTTCAGTGTTATCCAGTGAGACTCCCACAGGTTTCAGTGTTAATCAGTGAGACTCCCATAGGGTTCAAAGTTAATCAGTGAGACTCCCATAGGGTTCAGTGTTTATCAGTGAGACTCCCACAGGGCTCAGCGTTAATCAGTGAGACTCCCACAGGGCTCAGTGTTAATCAGTGAGACTCCCACAGTGTTCAGTGTTAATCAGTGAGACTTCCACATAGTTCAGTGTTAATCAGTGAGACTCCCATTGGGTTCAGTGTTAATCAGTGAGACTCCCACAGGGTTCAGTGTTAATCAGTGAGACTTCCACAGGGTTCAGTGTTAATCAGTGAGACTCCCACAGGGTTCAGTGTTAATCAGTGAGACTCCCACAGGGTTCAGTGTTAATCACTGAGACTCCCATAGGGTTCAGTGACAATCACTGAGACTCCCATAGGGTTCAGTGTTAATCAGTGAGGCTCCCACAGGGTTCAGTGACAATCACTGAGACTCCCATAGGGTTCAGTGTTAATCAGTGAGACTCCAATAGGGTTCAGTGTTAATCAGTGAGACTCCCATAGGGTTCAGTGTTGATCAGTGAGACTCCCACAGAGTCCACTGTTAATCAGTGAGACTCCCACAGGGTTCACTGTTAATCAGTGACACTCCCCTAGGGTTCGTGTGTTAATGAGTGAGACCCCCACAGGGTTCAGTGTTAATCAGTGAGACTCTCACAGGGTTCAGTGTTAATCAGTGAGACTCAAATTGGGTTCAGTGTTAATCAGTGAGACTCCCACAGGGTTCAGTGTTAATCAGTGAGACTCCCACAGTTTTCAGTGTTAATCAGTGAGACTCCCACAGGGTTCAGTGTTAATCAATGAGACTCCCACAGGGCTCAGTGTTAATCAGTGAGACTCCCACAGGGCTCAGTGTTAATCAGTGAGACTCCCATAGGGTTCAGTGTTAATCAGTGAGACTCCCACAGGGTTCAGTGTTAATCAGTGAGACTCCCACAGTTTTCAGTGTTAATCAGTGAGACTCCCACAGGGTTCAGTGTTAATCAATGAGACTCCCACAGGGCTCAGTGTTAATCAGTGAGACTCCCACAGGGCTCAGTGTTAATCAGTGAGACTCCCACAGTTTTCAGTGTTAATCAGTGAGACTCCCACAGGGTTCAGTGTTAATCAATGAGACTCCCACAGGGCTCAGTGTTAATCAGTGAGACTCCCATAGGGTTCAGTGTTAATCAGTGAGACTCCCACAGGGTTCAGTGTTAATCAGTGAGACTCCCACATAGTTCAGTGTTAATCAGTGAGACTCCCATAGGGTTCAGTGTTAATCAGTGAGACTCCCACAGGGTTCAGTGTTAATCAGTGAGACTCCCACATAGTTCAGTGTTAATCAGTGAGACTCCCATAGGGTTCAGTGTTAATCAATGAGACTCCCACAGTTTTCAGTGTTAATCAGTGAGACTCACATAGGGTTCAGTGTTAATCATTGAGGCTCCCACAGGGTTCAGTGTTAATTAGTGAGACTCCCACAGGCTTCAGTGTTAATCAGTGAGACTCCCATAGGGTTCAGTGTTAATCACTGAGACTCCCCTAGGGTCCGTGTGTTAATCAATGAGACTCCCATAGGGTTCATTGTTAATCAGTGAGACTCCCACAGTGTTCAGGGTTAATCAGTGAGACTCCCACAGGGTTCAGTGTTAATTAGTGAGACTCCCACAGGGTTCAGTGTTAATCAGTGAGACTCCCACAGGGTTCAGTGTTAATCAGTGAGACTCCCATAGGGTTCAGTGTTAATCAGTGAGACTCCCAAAGGGTTCAGCGTTAATCAGTGAGACTCCCACAGAGTTCACTGTTAATCAATGGGACTCCCATAGGGTTCAGTTTTAATCAGTGACACTCCCCTAGGGTTCAGTGTTAATCAGTGAGACTCCCAGAGGGTTCAGTGTTAATCAGTGAGACTCCCGTAGAGTTCAGTGTTAATCAGTGAGACTCCCATAGGGTTCAGTGTTAATCAGTGAGACTCCCATAGGGTTCAGTGTTAATCAGTGAGACTCCCATAGGGTTCAGTGTTAATCAGTGAGACTCCCACAGTGTTCAGTGTTAATCAGTGAGACTCCCACAGGGTTCAGTGTTAATCAGTGAGACTCTCATAGGGTTCAGTGTTAATCAGTGAGACTCCCATAGGGTTCAGTGTTAATCAGTGAGACTCCCATAGGGTTCAGTGTTATTCAGTGAGACTCCCATAGGGTTCAGTGTTAATCAGTGAGACTCCCACAGTGTTCAGTGTTAATCAGTGAGACTCCCACAGGGTTCAGTGTTAATCAGTGAGACTCTCATAGGGTTCAGTGTTAATCAGTGAGACTCCCACAGGGTTCAGTGTTAATCAGTGAGACTCCCATAGGGTTCAGTGTTAATCAGTGAGACTCCCATAGGGTTCAGTGTTAATCAGTGAGACTCCCAAAGTGTTCAGTGTTAATCAGTGAGACTCCCACAGGGTTCAGTGTTAATCAGTGAGACTCTCATAGGGTTCAGTGTTAATCAGTGAGACTCCCACAGGGTTCAGTGTTAATCAGTGAGAATCCCACATAGTTCAGTGTTAATCAGTGAGACTCCCACAGGGTTCAGTGTTAATCAGTGAGACTCCCATAGGGTTAAGTGACAATCAATGAGACTCCCATAGGGTTCAGTTTTAATCAGTGAGACTCCCATAGGGTTCAGTGTTAATCAGTGAGGCTCCCACAGGGTTCAGTGACAATCACTGAGACTCCCATAGGGTTCAGTGTTAATCAGTGAGACTCCCATAGGGTTCAGTGTTAATCAGTGAGACTCCCAAAGGGTTCAGTGTTAATCAGTGAGACTCCCACAGAGTTCACTGTTAATCAATGGGACTCCCATAGGGTTCAGTGTTAATCAGTGACACTCCCCTAGGGTTCAGTGTTAATCAGTGAGACTCCCAGAAGGTTCAGTGTTAATCAGTGAGACTCCTGTAGGGTTCAGTGTTAATCAGGGAGACTCCCATAGGGTTCAGTGTTAATCAGAGAGACTCCCATAGGGTTCAGTGTTAATCAGTGAGACTCCCATAGGGTTCAGTGTTAATCAGTGAGACTCCCATAGGGTTCAGTGTTATCCAGTGAGACTCCCACAGGTTTCAGTGTTAATCAGTGAGACTCCCATAGGGTTCAAAGTTAATCAGTGAGACTCCCATAGGGTTCAGTGTTTATCAGTGAGACTCCCACAGGGCTCAGCGTTAATCAGTGAGACTCCCACAGGGCTCAGTGTTAATCAGTGAGACTCCCACAGTGTTCAGTGTTAATCAGTGAGACTTCCACATAGTTCAGTGTTAATCAGTGAGACTCCCATTGGGTTCAGTGTTAATCAGTGAGACTCCCACAGGGTTCAGTGTTAATCAGTGAGACTTCCACAGGGTTCAGTGTTAATCAGTGAGACTCCCACAGGGTTCAGTGTTAATCAGTGAGACTCCCACAGGGTTCAGTGTTAATAACTGAGACTCCCATAGGGTTCAGTGACAATCACTGAGACTCCCATAGGGTTCAGTGTTAATCAGTGAGGCTCCCACAGGGTTCAGTGACAATCACTGAGACTCCCATAGGGTTCAGTGTTAATCAGTGAGACTCCAATAGGGTTCAGTGTTAATCAGTGAGACTCCCATAGGGTTCAGTGTTGATCAGTGAGACTCCCACAGAGTCCACTGTTAATCAGTGAGACTCCCACAGGGTTCACTGTTAATCAGTGACACTCCCCTAGGGTTCGTGTGTTAATGAGTGAGACCCCCACAGGGTTCAGTGTTAATCAGTGAGACTCCCACAGGGTTCAGTGTTAATCAGTGAGACTCAAATTGGGTTCAGTGTTAATCAGTGAGACTCCCACAGGGTTCAGTGTTAATCAGTGAGACTCCCACAGTTTTCAGTGTTAATCAGTGAGACTCCCACAGGGTTCAGTGTTAATCAATGAGACTCCCACAGGGCTCAGTGTTAATCAGTGAGACTCCCACAGGGCTCAGTGTTAATCAGTGAGACTCCCATAGGGTTCAGTGTTAATCAGTGAGACTCCCACAGGGTTCAGTGTTAATCAGTGAGACTCCCACAGTTTTCAGTGTTAATCAGTGAGACTCCCACAGGGTTCAGTGTTAATCAATGAGACTCCCACAGGGCTCAGTGTTAATCAGTGAGACTCCCACAGGGCTCAGTGTTAATCAGTGAGACTCCCACAGTTTTCAGTGTTAATCAGTGAGACTCCCACAGGGTTCAGTGTTAATCAATGAGACTCCCACAGGGCTCAGTGTTAATCAGTGAGACTCCCATAGGGTTCAGTGTTAATCAGTGAGACTCCCACAGGGTTCAGTGTTAATCAGTGAGACTCCCACATAGTTCAGTGTTAATCAGTGAGACTCCCATAGGGTTCAGTGTTAATCAGTGAGACTCCCACAGGGTTCAGTGTTAATCAGTGAGACTCCCACATAGTTCAGTGTTAATCAGTGAGACTCCCATAGGGTTCAGTGTTAATCAATGAGACTCCCACAGTTTTCAGTGTTAATCAGTGAGACTCACACAGGGTTCAGTGTTAATCATTGAGGCTCCCACAGGGTTCAGTGTTAATTAGTGAGACTCCCACAGGCTTCAGTGTTAATCAGTGAGACTCCCATAGGGTTCAGTGTTAATCACTGAGACTCCCCTAGGGTCCGTGTGTTAATCAATGAGACTCCCATAGGGTTCATTGTTAATCAGTGAGACTCCCACAGTGTTCAGGGTTAATCAGTGAGACTCCCACAGGGTTCAGTGTTAATTAGTGAGACTCCCACAGGGTTCAGTGTTAATCAGTGAGACTCCCACAGGGTTCAGTGTTAATCAGTGAGACTCCCATAGGGTTCAGTGTTAATCAGTGAGACTCCCAAAGGGTTCAGCGTTAATCAGTGAGACTCCCACAGAGTTCACTGTTAATCAATGGGACTCCCATAGGGTTCAGTGTTAATCAGTGACACTCCCCTAGGGTTCAGTGTTAATCAGTGAGACTCCCAGAGGGTTCAGTGTTAATCAGTGAGACTCCCGTAGAGTTCAGTGTTAATCAGTGAGACTCCCATAGGGTTCAGTGTTAATCAGTGAGACTCCCATAGGGTTCAGTGTTAATCAGTGAGACTCCCATAGGGTTCAGTGTTAATCAGTGAGACTCCCACAGTGTTCAGTGTTAATCAGTGAGACTCCCACAGGGTTCAGTGTTAATCAGTGAGACTCTCATAGGGTTCAGTGTTAATCAGTGAGACTCCCACAGGGTTCAGTGTTAATCAGTGAGACTCCCATAGGGTTCAGTGTTAATCAGTGAGACTCCCATAGGGTTCAGTGTTAATCAGTGAGACTCCCAAAGTGTTCAGTGTTAATCAGTGAGACTCCCACAGGGTTCAGTGTTAATCAGTGAGACTCTCATAGGGTTCAGTGTTAATCAGTGAGACTCCCACAGGGTTCAGTGTTAATCAGTGAGAATCCCACATAGTTCAGTGTTAATCAGTGAGACTCCCACAGGGTTCAGTGTTAATCAGTGAGACTCCCATAGGGTTCAATGACAATCAATGAGACTCCCATAGGGTTCAGTGTTAATCAGTGAGACTCCCATAGGGTTCAGTGTTAATCAGTGAGGCTCCCACAGGGTTCAGTGACAATCACTGAGACTCCCATAGGGTTCAGTGTTAATCAGTGAGACTCCCATAGGGTTCAGTGTTAATCAGTGAGACTCCCAAAGGGTTCAGTGTTAATCAGTGAGACTCCCACAGAGTTCAATGTTAATCAATGGGACTCCCATAGGGTTCAGTGTTAATCAGTGACACTCCCCTAGGGTTCAGTGTTAATCAGTGAGACTCCCAGAAGGTTCAGTGTTAATCAGTGAGACTCCTGTAGGGTTCAGTGTTAATCAGGGAGACTCCCATAGGGTTCAGTGTTAAACAGAGAGACTCCCATAGGGTTCAGTGTTAATCAGTGAGACTCCCATAGGGTTCAGTGTTAATCACTGAGACTCCCATAGGGATCAGTGACAATCACTGAGACTCCCATAGGGTTCAGTGTTAATCAGTGAGGCTCCCACAGGGTTCAGTGACAATCACTGAGACTCCCATAGGGTTCAGTGTTAATCAGTGAGACTCCAATAGGGTTCAGTGTTAATCAGTGAGACTCCCATAGGGTTCAGTGTTGATCAGTGAGACTCCCACAGAGTCCACTGTTAATCAGTGAGACTCCCACAGGGTTCACTGTTAATCACTGACACTCCCCTAGGGTTCGTGTGTTAATGAGTGAGACCCCCACAGGGTTCAGTGTTAATCAGTGAGACTCCCACAGGGCTCAGTGTTAATCAGTGAGACTCAAATTGGGTTCAGTGTTAATCAGTGAGACTCCCACAGGGTTCAGTGTTAATCAGTGAGACTCCCACAGTTTTCAGTGTTAATCAGTGAGACTTCCCACAGGGTTCAGTGCTAATCAATGAGACTCCCACAGGGCTCAGTGTTAATCAGTGAGACTCCCACAGGGCTCAGTGTTAATCAGTGAGACTCCCATAGGGTTCAGTGTTAATCAGTGAGACTCCCACAGGGTTCAGTGTTAATCAGTGAGACTCCCACAGTTTTCAGTGTTAATCAGTGAGACTCCCACAGGGTTCAGTGTTAATCAATGAGACTCCCACAGGGCTCAGTGTTAATCAGTGAGACTCCCACAGGGCTCAGTGTTAATCAGTGAGACTCCCACAGTTTTCAGTGTTAATCAGTGAGACTCCCACAGGGTTCAGTGTTAATCAATGAGACTCCCACAGGGCTCAGTGTTAATCAGTGAGACTCCCATAGGGTTCAGTGTTAATCAGTGAGACTCCCACAGGGTTCAGTGTTAATCAGTGAGACTCCCACATAGTTCAGTGTTAATCAGTGAGACTCCCATAGGGTTCAGTGTTAATCAGTGAGACTCCCACAGGGTTCAGTGTTAATCAGTGAGACTCCCACATAGTTCAGTGTTAATCAGTGAGACTCCCATAGGGTTCAGTGTTAATCAATGAGACTCCCACAGTTTTCAGTGTTAATCAGTGAGACTCACACAGGGTTCAGTGTTAATCATTGAGGCTCCCACAGGGTTCAGTGTTAATTAGTGAGACTCCCACAGGCTTCAGTGTTAATCAGTGAGACTCCCATAGGGTTCAGTGTTAATCACTGAGACTCCCCTAGGGTCCGTGTGTTAATCAATGAGACTCCCATAGGGTTCATTGTTAATCAGTGAGACTCCCACAGTGTTCAGGGTTAATCAGTGAGACTCCCACAGGGTTCAGTGTTAATTAGTGAGACTCCCACAGGGTTCAGTGTTAATCAGTGAGACTCCCACAGGGTTCAGTGTTAATCAGTGAGACTCCCATAGGGTTCAGTGTTAATCAGTGAGACTCCCAAAGGGTTCAGCGTTAATCAGTGAGACTCCCACAGAGTTCACTGTTAATCAATGGGACTCCCATAGGGTTCAGTGTTAATCAGTGACACTCCCCTAGGGTTCAGTGTTAATCAGTGAGACTCCCAGAGGGTTCAGTGTTAATCAGTGAGACTCCCGTAGAGTTCAGTGTTAATCAGTGAGACTCCCATAGGGTTCAGTGTTAATCAGTGAGACTCCCATAGGGTTCAGTGTTAATCAGTGAGACTCCCATAGGGTTCAGTGTTAATCAGTGAGACTCCCACAGTGTTCAGTGTTAATCAGTGAGACTCCCACAGGGTTCAGTGTTAATCAGTGAGACTCTCATAGGGTTCAGTGTTAATCAGTGAGACTCCCACAGGGTTCAGTGTTAATCAGTGAGACTCCCATAGGGTTCAGTGTTAATCAGTGAGACTCCCATAGGGTTCAGTGTTAATCAGTGAGACTCCCAAAGTGTTCAGTGTTAATCAGTGAGACTCCCACAGGGTTCAGTGTTAATCAGTGAGACTCTCATAGGGTTCAGTGTTAATCAGTGAGACTCCCACAGGGTTCAGTGTTAATCAGTGAGAATCCCACATAGTTCAGTGTTAATCAGTGAGACTCCCACAGGGTTCAGTGTTAATCAGTGAGACTCCCATAGGGTTCAATGACAATCAATGAGACTCCCATAGGGTTCAGTGTTAATCAGTGAGACTCCCATAGGGTTCAGTGTTAATCAGTGAGGCTCCCACAGGGTTCAGTGACAATCACTGAGACTCCCATAGGGTTCAGTGTTAATCAGTGAGACTCCCATAGGGTTCAGTGTTAATCAGTGAGACTCCCAAAGGGTTCAGTGTTAATCAGTGAGACTCCCACAGAGTTCAATGTTAATCAATGGGACTCCCATAGGGTTCAGTGTTAATCAGTGACACTCCCCTAGGGTTCAGTGTTAATCAGTGAGACTCCCAGAAGGTTCAGTGTTAATCAGTGAGACTCCTGTAGGGTTCAGTGTTAATCAGGGAGACTCCCATAGGGTTCAGTGTTAATCAGAGAGACTCCCATAGGGTTCAGTGTTAATCAGTGAGACTCCCATAGGGTTCAGTGTTAATCAGTGAGACTCCCATAGGGTTCAGTGTTATCCAGTGAGACTCCCACAGGTTTCAGTGTTAATCAGTGAGACTCCCATAGGGTTCAAAGTTAATCAGTGAGACTCCCATAGGGTTCAGTGTTCATCAGTGAGACTCCCACAGGGCTCAGTGTTAATCAGTGAGACTCCCACAGGGCTCAGTGTTAATCAGTGAGACTCTCATAGGGTTCAGTGTTAATCAGTGAGACTCCCACAGTGTTCAGTGTTAATCAGTGAGACTCCCACATAGTTCAGTGTTAATCAGTGAGACTCCCATTGGGTTCAGTGTTAATCAGTGAGACTCCCACAGGGTTCACTGTTAATCAGTGAGACTTCCACAGGGTTCAGTGTTAATCAGTGAGACTCCCACAGGGTTCAGTGTTAATCAGTGAGACTCCCACAGGGTTCAGTGTTAATCACTGAGACTCCCATAGAGTTCAGTGACAATCACTGAGACTCCCATAGGGTTCAGTGTTAATCAGTGAGACTCCCATAGGGTTCAGTGTTAATCAGTGAGGCTCCCACAGGGTTCAGTGACAATCACTGAGACTCCCATAGGGTTCAGTGTTAATCAGTGAGACTCCAATAGGGTTCAGTGTTAATCAGTGAGACTCCCATAGGGTTCAGTGTTGATCAGTGAGACTCCCACAGAGTCCACTGTTAATCAGTGAGACTCCCACAGGGTTCACTGTTAATCAGTGACACTCCCCTAGGGTTCGTGTGTTAATGAGTGAGACCCCCACAGGGTTCAGTGTTAATCAGTGAGACTCCCACAGGGTTCAGTGTTAATCAGTGAGACTCAAATTGGGTTCAGTGTTAATCAGTGAGACTCCCACAGGGTTCAGTGTTAATCAGTTAGACTCCCACAGTTTTCAGTGTTAATCAGTGAGACTCCCACAGGGTTCAGTGTTAATCAATGAGACTCCCACAGGGCTCAGTGTTAATCAGTGAGACTCCCACAGGGCTCAGTGTTAATCAGTGAGACTCCCATAGGGTTCAGTGTTAATCAGTGAGACTCCCACAGGGTTCAGTGTTAATCAGTGAGACTCCCACAGTTTTCAGTGTTAATCAGTGAGACTCCCACAGGGTTCAGTGTTAATCAATGAGACTCCCACAGGGCTCAGTGTTAATCAGTGAGACTCCCACAGGGCTCAGTGTTAATCAGTGAGACTCCCACAGTTTTCAGTGTTAATCAGTGAGACTCCCACAGGGTTCAGTGTTAATCAATGAGACTCCCACAGGGCTCAGTGTTAATCAGTGAGACTCCCATAGGGTTCAGTGTTAATCAGTGAGACTCCCACAGGGTTCAGTGTTAATCAGTGAGACTCCCACATAGTTCAGTGTTAATCAGTGAGACTCCCATAGGGTTCAGTGTTAATCAGTGAGACTCCCACAGGGTTCAGTGTTAATCAGTGAGACTCCCACATAGTTCAGTGTTAATCAGTGAGACTCCCATATGGTTCAGTGTTAATCAATGAGACTCCCACAGTTTTCAGTGTTAATCAGTGAGACTCACACAGGGTTCAGTGTTAATCATTGAGGCTCCCACAGGGTTCAGTGTTAATTAGTGAGACTCCCACAGGCTTCAGTGTTAATCAGTGAGACTCCCATAGGGTTCAGTGTTAATCACTGAGACTCCCCTAGGGTCCGTGTGTTAATCAATGAGACTCCCATAGGGTTCATTGTTAATCAGTGAGACTCCCACAGTGTTCAGGGTTAATCAGTGAGACTCCCACAGGGTTCAGTGTTAATTAGTGAGACTCCCACAGGGTTCAGTGTTAATCAGTGAGACTCCCACAGGGTTCAGTGTTAATCAGTGAGACTCCCATAGGGTTCAGTGTTAATCAGTGAGACTCCCAAAGGGTTCAGCGTTAATCAGTGAGACTCCCACAGAGTTCACTGTTAATCAATGGGACTCCCATAGGGTTCAGTGTTAATCAGTGACACTCCCCTAGGGTTCAGTGTTAATCAGTGAGACTCCCAGAGGGTTCAGTGTTAATCAGTGAGACTCCCGTAGAGTTCAGTGTTAATCAGTGAGACTCCCATAGGGTTCAGTGTTAATCAGTGAGACTCCCATAGGGTTCAGTGTTAATCAGTGAGACTCCCATAGGGTTCAGTGTTAATCAGTGAGACTCCCACAGTGTTCAGTGTTAATCAGTGAGACTCCCACAGGGTTCAGTGTTAATCAGTGAGACTCTCATAGGGTTCAGTGTTAATCAGTGAGACTCCCACAGGGTTCAGTGTTAATCAGTGAGACTCCCATAGGGTTCAGTGTTAATCAGTGAGACTCCCATAGGGTTCAGTGTTAATCAGTGAGACTCCCAAAGTGTTCAGTGTTAATCAGTGAGACTCCCACAGGGTTCAGTGTTAATCAGTGAGACTCTCATAGGGTTCAGTGTTAATCAGTGAGACTCCCACAGGGTTCAGTGTTAATCAGTGAGAATCCCACATAGTTCAGTGTTAATCAGTGAGACTCCCACAGGGTTCAGTGTTAATCAGTGAGACTCCCATAGGGTTCAATGACAATCAATGAGACTCCCATAGGGTTCAGTGTTAATCAGTGAGACTCCCATAGGGTTCAGTGTTAATCAGTGAGGCTCCCACAGGGTTCAGTGACAATCACTGAGACTCCCATAGGGTTCAGTGTTAATCAGTGAGACTCCCATAGGGTTCAGTGTTAATCAGTGAGACTCCCAAAGGGTTCAGTGTTAATCAGTGAGACTCCCACAGAGTTCAATGTTAATCAATGGGACTCCCATAGGGTTCAGTGTTAATCAGTGACACTCCCCTAGGGTTCAGTGTTAATCAGTGAGACTCCCAGAAGGTTCAGTGTTAATCAGTGAGACTCCTGTAGGGTTCAGTGTTAATCAGGGAGACTCCCATAGGGTTCAGTGTTAATCAGAGAGACTCCCATAGGGTTCAGTGTTAATCAGTGAGACTCCCATAGGGTTCAGTGTTAATCAGTGAGACTCCCATAGGGTTCAGTGTTAATCAGTGAGACTCCCACAGGGTTCAGTGTTAATCAGTGAGACTCCCACATAGTTCAGTGTTAATCAGTGAGACTCCCATAGGGTTCAGTGTTAATCAATGAGACTCCCACAGTTTTCAGTGTTAATCAGTGAGACTCACACAGGGTTCAGTGTTAATCATTGAGGCTCTCACAGGGTTCAGTGTTAATTAGTGAGACTCCCACAGGCTTCAGTGTTAATCAGTGAGACTCCCATAGGGTTCAGTGTTAATCACTGAGACTCCCCTAGGGTCCGTGTGTTAATCAATGAGACTCCCATAGGGTTCATTGTTAATCAGTGAGACTCCCACAGTGTTCAGGGTTAATCAGTGGACTCCCACAGGGTTCAGTGTTAATTAGTGAGACTCCCACAGGGTTCAGTGTTAATCAGTGAGACTCCCACAGGGTTCAGTGTTAATAAGTGAGACTCCCATAGGGTTCAGTGTTAATCAGTGAGACTCCCAAAGGGTTCAGCGTTAATCAGTGAGACTCCCACAAAGTTCACTGTTAATCAATGGGACTCCCATAGGGTTCAGTGTTAATCAGTGACACTCCCCTAGGGTTCAGTGTTAATCAGTGAGACTCCCAGAGGGTTCAGTGTTAATCAGTGAGACTCCCGTAGAGTTCAGTGTTAATCAGTGAGACTCCCATAGGGTTCAGTGTTAATCAGTGAGACTCCCATAGGGTTCAGTGTTAATCAGTGAGACTCCCATAGGGTTCAGTGTTAATCAGTGAGACTCCCACAGTGTTCAGTGTTAATCAGTGAGACTCCCACAGGGTTCAGTGTTAATCAGTGAGACTCTCATAGGGTTCAGTGTTAATCAGTGAAACTCCCACAGGGTTCAGTGTTAATCAGTGAGACTCCCATAGGGTTCAGTGTTAATCAGTGAGACTCCCATAGGGTTCAGTGTTAATCAGTGAGACTCCCAAAGTGTTCAGTGTTAATCAGTGAGACTCCCACAGGGTTCAGTGTTAATCAGTGAGACTCTCATAGGGTTCAGTGTTAATCAGTGAGACTCCCACAGGGTTCAGTGTTAATCAGTGAGAATCCCACATAGTTCAGTGTTAATCAGTGAGACTCCCACAGGGTTCAGTGTTAATCAGTGAGACTCCCATAGGGTTCAATGACAATCAATGAGACTCCCATAGGGTTCAGTGTTAATCAGTGAGACTCCCATAGGGTTCAGTGTTAATCAGTGAGGCTCCCACAGGGTTCAGTGACAATCACTGAGACTCCCATAGGGTTCAGTGTTAATCAGTGAGACTCCCATAGGGTTCAGTGTTAATCAGTGAGACTCCCAAAGGGTTCAGTGTTAATCAGTGAGACTCCCACAGAGTTCAATGTTAATCAATGGGACTCCCATAGGGTTCAGTGTTAATCAGTGACACTCCCCTAGGGTTCAGTGTTAATCAGTGAGACTCCCAGAAGGTTCAGTGTTAATCAGTGAGACTCCTGTAGGGTTCAGTGTTAATCAGGGAGACTCCCATAGGGTTCAGTGTTAATCAGAGAGACTCCCATAGGGTTCAGTGTTAATCAGTGAGACTCCCATAGGGTTCAGTGTTAATCAGTGAGACTCCCATAGGGTTCAGTGTTATCCAGTGAGACTCCCACAGGTTTCAGTGTTAATCAGTGAGACTCCCATAGGGTTCAAAGTTAATCAGTGAGACTCCCATAGGGTTCAGTGTTCATCAGTGAGACTCCCACAGGGCTCAGTGTTAATCAGTGAGACTCCCACAGGGCTCAGTGTTAATCAGTGAGACTCTCATAGGGTTCAGTGTTAATCAGTGAGACTCCCACAGTGTTCAGTGTTAATCAGTGAGACTCCCACATAGTTCAGTGTTAATCAGTGAGACTCCCATTGGGTTCAGTGTTAATCAGTGAGACTCCCACAGGGTTCACTGTTAATCAGTGAGACTTCCACAGGGTTCAGTGTTAATCAGTGAGACTCCCACAGGGTTCAGTGTTAATCAGTGAGACTCCCACAGGGTTCAGTGTTAATCACTGAGACTCCCATAGGGTTCAGTGACAATCACTGAGACTCCCATAGGGTTCAGTGTTAATCAGTGAGACTCCCATAGGGTTCAGTGTTAATCAGTGAGGCTCCCACAGGGTTCAGTGACAATCACTGAGACTCCCATAGGGTTCAGTGTTAATCAGTGAGACTCCAATAGGGTTCAGTGTTAATCAGTGAGACTCCCATAGGGTTCAGTGTTGATCAGTGAGACTCCCACAGAGTCCACTGTTAATCAGTGAGACTCCCACAGGGTTCACTGTTAATCAGTGACACTCCCCTAGGGTTCGTGTGTTAATGAGTGAGACCCCCACAGGGTTCAGTGTTAATCAGTGAGACTCCCACAGGGTTCAGTGTTAATCAGTGAGACTCAAATTGGGTTCAGTGTTAATCAGTGAGACTCCCACAGGGTTCAGTGTTAATCAGTGAGACTCCCACAGTTTTCAGTGTTAATCAGTGAGACTCCCACAGGGTTCAGTGTTAATCAATGAGACTCCCACAGGGCTCAGTGTTAATCAGTGAGACTCCCACAGGGCTCAGTGTTAATCAGTGAGACTCCCATAGGGTTCAGTGTTAATCAGTGAGACTCCCACAGGGTTCAGTGTTAATCAGTGAGACTCCCACATAGTTCAGTGTTAATCAGTGAGACTCCCATAGGGTTCAGTGTTAATCAATGAGACTCCCACAGTTTTCAGTGTTAATCAGTGAGACTCCCACAGGGTTCAGTGTTAATCATTGAGGCTCCCACAGGGTTCAGTGTTAATTAGTGAGACTCCCACAGGCTTCAGTGTTAATCAGTGAGACTCCCATAGGGTTCAGTGTTAATCACTGAGACTCCCCTAGGGTCCGTGTGTTAATCAATGAGACTCCCATAGGGATCAGTGTTAATCAGTGAGGCTCCCACAGGGTTCAGTGACAATCACTGAGACTCCCATAGGGTTCAGTGTTAATCAGTGAGACTCCAATAGGGTTCAGTGTTAATCAGTGAGACTCCCATAGGGTTCAGTGTTGATCAGTGAGACTCCCACAGAGTCCACTGTTAATCAGTGAGACTCCCATAGGGTTCAGTGTTAATCAGTGAGACTCCCATAGGGTTCAGTGTTAATCAGTGAGACTCCCACAGTGTTCAGTGTTAATCAGTGAGACTCCCACAGGGTTCAGTGTTAATCAGTGAGACTCTCATAGGGTTCAGTGTTAATCAGTGAAACTCCCACAGGGTTCAGTGTTAATCAGTGAGACTCCCATAGGGTTCAGTGTTAATCAGTGAGACTCCCATAGGGTTCAGTGTTAATCAGTGAGACTCCCAAAGTGTTCAGTGTTAATCAGTGAGACTCCCACAGGGTTCAGTGTTAATCAGTGAGACTCTCATAGGGTTCAGTGTTAATCAGTGAGACTCCCACAGGGTTCAGTGTTAATCAGTGAGAATCCCACATAGTTCAGTGTTAATCAGTGAGACTCCCACAGGGTTCAGTGTTAATCAGTGAGACTCCCATAGGGTTCAATGACAATCAATGAGACTCCCATAGGGTTCAGTGTTAATCAGTGAGACTCCCATAGGGTTCAGTGTTAATCAGTGAGGCTCCCACAGGGTTCAGTGACAATCACTGAGACTCCCATAGGGTTCAGTGTTAATCAGTGAGACTCCCATAGGGTTCAGTGTTAATCAGTGAGACTCCCAAAGGGTTCAGTGTTAATCAGTGAGACTCCCACAGAGTTCAATGTTAATCAATGGGACTCCCATAGGGTTCAGTGTTAATCAGTGACACTCCCCTAGGGTTCAGTGTTAATCAGTGAGACTCCCAGAAGGTTCAGTGTTAATCAGTGAGACTCCTGTAGGGTTCAGTGTTAATCAGGGAGACTCCCATAGGGTTCAGTGTTAATCAGAGAGACTCCCATAGGGTTCAGTGTTAATCAGTGAGACTCCCATAGGGTTCAGTGTTAATCAGTGAGACTCCCATAGGGTTCAGTGTTATCCAGTGAGACTCCCACAGGTTTCAGTGTTAATCAGTGAGACTCCCATAGGGTTCAAAGTTAATCAGTGAGACTCCCATAGGGTTCAGTGTTCATCAGTGAGATTCCCACAGGGCTCAGTGTTAATCAGTGAGACTCCCACAGGGCTCAGTGTTAATCAGTGAGACTCTCATAGGGTTCAGTGTTAATCAGTGAGACTCCCACAGTGTTCAGTGTTAATCAGTGAGACTCCCACATAGTTCAGTGTTAATCAGTGAGACTCCCATTGGGTTCAGTGTTAATCAGTGAGACTCCCACAGGGTTCACTGTTAATCAGTGAGACTTCCACAGGGTTCAGTGTTAATCAGTGAGACTCCCACAGGGTTCAGTGTTAATCAGTGAGACTCCCACAGGGTTCAGTGTTAATCACTGAGACTCCCATAGGGTTCAGTGACAATCACTGAGACTCCCATAGGGTTCAGTGTTAATCAGTGAGACTCCCATAGGGTTCAGTGTTAATCAGTGAGGCTCCCACAGGGTACAGTGACAATCACTGAGACTCCCATAGGGTTCAGTGTTAATCAGTGAGACTCCAATAGGGTTCAGTGTTAATCAGTGAGACTCCCATAGGGTTCAGTGTTGATCAGTGAGACTCCCACAGAGTCCACTGTTAATCAGTGAGACTCCCACAGGGTTCACTGTTAATCAGTGACACTCCCCTAGGGTTCGTGTGTTAATGAGTGAGACCCCCACAGGGTTCAGTGTTAATCAGTGAGACTCCCACAGGGTTCAGTGTTAATCAGTGAGACTCAAATTGGGTTCAGTGTTAATCAGTGAGACTCCCACAGGGTTCAGTGTTAATCAGTGAGACTCCCACAGTTTTCAGTGTTAATCAGTGAGACTCCCATAGGGTTCAATGACAATCAATGAGACTCCCATAGGGTTCAGTGTTAATCAGTGAGACTCCCATAGGGTTCAGTGTTAATCAGTGAGGCTCCCACAGGGTTCAGTGACAATCACTGAGACTCCCATAGGGTTCAGTGTTAATCAGTGAGACTCCCATAGGGTTCAGTGTTAATCAGTGAGACTCCCAAAGGGTTCAGTGTTAATCAGTGAGACTCCCACAGAGTTCAATGTTAATCAATGGGACTCCCATAGGGTTCAGTGTTAATCAGTGACACTCCCCTAGGGTTCAGTGTTAATCAGTGAGACTCCCAGAAGGTTCAGTGTTAATCAGTGAGACTCCTGTAGGGTTCAGTGTTAATCAGGGAGACTCCCATAGGGTTCAGTGTTAATCAGAGAGACTCCCATAGGGTTCAGTGTTAATCAGTGAGACTCCCATAGGGTTCAGTGTTAATCAGTGAGACTCCCATAGGGTTCAGTGTTAATCAGTGAGACTCCCACAGGGTTCAGTGTTAATCAGTGAGACTCCCACATAGTTCAGTGTTAATCAGTGAGACTCCCATAGGGTTCAGTGTTAATCAATGAGACTCCCACAGTTTTCAGTGTTAATCAGTGAGACTCACACAGGGTTCAGTGTTAATCATTGAGGCTCCCACAGGGTTCAGTGTTAATTAGTGAGACTCCCACAGGCTTCAGTGTTAATCAGTGAGACTCCCATAGGGTTCAGTGTTAATCACTGAGACTCCCCTAGGGTCCGTGTGTTAATCAATGAGACTCCCATAAGGTTCATTGTTAATCAGTGAGACTCCCACAGTGTTCAGGGTTAATCAGTGAGACTCCCACAGGGTTCAGTGTTAATTAGTGAGACTCCCACAGGGTTCAGTGTTAATCAGTGAGACTCCCACAGGGTTCAGTGTTAATCAGTGAGACTCCCATAGGGTTCAGTGTTAATCAGTGAGACTCCCAAAGGGTTCAGCGTTAATCAGTGAGACTCCCACAGAGTTCACTGTTAATCAATGGGACTCCCATAGGGTTCAGTGTTAATCAGTGACACTCCCCTAGGGTTCAGTGTTAATCAGTGAGACTCCCAGAGGGTTCAGTGTTAATCAGTGAGACTCCCGTAGAGTTCAGTGTTAATCAGTGAGACTCCCATAGGGTTCAGTGTTAATCAGTGAGACTCCCATAGGGTTCAGTGTTAATCAGTGAGACTCCCATAGGGTTCAGTGTTAATCAGTGAGACTCCCACAGTGTTCAGTGTTAATCAGTGAGACTCCCACAGGGTTCAGTGTTAATCAGTGAGACTCTCATAGGGTTCAGTGTTAATCAGTGAGACTCCCACAGGGTTCAGTGTTAATCAGTGAGACTCCCATAGGGTTCAGTGTTAATCAGTGAGACTCCCATAGGGTTCAGTGTTAATCAGTGAGACTCCCAAAGTGTTCAGTGTTAATCAGTGAGACTCCCACAGGGTTCAGTGTTAATCAGTGAGACTCTCATAGGGTTCAGTGTTAATCAGTGAGACTCCCACAGGGTTCAGTGTTAATCAGTGAGAATCCCACATAGTTCAGTGTTAATCAGTGAGACTCCCACAGGGTTCAGTGTTAATCAGTGAGACTCCCATAGGGTTCAGTGTTAATCAGTGAGACTCTCATAGGGTTCAGTGTTAATCAGTGAGACTCCCACAGGGTTCAGTGTTAATCAGTGAGAATCCCACATAGTTCAGTGTTAATCAGTGAGACTCCCACAGGGTTCAGTGTTAATCAGTGAGACTCCCACAGGGTTCAGTGTTAATCAGTGAGACTCTCATAGGGTTCAGTGTTAATCAGTGAGACTCCCACAGGGTTCAGTGTTAATCAGTGAGAATCCCACATAGTTCAGTGTTAATCAGTGAGACTCCCAAAGGGTTCAGTGTTAATCAGTGAGACTCCCACAGAGTTCAATGTTAATCAATGGGACTCCCATAGGGTTCAGTGTTAATCAGTGACACTCCCCTAGGGTTCAGTGTTAATCAGTGAGACTCCCAGAAGGTTCAGTGTGAATCAGTGAGACTCCTGTAGGGTTCAGTGTTAATCAGGGAGACTCCCATAGGGTTCAGTGTTAATCAGAGAGACTCCCATAGGGTTCAGTGTTAATCAGTGAGACTCCCATAGGGTTCAGTGTTAATCAGTGAGACTCCCATAGGGTTCAGTGTTATCCAGTGAGACTCCCACAGGTTTCAGTGTTAATCAGTGAGACTCCCATAGGGTTCAAAGTTAATCAGTGAGACTCCCATAGGGTTCAGTGTTCATCAGTGAGACTCCCACAGGGCTCAGTGTTAATCAGTGAGACTCCCACAGGGCTCAGTGTTAATCAGTGAGACTCTCATAGGGTTCAGTGTTAATCAGTGAGACTCCCACAGTGTTCAGTGTTAATCAGTGAGACTCCCACATAGTTCAGTGTTAATCAGTGAGACTCCCATTGGGTTCAGTGTTAATCAGTGAGACTCCCACAGGGTTCACTGTTAATCAGTGATACTTCCACAGGGTTCAGTGTTAATCAGTGAGACTCCCACAGGGTTCAGTGTTAATCAGTGAGACTCCCACAGGGTTCAGTGTTAATCACTGAGACTCCCATAGGGTTCAGTGACAATCACTGAGACTCCCATAGGGTTCAGTGTTAATCAGTGAGACTCCCATAGGGTTCAGTGTTAATCAGTGAGGCTCCCACAGGGTTCAGTGACAATCACTGAGACTCCCATAGGGTTCAGTGTTAATCAGTGAGACTCCAATAGGGTTCAGTGTTAATCAGTGAGACTCCCATAGGGTTCAGTGTTGATCAGTGAGACTCCCACAGAGTCCACTGTTAATCAGTGAGACTCCCACAGGGTTCACTGTTAATCAGTGACACTCCCCTAGGGTTCGTGTGTTAATGAGTGAGACCCCCACAGGGTTCAGTGTTAATCAGTGAGACTCCCACAGGGTTCAGTGTTAATCAGTGAGACTCAAATTGGGTTCAGTGTTAATCAGTGAGACTCCAACAGGGTTCAGTGTTAATCAGTGAGACTCCCACAGTTTTCAGTGTTAATCAGTGAGACTCCCACAGGGTTCAGTGTTAATCAATAAGACTCCCACAGGGCTCAGTGTTAATCAGTGAGACTCCCACAGGGCTCAGTGTTAATCAGTGAGACTCCCATAGGGTTCAGTGTTAATCAGTGAGACTCCCACAGGGTTCAGTGTTAATCAGTGAGACTCCCACATAGTTCAGTGTTAATCAGTGAGACTCCCATAGGGTTCAGTGTTAATCAATGAGACTCCCACAGTTTTCAGTGTTAATCAGTGAGACTCCCACAGGGTTCAGTGTTAATCATTGAGGCTCCCACAGGGTTCAGTGTAAATTAGTGAGACTCCCACAGGCTTCAGTGTTAATCAGTGAGACTCCCATAGGGTTCAGTGTTAATCACTGAGACTCCCCTAGGGTCCGTGTGTTAATCAATGAGACTCCCATAGGGATCAGTGTTAATCAGTGAGGCTCCCACAGGGTTCAGTGATAATCACTGAGACTCCCATAGGGTTCAGTGTTAATCAGTGAGACTCCAATAGGGTTCAGTGTTAATCAGTGAGACTCCCATAGGGTTCAGTGTTGATCAGTGAGACTCCCACAGAGTCCACTGTTAATCAGTGAGACTCCCACAGGGTTCACTGTTAATCAGTGACACTCCCCTAGGGTTCGTGTGTTAATGAGTGAGACTCCCACAGGGTTCAGTGTTAATCAGTGAGACTCCCACAGGGTTCAGTGTTAATCAGTGAGACTCAAATTGGGTTCAGTGTTAATCAGTGAGACTCCCACAGGGTTCAGTGTTAATCAGTGAGACTCCCACAGTTATCAGTGTTAATCAGTGAGACTCCCACAGGGTTCAGTGTTAATCATTGAGGCTCCCACAGGGCTCAGTGTTAATCAGTGAGACTCCCACCGGCTTCAGTGTTAATCAGTGAGACTCCCATAGGGTTCAGTGTTAATCAGTGAGACTCCCACAGGGTTCAGTGTTAATCATTGAGGCTCCCACAGGGTTCAGTGTTAATTAGTGAGACTCCCACAGGCTTCAGTGTTAATCAGTGGGACTCCCATAGGGTTCAGTGTTAATCAGTGAGACTCCCAAAGGGTTCAGTGTTAATCAGTGAGACTCCCACAGAGTTCACTGTTAATCAATGGGACTCCCATAGGGTTCAGTGTTAATCAGTGACACTCCCCTAGGGTTCAGTGTTAATCAGTGAGACTCCCAGAGGGTTCAGTGTTAATCAGTGAGACTCCCGTAGGGTTCAGTGTTAATCAGTGAGACTCCCATAGGGTTCAGTGTTAATCAGTGAGACTCCCATAGGGTTCAGTGTTAATCAGTGACACTCCCATAGGGTTCAGTGTTAATCAGTGAGACTCCCATAGGGTTCAGTGTTATCCAGTGAGACTCCCACAGGTTTCAGTGTTAATCAGTGAGACTCCCATAGGGTTCAATGTTAATCAGTGAGACTCCCATAGGGTTCAGTGTTAATCAGTAAGACACCCACAGGGCTCAGTGTTAATCAGTGAGACTCCCACAGGGCTCAGTGTTAATCAGTGAGACTCTCATAGGGTTCAGTGTTAATCAGTGAGACTCCCACAGGGTTCAGTGTTAATCATTGAGGCTCCCACAGGGTTCAGTGTTAATCAGTGAGACTCCCACAGGGTTCAGTGTTAATCAGTGAGACTCAAATTGGGTTCATTGTTAATCAGTGAGACTCCCACAGGGTTCAGTGTTAATCAGTGAGACTCCCATAGGGTTCAGTGTTGATCAGTGAGACTCCCACAGAGTCCACTGTTAATCAGTGAGACTCCCACAGGGTTCACTGTTAATCAGTGACACTCCCCTAGGGTTCGTGTGTTAATGAGTGAGACCCCCACAGGGTTCAGTGTTAATCAGTGAGACTCCCACAGGGTTCAGTGTTAATCAGTGAGACTCAAATTGGGTTCAGTGTTAATCAGTGAGACTCCCACAGGGTTCAGTGTTAATCAGTGAGACTCCCACAGTTTTCAGTGTTAATCAGTGAGACTCCCACAGGGTTCAGTGTTAATCAATAAGACTCCCACAGGGCTCAGTGTTAATCAGTGAGACTCCCACAGGGCTCAGTGTTAATCAGTGAGACTCCCATAGGGTTCAGTGTTAATCAGTGAGACTCCCACAGGGTTCAGTGTTAATCAGTGAGACTCCCACATAGTTCAGTGTTAATCAGTGAGACTCCCATAGGGTTCAGTGTTAATCAATGAGACTCCCACAGTTTTCAGTGTTAATCAGTGAGACTCCCACAGGGTTCAGTGTTAATCATTGAGGCTCCCACAGGGTTCAGTGTTAATTAGTGAGACTCCCACAGGCTTCAGTGTTAATCAGTGAGACTCCCATAGGGTTCAGTGTTAATCACTGAGACTCCCCTAGGGTCCGTGTGTTAATCAATGAGACTCCCATAGGGATCAGTGTTAATCAGTGAGGCTCCCACAGGGTTCAGTGACAATCACTGAGACTCCCATAGGGTTCAGTGTTAATCAGTGAGACTCCAATAGGGTTCAGTGTTAATCAGTGAGACTCCCATAGGGTTCAGTGTTGATCAGTGAGACTCCCACAGAGTCCACTGTTAATCAGTGAGACTCCCACAGGGTTCACTGTTAATCAGTGACACTCCCCTAGGGTTCGTGTGTTAATGAGTGAGACTCCCACAGGGTTCAGTGTTAATCAGTGAGACTCCCACAGGGTTCAGTGTTAATCAGTGAGACTCAAATTGGGTTCAGTGTTAATCAGTGAGACTCCCACAGGGTTCAGTGTTAATCAGTGAGACTCCCACAGTTATCAGTGTTAATCAGTGAGACTCCCACAGGGTTCAGTGTTAATCATTGAGGCTCCCACAGGGCTCAGTGTTAATCAGTGAGACTCCCACCGGCTTCAGTGTTAATCAGTGAGACTCCCATAATGTTCAGTGTTAATCAGTGAGACTCCCACAGGGTTCAGTGTTAATCATTGAGGCTCCCACAGGGTTCAGTGTTAATTAGTGAGACTCCCACAGGCTTCAGTGTTAATCAGTGGGACTCCCATAGGGTTCAGTGTTAATCAGTGAGACTCCCAAAGGGTTCAGTGTTAATCAGTGAGACTCCCACAGAGTTCACTGTTAATCAATGGGACTCCCATAGGGTTCAGTGTTAATCAGTGACACTCCCCTAGGGTTCAGTGTTAATCAGTGAGACTCCCAGAGGGTTCAGTGTTAATCAGTGAGACTCCCGTAGGGTTCAGTGTTAATCAGTGAGACTCCCATAGGGTTCAGTGTTAATCAGTGAGACTCCCATAGGGTTCAGTGTTAATCAGTGACACTCCCATAGGGTTCAGTGTTAATCAGTGAGACTCCCATAGGGTTCAGTGTTATCCAGTGAGACTCCCACAGGTTTCAGTGTTAATCAGTGAGACTCCCATAGGGTTCAATGTTAATCAGTGAGACTCCCATAGGGTTCAGTGTTAATCAGTAAGACACCCACAGGGCTCAGTGTTAATCAGTGAGACTCCCACAGGGCTCAGTGTTAATCAGTGAGACTCTCATAGGGTTCAGTGTTAATCAGTGAGACTCCCACAGGGTTCAGTCTTAATCATTGAGGCTCCCACAGGGTTCAGTGTTAATCAGTGAGACTCCCACAGGGTTCAGTGTTAATCAGTGAGACTCAAATTGGGTTCATTGTTAATCAGTGAGACTCCCACAGGGTTCAGTGTTAATCAGTGAGACTCCCACAGTTTTCAGTGTTAATCAGTGAGACTCCCACAGGGTTCAGTGTTAATCAATGAGACTCCCACAGGGCTCAGTGTTAATCAGTGAGACTCCCATAGGGTTCAGTGTTAATCAGTGAGACTCCCACAGGGTTCAGTGTTAATCAGTGAGACTCCCACAGTTTTCAGTGTTAATCAGTGAGACTCCCACAGGGTTCAGTGTTAATCAATGAGACTCCCACAGGGCTCAGTGTTAATCAGTGAGACTCCCATAGGGTTCAGTGTTAATCAGTGAGACTCCCACAGGGTTCAGTGTTAATCAGTGAGACTCCCACATAGTTCAGTGTTAATCAGTGAGACTCCCATAGGGTTCAGTGTTAATCAATGAGACTCCCACAGTTTTCAGTGTTAATCAGTGAGACTCCCACAGGGTTCAGTGTTAATCATTGAGGCTCCTACAGGGTTCAGTGTTAATTAGTGAGACTCCCACAGGCTTCAGTGTTAATCAGTGAGACTCCCATAGGGTTCAGTGTTAATCACTGAGACTCCCCTAGGGTCCGTGTGTTAATCAATGAGACTCCCATAGGGTTCATTGTTAATCAGTGAGACTCCCACAGTGTTCAGGGTTAATCAGTGACACTCCCCTAGGGTTCAGTGTTAATCAGTGAGACTCCCAGAGGGTTCAGTGTTAATCAGTGAGACTCCCGTAGGGTTCAGTGTTAATCAGTGAGACTCCCATAGGGTTCAGTGTTAATCAGTGAGACTCCCATAGGGTTCAGTGTTAATCAGTGAGACTCCCATAGGGTTCAGTGTTAATCAGTGAGACTCCCATAGGGTTCAGTGTTATCCAGTGAGACTCCCACAGGTTTCAGTGTTAATCAGTGAGACTCCCATAGGGTTCAATGTTAATCAGTGAGACTCCCATAGGGTTCAGTGTTAATCAGTGAGACTCCCACAGGGGTCAGTGTTAATCAGTGAGACTCCCACAGGGTTCAGTGTTAATCAGTGAGACTCCAATAGGGTTCAGTGTTAATCAATGAGACTCCCATAGGGTTCAGTGTTGATCAGTGAGACTCCCACAGAGTCCACTGTTAATCAGTGAGACTCCCACAGGGTTCACTGTTAATCAGTGACACTCCCCTAGGGTTCGTGTGTTAATGAGTGAGACTCCCACAGGGTTCAGTGTTAATCAGTGAGACTCCCACAGGGTTCAGTGTTAATCAGTGAGACTCAAATTGGGTTCAGTGTTAATCAGTGAGACTCCCACAGAGTTCAGTGTTAATCTGTGAGACTCCCATAGGGTTCAGTGTTAATCAATGAGACTCCCACAGTTTTCAGTGTTAATCAGTGAGACTCCCACAGGGTTCAGTGTTAATCATTGAGGCTCCCACAGGGTTCAGTGTTAATTAGTGAGACTCCCACAGGCTTCAGTGTTAATCAGTGAGATTCCCATAGGGTTCAGTGTTGATCAGTGAGACTCCCACAGAGTCCACTGTTAATCAGTGAGACTCCCACAGGGTTCACTGTTAATCAGTGACACTCACCTAGGGTTCGTGTGTTAATGAGTGAGACTCCCACAGGGTTCAGTGTTAATCAGTGAGACTCCCACAGGGTTCAGTGTTAATCAGTGAGACTCCCACAGTTATCAGTGTTAATCAGTGAGACTCCCACAGGGTTCAGTGTTAATCATTGAGGCTCCCACAGGGCTCAGTGTTAATCAGTGAGACTCCCACCGGCTTCAGTGTTAATCAGTGAGACTGCCATAGGGTTCAGTGTTAATCAGTGAGACTCCCACAGGGTTCAGTGTTAATCATTGAGGCTCCCACAGGGTTCAGTGTTAATTAGTGAGACTCCCACAGGCTTCAGTGTTAATCAGTGAGACTCCCATAGGGTTCAGTGTTAATCAGTGAGACTCCCAAAGGGTTCAGTGTTAATCAGTGAGACTCCCACAGAGTTCACTGTTAATCAATGGGACTCCCATAGGGTTCAGTGTTAATCAGTGACACTCCCCTAGGGTTCAGTGTTAATCAGTGAGACTCCCAGAGGGTTCAGTGTTAATCAGTGAGACTCCCGTAGGGTTCAGTGTTAATCAGTGAGACTCCCATAGGGTTCAGTGTTAATCAGTGAGACTCCCATAGGGTTCAGTGTTAATCAGTGAGACTCCCATAGGGTTCAGTGTTAATCAGTGAGACTCCCATAGGGTTCAGTGTTATCCAGTGAGACTCCCACAGGTTTCAGTGTTAATCAGTGAGACTCCCATAGGGTTCAATGTTAATCAGTGAGACTCCCATAGGGTTCAGTGTTAATCAATAAGACTCCCACAGGGCTCAGTGTTAATCAGTGGGACTCCCACAGGGCTCAGTGTTAATCAGTGAGACTCTCATAGGGTTCAGTGTTAATCAGTGAGACTCCCACAGGGTTCAGTGTTAATCATTGAGGCTCCCACAGGGTTCAGTGTTAATCAGTGAGACTCCCACAGGGTTCAGTGTTAATCAGTGAGACTCAAATTGGGTTCAGTGTTAATCAGTGAGACTCCCACAGGGTTCAGTGTTAATCAGTGAGACTCCCACAGTTTTCAGTGTTAATCAGTGAGACTCCCACAGGGTTCAGTGTTAATCAATGAGACTCCCACAGGGCTCAGTGTTAATCAGTGAGACTCCCACAGGGCTCAGTGTTAATCAGTGAGACTCCCATAGGGTTCAGTGTTAATCAGTGAGACTCCCACAGGGTTCAGTGTTAATCAGTGAGACTCCCACATAGTTCAGTGTTAATCAGTGAGACTCCCATAGGGTTCAGTGTTAATCAATGAGACTCCCACAGTTTTCAGTGTTAATCAGTGAGACTCCCACAGGGTTCAGTGTTAATCATTGAGGCTCCTACAGGGTTCAGTGTTAATTAGTGAGACTCCCACAGGCTTCAGTGTTAATCAGTGAGACTCCCATAGGGTTCAGTGTTAATCACTGAGACTCCCATAGGGTTCATTGTTAATCAGTGAGACTCCCACAGTGTTCAGGGTTAATCAGTGACACTCCCCTAGGGTTCAGTGTTAATCAGTGAGACTCCCAGAGGGTTCAGTGTTAATCAGTGAGACTCCCGTAGGGTTCAGTGTTAATCAGTGAGACTCCCACAGGGCACAGTGTTAATCAGTGAGACTCCCACAGGGCTCAGTGTTAATCAGTGAGACTCCCATAGGGTTCAGTGTTAATCAGTGAGACTCCCACAGGGTTCAGTGTTAATCAGTGAGACTCCCACATAGTTCAGTGTTAATCAGTGAGACTCCCATAGGGTTCAGTGTTAATCAATGAGACTCCCACAGTTTTCAGTGTTAATCAGTGAGACTCCCACAGGGTTCAGTGTTAATCAGTGAGACTCCCGTAGGGTTCAGTGTTAATCAGTGAGACTCCCACAGGGCACAGTGTTAATCAGTGAGACTCCCACAGGGCTCAGTGTTAATCAGTGAGACTCCCATAGGGTTCAGTGTTAATCAGTGAGACTCCCACAGGGTTCAGTGTTAATCAGTGAGACTCCCACATAGTTCAGTGTTAATCAGTGAGACTCCCATAGGGTTCAGTGTTAATCAATGAGACTCCCACAGTTTTCAGTGTTAATCAGTGAGACTCCCACAGGGTTCAGTGTTAATCATTGAGGCTCCTACAGGGTTCAGTATTAATTAGTGAGACTCCCACAGGCTTCAGTGTTAATCAGTGAGACTCCCATAGGGTTCAGTGTTAATCACTGAGACTCCCCTAGGGTCCGTGTGTTAATCAATGAGACTCCCATAGGGTTCATTGTTAATCAGTGAGACTCCCACAGTGTTCAGGGTTAATCAGTGACACTCCCCTAGGGTTCAGTGTTAATCAGTGAGACTCCCAGAGGGTTCAGTGTTAATCAGTGAGACTCCCGTAGGGTTCAGTGTTAATCAGTGAGACTCCCACAGGGCACAGTGTTAATCAGTGAGACTCCCACAGGGCTCAGTGTTAATCAGTGAGACTCTCATAGGGTTCAGTGTTAATCAGTGAGACTCCCACAGGGTTCAGTGTTAATCAGTGAGACTCCCACATAGTTCAGTGTTAATCAGTGAGACTCCCATTGGGTTCAGTGTTAATCAGTGAGACTCCCACAGGGTTCAGTGTTAATCAGTGAGACTTCCACAGGGTTCAGTGTTAATCAATGAGACTCCCACAGGGTTCAGTGTTAATCAGTGAGACTCCCACAGGGTTCAGTGTTAATCACTGAGACTCCCATAGGGTTCAGTGACAATCACTGAGACTCCCATAGGGTTCAGTGTTAATCAGTGAGACTCCCATAGGGTTCAGTGTTAATCAGTGAGGCTCCCACAGGGTTCAGTGACAATCACTGAGACTCCCATAGGGTTCAGTGTTAATCAGTGAGACTCCCACAGGGTTCAGTGTTAATCAGTGAGACTCCCACAGTTTTCAGTGTTAATCAGTGAGACTCCCACAGGGTTCAGTGTTAATCAATGAGACTCCCACAGGGCTCAGTGTTAATCAGTGAGACTCCCACAGGGCTCAGTGTTAATCAGTGAGACTCCCATAGGGTTCAGTGTTAATCAGTGAGACTCCCACAGGGTTCAGTGTTAATCAGTGAGACTCCCACATAGTTCAGTGTTAATCAGTGAGACTCCCATAGGGTTCAGTGTTAATCAATGAGACTCCCACAGTTTTCAGTGTTAATCAATGAGACTCCCACAGGGTTCAGTGTTAATCATTGAGGCTCCCACAGGGTTCAGTGTTAATCAGTGAGACTTCCCTAGGGTCCGTGTGTTAATCAATGAGACTCCCATAGGGTTCATTGTTAATCAGTGAGACTCCCACAGTGTTCAGGGTTAATCAGTGAGACTCCCACAGGGTTCAGTGTTAATTAGTGAGACTCCCACAGGGTTCAGTGTTAATCAGTGAGACTCCCACAGGGTTCAGTGTTAATCAGTGAGACTCCCATAGGGTTCAGTGACAATCAATGAGACTCCCATAGGGTTCAGTGTTAATCAGTGAGACTCCCACAGGGTTCAGTGTTAATCAGTGAGACTCCCACATAGTTCAGTGTTAATCAGTGAGACTCCTACAGGGCACAGTGTTAATCAGTGAGACTCCCACAGGGCTCAGTGTTAATCAGTGAGACTCTCATAGGGTTCAGTGTTAATCAGTGAGACTCCCACAGGGTTCAGTGTTAATCAGTGAGACTCCCACATAGTTCAGTGTTAATCAGTGAGACTCCCATTGGGTTCAGTGTTAATCAGTGAGACTCCCACAGGGTTCAGTGTTAATCAGTGAGACTTCCACAGGGTTCAGTGTTAATCAATGAGACTCCCACAGGGTTCAGTGTTAATCAGTGAGACTCCCACAGGGTTCAGTGTTAATCACTGAGACTCCCATAGGGTTCAGTGACAATCACTGAGACTCCCATAGGGTTCAGTGTTAATCAGTGAGACTCCCATAGGGTTCAGTGTTAATCAGTGAGGCTCCCACAGGGTTCAGTGACAATCACTGAGACTCCCATAGGGTTCAGTGTTAATCAGTGAGACTCCCACAGGGTTCAGTGTTAATCAGTGAGACTCCCACAGTTTTCAGTGTTAATCAGTGAGACTCCCACAGGGTTCAGTGTTAATCAATGAGACTCCCACAGGGCTCAGTGTTAATCAGTGAGACTACCACAGGGCTCAGTGTTAATCAGTGAGACTCCCATAGGGTTCAGTGTTAATCAGTGAGACTCCCACAGGGTTCAGTGTTAATCAGTGAGACTCCCACATAGTTCAGTGTTAATCAGTGAGACTCCCATAGGGTTCAGTGTTAATCAATGAGACTCCCACAGTTTTCAGTGTTAATCAATGAGACTCCCACAGGGTTCAGTGTTAATCATTGAGGCTCCCACAGGGTTCAGTGTTAATCAGTGAGACTTCCCTAGGGTCCGTGTGTTAATCAATGAGACTCCCATAGGGTTCATTGTTAATCAGTGAGACTCCCACAGTGTTCAGGGTTAATCAGTGAGACTCCCACAGGGTTCAGTGTTAATTAGTGAGACTCCCACAGGGTTCAGTGTTAATCAGTGAGACTCCCACAGGGTTCAGTGTTAATCAGTGAGACTCCCATAGGGTTCAGTGACAATCAATGAGACTCCCATAGGGTTCAGTGTTAATCAGTGAGACTCCCACAGGGTTCAGTGTTAATCAGTGAGACTCCCACATAGTTCAGTGTTAATCAGTGAGACTCCCATAGGGTTCAGTGTTAATCAGTGAGACTCCCATAGGGTTCAGTGTTAATCAGTGTGACTCCCATAGGGCTCAGTGTTAATCAGTGAGACTCCCACAGGGCTCAGTGTTAATCAGTGAGACTCCCACAGGGCTCAGTGTTAATCAGTGAGACTCTCATAGGGTTCAGTGTTAATCAGTGAGACTCCCACAGGGTTCAGTGTTAATCAGTGAGACTCCCACATAGTTCAGTGTTAATCAGTGAGACTCCCATTGGGTTCAGTGTTAATCAGTGAGACTCCCACAGGGTTCAGTGTTAATCAGTGATACTTCCACAGGGTTCAGTGTTAATCAGTGAGACTCCCACAGGGTTCAGTGTTAATCAGTGAGACTCCCACAGGGTTCAGTGTTAATCACTGAGACTCCCATAGGGTTCAGTGACAATCACTGAGACTCCCATAGGGTTCAGTGTTAATCAGTGAGACTCCCATAGGGTTCAGTGTTAATCAGTGAGGCTCCCACAGGGTTCAGTGACAATCACTGAGACTCCCATAGGGTTCAGTGTTAATCAGTGAGACTCCCATAGGGTTCATTGTTAATCAGTGAGACTCCCACAGTGTTCAGGGTTAATCAGTGAGACTCCCACAGGGTTCAGTGTTAATTAGTGAGACTCCCACAGGGTTCAGTGTTAATCAGTGAGACTCCCACAGGGTTCAGTGTTAATCAGTGAGACTCCCATAGGGTTCAGTGACAATCAATGAGACTCCCATAGGGTTCAGTGTTAATCAGTGAGACTCCCATAGGGTTCAGTGTTAATCAGTGAGGCTCCCACAGGGTTCAGTGACAATCACTGAGACTCCCATAGGGTTCAGTGTTAATCAGTGAGACTCCCATAGGGTTCAGTGTTAATCAGTGAGACTCCCAAAGGGTACAGTGTTAATCAGTGAGACTCCCACAGAGTTCACTGTTAATCAATGGGACTCCCATAGGGTTCAGTGTTAATCAGTGACACTCCCCTAGGGTTCAGTGTTAATCAGTGAGACTCCCAGAGGGTTCAGTGTTAATCAGTGAGACTCCCATAGGGTTCAGTGTTAATCAGTGAGACTCCCATAGGGTTCAGTGTTAATCAGTGTGACTCCCATAGGGTTCAGTGTTAATCAGTGAGACTCCCACAGGGCTCAGTGTTAATCAGTGAGACTCCCACAGGGCTCAGTGTTAATCAGTGAGACTCTCATAGGGTTCAGTGTTAATCAGTGAGACTCCCACAGGGTTCAGTGTTAATCAGTGAGACTCCCACATAGTTCAGTGTTAATCAGTGAGACTCCCATTGGGTTCAGTGTTAATCAGTGAGACTCCCACAGGGTTCAGTGTTAATCAGTGAGACTTCCACAGGGTTCAGTGTTAATCAGTGAGACTCCCACAGGGTTCAGTGTTAATCAGTGAGACTCCCACAGGGTTCAGTGTTAATCACTGAGACTCCCATAGGGTTCAGTGACAATCACTGAGACTCCCATAGGGTTCAGTGTTAATCAGTGAGACTCCCATAGGGTTCAGTGTTAATCAGTGAGGCTCCCACAGGGTTCAGTGACAATCACTGAGACTCCCATAGGGTTCAGTGTTAATCAGTGAGACTCCAATAGGGTTCAGTGTTAATCAGTGAGACTCCCATAGGGTTCAGTGTTAATCAATGAGACTCCCACAGGGTTCAGTATTAATCAGTGATACTCCCATAGGGTTCAGTGTTAATCAGTGAGACTCCCATAGGGTTCAGTGTTAATCAGTGAGACTCCCATAGGGTTCAGTGTTAATCAGTGAGACTCCCATAGGGTTCAGTGTTAATCAGTGAGACTCCCACAGTGTTCAGTGTTAATCAGTGAGACTCCCACAGGGTTCAGTGTTAATCAGTGAGACTCCCATAGGGTTAAGTTTTAATCAGTGAGACTCCCACAGTGTTCAGTGTTAATCAGTGAGACACCCACAGGGTTCAGTGTTAATCAGTGAGACTCCCATAGGGTTCAGTGTTAATCAGTGAGACTCCCACAGGGTTCAGTGTTAATCAGTGAGACTCAAAATGGGTTCAGTGTTAATCAGTGAGACTCCCACAGGGTTCGGTGTTAATCAGTGAGACTCCCACAGTTTTCAGTGTTAATCAGTGAGACTCCCAGAGGGTTCAGTGTTAATCAGTGAGACTCCCGTAGGGTTCAGTGTTAATCAGTGAGACTCCCATAGGGTTCAGTATTAATCAGTGAGACTCCCATAGGGTTCAGTGTTAATCAGTGAGACTCCCATAGGGTTCAGTGTTATCCAGTGAGACTCCCACAGGTTTCAGTGTTAATCAGTGAGACTCCCATAGGGTTCAGTGTTAATCAGTGAGACTCCCATAGGGTTCATTGTTAATCAGTGAGACTCCCACAGGGTTCAGTGTTAATCAATGAGACTCCCACAGGGTTCAGTATTAATCAGTGATACTCCCATAGGGTTCAGTGTTAATCAGTGAGACTCCCATAGGGTTCAGTGTTAATCAGTGAGACTCCCACAGGGTTCAGTGTTAATCAATGAGACTCCCACAGGGTTCAGTATTAATCAGTGATACTCCCATAGGGTTCAGTGTTAATCAGTGAGACTCCCATAGGGTTCAGTGTTAATCAGTGAGACTCCCATAGGGTTCAGTGTTAATCAGTGAGACTCCCATAGGGTTCAGTGTTAATCAGTGAGACTCCCACAGTGTTCAGTGTTAATCAGTGAGACTCCCACAGGGTTCAGTGTTAATCAGTGAGACTCCCACAGTTTTCAGTGTTAATCAGTGAGACTCCCTCAGGGTTGAGTGTTAATCATTGAGGCTCCCATAGGGTTCAGTGTTAATTAGTGAGACTCCCACAGGCTTCACTGTTAATCAGTGAGACTCCCATAGGGTTCAGTGTTAATCACTGAGACTCCCATAGGGTTCAGTGACAATCACTGAGACTCCCATAGGGTTCAGTGTTAATCAGTGAGACTCCAATAGGGTTCAGTGTTAATCAGTGAGACTCCCATAGGGTTCAGTGTTGATCAGTGAGACTCCCACAGGGTTCACTGTTAATCAGTGACACTCCCCTAGGGTTCGTGTGTTAATGAGTGAGACTCACACAGGGTTCAGTGTTAATCAGTGAGACTCCCACAGGGTTCAGTGTTAATCAGTGAGACTCCCATAGGGTTCAGTGTTAATCAGTGATACTCCCATAGGGTTCAGTGTTAATCAGTGAGACTCCCACAGAGTTCACTGTTAATCAATGAGACTCCCATAGGGTTCAGTGTTAATCAGTGAGACTCCCATAGGGTTCAGTGTTGATCAGTGAGACTCCCACAGAGTCCACTGTTAATCAGTTAGACTCCCACAGGGTTCACTGTTAATCAGTGACACTCCCCTAGGGTTCGTGTGTTAATGAGTGAGACTCACACAGGGTTCAGTGTTAATCAGTGAGACTCCCACAGGGTTCAGTGTTAATCAGTGAGTCTACCATAGGGTTCAGTGTTAATCAGTGAGACTCCCATAGGGTTCAGTGTTAATCAGTGTGACTCCCATAGGGTTCAGTGTTAATCAGTGAGACTCCCACAGGGCTCAGTGTTAATCAGTGAGACTCCCACAGGGCTCAGTGTTAATCAGTGAGACTCTCATAGGGTTCAGTGTTAATCAGTGAGACTCCCACAGGGTTCAGTGTTAATCAGTGAGACTCCCACATAGTTCAGTGTTAATCAGTGAGACTCCCATTGGGTTCAGTGTTAATCAGTGAGACTCCCACAGGGTTCAGTGTTAATCAGTGAGACTTCCACAGGGTTCAGTGTTAATCAGTGAGACTCCCACAGGGTTCAGTGTTAATCAGTGAGACTCCCACAGGGTTCAGTGTTAATCACTGAGACTCCCATAGGGTTCAGTGACAATCACTGAGACTCCCATAGGGTTCAGTGTTAATCAGTGAGACTCCCATAGGGTTCAGTGTTAATCAGTGAGGCTCCCACAGGGTTCAGTGACAATCACTGAGACTCCCATAGGGTTCAGTGTTAATCAGTGAGACTCCAATAGGGTTCAGTGTTAATCAGTGAGACTCCCATAGGGTTCAGTGTTAATCAATGAGACTCCCACAGGGTTCAGTATTAATCAGTGATACTCCCATAGGGTTCAGTGTTAATCAGTGAGACTCCCATAGGGTTCAGTGTTAATCAGTGAGACTCCCATAGGGTTCAGTGTTAATCAGTGAGACTCCCATAGGGTTCAGTGTTAATCAGTGAGACTCCCACAGTGTTCAGTGTTAATCAGTGAGACTCCCACAGGGTTCAGTGTTAATCAGTGAGACTCCCATAGGGTTAAGTTTTAATCAGTGAGACTCCCACAGTGTTCAGTGTTAATCAGTGAGACACCCACAGGGTTCAGTGTTAATCAGTGAGACTCCCATAGGGTTCAGTGTTAATCAGTGAGACTCCCACAGGGTTCAGTGTTAATCAGTGAGACTCAAATTGGGTTCAGTGTTAATCAGTGAGACTCCCACAGGGTTCGGTGTTAATCAGTGAGACTCCCACAGTTTTCAGTGTTAATCAGTGAGACTCCCAGAGGGTTCAGTGTTAATCAGTGAGACTCCCGTAGGGTTCAGTGTTAATCAGTGAGACTCCCATAGGGTTCAGTATTAATCAGTGAGACTCCCATAGGGTTCAGTGTTAATCAGTGAGACTCCCATAGGGTTCAGTGTTAATCATTGAGACTCCCATAGGGTTCAGTGTTATCCAGTGAGACTCCCACAGGTTTCAGTGTTAATCAGTGAGACTCCCATAGGGTTCAGTGTTAATCAGTGAGACTCCCATAGGGTTCATTGTTAATCAGTGAGACTCCCACAGGGTTCAGTGTTAATCAATGAGACTCCCACAGGGTTCAGTATTAATCAGTGATACTCCCATAGGGTTCAGTGTTAATCAGTGAGACTCCCATAGGGTTCAGTGTTAATCAGTGAGACTCCCATAGGGTTCAGTGTTAATCAGTGTGACTCCCATAGGGTTCAGTGTTAATCAGTGAGACTCCCACAGGGCTCAGTGTTAATCAGTGAGACTCCCACAGGGCTCAGTGTTAATCAGTGAGACTCTCATAGGGTTCAGTGTTAATCAGTGAGACTCCCACAGGGTTCAGTGTTAATCAGTGAGACTCCCACATAGTTCAGTGTTAATCAGTGAGACTCCCATTGGGTTCAGTGTTAATCAGTGAGACTCCCACAGGGTTCAGTGTTAATCAGTGAGACTTCCACAGGGTTCAGTGTTAATCAGTGAGACTCCCACAGGGTTCAGTGTTAATCAGTGAGACTCCCACAGGGTTCAGTGTTAATCACTGAGACTCCCATAGGGTTCAGTGACAATCACTGAGACTCCCATAGGGTTCAGTGTTAATCAGTGAGACTCCCATAGGGTTCAGTGTTAATCAGTGAGGCTCCCACAGGGTTCAGTGACAATCACTGAGACTCCCATAGGGTTCAGTGTTAATCAGTGAGACTCCAATAGGGTTCAGTGTTAATCAGTGAGACTCCCATAGGGTTCAGTGTTAATCAATGAGACTCCCACAGGGTTCAGTATTAATCAGTGATACTCCCATAGGGTTCAGTGTTAATCAGTGAGACTCCCATAGGGTTCAGTGTTAATCAGTGAGACTCCCATAGGGTTCAGTGTTAATCAGTGAGACTCCCATAGGGTTCAGTGTTAATCAGTGAGACTCCCACAGTGTTCAGTGTTAATCAGTGAGACTCCCACAGGGTTCAGTGTTAATCAGTGAGACTCCCATAGGGTTAAGTTTTAATCAGTGAGACTCCCACAGTGTTCAGTGTTAATCAGTGAGACACCCACAGGGTTCAGTGTTAATCAGTGAGACTCCCATAGGGTTCAGTGTTAATCAGTGAGACTCCCACAGGGTTCAGTGTTAATCAGTGAGACTCAAATTGGGTTCAGTGTTAATCAGTGAGACTCCCACAGGGTTCGGTGTTAATCAGTGAGACTCCCACAGTTTTCAGTGTTAATCAGTGAGACTCCCAGAGGGTTCAGTGTTAATCAGTGAGACTCCCGTAGGGTTCAGTGTTAATCAGTGAGACTCCCATAGGGTTCAGTATTAATCAGTGAGACTCCCATAGGGTTCAGTGTTAATCAGTGAGACTCCCATAGGGTTCAGTGTTAATCATTGAGACTCCCATAGGGTTCAGTGTTATCCAGTGAGACTCCCACAGGTTTCAGTGTTAATCAGTGAGACTCCCATAGGGTTCAGTGTTAATCAGTGAGACTCCCATAGGGTTCATTGTTAATCAGTGAGACTCCCACAGGGTTCAGTGTTAATCAATGAGACTCCCACAGGGTTCAGTATTAATCAGTGATACTCCCATAGGGTTCAGTGTTAATCAGTGAGACTCCCATAGGGTTCAGTGTTAATCAGTGAGACTCCCATAGGGTTCAGTGTTAATCAGTGAGACTCCCATAGGGTTCAGTGTTAATCAGTGAGACTCCCACAGTGTTCAGTGTTAATCAGTGAGACTCCCACAGGGTTCAGTGTTAATCAGTGAGACTCCCACAGTTTTCAGTGTTAATCAGTGAGACTCCCTCAGGGTTGAGTGTTAATCATTGAGGCTCCCATAGGGTTCAGTGTTAATTAGTGAGACTCCCACAGGCTTCACTGTTAATCAGTGAGACTCCCATAGGGTTCAGTGTTAATCACTGAGACTCCCATAGGGTTCAGTGACAATCACTGAGACTCCCATAGGGTTCAGTGTTAATCAGTGAGACTCCAATAGGGTTCAGTGTTAATCAGTGAGACTCCCATAGGGTTCAGTGTTGATCAGTGAGACTCCCACAGAGTCCACTGTTAATCAGTTAGACTCCCACAGGGTTCACTGTTAATCAGTGACACTCCCCTAGGGTTCGTGTGTTAATGAGTGAGACTCACACAGGGTTCAGTGTTAATCAGTGAGACTCCCACAGGGTTCAGTGTTAATCAGTGAGACTCCCATAGGGTTCAGTGTTAATCAGTGATACTCCCATAGGGTTCAGTGTTAATCAGTGAGACTCCCACAGAGTTCACTGTTAATCAATGAGACTCCCATAGGGTTCAGTGTTAATCAGTGACACTCCCCTAGGGTTCAGTGTTAATCAGTGAGACTCCCAGAGGGTTCAGTGTTAATCAGTGAGACTCCCGTAGGGTTCAGTGTTAATCAGTGAGACTCCCATAGGGTTCAGTGTTGATCAGTGAGACTCCCACAGAGTCCACTGTTAATCAGTTAGACTCCCACAGGGTTCACTGTTAATCAGTGACACTCCCCTAGGGTTCGTGTGTTAATGAGTGAGACTCACACAGGGTTCAGTGTTAATCAGTGAGACTCCCACAGGGTTCAGTGTTAATCAGTGAGTCTACCATAGGGTTCAGTGTTAATCAGTGAGACTCCCATAGGGTTCAGTGTTAATCAGTGTGACTCCCATAGGGTTCAGTGTTAATCAGTGAGACTCCCACAGGGCTCAGTGTTAATCAGTGAGACTCCCACAGGGCTCAGTGTTAATCAGTGAGACTCTCATAGGGTTCAGTGTTAATCAGTGAGACTCCCACAGGGTTCAGTGTTAATCAGTGAGACTCCCACATAGTTCAGTGTTAATCAGTGAGACTCCCATTGGGTTCAGTGTTAATCAGTGAGACTCCCACAGGGTTCAGTGTTAATCAGTGAGACTTCCACAGGGTTCAGTGTTAATCAGTGAGACTCCCACAGGGTTCAGTGTTAATCAGTGAGACTCCCACAGGGTTCAGTGTTAATCACTGAGACTCCCATAGGGTTCAGTGACAATCACTGAGACTCCCATAGGGTTCAGTGTTAATCAGTGAGACTCCCATAGGGTTCAGTGTTAATCAGTGAGGCTCCCACAGGGTTCAGTGACAATCACTGAGACTCCCATAGGGTTCAGTGTTAATCAGTGAGACTCCAATAGGGTTCAGTGTTAATCAGTGAGACTCCCATAGGGTTCAGTGTTAATCAATGAGACTCCCACAGGGTTCAGTATTAATCAGTGATACTCCCATAGGGTTCAGTGTTAATCAGTGAGACTCCCATAGGGTTCAGTGTTAATCAGTGAGACTCCCATAGGGTTCAGTGTTAATCAGTGAGACTCCCATAGGGTTCAGTGTTAATCAGTGAGACTCCCACAGTGTTCAGTGTTAATCAGTGAGACTCCCACAGGGTTCAGTGTTAATCAGTGAGACTCCCATAGGGTTAAGTTTTAATCAGTGAGACTCCCACAGTGTTCAGTGTTAATCAGTGAGACACCCACAGGGTTCAGTGTTAATCAGTGAGACTCCCATAGGGTTCAGTGTTAATCAGTGAGACTCCCACAGGGTTCAGTGTTAATCAGTGAGACTCAAATTGGGTTCAGTGTTAATCAGTGAGACTCCCACAGGGTTCGGTGTTAATCAGTGAGACTCCCACAGTTTTCAGTGTTAATCAGTGAGACTCCCAGAGGGTTCAGTGTTAATCAGTGAGACTCCCGTAGGGTTCAGTGTTAATCAGTGAGACTCCCATAGGGTTCAGTATTAATCAGTGAGACTCCCATAGGGTTCAGTGTTAATCAGTGAGACTCCCATAGGGTTCAGTGTTAATCATTGAGACTCCCATAGGGTTCAGTGTTATCCAGTGAGACTCCCACAGGTTTCAGTGTTAATCAGTGAGACTCCCATAGGGTTCAGTGTTAATCAGTGAGACTCCCATAGGGTTCATTGTTAATCAGTGAGACTCCCACAGGGTTCAGTGTTAATCAATGAGACTCCCACAGGGTTCAGTATTAATCAGTGATACTCCCATAGGGTTCAGTGTTAATCAGTGAGACTCCCATAGGGTTCAGTGTTAATCAGTGAGACTCCCATAGGGTTCAGTGTTAATCAGTGAGACTCCCATAGGGTTCAGTGTTAATCAGTGAGACTCCCACAGTGTTCAGTGTTAATCAGTGAGACTCCCACAGGGTTCAGTGTTAATCAGTGAGACTCCCACAGTTTTCAGTGTTAATCAGTGAGACTCCCTCAGGGTTGAGTGTTAATCATTGAGGCTCCCATAGGGTTCAGTGTTAATTAGTGAGACTCCCACAGGCTTCACTGTTAATCAGTGAGACTCCCATAGGGTTCAGTGTTAATCACTGAGACTCCCATAGGGTTCAGTGACAATCACTGAGACTCCCATAGGGTTCAGTGTTAATCAGTGAGACTCCAATAGGGTTCAGTGTTAATCAGTGAGACTCCCATAGGGTTCAGTGTTGATCAGTGAGACTCCCACAGAGTCCACTGTTAATCAGTTAGACTCCCACAGGGTTCACTGTTAATCAGTGACACTCCCCTAGGGTTCGTGTGTTAATGAGTGAGACTCACACAGGGTTCAGTGTTAATCAGTGAGACTCCCACAGGGTTCAGTGTTAATCAGTGAGACTCCCATAGGGTTCAGTGTTAATCAGTGATACTCCCATAGGGTTCAGTGTTAATCAGTGAGACTCCCACAGAGTTCACTGTTAATCAATGAGACTCCCATAGGGTTCAGTGTTAATCAGTGACACTCCCCTAGGGTTCAGTGTTAATCAGTGAGACTCCCAGAGGGTTCAGTGTTAATCAGTGAGACTCCCGTAGGGTTCAGTGTTAATCAGTGAGACTCCCATAGGGTTCAGTGTTGATCAGTGAGACTCCCGCAGAGTCCACTGTTAATCAGTTAGACTCCCACAGGGTTCACTGTTAATCAGTGACACTCCCCTAGGGTTCGTGTGTTAATGAGTGAGACTCACACAGGGTTCAGTGTTAATCAGTGAGACTCCCACAGGGTTCAGTGTTAATCAGTGAGTCTACCATAGGGTTCAGTGTTAATCAGTGATACTCCCATAGGGTTCAGTGTTAATCAGTGAGACTCCCACAGAGTTCACTGTTAATCAATGAGACTCCCATAGGGTTCAGTGTTAATCAGTGACACTCCCCTAGGGTTCAGTGTTAATCAGTGAGACTCCCAGAGGGTTCAGTGTTAATCAGTGAGACTCCCGTAGGGTTCAGTGTTAATCAGTGAGACTCCCATAGGGTTCAGTATTAATCAGTGAGACTCCCATAGGGTTCAGTGTTAATCAGTGAGACTCCCATAGGGTTCAGTGTTAATCATTGAGACTCCCATAGGGTTCAGTGTTATCCAGTGAGACTCCCACAGGTTTCAGTGTTAATCAGTGAGACTCCCATAGGGTTCAGTGTTAATCAGTGAGACTCCCATAGGGTTCATTGTTAATCAGTGAGACTCCCACAGGGTTCAGTGTTAATCAATGAGACTCCCACAGGGTTCAGTATTAATCAGTGATACTCCCATAGGGTTCAGTGTTAATCAGTGAGACTCCCATAGGGTTCAGTGTTAATCAGTGAGACTCCCATAGGGTTCAGTGTTAATCAGTGAGACTCCCATAGGGTTCAGTGTTAATCAGTGAGACTCCCACAGTGTTCAGTGTTAATCAGTGAGACTCCCACAGGGTTCAGTGTTAATCAGTGAGACTCCCATAGGGTTAAGTTTTAATCAGTGAGACTCCCACAGTGTTCAGTGTTAATCAGTGAGACACCCACAGGGTTCAGTGTTAATCAGTGAGACTCCCATAGGGTTCAGTGTTAATCAGTGAGACTACCACAGGGTTCAGTGTTAATCAGTGAGACTCAAATTGGGTTCAGTGTTAATCAGTGAGACTCCCACAGGGTTCGGTGTTAATCAGTGAGACTCCCACAGTTTTCAGTGTTAATCAGTGAGACTCCCTCAGGGTTCAGTGTTAATCATTGAGGCTCCCATAGGGTTCAGTGTTAATTAGTGAGACTCCCACAGGCTTCACTGTTAATCAGTGAGACTCCCATAGGGTTCAGTGTTAATCACTGAGACTCCCATAGGGTTCAGTGACAATCACTGAGACTCCCATAGGGTTCAGTGTTAATCAGTGAGACTCCAATAGGGTTCAGTGTTAATCAGTGAGACTCCCATAGGGTTCAGTGTTGATCAGTGAGACTCCCGCAGAGTCCACTGTTAATCAGTTAGACTCCAACAGGGTTCACTGTTAATCAGTGACACTCCCCTAGGGTTCGTGTGTTAATGAGTGAGACTCACACAGGGTTCAGTGTTAATCAGTGAGACTCCCACAGGGTTCAGTGTTAATCAGTGAGACTCCCATAGGGTTCAGTGTTAATCAGTGATACTCCCATAGGGTTCAGTGTTAATCAGTGAGACTCCCACAGAGTTCACTGTTAATCAATGAGACTCCCATAGGGTTCAGTGTTAATCAGTGACACTCCCCTAGGGTTCAGTGTTAATCAGTGAGACTCCCAGAGGGTTCAGTGTTAATCAGTGAGACTCCCGTAGGGTTCAGTGTTAATCAGTGAGACTCCCATAGGGTTCAGTATTAATCAGTGAGACTCCCATAGGGTGCAGTGTTAATCAGTGAGACTCCCATAGGGTTCAGTGTTAATCATTGAGACTCCCATAGGGTTCAGTGTTATCCAGTGAGACTCCCACAGGTTTCAGTGTTAATCAGTGAGACTCCCATAGGGTTCAGTGTTAATCAGTGAGACTCCCATAGGGTTCAGTGTTAATCAGTGAGACTCCCATAGGGTTCAGTGTTAATCAGTGAGTTTCCCACAGGGTTCAGTGTTAATCAATGAGACTCCCACAGGGTTCCGTATTAATCAGTGGTACTCCCATAGGGTTCAGTGTTATTCAGTGAGATTCCCATAGGATTCAGTGTTAATCAGTGGTACTCCCACAGGGTTCAGTGTTAGTCATTGAGGCTCCCATAGGGTTCAGTGTTAATTAGTGAGACTCCCACAGGCTTCACTGTTAATCAGTGAGACTCCCATAGGGTTCAGTGTTAATCACTGAGACTCCCATAGGGTTCAGTGACAATCACTGAGACTCCCACAGGCTTCACTGTTAATCAGTGAGACTCCCATAGGGTTCAGTGTTAATCAGTGAGACTCCAATAGGGTTCAGTGTTAATAACTGAGACTCCCATAGGGTTCAGTGTTAATCACTGAGACTCCCATAGGGTTCAGTGACAATCACTGAGACACCCATAGGGTTCAGTGTTAATCAGTGAGACTCCAATAGGGTTCAGTGTTAATCACTGAGACTCCCATAGGGTTCAGTGTTAATCAGTGAGACTCCCATAGGGTTCAGTGTTAATCAGTGAGACTCCACAGGCTTCACTGTTAATCAGTGAGACTCCCATAGGGTTCAGTGTTAATCACTGAGACTCCCATAGGGTTCAGTGACAATCACTGAGACTCCCATAGGGTTCAGTGTTAATCAGTGAGACTCCAATAGGGTTCAGTGTTAATCACTGAGACTCCCATAGGGTTCAGTGTTAATCAGTGAGACTCCCATAGGGTTCAGTGTTAATCAGTGAGACTCCCAAAGGGTACAGTGTTAATCAGTGAGACTCCCACAGAGTTCACTGTTAATCAATGGGACTCCCATAGGGTTCAGTGTTAATCAGTGACACTCCCCTAGGGTTCAGTGTTAATCAGTGAGACTCCCAGAGGGTTCAGTGTTAATCAGTGAGACTCCCACAGGGTTCAGTGTTAATCAATGAGACTCCCACAGGGTTCAGTATTAATCAGTGATACTCCCATAGGGTTCAGTGTTAATCAGTGAGACTCCCATAGGGTTCAGTGTTAATCAGTGAGACTCCCAAAGGGTTCAGTGTTAATCAGTGAGACTCCCATAGGGTTCAGTGTTAATCAGTGAGACTCCCACAGGGTTCAATGTTAATCAGTGAGACTCCCATAGGGTTAAGTTTTAAGCAGTGAGACTCCCACAGTGTTCAGTGTTAATCTGTGAGACACCCACAGGGTTCAGTGTTAATCAGTGAGACTCCCATAGGGTTCAGTGTTAATCAGTGAGACTCCCACAGGGTTCAGTGTTAATCAGTGAGACTCAAATTGGGTTCAGTGTTAATCAGTGAGACTCCCACAGGGTTCGGTGTTAATCAGTGAGACTCCCACAGTTTTCAGTGTTAATCAGTGAGACTCCCACAGGGTTCAGTGTTAATCAGTGAGACTTCCACAGGGTTCAGTGTTAATCACTGAGACTCCCATAGGGTTCACTGTTAATCAGTGAGACTCCCATAGGGTTCAGTGTTAATCACTGAGACTCCCATAGGGTTCAGTGACAATCACTGAGACTCCCATAGGGTTCAGTGTTAATCAGTGAGACTCCAATAGGGTTCAGTGTTAATCAGTGAGACTCCCATAGGGTTCAGTGTTGATCAGTGAGACTCCCACAGAGTCCACTGTTAATCAGTTAGACTCCCACAGGGGTCACTGTTAATCAGTGACACTCCCCTAGGGTTCGTGTGTTAATGAGTGAGACTCACACAGGGTTCAGTGTTAATCAGTGAGACTCCCACAGGGTTCAGTGTTAATCAGTGAGACTACCATAGGGTTCAGTGTTAATCAGTGATACTCCCATAGGGTTCAGTGTTAATCAGTGAGACTCCCACAGAGTTCACTGTTAATCAATGAGACTCCCATAGGGTTCAGTGTTAATCAGTGAGACTCCCACAGGGTTCAATGTTAATCAGTGAGACTCCCATAGGGTTAAGTTTTAAGCAGTGAGACTCCCACAGTGTTCAGTGTTAATCTGTGAGACACCCACAGGGTTCAGTGTTAATCAGTGAGACTCCCATAGGGTTCAGTGTTAATCAGTGAGACTCCCACAGGGTTCAGTGTTAATCAGTGAGACTCAAATTGGGTTCAGTGTTAATCAGTGAGACTCCCACAGGGTTCGGTGTTAATCAGTGAGACTCCCACAGTTTTCAGTGTTAATCAGTGAGACTCCCACAGGGTTCAGTGTTAATCAGTGAGACTTCCACAGGGTTCAGTGTTAATCACTGAGACTCCCATAGGGTTCACTGTTAATCAGTGAGACTCCCATAGGGTTCAGTGTTAATCACTGAGACTCCCATAGGGTTCAGTGACAATCACTGAGACTCCCATAGGGTTCAGTGTTAATCAGTGAGACTCCAATAGGGTTCAGTGTTAATCAGTGAGACTCCCATAGGGTTCAGTGTTGATCAGTGAGACTCCCACAGAGTCCACTGTTAATCAGTTAGACTCCCACAGGGGTCACTGTTAATCAGTGACACTCCCCTAGGGTTCGTGTGTTAATGAGTGAGACTCACACAGGGTTCAGTGTTAATCAGTGAGACTCCCACAGGGTTCAGTGTTAATCAGTGAGACTACCATAGGGTTCAGTGTTAATCAGTGATACTCCCATAGGGTTCAGTGTTAATCAGTGAGACTCCCACAGAGTTCACTGTTAATCAATGAGACTCCCATAGGGTTCAGTGTTAATCAGTGACACTCCCCTAGGGTTCAGTGTTAATCAGTGAGACTCGCAGAGGGTTCAGTGTTAATCAGTGAGACTCCCGTAGGGTTCAGTGTTAATCAGTGAGACTCCCATAGGGTTCAGTATTAATCAGTGAGACTCCCATAGGGTTCAGTGTTAATCAGTGAGACTCCCATAGTGTTCAGTGTTAATCATTGAGACTCCCATAGGGTTCAGTGTTATCCAGTGAGACTCCCACAGGTTTCAGTGTTAATCAGTGAGACTCCCATAGGGTTCAGTGTTAATCAGTGAGACTCCCATAGGGTTCAGTGTTAATCAGTGAGACTCCCACAGGGTTCAGTGTTAATCAATGAGACTCCCACAGGGTTCAGTATTAATCAGTGATACTCCCATAGGGTTCAGTGTTAATCAGTGAGACTCCCACAGAGTTCACTGTTAATCAATGAGACTCCTATAGGGTTCAGTGTTAATCAGTGACACTCCCCTAGGGTTCAGTGTTAATCAGTGAGACTCGCAGAGGGTTCAGTGTTAATCACTGAGACTCCCATAGGGTTCACTGTTAATCAGTGAGACTCCCATAGGGTTCAGTGTTAATCACTGAGACTCCCATAGGGTTCAGTGACAATCACTGAGACTCCCATAGGGTTCAGTGTTAATCAGTGAGACTCCAATAGGGTTCAGTGTTAATCAGTGAGACTCCCATAGGGTTCAGTGTTGATCAGTGAGACTCCCACAGAGTCCAATGTTAATCAGTTAGACTCCCACAGGGGTCACTGTTAATCAGTGACACTCCCCTAGGGTTCGTGTGTTAATGAGTGAGACTCACACAGGGTTCAGTGTTAATCAGTGAGACTCCCACAGGGTTCAGTGTTAATCAGTGAGACTACCATAGGGTTCAGTGTTAATCAGTGATACTCCCATAGGGTTCAGTGTTAATCAGTGAGACTCCCACAGAGTTCACTGTTAATCAATGAGACTCCCATAGGGTTCAGTGTTAATCAGTGACACTCCCCTAGGGTTCAGTGTTAATCAGTGAGACTCGCAGAGGGTTCAGTGTTAATCAGTGAGACTCCCGTAGGGTTCAGTGTTAATCAGTGAGACTCCCATAGGGTTCAGTATTAATCAGTGAGACTCCCATAGGGTTCAGTGTTAATCAGTGAGACTCCCATAGTGTTCAGTGTTAATCATTGAGACTCCCATAGGGTTCAGTGTTATCCAGTGAGACTCCCACAGGTTTCAGTGTTAATCAGTGAGACTCCCATAGGGTTCAGTGTTAATCAGTGAGACTCCCATAGGGTTCAGTGTTAATCAGTGAGACTCCCACAGGGTTCAGTGTTAATCAATGAGACTCCCACAGGGTTCAGTATTAATCAGTGATACTCCCATAGGGTTCAGTGTTAATCAGTGAGACTCCCACAGAGTTCACTGTTAATCAATGAGACTCCTATAGGGTTCAGTGTTAATCAGTGACACTCCCCTAGGGTTCAGTGTTAATCAGTGAGACTCGCAGAGGGTTCAGTGTTAATCAGTGAGACTCCCGTAGGGTTCAGTGTTAATCAGTGAGACTCCCATAGGGTTCAGTATTAATCAGTGAGACTCCCATAGGGTTCAGTGTTAATCAGTGAGACTCCCATAGGGTTCAGTGTTAATCATTGAGACTCCCATAGGGTTCAGTGTTATCCAGTGAGATTCCCACAGGTTTCAGTGTTAATCAGTGAGACTCCCATAGGGTTCAGTGTTAATCAGTGAGACTCCCATAGGGTTCAGTGTTAATCAGTGAGACTCCCACAGGGTTCAGTGTTAATCAATGAGACTCCCACAGGGTTCAGTATTAATCAGTGATACTCCCATAGGGTTCAGTGTTAATCAGTGAGACTCCCATAGGGTTCAGTGTTAATCAGTGAGACTCCCATAGGGTTCAGTGTTAATCATTGAGGCTCCCATAGGGTTCAGTGTTAATTAGTGAGACTCCCACAGGCTTCACTGTTAATCAGTGAGACTCCCATAGGGTTCAGTGTTATACACTGAGACTCCCATAGGGTTCAGTGACAATCACTGAGACTCCCATAGGGTTCAGTGTTAATCAGTGAGACTCCAATAGGGTTCAGTGTTAATCAGTGAGACTCCCATAGGGTTCAGTGTTGATCAGTGAGTCTCCCACAGAGTCCACTGTTAATCAGTTAGACTCCCACAGGGTTCACTTTTAATCAGTGACACTCCCCTAGGGTTCGTGTGTTAATGAGTGAGACTCACACAGGGTTCAGTGTTAATCAGTGAGACTCCCACAGGGTTCAGTGTTAATCAGTGAGACTACCATAGGGTTCAGTGTTAATCAGTGATACTCCCATAGGGTTCAGTGTTAATCAGTGAGACTCCCACAGAGTTCACTGTTAATCAATGAGACTCCCATAGGGTTCAGTGTTAATCAGTGACACTCCCCTAGGGTTCAGTGTTAATCAGTGAGACTCCCAGAGGGTTCAGTGTTAATCAGTGAGACTCCCATAGGGTTCAGTGTTAATCAGTGAGACTCCCATAGGGTTCAGTATTAATCAGTGAGACTCCCATAGGGTTCAGTGTTAATCAGTGAGACTCCCATAGGGTTCAGTGTTAATCATTGAGACTCCCATAGGGTTCAGTGTTATCCAGTGAGACTCCCACAGGTTTCAGTGTTAATCAGTGAGACTCCCATAGGGTTCAGTGTTAATCAGTGAGACTCCCATAGGGTTCAGTGTTAATCAGTGAGACTCCCACAGGGTTCAGTGTTAATCAATGAGACTCCCACAGGGTTCAGTATTAATCAGTGATACTCCCATAGGGTTCAGTGTTAATCAGTGAGACTCCCATAGGGTTCAGTGTTAATCAGTGAGAGTCCCATAGGGTTCAGTGTTGATCAGTGAGACTCCCACAGAGTCCACTGTTAATCAGTTAGACTCCCACAGGGTTCACTGTTAATCAGTGACACTCCCCTAGGGTTCGTGTGTTAATGAGTGAGACTCACACAGGGTTCAGTGTTAATCAGTGAGACTCCCACAGGGTTCAGTGTTAATCAGTGAGACTACCATAGGGTTCAGTGTTAATCAGTGATACTCCCATAGGGTTCAGTGTTAATCAGTGAGACTCCCACAGAGTTCACTGTTAATCAATGAGACTCCCATAGGGTTCAGTGTTAATCAGTGACACTCCCCTAGGGTTCAGTGTTAATCAGTGAGACTCGCAGAGGGTTCAGTGTTAATCAGTGAGACTCCCGTAGGGATCAGTGTTAATCAGTGAGACTCCCATAGGGTTCAGTATTAATCAGTGAGACTCCCATAGGGTTCAGTGTTAATCAGTGAGACTCCCATAGGGTTCAGTGTTAATCATTGAGACTCCCATAGGGTTCAGTGTTATCCAGTGAGACTCCCACAGGTTTCAGTGTTAATCAGTGAGACTCCCATAGGGTTCAGTGTTAATCAGTGAGACTCCCATAGGGTTCAGTGTTAATCAGTGAGACTCCCACAGGGTTCAGTGTTAATCAATGAGACTCCCACAGGGTTCAGTATTAATCAGTGATACTCCCATAGGGTTCAGTGTTAATCAGTGAGACTCCCATAGGGTTCAGTGTTAATCAGTGAGACTCCCATAGGGTTCAGTGTTAATCATTGAGGCTCCCATAGGGTTCAGTGTTAATTAGTGAGACTCCCACAGGCTTCACTGTTAATCAGTGAGACTCCCATAGGGTTCAGTGTTAATCACTGAGACTCCCATAGGGTTCAGTGACAATCACTGAGACTCCCATAGGGTTCAGTGTTAATCAGTGAGACTCCAATAGGGTTCAGTGTTAATCAGTGAGACTCCCATAGGGTTCAGTGTTGATCAGTGAGACTCCCACAGAGTCCACTGTTAATCAGTTAGACTCCCACAGGGTTCACTGTTAATCAGTGACACTCCCCTAGGGTTCGTGTGTTAATGAGTGAGACTCACACAGGGTTCAGTGTTAATCAGTGAGACTCCCACAGGGTTCAGTGTTAATCAGTGAGACTACCATAGGGTTCAGTGTTAATCAGTGATACTCCCATAGGGTTCAGTGTTAATCAGTGAGACTCCCACAGAGTTCACTGTTAATCAATGAGACTCCCATAGGGTTCAGTGTTAATCAGTGACACTCCCCTAGGGTTCAGTGTTAATCAGTGAGACTCCCAGAGGGTTCAGTGTTAATCAGTGAGACTCCCGTAGGGTTCAGTGTTAATCAGTGAGACTCCCATAGGGTTCAGTATTAATCAGTGAGACTCCCATAGGGTTCAGTGTTAATCAGTGAGACTCCCATAGGGTTCAGTGTTAATCATTGATACTCCCATAGGGTTCAGTGTTATCCAGTGAGACTCCCACAGGTTTCAGTGTTAATCAGTGAGACTCCCATAGGGTTCAGTGTTAATCAGTGAGAGTCCCATAGGGTTCAGTGTTGATCAGTGAGACTCCCACAGAGTCCACTGTTAATCAGTTAGACTCCCACAGGGTTCACTGTTAATCAGTGACACTCCCCTAGGGTTCGTGTGTTAATGAGTGAGACTCACACAGGGTTCAGTGTTAATCAGTGAGACTCCCACAGGGTTCAGTGTTAATCAGTGAGACTACCATAGGGTTCAGTGTTAATCAGTGATACTCCCATAGGGTTCAGTGTTAATCAGTGAGACTCCCACAGAGTTCACTGTTAATCAATGAGACTCCCATAGGGTTCAGTGTTAATCAGTGACACTCCCCTAGGGTTCAGTGTTAATCAGTGAGACTCGCAGAGGGTTCAGTGTTAATCAGTGAGACTCCCGTAGGGATCAGTGTTAATCAGTGAGACTCCCATAGGGTTCAGTATTAATCAGTGAGACTCCCATAGGGTTCAGTGTTAATCAGTGAGACTCCCATAGGGTTCAGTGTTAATCATTGAGACTCCCATAGGGTTCAGTGTTATCCAGTGAGACTCCCACAGGTTTCAGTGTTAATCAGTGAGACTCCCATAGGGTTCAGTGTTAATCAGTGAGACTCCCATAGGGTTCAGTGTTAATCAGTGAGACTCCCACAGGGTTCAGTGTTAATCAATGAGACTCCCACAGGGTTCAGTATTAATCAGTGATACTCCCATAGGGTTCAGTGTTAATCAGTGAGACTCCCATAGGGTTCAGTGTTAATCAGTGAGACTCCCATAGGGTTCAGTGTTAATCATTGAGGCTCCCATAGGGTTCAGTGTTAATTAGTGAGACTCCCACAGGCTTCACTGTTAATCAGTGAGACTCCCATAGGGTTCAGTGTTAATCACTGAGACTCCCATAGGGTTCAGTGACAATCACTGAGACTCCCATAGGGTTCAGTGTTAATCAGTGAGACTCCAATAGGGTTCAGTGTTAATCAGTGAGACTCCCATAGGGTTCAGTGTTGATCAGTGAGACTCCCACAGAGTCCACTGTTAATCAGTTAGACTCCCACAGGGTTCACTGTTAATCAGTGACACTCCCCTAGGGTTCGTGTGTTAATGAGTGAGACTCACACAGGGTTCAGTGTTAATCAGTGAGACTCCCACAGGGTTCAGTGTTAATCAGTGAGACTACCATAGGGTTCAGTGTTAATCAGTGATACTCCCATAGGGTTCAGTGTTAATCAGTGAGACTCCCACAGAGTTCACTGTTAATCAATGAGACTCCCATAGGGTTCAGTGTTAATCAGTGACACTCCCCTAGGGTTCAGTGTTAATCAGTGAGACTCCCAGAGGGTTCAGTGTTAATCAGTGAGACTCCCGTAGGGTTCAGTGGTAATCAGTGAGACTCCCATAGGGTTCAGTATTAATCAGTGAGACTCCCATAGGGTTCAGTGTTAATCAGTGAGACTCCCATAGGGTTCAGTGTTAATCATTGAGACTCCCATAGGGTTCAGTGTTATCCAGTGAGACTCCCACAGGTTTCAGTGTTAATCAGTGAGACTCCCATAGGGTTCAGTGTTAATCAGTGAGACTCCCATAGGGTTCAGTGTTAATCAGTGAGACTCCCACAGGGTTCAGTGTTAATCAATGAGACTCCCACAGGGTTCAGTATTAATCAGTGATACTCCCATAGGGTTCAGTGACAATCAATGAGACTCCCATAGGGTTCAGTGTTAATCAGTGAGACTACCATAGGGTTCAGTGTTAATCAGTGAGACTCCCATAGGGTTCAGTGTTAATCAGTGAGACTCCCACAGTGTTCAGTGTTAATCAGTGAGACTCCCACAGGGTTCAGTGTTAATCAGTGAGACTCCCATAGGGTTAAGTTTTAATCAGTGAGACTCCCACAGTGTTCAGTGTTAATCAGTGAGACACCCACAGGGTTCAGTGTTAATCAGTGAGACTCCCATAGGGTTCAGTGTTAATCAGTGAGACTCCCACAGGGTTCAGTGTTAATCAGTGAGACTCAAATTGGGTTCAGTGTTAATCAGTGAGACTCCCACAGGGTTCGGTGTTAATCAGTGAGACTCCCACAGTTTTCAGTGTTAATCAGTGAGACTCCCTCAGGGTTCAGTGTTAATCATTGAGGCTCCCATAGGGTTCAGTGTTAATTAGTGAGACTCCCACAGGCTTCACTGTTAATCAGTGAGACTCCCATAGGGTTCAGTGTTAATCACTGAGACTCCCATAGGGTTCAGTGACAATCACTGAGACTCCCATAGGGTTCAGTGTTAATCAGTCAGACTCCCATAGGGTTCAGGGTTAATCAGTGAGACTCCCACAGGGTTCAGTGTTAATCAGTGAGACTCCCACAGGTTTCAGTGTTAATCAGTGAGACTCCCACAGGGTTCAGAGTTAATCACTGAGACTCCCATAGGGTTCAGTGACAATCACTGAGACTCCCATAGGGTTCAGTGTTAATCAGTGAGACTCCCATAGGGTTCAGTGTTAATCAGTGAGGCTCCCACAGGGTTCAGTCACAATCACTGAGACTCCCATAGGGTTCAGTGTTAATAACTGAGACTCCCATAGGGTTCAGTGTTAATCAATGAGACTCCCAAAGGGTTCAGTGTTAATCAGTGAGACTCCCACAGAGTTCACTGTTAATCAATGAGACTCCCATAGGGTTCAGTGTTAATCAGTGACACTCCCCTAGGGTTCAGTGTTAATCAGTGAGACTCCCATAGGGTTCAGTGTTATCCAGTGAGACTCCCACAGGTTTCAGTGTTAATCAGTGAGACTCCCATAGGGTTCAGTGTTAATCAGTGAGACTCCCATAGGGTTCAGTGTTAATCAGTGAGACTTCCACAGGGTTCAGTGTTAATCACTGAGACTCCCATAGGGTTCACTGTTAATCAGTGAGACTCCCATAGGGTTCAGTGTTAATCACTGAGACTCCCATAGGGTTCAGTGACAATCACTGAGACTCCCATAGGGTTCAGTGTTAATCAGTGAGACTCCAATAGGGTTCAGTGTTAATCAGTGAGACTCCCATAGGGTTCAGTGTTGATCAGTGAGACTCCCACAGAGTCCACTGTTAATCAGTTAGACTCCCACAGGGTTCACTGTTAATCAGTGACACTCCCCTAGGGTTCGTGTGTTAATGAGTGAGACTCACACAGGGTTCAGTGTTAATCAGTGAGACTCCCACAGGGTTCAGTGTTAATCAGTGAGACTACCATAGGGTTCAGTGTTAATCAGTGATACTCCCATAGGGTTCAGTGTTAATCAGTGAGACTCCCACAGAGTTCACTGTTAATCAATGAGACTCCCATAGGGTTCAGTGTTAATCAGTGACACTCCCCTAGGGTTCAGTGTTAATCAGTGAGACTCGCAGAGGGTTCAGTGTTAATCAGTGAGACTCCCGTAGGGTTCAGTGTTAATCAGTGAGACTCCCATAGGGTTCAGTATTAATCAGTGAGACTCCCATAGGGTTCAGTGTTAATCAGTGAGACTCCCATAGTGTTCAGTGTTAATCATTGAGACTCCCATAGGGTTCAGTGTTATCCAGTGAGACTCCCACAGGTTTCAGTGTTAATCAGTGAGACTCCCATAGGGTTCAGTGTTAATCAGTGAGACTCCCATAGGGTTCAGTGTTAATCAGTGAGACTCCCACAGGGTTCAGTGTTAATCAATGAGACTCCCACAGGGTTCAGTATTAATCAGTGATACTCCCATAGGGTTCAGTGTTAATCAGTGAGACTCCCACAGAGTTCACTGTTAATCAATGAGACTCCCATAGGGTTCAGTGTTAATCAGTGACACTCCCCTAGGGTTCAGTGTTAATCAGTGAGACTCGCAGAGGGTTCAGTGTTAATCAGTGAGACTCCCGTAGGGTTCAGTGTTAATCAGTGAGACTCCCATAGGGTTCAGTATTAATCAGTGAGACTCCCATAGGGTTCAGTGTTAATCAGTGAGACTCCCATAGGGTTCAGTGTTAATCATTGAGACTCCCATAGGGTTCAGTGTTATCCAGTGAGATTCCCACAGGTTTCAGTGTTAATCAGTGAGACTCCCATAGGGTTCAGTGTTAATCAGTGAGACTCCCATAGGGTTCAGTGTTAATCAGTGAGACTCCCACAGGGTTCAGTGTTAATCAATGAGACTCCCACAGGGTTCAGTATTAATCAGTGATACTCCCATAGGGTTCAGTGTTAATCAGTGAGACTCCCATAGGGTTCAGTGTTAATCAGTGAGACTCCCATAGGGTTCAGTGTTAATCATTGAGGCTCCCATAGGGTTCAGTGTTAATTAGTGAGACTCCCACAGGCTTCACTGTTAATCAGTGAGACTCCCATAGGGTTCAGTGTTATACACTGAGACTCCCATAGGGTTCAGTGACAATCACTGAGACTCCCATAGGGTTCAGTGTTAATCAGTGAGACTCCAATAGGGTTCAGTGTTAATCAGTGAGACTCCCATAGGGTTCAGTGTTGATCAGTGAGTCTCCCACAGAGTCCACTGTTAATCAGTTAGACTCCCACAGGGTTCACTTTTAATCAGTGACACTCCCCTAGGGTTCGTGTGTTAATGAGTGAGACTCACACAGGGTTCAGTGTTAATCAGTGAGACTCCCACAGGGTTCAGTGTTAATCAGTGAGACTACCATAGGGTTCAGTGTTAATCAGTGATACTCCCATAGGGTTCAGTGTTAATCAGTGAGACTCCCACAGAGTTCACTGTTAATCAATGAGACTCCCATAGGGTTCAGTGTTAATCAGTGACACTCCCCTAGGGTTCAGTGTTAATCAGTGAGACTCCCAGAGGGTTCAGTGTTAATCAGTGAGACTCCCATAGGGTTCAGTGTTAATCAGTGAGACTCCCATAGGGTTCAGTATTAATCAGTGAGACTCCCATAGGGTTCAGTGTTAATCAGTGAGACTCCCATAGGGTTCAGTGTTAATCATTGAGACTCCCATAGGGTTCAGTGTTATCCAGTGAGACTCCCACAGGTTTCAGTGTTAATCAGTGAGACTCCCATAGGGTTCAGTGTTAATCAGTGAGACTCCCATAGGGTTCAGTGTTAATCAGTGAGACTCCCACAGGGTTCAGTGTTAATCAATGAGACTCCCACAGGGTTCAGTATTAATCAGTGATACTCCCATAGGGTTCAGTGTTAATCAGTGAGACTCCCATAGGGTTCAGTGTTAATCAGTGAGACTCCCATAGGGTTCAGTGTTGATCAGTGAGACTCCCACAGAGTCCACTGTTAATCAGTTAGACTCCCACAGGGTTCACTGTTAATCAGTGACACTCCCCTAGGGTTCGTGTGTTAATGAGTGAGACTCACACAGGGTTCAGTGTTAATCAGTGAGACTCCCACAGGGTTCAGTGTTAATCAGTGAGACTACCATAGGGTTCAGTGTTAATCAGTGATACTCCCATAGGGTTCAGTGTTAATCAGTGAGACTCCCACAGAGTTCACTGTTAATCAATGAGACTCCCATAGGGTTCAGTGTTAATCAGTGACACTCCCCTAGGGTTCAGTGTTAATCAGTGAGACTCGCAGAGGGTTCAGTGTTAATCAGTGAGACTCCCGTAGGGATCAGTGTTAATCAGTGAGACTCCCATAGGGTTCAGTATTAATCAGTGAGACTCCCATAGGGTTCAGTGTTAATCAGTGAGACTCCCATAGGGTTCAGTGTTAATCATTGAGACTCCCATAGGGTTCAGTGTTATCCAGTGAGACTCCCACAGGTTTCAGTGTTAATCAGTGAGACTCCCATAGGGTTCAGTGTTAATCAGTGAGACTCCCATAGGGTTCAGTGTTAATCAGTGAGACTCCCACAGGGTTCAGTGTTAATCAATGTGACTCCCACAGGGTTCAGTATTAATCAGTGATACTCCCATAGGGTTCAGTGTTAATCAGTGAGACTCCCATAGGGTTCAGTGTTAATCAGTGAGACTCCCATAGGGTTCAGTGTTAATCATTGAGGCTCCCATAGGGTTCAGTGTTAATTAGTGAGACTCCCACAGGCTTCACTGTTAATCAGTGAGACTCCCATAGGGTTCAGTGTTAATCACTGAGACTCCCATAGGGTTCAGTGACAATCACTGAGACTCCCATAGGGTTCAGTGTTAATCAGTGAGACTCCAATAGGGTTCAGTGTTAATCAGTGAGACTCCCATAGGGTTCAGTGTTGATCAGTGAGACTCCCACAGAGTCCACTGTTAATCAGTTAGACTCCCACAGGGTTCACTGTTAATCAGTGACACTCCCCTAGGGTTCGTGTGTTAATGAGTGAGACTCACACAGGGTTCAGTGTTAATCAGTGAGACTCCCACAGGGTTCAGTGTTAATCAGTGAGACTACCATAGGGTTCAGTGTTAATCAGTGATACTCCCATAGGGTTCAGTGTTAATCAGTGAGACTCCCACAGAGTTCACTGTTAATCAATGAGACTCCCATAGGGTTCAGTGTTAATCAGTGACACTCCCCTAGGGTTCAGTGTTAATCAGTGAGACTCCCAGAGGGTTCAGTGTTAATCAGTGAGACTCCCGTAGGGTTCAGTGTTAATCAGTGAGACTCCCATAGGGTTCAGTATTAATCAGTGAGACTCCCATAGGGTTCAGTGTTAATCAGTGAGACTCCCATAGGGTTCAGTGTTAATCATTGAGACTCCCATAGGGTTCAGTGTTATCCAGTGAGACTCCCACAGGTTTCAGTGTTAATCAGTGAGACTCCCATAGGGTTCAGTGTTAATCAGTGAGACTCCCATAGGGTTCAGTGTTAATCAGTGAGACTCCCACAGGGTTCAGTGTTAATCAATGAGACTCCCACAGGGTTCAGTATTAATCAGTGATACTCCCATAGGGTTCAGTGACAATCAATGAGACTCCCATAGGGTTCAGTGTTAATCAGTGAGACTACCATAGGGTTCAGTGTTAATCAGTGAGACTCCCATAGGGTTCAGTGTTAATCAGTGAGACTCCCACAGTGTTCAGTGTTAATCAGTGAGACTCCCACAGGGTTCAGTGTTAATCAGTGAGACTCCCATAGGGTTAAGTTTTAATCAGTGAGACTCCCACAGTGTTCAGTGTTAATCAGTGAGACACCCACAGGGTTCAGTGTTAATCAGTGAGACTCCCATAGGGTTCAGTGTTAATCAGTGAGACTCCCACAGGGTTCAGTGTTAATCAGTGAGACTCAAATTGGGTTCAGTGTTAATCAGTGAGACTCCCACAGGGTTCGGTGTTAATCAGTGAGACTCCCACAGTTTTCAGTGTTAATCAGTGAGACTCCCTCAGGGTTCAGTGTTAATCATTGAGGCTCCCATAGGGTTCAGTGTTAATTAGTGAGACTCCCACAGGCTTCACTGTTAATCAGTGAGACTCCCATAGGGTTCAGTGTTAATCACTGAGACTCCCATAGGGTTCAGTGACAATCACTGAGACTCCCATAGGGTTCAGTGTTAATCAGTCAGACTCCCATAGGGTTCAGGGTTAATCAGTGAGACTCCCACAGGGTTCAGTGTTAATCAGTGAGACTCCCACAGGTTTCAGTGTTAATCAGTGAGACTCCCACAGGGTTCAGAGTTAATCACTGAGACTCCCATAGGGTTCAGTGACAATCACTGAGACTCCCATAGGGTTCAGTGTTAATCAGTGAGACTCCCATAGGGTTCAGTGTTAATCAGTGAGGCTCCCACAGGGTTCAGTCACAATCACTGAGACTCCCATAGGGTTCAGTGTTAATAACTGAGACTCCCATAGGGTTCAGTGTTAATCAATGAGACTCCCAAAGGGTTCAGTGTTAATCAGTGAGACTCCCACAGAGTTCACTGTTAATCAATGAGACTCCCATAGGGTTCAGTGTTAATCAGTGACACTCCCCTAGGGTTCAGTGTTAATCAGTGAGACTCCCATAGGGTTCAGTGTTATCCAGTGAGACTCCCACAGGTTTCAGTGTTAATCAGTGAGACTCCCATAGGGTTCAGTGTTAATCAGTGAGACTCCCATAGGGTTCAGTGTTAATCAGTGAGACTCCCACAGTGTTCAGTGTTAATCACTGAGACTGCCATAGGGTTCAGTGACAATCACTGAGACTCCCATAGGGTTCAGTGTTAATCAGTGAGACTCCCATAGGGTTCAGTGTTAATCAGTGAGGCTCCCACAGGGTTCAGTGACAATCACTGAGACTCCCATAGGGTTCAGTGTTAATCAGTGAGACTACCATAGGGTTCAGTGTTAATCAGTGATACTCCCATAGGGTTCAGTGTTAATCAGTGAGACTCCCACAGAGTTCACTGTTAATCAATGAGACTCCCATAGGGGTCAGTGTTAATCAGTGACACTCCCCTAGGGTTCAGTGTTAATCAGTGAGACTCCCAGAGGGTTCAGTGTTAATCAGTGAGACTCCCGTAGGGTTCAGTGTTAATCAGTGAGACTCCCATAGGGTTCAGTATTAATCAGTGAGACTCCCATAGGGTTCAGTGTTAATCAGTGAGACTCCCATAGGGTTCAGTGTTAATCATTGAGACTCCCATTGGGTTCAGGGTTATCCAGTGAGACTCCCACAGGTTTCAGTGTTAATCAGTGAGACTCCCATAGGGTTCTGTGTTAATCAGTGAGACTCCCATAGGGTTCAGTGTTAATCAGTGAGACTCCCACAGGGTTCAGTGTTAATCAATGAGACTCCCACAGGGTTCAGTATTAATCAGTGATACTCCCATAGGGTTCAGTGTTAATCAGTGAGACTCCCATAGGGTTCAATGTTAATCAGTGAGACTCCCATAGGGTTCAGTGTTAATCAGTGAGACTCCCATAGGGTTCGGTGTTAATCAGTGAGACTCCCACAGTTTTCAGTGTTAATCAGTGAGACTCCCTCAGGGTTCAGTGTTAATCATTGAGGCTCCCATAGGGTTCAGTGTTAATTAGTGAGTCTCCCACAGGCTTCACTGTTAATCAGTGAGACTCCCATAGGGTTCAGTGTTAATCACTGAGACTCCCATAGGGTTCAGTGACAATCACTGAGACTCCCATAGGGTTCAGTGTTAATCAGTGAGACTCCCATAGGGTTCAGGGTTGATCAGTGAGACTCCCACAGGGTTCAGTGTTAATCAGTGAGACTCCCACAGGTTTCAGTGTTAATCAGTGAGACTCCCACAGGGTTCAGTGTTAATCACTGAGACTCCCATAGGGTTCAGTGTTAATAACTGAGACTCCCATAGGGTTCAGTGTTAATCTGTGAGACTCCCAAAGGGTTCAGTGTTAATCAGTGAGACTCCCACAGAGTTCACTGTTAATCAATGAGACTCCCATAGGGTTCAGTGTTAATCAGTGACACTCCCCTAGGGTTCAGTGTTAATCAGTGAGACTCCCAGAGGGTTCAGTGTTAATCAGTGAGACTCCCGTAGGGTTCAGTGTTAATCAGTGAGACTCCCATAGGGTTCAGTGTTAATCAGTGAGACTCCCATAGGGTTCAGTGTTATCCAGTGAGACTCCCACAGGTTTCAGTGTTAATCAGTGAGACTCCCATAGGGTTCAGTGTTAATCAGTGAGACTCCCATAGGGTTCAGTGTTAATCAGTGAGACTCCCACAGTGGTCATTGTTAATCAGTGAGACTCCAACAGGGTTCAGTTTTAATCAGTGAGACTCCCATAGGGTTAAGTGTTAATCAGTGAGACTCACACAGTGTTTAGTGTTAATCAGTGAGACTCCCACAGGGTTCAGTGTTAATCAGTGAGACTCCCATAGGGTTCAGTGTTAATCATTGAGACTCCCATTGGGTTCAGGGTTATCCAGTGAGACTCCCACAGGTTTCAGTGTTAATCAGTGAGACTCCCATAGGGTTCTGTGTTAATCAGTGAGACTCCCATAGGGTTCAGTGTTAATCAGTGAGACTCCCACAGGGTTCAGTGTTAATCAATGAGACTCCCACAGGGTTCAGTATTAATCAGTGATACTCCCATAGGGTTCAGTGTTAATCAGTGAGACTCCCATAGGGTTCAATGTTAATCAGTGAGACTCCCATAGGGTTCAGTGTTAATCAGTGAGACTCCCATAGGGTTCGGTGTTAATCAGTGAGACTCCCACAGTTTTCAGTGTTAATCAGTGAGACTCCCTCAGGGTTCAGTGTTAATCATTGAGGCTCCCATAGGGTTCAGTGTTAATTAGTGAGTCTCCCACAGGCTTCACTGTTAATCAGTGAGACTCCCATAGGGTTCAGTGTTAATCACTGAGACTCCCATAGGGTTCAGTGACAATCACTGAGACTCCCATAGGGTTCAGTGTTAATCAGTGAGACTCCCATAGGGTTCAGGGTTGATCAGTGAGACTCCCACAGGGTTCAGTGTTAATCAGTGAGACTCCCACAGGTTTCAGTGTTAATCAGTGAGACTCCCACAGGGTTCAGTGTTAATCACTGAGACTCCCATAGGGTTCAGTGTTAATAACTGAGACTCCCATAGGGTTCAGTGTTAATCAGTGAGACTCCCAAAGGGTTCAGTGTTAATCAGTGAGACTCCCACAGAGTTCACTGTTAATCAATGAGACTCCCATAGGGTTCAGTGTTAATCAGTGACACTCCCCTAGGGTTCAGTGTTAATCAGTGAGACTCCCAGAGGGTTCAGTGTTAATCAGTGAGACTCCCGTAGGGTTCAGTGTTAATCAGTGAGACTCCCATAGGGTTCAGTGTTAATCAGTGAGACTCCCATAGGGTTCAGTGTTATCCAGTGAGACTCCCACAGGTTTCAGTGTTAATCAGTGAGACTCCCATAGGGTTCAGTGTTAATCAGTGAGACTCCCATAGGGTTCAGTGTTAATCAGTGAGACTCCCACAGTGGTCATTGTTAATCAGTGAGACTCCAACAGGGTTCAGTGTTAATCAGTGAGACTCCCATAGGGTTAAGTGTTAATCAGTGAGACTCACACAGTGTTCAGTGTTAATCAGTGAGACTCCCACAGGGTTCAGTGTTAATCAGTGAGACTCCCATAGGGTTCAGTGTTAATCAGTGAGACTCCCACAGGATTCAGAGTTAATCAGTGAGACTCAAATTGGGTTCAGTGTTAATCAGTGAGACTCCCACAGGGTTCAGTGTTAATCAGTGAGACTCCCACAGTTTTCAGTGTTAATCAGTGAGACTCCCACAGGGTTCAGTGTAAATCAATGAGACTCCCACAGGGCTCAGTGTTAATCAGTGAGACTCCCACAGGGCTCAGTGTTAATCAGTGAGACTCCCATAGGGTTCAGTGTTAATCAGTGAGACTCCCACAGAGTTCAGTGTTAATCAGTGAGACTCCCACAGGCTTCACTGTTAATCAGTGAGACTCCCATAGGGTTCAGTGTTAATCACTGAGACTCCCATAGGGTTCAGTGACAATCACTGAGACTCCCATAGGGTTCAGTGTTAATCAGTCAGACTCCCATAGGGTTCAGGGTTAATCAGTGAGACTCCCACAGGGTTCAGTGTTAATCAGTGAGACTCCCACAGGTTTCAGTGTTAATCAGTGAGACTCCCACAGGGTTCAGAGTTAATCACTGAGACTCCCATAGGGTTCAGTGACAATCACTGAGACTCCCATAGGGTTCAGTGTTAATCAGTGAGACTCCCATAGGGTTCAGTGTTAATCAGTGAGGCTCCCACAGGGTTCAGTCACAATCACTGAGACTCCCATAGGGTTCAGTGTTAATAACTGAGACTCCCATAGGGTTCAGTGTTAATCAATGAGACTCCCAAAGGGTTCAGTGTTAATCAGTGAGACTCCCACAGAGTTCACTGTTAATCAATGAGACTCCCATAGGGTTCAGTGTTAATCAGTGACACTCCCCTAGGGTTCAGTGTTAATCAGTGAGACTCCCATAGGGTTCAGTGTTATCCAGTGAGACTCCCACAGGTTTCAGTGTTAATCAGTGAGACTCCCATAGGGTTCAGTGTTAATCAGTGAGACTCCCATAGGGTTCAGTGTTAATCAGTGAGACTCCCACAGTGTTCAGTGTTAATCACTGAGACTGCCATAGGGTTCAGTGACAATCACTGAGACTCCCATAGGGTTCAGTGTTAATCAGTGAGACTCCCATAGGGTTCAGTGTTAATCAGTGAGGCTCCCACAGGGTTCAGTGACAATCACTGAGACTCCCATAGGGTTCAGTGTTAATCAGTGAGACTACCATAGGGTTCAGTGTTAATCAGTGATACTCCCATAGGGTTCAGTGTTAATCAGTGAGACTCCCACAGAGTTCACTGTTAATCAATGAGACTCCCATAGGGGTCAGTGTTAATCAGTGACACTCCCCTAGGGTTCAGTGTTAATCAGTGAGACTCCCAGAGGGTTCAGTGTTAATCAGTGAGACTCCCGTAGGGTTCAGTGTTAATCAGTGAGACTCCCATAGGGTTCAGTATTAATCAGTGAGACTCCCATAGGGTTCAGTGTTAATCAGTGAGACTCCCATAGGGTTCAGTGTTAATCATTGAGACTCCCATTGGGTTCACGGTTATCCAGTGAGACTCCCACAGGTTTCAGTGTTAATCAGTGAGACTCCCATAGGGTTCTGTGTTAATCAGTGAGACTCCCATAGGGTTCAGTGTTAATCAGTGAGACTCCCACAGGGTTCAGTGTTAATCAATGAGACTCCCACAGGGTTCAGTATTAATCAATGATACTCCCATAGGGTTCAGTGTTAATCAGTGAGACTCCCATAGGGTTCAATGTTAATCAGTGAGACTCCCATAGGGTTCAGTGTTAATCAGTGAGACTCCCATAGGGTTGAGTGTTAATCAGTGAGACTCCCACAGTGTTCAGTGTTAATCAGTGAGACTCCCACAGGGTTCAGTGTTAATCAGTGAGACTCCCATAGGGTTCAGTGTTAATCAGTGAGACTCCCACAGGGTTCAGTGTTAATCAGTGAGACTCAAATTGGGTTCAGTGTTAATCAGTGAGACTCCCACAGGGTTCGGTGTTAATCAGTGAGACTCCCACAGTTTTCAGTGTTAATCAGTGAGACTCCCTCAGGGTTCAGTGTTAATCATTGAGGCTCCCATAGGGTTCAGTGTTAATTAGTGAGTCTCCCACAGGCTTCACTGTTAATCAGTGAGACTCCCATAGGGTTCAGTCTTAATCACTGAGACTCCCATAGGGTTCAGTGACAATCACTGAGACTCCCATAGGGTTCAGTGTTAATCAGTGAGACTCCCATAGGGTTCAGGGTTGATCAGTGAGACTCCCACAGGGTTCAGTGTTAATCAGTGAGACTCCCACAGGTTTCAGTGTTAATCAGTGAGACTCCCACAGGGTTCAGTGTTAATCACTGAGACTCCCATAGGGTTCAGTGTTAATAACTGAGACTCCCATAGGGTTCAGTGTTAATCAGTGAGACTCCCAAAGGGTTCAATGTTAATCAGTGAGACTCCCACAGAGTTCACTGTTAATCAATGAGACTCCCATAGGGTTCAGTGTTAATCAGTGACACTCCCCTAGGGTTCAGTGTTAATCAGTGAGACTCCCAGAGGGTTCAGTGTTAATCAGTGAGACTCCCGTAGGGTTCAGTGTTAATCAGTGAGACTCCCATAGGGTTCAGTGTTAATCAGTGAGACTCCCATAGGGTTCAGTGTTATCCAGTGAGACTCCCACAGGTTTCAGTGTTAATCAGTGAGACTCCCATAGGGTTCAGTGTTAATCAGTGAGACTCCCATAGGGTTCAGTGTTAATCAGTGAGACTCCCACAGTGGTCAGTGTTAATCAGTGAGACTCCAACAGGGTTCAGTGTTAATCAGTGAGACTCCCATAGGGTTAAGTGTTAATCAGTGAGACTCACACAGTGTTCAGTGTTAATCAGTGAGACTCCCACAGGGTTCAGTGTTAATCAGTGAGACTCCCATAGGGTTCAGTGTTAATCAGTGAGACTCCCACAGGATTCAGAGTTAATCAGTGAGACTCAAATTGGGTTCAGTGTTAATCAGTGAGACTCCCACAGGGTTCAGTGTTAATCAGTGAGACTCCCACAGTTTTCAGTGTTAATCAGTGAGACTCCCACAGGGTTCAGTGTAAATCAATGAGACTCCCACAGGGCTCAGTGTTAATCAGTGAGACTCCCACAGGCTTCAGTGTTAATCAGTGAGACTCCCATAGGGTTCAGTGTTAATCACTGAGACTCCCCTAGGGTCCGTGTGTTAATCAGTGAGACTCCCTTAGGGTTCAGTGTTAATCAGTGAGACTCCCACAGTGTTCAGGGTTAATCAGTGAGACTCCCAAAGGGTTCAGTGTTAATTAGTGAGACTCCCACAGGGTTCAGTGTTAATCAGTGAGACTCCCACAGGGTTCAGTGTTAATCAGTGAGACTCCCATAGGGTTCAGTGACAATCAATAAGACTCCCATAGCGTTCAGTGTTAATCAGTGAGACCCCATAGGGTTCAGTGTTAATCAGTGAGGCTCCCACAGGGTTCAGTGACAATCACTGAGACTCCCATAGTGTTCAGTGTTAATCAGTGAGACTCCCATAGGGTTCAGTGTTAATCAGTGAGACTCCCATAGGGTTCAGTGTTAATCAGTGAGACTCCCATAGGGTTCAGTGTTAATCAGTGAGACTCCCACAGAGTTCAGTGTTAATCAATGAGACTCCCACAGGGTTCAGTGTTAATCAGTGAGACTCCCATAGGGTTCAGTGTTAATCAGTGAGACTCCCACAGGATTCAGTGTTAATCAGTGAGACTCAAATTGGGTTCAGTGTTAATCAGTGAGACTCCCACACGGTTCAGTGTTAATCAGTGAGACTCCCACAGTTTTCAGTGTTAATCAGTGAGACTCCCACAGGGTTCAGTGTTAATCAGTGAGACTCCCACAGGGCTCAGTGTTAATCAGTGAGACTCCCTTAGGGTTCAGTGTTAATCAGTGAGACTCCCACAGGGTTCAGTGTTAATCAGTGAGACTCCCACATAGTTCAGTGTTAATCAGTGAGACTCCCATTGGGTTCAGTGTTAATCAGTGAGACTCCCATAGGGTTCAGTGACAATCACTGAGACTCCCATAGGGTTCAGTGTTAATCAGTGAGACTCCCATAGGGTTCAGGGTTAATCAGTGAGACTCCCACAGGGTTCAGTGTTAATCAGTGAGACTCCCACAGGTTTCAGTGTTAATCAGTGAGACTCCCACAGGGTTCAGTGTTAATCACTGAGACTCCCATAGGGTTCAGTGTTAATAACTGAGACTCCCATAGGGTTCAGTGTTAATCAGTGAGACTCCCAAAGGGTTCAGTGTTAATCAGTGAGACTCCCACAGAGTTCACTGTTAATCAATGAGACTCCCATAGGGTTCAGTGTTAATCAGTGACACTCCCCTAGGGTTCAGTGTTAATCAGTGAGACTCCCAGAGGGTTCAGTGTTAATCAGTGAGACTCCCGTAGGGTTCAGTGTTAATCAGTGAGACTCCCATAGGGTTCAGTGTTAATCAGTGAGACTCCCATAGGGTTCAGTGTTATCCAGTGAGACTCCCACAGGTTTCAGTGTTAATCAGTGAGACTCCCATAGGGTTCAGTGTTAATCAGTGAGACTCCCATAGGGTTCAGTGTTAATCAGTGAGACTCCCACAGTGGTCAGTGTTAATCAGTGAGACTCCAACAGGGTTCAGTGTTAATCAGTGATACTCCCATAGGGTTAAGTGTTAATCAGTGAGACTCACACAGTGTTCAGTGTTAATCAGTGAGACTCCCACAGGGTTCAGTGTTAATCAGTGAGACTCCCATAGGGTTCAGTGTTAATCAGTGAGACTCCCACAGGATTCAGAGTTAATCAGTGAGACTCAAATTGGGTTCAGTGTTAATCAGTGAGACTCCCACAGGGTTCAGTGTTAATCAGTGAGACTCCCACAGTTTTCAGTGTTAATCAGTGAGACTCCCACAGGGTTCAGTGTAAATCAATGAGACTCCCACAGGGCTCAGTGTTAATCAGTGAGACTCCCACAGGGCTCAGTGTTAATCAGTGAGACTCCCATAGGGTTCAGTGTTAATCAGTGAGACTCCCACATAGTTCAGTGTTAATCAGTGAGACTCCCACAGGGTTCAGTGTTAATCAATGAGACTCCCACAGTTTTCAGTGTTAATCAGTGAGACTCCCACAGGGTTCAGTGTTAATCATTGAGGCTCCCACAGGGTTCAGTGTTAATTAGTGAGACTCCCACAGGCTTCAGTGTTAATCAGTGAGACTCCCATAGGGTTCAGTGTTAATCACTGAGACTCCCCTAGGGTCCGTGTGTTAATCAGTGAGACTCCCTTAGGGTTCAGTGTTAATCAGTGAGACTCCCACAGTGTTCAGGGTTAATCAGTGAGACTCCCACAGGGTTCAGTGTTAATTAGTGAGACTCCCACAGGGTTCAGTGTTAATCAGTGAGACTCCCACAGGGTTCAGTGTTAATCAGTGAGACTCCCATAGGGTTCAGTGACAATCAATAAGACTCCCATAGGGTTCAGTGTTAATCAGTGAGACTCCCATAGGGTTCAGTGTTAATCAGTCAGGCTCCCACAGGGTTCAGTGACAATCACTGAGACTCCCATAGTGTTCAGTGTTAATCAGTGAGACTCCCATAGGGTTCAGTGTTAATCAGTGAGACTCCCATAGGGTTCAGTGTTAATCAGTGAGACTCCCACAGAGTTCAGTGTTAATCAATGAGACTCCCACAGGGTTCAGTGTTAATCAGTGAGACTCCCATAGGGTTCAGTGTTAATCAGTGAGACTCCCACAGGATTCAGTGTTAATCAGTGAGACTCAAATTGGGTTCAGTGTTAATCAGTGAGACTCCCACACGGTTCAGTGTTAATCAGTGAGACTCCCACAGTTTTCAGTGTTAATCAGTGAGACTCCCACAGGGTTCAGTGTAAATCAATGAGACTCCCACAGGGCTCAGTGTTAATCAGTGAGACTCCCACAGGGCTCAGTGTTAATCAGTGAGACTCCCATAGGGTTCAGTGTTAATCAGTGAGACTCCCACAGAGTTCAGTGTTAATCAGTGAGACTCCCACAGGGTTCAGTGTTAATCAATGAGACTCCCACAGTTTTCAGTGTTAATCAGTGAGACTCCCACAGGGTTCAGTGTTAATCATTGAGGCTCCCACAGGGTTCAGTGTTAATTAGTGAGACTCCCACAGGCTTCAGTGTTAATCAGTGAGACTCCCATAGGGTTCAGTGTTAATCACTGAGACTCCCCTAGGGTCCGTGTGTTAATCAGTGAGACTCCCTTAGGGTTCAGTGTTAATCAGTGAGACTCCCACAGTGTTCAGGGTTAATCAGTGAGACTCCCAAAGGGTTCAGTGTTAATTAGTGAGACTCCCACAGGGTTCAGTGTTAATCAGTGAGACTCCCACAGGGTTCAGTGTTAATCAGTGAGACTCCCATAGGGTTCAGTGACAATCAATAAGACTCCCATAGCGTGCAGTGTTAATCAGTGAGACTCCCATAGGGTTCAGTGTTAATCAGTGAGGCTCCCACAGGGTTCAGTGACAATCACTGAGACTCCCATAGTGTTCAGTGTTAATCAGTGAGACTCCCATAGGGTTCAGTGTTAATCAGTGAGACTCCCATAGGGTTCAGTGTTAATCAGTGAGACTCCCACAGAGTTCAGTGTTAATCAATGAGACTCCCACAGGGTTCAGTGTTAATCAGTGAGACTCCCATAGGGTTCAGTGTTAATCAGTGAGACTCCCACAGGATTCAGTGTTAATCAGTGAGACTCAAATTGGGTTCAGTGTTAATCAGTGAGACTCCCACACGGTTCAGTGTTAATCAGTGAGACTCCCACAGTTTTCAGTGTTAATCAGTGAGACTCCCACAGGGTTCAGTGTTAATCAGTGAGACTCCCACAGGGCTCAGTGTTAATCAGTGAGACTCCCTTAGGGTTCAGTGTTAATCAGTGAGACTCCCACAGGGTTCAGTGTTAATCAGTGAGACTCCCACATAGTTCAGTGTTAATCAGTGAGACTCCCATTGGGTTCAGTGTTAATCAGTGAGACTCCCATAGGGTTCAGTGACAATCACTGAGACTCCCATAGGGTTCAGTGTTAATCAGTGAGACTCCCATAGGGTTCAGGGTTAATCAGTGAGACTCCCACAGGGTTCAGTGTTAATCAGTGAGACTCCCACAGGTTTCAGTGTTAATCAGTGAGACTCCCACAGGGTTCAGTGTTAATCACTGAGACTCCCATAGGGTTCAGTGTTAATAACTGAGACTCCCATAGGGTTCAGTGTTAATCAGTGAGACTCCCAAAGGGTTCAGTGTTAATCAGTGAGACTCCCACAGAGTTCACTGTTAATCAATGAGACTCCCATAGGGTTCAGTGTTAATCAGTGACACTCCCCTAGGGTTCAGTGTTAATCAGTGAGACTCCCAGAGGGTTCAGTGTTAATCAGTGAGACTCCCGTAGGGTTCAGTGTTAATCAGTGAGACTCCCATAGGGTTCAGTGTTAATCAGTGAGACTCCCATAGGGTTCAGTGTTATCCAGTGAGACTCCCACAGGTTTCAGTGTTAATCAGTGAGACTCCCATAGGGTTCAGTGTTAATCAGTGAGACTCCCATAGGGTTCAGTGTTAATCAGTGAGACTCCCACAGTGGTCAGTGTTAATCAGTGAGACTCCAACAGGGTTCAGTGTTAATCAGTGATACTCCCATAGGGTTAAGTGTTAATCAGTGAGACTCACACAGTGTTCAGTGTTAATCAGTGAGACTCCCACAGGGTTCAGTGTTAATCAGTGAGACTCCCATAGGGTTCAGTGTTAATCAGTGAGACTCCCACAGGATTCAGAGTTAATCAGTGAGACTCAAATTGGGTTCAGTGTTAATCAGTGAGACTCCCACAGGGTTCAGTGTTAATCAGTGAGACTCCCACAGTTTTCAGTGTTAATCAGTGAGACTCCCACAGGGTTCAGTGTAAATCAATGAGACTCCCACAGGGCTCAGTGTTAATCAGTGAGACTCCCACAGGGCTCAGTGTTAATCAGTGAGACTCCCATAGGGTTCAGTGTTAATCAGTGAGACTCCCACATAGTTCAGTGTTAATCAGTGAGACTCCCACAGGGTTCAGTGTTAATCAATGAGACTCCCACAGTTTTCAGTGTTAATCAGTGAGACTCCCACAGGGTTCAGTGTTAATCATTGAGGCTCCCACAGGGTTCAGTGTTAATTAGTGAGACTCCCACAGGCTTCAGTGTTAATCAGTGAGACTCCCATAGGGTTCAGTGTTAATCACTGAGACTCCCCTAGGGTCCGTGTGTTAATCAGTGAGACTCCCTTAGGGTTCAGTGTTAATCAGTGAGAATCCCACAGTGTTCAGGGTTAATCAGTGAGACTCCCACAGGGTTCAGTGTTAATTAGTGAGACTCCCACAGGGTTCAGTGTTAATCAGTGAGACTCCCACAGGGTTCAGTGTTAATCAGTGAGACTCCCATAGGGTTCAGTGACAATCAATAAGACTCCCATAGGGTTCAGTGTTAATCAGTGAGACTCCCATAGGGTTCAGTGTTAATCAGTCAGGCTCCCACAGGGTTCAGTGACAATCACTGAGACTCCCATAGTGTTCAGTGTTAATCAGTGAGACTCCCATAGGGTTCAGTGTTAATCAGTGAGACTCCCATAGGGTTCAGTGTTAATCAGTGAGACTCCCACAGAGTTCAGTGTTAATCAATGAGACTCCCAAAGGGTTCAGTGTTAATCAGTGAGACTCCCATAGGGTTCAGTGTTAATCAGTGAGACTCCCACAGGATTCAGTGTTAATCAGTGAGACTCAAATTGGGTTCAGTGTTAATCAGTGAGACTCCCACACGGTTCAGTGTTAATCAGTGAGACTCCCACAGTTTTCAGTGTTAATCAGTGAGACTCCCACAGGGTTCAGTGTTAATCAGTGAGACTCCCACAGGGCTCAGTATTAATCAGTGAGACTCCCTTAGGGTTCAGTGTTAATCAGTGAGACTCCCACAGGGTTCAGTGTTAATCAGTGAGACTCCCACATAGTTCAGTGTTAATCAGTGAAACTCCCATTGGGTTCAGTGTTAATCAGTGAGACTCCCACAGGGTTCAGTGTTAATCAGTGAGACTCCCACAGGGTTCAGTGTTAATCAGTGAGACTCCCACAGCGTTCAGTGTTAATCAGTGAGACTCCCATAGGGTTCAATGTTAATCAGTGAGACTCCCACAGGGTTCAGTGTTAATCAGTGAGACTCCCACAGGGTTCGGTGTTAATCAGTGAGACTCCCACAGGGTTCAGTGTTAATCAGTGAGACTCCCATAGGGTTCAGTGTTAATCAGTGACACTCCCATAGTGTTGTGTTAATCAATGAGACTCCCATAGGGTTCAGTGTTAATCAGTGAGACTCCCATAGGGTTCAGTGTTAATCAGTGAGACTCCCACAGGGTTCAGTGTTAATCAATGAGACTCCCACAGGGTTCAGTATTAATCAATGATACTCCCATAGGGTTCAGTGTTAATCAGTGAGACTCCCATAGGGTTCAATGTTAATCAGTGAGACTCCCATAGGGTTCAGTGTTAATCAGTGAGACTCCCATAGGGTTGAGTGTTAATCAGTGAGACTCCCACAGTGTTCAGTGTTAATCAGTGAGACTCCCACAGGGTTCAGTGTTAATCAGTGAGACTCCCATAGGGTTCAGTGTTAATCAGTGAGACTCCCACAGGGTTCAGTGTTAATCAGTGAGACTCAAATTGGGTTCAGTGTTAATCAGTGAGACTCCCACAGGGTTCGGTGTTAATCAGTGAGACTCCCACAGTTTTCAGTGTTAATCAGTGAGACTCCCTCAGGGTTCAGTGTTAATCATTGAGGCTCCCATAGGGTTCAGTGTTAATTAGTGAGTCTCCCACAGGCTTCACTGTTAATCAGTGAGACTCCCATAGGGTTCAGTGTTAATCACTGAGACTCCCATAGGGTTCAGTGACAATCACTGAGACTCCCATAGGGTTCAGTGTTAATCAGTGAGACTCCCATAGGGTTCAGGGTTGATCAGTGAGACTCCCACAGGGTTCAGTGTTAATCAGTGAGACTCCCACAGGTTTCAGTGTTAATCAGTGAGACTCCCACAGGGTTCAGTGTTAATCACTGAGACTCCCATAGGGTTCAGTGTTAATAACTGAGACTCCCATAGGGTTCAGTGTTAATCAGTGAGACTCCCAAAGGGTTCAGTGTTAATCAGTGAGACTCCCACAGAGTTCACTGTTAATCAATGAGACTCCCATAGGGTTCAGTGTTAATCAGTGACACTCCCCTAGGGTTCAGTGTTAATCAGTGAGACTCCCAGAGGGTTCAGTGTTAATCAGTGAGACTCCCGTAGGGTTCAGTGTTAATCAGTGAGACTCCCATAGGGTTCAGTGTTAATCAGTGAGACTCCCATAGGGTTCAGTGTTATCCAGTGAGACTCCCACAGGTTTCAGTGTTAATCAGTGAGACTCCCATAGGGTTCAGTGTTAATCAGTGAGACTCCCATAGGGTTCAGTGTTAATCAGTGAGACTCCCACAGTGGTCAGTGTTAATCAGTGAGACTCCAACAGGGTTCAGTGTTAATCAGTGAGACTCCCATAGGGTTAAGTGTTAATCAGTGAGACTCACACAGTGTTCAGTGTTAATCAGTGAGACTCCCACAGGGTTCAGTGTTAATCAGTGAGACTCCCATAGGGTTCAGTGTTAATCAGTGAGACTCCCACAGGATTCAGAGTTAATCAGTGAGACTCAAATTGGGTTCAGTGTTAATCAGTGAGACTCCCACAGGGTTCAGTGTTAATCAGTGAGACTCCCACAGTTTTCAGTGTTAATCAGTGAGACTCCCACAGGGTTCAGTGTAAATCAATGAGACTCCCACAGGGCTCAGTGTTAATCAGTGAGACTCCCACAGGCTTCAGTGTTAATCAGTGAGACTCCCATAGGGTTCAGTGTTAATCACTGAGACTCCCCTAGGGTCCGTGTGTTAATCAGTGAGACTCCCTTAGGGTTCAGTGTTAATCAGTGAGACTCCCACAGTGTTCAGGGTTAATCAGTGAGACTCCCAAAGGGTTCAGTGTTAATTAGTGAGACTCCCACAGGGTTCAGTGTTAATCAGTGAGACTCCCACAGGGTTCAGTGTTAATCAGTGAGACTCCCATAGGGTTCAGTGACAATCAATAAGACTCCCATAGCGTTCAGTGTTAATCAGTGAGACCCCATAGGGTTCAGTGTTAATCAGTGAGGCTCCCACAGGGTTCAGTGACAATCACTGAGACTCCCATAGTGTTCAGTGTTAATCAGTGAGACTCCCATAGGGTTCAGTGTTAATCAGTGAGACTCCCATAGGGTTCAGTGTTAATCAGTGAGACTCCCATAGGGTTCAGTGTTAATCAGTGAGACTCCCACAGAGTTCAGTGTTAATCAATGAGACTCCCACAGGGTTCAGTGTTAATCAGTGAGACTCCCATAGGGTTCAGTGTTAATCAGTGAGACTCCCACAGGATTCAGTGTTAATCAGTGAGACTCAAATTGGGTTCAGTGTTAATCAGTGAGACTCCCACACGGTTCAGTGTTAATCAGTGAGACTCCCACAGTTTTCAGTGTTAATCAGTGAGACTCCCACAGGGTTCAGTGTTAATCAGTGAGACTCCCACAGGGCTCAGTGTTAATCAGTGAGACTCCCTTAGGGTTCAGTGTTAATCAGTGAGACTCCCACAGGGTTCAGTGTTAATCAGTGAGACTCCCACATAGTTCAGTGTTAATCAGTGAGACTCCCATTGGGTTCAGTGTTAATCAGTGAGACTCCCATAGGGTTCAGTGACAATCACTGAGACTCCCATAGGGTTCAGTGTTAATCAGTGAGACTCCCATAGGGTTCAGGGTTAATCAGTGAGACTCCCACAGGGTTCAGTGTTAATCAGTGAGACTCCCACAGGTTTCAGTGTTAATCAGTGAGACTCCCACAGGGTTCAGTGTTAATCACTGAGACTCCCATAGGGTTCAGTGTTAATAACTGAGACTCCCATAGGGTTCAGTGTTAATCAGTGAGACTCCCAAAGGGTTCAGTGTTAATCAGTGAGACTCCCACAGAGTTCACTGTTAATCAATGAGACTCCCATAGGGTTCAGTGTTAATCAGTGACACTCCCCTAGGGTTCAGTGTTAATCAGTGAGACTCCCAGAGGGTTCAGTGTTAATCAGTGAGACTCCCGTAGGGTTCAGTGTTAATCAGTGAGACTCCCATAGGGTTCAGTGTTAATCAGTGAGACTCCCATAGGGTTCAGTGTTATCCAGTGAGACTCCCACAGGTTTCAGTGTTAATCAGTGAGACTCCCATAGGGTTCAGTGTTAATCAGTGAGACTCCCATAGGGTTCAGTGTTAATCAGTGAGACTCCCACAGTGGTCAGTGTTAATCAGTGAGACTCCAACAGGGTTCAGTGTTAATCAGTGATACTCCCATAGGGTTAAGTGTTAATCAGTGAGACTCACACAGTGTTCAGTGTTAATCAGTGAGACTCCCACAGGGTTCAGTGTTAATCAGTGAGACTCCCATAGGGTTCAGTGTTAATCAGTGAGACTCCCACAGGATTCAGAGTTAATCAGTGAGACTCAAATTGGGTTCAGTGTTAATCAGTGAGACTCCCACAGGGTTCAGTGTTAATCAGTGAGACTCCCACAGTTTTCAGTGTTAATCAGTGAGACTCCCACAGGGTTCAGTGTAAATCAATGAGACTCCCACAGGGCTCAGTGTTAATCAGTGAGACTCCCACAGGGCTCAGTGTTAATCAGTGAGACTCCCATAGGGTTCAGTGTTAATCAGTGAGACTCCCACATAGTTCAGTGTTAATCAGTGAGACTCCCACAGGGTTCAGTGTTAATCAATGAGACTCCCACAGTTTTCAGTGTTAATCAGTGAGACTCCCACAGGGTTCAGTGTTAATCATTGAGGCTCCCACAGGGTTCAGTGTTAATTAGTGAGACTCCCACAGGCTTCAGTGTTAATCAGTGAGACTCCCATAGGGTTCAGTGTTAATCACTGAGACTCCCCTAGGGTCCGTGTGTTAATCAGTGAGACTCCCTTAGGGTTCAGTGTTAATCAGTGAGACTCCCACAGTGTTCAGGGTTAATCAGTGAGACTCCCACAGGGTTCAGTGTTAATTAGTGAGACTCCCACAGGGTTCAGTGTTAATCAGTGAGACTCCCACAGGGTTCAGTGTTAATCAGTGAGACTCCCATAGGGTTCAGTGACAATCAATAAGACTCCCATAGGGTTCAGTGTTAATCAGTGAGACTCCCATAGGGTTCAGTGTTAATCAGTCAGGCTCCCACAGGGTTCAGTGACAATCACTGAGACTCCCATAGTGTTCAGTGTTAATCAGTGAGACTCCCATAGGGTTCAGTGTTAATCAGTGAGACTCCCATAGGGTTCAGTGTTAATCAGTGAGACTCCCACAGAGTTCAGTGTTAATCAATGAGACTCCCACAGGGTTCAGTGTTAATCAGTGAGACTCCCATAGGGTTCAGTGTTAATCAGTGAGACTCCCACAGGATTCAGTGTTAATCAGTGAGACTCAAATTGGGTTCAGTGTTAATCAGTGAGACTCCCACACGGTTCAGTGTTAATCAGTGAGACTCCCACAGTTTTCAGTGTTAATCAGTGAGACTCCCACAGGGTTCAGTGTAAATCAATGAGACTCCCACAGGGCTCAGTGTTAATCAGTGAGACTCCCACAGGGCTCAGTGTTAATCAGTGAGACTCCCATAGGGTTCAGTGTTAATCAGTGAGACTCCCACAGAGTTCAGTGTTAATCAGTGAGACTCCCACAGGGTTCAGTGTTAATCAATGAGACTCCCACAGTTTTCAGTGTTAATCAGTGAGACTCCCACAGGGTTCAGTGTTAATCATTGAGGCTCCCACAGGGTTCAGTGTTAATTAGTGAGACTCCCACAGGCTTCAGTGTTAATCAGTGAGACTCCCATAGGGTTCAGTGTTAATCACTGAGACTCCCCTAGGGTCCGTGTGTTAATCAGTGAGACTCCCTTAGGGTTCAGTGTTAATCAGTGAGACTCCCACAGTGTTCAGGGTTAATCAGTGAGACTCCCAAAGGGTTCAGTGTTAATTAGTGAGACTCCCACAGGGTTCAGTGTTAATCAGTGAGACTCCCACAGGGTTCAGTGTTAATCAGTGAGACTCCCATAGGGTTCAGTGACAATCAATAAGACTCCCATAGCGTGCAGTGTTAATCAGTGAGACTCCCATAGGGTTCAGTGTTAATCAGTGAGGCTCCCACAGGGTTCAGTGACAATCACTGAGACTCCCATAGTGTTCAGTGTTAATCAGTGAGACTCCCATAGGGTTCAGTGTTAATCAGTGAGACTCCCATAGGGTTCAGTGTTAATCAGTGAGACTCCCACAGAGTTCAGTGTTAATCAATGAGACTCCCACAGGGTTCAGTGTTAATCAGTGAGACTCCCATAGGGTTCAGTGTTAATCAGTGAGACTCCCACAGGATTCAGTGTTAATCAGTGAGACTCAAATTGGGTTCAGTGTTAATCAGTGAGACTCCCACACGGTTCAGTGTTAATCAGTGAGACTCCCACAGTTTTCAGTGTTAATCAGTGAGACTCCCACAGGGTTCAGTGTTAATCAGTGAGACTCCCACAGGGCTCAGTGTTAATCAGTGAGACTCCCTTAGGGTTCAGTGTTAATCAGTGAGACTCCCACAGGGTTCAGTGTTAATCAGTGAGACTCCCACATAGTTCAGTGTTAATCAGTGAGACTCCCATTGGGTTCAGTGTTAATCAGTGAGACTCCCATAGGGTTCAGTGACAATCACTGAGACTCCCATAGGGTTCAGTGTTAATCAGTGAGACTCCCATAGGGTTCAGGGTTAATCAGTGAGACTCCCACAGGGTTCAGTGTTAATCAGTGAGACTCCCACAGGTTTCAGTGTTAATCAGTGAGACTCCCACAGGGTTCAGTGTTAATCACTGAGACTCCCATAGGGTTCAGTGTTAATAACTGAGACTCCCATAGGGTTCAGTGTTAATCAGTGAGACTCCCAAAGGGTTCAGTGTTAATCAGTGAGACTCCCACAGAGTTCACTGTTAATCAATGAGACTCCCATAGGGTTCAGTGTTAATCAGTGACACTCCCCTAGGGTTCAGTGTTAATCAGTGAGACTCCCAGAGGGTTCAGTGTTAATCAGTGAGACTCCCGTAGGGTTCAGTGTTAATCAGTGAGACTCCCATAGGGTTCAGTGTTAATCAGTGAGACTCCCATAGGGTTCAGTGTTATCCAGTGAGACTCCCACAGGTTTCAGTGTTAATCAGTGAGACTCCCATAGGGTTCAGTGTTAATCAGTGAGACTCCCATAGGGTTCAGTGTTAATCAGTGAGACTCCCACAGTGGTCAGTGTTAATCAGTGAGACTCCAACAGGGTTCAGTGTTAATCAGTGATACTCCCATAGGGTTAAGTGTTAATCAGTGAGACTCACACAGTGTTCAGTGTTAATCAGTGAGACTCCCACAGGGTTCAGTGTTAATCAGTGAGACTCCCATAGGGTTCAGTGTTAATCAGTGAGACTCCCACAGGATTCAGAGTTAATCAGTGAGACTCAAATTGGGTTCAGTGTTAATCAGTGAGACTCCCACAGGGTTCAGTGTTAATCAGTGAGACTCCCACAGTTTTCAGTGTTAATCAGTGAGACTCCCACAGGGTTCAGTGTAAATCAATGAGACTCCCACAGGGCTCAGTGTTAATCAGTGAGACTCCCACAGGGCTCAGTGTTAATCAGTGAGACTCCCATAGGGTTCAGTGTTAATCAGTGAGACTCCCACATAGTTCAGTGTTAATCAGTGAGACTCCCACAGGGTTCAGTGTTAATCAATGAGACTCCCACAGTTTTCAGTGTTAATCAGTGAGACTCCCACAGGGTTCAGTGTTAATCATTGAGGCTCCCACAGGGTTCAGTGTTAATTAGTGAGACTCCCACAGGCTTCAGTGTTAATCAGTGAGACTCCCATAGGGTTCAGTGTTAATCACTGAGACTCCCCTAGGGTCCGTGTGTTAATCAGTGAGACTCCCTTAGGGTTCAGTGTTAATCAGTGAGACTCCCACAGTGTTCAGGGTTAATCAGTGAGACTCCCACAGGGTTCAGTGTTAATTAGTGAGACTCCCACAGGGTTCAGTGTTAATCAGTGAGACTCCCACAGGGTTCAGTGTTAATCAGTGAGACTCCCATAGGGTTCAGTGACAATCAATAAGACTCCCATAGGGTTCAGTGTTAATCAGTGAGACTCCCATAGGGTTCAGTGTTAATCAGTCAGGCTCCCACAGGGTTCAGTGACAATCACTGAGACTCCCATAGTGTTCAGTGTTAATCAGTGAGACTCCCATAGGGTTCAGTGTTAATCAGTGAGACTCCCATAGGGTTCAGTGTTAATCAGTGAGACTCCCACAGAGTTCAGTGTTAATCAATGAGACTCCCACAGGGTTCAGTGTTAATCAGTGAGACTCCCATAGGGTTCAGTGTTAATCAGTGAGACTCCCACAGGATTCAGTGTTAATCAGTGAGACTCAAATTGGGTTCAGTGTTAATCAGTGAGACTCCCACACGGTTCAGTGTTAATCAGTGAGACTCCCACAGTTTTCAGTGTTAATCAGTGAGACTCCCACAGGGTTCAGTGTTAATCAGTGAGACTCCCACAGGGCTCAGTATTAATCAGTGAGACTCCCTTAGGGTTCAGTGTTAATCAGTGAGACTCCCACAGGGTTCAGTGTTAATCAGTGAGACTCCCACATAGTTCAGTGTTAATCAGTGAAACTCCCATTGGGTTCAGTGTTAATCAGTGAGACTCCCACAGGGTTCAGTGTTAATCAGTGAGACTCCCACAGGGTTCAGTGTTAATCAGTGAGACTCCCACAGCGTTCAGTGTTAATCAGTGAGACTCCCATAGGGTTCAATGTTAATCAGTGAGACTCCCACAGGGTTCAGTGTTAATCAGTGAGACTCCCACAGGGTTCGGTGTTAATCAGTGAGACTCCCACAGGGTTCAGTGTTAATCAGTGAGACTCCCATAGGGTTCAGTGTTAATCAGTGACACTCCCATAGTGTTGTGTTAATCAATGAGACTCCCATAGGGTTCAGTGTTAATCAGTGAGACTCCCGTAGGGTTCAGAGTTAATCAGTGACACTCCCATAGGGTTCAGTGTTAATCAGTGAGACTCCCAAAGGGTTCAGTGTTAATCAGTGAGACTCCCATAGGGTTCAGTGTTAATCAGTGAGATTCCCACAGGTTTCAGTGTTAATCAGTGAGACTCCCACAGTTTTCAGTGTTAATCAGTGAAACTCCCATAGGGTTCAGTGTTAATCATTGAGACTCCCATAGGGTTCAGTGTTAATCAGTGAGACTCCCAGAGGGTTCAGTGTTAATCAGTGAGACTCCCACAGGGTTCAGTGTTAATCAGTGACACTCCCATAGTGTTCAGTGTTAATCAGTGAGACTCCCTCAGGGTTCAGTGTTAATCATTGAGGCTCCCATAGGGTTCAGTGTTAATTAGTGAGACTCCCACAGGCTTCACTGTTAATCAGTGAGACTCCCATAGGGTTCAGTGTTAATCACTGAGACTCCCATAGGGTTCAGTGACAATCACTGAGACTCCCATAGGGTTCAGTGTTAATCAGTGAGACTCCCATAGGGTTCAGGGTTAATCAGTGAGACTCCCACAGGGTTCAGTGTTAATCAGTGAGACTCCCACAGGTTTCAGTGTTAATCAGTGAGACTCCCACAGGGTTCAGTGTTAATCACTGAGACTCCCATAGGGTTCAGTGTTAATAACTGAGACTCCCATAGGGTTCAGTGTTAATCAGTGAGACTCCCAAAGGGTTCAGTGTTAATCAGTGAGACTCCCACAGAGTTCACTGTTAATCAATGAGACTCCCATAGGGTTCAGTGTTAATCAGTGACACTCACCTAGGGTTCAGTGTTAATCAGTGAGACTCCCAGAGGGTTCAGTGTTAATCAGTGAGACTCCCGTAGGGTTCAGTGTTAATCAGTGAGACTCCCATAGGGTTCAGTGTTAATCAGTGAGACTCCCATAGGGTTCAGTGTTATCCAGTGAGACTCCCACAGGTTTCAGTGTTAATCAGTGAGACTCCCATAGGGTTCAGTGTTAATCAGTGAGACTCCCATAGGGTTCAGTGTTAATCAGTGAGACTCCCACAGTGGTCAGTGTTAATCAGTGAGACTCCAACAGGGTTCAGTGTTAATCAGTGATACTCCCATAGGGTTAAGTGTTAATCAGTGAGACTCACACAGTGTTCAGTGTTAATCAGTGAGACTCCCACAGGGTTCAGTGTTAATCAGTGAGACTCCCATAGGGTTCAGTGTTAATCAGTGAGACTCCCACAGGATTCAGAGTTAATCAGTGAGACTCAAATTGGGTTCAGTGTTAATCAGTGAGACTCCCACAGGGTTCAGTGTTAATCAGTGAGACTCCCACAGTTTTCAGTGTTAATCAGTGAGACTCCCACAGGGTTCAGTGTAAATCTATGAGACTCCCACAGGGCTCAGTGTTAATCAGTGAGACTCCCACAGGGCTCAGTGTTAATCAGTGAGACTCCCATAGGGTTCAGTGTTAATCAGTGAGACTCCCACAGAGTTCAGTGTTAATCAGTGAGACTCCCACAGGGTTCAGTGTTAATCAATGAGACTCCCACAGTTTTCAGTGTTAATCAGTGAGACTCCCACAGGGTTCAGTGTTAATCATTGAGGCTCCCACAGGGTTCAGTGTTAATTAGTGAGACTCCCACAGGCTTCAGTGTTAATCAGTGAGACTCCCATAGGGTTCAGTGTTAATCAGTGAGACTCCCACAGTGTTCAGTGTTAATCACTGAGACTGCCATAGGGTTCAGTGACAATCACTGAGACTCCCATAGGGTTCAGTGTTAATCAGTGAGACTCCCATAGGGTTCAGTGTTAATCAGTGAGGCTCCCACAGGGTTCAGTGACAATCACTGAGACTCCCATAGGGTTCAGTGTTAATCAGTGAGACTACCATAGGGTTCAGTGTTAATCAGTGATACTCCCATAGGGTTCAGTGTTAATCAGTGAGACTCCCACAGAGTTCACTGTTAATCAATGAGACTCCCATAGGGGTCAGTGTTAATCAGTGACACTCCCCTAGGGTTCAGTGTTAATCAGTGAGACTCCCAGAGGGTTCAGTGTTAATCAGTGAGACTCCCGTAGGGTTCAGTGTTAATCAGTGAGACTCCCATAGGGTTCAGTATTAATCAGTGAGACTCCCATAGGGTTCAGTGTTAATCAGTGAGACTCCCATAGGGTTCAGTGTTAATCATTGAGACTCCCATTGGGTTCAGGGTTATCCAGTGAGACTCCCACAGGTTTCAGTGTTAATCAGTGAGACTCCCATAGGGTTCAGTGTTAATCAGTGAGACTCCCACAGGGTTCGGTGTTAATCAGTGAGACTCCCACAGTTTTCAGTGTTAATCAGTGAGACTCCCTCAGGGTTCAGTGTTAATCATTGAGGCTCCCATAGGGTTCAGTGTTAATTAGTGAGACTCCCACAGGCTTCACTGTTAATTAGTGAGACTCCCATAGGGTTCAGTGTTAATCACTGAGACTCCCATAGGGTTCAGTGACAATCACTGAGACTCCCATAGGGTTCAGTGTTAATCAGTCAGACTCCCATAGGGTTCAGGGTTAATCAGTGAGACTCCCACAGGGTTCAGTGTTAATCAGTGAGACTCCCACAGGTTTCAGTGTTAATCAGTGAGACTCCCACAGGGTTCAGTGTTAATCACTGAGACTCCCATAGGGTTCAGTGTTAATAACTGAGACTCCCATAGGGTTCAGTGTTAATCAGTGAGACTCCCAAAGGGTTCAGTGTTAATCAGTGAGACTCCCACAGAGTTCACTGTTAATCAATGAGACTCCCATAGGGTTCAGTGTTAATCAGTGACACTCCCCTAGGGTTCAGTGTTAATCAGTGAGACTCCCAGAGGGTTCAGTGTTAATCAGTGAGACTCCCGTAGGGTTCAGTGTTAATCAGTGAGACTCCCATAGGGTTCAGTGTTAATCAGTGAGACTCCCATAGGGTTCAGTGTTATCCAGTGAGACTCCCACAGGTTTCAGTGTTAATCAGTGAGACTCCCATAGGGTTCAGTGTTAATCAGTGAGACTCCCATAGGGTTCAGTGTTAATCAGTGAGACTCCCACAGTGGTCAGTGTTAATCAGTGAGACTCCAACAGGGTTCAGTGTTAATCAGTGAGACTCCCATAGGGTTAAGTGTTAATCAGTGAGACTCACACAGTGTTCAGTGTTAATCAGTGAGACTCCCACAGGGTTCAGTGTTAATCAGTGAGACTCCCATAGGGTTCAGTGTTAATCAGTGAGACTCCCACAGGATTCAGAGTTAATCAGTGAGACTCAAATTGGGTTCAGTGTTAATCAGTGAGACTCCCACAGGGTTCAGTGTTAATCAGTGAGACTCCCACAGTTTTCAGTGTTAATCAGTGAGACTCCCCCAGGGTTCAGTGTAAATCTATGAGACTCCCACAGGGCTCAGTGTTAATCAGTGAGACTCCCACAGGGCTCAGTGTTAATCAGTGAGACTCCCATAGGGTTCAGTGTTAATCAGTGAGACTCCCACAGAGTTCAGTGTTAATCAGTGAGACTCCCACAGGGTTCAGTGTTAATCAATGAGACTCCCACAGTTTTCAGTGTTAATCAGTGAGACTCCCACAGGGTTCAGTGTTAATCATTGAGGCTCCCACAGGGTTCAGTGTTAATTAGTGAGACTCCCACAGGCTTCAGTGTTAATCAGTGAGACTCCCATAGGGTTCAGTGTTAATCAGTGAGACTCCCACAGTGTTCAGTGTTAATCACTGAGACTGCCATAGGGTTCAGTGACAATCACTGAGACTCCCATAGAGTTCAGTGTTAATCAGTGAGACTCCCATAGGGTTCAGTGTTAATCAGTGAGGCTCCCACAGGGTTCAGTGACAATCACTGAGACTCCCATAGGGTTCAGTGTTAATCAGTGAGACTACCATAGGGTTCAGTGTTAATCAGTGATACTCCCATAGGGTTCAGTGTTAATCAGTGAGACTCCCACAGAGTTCACTGTTAATCAATGAGACTCCCATAGGGGTCAGTGTTAATCAGTGACACTCCCCTAGGGTTCAGTGTTAATCAGTGAGACTCCCAGAGGGTTCAGTGTTAATCAGTGAGACTCCCGTAGGGTTCAGTGTTAATCAGTGAGACTCCCATAGGGTTCAGTATTAATCAGTGAGACTCCCATAGGGTTCAGTGTTAATCAGTGAGACTCCCATAGGGTTCAGTGTTAATCATTGAGACTCCCATTGGGTTCAGGGTTATCCAGTGAGACTCCCACAGGTTTCAGTGTTAATCAGTGAGACTCCCATAGGGTTCAGTGTTAATCAGTGAGACTCCCACAGGGTTCGGTGTAATCAGTGAGACTCCCACAGTTTTCAGTGTTAATCAGTGAGACTCCCTCAGGGTTCAGTGTTAATCATTGAGGCTCCCATAGGGTTCAGTGTTAATTAGTGAGACTCCCACAGGCTTCACTGTTAATCAGTGAGACTCCCACAGGGTTCAGAGTTAATCACTGAGACTCCCATAGGGTTCAGTGACAATCACTGAGACTCCCATAGGGTTCAGTGTTAATCAGTGAGACTCCCACAGAGTTCAGTGTTAATCAGTGAGACTCCCACAGGGTTCAGTGTTAATCAATGAGACTCCCACAGTTTTCAGTGTTAATCAGTGAGACTCCCACAGGGTTCAGTGTTAATCATTGAGGCTCCCACAGGGTTCAGTGTTAATTAGTGAGACTCCCACAGGCTTCAGTGTTAATCAGTGAGACTCCCATAGGGTTCAGTGTTAATCAGTGAGACTCCCACAGTGTTCAGTGTTAATCACTGAGACTGCCATAGGGTTCAGTGACAATCACTGAGACTCCCATAGAGTTCAGTGTTAATCAGTGAGACTCCCATAGGGTTCAGTGTTAATCAGTGAGGCTCCCACAGGGTTCAGTGATAATCACTGAGACTCCCATAGGGTTCAGTGTTAATCAGTGAGACTACCATAGGGTTCAGTGTTAATCAGTGATACTCCCATAGGGTTCAGTGTTAATCAGTGAGACTCCCACAGAGTTCACTGTTAATCAATGAGACTCCCATAGGGGTCAGTGTTAATCAGTGACACTCCCCTAGGGTTCAGTGTTAATCAGTGAGACTCCCAGAGGGTTCAGTGTTAATCAGTGAGACTCCCGTAGGGTTCAGTGTTAATCAGTGAGACTCCCATAGGGTTCAGTATTAATCAGTGAGACTCCCATAGGGTTCAGTGTTAATCAGTGAGACTCCCATAGGGTTCAGTGTTAATCATTGAGACTCCCATTGGGTTCAGGGTTATCCAGTGAGACTCCCACAGGTTTCAGTGTTAATCAGTGAGACTCCCATAGGGTTCAGTGTTAATCAGTGAGACTCCCACAGGGTTCGGTGTAATCAGTGAGACTCCCACAGTTTTCAGTGTTAATCAGTGAGACTCCCTCAGGGTTCAGTGTTAATCATTGAGGCTCCCATAGGGTTCAGTGTTAATTAGTGAGACTCCCACAGGCTTCACTGTTAATCAGTGAGACTCCCACAGGGTTCAGAGTTAATCACTGAGACTCCCATAGGGTTCAGTGACAATCACTGAGACTCCCATAGGGTTCAGTGTTAATCAGTGAGACTCCCATAGGGTTCAGTGTTAATCAGTGAGGCTCCCACAGGGTTCAGTCACAATCACTGAGACTCCCATAGGGTTCAGTGTTAATAACTGAGACTCCCATAGGGTTCAGTGTTAATCAATGAGACTCCCAAAGGGTTCAGTGTTAATCACTGAGACTCCCACAGAGTTCACTGTTAATCAATGAGACTCCCATAGGGTTCAGTGTTAATCAGTGACACTCCCCTAGGGTTCAGTGTTAATCAGTGAGACTCCCATAGGGTTCAGTGTTATCCAGTGAGACTCCCACAGTTTTCAGTGTTAATCAGTGAGACTCCCATAGGGTTCAGTGTTAATCAGTGAGACTCCCATAGGGTTCAGTGTTAATCAGTGAGACTCCCACAGTGTTCAGTGTTAATCACTGAGACTGCCATAGGGTTCAGTGACAATCACTGAGACTCCCATAGGGTTCAGTGTTAATCAGTGAGACTCCCATAGGGTTCAGTGTTAATCAGTGAGGCTCCCACAGGGTTCAGTGACAATCACTGAGACTCCCATAGGGTTCAGTGTTAATCAGTGAGACTACCATAGGGTTCAGTGTTAATCAGTGATACTCCCATAGGGTTCAGTGTTAATCAGTGAGACTCCCACAGAGTTCACTGTTAATCAATGAGACTCCCATAGGGGTCAGTGTTAATCAGTGACACTCCCCTAGGGTTCAGTGTTAATCAGTGAGACTCCCAGAGGGTTCAGTGTTAATCAGTGAGACTCCCGTAGGGTTCAGTGTTAATCAGTGAGACTCCCATAGGGTTCAGTATTAATCAGTGAGACTCCCATAGGGTTCAGTGTTAATCAGTGAGACTCCCATAGGGTTCAGTGTTAATCATTGAGACTCCCATTGGGTTCAGGGTTATCCAGTGAGACTCCCACAGGTTTCAGTGTTAATCAGTGAGACTCCCATAGGGTTCTGTGTTAATCAGTGAGACTCCCATAGGGTTCAGTGTTAATCAGTGAGACTCCCACAGGGTTCAGTGTTAATCAATGAGACTCCCACAGGGTTCAGTATTAATCAGTGATACTCCCATAGGGTTCAGTGTTAATCAGTGAGACTCCCATAGGGTTCAATGTTAATCAGTGAGACTCCCATAGGGTTCAGTGTTAATCAGTGAGACTCCCATAGGGTTGAGTGTTAATCAGTGAGACTCCCACAGTGTTCAGTGTTAATCAGTGAGACTCCCACAGGGTTCAGTGTTAATCAGTGAGACTCCCATAGGGTTCAGTGTTAATCAGTGAGACTCCCACAGGGTTCAGTGTTAATCAGTGAGACTCAAATTGGGTTCAGTGTTAATCAGTGAGACTCCCACAGGGTTCGGTGTTAATCAGTGAGACTCCCACAGTTTTCAGTGTTAATCAGTGAGACTCCCTCAGGGTTCAGTGTTAATCATTGAGGCTCCCATAGGGTTCAGTGTTAATTAGTGAGTCTCCCACAGGCTTCACTGTTAATCAGTGAGACTCCCATATGGTTCAGTGTTAATCACTGAGACTCCCATAGGGTTCAGTGACAATCACTGAGACTCCCATAGGGTTCAGTGTTAATCAGTGAGACTCCCATAGGGTTCAGGGTTGATCAGTGAGACTCCCACAGGGTTCAGTGTTAATCAGTGAGACTCCCACAGGTTTCAGTGTTAATCAGTGAGACTCCCACAGGGTTCAGTGTTAATCACTGAGACTCCCATAGGGTTCAGTGTTAATAACTGAGACTCCCATAGGGTTCAGTGTTAATCAGTGAGACTCCCAAAGGGTTCAGTGTTAATCAGTGAGACTCCCACAGAGTTCACTGTTAATCAATGAGACTCCCATAGGGTTCAGTGTTAATCAGTGACACTCCCCTAGGGTTCAGTGTTAATCAGTGAGACTCCCAGAGGGTTCAGTGTTAATCAGTGAGACTCCCGTAGGGTTCAGTGTTAATCAGTGAGACTCCCATAGGGTTCAGTGTTAATCAGTGAGACTCCCATAGGGTTCAGTGTTATCCAGTGAGACTCCCACAGGTTTCAGTGTTAATCAGTGAGACTCCCATAGGGCTCAGTGTTAATCAGTGAGACTCCCATAGGGTTCAGTGTTAATCAGTGAGACTCCCACAGTGGTCAGTGTTAATCAGTGAGACTCCAACAGGGTTCAGTGTTAATCAGTGAGACTCCCATAGGGTTAAGTGTTAATCAGTGAGACTCACACAGTGTTCAGTGTTAATCAGTGAGACTCCCACAGGGTTCAGTGTTAATCAGTGAGACTCCCATAGGGTTCAGTGTTAATCAGTGAGACTCCCACAGGATTCAGAGTTAATCAGTGAGACTCAAATTGGGTTCAGTGTTAATCAGTGAGACTCCCACAGGGTTCAGTGTTAATCAGTGAGACTCCCACAGTTTTCAGTGTTAATCAGTGAGACTCCCACAGGGTTCAGTGTAAATCAATGAGACTCCCACAGGGCTCAGTGTTAATCATTGAGACTCCCACAGGGCTCAGTGTTAATCAGTGAGACTCCCATAGGGTTCAGTGTTAATCAGTGAGACTCCCACAGAGTTCAGTGTTAATCAGTGAGACTCCCACAGGGTTCAGTGTTAATCAATGAGACTCCCACAGTTTTCAGTGTTAATCAGTGAGACTCCCACAGGGTTCAGTGTTAATCATTGAGGCTCCCACAGGGTTCAGTGTTAATTAGTGAGACTCCCACAGGCTTCAGTGTTAATCAGTGAGACTCCCATAGGGTTCAGTGTTAATCACTGAGACTCCCCTAGGGTCCGTGTGTTAATCAGTGAGACTCCCTTAGGGTTCAGTGTTAATCAGTGAGACTCCCACAGTGTTCAGGGTTAATCAGTGAGACTCCCACAGGGTTCAGTGTTAATTAGTGAGACTCCCACAGGGTTCAGTGTTAATCAGTGAGACTCCCACAGGGTTCAGTGTTAATCAGTGAGACTCCCATAGGGTTCAGTGACAATCAATAAGACTCCCATAGGGTTCAGTGTTAATCAGTGAGACTCCCATAGGGTTCAGTGTTAATCAGTGAGGCTCCCACAGGGTTCAGTGACAATCACTGAGACTCCCATAGTGTTCAGTGTTAATCAGTGAGACTCCCATAGGGTTCAGTGTTAATCAGTGAGACTCCCATAGGGTTCAGTGTTAATCAGTGAGACTCCCACAGAGTTCAGTGTTAATCAATGAGACTCCCACAGGGTTCAGTGTTAATCAGTGAGACTCCCATAGGGTTCAGTGTTAATCAGTGAGACTCCCACAGGATTCAGTGTTAATCAGTGAGACTCAAATTGGGTTCAGTGTTAATCAGTGAGACTCCCACACGGTTCAGTGTTAATCAGTGAGACTCCCACAGGGTTCAGTGTTAATCAGTGAGACTCCCACAGGGCTCAGTGTTAATCAGTGAGACTCCCTTAGGGTTCAGTGTTAATCAGTGAGACTCCCACAGGGTTCAGTGTTAATCAGTGAGACTCCCACATAGTTCAGTGTTAATCAGTGAGACTCCCATTGGGTTCAGTGTTAATCAGTGAGACTCCCATAGGGTTCAGTGACAATCACTGAGACTCCCATAGGGTTCAGTGTTAATCAGTGAGACTCCCATAGGGTTCAGGGTTAATCAGTGAGACTCCCACAGGGTTCAGTGTTAATCAGTGAGACTCCCACAGGTTTCAGTGTTAATCAGTGAGACTCCCACAGGGTTCAGTGTTAATCACTGAGACTCCCACAGAGTTCACTGTTAATCAATGAGACTCCCATAGGGTTCAGTGTTAATCAGTGACACTCCCCTAGGGTTCAGTGTTAATCAGTGAGACTCCCAGAGGGTTCAGTGTTAATCAGTGAGACTCCCGTAGGGTTCAGTGTTAATCAGTGAGACTCCCATAGGGTTCAGTGTTAATCAGTGAGACTCCCATAGGGTTCAGTGTTATCCAGTGAGACTCCCACAGGTTTCAGTGTTAATCAGTGAGACTCCCATAGGGTTCAGTGTTAATCAGTGAGACTCCCATAGGGTTCAGTGTTAATCAGTGAGACTCCCACAGTGGTCAGTGTTAATCAGTGAGACTCCAACAGGGTTCAGTGTTAATCAGTGAGACTCCCATAGGGTTAAGTGTTAATCAGTGAGACTCACACAGTGTTCAGTGTTAATCAGTGAGACTGCCACAGGGTTCAGTGTTAATCAGTGAGACTCCCATAGGGTTCAGTGTTAATCAGTGAGACTCCCACAGGATTCAGAGTTAATCAGTGAGACTCAAATTGGGTTCAGTGTTAATCAGTGAGACTCCCACAGGGTTCAGTGTTAATCAGTGAGACTCCCACAGTTTTCAGTGTTAATCAGTGAGACTCCCACAGGGTTCAGTGTAAATCAATGAGACTCCCACAGGGCTCAGTGTTAATCAGTGAGACTCCCACAGGGCTCAGTGTTAATCAGTGAGACTCCCATAAGGTTCAGTGTTAATCAGTGAGACTCCCACAGAGTTCAGTGTTAATCAGTGAGACTCCCACAGGGTTCAGTGTTAATCAATGAGACTCCCACAGTTTTCAGTGTTAATCAGTGAGACTCCCACAGGGTTCAGTGTTAATCATTGAGGCTCCCACAGGGTTCAGTGTTAATTAGTGAGACTCCCACAGGCTTCAGTGTTAATCAGTGAGACTCCCATAGGGTTCAGTGTTAATCACTGAGACTCCCCTAGGGTCCGTGTGTTAATCAGTGAGACTCCCTTAGGGTTCAGTGTTAATCAGTGAGACTCCCACAGTGTTCAGGGTTAATCAGTGAGACTCCCACAGGGTTCAGTGTTAATTAGTGAGACTCCCACAGGGTTCAGTGTTAATCAGTGAGACTCCCACAGGGTTCAGTGTTAATCAGTGAGACTCCCATAGGGTTCAGTGACAATCAATAAGACTCCCATAGGGTTCAGTGTTAATCAGTGAGACTCCCATAGGGTTCAGTGTTAATCAGTGAGGCTCCCACAGGGTTCAGTGACAATCACTGAGACTCCCATAGTGTTCAGTGTTAATCAGTGAGACTCCCATAGGGTTCAGTGTTAATCAGTGAGACTCCCATAGGGTTCAGTGTTAATCAGTGAGACTCCCACAGAGTTCAGTGTTAATCAATGAGACTCCCACAGGGTTCAGTGTTAATCAGTGAGACTCCCATAGGGTTCAGTGTTAATCAGTGAGACTCCCACAGGATTCAGTGTTAATCAGTGAGACTCAAATTGGGTTCAGTGTTAATCAGTGAGACTCCCACACGGTTCAGTGTTAATCAGTGAGAGTCCCACAGTTTTCAGTGTTAATCAGTGAGACTCCCACAGGGTTCAGTGTTAATCAGTGAGACTCCCACAGGGCTCAGTGTTAATCAGTGAGACTCCCTTAGGGTTCAGTGTTAATCAGTGAGACTCCCACAGGGTTCAGTGTTAATCAGTGAGACTCCCACATAGTTCAGTGTTAATCAGTGAGACTCCCATTGGGTTCAGTGTTAATCAGTGAGACTCCCACAGGGTTCAGTGTTAATCAGTGAGACTCCCACAGGGTTCAGTGTTAATCAGTGAGACTCCCACAGCGTTCAGTGTTAATCAGTGAGACTCCCATAGGGTTCAATGTTAATCAGTGAGACTCCCACAGGGTTCAGTGTTAATCAGTGAGACTCCCACAGTGTTCGGTGTTAATCAGTGAGACTCCCAGAGGGTTCAGTGTTAATCAGTGAGACTCCCATAGGGTTCAGTGTTAATCAGTGACACTCCCATAGTGTTGTGTTAATCAATGAGACTCCCATAGGGTTCAGTGTTAATCAGTGAGACTCCCGTAGGGTTCAGAGTTAATCAGTGACACTCCCATAGGGTTCAGTGTTAATCAGTTAGACTCCCAAAGGGTTCAGTGTTAATCAGTGAGACTCCCATAGGGTTCAGTGTTAATCAGTGAGACTCCCACAGGTTTCAGTGTTAATCAGTGAGACTCCCACAGTTTTCAGTGTTAATCAGTGAAACTCCCATAGGGTTCAGTGTTAATCATTGAGACTCCCATAGGGTTCAGTGTTAATCAGTGAGACTCTCAGAGGGTTCAGTGTTAATCAGTGAGACTCCCACAGGGTTCAGTGTTAATCAGTGACACTCCCATGGTGTTCAGTGTTAATCAGTGAGACTCCCTCAGGGTTCAGTGTTAATCATTGAGGCTCCCATAGGGTTCAGTGTTAATTAGTGAGACTCCCACAGGCTTCACTGTTAATCAGTGAGACTCCCATAGGGTTCAGTGTTAATCACTGAGACTCCCACAGGGTTCAGTGACAATCACTGAGACTCCCATAGGGTTCAGTGTTAATCAGTGAGACTCCCATAGGGTTCAGGGTTAATCAGTGAGACTCCCACAGGGTTCAGTGTTAATCAGTGAGACTCCCACAGGTTTCAGTGTTAATCAGTGAGACTCCCACAGGGTTCAGTGTTAATCACTGAGACTCCCATAGGGTTCAGTGTTAATAACTGAGACTCCCATAGGGTTCAGTGTTAATCAGTGAGACTCCCAAAGGGTTCAGTGTTAATCAGTGAGACTCCCACAGAGTTCACTGTTAATCAATGAGACTCCCATAGGGTTCAGTGTTAATCAGTGACACTCCCCTAGGGTTCAGTGTTAATCAGTGAGACTCCCAGAGGGTTCAGTGTTAATCAGTGAGACTCCCGTAGGGTTCAGTGTTAATCAGTGAGACTCCCATAGGGTTCTGTGTTAATCAGTGAGACTCCCATAGGGTTCAGTGTTATCCAGTGAGACTCCTACAGGTTTCAGTGTTAATCAGTGAGACTCCCATAGGGTTCAGTGTTAATCAGTGAGACTCCCATAGGGTTCAGTGTTAATCAGTGAGACTCCCACAGTGGTCAGTGTTAATCAGTGAGACTCCAACAGGGTTCAGTGTTAATCAGTGAGACTCCCATAGGGTTAAGTGTTAATCAGTGAGACTCACACAGTGTTCAGTGTTAATCAGTGAGACTCCCACAGGGTTCAGTGTTAATCAGTGAGACTCCCATAGGGTTCAGTGTTAATCAGTGAGACTCCCACAGGATTCAGAGTTAATCAGTGAGACTCAAATTGGGTTCAGTGTTAATCAGTGAGACTCCCACAGGGTTCAGTGTTAATCAGTGAGACTCCCACAGTTTTCAGTGTTAATCAGTGAGACTCCCACAGTGTTCAGTGTAAATCTATGAGACTCCCACAGGGCTCAGTGTTAATCAGTGAGACTCCCACAGGGCTCAGTGTTAATCAGTGAGACTCCCATAGGGTTCAGTGTTAATCAGTGAGACTCCCACAGAGTTCAGTGTTAATCAGTGAGACTCCCACAGGGTTCAGTGTTAATCAATGAGACTCCCACAGTTTTCAGTGTTAATCAGTGAGACTCCCACAGGGTTCAGTGTTAATCATTGAGGCTCCCACAGGGTTCAGTGTTAATCAGTGAGACTCCCACAGGCTTCAGTGTTAATCAGTGAGACTCCCATAGGGTTCAGTGTTAATCACTGAGACTCCCCTAGGGTCCGTGTGTTAATCAGTGAGACTCCCATAGGGTTCAGTGTTAATCAGTGAGACTCCCACAGTGTTCAGGGTTAATCAGTGAGACTCCCACAGGGTTCAGTGTTAATTAGTGAGACTCCCACAGGGTTAAGTGTTAATCAGTGAGACTCCCACAGGGTTCAGTGTTAATCAGTGAGACTCCCATAGGGTTCAGTATTAATCAGTGAGACTCCCATAGGGTTCAGTGTTAATCAGTGAGACTCCCATAGGGTTCAGTGTTAATCATTGAGACTCCCATAGGGTTCAGGGTTATCCAGTGAGACTCCCACAGGTTTCAGTGTTAATCAGTGAGACTCCCATAGGGTTCTGTGTTAATCAGTGAGACTCCCATAGGGTTCAGTGTTAATCAGTGAGACTCCCACAGGGTTCAGTGTTAATCAATGAGACTCCCACAGGGTTCAGTATTAATCAGTGATACTCCCATAGGGTTCAGTGTTAATCAGTGAGACTCCCATAGGGTTCAGTGTTAATCAGTGAGACTCCCATAGGGTTCAGTGTTAATCAGTGAGACTCCCATAGGGTTGAGTGTTAATCAGTGAGACTCTCACAGTGTTCAGTGTTAATCAGTGAGACTCCCACAGGGTTCAGTGTTAATCAGTGAGACTCCCATAGGGTTCAGTGTTAATCAGTGAGACTCCCACAGGGTTCAGTGTTAATCAGTGAGACTCAAATTGGGTTCAGTGTTAATCAGTGAGACTCCCACAGGGTTCGGTGTTAATCAGTGAGACTCCCACAGTTTTCAGTGTTAATCAGTGAGACTCCCTCAGGGTTCAGTGTTAATCATTGAGGCTCCCATAGGGTTCAGTGTTAATTAGTGAGACTCCCACAGGCTTCACTGTTAATCAGTGAGACTCCCATAGGGTTCAGTGTTAATCACTGAGACTCCCATAGGGTTCAGTGACAATCACTGAGACTCCCATAGGGTTCAGTGTTAATCAGTGAGACTCCCATAGGGTTCAGGGTTAATCAGTGAGACTCCCACAGGGTTCAGTGTTAATCAGTGAGACTCCCACAGGTTTCAGTGGTAATCAGTGAGACTCCCACAGGGTTCAGTGTTAATCACTGAGACTCCCATAGGGTTCAGTGTTAATAACTGAGACTCCCATAGGGTTCAGTGTTAATCAGTGAGACTCCCAAAGGGTTCAGTATTAATCAGTGAGACTCCCACAGAGTTCACTGTTAATCAATGAGACTCCCATAGGGTTCAGTGTTAATCAGTGACACTCCCCTAGGGTTCAGTGTTAATCAGTGAGACTCCCAGAGGGTTCAGTGTTAATCAGTGAGACTCCCGTAGGGTTCAGTGTTAATCAGTGAGACTCCCATAGGGTTCAGTGTTAATCAGTGAGACTCCCATAGGGTTCAGTGTTATCCAGTGAGACTCCCACAGGTTTCAGTGTTAATCAGTGAGACTCCCATAGGGTTCAGTGTTAATCAGTGAGACTCCCATAGGGTTCAGTGTTAATCAGTGAGACTCCCACAGTGGTCAGTGTTAATCAGTGAGAATCCAACAGGGTTCAGTGTTAATCAGTGAGACTCCCATAGGGTTAAGTGTTAATCAGTGAGACTCACACAGTGTTCAGTGTTAATCAGTGAGACTCCCACAGGGTTCAGTGTTAATCAGTGAGACTTCCATAGGGTTCAGTGTTAATCAGTGAGACTCCCACAGGATTCAGAGTTAATCAGTGAGACTCAAATTGGGTTCAGTGTTAATCAGTGAGACTCCCACAGGGTTTAGTGTTAATCAGTGAGACTCCCACAGTTTTCAGTGTTAATCAGTGAGACTCCCACAGGGTTCAGTGTAAATCAATGAGACTCCCACAGGGCTCAGTGTTAATCAGTGAGACTCCCTCAGGGCTCAGTGTTAATCAGTGAGACTCCCATAGGGTTCAGTGTTAATCAGTGAGACTCCCACAGAGTTCAGTGTTAATCAGTGAGACTCCCACAGGGTTCAGTGTTAATCAATGAGACTCCCACAGTTTTCAGTGTTAATCAGTGAGACTCCCACAGGGTTCAGTGTTAAACATTGAGGCTCCCACAGGGTTCAGTGTTAATTAGTGAGACTCCCACAGGCTTCAGTGTTAATCAGTGAGACTCCCATAGGGTTCAGTGTTAATCACTGAGACTCCCCTAGGGTCCGTGTGTTAATCAGTGAGACTCCCATAGGGTTCAGTGTTAATTAGTGAGACTCCCACAGTGTTCAGGGTTAATCAGTGAGACTCCCACAGGGTTCAGTGTTAATTAGTGAGACTCCCACAGGGTTCAGTGTTAATCAGTGAGACTCCCACAGGGTTCAGTGTTAATCAGTGAGACTCCCATAGGGTTCAGTGACAATCAATGAGACTCCCATAGGGTTCAGTGTTAATCAGTGAGACTCCCATAGGGTTCAGTGTTAATCAGTGAGGCTCCCACAGGGTTCAGTGACAATCACTGAGACTCCCATAGTGTTCAGTGTTAATCAGTGAGACTCCCATAGGGTTCAGTGTTAATCAGTGAGACTCCCACAGAGTTCAGTGTTAATCAATGAGACTCCCACAGGGTTCAGTGTTAATCAGTGAGACTCCCATAGGGTTCAGTGTTAATCAGTGAGACTCCCACAGGATTCAGTGTTAATCAGTGAGACTCAAATTGGGTTCAGTGTTAATCAGTGAGACTCCCACAGGGTTCAGTGTTAATCAGTGAGACTCCCACAGTTTTCAGTGTTAATCAGTGAGACTCCCACAGGGTTCAGTGTTAATCAGTGAGACTCCCACAGGGCTCAGTGTTAATCAGTGAGACTCCCTTAGGGTTCAGTGTTAATCAGTGAGACTCCCACAGGGTTCAGTGTTAATCAGTGAGACTCCCACATAGTTCAGTGTTAATCAGTGAGACTCCCATTGGGTTCAGTGTTAATCAGTGAGACTCCCACAGGGTTCAGTGTTAATCAGTGAGACTCCCACAGGGTTCAGTGTTAATCAGTGAGACTCCCACAGCGTTCAGTGTTAATCAGTGAGACTCCCATAGGGTTCAATGTTAATCAGTGAGACTCCCACAGGGTTCAGTGTTAATCAGTGAGACTCCCACAGGGTTCGGTGTTAATCAGTGAGACTCCCACAGGGTTCAGTGTTAATCAGTGAGACTCCCATAGGGTTCAGTGTTAATCAGTGACACTCCCATAGTGTTGTGTTATTCAATGAGACTCCCATAGGGTTCAGTGTTAATCAGTGAGACTCCCGTAGGGTTCAGAGTTAATCAGTGACACTCCCATAGGGTTCAGTGTTAATCAGTGAGACTCCCAAAGGGTTCAGTGTTAATCAGTGAGACTCCCATAGGGTTCAGTGTTAATCAGTGAGACTCCCACAGGTTTCAGTGTTAATCAGTGAGACTCCCACAGTTTTCAGTGTTAATCAGTGAAACTCCTATAGGGTTCAGTGTTAATCATTGAGACTCCCATAGGGTTCAGTATTAATCAGTGAGACTCCCATAGTGTTCAGTGTTAATCAGTGAGACTCCCACAGGGTTCAGTGTTAATCAGTGACACTCCCATAGTGTTCAGTGTTAATCAGTGAGACTCCCTCAGGGTTCAGTGTTAATCATTGAGGCTCCCATAGGGTTCAGTGTTAATTAGTGAGACTCCCACAGGCTTCACTGTTAATCAGTGAGACTCCCATAGGGTTCAGTGTTAATCACTGAGACTCCTATAGGGTTCAGTGACAATCACTGAGACTCCCATAGGGTTCAGTGTTAATCAGTGAGACTCCCATAGGGTTCAGGGTTAATCAGTGAGACTCCCACAGGGTTCATTGTTAATCAGTGAGACTCCCACAGGTTTCAGTGTTAATCAGTGAGACTCCCACAGGGTTCAGTGTTAATCACTGAGACTCCCATAGGGTTCAGTGTTAATAACTGAGACTCCCATAGGGTTCAGTGTTAATCAGTGAGACTCCCAAAGGGTTCAGTGTTAATCAGTGAGACTCCCACAGAGTTCACTGTTAATCAATGAGACTCCCATAGCGTTCAGTGTTAATCAGTGACACTCCCCTAGGGTTCAGTGTTAATCAGTGAGACTCCCAGAGGGTTCAGTGTTAATCAGTGAGACTCCCGTAGGGTTCAGTGTTAATCAGTGAGACTCCCATAGGGTTCAGTGTTAATCAGTGAGACTCCCATAGGGTTCAGTGTTATCCAGTGAGACTCCCACAGGTTTCAGTGTTAATCAGTGAGACTCCCATAGGGTTCAGTGTTAATCAGTGAGACTCCCATAGGGTTCAGTGTTAATCAGTGAGACTCCCACAGTGGTCAGTGTTAATCAGTGAGACTCCAACAGGGTTCAGTGTTAATCAGTGAGACTCCCATAGGGTTAAGTGTTAATCAGTGAGACTCACACAGTGTTCAGTGTTAATCAGTGAGACTCCCACAGGGTTCAGTGTTAATCAGTGAGACTCCCATAGGGTTCAGTGTTAATCAGTGAGACTCCCACAGGATTCAGAGTTAATCAGTGAGACTCAAATTGGGTTCAGTGTTAATCAGTGAGACTCCCACAGGGTTCAGTGTTAATCAGTGAGACTCCCACAGTTTTCAGTGTTAATCAGTGAGACTCCCACAGGGTTCAGTGTAAATCAATGAGACTCCCACAGGGCTCAGTGTTAATCAGTGAGACTCCCTCAGGGCTCAGTGTTAATCAGTGAGACTCCCATAGGGTTCAGTGTTAATAAGTGAGACTCCCACAGAGTTCAGTGTTAATCAGTGAGACTCCCACAGGGTTCAGTGTTAATCAATGAGACTCCCACAGTTTTCAGTGTTAATCAGTGAGACTCCCACAGGGTTCAGTGTTAAACATTGAGGCTCCCACAGGGTTCAGTGTTAATTAGTGAGACTCCCACAGGCTTCAGTGTTAATCAGTGAGACTCCCATAGGGTTCAGTGTTAATCACTGAGACTCCCCTAGGGTCTGTGTGTTAATCAGTGAGACTCCCATAGGGTTCAGTGTTAATTAGTGAGACTCCCACAGTGTTCAGGGTTAATCAGTGAGACTCCCACAGGGTTCAGTGTTAATTAGTGAGACTCCCACAGGGTTCAGTGTTAATCAGTGAGACTCCCACAGGGTTCAGTGTTAATCAGTGAGACTCCCATAGGGTTCAGTGACAATCAATGAGACTCCCATAGGGTTCAGTGTTAATCAGTGAGACTCCCATAGGGTTCAGTGTTAATCAGTGAGACTCCCACAGGGCTCAGTGTTAATCAGTGAGACTCCCTTAGGGTTCAGTGTTAATCAGTGAGACTCCCACAGGGTTCAGTGTTAATCAGTGAGACTCCCACATAGTTCAGTGTTAATCAGTGAGACTCCCATTGGGTTCAGTGTTAATCAGTGAGACTCCCACAGGGTTCAGTGTTAATCAGTGAGACTCCCACAGGGTTCAGTGTTAATCAGTGAGACTCCCACAGCGTTCAGTGTTAATCAGTGAGACTCCCATAGGGTTCAATGTTAATCAGTGAGACTCCCACAGGGTTCAGTGTTAATCAGTGAGACTCCCACAGGGTTCGGTGTTAATCAGTGAGACTCCCACAGGGTTCAGTGTTAATCAGTGAGACTCCCATAGGGTTCAGTGTTAATCAGTGACACTCCCATAGTGTTGTGTTATTCAATGAGACTCCCATAGGGTTCAGTGTTAATCAGTGAGACTCCCGTAGGGTTCAGAGTTAATCAGTGACACTCCCATAGGGTTCAGTGTTAATCAGTGAGACTCCCAAAGGGTTCAGTGTTAATCAGTGAGACTCCCATAGGGTTCAGTGTTAATCAGTGAGACTCCCACAGGTTTCAGTGTTAATCAGTGAGACTCCCACAGTTTTCAGTGTTAATCAGTGAAACTCCTATAGGGTTCAGTGTTAATCATTGAGACTCCCATAGGGTTCAGTATTAATCAGTGAGACTCCCAGAGGGTTCAGTGTTAATCAGTGAGACTCCCACAGGGTTCAGTGTTAATCAGTGACACTCCCATAGTGTTCAGTGTTAATCAGTGAGACTCCCTCAGGGTTCAGTGTTAATCATTGAGGCTCCCATAGGGTTCAGTGTTAATTAGTGAGACTCCCACAGGCTTCACTGTTAATCAGTGAGATTCCCATAGGGTTCAGTGTTAATCACTGAGACTCCTATAGGGTTCAGTGACAATCACTGAGACTCCCATAGGGTTCAGTGTTAATCAGTGAGACTCCCATAGGGTTCAGGGTTAATCAGTGAGACTCCCACAGGGTTCATTGTTAATCAGTGAGACTCCCACAGGTTTCAGTGTTAATCAGTGAGACTCCCACAGGGTTCAGTGTTAATCACTGAGACTCCCATAGGGTTCAGTGTTAATAACTGAGACTCCCATAGGGTTCAGTGTTAATCAGTGAGACTCCCAAAGGGTTCAGTGTTAATCAGTGAGACTCCCACAGAGTTCACTGTTAATCAATGAGACTCCCATAGCGTTCAGTGTTAATCAGTGACACTCCCCTAGGGTTCAGTGTTAATCAGTGAGACTCCCAGAGGGTTCAGTGTTAATCAGTGAGACTCCCGTAGGGTTCAGTGTTAATCAGTGAGACTCCCATAGGGTTCAGTGTTAATCAGTGAGACTCCCATAGGGTTCAGTGTTATCCAGTGAGACTCCCACAGGTTTCAGTGTTAATCAGTGAGACTCCCATAGGGTTCAGTGTTAATCAGTGAGACTCCCATAGGGTTCAGTGTTAATCAGTGAGACTCCCACAGTGGTCAGTGTTAATCAGTGAGACTCCAACAGGGTTCAGTGTTAATCAGTGAGACTCCCATAGGGTTAAGTGTTAATCAGTGAGACTCACACAGTGTTCAGTGTTAATCAGTGAGACTCCCACAGGGTTCAGTGTTAATCAGTGAGACTCCCATAGGGTTCAGTGTTAATCAGTGAGACTCCCACAGGATTCAGAGTTAATCAGTGAGACTCAAATTGGGTTCAGTGTTAATCAGTGAGACTCCCACAGGGTTCAGTGTTAATCAGTGAGACTCCCACAGTTTTCAGTGTTAATCAGTGAGACTCCCACAGGGTTCAGTGTAAATCAATGAGACTCCCACAGGGCTCAGTGTTAATCAGTGAGACTCCCTCAGGGCTCAGTGTTAATCAGTGAGACTCCCATAGGGTTCAGTGTTAATAAGTGAGACTCCCACAGAGTTCAGTGTTAATCAGTGAGACTCCCACAGGGTTCAGTGTTAATCAATGAGACTCCCACAGTTTTCAATGTTAATCAGTGAGACTCCCACAGGGTTCAGTGTTAAACATTGAGGCTCCCACAGGGTTCAGTGTTAATTAGTGAGACTCCCACAGGCTTCAGTGTTAATCAGTGAGACTCCCATAGGGTTCAGTGTTAATCACTGAGACTCCCCTAGGGTCTGTGTGTTAATCAGTGAGACTCCCATAGGGTTCAGTGTTAATTAGTGAGACTCCCACAGTGTTCAGGGTTAATCAGTGAGACTCCCACAGGGTTCAGTGTTAATTAGTGAGACTCCCACAGGGTTCAGTGTTAATCAGTGAGACTCCCACAGGGTTCAGTGTTAATCAGTGAGACTCCCATAGGGTTCAGTGACAATCAGTGAGACTCCCATAGGGTTCAGTGTTAATCAGTGAGACTCCCACAGAGTTCAGTGTTAATCAATGAGACTCCCACAGGGTTCAGTGTTAATCAGTGAGACTCCCATAGGGTTCAGTGTTAATCAGTGAGACTCCCACAGGATTCAGTGTTAATCAGTGAGACTCAAATTGGGTTCAGTGTTAATCAGTGAGACTCCCACAGGGTTCAGTGTTAATCAGTGAGACTCCCACAGTTTTCAGTGTTAATCAGTGAGACTCCCACAGGGTTCAGTGTTAATCAGTGAGACTCCCACAGGGCTCAGTGTTAATCAGTGAGACTCCCTTAGGGTTCAGTGTTAATCAGTGAGACTCCCACAGGGTTCAGTGTTAATCAGTGAGACTCCCACATAGTTCAGTGTTAATCAGTGAGACTCCCATTGGGTTCAGTGTTAATCAGTGAGACTCCCACAGGGTTCAGTGTTAATCAGTGAGACTCCCACAGGGTTCAGTGTTAATCAGTGAGACTCCCACAGCGTTCAGTGTTAATCAGTGAGACTCCCATAGGGTTCAATGTTAATCAGTGAGACTCCCACAGGGTTCAGTGTTAATCAGTGAGACTCCCACAGGGTTCGGTGTTAATCAGTGAGACTCCCACAGGGTTCAGTGTTAATCAGTGAGACTCCCATAGGGTTCAGTGTTAATCAGTGACACTCCCATAGTGTTGTGTTATTCAATGAGACTCCCATAGGGTTCAGTGTTAATCAGTGAGACTCCCGTAGGGTTCAGAGTTAATCAGTGACACTCCCATAGGGTTCAGTGTTAATCAGTGAGACTCCCAAAGGGTTCAGTGTTAATCAGTGAGACTCCCATAGGGTTCAGTGTTAATCAGTGAGACTCCCACAGGTTTCAGTGTTAATCAGTGAGACTCCCACAGGTTTCAGTGTTAATCAGTGAAACTCCTATAGGGTTCAGTGTTAATCATTGAGACTCCCATAGGGTTCAGTATTAATCAGTGAGACTCCCAGAGGGTTCAGTGTTAATCAGTGAGACTCCCACAGGGTTCAGTGTTAATCAGTGACACTCCCATAGTGTTCAGTGTTAATCAGTGAGACTCCCTCAGGGTTCAGTGTTAATCATTGAGGCTCCCATAGGGTTCAGTGTTAATTAGTGAGACTCCCACAGGCTTCACTGTTAATCAGTGAGACTCCCATAGGGTTCAGTGTTAATCACTGAGACTCCCATAGGGTTCAGTGACAATCACTGAGACTCCCATAGGGTTCAGTGTTAATCAGTGAGACTCCCATAGGGTTCAGGGTTAATCAGTGAGACTCCCACAGGGTTCAGTGTTAATCAGTGAGACTCCCACAGGTTTCAGTGTTAATCAGTGAGACTCCCACAGGGTTCAGTGTTAATCACTGAGACTCCCATAGGGTTCAGTCTTAATAACTGAGACTCCCATAGGGTTCAGTGTTAATCAGTGAGACTCCCAAAGGGTTCAGTGTTAATCAGTGAGACTCCCACAGAGTTCACTGTTAATCAATGAGACTCCCATAGGGTTCAGTGTTAATCATTGACACTCCCCTAGGGTTCAGTGTTAATCAGTGAGACTCCCAGAGGGTTCAGTGTTAATCAGTGAGACTCCTGTAGGGTTCAGTGTTAATCAGTGAGACTCCCATAGGGTTCAGTGTTAATCAGTGAGACTCCCATAGGGTTCAGTGTTATCCAGTGAGACTCCCACAGGTTTCAGTGTTAATCAGTGAGACTCCCATAGGGTTCAGTGTTAATCAGTGAGACTCCCATAGGGTTCAGTGTTAATCAGTGAGACTCCCACAGTGGTCAGTGTTAATCAGTGAGACTCCAACAGGGTTCAGTGTTAATCAGTGAGACTCCCATAGGGTTAAGTGTTAATCAGTGAGACTCACACAGTGTTCAGTGTTAATCAGTGAGACTCCCACAGGGTTCAGTGTTAATCAGTGAGACTCCCATAGGGTTCAGTGTTAATCAGTGAGACTCCCACAGGATTCAGAGTTAATCAGTGAGACTCAAATTGGGTTCAGTGTTAATCAGTGAGACTCCCACAGGGTTCAGTGTTAATCAGTGAGACTCCCACAGTTTTCAGTGTTAATCAGTGAGACTCCCACAGGGTTCAGTGTAAATCAATGAGACTCCCACAGGGCTCAGTGTTAATCAGTGAGACTCCCACAGGGCTCAGTGTTAATCAGTGAGACTCCCATAGGGTTCAGTGTTAATCAGTGAGACTCCCACAGAGTTCAGTGTTAATCAGTGAGACTCCCATAGGGTTCAGTGTTAATCAGTGAGACTCCCACAGAGTTCAGTGTTAATCAATGAGACTCCCACAGGGTTCAGTGTTAATCAATGAGACTCCCACAGTTTTCAGTGTTAATCAGTGAGACTCCCACAGGGTTCAGTGTTAATCATTGAGGCTCCCACAGGGTTCAGTGTTAATTAGTGAGACTCCCACAGGCTTCAGTGTTAATCAGTGAGACTCCCATAGGGTTCAGTGTTAATCACTGAGACTCCCCTAGGGTCCGTGTGTTAATCAGTGAGACTCCCATAGGGTTCAGTGTTAATCAGTGAGACTCCCACAGTGTTCAGGGTTAATCAGTGAGACTCCCACAGGGTTCAGTGTTAATTAGTGAGACTCCCACAGGGTTCAGTGTTAATCAGTGAGACTCCCACAGGGTTCAGTGTTAATCAGTGAGACTCCCATAGGGTTCAGTGACAATCAATGAGACTCCCATAGGGTTCAGTGTTAATCAGTGAGACTCCCATAGGGTTCAGTGTTAATCAGTGAGGCTCCCACAGGGTTCAGTGACAATCACTGAGACTCCCATAGTGTTCAGTGTTAATCAGTGAGACTCCCATAGGGTTCAGTGTTAATCAGTGAGACTCCCATAGGGTTCAGTGTTAATCAGTGAGACTCCCACAGGGTTCAGTGTTAATCAATGAGACTCCCACAGGGTTCAGTATTAATCAGTGATACTCCCATAGGGTTCAGTGTTAATCAGTGAGACTCCCATAGGGTTCAGTGTTAATCAGTGAGACTCACATAGGGTTCAGTGTTAATCAGTGAGACTCCCATAGGGTTCAGTGTTAATCAGTGAGACTCCCACAGGGTTCAGTGTTAATCAGTGAGACTCCCATAGGGTTAAGTTTTAATCAGTGAGACTCCCACAGTGTTCAGTGTTAATCAGTGAGACACCCACAGGGTTCAGTGTTAATCAGTGAGACTCCCATAGGGTTCAGTGTTAATCAGTGAGACTCCCACATTGTTCAGTGTTAATCAGTGAGACTCAAATTGGGTTCAGTGTTAATCAGTGAGACTCCCACAGGGTTCGGTGTTAATCAGTGAGACTCCCACAGTTTTCAGTGTTAATCAGTGAGACTCCCTCAGGGTTCAGTGTTAATCATTGAGGCTCCCATAGGGTTCAGTGTTAATTAGTGAGACTCCCACAGGCTTCACTGTTAATCAGTGAGACTCCCATAGGGTTCAGTGTTAATCACTGAGACTCCCATAGGGTTCAGTGACAATCACTGAGACTCCCATAGGGTTCAGTGTTAATCAGTGAGACTCCCATAGGGTTCAGTGTTGATCAGTGAGACTCCCATAGGGTTAAGTTTTAATCAGTGAGACTCCCACAGTGTTCAGTGTTAATCAGTGAGACACCCACAGGGTTCAGTGTTAATCAGTGAGACTCCCATAGGGTTCAGTGTTAATCAGTGAGACTCCCACAGGGTTCAGTGTTAATCAGTGAGACTCAAATTGGGTTCAGTGTTAATCAGTGAGACTCCCACAGGGTTCGGTGTTAATCAGTGAGACTCCCACAGTTTTCAGTGTTAATCAGTGAGACTCCCTCAGGGTTCCGTGTTAATCATTGAGGCTCCCATAGGGTTCAGTGTTAATTAGTGAGACTCCCACAGGCTTCACTGTTAATCAGTGAGACTCCCATAGGGTTCAGTGTTAATCACTGAGACTCCCATAGGGTTCAGTGACAATCACTGAGACTCCCATAGGGTTCAGTGTTAATCAGTGAGACTCCCATAGGGTTCAGTGTTGATCAGTGAGACTCCCACAGAGTCCACTGTTAATCAGTTAGACTCCCACAGGGTTCACTGTTAATCAGTGACACTCCCCTAGGGTTCGTGTGTTAATGAGTGAGACTCACACAGGGTTCAGTGTTAATCAGTGAGACTCCTACAGGGTTCAGTGTTAATCAGTGAGACTACCATAGGGTTCAGTGTTAATCAGTGATACTCCCATAGGGTTCAGTGTTAATCATTGAGACTCCCACAGAGTTCACTGTTAATCAATGAGACTCCCATAGGGTTCAGTGTTAATCAGTGACACTCCCCTAGGGTTCAGTGTTAATCAGTGATACTCCCAGAGGGTTCAGTGTTAATCAGTGAGACTCCCGTAGGGTTCAGTGTTAATCAGTGAGACTCCCATAGGGTTCAGTATTAATCAGTGAGACTCCCATAGGGTTCAGTGTTAATCAGTGAGACTCCCATAGGGTTCAGTGTTAATCATTGAGACTCCCATAGGGTTCAGTGTTATCCAGTGAGACTCCCACAGGTTTCAGTGTTAATCAGTGAGACTCCCATAGGGTTCAGTGTTAATCAGTGAGACTCCCATAGGGTTCAGTGTTAATCAGTGAGACTCCCACAGGGTTCAGTGTTAATCAATGAGACTCCCACAGGGTTCAGTATTAATCAGTGATACTCCCATAGGGTTCAGTGTTAATCAGTGAGACTCCCATAGGGTTCAGTGTTAATCAGTGAGACTCCCATAGGGTTCAGTGTTAATCATTGAGGCTCCCATAGGGTTCAGTGTTAATTAGTGAGACTCCCACAGGCTTCACTGTTAATCAGTGAGACTCCCATAGGGTTCAGTGTTAATCACTGAGACTCCCATAGGGTTCAGTGACAATCACTGAGACTCCCATAGGGTTCAGTGTTAATCAGTGAGACTCCAATAGGGTTCAGTGTTAATCAGTGAGACTCCCATAGGGTTCAGTGTTGATCAGTGAGACTCCCACAGAGTCCACTGTTAATCAGTTAGACTCCCACAGGGTTCACTGTTAATCAGTGACACTCCCCTAGGGTTCGTGTGTTAATGAGTGAGACTCACACAGGGTTCAGTGTTAATCAGTGAGACTCCCACAGGGTTCAGTGTTAATCAGTGAGACTACCATAGGGTTCGGTGTTAATCAGTGATACTCCCATAGGGTTCAGTGTTAATCAGTGAGACTCCCACAGAGTTCACTGTTAATCAATGAGACTCCCATAGGGTTCAGTGTTAATCAGTGACACTCCCCTAGGGTTCAGTGTTAATCAGTGAGACTCCCAGAGGGTTCAGTGTTAATCAGTGAGACTCCCATAGGGTTCAGTGTTAATCAGTGAGACTCCCATAGGGTTCAGTATTAATCAGTGAGACTCCCATAGGGTTCAGTGTTAATCAGTGAGACTCCCATAGGGTTCAGTGTTAATCATTGAGACTCCCATAGGGTTCAGTGTTATCCAGTGAGACACCCACAGGTTTCAGTGTTAATCAGTGAGACTCCCATAGGGTTCAGTGTTAATCAGTGAGACTCCCATAGGGTTCAGTGTTAATCAGTGAGACTCCCACAGGGTTCAGTGTTAATCAATGAGACTCCCATAGGGTTCAGTGTTAATCAGTGAGACTCCCATAGGGTTCAGTGTTAATCAGTGAGACTCCCATATGGTTCAGTGTTAATCAGTGAGACTCCCATAGGGTTCAGTGTTAATCAATGAGACTCCCACAGTTTTCAGTGTTAATCAGTGAGACTCCCACAGGGTTCAGTGTTAATCATTGAGGCTCCCACAGGGTTCAGTGTTAATTAGTGAGACTCCCACAGGCTTCAGTGTTAATCAGTGAGACTCCCATAGGGTTCAGTGTTAATCACTGAGACTCCCCTAGGGTCCGTGTGTTAATCAGTGAGACTCCCATAGGGTTCAGTGTTAATCAGTGAGACTCCCACAGTGTTCAGGGTTAATCAGTGAGACTCCCACAGGGTTCAGTGTTAATTAGTGAGACTCCCACAGGGTTCAGTGTTAATCAGTGAGACTCCCACAGGGTTCAGTGTTAATCAGTGAGACTCCCATAGGGTTCAGTGACAATCAATGAGACTCCCATAGGGTTCAGTGTTAATCAGTGAGACTCCCATAGGGTTCAGTGTTAATCAGTGAGGCTCCCACAGGGTTCAGTGACAATCACTGAGACTCCCATAGTGTTCAGTGTTAATCAGTGAGACTCCCATAGGGTTCAGTGTTAATCAGTGAGACTCCCATAGGGTTCAGTGTTAATCAGTGAGACTCCCACAGGGTTCAGTGTTAATCAATGAGACTCCCACAGGGTTCAGTATTAATCAGTGATACTCCCATAGGGTTCAGTGTTAATCAGTGAGACTCCCATAGGGTTCAGTGTTAATCAGTGAGACTCACATAGGGTTCAGTGTTAATCAGTGAGACTCCCATAGGGTTCAGTGTTAATCAGTGAGACTCCCACAGGGTTCAGTGTTAATCAGTGAGACTCCCATAGGGTTAAGTTTTAATCAGTGAGACTCCCACAGTGTTCAGTGTTAATCAGTGAGACACCCACAGGGTTCAGTGTTAATCAGTGAGACTCCCATAGGGTTCAGTGTTAATCAGTGAGACTCCCACATTGTTCAGTGTTAATCAGTGAGACTCAAATTGGGTTCAGTGTTAATCAGTGAGACTCCCACAGGGTTCGGTGTTAATCAGTGAGACTCCCACAGTTTTCAGTGTTAATCAGTGAGACTCCCTCAGGGTTCAGTGTTAATCATTGAGGCTCCCATAGGGTTCAGTGTTAATTAGTGAGACTCCCACAGGCTTCACTGTTAATCAGTGAGAATCCCATAGGGTTCAGTGTTAATCACTGAGACTCCCATAGGGTTCAGTGACAATCACTGAGACTCCCATAGGGTTCAGTGTTAATCAGTGAGACTCCCATAGGGTTCAGTGTTGATCAGTGAGACTCCCATAGGGTTAAGTTTTAATCAGTGAGACTCCCACAGTGTTCAGTGTTAATCAGTGAGACACCCACAGGGTTCAGTGTTAATCAGTGAGACTCCCATAGGGTTCAGTGTTAATCAGTGAGACTCCCACAGGGTTCAGTGTTAATCAGTGAGACTCAAATTGGGTTCAGTGTTAATCAGTGAGACTCCCACAGGGTTCGGTGTTAATCAGTGAGACTCCCACAGTTTTCAGTGTTAATCAGTGAGACTCCCTCAGGGTTCCGTGTTAATCATTGAGGCTCCCATAGGGTTCAGTGTTAATTAGTGAGACTCCCACAGGCTTCACTGTTAATCAGTGAGACTCCCATAGGGTTCAGTGTTAATCACTGAGACTCCCATAGGGTTCAGTGACAATCACTGAGACTCCCATAGGGTTCAGTGTTAATCAGTGAGACTCCCATAGGGTTCAGTGTTGATCAGTGAGACTCCCACAGAGTCCACTGTTAATCAGTTAGACTCCCACAGGGTTCACTGTTAATCAGTGACACTCCCCTAGGGTTCGTGTGTTAATGAGTGAGACTCACACAGGGTTCAGTGTTAATCAGTGAGACTCCTACAGGGTTCAGTGTTAATCAGTGAGACTACCATAGGGTTCAGTGTTAATCAGTGATACTCCCATAGGGTTCAGTGTTAATCAGTGAGACTCCCACAGAGTTCACTGTTAATCAATGAGACTCCCATAGGGTTCAGTGTTAATCAGTGACACTCCCCTAGGGTTCAGTGTTAATCAGTGATACTCCCAGAGGGTTCAGTGTTAATCAGTGAGACTCCCGTAGGGTTCAGTGTTAATCAGTGAGACTCCCATAGGGTTCAGTATTAATCAGTGAGACTCCCATAGGGTTCAGTGTTAATCAGTGAGACTCCCATAGGGTTCAGTGTTAATCATTGAGACTCCCATAGGGTTCAGTGTTATCCAGTGAGACTCCCACAGGTTTCAGTGTTAATCAGTGAGACTCCCATAGGGTTCAGTGTTAATCAGTGAGACTCCCATAGGGTTCAGTGTTAATCAGTGAGACTCCCACAGGGTTCAGTGTTAATCAATGAGACTCCCACAGGGTTCAGTATTAATCAGTGATACTCCCATAGGGTTCAGTGTTAATCAGTGAGACTCCCATAGGGTTCAGTGTTAATCAGTGAGACTCCCATAGGGTTCAGTGTTAATCATTGAGGCTCCCATAGGGTTCAGTGTTAATTAGTGAGACTCCCACAGGCTTCACTGTTAATCAGTGAGACTCCCATAGGGTTCAGTGTTAATCACTGAGACTCCCATAGGGTTCAGTGACAATCACTGAGACTCCCATAGGGTTCAGTGTTAATCAGTGAGACTCCAATAGGGTTCAGTGTTAATCAGTGAGACTCCCATAGGGTTCAGTGTTGATCAGTGAGACTCCCACAGAGTCCACTGTTAATCAGTTAGACTCCCACAGGGTTCACTGTTAATCAGTGACACTCCCCTAGGGTTCGTGTGTTAATGAGTGAGACTCACACAGGGTTCAGTGTTAATCAGTGAGACTCCCACAGGGTTCAGTGTTAATCAGTGAGACTACCATAGGGTTCGGTGTTAATCAGTGATACTCCCATAGGGTTCAGTGTTAATCAGTGAGACTCCCACAGAGTTCACTGTTAATCAATGAGACTCCCATAGGGTTCAGTGTTAATCAGTGACACTCCCCTAGGGTTCAGTGTTAATCAGTGAGACTCCCAGAGGGTTCAGTGTTAATCAGTGAGACTCCCATAGGGTTCAGTGTTAATCAGTGAGACTCCCATAGGGTTCAGTATTAATCAGTGAGACTCCCATAGGGTTCAGTGTTAATCAGTGAGACTCCCATAGGGTTCAGTGTTAATCATTGAGACTCCCATAGGGTTCAGTGTTATCCAGTGAGACACCCACAGGTTTCAGTGTTAATCAGTGAGACTCCCATAGGGTTCAGTGTTAATCAGTGAGACTCCCATAGGGTTCAGTGTTAATCAGTGAGACTCCCACAGGGTTCAGTGTTAATCAATGAGACTCCCATAGGGTTCAGTGTTAATCAGTGAGACTCCCATAGGGTTCAGTGTTAATCAGTGAGACTCCCATATGGTTCAGTGTTAATCAGTGAGACTCCCATAGGGTTCAGTGTTAATCAGTGAGACTCCCACAGTGTTCAGTGTTAATCAGTGAGACTCCCACAGGGTTCAGTGTTAATCAGTGAGACTCCCATAGGGTTAAGTTTTAATCAGTGACACTCCCATAGTGTTCAGTGTTAATCAGTGAGACTCCCTCAGGGTTCAGTGTTAATCATTGAGGCTCCCATAGGGTTCAGTGTTAATTAGTGAGACTCCCACAGGCTTCACTGTTAATCAGTGAGACTCCCATAGGGTTCAGTGTTAATCACTGAGACTCCCATAGGGTTCAGTGACAATCACTGAGACTCCCATAGGGTTCAGTGTTAATCAGTGAGACTCCCATAGGGTTCAGGGTTAATCAGTGAGACTCCCACAGGGTTCAGTGTTAATCAGTGAGACTCCCACAGGTTTCAGTGTTAATCAGTGAGACTCCCACAGGGTTCAGTGTTAATCACTGAGACTCCCATAGGGTTCAGTGTTAATAACTGAGACTCCCATAGGGTTCAGTGTTAATCAGTGAGACTCCCAAAGGGTTCAGTGTTAATCAGTGAGACTCCCACAGAGTTCACTGTTAATCAATGAGACTCCCATAGGGTTCAGTGTTAATCAGTGACACTCCCCTAGGGTTCAGTGTTAATCAGTGAGACTCCCAGAGGGTTCAGTGTTAATCAGTGAGACTCCCGTAGGGTTCAGTGTTAATCAGTGAGACTCCCATAGGGTTCAGTGTTAATCAGTGAGACTCCCATAGGGTTCAGTGTTATCCAGTGAGACTCCCACAGGTTTCAGTGTTAATCAGTGAGACTCCCATAGGGTTCAGTGTTAATCAGTGAGACTCCCATAAGGTTCAGTGTTAATCAGTGAGACTCCCACAGTGGTCAGTGTTAATCAGTGAGACTCCAACAGGGTTCAGTGTTAATCAGTGAGACTCCCATAGGGTTAAGTGTTAATCAGTGAGACTCACACAGTGTTCAGTGTTAATCAGTGAGACTCCCACAGGGTTCAGTGTTAATCAGTGAGACTCCCATAGGGTTCAGTGTTAATCAGTGAGACTCCCACAGGATTCAGAGTTAATCAGTGAGACTCAAATTGGGTTCAGTGTTAATCAGTGAGACTCCCACAGGGTTCAGTGTTAATCAGTGAGACTCCCACAGTTTTCAGTGTTAATCAGTGAGACTCCCACAGGGTTCAGTGTAAATCAATGAGACTCCCACAGGGCTCAGTGTTAATCAGTGAGACTCCCACAGGGCTCAGTGTTAATCAGTGAGACTCCCATAGGGTTCAGTGTTAATCAGTGAGACTCCCACAGAGTTCAGTGTTAATCAGTGAGACTCCCACAGGGCTCAGTGTTAATCAGTGAGACTCCCACAGGGTTCAGTGTTAATCATTGAGGCTCCCACAGGGTTCAGTGTTAATTAGTGAGACTCCCACAGGCTTCAGTGTTAATCAGTGAGACTCCCATACGGTTCAGTGTTAATCACTGAGACTCCCCTAGGGTCCGTGTGTTAATCAGTGAGACTCCCATAGGGTTCAGTGTTAATCAGTGAGACTCCCACAGTGTTCAGGGTTAATCAGTGAGACTCCCACAGGGTTCAGTGTTAATCAGTGAGACTCCCACAGTGGTCAGTGTTAATCAGTGAGACTCCAACAGGGTTCAGTGTTAATCAGTGAGACTCCCATAGGGTTAAGTGTTAATCAGTGAGACTCACACAGTGTTCAGTGTTAATCAGTGAGACTCCCACAGGGTTCAGTGTTAATCAGTGAGACTCCCATAGGGTTCAGTGTTAATCAGTGAGACTCCCACAGGATTCAGAGTTAATCAGTGAGACTCAAATTGGGTTCAGTGTTAATCAGTGAGACTCCCACAGGGTTCAGTGTTAATCAGTGAGACTCCCACAGTTTTCAGTGTTAATCAGTGAGACTCCCACAGGGTTCAGTGTAAATCAATGAGACTCCCACAGGGCTCAGTGTTAATCAGTGAGACTCCCACAGGGCTCAGTGTTAATCAGTGAGACTCCCATAGGGTTCAGTGTTAATCAGTGAGACTCCCACAGAGTTCAGTGTTAATCAGTGAGACTCCCACAGGGCTCAGTGTTAATCAGTGAGACTCCCACAGGGTTCAGTGTTAATCATTGAGGCTCCCACAGGGTTCAGTGTTAATTAGTGAGACTCCCACAGGCTTCAGTGTTAATCAGTGAGACTCCCATACGGTTCAGTGTTAATCACTGAGACTCCCCTAGGGTCCGTGTGTTAATCAGTGAGACTCCCATAGGGTTCAGTGTTAATCAGTGAGACTCCCACAGTGTTCAGGGTTAATCAGTGAGACTCCCACAGGGTTCAGTGTTAATTAGTGAGACTCCCACAGGGTTCAGTGTTAATCAGTGAGACTCCCACAGGGTTCAGTGTTAATCAGTGAGACTCCCATAGGGTTCAGTGACAATCAATGAGACTCCCATAGGGTTCAGTGTTAATCAGTGAGACTCCCATAGGGTTCAGTGTTAATCAGTGAGGCTCCCACAGGGTTCAGTGACAATCACTGAGACTCCCATAGTGTTCAGTGTTAATCAGTGAGACTCCCATAGGGTTCAGTGTTAATCAGTGTGACTCCCATAGGGTTCAGTGTTAATCAGTGAGACTCCCACAGGGTTCAGTGTTAATCAATGAGACTCCCACAGGGTTCAGTATTAATCAGTGATACTCCCATAGGGTTCAGTGTTAATCAGTGAGACTCCCATAGGGTTCAGTGTTAATCAGTGAGACTGCCATAGGGTTCAGTGTTAATCAGTGAGACTCCCATAGGGTTCAGTGTTAATCAGTGAGACTCCCACAGGGTTCAGTGTTAATCAGTGAGACTCCCATAGGGTTAAGTTTTAATCAGTGAGACTCCCACAGTTTTCAGTGTTAATCAGTGAGACACCCACAGGGTTCAGTGTTAATCAGTGAGACTCCCATAGGGTTCAGTGTTAATCAGTGAGACTCCCACAGGGTTCAGTGTTAATCAGTGAGACTCAAATTGGGTTCAGTGTTAATCAGTGAGACTCCCACAGGGTTCGGTGTTAATCAGTGAGACTCCCACAGTTTTCAGTGTTAATCAGTGAGACTCCCTCAGGGTTCAGTGTTAATCATTGAGGCTCCCATAGGGTTCAGTGTTAATTAGTGAGACTCCCACAGGCTTCACTGTTAATCAGTGAGACTCCCATAGGGTTCAGTGTTAATCACTGAGACTCCCATAGGGTTCAGTGACAATCACTGAGACTCCCATAGGGTTCAGTGTTAATCAGTGAGACTCCAATAGGGTTCAGTGTTAATCAGTGAGACTCCCATAGGGTTCAGTGTTGATCACTGAGACTCCCACAGAGTCCACTGTTAATCAGTTAGACTCCCACAGGGTTCACTGTTAATCAGTGACACTCCCCTAGGGTTCGTGTGTTAATGAGTGAGACTCACACAGGGTTCAGTGTTAATCAGTGAGACTCCCACAGGGTTCAGTGTTAATCAGTGAGACTACCATAGGGTTCAGTGTTAATCAGTGATACTCCCATAGGGTTCAGTGTTAATCAGTGAGACTCCCACAGAGTTCACTGTTAATCAATGAGACTCCCATAGGGTTCAGTGTTAATCAGTGACACTCCCCTAGGGTTCAGTGTTAATCAGTGAGACTCCCAGAGGGTTCAGTGTTAATCAGTGAGACTCCCGTAGGGTTCAGTGTTAATCAGTGAGACTCCCATAGGGTTCAGTATTAATCAGTGAGACTCCCATAGGGTTCAGTGTTAATCAGTGAGACTCCCATAGGGTTCAGTGTTAATCATTGAGACTCCCATAGGGTTCAGTGTTATCCAGTGAGACTCCCACAGGTTTCAGTGTTAATCAGTGAGACTCCCATAGGGTTCAGTGTTAATCAGTGAGACTCCCATAGGGTTCAGTGTTAATCAGTGAGACTCCCACAGGGTTCAGTGTTAATCAATGAGACTCCCACAGGGTTCAGTATTAATCAGTGATACTCCCATAGGGTTCAGTGTTAATCAGTGAGACTCCCATAGGGTTCAGTGTTAATCAGTGAGACTCCCATAGGGTTCAGTGTTAATCATTGAGGCTCCCATAGGGTTCAGTGTTAATTAGTGAGACTCCCACAGGCTTCACTGTTAATCAGTGAGACTCCCATAGGGTTCAGTGTTAATCACTGAGACTCCCATAGGGTTCAGTGACAATCACTGAGACTCCCATAGGGTTCAGTGTTAATCAGTGAGACTCCAATAGGGTTCAGTGTTAATCAGTGAGACTCCCATAGGGTTCAGTGTTGATCAGTGAGACTCCCACAGAGTCCACTGTTAATCAGTTAGACTCCCACAGGGTTCACTGTTAATCAGTGACACTCCCCTAGGGTTCGTGTGTTAATGAGTGAGACTCACACAGGGTTCAGTGTTAATCAGTGAGACTCCCACAGGGTTCAGTGTTAATCAGTGAGACTACCATAGGGTTCAGTGTTAATCAGTGATACTCCCATAGGGTTCAGTGTTAATCAGTGAGACTCCCACAGAGTTCACTGTTAATCAATGAGACTCCCATAGGGTTCAGTGTTAATCAGTGACACTCCCCTAGGGTTCAGTGTTAATCAGTGAGACTCCCAGAGGGTTCAGTGTTAATCAGTGAGACTCCCGTAGGGTTCAGTGTTAATCAGTGAGACTCCCATAGGGTTCAGTATTAATCAGTGAGACTCCCATAGGGTTCAGTGTTAATCAGTGAGACTCCCATAGGGTTCAGTGTTAATCATTGAGACTCCCATAGGGTTCAGTGTTATCCAGTGAGACTCCCACAGGTTTCAGTGTTAATCAGTGAGACTCCCATAGGGTTCAGTGTTAATCAGTGAGACTCCCATAGGGTTCAGTGTTAATCAGTGAGACTCCCACAGGGTTCAGTGTTAATCAAAGAGACTCCCATAGGGTTCAGTGTTAATCAGTGAGATTCCCATAGGGTTCAGTGTTAATCAGTGAGACTCCCATAGGGTTCAGTGTTAATCAGTGAGACTCCCATAGGGTTCAGTGTTAATCAGTGAGACTCCCACAGTGTTCAGTGTTAATCAGTGAGACTCCCACAGGGTTCAGTGTTAATCAGTGAGACTCCCATAGGGTTAAGTTTTAATCAGTGAGACTCCCACAGTGTTCAGTGTTAATCAGTGAGACACCCACAGGGTTCAGTGTTAATCAGTGAGACTCCCATAGGGTTCAGTGTTAATCAGTGAGACTCCCACAGGGTTCAGTGTTAATCAGTGAGACTCAAATTGGGTTCAGTGTTAATCAGTGAGACTCCCACAGGGTTCGGTGTTAATCAGTGAGACTCCCACAGTTTTCAGTGTTAATCAGTGAGACTCCTTCAGGGTTCAGTGTTAATCATTGAGGCTCCCATAGGGTTCAGTGTTAATTAGTGAGACTCCCACAGGCTTCACTGTTAATCAGTGAGACTCCCATAGGGTTCAGTGTTAATCACTGAGACTCCCATAGGGTTCAGTGACAATCACTGAGACTCCCATAGGGTTCAGTGTTAATCAGTGAGACTCCAATAGGGTTCAGTGTTAATCAGTGAGACTCCCATAGGGTTCAGTGTTGATCAGTGAGACTCCCACAGAGTCCACTGTTAATCAGTTAGACTCCCACAGGGTTCACTGTTAATCAGTGACACTCCCCTAGGGTTCGTGTGTTAATGAGTGAGACTCACACAGGGTTCAGTGTTAATCAGTGAGACTCCCACAGGGTTCAGTGTTAATCAGTGAGACTACCATAGGGTTCAGTGTTAATCAGTGATACTCCCATAGGGTTCAGTGTTAATCAGTGAGACTCCCACAGAGTTCACTGTTAATCAATGAGACTCCCATAGGGTTCAGTGTTAATCAGTGACACTCCCCTAGGGTTCAGTGTTAATCAGTGAGACTCCCAGAGGGTTCAGTGTTAATCAGTGAGACTCCCGTAGGGTTCAGTGTTAATCAGTGAGACTCCCATAGGGTTCAGTATTAATCAGTGAGACTCCCATAGGGTTCAGTGTTAATCAGTGAGACTCCCATAGGGTTCAGTGTTAATCATTGAGACTCCCATAGGGTTCAGTGTTATCCAGTGAGACTCCCACAGGTTTCAGTGTTAATCAGTGAGACTCCCATAGGGTTCAGTGTTAATCAGTGAGACTCCCATAGGGTTCAGTGTTAATCAGTGAGACTCCCACAGGGTTCAGTGTTAATCAATGAGACTCCCACAGGGTTCAGTATTAATCAGTGATACTCCCATAGGGTTCAGTGTTAATCAGTGAGACTCCCATAGGGTTCAGTGTTAATCAGTGAGACTCCCATAGGGTTCAGTGTTAATCATTGAGGCTCCCATAGGGTTCAGTGTTAATTAGTGAGACTCCCACAGGCTTCACTGTTAATCAGTGAGACTCCCATAGGGTTCAGTGTTAATCACTGAGACTCCCATAGGGTTCAGTGACAATCACTGAGACTCCCATAGGGTTCAGTGTTAATCAGTGAGACTCCAATAGGGTTCAGTGTTAATCAGTGAGACTCCCATAGGGTTCAGTGTTGATCAGTGAGACTCCCACAGAGTCCACTGTTAATCAGTTAGTCTCCCACAGGGTTCACTGTTAATCAGTGACACTCCCCTAGGGTTCGTGTGTTAATGAGTGAGACTCACACAGGGTTCAGTGTTAATCAGTGAGACTCCCACAGGGTTCAGTGTTAATCAGTGAGACTACCATAGGGTTCAGTGTTAATCAGTGATACTCCCATAGGGTTCAGTGTTAATCAGTGAGACTCCCACAGAGTTCACTGTTAATCAATGAGACTCCCATAGGGTTCAGTGTTAATCAGTGACACTCCCCTAGGGTTCAGTGTTAATCAGTGAGACTCCCAGAGGGTTCAGTGTTAATCAGTGAGACTCCCGTAGGGTTCAGTGTTAATCAGTGAGACTCCCATAGGGTTCAGTATTAATCAGTGAGACTCCCATAGGGTTCAGTGTTAATCAGTGAGACTCCCATAGGGTTCAGTGTTAATCATTGAGACTCCCATAGGGTTCAGTGTTATCCAGTGAGACTCCCACAGGTTTCAGTGTTAATCAGTGAGACTCCCATAGGGTTCAGTGTTAATCAGTGAGACTCCCATAGGGTTCAGTGTTAATCAGTGAGACTCCCACAGGGTTCAGTGTTAATCAATGAGACTCCCACAGGGTTCAGTATTAATCAGTGATACTCCCATAGGGTTCAGTGTTAATCAGTGAGACTCCCATAGGGTTCAGTGTTAATCAGTGAGACTCCCATAGGGTTCAGTGTTAATCATTGAGGCTCCCATAGGGTTCAGTGTTAATTAGTGAGACTCCCACAGGCTTCACTGTTAATCAGTGAGACTCCCATAGGGTTCAGTGTTAATCACTGAGACTCCCATAGGGTTCAGTGACAATCACTGAGACTCCCATAGGGTTCAGTGTTAATCAGTGAGACTCCAATAGGGTTCAGTGTTAATCAGTGAGACTCCCATAGGGTTCAGTGTTGATCAGTGAGACTCCCACAGAGTCCACTGTTAATCAGTTAGACTCCCACAGGGTTCACTGTTAATCAGTGACACTCCCCTAGGGTTCGTGTGTTAATGAGTGAGACTCACACAGGGTTCAGTGTTAATCAGTGAGACTCCCACAGGGTTCAGTGTTAATCAGTGAGACTACCATAGGGTTCAGTGTTAATCAGTGATACTCCCATAGGGTTCAGTGTTAATCAGTGAGACTCCCACAGAGTTCACTGTTAATCAATGAGACTCCCATAGGGTTCAGTGTTAATCAGTGACACTCCCCTAGGGTTCAGTGTTAATCAGTGAGACTCCCAGAGGGTTCAGTGTTAATCAGTGAGACTCCCGTAGGGTTCAGTGTTAATCAGTGAGACTCCCATAGGGTTCAGTATTAATCAGTGAGACTCCCATAGGGTTCAGTGTTAATCAGTGAGACTCCCATAGGGTTCAGTGTTAATCATTGAGACTCCCATAGGGTTCAGTGTTATCCAGTGAGACTCCCACAGGTTTCAGTGTTAATCAGTGAGACTCCCATAGGGTTCAGTGTTAATCAGTGAGACTCCCATAGGGTTCAGTGTTAATCAGTGAGACTCCCACAGGGTTCAGTGTTAATCAATGAGACTCCCATAGGGTTCAGTGTTAATCAGTGAGACTCCCATAGGGTTCAGTGTTAATCAGTGAGACTCCCATAGGGTTCAGTGTTAATCAGTGAGACTCCCATAGGGTTCAGTGTTAATCAGTGAGACTCCCACAGTGTTCAGTGTTAATCAGTGAGACTCCCACAGGGTTCAGTGTTAATCAGTGAGACTCCCATAGGGTTAAGTTTTAATCAGTGAGACTCCCACAGTGTTCAGTGTTAATCAGTGTGACACCCACAGGTTTCAGTGTTAATCAGTGAGACTCCCATAGGGTTCAGTGTTAATCAGTGAGACTCCCACAGGGTTCAGTGTTAATCAGTGAGACTCAAATTGGGTTCAGTGTTAATCAGTGAGACTCCCACAGGGTTCGGTGTTAATCAGTGAGACTCCCACAGTTTTCAGTGTTAATCAGTGAGACTCCTTCAGGGTTCAGTGTTAATCATTGAGGCTCCCATAGGGTTCAGTGTTAATCAGTGAGACTCCCATAGGGTTCAGTGTTAATCAGTGAGACTGCCATAGGGTTCAGTGTTAATCAGTGAGACTCCCATAGGGTTCAGTGTTAATCAGTGAGACTCCCACAGGGTTCAGTGTTAATCAGTGAGACTCCCATAGGGTTAAGTTTTAATCAGTGAGACTCCCACAGTGTTCAGTGTTAATCAGTGAGACACCCACAGGGTTCAGTGTTAATCAGTGAGACTCCCATAGGGTTCAGTGTTAATCAGTGAGACTCCCACAGGGTTCAGTGTTAATCAGTGAGACTCAAATTGGGTTCAGTGTTAATCAGTGAGACTCCCACAGGGTTCGGTGTTAATCAGTGAGACTCCCACAGTTTTCAGTGTTAATCAGTGAGACTCCCTCAGGGTTCAGTGTTAATCATTGAGGCTCCCATAGGGTTCAGTGTTAATTAGTGAGACTCCCACAGGCTTCACTGTTAATCAGTGAGACTCCCATAGGGTTCAGTGTTAATCACTGAGACTCCCATAGGGTTCAGTGACAATCACTGAGACTCCCATAGGGTTCAGTGTTAATCAGTGAGACTCCAATAGGGTTCAGTGTTAATCAGTGAGACTCCCATAGGGTTCAGTGTTGATCACTGAGACTCCCACAGAGTCCACTGTTAATCAGTTAGACTCCCACAGGGTTCACTGTTAATCAGTGACACTCCCCTAGGGTTCGTGTGTTAATGAGTGAGACTCACACAGGGTTCAGTGTTAATCAGTGAGACTCCCACAGGGTTCAGTGTTAATCAGTGAGACTACCATAGGGTTCAGTGTTAATCAGTGATACTCCCATAGGGTTCAGTGTTAATCAGTGAGACTCCCACAGAGTTCACTGTTAATCAATGAGACTCCCATAGGGTTCAGTGTTAATCAGTGACACTCCCCTAGGGTTCAGTGTTAATCAGTGAGACTCCCAGAGGGTTCAGTGTTAATCAGTGAGACTCCCGTAGGGTTCAGTGTTAATCAGTGAGACTCCCATAGGGTTCAGTATTAATCAGTGAGACTCCCATAGGGTTCAGTGTTAATCAGTGAGACTCCCATAGGGTTCAGTGTTAATCATTGAGACTCCCATAGGGTTCAGTGTTATCCAGTGAGACTCCCACAGGTTTCAGTGTTAATCAGTGAGACTCCCATAGGGTTCAGTGTTAATCAGTGAGACTCCCATAGGGTTCAGTGTTAATCAGTGAGACTCCCACAGGGTTCAGTGTTAATCAATGAGACTCCCACAGGGTTCAGTATTAATCAGTGATACTCCCATAGGGTTCAGTGTTAATCAGTGAGACTCCCATAGGGTTCAGTGTTAATCAGTGAGACTCCCATAGGGTTCAGTGTTAATCATTGAGGCTCCCATAGGGTTCAGTGTTAATTAGTGAGACTCCCACAGGCTTCACTGTTAATCAGTGAGACTCCCATAGGGTTCAGTGTTAATCACTGAGACTCCCATAGGGTTCAGTGACAATCACTGAGACTCCCATAGGGTTCAGTGTTAATCAGTGAGACTCCAATAGGGTTCAGTGTTAATCAGTGAGACTCCCATAGGGTTCAGTGTTGATCAGTGAGACTCCCACAGAGTCCACTGTTAATCAGTTAGACTCCCACAGGGTTCACTGTTAATCAGTGACACTCCCCTAGGGTTCGTGTGTTAATGAGTGAGACTCACACAGGGTTCAGTGTTAATCAGTGAGACTCCCACAGGGTTCAGTGTTAATCAGTGAGACTACCATAGGGTTCAGTGTTAATCAGTGATACTCCCATAGGGTTCAGTGTTAATCAGTGAGACTCCCACAGAGTTCACTGTTAATCAATGAGACTCCCATAGGGTTCAGTGTTAATCAGTGACACTCCCCTAGGGTTCAGTGTTAATCAGTGAGACTCCCAGAGGGTTCAGTGTTAATCAGTGAGACTCCCGTAGGGTTCAGTGTTAATCAGTGAGACTCCCATAGGGTTCAGTATTAATCAGTGAGACTCCCATAGGGTTCAGTGTTAATCAGTGAGACTCCCATAGGGTTCAGTGTTAATCATTGAGACTCCCATAGGGTTCAGTGTTATCCAGTGAGACTCCCACAGGTTTCAGTGTTAATCAGTGAGACTCCCATAGGGTTCAGTGTTAATCAGTGAGACTCCCATAGGGTTCAGTGTTAATCAGTGAGACTCCCACAGTTTTCAGTGTTAATCAGTGAGACTCCTTCAGGGTTCAGTGTTAATCATTGAGGCTCCCATAGGGTTCAGTGTTAATCAGTGAGACTCCCATAGGGTTCAGTGTTAATCAGTGAGACTCCCATAGGGTTCAGTGTTAATCAGTGAGACTCCCACAGTGTTCAGTGTTAATCAGTGAGACTCCCACAGGGTTCAGTGTTAATCAGTGAGACTCCCATAGGGTTAAGTTTTAATCAGTGAGACTCCCACAGTGTTCAGTGTTAATCAGTGAGACACCCACAGGGTTCAGTGTTAATCAGTGAGACTCCCATAGGGTTCAGTGTTAATCAGTGAGACTCCCACAGGGTTCAGTGTTAATCAGTGAGACTCAAATTGGGTTCAGTGTTAATCAGTGAGACTCCCACAGGGTTCGGTGTTAATCAGTGAGACTCCCACAGTTTTCAGTGTTAATCAGTGAGACTCCTTCAGGGTTCAGTGTTAATCATTGAGGCTCCCATAGGGTTCAGTGTTAATTAGTGAGACTCCCACAGGCTTCACTGTTAATCAGTGAGACTCCCATAGGGTTCAGTGTTAATCACTGAGACTCCCATAGGGTTCAGTGACAATCACTGAGACTCCCATAGGGTTCAGTGTTAATCAGTGAGACTCCAATAGGGTTCAGTGTTAATCAGTGAGACTCCCATAGGGTTCAGTGTTGATCAGTGAGACTCCCACAGAGTCCACTGTTAATCAGTTAGACTCCCACAGGGTTCACTGTTAATCAGTGACACTCCCCTAGGGTTCGTGTGTTAATGAGTGAGACTCACACAGGGTTCAGTGTTAATCAGTGAGACTCCCACAGGGTTCAGTGTTAATCAGTGAGACTACCATAGGGTTCAGTGTTAATCAGTGATACTCCCATAGGGTTCAGTGTTAATCAGTGAGACTCCCACAGAGTTCACTGTTAATCAATGAGACTCCCATAGGGTTCAGTGTTAATCAGTGACACTCCCCTAGGGTTCAGTGTTAATCAGTGAGACTCCCAGAGGGTTCAGTGTTAATCAGTGAGACTCCCGTAGGGTTCAGTGTTAATCAGTGAGACTCCCATAGGGTTCAGTATTAATCAGTGAGACTCCCATAGGGTTCAGTGTTAATCAGTGAGACTCCCATAGGGTTCAGTGTTAATCATTGAGACTCCCATAGGGTTCAGTGTTATCCAGTGAGACTCCCACAGGTTTCAGTGTTAATCAGTGAGACTCCCATAGGGTTCAGTGTTAATCAGTGAGACTCCCATAGGGTTCAGTGTTAATCAGTGAGACTCCCACAGGGTTCAGTGTTAATCAATGAGACTCCCACAGGGTTCAGTATTAATCAGTGATACTCCCATAGGGTTCAGTGTTAATCAGTGAGACTCCCATAGGGTTCAGTGTTAATCAGTGAGACTCCCATAGGGTTCAGTGTTAATCATTGAGGCTCCCATAGGGTTCAGTGTTAATTAGTGAGACTCCCACAGGCTTCACTGTTAATCAGTGAGACTCCCATAGGGTTCAGTGTTAATCACTGAGACTCCCATAGGGTTCAGTGACAATCACTGAGACTCCCATAGGGTTCAGTGTTAATCAGTGAGACTCCAATAGGGTTCAGTGTTAATCAGTGAGACTCCCATAGGGTTCAGTGTTGATCAGTGAGACTCCCACAGAGTCCACTGTTAATCAGTTAGACTCCCACAGGGTTCACTGTTAATCAGTGACACTCCCCTAGGGTTCGTGTGTTAATGAGTGAGACTCACACAGGGTTCAGTGTTAATCAGTGAGACTCCCACAGGGTTCAGTGTTAATCAGTGAGACTACCATAGGGTTCAGTGTTAATCAGTGATACTCCCATAGGGTTCAGTGTTAATCAGTGAGACTCCCACAGAGTTCACTGTTAATCAATGAGACTCCCATAGGGTTCAGTGTTAATCAGTGACACTCCCCTAGGGTTCAGTGTTAATCAGTGAGAATCCCAGAGGGTTCAGTGTTAATCAGTGAGACTCCCAGAGGGTTCAGTGTTAATCAGTGAGACTCCCGTAGGGTTCAGTGTTAATCAGTGAGACTCCCATAGGGTTCAGTATTAATCAGTGAGACTCCCATAGGGTTCAGTGTTAATCAGTGAGACTCCCATAGGGTTCAGTGTTAATCATTGAGACTCCCATAGGGTTCAGTGTTATCCAGTGAGACTCCCACAGGTTTCAGTGTTAATCAGTGAGACTCCCTAAGGGTTCAGTGTTAATCAGTGAGACTCCCATAGGGTTCAGTGTTAATCAGTGAGACTCCCACAGGGTTCAGTGTTAATCAATGAGACTCCCATAGGGTTCAGTGTTAATCAGTGAGACTCCCATAGGGTTCAGTGTTAATCAGTGAGACTCCCATAGGGTTCAGTGTTAATCAGTGAGACTCCCATAGGGTTCAGTGTTAATCAGTGAGACTCCCACAGTGTTCAGTGTTAATCAGTGAGACTCCCACAGGGTTCAGTGTTAATCAGTGAGACTCCCATAGGGTTAAGTTTTAATCAGTGAGACTCCCACAGTGTTCAGTGTTAATCAGTGAGACACCCACAGGGTTCAGTGTTAATCAGTGAGACTCCCATAGGGTTCAGTGTTAATCAGTGAGACTCCCACAGGGTTCAGTGTTAATCAGTGAGACTCAAATTGGGTTCAGTGTTAATCAGTGAGACTCCCACAGGGTTCGGTGTTAATCAGTGAGACTCCCACAGTTTTCAGTGTTAATCAGTGAGACTCCTTCAGGGTTCAGTGTTAATCATTGAGGCTCCCATAGGGTTCAGTGTTAATTAGTGAGACTCCCACAGGCTTCACTGTTAATCAGTGAGACTCCCATAGGGTTCAGTGTTAATCACTGAGACTCCCATAGGGTTCAGTGACAATCACTGAGACTCCCATAGGGTTCAGTGTTAATCAGTCAGACTCCCATAGGGTTCAGGGTTAATCAGTGAGACTCCCACAGGGTTCAGTGTTAATCAGTGAGACTCCCACAGGTTTCAGTGTTAATCAGTGAGACTCCCACAGGGTTCAGAGTTAATCACTGAGACTCTCATAGGGTTCAGTGACAATCACTGAGACTCCCATAGGGTTCAGTGTTAATCAGTGAGACTCCCATAGGGTTCAGTGTTAATCAGTGAGGCTCCCACAGGGTTCAGTCACAATCACTGAGACTCCCATAGGGTTCAGTGTTAATAACTGAGACTCCCATAGGGTTCAATGTTAATCAATGAGACTCCCAAAGGGTTCAGTGTTAATCAGTGAGACTCCCACAGAGTTCACTGTTAATTAATGAGACTCCCATAGGGTTCAGTGTTAATCAGTGACACTCCCCTAGGGTTCAGTGTTAATCAGTGAGACTCCCAGAGGGTTCAGTGTTAATCAGTGAGACTCCCGTAGGGTTCAGTGTTAATCACTGAGACTCCCATAGGGTTCAGTGTTAATCAGTGAGACTCCCATAGGGTTCAGTGTTATCCAGTTAGACTCCCACAGGTTTCAGTGTTAATCAGTGAGACTCCCATAGGGTTCAGTGTTAATCAGTGAGACTCCCACAGGGTTCAGTGTTAATCAGTGAGACTCAAATTGGGTTCAGTGTTAATCAGTGAGACTCCCACAGGGTTCGGTGTTAATCAGTGAGACTCCCACAGTTTTCAGTGTTAATCAGTGAGACTCCCTCAGGGTTCAGTGTTAATCATTGAGGCTCCCATAGGGTTCAGTGTTAATTAGTGAGACTCCCACAGGCTTCACTGTTAATCAGTGAGACTCCCATAGGGTTCAGTGTTAATCACTGAGACTCCCATAGGGTTCAGTGACAATCACTGAGACTCCCATAGGGTTCAGTGTTAATCAGTGAGACTCCAATAGGGTTCAGTGTTAATCAGTGAGACTCCCATAGGGTTCAGTGTTGATCAGTGAGACTCCCACAGAGTCCACTGTTAATCAGTTAGACTCCCACAGGGTTCACTGTTAATCAGTGACACTCCCCTAGGGTTCGTGTGTTAATGAGTGAGACTCACACAGGGTTCAGTGTTAATCAGTGAGACTCCCACAGGGTTCAGTGTTAATCAGTGAGACTACCATAGGGTTCAGTGTTAATCAGTGATACTCCCATAGGGTTCAGTGTTAATCAGTGAGACTCCCACAGAGTTCACTGTTAATCAATGAGACTCCCATAGGGTTCAGTGTTAATCAGTGACACTCCCCTAGGGTTCAGTGTTAATCAGTGAGACTCCCAGAGGGTTCAGTGTTAATCAGTGAGACTCCCATAGGGTTCAGTATTAATCAGTGAGACTCCCATAGGGTTCAGTGTTAATCAGTGAGACTCCCATAGGGTTCAGTGTTAATCATTGAGACTCCCATAGGGTTCAGTGTTATCCAGTGAGACTCCCACAGGTTTCAGTGTTAATCAGTGAGACTCCCATAGGGTTCAGTGTTAATCAGTGAGACTCCCATAGGGTTCAGTGTTAATCAGTGAGACTCCCACAGGGTTCAGTGTTAATCAATGAGACTCCCACAGGGTTCAGTATTAATCAGTGATACTCCCATAGGGTTCAGTGTTAATCAGTGAGACTCCCATAGGGTTTAGTGTTAATCAGTGAGACTCCCATAGGGTTCAGTGTTAATCATTGAGGCTCCCATAGGGTTCAGTGTTAATTAGTGAGACTCCCACAGGCTTCACTGTTAATCAGTGAGACTCCCATAGGGTTCAGTGTTAATCACTGAGACTCCCATAGGGTTCAGTGACAATCACTGAGACTCCCATAGGGTTCAGTGTTAATCAGTGAGACTCCCATAGGGTTCAGTGTTGATCAGTGAGACTCCCACAGAGTCCACTGTTAATCAGTTAGACTCCCACAGGGTTCACTGTTAATCAGTGACACTCCCCTAGGGTTCGTGTGTTAATGAGTGAGACTCACACAGGGTTCAGTGTTAATCAGTGAGACTCCCACAGGGTTCAGTGTTAATCAGTGAGACTACCATAGGGTTCAGTGTTAATCAGTGATACTCCCATAGGGTTCAGTGTTAATCAGTGAGACTCCCACAGAGTTCACTGTTAATCAATGAGACTCCCATAGGGTTCAGTGTTAATCAGTGACACTCCCCTAGGGTTCAGTGTTAATCAGTGAGACTCCCAGAGGGTTCAGTGTTAATCAGTGAGACTCCCGTAGGGTTCAGTGTTAATCAGTGAGACTCCCATAGGGTTCAGTATTAATCAGTGAGACTCCCATAGGGTTCAGTGTTAATCAGTGAGACTCCCATAGGGTTCAGTGTTAATCATTGAGACTCCCATAGGGTTCAGTGTTATCCAGTGAGACTCCCACAGGTTTCAGTGTTAATCAGTGAGACTCCCATAGGGTTCAGTGTTAATCAGTGAGACTCCCATAGGGTTCAGTGTTAATCAGTGAGACTCCCACAGGGTTCAGTGTTAATCAATGAGACTCCCACAGGGTTCAGTATTAATCAGTGATACTCCCATAGGGTTCAGTGTTAATCAGTGAGACTCCCATAGGGTTTAGTGTTAATCAGTGAGACTCCCATAGGGTTCAGTGTTAATCATTGAGGCTCCCATAGGGTTCAGTGTTAATTAGTGAGACTCCCACAGGCTTCACTGTTAATCAGTGAGACTCCCATAGGGTTCAGTGTTAATCACTGAGACTCCCATAGGGTTCAGTGACAATCACTGAGACTCCCATAGGGTTCAGTGTTAATCAGTGAGACTCCAATAGGGTTCAGTGTTAATCAGTGAGACTCCCATAGGGTTCAGTGTTGATCAGTGAGACTCCCACAGAGTCCACTGTTAATCAGTTAGACTCCCACAGGGTTCACTGTTAATCAGTGACACTCCCCTAGGGTTCGTGTGTTAATGAGTGAGACTCACACAGGGTTCAGTGTTAATCAGTGAGACTCCCACAGGGTTCAGTGTTAATCAGTGAGACTACCATAGGGTTCAGTGTTAATCAGTGATACTCCCATAGGGTTCAGTGTTAATCAGTGAGACTCCCACAGAGTTCACTGTTAATCAATGAGACTCCCATAGGGTTCAGTGTTAATCAGTGACACTCCCCTAGGGTTCAGTGTTAATCAGTGAGACTCCCAGAGGGTTCAGTGTTAATCAGTGAGACTCCCGTATGGTTCAGTGTTAATCAGTGAGACTCCCATAGGGTTCAGTATTAATCAGTGAGACTCCCATAGGGTTCAGTGTTAATCAGTGAGACTCCCATAGGGTTCAGTGTTAATCATTGAGACTCCCATAGGGTTCAGTGTTATCCAGTGAGACTCCCATAGGGTTCAGTGTTAATCAGTGAGACTCCCGTAGGGTTCAGTGTTAATCAGTGAGACTCCCATAGGGTTCAGTGTTAATCAGTGAGACTCCCACAGGGTTCAGTGTTAATCAATGAGACTCCCATAGGGTTCAGTGTTAATCAGTGAGACTCCCATAGGGTTCAGTGTTAATCAGTGAGACTCCCATAGGGTTCAGTGTTAATCAGTGAGACTCCCATAGGGTTCAGTGTTAATCAGTGAGACTCCCACAGTGTTCAGTGTTAATCAGTGAGACTCCCATAGGGTTCAGTGTTAATCAGTGAGACTCCCATAGGGTTCAGTGTTAATCAGTGAGACTCCCATAGGGTTCAGTGTTAATCAGTAAGACTCCCACAGTGTTCAGTGTTAATCAGTGAGACTCCCACAGGGTTCAGTGTTAATCAGTGAGACTCCCATAGGGTTAAGTTTTAATCAGTGAGACTCCCACAGTGTTCAGTGTTAATCAGTGAGACACCCACAGGGTTCAGTGTTAATCAGTGAGACTCCCATAGGGTTCAGTGTTAATCAGTGAGACTCCCACAGGGTTCAGTGTTAATCAGTGAGACTCAAATTGGGTTCAGTGTTAATCAGTGAGACTCCCACAGGGTTCGGTGTTAATCAGTGAGACTCCCACAGTTTTCAGTGTTAATCAGTGAGACTCCTTCAGGGTTCAGTGTTAATCATTGAGGCTCCCATAGGGTTCAGTGTTAATTAGTGAGACTCCCACAGGCTTCACTGTTAATCAGTGAGACTCCCATAGGGTTCAGTGTTAATCACTGAGACTCCCATAGGGTTCAGTGACAATCACTGAGACTCCCATAGGGTTCAGTGTTAATCAGTGAGACTCCAATAGGGTTCAGTGTTAATCAGTGAGACTCCCATAGGGTTCAGTGTTGATCAGTGAGACTCCCACAGAGTCCACTGTTAATCAGTTAGACTCCCACAGGGTTCACTGTTAATCAGTGACACTCCCCTAGGGTTCGTGTGTTAATGAGTGAGACTCACACAGGGTTCAGTGTTAATCAGTGAGACTCCCACAGGGTTCAGTGTTAATCAGTGAGACTACCATAGGGTTCAGTGTTAATCAGTGATACTCCCATAGGGTTCAGTGTTAATCAGTGAGACTCCCACAGAGTTCACTGTTAATCAATGAGACTCCCATAGGGTTCAGTGTTAATCAGTGACACTCCCCTAGGGTTCAGTGTTAATCAGTGAGACTCCCAGAGGGTTCAGTGTTAATCAGTGAGACTCCCGTAGGGTTCAGTGTTAATCAGTGAGACTCCCATAGGGTTCAGTATTAATCAGTGAGACTCCCATAGGGTTCAGTGTTAATCAGTGAGACTCCCATAGGGTTCAGTGTTAATCATTGAGACTCCCATAGGGTTCAGTGTTATCCAGTGAGACTCCCACAGGTTTCAGTGTTAATCAGTGAGACTCCCATAGGGTTCAGTGTTAATCAGTGAGACTCCCATAGGGTTCAGTGTTAATCAGTGAGACTCCCACAGGGTTCAGTGTTAATCAATGAGACTCCCACAGGGTTCAGTATTAATCAGTGATACTCCCATAGGGTTCAGTGTTAATCAGTGAGACTCCCATAGGGTTCAGTGTTAATCAGTGAGACTCCCATAGGGTTCAGTGTTAATCATTGAGGCTCCCATAGGGTTCAGTGTTAATTAGTGAGACTCCCACAGGCTTCACTGTTAATCAGTGAGACTCCCATAGGGTTCAGTGTTAATCACTGAGACTCCCATAGGGTTCAGTGACAATCACTGAGACTCCCATAGGGTTCAGTGTTAATCAGTGAGACTCCAATAGGGTTCAGTGTTAATCAGTGAGACTCCCATAGGGTTCAGTGTTGATCAGTGAGACTCCCACAGAGTCCACTGTTAATCAGTTAGACTCCCACAGGGTTCACTGTTAATCAGTGACACTCCCCTAGGGTTCGTGTGTTAATGAGTGAGACTCACACAGGGTTCAGTGTTAATCAGTGAGACTCCCACAGGGTTCAGTGTTAATCAGTGAGACTACCATAGGGTTCAGTGTTAATCAGTGATACTCCCATAGGGTTCAGTGTTAATCAGTGAGACTCCCACAGAGTTCACTGTTAATCAATGAGACTCCCATAGTGTTCAGTGTTAATCAGTGACACTCCCCTAGGGTTCAGTGTTAATCAGTGAGACTCCCAGAGGGTTCAGTGTTAATCAGTGAGACTCCCGTAGGGTTCAGTGTTAATCAGTGAGACTCCCATAGGGTTCAGTATTAATCAGTGAGACTCCCATAGGGTTCAGTGTTAATCAGTGAGACTCCCATAGGGTTCAGTGTTAATCATTGAGACTCCCATAGGGTTCAGTGTTATCCAGTGAGACTCCCACAGGTTTCAGTGTTAATCAGTGAGACTCCCATAGGGTTCAGTGTTAATCAGTGAGACTCCCATAGGGTTCAGTGTTAATCAGTGAGACTCCCACAGGGTTCAGTGTTAATCAATGAGACTCCCACAGGGTTCAGTATTAATCAGTGATACTCCCATAGGGTTCAGTGTTAATCAGTGAGACTCCCATAGGGTTCAGTGTTAATCAGTGAGACTCCCATAGGGTTCAGTGTTAATCATTGAGGCTCCCATAGGGTTCAGTGTTAATTAGTGAGACTCCCACAGGCTTCACTGTTAATCAGTGAGACTCCCATAGGGTTCAGTGTTAATCACTGAGACTCCCATAGGGTTCAGTGACAATCACTGAGACTCCCATAGGGTTCAGTGTTAATCAGTGAGACTCCAATAGGGTTCAGTGTTAATCAGTGAGACTCCCATAGGGTTCAGTGTTGATCAGTGAGACTCCCACAGAGTCCACTGTTAATCAGTTAGACTCCCACAGGGTTCACTGTTAATCAGTGACACTCCCCTAGGGTTCGTGTGTTAATGAGTGAGACTCACACAGGGTTCAGTGTTAATCAGTGAGACTCCCACAGGGTTCAGTGTTAATCAGTGAGACTACCATAGGGTTCAGTGTTAATCAGTGATACTCCCATAGGGTTCAGTGTTAATCAGTGAGACTCCCACAGAGTTCACTGTTAATCAATGAGACTCCCATAGGGTTCAGTGTTAATCAGTGACACTCCCCTAGGGTTCAGTGTTAATCAGTGAGACTCCCAGAGGGTTCAGTGTTAATCAGTGAGACTCCCGTAGGGTTCAGTGTTAATCAGTGAGACTCCCATAGGGTTCAGTATTAATCAGTGAGACTCCCATAGGGTTCAGTGTTAATCAGTGAGACTCCCATAGGGTTCAGTGTTAATCATTGAGACTCCCATAGGGTTCAGTGTTATCCAGTGAGACTCCCACAGGTTTCAGTGTTAATCAGTGAGACTCCCATAGGGTTCAGTGTTAATCAGTGAGACTCCCATAGGGTTCAGTGTTAATCAGTGAGACTCCCACAGGGTTCAGTGTTAATCAATGAGACTCCCATAGGGTTCAGTGTTAATCAGTGAGACTCCCATAGGGTTCAGTGTTAATCAGTGAGACTCCCATAGGGTTCAGTGTTAATCAGTGAGACTCCCATAGGGTTCAGTGTTAATCAGTGAGACTCCCACAGTGTTCAGTGTTAATCAGTGAGACTCCCACAGGGTTCAGTGTTAATCAGTGAGACTCCCATAGGGTTAAGTTTTAATCAGTGAGACTCCCACAGTGTTCAGTGTTAATCAGTGAGACACCCACAGGGTTCAGTGTTAATCAGTGAGACTCCCATAGGGTTCAGTGTTAATCAGTGAGACTCCCACAGGGTTCAGTGTTAATCAGTGAGACTCAAATTGGGTTCAGTGTTAATCAGTGAGACTCCCACAGGGTTCGGTGTTAATCAGTGAGACTCCCACAGTTTTCAGTGTTAATCAGTGAGACTCCTTCAGGGTTCAGTGTTAATCATTGAGGCTCCCATAGGGTTCAGTGTTAATTAGTGAGACTCCCACAGGCTTCACTGTTAATCAGTGAGACTCCCATAGGGTTCAGTGTTAATCACTGAGACTCCCATAGGGTTCAGTGACAATCACTGAGACTCCCATAGGGTTCAGTGTTAATCAGTCAGACTCCCATAGGGTTCAGGGTTAATCAGTGAGACTCCCACAGGGTTCAGTGTTAATCAGTGAGACTCCCACAGGTTTCAGTCTTAATCAGTGAGACTCCCACAGGGTTCAGAGTTAATCACTGAGACTCTCATAGGGTTCAGTGACAATCACTGAGACTCCCATAGGGTTCAGTGTTAATCAGTGAGACTCCCATAGGGTTCAGTGTTAATCAGTGAGGCTCCCACAGGGTTCAGTCACAATCACTGAGACTCCCATAAGGTTCAGTGTTAATAACTGAGACTCCCATAGGGTTCAATGTTAATCAATGAGACTCCCAAAGGGTTCAGTGTTAATCAGTTGGACTCCCACAGAGTTCACTGTTAATTAATGAGACTCCCATAGGGTTCAGTGTTAATCAGTGACACTCCCCTAGGGTTCAGTGTTAATCAGTGAGACTCCCAGAGGGTTCAGTGTTAATCAGTGAGACTCCCGTAGGGTTCAGTGTTAATCACTGAGACTCCCATAGGGTTCAGTGTTAATCAGTGAGACTCCCATAGGGTTCAGTGTTATCCAGTGAGACTCCCACAGGTTTCAGTGTTAATCAGTGAGACTCCCATAGGGTTCAGTGTTAATCAGTGAGACTCCCACAGGGTTCAGTGTTAATCAGTGAGACTCAAATTGGGTTCAGTGTTAATCAGTGAGACTCCCACAGGGTTCGGTGTTAATCAGTGAGACTCCCACAGTTTTCAGTGTTAATCAGTGAGACTCCCTCAGGGTTCAGTGTTAATCATTGAGGCTCCCATAGGGTTCAGTGTTAATTAGTGAGACTCCCACAGGCTTCACTGTTAATCAGTGAGACTCCCATAGGGTTCAGTGTTAATCACTGAGACTCCCATAGGGTTCAGTGACAATCACTGAGACTCCCATAGGGTTCAGTGTTAATCAGTGAGACTCCAATAGGGTTCAGTGTTAATCAGTGAGACTCCCATAGGGTTCAGTGTTGATCAGTGAGACTCCCACAGAGTCCACTGTTAATCAGTTAGACTCCCACAGGGTTCACTGTTAATCAGTGACACTCCCCTAGGGTTCGTGTGTTAATGAGTGAGACTCACACAGGGTTCAGTGTTAATCAGTGAGACTCCCACAGGGTTCAGTGTTAATCAGTGAGACTACCATAGGGTTCAGTGTTAATCAGTGATACTCCCATAGGGTTCAGTGTTAATCAGTGAGACTCCCACAGAGTTCACTGTTAATCAATGAGACTCCCATAGGGTTCAGTGTTAATCAGTGACACTCCCCTAGGGTTCAGTGTTAATCAGTGAGACTCCCAGAGGGTTCAGTGTTAATCAGTGAGACTCCCATAGGGTTCAGTATTAATCAGTGAGACTCCCATAGGGTTCAGTGTTAATCAGTGAGACTCCCATAGGGTTCAGTGTTAATCATTGAGACTCCCATAGGGTTCAGTGTTATCCAGTGAGACTCCCACAGGTTTCAGTGTTAATCAGTGAGACTCCCATAGGGTTCAGTGTTAATCAGTGAGACTCCCATAGGGTTCAGTGTTAATCAGTGAGACTCCCACAGGGTTCAGTGTTAATCAATGAGACTCCCACAGGGTTCAGTATTAATCAGTGATACTCCCATAGGGTTCAGTGTTAATCAGTGAGACTCCCATAGGGTTTAGTGTTAATCAGTGAGACTTCCATATGGTTCAGTGTTAATCATTGAGGCTCCCATAGGGTTCAGTGTTAATTAGTGAGACTCCCACAGGCTTCACTGTTAATCAGTGAGACTCCCATAGGGTTCAGTGTTATCCAGTGAGACTCCCACAGGTTTCAGTGTTAATCAGTGAGACTCCCATAGGGTTCAGTGTTAATCAGTGAGACTCCCATAGGGTTCAGTGTTAATCAGTGAGACTCCCACAGGGTTCAGTGTTAATCAATGAGACTCCCACAGGGTTCAGTATTAATCAGTGATACTCCCATAGGGTTCACTGTTAATCAGTGAGACTCCCATAGGGTTTAGTGTTAATCAGTGAGACTTCCATATGGTTCAGTGTTAATCATTGAGGCTCCCATAGGGTTCAGTGTTAATTAGTGAGACTCCCACAGGCTTCACTGTTAATCAGTGAGACTCCCATAGGGTTCAGTGTTAATCACTGAGACTCCCATAGGGTTCAGTGACAATCACTGAGACTCCCATAGGGTTCAGTGTTAATCAGTGAGACTCCCATAGGGTTCAGTGTTGATCAGTGAGACTCCCACAGAGTCCACTGTTAATCAGTTAGACTCCCACAGGGTTCACTGTTAATCAGTGACACTCCCCTAGGGTTCGTGTGTTAATGAGTGAGACTCACACAGGGTTCAGTGTTAATCAGTGAGACTCCCACAGGGTTCAGTGTTAATCAGTGAGACTACCATAGGGTTCAGTGTTAATCAGTGATACTCCCATAGGGTTCAGTGTTAATCAGTGAGACTCCCACAGAGTTCACTGTTAATCAATGAGACTCCCATAGGGTTCAGTGTTAATCAGTGACACTCCCCTAGGGTTCAGTGTTAATCAGTGAGACTCCCAGAGGGTTCAGTGTTAATCAGTGAGACTCCCGTAGGGTTCAGTGTTAATCAGTGAGACTCCCATAGGGTTCAGTATTAATCAGTGAGACTCCCATAGGGTTCAGTGTTAATCAGTGAGACTCCCATAGGGTTCAGTGTTAATCATTGAGACTCCCATAGGGTTCAGTGTTATCCAGTGAGACTCCCACAGGTTTCAGTGTTAATCAGTGAGACTCCCATAGGGTTCAGTGTTAATCAGTGAGACTCCCATAGGGTTCAGTGTTAATCAGTGAGACTCCCACAGGGTTCAGTGTTAATCAATGAGACTCCCACAGGGTTCAGTATTAATCAGTGATACTCCCATAGGGTTCAGTGTTAATCAGTGAGACTCCCATAGGGTTTAGTGTTAATCAGTGAGACTCCCATAGGGTTCAGTGTTAATCATTGAGGCTCCCATAGGGTTCAGTGTTAATTAGTGAGACTCCCACAGGCTTCACTGTTAATCAGTGAGACTCCCATAGGGTTCAGTGTTAATCACTGAGACTCCCATAGGGTTCAGTGACAATCACTGAGACTCCCATAGGGTTCAGTGTTAATCAGTGAGACTCCAATAGGGTTCAGTGTTAATCAGTGAGACTCCCATAGGGTTCAGTGTTGATCAGTGAGACTCAAATTGGGTTCAGTGTTAATCAGTGAGACTCCCACAGGGTTCAGTGTTAATCAGTGAGACTCCAACAGTTTTCAGTGTTAATCAGTGAGACTCCCACAGGGTTCAGTGTAAATCAAAGAGACTCCCACAGGGCTCAGTGTTAATCAGTGAGACTCCCACAGGGCTCAGTGTTAATCAGTGAGACTCCCACAGGGTTCAGTGTTAATCAGTGAGACTCCCATAGGGTTCAGTGACAATCAATGAGACTCCCATAGGGTTCAGTGTTAATCAGTGAGACTCCCATAGGGTTCAGTGTTAATCAGTGAGGCTCCCACAGGGTTCAGTGACAATCACTGAGACTCCCATAGTGTTCAGTGTTAATCAGTGAGACTCCCATAGGGTTCAGGGTTAATCAGTGAGACTCCCACAGGGTTCAGTGTTAATCAGTGAGACTCCCACAGGTTTCAGTGTTAATCAGTGAGACTCCCACAGGGTTCAGTGTTAATCACTGAGACTCCCATAGGGTTCAGTGTTAATAACTGAGACTCCCATAGGGTTCAGTGTTAATCAGTGAGACTCCCAAAGGGTTCAGTGTTAATCAGTGAGACTCCCACAGAGTTCACTGTTAATCAATGAGACTCCCATAGGGTTCGGTGTTAATCAGTGACACTCCCCTAGGGTTCAGTGTTAATCAGTGAGACTCCCAGAGGGTTCAGTGTTAATCAGTGAGACTCCCGTAGGGTTCAGTGTTAATCAGTGAGACTCCCATAGGGTTCAGTGTTAATCAGTGAGACTCCCATAGGGTTCAGTGTTATCCAGTGAGACTCCCACAGGTTTCAGTGTTAATCAGTGAGACTCCCATAGGGTTCAGTGTTAATCAGTGAGACTCCCATAGGGTTCAGTGTTAATCAGTGAGACTCCCATAGTGGTCAGTGTTAATCAGTGAGACTCCAACAGGGTTCAGTGTTAATCAGTGAGACTCCCATAGGGTTAAGTGTTAATCAGTGAGACTCACACAGTGTTCAGTGTTAATCAGGGAGACTCCCACAGGGTTCAGTGTTAATCAGTGAGACTCCCATAGGGTTCAGTGTTAATCAGTGAGACTCCCACAGGATTCAGAGTTAATCAGTGAGACTCAAATTGGGTTCAGTGTTAATCAGTGAGACTCCCACAGGGTTCAGTGTTAATCAGTGAGACTCCAACAGTTTTCAGTGTTAATCAGTGAGACTCCCACAGGGTTCAGTGTAAATCAAAGAGACTCCCACAGGGCTCAGTGTTAATCAGTGAGACTCCCACAGGGCTCAGTGTTAATCAGTGAGACTCCCACAGGGTTCAGTGTTAATCAGTGAGACTCCCATAGGGTTCAGTGACAATCAATGAGACTCCCATAGGGTTCAGTGTTAATCAGTGAGACTCCCATAGGGTTCAGTGTTAATCAGTGAGGCTCCCACAGGGTTCAGTGACAATCACTGAGACTCCCATAGTGTTCAGTGTTAATCAGTGAGACTCCCATAGGGTTCAGTGTTAATCAGTGAGACTCCCATAGGGTTCAGTGTTAATCAGTGAGACTCCCACAGAGTTCAGTGTTAATCAATGAGACTCACACAGGGTTAAGTGTTAATCAGTGAGACTCCCATAGGGTACAGTGTTAATCAGTGAGACTCCCACAGGATTCAGTGTTAATCAGTGAGACTCAAATTGGGTTCAGTTTTAATCAGTGAGACTCCCACAGGGTTCAGTGTTAATCAGTGAGACTCCCAAAGTTTTCAGTGTTAATCAGTGAGACTCCCACAGGGTTCAGTGTTAATCAGTGAGACTCCCACAGGGCTCAGTGTTAATCAGTGAGACTCCCTTAGGGTTCAGTGTTAATCAGTGAGACTCCCACAGGGTTCAGTGTTAATCAGTGAGACTCCCACATAGTTCAGTGTTAATCAGTGAGACTCCCATTGGGTTCAGTGTTAATCAGTGAGACTCCCACAGGGTTCAGTGTTAATCAGTGAGACTCCCACAGGGTTCAGTGTTAATCAGTGAGACTCCCACAGCGTTCAGTGTTAATCAGTGAGACTCCCATAGGGTTCAATGTTAATCAGTGAGACTCCCACAGGGTTCAGTGTTAATCAGTGAGACTCCCACAGGGTTCGGTGTTAATCAGTGAGACTCCCACAGGGTTCAGTGTTAATCAGTGAGACTCCCATAGGGTTCAGTGTTAATCAGTGACACTCCCATAGTGTTGTGTTAATCAATGAGACTCCCATAGGGTTCAGTGTTAATCAGTGAGACTCCCGTAGGGTTCAGAGTTAATCAGTGACACTCCCATAGGGTTCAGTGTTAATCAGTGAGACTCCCAAAGGGTTCAGTGTTAATCAGTGAGACTCCCATAGGGTTCAGTGTTAATCAGTGAGACTCCCACAGGTTTCAGTGTTAATCAGTGAGACTCCCACAGTTTTCAGTGTTAATCAGTGAAACTCCCATAGGGTTCAGTGTTAATCATTGAGACTCCCATAGGGTTCAGTGTTAATCAGTGAGACTCCCAGAGGGTTCAGTGTTAATCAATGAGACTCCCACAGGGTTCAGTGTTAATCAGTGACACTCCCATAGTGTTCAGTGTTAATCAGTGAGACTCCCTCAGGGTTCAGTGTTAATCATTGAGGCTCCCATAGGGTTCAGTGTTAATTAGTGAGACTCCCACAGGCTTCACTGTTAATCAGTGAGACTCCCACAGGGTTCAGTGTTAATCAGTGAGACTCCCATAGGGTTCAGTGTTAATCAGTGACACTCCCATAGTGTTGTGTTAATCAATGAGACTCCCATAGGGTTCAGTGTTAATCAGTGAGACTCCCGTAGGGTTCAGAGTTAATCAGTGACACTCCCATAGGGTTCAGTGTTAATCAGTGAGACTCCCAAAGGGTTCAGTGTTAATCAGTGAGACTCCCATAGGGTTCAGTGTTAATCAGTGAGACTCCCACAGGTTTCAGTGTTAATCAGTGAGACTCCCACAGTTTTCAGTGTTAATCAGTGAAACTCCCATAGGGTTCAGTGTTAATCATTGAGACTCCCATAGGGTTCAGTGTTAATCAGTGAGACTCCCAGAGGGTTCAGTGTTAATCAATGAGACTCCCACAGGGTTCAGTGTTAATCAGTGACACTCCCATAGGGTTCAGTGTTAATCAGTGAGACTCCCAAAGGGTTCAGTGTTAATCAGTGAGACTCCCATAGGGTTCAGTGTTAATCAGTGAGACTCCCACAGGTTTCAGTGTTAATCAGTGAGACTCCCACAGTTTTCAGTGTTAATCAGTGAAACTCCCATAGGGTTCAGTGTTAATCATTGAGACTCCCATAGGGTTCAGTGTTAATCAGTGAGACTCCCAGAGGGTTCAGTGTTAATCAATGAGACTCCCACAGGGTTCAGTGTTAATCAGTGACACTCCCATAGTGTTCAGTGTTAATCAGTGAGACTCCCTCAGGGTTCAGTGTTAATCATTGAGGCTCCCATAGGGTTCAGTGTTAATTAGTGAGACTCCCACAGGCTTCACTGTTAATCAGTGAGACTCCCACAGGGTTCAGTGTTAATCAGTGAGACTCCCATAGGGTTCAGTGTTAATCAGTGACACTCCCATAGTGTTGTGTTAATCAATGAGACTCCCATAGGGTTCAGTGTTAATCAGTGAGACTCCCGTAGGGTTCAGAGTTAATCAGTGACACTCCCATAGGGTTCAGTGTTAATCAGTGAGACTCCCAAAGGGTTCAGTGTTAATCAGTGAGACTCCCATAGGGTTCAGTGTTAATCAGTGAGACTCCCACAGGTTTCAGTGTTAATCAGTGAGACTCCCACAGTTTTCAGTGTTAATCAGTGAAACTCCCATAGGGTTCAGTGTTAATCATTGAGACTCCCATAGGGTTCAGTGTTAATCAGTGAGACTCCCAGAGGGTTCAGTGTTAATCAATGAGACTCCCACAGGGTTCAGTGTTAATCAGTGACACTCCCATAGTGTTCAGTGTTAATCAGTGAGACTCCCTCAGGGTTCAGTGTTAATCATTGAGGCTCCCATAGGGTTCAGTGTTAATTAGTGAGACTCCCACAGGCTTCACTGTTAATCAGTGAGACTCCCATAGGGTTCAGTGTTAATCACTGAGACTCCCATAGGGTTCAGTGACAATCACTGAGACTCCCATAGGGTTCAGTGTTAATCAGTGAGACTCCCATAGGGTTCAGGGTTAATCAGTGAGACTCCCACAGGGTTCAGTGTTAATCAGTGAGACTCCCACAGGTTTCAGTGTTAATCAGTGAGACTCCCACAGGGTTCAGTGTTAATCACTGAGACTCCCATAGGGTTCAGTGTTAATAACTGAGACTCCCATAGGGTTCAGTGTTAATCAGTGAGACTCCCAAAGGGTTCAGTGTTAATCAGTGAGACTCCCACAGAGTTCACTGTTAATCAATGAGACTCCCATAGGGTTCGGTGTTAATCAGTGACACTCCCCTAGGGTTCAGTGTTAATCAGTGAGACTCCCAGAGGGTTCAGTGTTAATCAGTGAGACTCCCGTAGGGTTCAGTGTTAATCAGTGAGACTCCCATAGGGTTCAGTGTTAATCAGTGAGACTCCCATAGGGTTCAGAGTTATCCAGTGAGACTCCCACAGGTTTCAGTGTTAATCAGTGAGACTCCCATAGGGTTCAGTGTTAATCAGTGAGACTCCCATAGGGTTCAGTGTTAATCAGTGAGACTCCCACAGTGGTCAGTGTTAATCAGTGAGACTCCAACAGGGTTCAGTGTTAATCAGTGAGACTCCCATAGGGTTAAGTGTTAATCAGTGAGACTCACACAGTGTTCAGTGTTAATCAGTGAGACTCCCACAGGGTTCAGTGTTAATCAGTGAGACTCCCATAGGGTTCAGTGTTAATCAGTGAGACTCCCACAGGATTCAGAGTTAATCAGTGAGACTCAAATTGGGTTCAGAGTTAATCAGTGAGACTCCCACAGGGTTCAGTGTTAATCAGTGAGACTCCAACAGTTTTCAGTGTTAATCAGTGAGACTCCCACAGGGTTCAGTGTAAATCAAAGAGACTCCCACAGGGCTCAGTGTTAATCAGTGAGACTCCCACAGGGCTCAGTGTTAATCAGTGAGACTCCCATAGGGTTCAGTGTTAATCAGTGAGACTCCCACAGAGTTCAGTGTTAATCAGTGAGACTCCCACAGGGTTCAGTGTTAATCAATGAGACTCCCACAGTTTTCAGTGTTAATCAGTGAGACTCCCACAGGGTTCAGTGTTAATCATTGAGGCTCCCACAGGGTTCAGTGTTAATTAGTGAGACTCCCACAGGCTTCAGTGTTAATCAGAGAGACTCCCATAGGGTTCAGTGTTAATCACTGAGACTCCCCTAGGGTCCGTGTGTTAATCAGTGAGACTCCCATAGGGTTCAGTGTTAATCAGTGAGACTCCCACAGTGTTCAGGGTTAATCAGTGAGACTCCCACAGGGTTCAGTGTTAATTAGTGAGACTCCCACAGGGTTCAGTGTTAATCAGTGAGACTCCCACAGGGTTCAGTGTTAATCAGTGAGACTCCCATAGGGTTCAGTGACAATCAATGAGACTCCCATAGGGTTCAGTGTTAATCAGTGAGACTCCCATAGGGTTCAGTGTTAATCAGTGAGGCTCCCACAGGGTTCAGTGACAATCACTGAGACTCCCATAGTGTTCAGTGTTAATCAGTGAGACTCCCATAGGGTTCAGTGTTAATCAGTGAGACTCCCATAGGGTTCAGTGTTAATCAGTGAGACTCCCACAGAGTTCAGTGTTAATCAATGAGACTCCCACAGGGTTCAGTGTTAATCAGTGAGACTCCCATAGGGTTCAGTGTTAATCAGTGAGACTCCCACAGGATTCAGTGTTAATCAGTGAGACTCAAATTGGGTTCAGTGTTAATCAGTGAGACTCCCACAGGGTTCAGTGTTAATCAGTGAGACTCCCACAGTTTTCAGTGTTAATCAGTGAGACTCCCACAGGGTTCAGTGTTAATCAGTGAGACTCCCACAGGGCTCAGTGTTAATCAGTGAGACTCCCTTAGGGTTCAGTGTTAATCAGTGAGACTCCCACAGGGTTCAGTGTTAATCAGTGAGACTCCCACATAGTTCAGTGTTAATCAGTGAGACTCCCATTGGGTTCAGTGTTAATCAGTGAGACTCCCACAGGGTTCAGTGTTAATCAGTGAGACTCCCACAGGGTTCAGTGTTAATCAGTGAGACTCCCACAGCGTTCAGTGTTAATCAGTGAGACTCCCATAGGGTTCAATGTTAATCAATGAGACTCCCACAGGGTTCAGTGTTAATCAGTGAGACTCCCACAGGGTTCGGTGTTAATCAGTGAGACTCCCACAGGGTTCAGTGTTAATCAGTGAGACTCCCATAGGGTTCAGTGTTAATCAGTGACACTCCCATAGTGTTGTGTTAATCAATGAGACTCCCATAGGGTTCAGTGTTAATCAGTGAGACTCCCGTAGGGTTCAGAGTTAATCAGTGACACTCCCATAGGGTTCAGTGTTAATCAGTGAGACTCCCAAAGGGTTCAGTGTTAATCAGTGAGACTCCCATAGGGTTCAGTGTTAATCAGTGAGACTCCCACAGGTTTCAGTGTTAATCAGTGAGACTTCCACAGTTTTCAGTGTTAATCAGTGAAACTCCCATAGGGTTCAGTGTTAATCATTGAGACTCCCATAGGGTTCAGTGTTAATCAGTGAGACTCCCAGAGGGTTCAGTGTTAATCAGTGAGACTCCCACAGGGTTCAGTGTTAATCAGTGACACTCCCATAGTGTTCAGTGTTAATCAGTGAGACTCCTATAGGGTTCAGTGTTAATCAGTGAGACTCCCGTAGGTTTCAGAGTTAATCAGTGACACTCCCATAGTGTTCAGTGTTAATCAGTGAGACTCCCACAGGGTTCAGTTTTAATCAGTGAGACTCCAATAGGGTTCAGTGTTAATCAGTGACACGCCAATAGTGTTCAGTGTTAATCAGTGAGACTCCCATAGGGTTCAGTGTTAATCAGTGAGACTCCCGTAGGTTTCAGAGTTAATCAGTGACACTCCCACAGGATGCAGTGTTAATCAGTGAGACTCAAATTGGGTTCAGTGTTAATCAGTGAGACTCCCACAGGTTTCAGTGTTAATCAGTGAGACTCCCACAGTTTTCAGTGTTAATCAGTGAAACTCCCATAGGGTTCAGTGTTAATCATTGAGACTCCCATAGGGTTCAGTGTTAATCAGGGAGACTCCCAGAGGGTTCAGTGTTAATCAGTGAGACTCCCACAGGGTTCAGTGTTAATCAGTGACACTCCCATAGTGTTCAGTGTTAATCAGTGAGACTCCCTCAGGGTTCAGTGTTAATCATTGAGGCTCCCATAGGGTTCAGTGTTAATTAGTGAGACTCCCACAGGATTCACTGTTAATCAGTGAGACTCCCATAGGGTTCAGTGTTAATCACTGAGACTCCCATAGGGTTCAGTGACAATCACTGAGACTCCCATAGGGTTCAGTGTTAATCAGTGAGACTCCCATAGGGTTCAGGGTTAATCAGTGAGACTCCCACAGGGTTCAGTGTTAATCAGTGAGACTCCCACAGGTTTCAGTGTTAATCAGTGAGACTCCCACAGGGTTCAGTGTTAATCACTGAGACTCCCATAGGGTTCAGTGTTAATAACTGAGACTCCCATAGGGTTCAGTGTTAATCAGTGAGACTCCCAAAGGGTTCAGTGTTAATCAGTGAGACTCCCACAGAGTTCACTGTTAATCAATGAGACTCCCATAGGGTTCGGTGTTAATCAGTGACACTCCCCTAGGGTTCAGTGTTAATCAGTGAGACTCCCAGAGGGTTCAGTGTTAATCAGTGAGACTCCCGTAGGGTTCAGTGTTAATCAGTGAGACTCCCATAGGGTTCAGTGTTAATCAGTGAGACTCCCATAGGGTTCAGTTTTATCCAGTGAGACTCCCACAGGTTTCAGTGTTAATCAGTGAGACTCCCATAGGGTTCAGTGTTAATCAGTGAGACTCCCATAGGGTTCAGTGTTAATCAGTGAGACTCCCACAGTGGTCAGTGTTAATCAGTGAGACTCCAACAGGGTTCAGTGTTAATCAGTGAGACTCCCATAGGGTTAAGTGTTAATCAGTGAGACTCACACAGTGTTCAGTGTTAATCAGTGAGACTCCCACAGGGTTCAGTGTTAATCAGTGAGACTCCCATAGGGTTCAGTGTTAATCAGTGAGACTCCCACAGGATTCAGAGTTAATCAGTGAGACTCAAATTGGGTTCAGTGTTAATCAGTGAGACTCCCACAGGGTTCAGTGTTAATCAGTGAGACTCCAACAGTTTTCAGTGTTAATCAGTGAGACTCCCACAGGGTTCAGTGTAAATCAAAGAGACTCCCACAGGGCTCAGTGTTAATCAGTGAGACTCCCACAGGGCTCATTGTTAATCAGTGAGACTCCCACAGGGTTCAGTGTTAATCAGTGAGACTCCCATAGGGTTCAGTGACAATCAATGAGACTCCCATAGGGTTCAGTGTTAATCAGTGAGACTCCCATAGGGTTCAGTGTTAATCAGTGAGGCTCCCACAGGGTTCAGTGACAATCACTGAGACTCCCATAGTGTTCAGTGTTAATCAGTGAGACTCCCATAGGGTTCAGTGTTAATCAGTGAGACTCCCATAGGGTTCAGTGTTAATCAGTGAGACTCCCACAGAGTTCAGTGTTAATCAATGAGACTCCCACAGGGTTCAGTGTTAATCAGTGAGACTCCCATAGGGTTCAGTGTTAATCAGTGAGACTCCCACAGGATTCAGTGTTAATCAGTGAGACTCAAATTGGGTTCAGTGTTAATCAGTGAGACTCCCATAGGGTTCAGTGTTAATCAGTGACACTCCCATAGTGTTGTGTTAATCAATGAGACTCCCATAGGGTTCAGTGTTAATCAGTGAGACTCCCGTAGGGTTCAGAGTTAATCAGTGACACTCCCATAGGGTTCAGTGTTAATCAGTGAGACTCCCAAAGGGTTCAGTGTTAATCAGTGAGACTCCCATAGGGTTCAGTGTTAATCAGTGAGACTCCCACAGGTTTCAGTGTTAATCAGTGAGACTCCCACAGTTTTCAGTGTTAATCAGTGAAACTCCCATAGGGTTCAGTGTTAATCATTGAGACTCCCATAGGGTTCAGTGTTAATCAGTGAGACTCCCAGAGGGTTCAGTGTTAATCAGTGAGACTCCCACAGGGTTCAGTGTTAATCAGTGACACTCCCATAGTGTTCAGTGTTAATCAGTGAGACTCCCTCAGGGTTCAGTGTTAATCATTGAGGCTCCCATAGGGTTCAGTGTTAATTAGTGAGACTCCCACAGGCTTCACTGTTAATCAGTGAGACTCCCATAGGGTTCAGTGTTAATCACTGAGACTCCCATAGGGTTCAGTGACAATCAGTGAGACTCCCATAGGGTTCAGGGTTAATCAGTGAGACTCCCACAGGGTTCAGTGTTAATCAATGAGACTCCCACAGGTTTCAGTGTTAATCAGTGAGACTCCCACAGGGTTCAGTGTTAATCACTGAGACTCCCATAGGGTTCAGTGTTAATAACTGAGACTCCCATAGGGTTCAGTGTTAATCAGTGAGACTCCCAAAGGGTTCAGTGTTAATCAGTGAGACTCCCACAGAGTTCATTGTTAATCATTGAGACTCCCATAGGGTTCGGTGTTAATCAGTGACACTCCCCTAGGGTTCAGTGTTAATCAGTGAGACTCCCAGAGGGTTCAGTGTTAATCAGTGAGACTCCCGTAGGGTTCAGTGTTAATCAGTGAGACTCCCATAGGGTTCAGTGTTAATCAGTGAGACTCCCATAGGGTTCAGTGTTATCCAGTGAGACTCCCACAGGTTTCAGTGTTAATCAGTGAGACTCCCATAGGGTTCAGTGTTAATCAGTGAGACTCCCATAGGGTTCAGTGTTAATCAGTGAGACTCCCACAGTGGTCAGTGTTAATCAGTGAGACTCCAACAGGGTTCAGTGTTAATCAGTGAGACTCCCATAGGGTTAAGTGTTAATCAGTGAGACTCACACAGTGTTCAGTGTTAATCAGTGAGACTCCCACAGGGTTCAGTGTTAATCAGTGAGACTCCCATAGGGTTCAGTGTTAATCAGTGAGACTCCCACAGGATTCAGAGTTAATCAGTGAGACTCAAATTGGGTTCAGTGTTAATCAGTGAGACTCCCACAGGGTTCAGTGTTAATCAGTGAGACTCCAACAGTTTTCAGTGTTAATCAGTGAGACTCCCACAGGGTTCAGTGTAAATCAAAGAGACTCCCACAGGGCTCAGTGTTAATCAGTGAGACTCCCACAGGGCTCAGTGTTAATCAGTGAGACTCCCATAGGGTTCAGTGTTAATCAGTGAGACTCCCACAGAGTTCAGTGTTAATCAGTGAGACTCCCACAGGGTTCAGTGTTAATCAATGAGACTCCCACAGTTTTCAGTGTTAATCAGTGAGACTCCCACAGGGTTCAGTGTTAATCATTGAGGCTCCCACAGGGTTCAGTGTTAATTAGTGAGACTCCCACAGGCTTCAGTGTTAGTCAGTGAGACTCCCATAGGGTTCAGTGTTAATCACTGAGACTCCCCTAGGGTCCGTGTGTTAATCAGTGAGACTCCCATAGGGTTCAGTGTTAATCAGTGAGACTCCCACAGTGTTCAGGGTTAATCAGTGAGACTCCCACAAGGTTCAGTGTTAATTAGTGAGACTCCCACAGGGTTCAGTGTTAATCAGTGAGACTCCCACAGGGTTCAGTGTTAATCAGTGAGACTCCCATAGGGTTCAGTGACAATCAATGAGACTCCCATAGGGTTCAGTGTTAATCAGTGAGACTCCCATAGGGTTCAGTGTTAATCAGTGAGGCTCCCACAGGGTTCAGTGACAATCACTGAGACTCCCATAGTGTTCAGTGTTAATCAGTGAGACTCCCATAGGGTTCAGTGTTAATCAGTGAGACTCCCATAGGGTTCAGTGTTAATCAGTGAGACTCCCACAGAGTTCAGTGTTAATCAATGAGACTCCCACAGGGTTCAGTGTTAATCAGTGAGACTCCCATAGGGTTCAGTGTTAATCAGTGAGACTCCCACAGGATTCAGTGTTAATCAGTGAGACTCAAATTGGGTTCAGTGTTAATCAGTGAGACTCCCACAGGGTTCAGTGTTAATCAGTGAGACTCCCACAGTTTTCAGTGTTAATCAGTGAGACTCCCACAGGGTTCAGTGTTAATCAGTGAGACTCCCACAGGGCTCAGTGTTAATCAGTGAGACTCCCTTAGGGTTCAGTGTTAATCAGTGAGACTCCCACAGGGTTCAGTGTTAATCAGTGAGACTCCCACATAGTTCAGTGTTAATCAGTGAGACTCCCATTGGGTTCAGTGTTAATCAGTGAGACTCCCACAGGGTTCAGTGTTAATCAGTGAGACTCCCACAGGGTTCAGTGTTAATCAGTGAGACTCCCACAGCGTTCAGTGTTAATCAGTGAGACTCCCATAGGGTTCAATGTTAATCAGTGAGACTCACACAGGGTTCAGTGTTAATCAGTGAGACTCCCACAGGGTTCGGTGTTAATCAGTGAGACTCCCACAGGGTTCAGTGTTAATCAGTGAGACTCCCATAGGGTTCAGTGTTAATCAGTGACACTCCCATAGTGTTGTGTTAATCAATGAGACTCCCATAGGGTTCAGTGTTAATCAGTGAGACTCCCGTAGGGTTCAGAGTTAATCAGTGACACTCCCATAGGGTTCAGTGTTAATCAGTGAGACTCCAAAAGGGTTCAGTGTTAATCAGTGAGACTCCCATAGGGTTCAGTGTTAATCAGTGAGACTCCCACAGGTTTCAGTGTTAATCAGTGAGACTCCCATAGGGTTCAGTGTTAATCAGTGAGACTCCCACAGGGTTCAGTGTTAATCAGTGAGACTCCCATAGGGTTCAGTGTTAATCAGTGAGACTCCCAGAGGGTTCAGTGTTAATCAGTGAGACTCCCACAGGGTTCAGTGTTAATCAGTGACACTCCCATAGTGTTCAGTGTTAATCAGTGAGACTCCTATAGGGTTCAGTGTTAATCAGTGAGACTCCCGTAGGGTTCAGAGTTAATCAGTGACACTCCCATAGTGTTCAGTGTTAATCAGTGAGACTCCCACAGGGTTCAGTTTTAATCAGTGAGATTCCAATAGGGTTCAGTGTTAATCAGTGACACGCCAATAGTGTTCAGTGTTAATCAGTGAGACTCCCATAGGGTTCAGTGTTAATCAGTGAGACTCCCGTAGGTTTCAGAGTTAATCAGTGACACTCCCACAGGATGCAGTGTTAATCAGTGAGACTCAAATTGGGTTCAGTGTTAATCAGTGAGACTCCCACATGTTTCAGTGTTAATCAGTGAGACTCCCACAGTTTTCAGTGTTAATCAGTGAAACTCCCATAGGGTTCAGTGTTAATCATTGAGACTCCCATAGGGTTCAGTGTTAATCAGTGAGACTCCCAGAGGGTTCAGTGTTAATCAGTGAGACTCCCACAGGGTTCAGTGTTAATCAGTGACACTCCCATAGTGTTCAGTGTTAATCAGTGAGACTCCCTCAGGGTTCAGTGTTAATCATTGAGGCACCCATAGGGTTCAGTGTTAATTAGTGAGACTCCCACAGGCTTCACTGTTAATCAGTGAGACTCCCATAGGGTTCAGTGTTAATCACTGAGACTTCCTTAGGGTTCAGTGACAATCACTGAGACTCCCATAGGGTTCAGTGTTAATCAGTGAGACTCCCATAGGGTTCAGGGTTAATCAGTGAGACTCCCACAGGGTTCAGTGTTAATCAGTGAGACTCCCACAGGTTTCAGTGTTAATCAGTGAGACTCCCACAGGGTTCAGTGTTAATCACTGAGACTCCCATAGGGTTCAGTGTTAATAACTGAGACTCCCATAGGGTTCAGTGTTAATCAGTGAGACTCCCAAAGGGTTCAGTGTTAATCAGTGAGACTCCCACAGAGTTCACTGTTAATCAATGAGACTCCCATAGGGTTCGGTGTTAATCAGTGACACTCCCCTAGGGTTCAGTGTTAATCAGTGAGACTCCCAGAGGGTTCAGTGTTAATCAGTGAGACTCCCGTAGGGTTCAGTGTTAATCAGTGAGACTCCCATAGGGTTCAGTGTTAATCAGTGAGACTCCCATAGGGTTCAGTGTTATCCAGTGAGACTCCCACAGGTTTCAGTGTTAATCAGTGAGACTCCCATAGGGTTCAGTGTTAATCAGTGAGACTCCCATAGGGTTCAGTGTTAATCAGTGAGACTCCCACAGTGGTCAGTGTTAATCAGTGAGACTCCAACAGGGTTCAGTGTTAATCAGTGAGACTCCCATAGGGTTAAGTGTTAATCAGTGAGACTCACACAGTGTTCAGTGTTAATCAGTGAGACTCCCACAGGGTTCAGTGTTAATCAGTGAGACTCCCATAGGGTTCAGTGTTAATCAGTGAGACTCCCACAGGATTCAGAGTTAATCAGTGAGACTCAAATTGGGTTCAGTGTTAATCAGTGAGACTCCCACAGGGTTCAGTGTTAATCAGTGAGACTCCAACAGTTTTCAGTGTTAATCAGTGAGACTCCCACAGGGTTCAGTGTAAATCAAAGAGACTCCCACAGGGCTCAGTGTTAATCAGTGAGACTCCCACAGGGCTCAGTGTTAATCAGTGAGACTCCCATAGGGTTCAGTGTTAATCAGTGAGACTCCCACAGAGTTCAGTGTTAATCAGTGAGACTCCCACAGGGTTCAGTGTTAATCAATGAGACTCCCACAGTTTTCAGTGTTAATCAGTGAGACTCCCACAGGGTTCAGTGTTAATCATTGAGGCTCCCACAGGGTTCAGTGTTAATTAGTGAGACTCCCACAGGCTTCAGTGTTAATCAGTGAGACTCCCATAGGGTTCAGTGTTAATCACTGAGACTCCCCTAGGGTCCGTGTGTTAATCAGTGAGACTCCCATAGGGTTCAGTGTTAATCAGTGAGACTCCCACAGTGTTCAGGGTTAATCAGTGAGACTCCCACAGGGTTCAGTGTTAATTAGTGAGACTCCCACAGGGTTCAGTGTTAATCAGTGAGACTCCCACAGGGTTCAGTGTTAATCAGTGAGACTCCCATAGGGTTCAGTGACAATCAATGAGACTCCCATAGGGTTCAGTGTTAATCAGTGAGACTCCCATAGGGTTTAGTGTTAATCAGTGAGGCTCCCACAGGGTTCAGTGACAATCACTGAGACTCCCATAGTGTTCTGTGTTAATCAGTGAGACTCCCATAGGGTTCAGTGTTAATCAGTGAGACTCCCATAGGGTTCAGTGTTAATCAGTGAGACTCCCACAGAGTTCAGTGTTAATCAATGAGACTCCTACAGGGTTCAGTGTTAATCAGTGAGACTCCCATAGGGTTCAGTGTTAATCAGTGAGACTCCCACAGGATTCAGTGTTAATCAGTGAGACTCAAATTGGGTTCAGTGTTAATCAGTGAGACTCCCACAGGGTTCAGTGTTAATCAGTGAGACTCCCACAGTTTTCAGTGTTAATCAGTGAGACTCCCACAGGGTTCAGTGTTAATCAGTGAGACTCCCACAGGGCTCAGTGTTAATCAGTGAGACTCCCTTAGGGTTCAGTGTTAATCAGTGAGACTCCCACAGGGTTCAGTGTTAATCAGTGAGACTCCCACAGGGTTCAGTGTTAATCAGTGAGACTCCCACAGCGTTCAGTGTTAATCAGTGAGAATCCCATAGGGTTCAATGTTAATCAGTGAGACTCCCACAGGGTTCAGTGTTAATCAGTGAGACTCCCACAGGGTTCGGTGTTAATCAGTGAGACTCCCACAGGGTTCAGTGTTAATCAGTGAGACTCCCATAGGGTTCAGTGTTAATCAGTGACACTCCCATAGTGTTGTGTTAATCAATGAGACTCCCATAGGGTTCAGTGTTAATCAGTGAGACTCCCGTAGGGTTCAGAGTTAATCAGTGACACTCCCATAGGGTTCAGTGTTAATCAGTGAGACTCCCAAAGGGTTCAGTGTTAATCAGTGAGACTCCCATAGGGTTCAGTGTTAATCAGTGAGACTCCCACAGGTTTCAGTGTTAATCAGTGAGACTCCCACAGTTTTCAGTGTTAATCAGTGAAACTCCCATAGGGTTCAGTGTTAATCATTGAGACTCCCATAGGGTTCAGTGTTAATCAGTGAGACTCCCAGAGGGTTCAGTGTTAATCAGTGAGACTCCCACAGGGTTCAGTGTTAATCAGTGACACTCCCATAGTGTTCAGTGTTAATCAGTGAGACTCCTATAGGGTTCAGTGTTAATCAGTGAGACTCCCACAGGGTTCAGTTTTAATCAGTGAGACTCCAATAGGGTTCAGTGTTAATCAGTGACACGCCAATAGTGTTCAGTGTTAATCAGTGAGACTCCCATAGGGTTCAGTGTTAATCAGTGAGACTCCCGTAGGTTTCTGAGTTAATCAGTGACACTCCCACAGGATGCAGTGTTAATCAGTGAGACTCAAATTGGGTTCAGTGTTAATCAGTGAGACTCCCACAGGGTTCAGTGTTAATCAGTGAGATTCCCACAGTTTTCAGTGTTAATCAGTGAGACTCCCACAGGGTTCAGTGTTAATCAATGAGACTCCCACAGGGCTCAGTGTTAATCAGTGAGACTCCCACAAGGCTCAGTGTTAATCAGTGAGACTCCCATAGGGTTCAGTGTTAATCAGTGAGACTCCCACAGGGTTCAGTGTTAATTAGTGAGACTCCCACAGGGTTCAGTGTTAATCAGTGAGACTCCCACAGGGTTCAGTGTTAATCAGTGAGACTCCCATAGGGTTCAGTGACAATCACTGAGACTCCCATAGGGTTCAGTGTTAATCAGTGAGACTCCCATAGGATATGGTTCAGTGTTAATCAGTGAGGCTCCCACAGGGTTCAGTGTTAATCAGTGAGACTCCCACAGGGTTCAGTGTTAATCAGTGAGACTCCCACAGCGTTCAGTGTTAATCAGTGAGACTCCCATAGGGTTCAATGTTAATCAGTGAGACTCCCACAGGGTTCAGTGTTAATCAGTGAGACTCCCACAGGGTTCGGTGTTAATCAGTGAGACTCCCACAGGGTTCAGTGTTAATCAGTGAGACTCCCATAGGGTTCAGTGTTAATCAGTGACACTCCCATAGTGTTGTGTTAATCAATGAGACTCCCATAGGGTTCAGTGTTAATCAGTGAGACTCCCGTAGGGTTCAGAGTTAATCAGTGACACTCCCATAGGGTTCAGTGTTAATCAGTGAGACTCCCAAAGGGTTCAGTGTTAATCAGTGAGACTCCCATAGGGTTCAGTGTTAATCAGTGAGACTCCCACAGGTTTCAGTGTTAATCAGTGAGACTCCCACAGTTTTCAGTGTTAATCAGTGAAACTCCCATAGGGTTCAGTGTTAATCATTGAGACTCCCATAGGGTTCAGTGTTAATCAGTGAGACTCCCAGAGGGTTCAGTGTTAATCAGTGAGACTCCCACAGGGTTCAGTGTTAATCAGTGACACTCCCATAGTGTTCAGTGTTAATCAGTGAGACTCCCTCAGGGTTCAGTGTTAATCATTGAGGCTCCCATAGGGTTCAGTGTTAATTAGTGAGACTCCCACAGGCTTCACTGTTAATCAGTGAGACTCCCATAGGGTTCAGTGTTAATCACTGAGACTCCCATAGGGTTCAGTGACAATCAGTGAGACTCCCATAGGGTTCAGGGTTAATCAGTGAGACTCCCATAGGGTTCAGTGTTAATCAGTGAGACTCCCACAGTGTTCAGGGTTAATCAGTGAGACTCCCACAGGGTTCAGTGTTAATTAGTGAGACTCCCACAGGGTTCAGTGTTAATCAGTGAGACTCCCACAGGGTTCAGTGTTAATCAGTGACACTCCCATAGTGTTCAGTGTTAATCAGTGAGACTCCCTCAGGGTTCAGTGTTAATCATTGAGGCTCCCATAGGGTTCAGTGTTAATTAGTGAGACTCCCACAGGCTTCACTGTTAATCAGTGAGACTCCCATAGGGTTCAGTGTTAATCACTGAGACTCCCATAGGGTTCAGTGACAATCAGTGAGATTCCCATAGGGTTCAGGGTTAATCAGTGAGACTCCCATAGGGTTCAGTGTTAATCAGTGAGACTCCCACAGTGTTCAGGGTTAATCAGTGAGACTCCCACAGGGTTCAGTGTTAATTAGTGAGACTCCCACAGGGTTCAGTGTTAATCAGTGAGACTCCCACAGGGTTCAGTGTTAATCAGTGAGACTCCCATAGGGTTCAGTGACAATCAATGAGACTCCCATAGGGTTCAGTGTTAATCAGTGAGACTCCCATAGGGTTTAGTGTTAATCAGTGAGGCTCCCACAGGGTTCAGTGACAATCACTGAGACTCCCATAGTGTTCTGTGTTAATCAGTGAGACTCCCATAGGGTTCAGTGTTAATCAGTGAGACTCCCATAGGGTTCAGTGTTAATCAGTGAGACTCCCACAGAGTTCAGTGTTAATCAATGAGACTCCTACAGGGTTCAGTGTTAATCAGTGAGACTCCCATAGGGTTCAGTGTTAATCAGTGAGACTCCCACAGGATTCAGTGTTAATCAGTGAGACTCAAATTGGGTTCAGTGTTAATCAGTGAGACTCCCACAGGGTTCAGTGTTAATCAGTGAGACTCCCACAGTTTTCAGTGTTAATCAGTGAGACTCCCACAGGGTTCAGTGTTAATCAGTGAGACTCCCACAGGGCTCAGTGTTAATCAGTGAGACTCCCTTAGGGTTCAGTGTTAATCAGTGAGACTCCCACAGGGTTCAGTGTTAATCAGTGAGACTCCCACAGGGTTCAGTGTTAATCAGTGAGACTCCCACAGCGTTCAGTGTTAATCAGTGAGAATCCCATAGGGTTCAATGTTAATCAGTGAGACTCCCACAGGGTTCAGTGTTAATCAGTGAGACTCCCACAGGGTTCGGTGTTAATCAGTGAGACTCCCACAGGGTTCAGTGTTAATCAGTGAGACTCCCATAGGGTTCAGTGTTAATCAGTGACACTCCCATAGTGTTGTGTTAATCAATGAGACTCCCATAGGGTTCAGTGTTAATCAGTGAGACTCCCGTAGGGTTCAGAGTTAATCAGTGACACTCCCATAGGGTTCAGTGTTAATCAGTGAGACTCCCAAAGGGTTCAGTGTTAATCAGTGAGACTCCCATAGGGTTCAGTGTTAATCAGTGAGACTCCCACAGGTTTCAGTGTTAATCAGTGAGACTCCCACAGTTTTCAGTGTTAATCAGTGAAACTCCCATAGGGTTCAGTGTTAATCATTGAGACTCCCATAGGGTTCAGTGTTAATCAGTGAGACTCCCAGAGGGTTCAGTGTTAATCAGTGAGACTCCCACAGGGTTCAGTGTTAATCAGTGACACTCCCATAGTGTTCAGTGTTAATCAGTGAGACTCCTATAGGGTTCAGTGTTAATCAGTGAGACTCCCACAGGGTTCAGTTTTAATCAGTGAGACTCCAATAGGGTTCAGTGTTAATCAGTGACACGCCAATAGTGTTCAGTGTTAATCAGTGAGACTCCCATAGGGTTCAGTGTTAATCAGTGAGACTCCCGTAGGTTTCAGAGTTAATCAGTGACACTCCCACAGGATGCAGTGTTAATCAGTGAGACTCAAATTGGGTTCAGTGTTAATCAGTGAGACTCCCACAGGGTTCAGTGTTAATCAGTGAGATTCCCACAGTTTTCAGTGTTAATCAGTGAGACTCCCACAGGGTTCAGTGTTAATCAATGAGACTCCCACAGGGCTCAGTGTTAATCAGTGAGACTCCCACAAGGCTCAGTGTTAATTAGTGAGACTCCCATAGGGTTCAGTGTTAATCAGTGAGACTCCCACAGGGTTCAGTGTTAATTAGTGAGACTCCCACAGGGTTCAGTGTTAATCAGTGAGACTCCCACAGGGTTCAGTGTTAATCAGTGAGACTCCCATAGGGTTCAGTGACAATCACTGAGACTCCCATAGGGTTCAGTGTTAATCAGTGAGACTCCCATAGGATATGGTTCAGTGTTAATCAGTGAGGCTCCCACAGGGTTCAGTGTTAATCAGTGAGACTCCCACAGGGTTCAGTGTTAATCAGTGAGACTCCCACAGCGTTCAGTGTTAATCAGTGAGACTCCCATAGGGTTCAATGTTAATCAGTGAGACTCCCACAGGGTTCAGTGTTAATCAGTGAGACTCCCACAGGGTTCGGTGTTAATCAGTGAGACTCCCACAGGATTCAGTGTTAATCAGTGAGACTCCCATAGGGTTCAGTGTTAATCAGTGACACTCCCATAGTGTTGTGTTAATCAATGAGACTCCCATAGGGTTCAGTGTTAATCAGTGAGACTCCCGTAGGGTTCAGAGTTAATCAGTGACACTCCCATAGGGTTCAGTGTTAATCAGTGAGACTCCCAAAGGGTTCAGTGTTAATCAGTGAGACTCCCATAGGGTTCAGTGTTAATCAGTGAGACTCCCACAGGTTTCAGTGTTAATCAGTGAGACTCCCACAGTTTTCAGTGTTAATCAGTGAAACTCCCATAGGGTTCAGTGTTAATCATTGAGACTCCCATAGGGTTCAGTGTTAATCAGTGAGACTCCCAGAGGTTCAGTGTTAATCAGTGAGACTCCCACAGGGTTCAGTGTTAATCAGTGACACTCCCATAGTGTTCAGTGTTAATCAGTGAGACTCCCTCAGGGTTCAGTGTTAATCATTGAGGCTCCCATAGGGTTCAGTGTTAATTAGTGAGACTCCCACAGGCTTCACTGTTAATCAGTGAGACTCCCATAGGGTTCAGTGTTAATCACTGAGACTCCCATAGGGTTCAGTGACAATCAGTGAGACTCCCATAGGGTTCAGGGTTAATCAGTGAGACTCCCACAGGGTTCAGTGTTAATCAATGAGACTCCCACAGGTTTCAGTGTTAATCAGTGAGACTCCCACAGGGTTCAGTGTTAATCACTGAGACTCCCATAGGGTTCAGTGTTAATAACTGAGACTCCCATAGGGTTCAGTGTTAATCAGTGAGACTCCCAAAGGGTTCAGTGTTAATCAGTGAGACTCCCACAGAGTTCATTGTTAATCAATGAGACTCCCATAGGGTTCGGTGTTAATCAGTGACACTCCCCTAGGGTTCAGTGTTAATCAGTGAGACTCCCAGAGGGTTCAGTGTTAATCAGTGAGACTCCCGTAGGGTTCAGTGTTAATCAGTGAGACTCCCATAGGGTTCAGTGTTAATCAGTGAGACTCCCATAGGGTTCAGTGTTATCCAGTGAGACTCCCACAGGTTTCAGTGTTAATCAGTGAGACTCCCATAGGGTTCAGTGTTAATCAGTGAGACTCCCATAGGGTTCAGTGTTAATCAGTGAGACTCCCACAGTGGTCAGTGTTAATCAGTGAGACTCCAACAGGGTTCAGTGTTAATCAGTGAGACTCCCATAGGGTTAAGTGTTAATCAGTGAGACTCACACAGTGTTCAGTGTTAATCAGTGAGACTCCCACAGGGTTCAGTGTTAATCAGTGAGACTCCCATAGGGTTCAGTGTTAATCAGTGAGACTCCCACAGGATTCAGAGTTAATCAGTGAGACTCAAATTGGGTTCAGTGTTAATCAGTGAGACTCCCACAGGGTTCAGTGTAAATCAAAGAGACTCCCACAGGGCTCAGTGTTAATCAGTGAGACTCCCACAGGGCTCAGTGTTAATCAGTGAGACTCCCATAGGGTTCAGTGTTAATCAGTGAGACTCCCACAGAGTTCAGTGTTAATCAGTGAGACTCCCACAGGGTTCAGTGTTAATCAATGAGACTCCCACAGTTTTCAGTGTTAATCAGTGAGACTCCCACAGGGTTCAGTGTTAATCATTGAGGCTCCCACAGGGTTCAGTGTTAATTAGTGAGACTCCCACAGGCTTCAGTGTTAGTCAGTGAGACTCCCATAGGGTTCAGTGTTAATCACTGAGACTCCCCTAGGGTCCGTGTGTTAATCAGTGAGACTCCCATAGGGTTCAGTGTTAATCAGTGAGACTCCCACAGTGTTCAGGGTTAATCAGTGAGACTCCCACAGGGTTCAGTGTTAATTAGTGAGACTCCCACAGGGTTCAGTGTTAATCAGTGAGACTCCCACAGGGTTCAGTGTTAATCAGTGAGACTCCCATAGGGTTCAGTGACAATCAATGAGACTCCCATAGGGTTCAGTGTTAATCAGTGAGACTCCCATAGGTTTCAGTGTTAATCAGTGAGGCTCCCACAGGGTTCAGTGACAATCACTGAGACTCCCATAGGGTTCAGTGTTAATCACTGAGACTCCCATAGGGTTCAGTGACAATCAGTGAGACTCCCATAGGGTTCAGGGTTAATCAGTGAGACTCCCATAGGGTTCAGTGTTAATCAGTGAGACTCCCACAGTGTTCAGGGTTAATCAGTGAGACTCCCACAGGGTTCAGTGTTAATTAGTGAGACTCCCACAGGGTTCAGTGTTAATCAGTGAGACTCCCACAGGGTTCAGTGTTAATCAGTGACACTCCCATAGTGTTCAGTGTTAATCAGTGAGACTCCCTCAGGGTTCAGTGTTAATCATTGAGGCTCCCATAGGGTTCAGTGTTAATTAGTGAGACTCCCACAGGCTTCACTGTTAATCAGTGAGACTCCCATAGGGTTCAGTGTTAATCACTGAGACTCCCATAGGGTTCAGTGACAATCAGTGAGATTCCCATAGGGTTCAGGGTTAATCAGTGAGACTCCCATAGGGTTCAGTGTTAATCAGTGAGACTCCCACAGTGTTCAGGGTTAATCAGTGAGACTCCCACAGGGTTCAGTGTTAATTAGTGAGACTCCCACAGGGTTCAGTGTTAATCAGTGAGACTCCCACAGGGTTCAGTGTTAATCAGTGAGACTCCCATAGGGTTCAGTGACAATCAATGAGACTCCCATAGGGTTCAGTGTTAATCAGTGAGACTCCCATAGGGTTTAGTGTTAATCAGTGAGGCTCCCACAGGGTTCAGTGACAATCACTGAGACTCCCATAGTGTTCTGTGTTAATCAGTGAGACTCCCATAGGGTTCAGTGTTAATCAGTGAGACTCCCATAGGGTTCAGTGTTAATCAGTGAGACTCCCACAGAGTTCAGTGTTAATCAATGAGACTCCTACAGGGTTCAGTGTTAATCAGTGAGACTCCCATAGGGTTCAGTGTTAATCAGTGAGACTCCCACAGGATTCAGTGTTAATCAGTGAGACTCAAATTGGGTTCAGTGTTAATCAGTGAGACTCCCACAGGGTTCAGTGTTAATCAGTGAGACTCCCACAGTTTTCAGTGTTAATCAGTGAGACTCCCACAGGGTTCAGTGTTAATCAGTGAGACTCCCACAGGGCTCAGTGTTAATCAGTGAGACTCCCTTAGGGTTCAGTGTTAATCAGTGAGACTCCCACAGGGTTCAGTGTTAATCAGTGAGACTCCCACAGGGTTCAGTGTTAATCAGTGAGACTCCCACAGCGTTCAGTGTTAATCAGTGAGAATCCCATAGGGTTCAATGTTAATCAGTGAGACTCCCACAGGGTTCAGTGTTAATCAGTGAGACTCCCACAGGGTTCGGTGTTAATCAGTGAGACTCCCACAGGGTTCAGTGTTAATCAGTGAGACTCCCATAGGGTTCAGTGTTAATCAGTGACACTCCCATAGTGTTGTGTTAATCAATGAGACTCCCATAGGGTTCAGTGTTAATCAGTGAGACTCCCGTAGGGTTCAGAGTTAATCAGTGACACTCCCATAGGGTTCAGTGTTAATCAGTGAGACTCCCAAAGGGTTCAGTGTTAATCAGTGAGACTCCCATAGGGTTCAGTGTTAATCAGTGAGACTCCCACAGGTTTCAGTGTTAATCAGTGAGACTCCCACAGTTTTCAGTGTTAATCAGTGAAACTCCCATAGGGTTCAGTGTTAATCATTGAGACTCCCATAGGGTTCAGTGTTAATCAGTGAGACTCCCAGAGGGTTCAGTGTTAATCAGTGAGACTCCCACAGGGTTCAGTGTTAATCAGTGACACTCCCATAGTGTTCAGTGTTAATCAGTGAGACTCCTATAGGGTTCAGTGTTAATCAGTGAGACTCCCACAGGGTTCAGTTTTAATCAGTGAGACTCCAATAGGGTTCAGTGTTAATCAGTGACACGCCAATAGTGTTCAGTGTTAATCAGTGAGACTCCCATAGGGTTCAGTGTTAATCAGTGAGACTCCCGTAGGTTTCAGAGTTAATCAGTGACACTCCCACAGGATGCAGTGTTAATCAGTGAGACTCAAATTGGGTTCAGTGTTAATCAGTGAGACTCCCACAGGGTTCAGTGTTAATCAGTGAGATTCCCACAGTTTTCAGTGTTAATCAGTGAGACTCCCACAGGGTTCAGTGTTAATCAATGAGACTCCCACAGGGTTCAGTGTTAATCAGTGAGATTCCCACAGTTTTCAGTGTTAATCAGTGAGACTCCCACAGGGTTCAGTGTTAATCAATGAGACTCCCACAGGGCTCAGTGTTAATCAGTGAGACTCCCACAAGGCTCAGTGTTAATTAGTGAGACTCCCATAGGGTTCAGTGTTAATCAGTGAGACTCCCACAGGGTTCAGTGTTAATCAGTGAGACTCCCACAGGGTTCAGTGTTAATCAGTGACACTCCCATAGTGTTCAGTGTTAATCAGTGAGACTCCTATAGGGTTCAGTGTTAATCAGTGAGACTCCCACAGGGTTCAGTTTTAATCAGTGAGACTCCAATAGGGTTCAGTGTTAATCAGTGACACGCCAATAGTGTTCAGTGTTAATCAGTGAGACTCCCATAGGGTTCAGTGTTAATCAGTGAGACTCCCGTAGGTTTCAGAGTTAATCAGTGACACTCCCACAGGATGCAGTGTTAATCAGTGAGACTCAAATTGGGTTCAGTGTTAATCAGTGAGACTCCCACAGGGTTCAGTGTTAATCAGTGAGATTCCCACAGTTTTCAGTGTTAATCAGTGAGACTCCCACAGGGTTCAGTGTTAATCAATGAGACTCCCACAGGGCTCAGTGTTAATCAGTGAGACTCCCACAAGGCTCAGTGTTAATTAGTGAGACTCCCATAGGGTTCAGTGTTAATCAGTGAGACTCCCACAGGGTTCAGTGTTAATTAGTGAGACTCCCACAGGGTTCAGTGTTAATCAGTGAGACTCCCACAGGGTTCAGTGTTAATCAGTGAGACTCCCATAGGGTTCAGTGACAATCACTGAGACTCCCATAGGGTTCAGTGTTAATCAGTGAGACTCCCATAGGATATGGTTCAGTGTTAATCAGTGAGGCTCCCACAGGGTTCAGTGTTAATCAGTGAGACTCCCACAGGGTTCAGTGTTAATCAGTGAGACTCCCACAGCGTTCAGTGTTAATCAGTGAGACTCCCATAGGGTTCAATGTTAATCAGTGAGACTCCCACAGGGTTCAGTGTTAATCAGTGAGACTCCCACAGGGTTCGGTGTTAATCAGTGAGACTCCCACAGGATTCAGTGTTAATCAGTGAGACTCCCATAGGGTTCAGTGTTAATCAGTGACACTCCCATAGTGTTGTGTTAATCAATGAGACTCCCATAGGGTTCAGTGTTAATCAGTGAGACTCCCGTAGGGTTCAGAGTTAATCAGTGACACTCCCATAGGGTTCAGTGTTAATCAGTGAGACTCCCAAAGGGTTCAGTGTTAATCAGTGAGACTCCCATAGGGTTCAGTGTTAATCAGTGAGACTCCCACAGGTTTCAGTGTTAATCAGTGAGACTCCCACAGTTTTCAGTGTTAATCAGTGAAACTCCCATAGGGTTCAGTGTTAATCATTGAGACTCCCATAGGGTTCAGTGTTAATCAGTGAGACTCCCAGAGGTTCAGTGTTAATCAGTGAGACTCCCACAGGGTTCAGTGTTAATCAGTGACACTCCCATAGTGTTCAGTGTTAATCAGTGAGACTCCCTCAGGGTTCAGTGTTAATCATTGAGGCTCCCATAGGGTTCAGTGTTAATTAGTGAGACTCCCACAGGCTTCACTGTTAATCAGTGAGACTCCCATAGGGTTCAGTGTTAATCACTGAGACTCCCATAGGGTTCAGTGACAATCAGTGAGACTCCCATAGGGTTCAGGGTTAATCAGTGAGACTCCCACAGGGTTCAGTGTTAATCAATGAGACTCCCACAGGTTTCAGTGTTAATCAGTGAGACTCCCACAGGGTTCAGTGTTAATCACTGAGACTCCCATAGGGTTCAGTGTTAATAACTGAGACTCCCATAGGGTTCAGTGTTAATCAGTGAGACTCCCAAAGGGTTCAGTGTTAATCAGTGAGACTCCCACAGAGTTCATTGTTAATCAATGAGACTCCCATAGGGTTCGGTGTTAATCAGTGACACTCCCCTAGGGTTCAGTGTTAATCAGTGAGACTCCCAGAGGGTTCAGTGTTAATCAGTGAGACTCCCGTAGGGTTCAGTGTTAATCAGTGAGACTCCCATAGGGTTCAGTGTTAATCAGTGAGACTCCCATAGGGTTCAGTGTTATCCAGTGAGACTCCCACAGGTTTCAGTGTTAATCAGTGAGACTCCCATAGGGTTCAGTGTTAATCAGTGAGACTCCCATAGGGTTCAGTGTTAATCAGTGAGACTCCCACAGTGGTCAGTGTTAATCAGTGAGACTCCAACAGGGTTCAGTGTTAATCAGTGAGACTCCCATAGGGTTAAGTGTTAATCAGTGAGACTCACACAGTGTTCAGTGTTAATCAGTGAGACTCCCACAGGGTTCAGTGTTAATCAGTGAGACTCCCATAGGGTTCAGTGTTAATCAGTGAGACTCCCACAGGATTCAGAGTTAATCAGTGAGACTCAAATTGGGTTCAGTGTTAATCAGTGAGACTCCCACAGGGTTCAGTGTAAATCAAAGAGACTCCCACAGGGCTCAGTGTTAATCAGTGAGACTCCCACAGGGCTCAGTGTTAATCAGTGAGACTCCCATAGGGTTCAGTGTTAATCAGTGAGACTCCCACAGAGTTCAGTGTTAATCAGTGAGACTCCCACAGGGTTCAGTGTTAATCAATGAGATTCCCACAGTTTTCAGTGTTAATCAGTGAGACTCCCACAGGGTTCAGTGTTAATCATTGAGGCTCCCACAGGGTTCAGTGTTAATTAGTGAGACTCCCACAGGCTTCAGTGTTAGTCAGTGAGACTCCCATAGGGTTCAGTGTTAATCACTGAGACTCCCCTAGGGTCCGTGTGTTAATCAGTGAGACTCCCATAGGGTTCAGTGTTAATCAGTGAGACTCCCACAGTGTTCAGGGTTAATCAGTGAGACTCCCACAGGGTTCAGTGTTAATTAGTGAGACTCCCACAGGGTTCAGTGTTAATCAGTGAGACTCCCACAGGGTTCAGTGTTAATCAGTGAGACTCCCATAGGGTTCAGTGACAATCAATGAGACTCCCATAGGGTTCAGTGTTAATCAGTGAGACTCCCATAGGTTTCAGTGTTAATCAGTGAGGCTCCCACAGGGTTCAGTGACAATCACTGAGACTCCCATAGTGTTCAGTGTTAATCAGTGAGACTCCCATAGGGTTCAGTGTTAATCAGTGAGACTCCCATAGGGTTCAGTGTTAATCAGTGAGACTCCCACAGAGTTCAGTGTTAATCAATGAGACTCCCACAGGGTTCAGTGTTAATCAGTGAGACTCCCATAGGGTTCAGTGTTAATCAGTGAGACTCCCACAGGATTCAGTGTTAATCAGTGAGACTCAAATTGGGTTCAGTGTTAATCAGTGAGACTCCCACAGGGTTCAGTGTTAATCAGTGAGACTCCCACAGTTTTCAGTGTTAATCAGTGAGACTCCCACAGGGTTCAGTGTTAATCAGTGAGACTCCCACAGGGCTCAGTGTTAATCAGTGAGACTCCCTTAGGGTTCAGTGTTAATCAGTGAGACTCCCACAGGGTTCAGTGTTAATCAGTGAGACTCCCACATAGTTCAGTGTTAATCAGTGAGACTCCCATTGGGTTCAGTGTTAATCAGTGAGACTCCCACAGGGTTCAGTGTTAATCAGTGAGACTCCCACAGGGTTCAGTGTTAATCAGTGAGACTCCCACAGCGTTCAGTGTTAATCAGTGAGACTCCCATAGGGTTCAATGTTAATCAGTGAGACTCACACAGGGTTCAGTGTTAATCAGTGAGACTCCCACAGGGTTCGGTGTTAATCAGTGAGACTCCCACAGGGTTCAGTGTTAATCAGTGAGACTCCCATAGGGTTCAGTGTTAATCAGTGACACTCCCATAGTGTTGTGTTAATCAATGAGACTCCCATAGGGTTCAGTGTTAATCAGTGAGACTCCCGTAGGGTTCAGAGTTAATCAGTGACACTCCCATAGGGTTCAGTGTTAATCAGTGAGACTCCCAAAGGGTTCAGTGTTAATCAGTGAGACTCCCATAGGGTTCAGTGTTAATCAGTGAGACTCCCACAGGTTTCAGTGTTAATCAGTGAGACTCCCATAGGGTTCAGTGTTAATCAGTGAGACTCCCACAGGGTTCAGTGTTAATCAGTGAGACTCCCATAGGGTTCAGTGTTAATCAGTGAGACTCCCAGAGGGTTCAGTGTTAATCAGTGAGACTCCCACAGGGTTCAGTGTTAATCAGTGACACTCCCATAGTGTTCAGTGTTAATCAGTGAGACTCCTATAGGGTTCAGTGTTAATCAGTGAGACTCCCGTAGGGTTCAGAGTTAATCAGTGACACTCCCATAGTGTTCAGTGTTAATCAGTGAGACTCCCACAGGGTTCAGTTTTAATCAGTGAGACTCCAATAGGGTTCAGTGTTAATCAGTGACACGCCAATAGTGTTCAGTGTTAATCAGTGAGACTCCCATAGGGTTCAGTGTTAATCAGTGAGACTCCCGTAGGTTTCAGAGTTAATCAGTGACACTCCCACAGGATGCAGTGTTAATCAGTGAGACTCAAATTGGGTTCAGTGTTAATCAGTGAGACTCCCACATGTTTCAGTGTTAATCAGTGAGACTCCCACAGTTTTCAGTGTTAATCAGTGAAACTCCCATAGGGTTCAGTGTTAATCATTGAGACTCCCATAGGGTTCAGTGTTAATCAGTGAGACTCCCAGAGGGTTCAGTGTTAATCAGTGAGACTCCCACAGGGTTCAGTGTTAATCAGTGACACTCCCATAGTGTTCAGTGTTAATCAGTGAGACTCCCTCAGGGTTCAGTGTTAATCATTGAGGCACCCATAGGGTTCAGTGTTAATTAGTGAGACTCCCACAGCCTTCACTGTTAATCAGTGAGACTCCCATAGGGTTCAGTGTTAATCACTGAGACTTCCTTAGGGTTCAGTGACAATCACTGAGACTCCCATAGGGTTCAGTGTTAATCAGTGAGACTCCCATAGGGTTCAGGGTTAATCAGTGAGACTCCCACAGGGTTCAGTGTTAATCAGTGAGACTCCCACAGGTTTCAGTGTTAATCAGTGAGACTCCCACAGGGTTCAGTGTTAATCACTGAGACTCCCATAGGGTTCAGTGTTAATAACTGAGACTCCCATAGGGTTCAGTGTTAATCAGTGAGACTCCCAAAGGGTTCAGTGTTAATCAGTGAGACTCCCACAGAGTTCACTGTTAATCAATGAGACTCCCATAGGGTTCGGTGTTAATCAGTGACACTCCCCTAGGGTTCAGTGTTAATCAGTGAGACTCCCAGAGGGTTGAGTGTTAATCAGTGAGACTCCCGTAGGGTTCAGTGTTAATCAGTGAGACTCCCATAGGGTTCAGTGTTAATCAGTGAGACTCCCATAGGGTTCAGTGTTATCCAGTGAGACTCCCACAGGTTTCAGTGTTAATCAGTGAGACTCCCATAGGGTTCAGTGTTAATCAGTGAGACTCCCATAGGGTTCAGTGTTAATCAGTGAGACTCCCACAGTGGTCAGTGTTAATCAGTGAGACTCCAACAGGGTTCAGTGTTAATCAGTGAGACTCCCATAGGGTTAAGTGTTAATCAGTGAGACTCACACAGTGTTCAATGTTAATCAGTGAGACTCCCACAGGGTTCAGTGTTAATCAGTGAGACTCCCATAGGGTTCAGTGTTAATCAGTGAGACTCCCACAGGATTCAGAGTTAATCAGTGAGACTCAAATTGGGTTCAGTGTTAATCAGTGAGACTCCCACAGGGTTCAGTGTTAATCAGTGAGACTCCAACAGTTTTCAGTGTTAATCAGTGAGACTCCCACAGGGTTCAGTGTAAATCAAAGAGACTCCCACAGGGCTCAGTGTTAATCAGTGAGACTCCCACAGGGCTCAGTGTTAATCAGTGAGACTCCCATAGGGTTCAGTGTTAATCAGTGAGACTCCCACAGAGTTCAGTGTTAATCAGTGAGACTCCCACAGGGTTCAGTGTTAATCAATGAGACTCCCACAGTTTTCAGTGTTAATCAGTGAGACTCCCACAGGGTTCAGTGTTAATCATTGAGGCTCCCACAGGGTTCAGTGTTAATTAGTGAGACTCCCACAGGCTTCAGTGTTAATCAGTGAGACTCCCATAGGGTTCAGTGTTAATCACTGAGACTCCCCTAGGGTCCGTGTGTTAATCAGTGAGACTCCCATAGGGTTCAGTGTTAATCAGTGAGACTCCCACAGTGTTCAGGGTTAATCAGTGAGACTCCCACAGGGTTCAGTGTTAATTAGTGAGACTCCCACAGGGTTCAGTGTTAATCAGTGAGACTCCCACAGGGTTCAGTGTTAATCAGTGAGACTCCCATAGGGTTCAGTGACAATCAATGAGACTCCCATAGGGTTCAGTGTTAATCAGTGAGACTCCCATAGGGTTTAGTGTTAATCAGTGAGGCTCCCACAGGGTTCAGTGACAATCACTGAGACTCCCATAGTGTTCAGTGTTAATCAGTGAGACTCCCATAGGGTTCAGTGTTAATCAGTGAGACTCCCATAGGGTTCAGTGTTAATCAGTGAGACTCCCACAGAGTTCAGTGTTAATCAATGAGACTCCCACAGGGTTCAGTGTTAATCAGTGAGACTCCCATAGGGTTCAGTGTTAATCAGTGAGACTCCCACAGGATTCAGTGTTAATCAGTGAGACTCAAATTGGGTTCAGTGTTAATCAGTGAGACTCCCACAGGGTTCAGTGTTAATCAGTGAGACTCCCACAGTTTTCAGTGTTAATCAGTGAGACTCCCACAGGGTTCAGTGTTAATCAGTGAGACTCCCACAGGGCTCAGTGTTAATCAGTGAGACTCCCTTAGGGTTCAGTGTTAATCAGTGAGACTCCCACAGGGTTCAGTGTTAATCAGTGAGACTCCCACAGGGTTCAGTGTTAATCAGTGAGACTCCCACAGCGTTCAGTGTTAATCAGTGAGAATCCCATAGGGTTCAATGTTAATCAGTGAGACTCCCACAGGGTTCAGTGTTAATCAGTGAGACTCCCACAGGGTTCGGTGTTAATCAGTGAGACTCCCACAGGGTTCAGTGTTAATCAGTGAGACTCCCATAGGGTTCAGTGTTAATCAGTGACACTCCCATAGTGTTGTGTTAATCAATGAGACTCCCATAGGGTTCAGTGTTAATCAGTGAGACTCCCGTAGGGTTCAGAGTTAATCAGTGACACTCCCATAGGGTTCAGTGTTAATCAGTGAGACTCCCAAAGGGTTCAGTGTTAATCAGTGAGACTCCCATAGGGTTCAGTGTTAATCAGTGAGACTCCCACAGGTTTCAGTGTTAATCAGTGAGACTCCCACAGTTTTCAGTGTTAATCAGTGAAACTCCCATAGGGTTCAGTGTTAATCATTGAGACTCCCATAGGGTTCAGTGTTAATCAGTGAGACTCCCAGAGGGTTCAGTGTTAATCAGTGAGACTCCCACAGGGTTCAGTGTTAATCAGTAACACTCCCATAGTGTTCAGTGTTAATCAGTGAGACTCCTATAGGGTTCAGTGTTAATCAGTGAGACTCCCACAGGGTTCAGTTTTAATCAGTGAGACTCCAATAGGGTTCAGTGTTAATCAGTGACACGCCAATAGTGTTCAGTGTTAATCAGTGAGACTCCCATAGGGTTCAGTGTTAATCAGTGAGACTCCCGTAGGTTTCAGAGTTAATCAGTGACACTCCCACAGGATGCAGTGTTAATCAGTGAGACTCAAATTGGGTTCAGTGTTAATCAGTGAGACTCCCACAGGGTTCAGTGTTAATCAGTGAGATTCCCACAGTTTTCAGTGTTAATCAGTGAGACTCCCACAGGGTTCAGTGTTAATCAATGAGACTCCCACAGGGCTCAGTGTTAATCAGTGAGACTCCCACAAGGCTCAGTGTTAATCAGTGAGACTCCCATAGGGTTCAGTGTTAATCAGTGAGACTCCCACAGGGTTCAGTGTTAATTAGTGAGACTCCCACAGGGTTCAGTGTTAATCAGTGAGACTCCCACAGGGTTCAGTGTTAATCAGTGAGGCTCCCACAGGGTTCAGTGACAATCACTGAGACTCCCATAGGGTTCAGTGTTAATCAGTGAGACTCCCATAGGGTTCAGTGTTAATCAGTGAGACTCCCAAACGGTTCAGTGTTAATCAGTGAGACTCCCACAGAGTTCACTGTTAATCAATGGGACTCCCATAGGGTTCAGTGTTAATCAGTGAGACTCCCACAGGGTTCAGTGTTAATCAGTGAGACTCAAATTGGGTTCAGTGTTAATCAGTGAGACTCCCACAGGGTTCGGTGTTAATCAGTGAGACTCCCACAGTTTTCAGTGTTAATCAGTGAGACTCCCTCAGGGTTCAGTGTTAATCATTGAGGCTCCCATAGGGTTCAGTGTTAATTAGTGAGACTCCCACAGGCTTCACTGTTAATCAGTGAGACTCCCATAGGGTTCAGTGTTAATCACTGAGACTCCCATAGGGTTCAGTGACAATCACTGAGACTCCCATAGGGTTCAGTGTTAATCAGTGAGACTCCCATAGGGTTCAGGGTTAATCAGTGAGACTCCCACAGGGTTCAGTGTTAATCAGTGAGACTCCCACAGGGTTCAGTGTTAATCAGTGAGACTCCCACAGGGTTCAGTGTTAATCAGTGAGACTCCCACATAGTTCAGTGTTAATCAGTGAGACTCCCATTGGGTTCAGTGTTAATCAGTGAGACTCCCACAGGGTTCAGTGTTAATCAGTGAGACTCCCACAGGGTTCAGTGTTAATCAGTGAGACTCCCACAGCGTTCAGTGTTAATCAATGAGACTCCCATAGGGTTCAATGTTAATCAGTGAGACTCACACAGGGTTCAGTGTTAATCAGTGAGACTCCCACAGGGTTCGGTGTTAATCAGTGAGACTCCCACAGGGTTCAGTGTTAATCAGTGAGACTCCCATAGGGTTCAGTGTTAATCAGTGACACTCCCATAGTGTTGTGTTAATCAATGAGACTCCCATAGGGTTCAGTGTTAATCAGTGAGACTCCCGTAGGGTTCAGAGTTAATCAGTGACACTCCCATAGGGTTCATTGTTAATCAGTGAGACTCCCAAAGGGTTCAGTGTTAATCAGTGAGACTCCCATAGGGTTCAGTGTTAATCAGTGAGACTCCCACAGGTTTCAGTGTTAATCACTGAGACTCCCATAGGGTTCAATGTTAATCAGTGAGACTCACACAGGGTTCAGTGTTAATCAGTGAGACTCCCACAGGGTTCGGTGTTAATCAGTGAGACTCCCACAGGGTTCAGTGTTAATCAGTGAGACTCCCATAGGGTTCAGTGTTAATCAGTGACACTCCCATAGTGTTGTGTTAATCAATGAGACTCCCATAGGGTTCAGTGTTAATCAGTGAGACTCCCGTAGGGTTCAGAGTTAATCAGTGACACTCCCATAGGGTTCAGTGTTAATCAGTGAGACTCCCAAAGGGTTCAGTGTTAATCAGTGAGACTCCCACAGCGTTCAGTGTTAATCAGTGAGACTCCCATAGGGTTCAATGTTAATCAGTGAGACTCACACAGGGTTCAGTGTTAATCAGTGAGACTCCCACAGGGTTCGGTGTTAATCAGTGAGACTCCCACAGGGTTCAGTGTTAATCAGTGAGACTCCCACAGAGTTCAGTGTTAATCAGTGAGACTCCCACAGGGTTCAGTGTTAATCAATGAGACTCCCACAGTTTTCAGTGTTAATCAGTGAGACTCCCAGAGTTTTCAGTGTTAATCAGTGAGACTCCCACAGGGTTCAGTGTTAATCAGTGAGACTCAAATTGGGTTCAGTGTTAATCAGTGAGACTCCCACAGGGTTCAGTGTTAATCAGTGAGACTCCCAGAGTTTTCAGTGTTAATCAGTGAGACTCCCACAGGGTTCAGTGTTAATCAGTGAGACTCCCACAGGGCTCAGTGTTAATCAGTGAGACTCCCTTAGGGTTCAGTGTTAATCAGTGAGACTCCCACAGGGTTCAGTGTTAATCAGTGAGACTCCCACATAGTTCAGTGTTAATCAGTGAGACTCCCATTGGGTTCAGTGTTAATCAGTGAGACTCCCACAGGGTTCAGTGTTAATCAGTGAGACTCCCACAGGGTTCAGTGTTAATCAGTGAGACTCCCACAGCGTTCAGTGTTAATCAGTGAGACTCCCATAGGGTTCAATGTTAATCAGTGAGACTCCCACAGGGTTCAGTGTTAATCAGTGAGACTCCCACAGGGTTCGGTGTTAATCAGTGAGACTCCCACAGGGTTCAGTGTTAATCAGTGAGACTCCCACAGGGTTCAGTGTTAATCAGTGAGACTCCCATAGGGTTCAGTGTTAATCAGTGACACTCCCATAGTGTTGTGTTAATCAATGAGACTCCCATAGGGTTCAGTGTTAATCAGTGAGACTCCCGTAGGGTTCAGAGTTAATCAGTGACACTCCCATAGGGTTCAGTGTTAATCAGTGAGACTCCCAAAGGGTTGAGTGTTAATCAGTGAGACTCCCATAGGGTTCAGTGTTAATCAGTGAGACTCCCACAGGTTTCAGTGTTAATCAGTGAGACTCCCACAGTTTTCAGTGTTAATCAGTGAAACTCCCATAGGGTTCAGTGTTAATCATTGAGACTCCCATAGGGTTCAGTGTTAATCAGTGAGACTCCCAGAGGGTTCAGTGTTAATCAGTGAGACTCCCACAGGGTTCAGTGTTAATCAGTGACACTCCCATAGTGTTCAGTGTTAATCAGTGAGACTCCCACAGGGTTCAGTTTTAATCAGTGAGACTCCAATAGGGTTCAGTGTTAATCAGTGACACGCCAATAGTGTTCAGTGTTAATCAGTGAGACTCCCATAGGGTTCAGTGTTAATCAGTGAGACTCCCGTAGGTTTCAGAGTTAATCAGTGACACTCCCACAGGATGCAGTGTTAATCAGTGAGACTCAAATTGGGTTCAGTGTTAATCAGTGAGACTCCCACAGGGTTCAGTGTTAATCAGTGAGACTCCCACAGTTTTCAGTGTTAATCAGTGAGACTCCCACAGGGTTCAGTGTTAATCAATGAGACTCCCACAGGGCTCAGTGTTAATCAGTGAGACTCCCACAAGGCTCAGTGTTAATCAGTGAGACTCCCATAGGGTTCAGTGTTAATCAGTGAGACTCCCACAGGGTTCAGTGACAATCACTGAGACTCCCATAGGGTTCAGTGTTAATCAGTGAGACTCCCATAGGATAGGGTTCAGTGTTAATCAGTGAGGCTCCCACAGGGTTTAGTGACAATCACTGAGACTCCCATAGGGTTCAGTGTTAATCAGTGAGACTCCCATAGGGTTCAGTGTTAATCAGTGAGACTCCCAAACGGTTCAGTGTTAATCAGTGAGACTCCCACAGAGTTCACTGTTAATCAATGGGACTCCCATAGGGTTCAGTGTTAATCAGTGAGACTCCCACAGGGTTCAGTGTTAATCAGTGAGACTCAAATTGGGTTCAGTGTTAATCAGTGAGACTCCCACAGGGTTCGGTGTTAATCAGTGAGACTCCCACAGTTTTCAGTGTTAATCAGTGAGACTCCCTCAGGGTTCAGTGTTAATCATTGAGGCTCCCATAGGGTTCAGTGTTAATTAGTGAGACTCCCACAGGCTTCACTGTTAATCAGTGAGACTCCCATAGGGTTCAGTGTTAATCACTGAGACTCCCATAGGGTTCAGTGACAATCACTGAGACTCCCATAGGGTTCAGTGTTAATCAGTGAGACTCCCATAGGGTTCAGGGTTAATCAGTGAGACTCCCACAGGGTTCAGTATTAATCAGTGAGACTCCCACAGGTTTCAGTGTTAATCAGTGAGACTCCCACAGGGTGCAGTGTTAATCACTGAGACTCCCATATGGTTCAGTGACAATCACTGAGATTCCCATAGGGTTCAGTGTTAATCAGTGAGTCTCCCATAGGGTTCAGTGTTAATCAGTGAGGCTCCCACAGGGTTCAATCACAATCACTGAGACTCCCATAGGGATCAGTGTTAATAACTGAGACTCCCATAGGGTTCAGTGTTAATCAGTGAGACTCCCAAAGGGTTCAGTGTTAATCAGTGAGACTCCCACAGAGTTCACTGTTAATCAATGAGACTCCCAGAGGGTTCAGTGTTAATCAGTGAGACTCCCGTAGGGTTCAGTGTTAATCAGTGAGACTCCCATAGGGTTCATTGTTAATCAGTGAGACTCCCATAGGGTTCAGTGTTATCCAGTGAGACTCCCACAGGTTTCAGTGTTAATCAGTGAGACTCCCATAAGGTTCAGTGTTAATCAGTGAGACTCCCATAGGGTTCAGTGTTAATCAGTGAGACTCCCACAGTGGTCAGTGTTAATCAGTGAGACTCCAACAGGGTTCAGTGTTAATCAGTGAGACTCCCATAGGGTTAAGTGTTAATCAGTGAGACTCCCACAGGATTCAGAGTTAATCAGTGAGACTCAAATTGGGTTCAGTGTTAATCAGTGAGACTCCCACAGGGTTCAGTGTTAATCAGTGAGACTCCCACAGTTTTCAGTGTTAATCAGTGAGACTCCCACAGGGTTCAGTGTAAATCAATGAGACTCCCACAGGGCTCAGTTTTAATCAGTGAGACTCCCACAGGGCTCAGTGTTAATCAGTGAGACTCCCATAGGGTTCAGTGTTAATCAGTGAGACTCCCACAGAGTTCAGTGTTAATCAGTGAGACTCCCACAGGGTTCAGTGTTAATCAATGAGACTCCCACAGTTTTCAGTGTTAATCAGTGAGACTCCCACAGGGTTCAGTGTTAATCATTGAGGCTCCCACAGGGTTCAGTGTTAATTAGTGAGACTCCCACAGGCTTCAGTGTTAATCAGTGAGACTCCCATAGGGTTCAGTGTTAATCACTGAGACTCCCCTAGGGTCCGTGTGTTAATCAGTGAGACTCCCATAGGGTTCAGTGTTAATCAGTGAGACTCCCACAGTTTTCAGGGTTAATCAGTGAGACTCCCACAGGGTTCAGTGTTAATTAGTGAGACTCCCACAGGGTTCAGTGTTAATCAGTGAGACTCCCACAGGGTTCAGTGTTAATCAGTGAGACTCCCATAGGGTTCAGTGTTAATCAGTGAGACTCCCACAGGATTCAGTGTTAATCAGTGAGACTCAAATTGGGTTCAGTGTTAATCAGTGAGACTCCCACAGGGTTCAGTGTTAATCAGTGAGACTCCCAGAGTTTTCAGTGTTAATCAGTGAGACTCCCACAGGGTTCAGTGTTAATCAGTGAGACTCCCACAGGGCTCAGTGTTAATCAGTGAGACTCCCTTAGGGTTCAGTGTTAATCAGTGAGACTCCCACAGGGTTCAGTGTTAATCAGTGAGACTCCCACATAGTTCAGTGTTAATCAGTGAGACTCCCATTGGGTTCAGTGTTAATCAGTGAGACTCCCACAGGGTTCAGTGTTAATCAGTGAGACTCCCACAGGGTTCAGTGTTAATCAGTGAGACTCCCACAGCGTTCAGTGTTAATCAGTGAGACTCCCATAGGGTTCAATGTTAATCAGTGAGACTCCCACAGGGTTCAGTGTTAATCAGTGAGACTCCCACAGGGTTCGGTGTTAATCAGTGAGACTCCCACAGGGTTCAGTGTTAATCAGTGAGACTCCTATAGGGTTCAGTGTTAATCAGTGACACTCCCATAGTGTTGTGTTAATCAATGAGACTCCCATAGGGTTCAGTGTTAATCAGTGAGACTCCCGTAGGGATCAGAGTTAATCAGTGACACTCCCATAGGGTTCAGTGTTAATCAGTGAGACTCCCAAAGGGTTCAGTGTTAATCAGTGAGACTCCCATAGGGTTCAGTGTTAATCAGTGAGACTCCCACAGGTTTCAGTGTTAATCAGTGAGACTCCCACAGTTTTCAGTGTTAATCAGTGAAACTCCCATAGGGTTCAGTGTTAATCATTGAGACTCCCATAGGGTTCAGTGTTAATCAGTGAGACTCCCAGAGGGTTCAGTGTTAATCAGTGAGACTCCCACAGGGTTCAGTGTTAATCAGTGACACTCCCATAGTGTTCAGTGTTAATCAGTGAGACTCCTATAGGGTTCAGTGTTAATCAGTGAGACTCCCGTAGGGTTCAGAGTTAATCAGTGACACTCCCATAGTGTTCAGTGTTAATCAGTGAGACTCCCACAGGGTTCAGTTTTAATCAGTGAGACTCCAATAGGGTTCAGTGTTAATCAGTGACACGCCCATAGTGTTCAGTGTTAATCAGTGAGACTCAAATTGGGTTCAGTGTTAATCAGTGAGACTCCCACAGGGTTCAGTGTTAATCAGTGAGACTACCACAGGTTTCAGTGTTAATCAGTGAGACTCCCACAGGGTTCGGTGTTAATTAGTGAGACTCCCACAGGCTTCACTGTTAATCAGTGAGACTCCCATAGGGTTCAGTGTTAATCACTGAGACTCCCATAGGGTTCAGTGACAATCACTGAGACTCCCACAGGGTTCAGTGTTAATCAGTGAGACTCCCACAGGTTTCAGTGTTAATCAGTGAGACTCCCACAGGGTTCAGTGTTAATCACTGAGACTCCCATATGGTTCAGTGACAATCACTGAGACTCCCATAGGGTTCAGTGTTAATCAGTGAGTCTCCCATAGGGTTCAGTGTTAATCAGTGAGGCTCCCACAGGGTTCAATCACAATCACTGAGACTCCCATAGGGTTCAGTGTTAAAAACTGAGACTCCCATAGGGTTCAGTGTTAATCAGTGAGACTCCCAAAGGGTTCAGTGTTAATCAGTGAGACTCCCACAGAGTTCACTGTTAATCAATGAGACTCCCAGAGGGTTCAGTGTTAATCAGTGAGACTCCCGTAGGGTTCAGTGTTAATCAGTGAGACTCCCACAGGGTTCAGTGTTAATCATTGAGGCTCCCACAGGGTTCAGTGTTAATTAGTGAGACTCCCACAGGCTTCAGTGTTAATCAGTGAGACTCCCATAGGGTTCAGTGTTAATCACTGAGACTCCCGTAGGGTCCGTGTGTTAATCAGTGAGACTCCCATAGGGTTCAGTGTTAATCAGTGAGACTCCCACAGTTTTCAGGGTTAATCAGTGAGACTCCCACAGGGTTCAGTGTTAATTAGTGAGACTCCCACAGGGTTCAGTGTTAATCAGTGAGACTCCCACAGGGTTCAGTGTTAATCAGTGAGACTCCCATAGGGTTCAGTGTTAATCAGTGAGACTCCCACAGGATTCAGTGTTAATCAGTGAGACTCAAATTGGGTTCAGTGTTAATCAGTGAGACTCCCACAGGGTTCAGTGTTAATCAGTGAGACTCCCAGAGTTTTCAGTGTTAATCAGTGAGACTCCCACAGGGTTCAGTGTTAATCAGTGAGACTCCCACAGGGCTCAGTGTTAATCAGTGAGACTCCCTTAGGGTTCAGTGTTAATCAGTGAGACTCCCACAGGGTTCAGTGTTAATCAGTGAGACTCCCTCATAGTTCAGTGTTAATCAGTGAGACTCCCATTGGGTTCAGTGTTAATCAGTGAGACTCCCACAGGGTTCAGTGTTAATCAGTGAGACTCCCACAGGGTTCAGTGTTAATCAGTGAGACTCCCACAGCGTTCAGTGTTAATCAGTGAGACTCCCATAGGGTTCAATGTTAATCAGTGAGACTCCCACAGGGTTCAGTGTTAATCAGTGAGACTCCCACAGGGTTCGGTGTTAATCAGTGAGACTCCCACAGGGTTCAGTGTTAATCAGTGAGACTCCTATAGGGTTCAGTGTTAATCAGTGACACTCCCATAGTGTTGTGTTAATCAATGAGACTCCCATAGGGTTCAGTGTTAATCAGTGAGACTCCCGTAGGGATCAGAGTTAATCAGTGACACTCCCATAGGGTTCAGTGTTAATCAGTGAGACTCCCAAAGGGTTCAGTGTTAATCAGTGAGACTCCCATAGGGTTCAGTGTTAATCAGTGAGACTCCCACAGGTTTCAGTGTTAATCAGTGAGACTCCCACAGTTTTCAGTGTTAATCAGTGAAACTCCCATAGGGTTCAGTGTTAATCATTGAGACTCCCATAGGGTTCAGTGTTAATCAGTGAGACTCCCAGAGGGTTCAGTGTTAATCAGTGAGACTCCCACAGGGTTCAGTGTTAATCAGTGACACTCCCATAGTGTTCAGTGTTAATCAGTGAGACTCCTATAGGGTTCAGTGTTAATCAGTGAGACTCCCGTAGGGTTCAGAGTTAATCAGTGACACTCCCATAGTGTTCAGTGTTAATCAGTGAGACTCCCACAGGGTTCAGTTTTAATCAGTGAGACTCCAATAGGGTTCAGTGTTAATCAGTGACACGCCCATAGTGTTCAGTGTTAATCAGTGAGACTCAAATTGGGTTCAGTGTTAATCAGTGAGACTCCCACAGGGTTCAGTGTTAATCAGTGAGACTACCACAGGTTTCAGTGTTAATCAGTGAGACTCCCACAGGGTTCGGTGTTAATTAGTGAGACTCCCACAGGCTTCACTGTTAATCAGTGAGACTCCCATAGGGTTCAGTGTTAATCACTGAGACTCCCATAGGGTTCAGTGACAATCACTGAGACTCCCATAGGGTTCAGTGTTAATCAGTGAGACTCCCATAGGGTTCAGGGTTAATCAGTGAGACTCCCACAGGGTTCAGTGTTAATCAGTGAGACTCCCACAGGTTTCAGTGTTAATCAGTGAGACTCCCACAGGGTTCAGTGTTAATCACTGAGACTCCCATATGGTTCAGTGACAATCACTGAGAATCCCATAGGGTTCAGTGTTAATCAGTGAGTCTCCCATAGGGTTCAGTGTTAATCAGTGAGGCTCCCACAGGGTTCAATCACAATCACTGAGACTCCCATAGGGTTCAGTGTTAAAAACTGAGACTCCCATAGGGTTCAGTGTTAATCAGTGAGACTCCCAAAGGGTTCAGTGTTAATCAGTGAGACTCCCACAGAGTTCACTGTTAATCAATGAGACTCCCAGAGGGTTCAGTGTTAATCAGTGAGACTCCCGTAGGGTTCAGTGTTAATCAGTGAGACTCCCATAGGGTTCAGTGTTAATCAGTGAGACTCCCATAGGGTTCAGTGTTAATCAGTGAGACTCCCATAGGGTTCAGTGTTATCCAGTGAGACTCCCACAGGTTTCAGTGTTAATCAGTGAGACTCCCATAAGGTTCAGTGTTAATCAGTGAGACTCCCATAGGGTTCAGTGTTAATCAGTGAGACTCCCACAGTGGTCAGTGTTAATCAGTGAGACTCCAACAGAGTTCAGTGTTAATCAGTGAGACTCCCATAGGGTTAAGTGTTAATCAGTGAGACTCACACAGTGTTCAGTGTTAATCAGTGAGACTCCCACAGGGTTCAGTGTTAATCAGTGAGACTCCCATAGGGTTCAGTGTTAATCAGTGAGACTCCCACAGGATTCAGAGTTAATCAGTGAGACTCAAATTGGGTTCAGTGTTAATCAGTGAGACTCCCACAGGGTTCAGTGTTAATCAGTGAGACTCCCACAGTTTTCAGTGTTAATCAGTGAGACTCCCACAGTTTTCAGTGTTAATCAGTGAAACTCCCACAGGGTTCGGTGTTAATCAGTGAGACTCCCACAGGGTTCAGTGTTAATCAGTGAGACTCCTATAGGGTTCAGTGTTAATCAGTGAAACTCCCATAGTGTTGTGTTAATCAATGAGACTCCCATAGGGTTCAGTGTTAATCAGTGAGACTCCCGTAGGGATCAGAGTTAATCAGTGACACTCCCATAGGGTTCAGTGTTAATCAGTGAGACTCCCAAAGGGTTCAGTGTTAATCAGTGAGACTCCCATAGGGTTCAGTGTTAATCAGTGAGACTCCCACAGGTTTCAGTGTTAATCAGTGAGACTCCCACAGTTTTCAGTGTTAATCAGTGAAACTCCCATAGGGTTCAGTGTTAATCATTGAGACTCCCATAGGGTTCAGTGTTAATCAGTGAGACTCCCAGAGGGTTCAGTGTTAATCAGTGAGACTCCCACAGGGTTCAGTGTTAATCAGTGACACTCCCATAGTGTTCAGTGTTAATCAGTGAGACTCCTATAGGGTTCAGTGTTAATCAGTGAGACTCCCGTAGGGTTCAGAGTTAATCAGTGACACTCCCATAGTGTTCAGTGTTAATCAGTGAGACTCCCACAGGGTTCAGTTTTAATCAGTGAGACTCCAATAGGGTTCAGTGGTAATCAGTGACATGCCCATAGTGTTCAGTGTTAATCAGTGAGACTCAAATTGGGTTCAGTGTTAATCAGTGAGACTCCCACAGGGTTCAGTGTTAATCAGTGAGACTACCACAGGTTTCAGTGTTAATCAGTGAGACTCCCATAGGGTTCAATGTTAATCAGTGAGACTCCCATAGGGTTCAGTGTTAATCAGTGAGACTCCCATAGGGTTCAGTGTTAATCAGTGAGACTCCCATAGGGTTCAGTGTTATCCAGTGAGACTCCCACAGGTTTCAGTGTTAATCAGTGAGACTCCCATAGGGTTCAATGTTAATCAGTGACACTCCCATAGGGTTCAGTGTTAATCAGTGAGACTCCCACAGGGTTCAGTGTTAATCAATGAGACTCCCACAGGGTTCAGTATTAATCAGTGATACTCCCATAGGGTTCAGTGTTAATCAGTGAGACTCCCATAGGGTTCAGTGTTAATCAGTGAGACTCCCATAGGGTTCAGTGTTAATAAGTGAGACTCCCATAGGGTTCAGTGTTAATCAGTGAGACTCCCACAGTGTTCAGTGTCAATCAGTGAGACTCCCACAGGGTTCAGTGTTAATCAGTGAGACTCCCACAGTTTTCAGTGTTAATCAGTGAGACTCCCACAGGGTTCAGTGTTAATCAGTGAGACTCCCACAGGGCTCAGTGTTAATCAGTGAGAAACCCACAGGGCTCAGTGTTAATCAGTGAGACTTCCATAGGGTTCAGTGTTAATCAGTGAGACTCCCACAGGGTTCAGTGTTAATCAGTGAGACTCCCACATAGTTCAGTGTTAATCAGTGAGACTCCCATTGGGTTCAGTGTTAATCAGTGAGACTCCCACAGGGTTCAGTGTTAATCAGTGAGACTCCCACAGGGTTCAGTGTTAATCAGTAAGACTCCCACAGCGTGCAGTGTTAATCAGTGAGACTCCCATAGGGTTCAATGTTAATCAGTGAGACTCCCAGAGGGTTCAGTGTTAATCAGTGAGAATACCACAGCTTTCAGTGTTAATCAGTGAGACTCCCATAGGGTTCAGTGTTAATCAGTGAGACTCCCATAGGGTTCAGTGTTAATCAGTGAGACTCCCACAGGGTTCAGTGTTAATCAGTGAGACTCCCACAGGGCTCAGTGTTAATCAGTGAGACTCCCACAGGGCTCAGTGTTAATCAGTGAGACTTCCATAGGGTTCAGTGTTAATCAGTGAGACTCCCACAGGGTTCAGTGTTAATCAGTGAGACTCCCACATAGTTCAGTGTTAATCAGTGAGACTCCCATTGGGTTCAGTGTTAATCAGTGAGACTCCCACAGGTTTCAGTGTCAATCAGTGAGACTCCCACAGGGTTCAGTGTTAATCAGTGAGACTCCCACAGCGTTCAGTGTTAATCAGTGAGACTCCCATAGGGTTCAATGTTAATCAGTGAAACTCCCACAGGGTTCAGTGTTAATCAGTGAGACTACCACAGGTTTCAGTGTTAATCAGTGAGACTCCCATAGGGTTCAGTGTTAATCAGTGAGACTCCCATAGGGTTCAGTGTTAATCAGTGAGACTCCCACAGGGTTCAGTGTTAATCAGTGAGACTCCCACAGGGATCAGTGTTAATCAGTGAGACTCCCATAGGGTTCAATGTTAATCAGTGAGACTCCCAAAGGGTTCAGTGTTAATCAGTGAGACTACCACAGGTTTCAGTGTTAATCAGTGAGACTCCCACAGGGTTCAGTGTTAATCAGTGAGACTCCCATAGGGTTCAGTGTTAATCAGTGAGACTCCCGTAGGGATCAGAGTTAATCAGTGACACTCCCATAGGGTTCAGTGTTAATCAGTGAGACTCCCAAAGGGTTCAGTGTTAATCAGTGAGACTCCCATAGGGTTCAGTGTTAATCAGTGAGACTCCCACAGGTTTCAGTGTTAATCAGTGAGACTCCCACAGCTTTCAGTGTTAATCAGTGAAACTCCCATAGGGTTCAGTGTTAATCATTGAGACTCCCATAGGGTTCAGTGTTAATCAGTGAGACTCCCAGAGGGTTCAGTGTTAATCAGTGAGACTCCCACAGGGTTCAGTGTTAATCAGTGACACTCCCATAGTGTTCAGTTTTAATCAGTGAGACTCCTATAGGGTTCAGTGTTAATCAGTGAGACTCCCGTAGGGTTCAGAGTTAATCAGTGACACTCCCATAGTGTTCAGTGTTAATCAGTGAGACTCCCACAGGGTTCAGTTTTAATCAGTGAGACTCCAATAGGGTTCAGTGTTAATCAGTGACATGCCCATAGTGTTCAGTGTTAATCAGTGAGACTCAAATTGGGTTCAGTGTTAATCAGTGAGACTCCCACAGGGTTCAGTGTTAATCAGTGAGACTACCACAGGTTTCAGTGTTAATCAGTGAGACTCCCATAGGGTTCAGTGTTAATCAGTGAGACTCCCATAGGGTTCAGTGTTAATCAGTGAGACTCCCATAGGGTTCAGTGTTAATCAGTGAGACTCCCATAGGGTTCAGTGTTATCCAGTGAGACTCCCACAGGTTTCAGTGTTAATCAGTGAGACTCCCATAGGGTTCAATGTTAATCAGTGACACTCCCATAGGGTTCAGTGTTAATCAGTGAGACTCCCACAGGGTTCAGTGTTAATCAATGAGACTCCCACAGGGTTCAGTATTAATCAGTGATACTCCCATAGGGTTCAGTGTTAATCAGTGAGACTCCCATAGGGTTCAGTGTTAATCAGTGAGACTCCCATAGGGTTCAGTGTTAATAAGTGAGACTCCCATAGGGTTCAGTGTTAATCAGTGAGACTCCCACAGTGTTCAGTGTTAATCAGTGAGACTCCCACAGGGTTCAGTGTTAATCAGTGAGACTCCCACAGTTTTCAGTGTTAATCAGTGAGACTCCCACAGGGTTCAGTGTTAATCAGTGAGACTCCCACAGGGCTCAGTGTTAATCAGTGAGAAACCCACAGGGCTCAGTGTTAATCAGTGAGACTTCCATAGGGTTCAGTGTTAATCAGTGAGACTCCCACAGGGTTCAGTGTTAATCAGTGAGACTCCCACATAGTTCAGTGTTAATCAGTGAGACTCCCATTGGGTTCAGTGTTAATCAGTGAGACTCCCACAGGGTTCAGTGTTAATCAGTGAGACTCCCACAGGGTTCAGTGTTAATCAGTGAGACTCCCACAGCTTGCAGTGTTAATCAGTGAGACTCCCATAGGGTTCAATGTTAATCAGTGAGACTCCCAGAGGGTTCAGTGTTAATCAGTGAGAATACCACAGGTTTCAGTGTTAATCAGTGAGACTCCCATAGGGTTCAGTGTTAATCAGTGAGACTCCCATAGGGTTCAGTGTTAATCAGTGAGACTCCCACAGGGTTCAGTGTTAATCAGTGAGACTCCCACAGGGCTCAGTGTTAATCAGTGAGACTCCCATAGGGTTCAGTGTTAATCAGTGAGACTCCCATAGGGTTCAGTGTTAATCAGTGAGACTCCCATAGGGTTCAGTGTTAATCAGTGAGACTCCCACAGGGTTCAGAGTTAATCAGTGAGACTCCCACAGGGATCAGTGTTAATCAGTGAGACTCCCATAGGGTTCAATGTTAATCAGTGAGACTCCCAAAGGGTTCAGTGTTAATCAGTGAGACTACCACAGGTTTCAGTGTTAATCAGTGAGACTCCCACAGGGTTCAATGTTAATCAGTGAGACTCCCATAGGGTTCAGTGTTAATCAGTGAGACTCCCGTAGGGATCAGAGTTAATCAGTGACACTCCCATAGGGTTCAGTGTTAATCAGTGAGACTCCCAAAGGGTTCAGTGTTAATCAGTGAGACTCCCATAGGGTTCAGTGTTAATCAGTGAGACTCCCACAGGTTTCAGTGTTAATCTGTGAGACTCCCACAGTTTTCAGTGTTAATCAGTGAAACTCCCATAGGGTTCAGTGTTAATCATTGAGACTCCCATAGGGTTCAGTGTTAATCAGTGAGACTCCCAGAGGGTTCAGTGTTAATCAGTGAGACTCCCACAGGGTTCAGTGTTAATCAGTGACACTCCCATAGTGTTCAGTGTTAATCAGTGAGACTCCTATAGGGTTCAGTGTTAATCAGTGAGACTCCCGTAGGGTTCAGAGTTAATCAGTGACACTCCCATAGTGTTCAGTGTTAATCAGTGAGACTCCCACAGGGTTCAGTTTTAATCAGTGAGAATCCAATAGGGTTCAGTGTTAATCAGTGACATGCCCATAGTGTTCAGTGTTAATCAGTGAGACTCAAATTGGGTTCAGTGTTAATCAGTGAGACTCCCACAGGGTTCAGTGTTAATCAGTGAGACTACCACAGGTTTCAGTGTTAATCAGTGAGACTCCCATAGGGTTCAGTGTTAATCAGTGAGACTCCCAAAGGGTTCAGTGTTAATCAGTGAGACTCCCATAGGGTTCAGTGTTAATCAGTGAGACTCCCATAGGGTCCAGTGTTATCCAGTGAGACTCCCACAGGTTTCAGTGTTAATCAGTGAGACTCCCATAGGGTTCAATGTTAATCAGTGACACTCCCATAGGGTTCAGTGTTAATCAGTGAGACTCCCACAGGGTTCAGTGTTAATCAATGAGACTCCCACAGGGTTCAGTATTAATCAGTGATACTCCCATAGGGTTCAGTGTTAATCAGTGAGACTCCCATAGGGTTCAGTGTTAATCAGTGAGACTCCCATAGGGTTCAGTGTTAATAAGTGAGACTCCCATAGGGTTCAGTGTTAATCAGTGAGACTCACACAGTGTTCAGTGTTAATCAGTGAGACTCCCACAGGGTTCAGTGTTAATCAGTGAGACTCCCATAGGGTTCAGTGTTAATCAGTGAGACTCCCACAGGATTCAGAGTTAATCAGTGAGACTCAAATTGGGTTCAGTGTTAATCAGTGAGACTCCCACAGGGTTCAGTGTTAATCAGTGAGACTCCCACAGTTTTCAGTGTTAATCAGTGAGACTCCCACAGTTTTCAGTGTTAATCAGTGAAACTCCCACAGGGTTCGGTGTTAATCAGTGAGACTCCCACAGGGTTCAGTGTTAATCAGTGAGCCTCCTATAGGGTTCAGTGTTAATCAGTGACACTCCCATAGTGTTGTGTTAATCAATGAGACTCCCATAGGGTTCAGTGTTAATCAGTGAGACTCCCGTAGGGATCAGAGTTAATCAGTGACACTCCCATAGGGTTCAGTGTTAATCAGTGAGACTCCCAAAGGGTTCAGTGTTAATCAGTGAGACTCCCATAGGGTTCAGTGTTAATCAGTGAGACTCCCACAGGTTTCAGTGTTAATCAGTGAGACTCCCACAGTTTTCAGTGTTAATCAGTGAAACTCCCATAGGGTTCAGTGTTAATCATTGAGACTCCCATAGGGTTCAGTGTTAATCAGTGAGACTCCCAGAGGGTTCAGTGTTAATCAGTGAGACTCCCACAGGGTTCAGTGTTAATCAGTGACACTCCCATAGTGTTCAGTGTTAATCAGTGAGACTCCTATAGGGTTCAGTGTTAATCAGTGAGACTCCCGTAGGGTTCAGAGTTAATCAGTGACACTCCCATAGTGTTCAGTGTTAATCAGTGAGACTCCCACAGGGTTCAGTTTTAATCAGTGAGACTCCAATAGGGTTCAGTGGTAATCAGTGACATGCCCATAGTGTTCAGTGTTAATCAGTGAGACTCAAATTGGGTTCAGTGTTAATCAGTGAGACTCCCACAGGGTTCAGTGTTAATCAGTGAGACTACCACATGTTTCAGTGTTAATCAGTGAGACTCCCATAGGGTTCAATGTTAATCAGTGAGACTCCCATAGGGTTCAGTGTTAATCAGTGAGACTCCCATAGGGTTCAGTGTTAATCAGTGAGACTCCCATAGGGTTCAGTGTTATCCAGTGAGACTCCCACAGGTTTCAGTGTTAATCAGTGAGACTCCCATAGGGTTCAATGTTAATCAGTGACACTCCCATAGGGTTCAGTGTTAATCAGTGAGACTCCCACAGGGTTCAGTGTTAATCAATGAGACTCCCACAGGGTTCAGTATTAATCAGTGATACTCCCATAGGGTTCAGTGTTAATCAGTGAGACTCCCATAGGGTTCAGTGTTAATCAGTGAGACTCCCATAGGGTTCAGTGTTAATAAGTGAGACTCCCATAGGGTTCAGTGTTAATCAGTGAGACTCCCACAGTGTTCAGTGTTAATCAGTGAGACTCCCACAGGGTTCAGTGTTAATCAGTGAGACTCCCACAGTTTTCAGTGTTAATCAGTGAGACTCCCACAGGGTTCAGAGTTAATCAGTGACACTCCCATAGTGTTCAGTGTTAATCAGTGAGACTCCCACAGGGTTCAGTTTTAATCAGTGAGACTCCAATAGGGTTCAGTGGTAATCAGTGACATGCCCATAGTGTTCAGTGTTAATCAGTGAGACTCAAATTGGGTTCAGTGTTAATCAGTGAGACTCCCACAGGGTTCAGTGTTAATCAGTGAGACTACCACAGGTTTCAGTGTTAATCAGTGAGACTCCCATAGGGTTCAATGTTAATCAGTGAGACTCCCATAGGGTTCAGTGTTAATCAGTGAGACTCCCATAGGGTTCAGTGTTAATCAGTGAGACTCCCATAGGGTTCAGTGTTATCCAGTGAGACTCCCACAGGTTTCAGTGTTAATCAGTGAGACTCCCATAGGGTTCAATGTTAATCAGTGACACTCCCATAGGGTTCAGTGTTAATCAGTGAGACTCCCACAGGGTTCAGTGTTAATCAATGAGACTCCCACAGGGTTCAGTATTAATCAGTGATACTCCCATAGGGTTCAGTGTTAATCAGTGAGACTCCCATAGGGTTCAGTGTTAATCAGTGAGACTCCCATAGGGTTCAGTGTTAATAAGTGAGACTCCCATAGGGTTCAGTGTTAATCAGTGAGACTCCCACAGTGTTCAGTGTTAATCAGTGAGACTCCCACAGGGTTCAGTGTTAATCAGTGAGACTCCCACAGTTTTCAGTGTTAATCAGTGAGACTCCCACAGGGTTCAGTGTTAATCAGTGAGACTCCCACAGGGCTCAGTGTTAATCAGTGAGAAACCCACAGGGCTCAGTGTTAATCAGTGAGACTTCCATAGGGTTCAGTGTTAATCAGTGAGACTCCCACAGGGTTCAGTGTTAATCAGTGAGACTCCCACATAGTTCAGTGTTAATCAGTGAAACTCCCATTGGGTTCAGTGTTAATCAGTGAGACTCCCACAGGGTTCAGTGTTAATCAGTGAGACTCCCACAGGGTTCAGTGTTAATCAGTGAGACTCCCACAGCGTGCAGTGTTAATCAGTGAGACTCCCATAGGGTTCAATGTTAATCAGTGAGACTCCCAGAGGGTTCAGTGTTAATCAGTGAGAATACCACAGGTTTCAGTGTTAATCAGTGAGACTCCCATAGGGTTCAGTGTTAATCAGTGAGACTCCCATAGGGTTCAGTGTTAATCAGTGAGACTCCCACAGGGTTCAGTGTTAATCAGTGAGACTCCCACAGGGCTCAGTGTTAATCAGTGAGACTCCCACAGGGCTCAGTGTTAATCAGTGAGACTTCCATAGGGTTCAGTGTTAATCAGTGAGACTCCCACAGGGTTCGGTGTTAATCAGTGAGACTCCCACAGGGTTCAGTGTTAATCAGTGAGACTCCTATAGGGTTCAGTGTTAATCAGTGACACTCCCATAGTGTTGTGTTAATCAATGAGACTCCCATAGGGTTCAGTGTTAATCAGTGAGACTCCCGTAGGGATCAGAGTTAATCAGTGACACTCCCATAGGGTTCAGTGTTAATCAGTGAGACTCCCAAAGGGTTCAGTGTTAATCAGTGAGACTCCCATAGGGTTCAGTGTTAATCAGTGAGACTCCCACAGGTTTCAGTGTTAATCAGTGAGACTCCCACAGTTTTCAGTGTTAATCAGTGAAACTCCCATAGGGTTCACTGTTAATCATTGAGACTCCCATAGGGTTCAGTGTTAATCAGTGAGACTCCCAGAGGGTTCAGTGTTAATCAGTGAGACTCCCACAGGGTTCAGTGTTAATCAGTGACACTCCCATAGTGTTCAGTGTTAATCAGTGAGACTCCTATAGGGTTCAGTGTTAATCAGTGAGACTCCCGTAGGGTTCAGAGTTAATCAGTGACACTCCCATAGTGTTCAGTGTTAATCAGTGAGACTCCCACAGGGTTCAGTTTTAATCAGTGAGACTCCAATAGGGTTCAGTGGTAATCAGTGACATGCCCATAGTGTTCAGTGTTAATCAGTGAGACTCAAATTGGGTTCAGTGTTAATCAGTGAGACTCCCACAGGGTTCAGTGTTAATCAGTGAGACTACCACAGGTTTCAGTGTTAATCAGTGAGACTCCCATAGGGTTCAATGTTAATCAGTGAGACTCCCATAGGGTTCAGTGTTAATCAGTGAGACTCCCATAGGGTTCAGTGTTAATCAGTGAGACTCCCATAGGGTTCAGTGTTATCCAGTGAGACTCCCACAGGTTTCAGTGTTAATCAGTGAGACTCCCATAGGGTTCAATGTTAATCAGTGACACTCCCATAGGGTTCAGTGTTAATCAGTGAGACTCCCACAGGGTTCAGTGTTAATAAGTGAGACTCCCATAGGGTTCAGTGTTAATCAGTGAGACTCCCATAGGGTTCAGTGTTAATAAGTGAGACTCCCATAGGGTTCAGTGTTAATCAGTGAGACTCCCACAGTGTTCAGTGTTAATCAGTGAGACTCCCACAGGGTTCAGTGTTAATCAGTGAGACTCCCACAGTTTTCCGTGTTAATCAGTGAGACTCCCACAGGGTTCAGTGTTAATCAGTGAGACTCCCACAGGGCTCAGTGTTAATCAGTGAGAAACCCACAGGGCTCAGTGTTAATCAGTGAGACTTCCATAGGGTTCAGTGTTAATCAGTGAGACTCCCACAGGGTTCAGTGTTAATCAGTGAGACTCCCACATAGTTCAGTGTTAATCAGTGAAACTCCCATTGGGTTCAGTGTTAATCAGTGAGACTCCCACAGGGTTCAGTGTTAATCAGTGAGACTCCCACAGGGTTCAGTGTTAATCAGTGAGACTCCCACAGCGTGCAGTGTTAATCAGTGAGACTCCCATAGGGTTCAATGTTAATCAGTGAGACTCCCAGAGGGTTCAGTGTTAATCAGTGAGTCTACCACAGGTTTCAGTGTTAATCAGTGAGACTCCCACAGGGTTCAGTGTTAATCAGTGAGACTCCCATAGGGTTCAGTGTTAATCAGTGAGACTCCCGTAGGGATCAGAGTTAATCAGTGACACTCCCATAGGGTTCAGTGTTAATCAGTGAGACTCCCAAAGGGTTCAGTGTTAATCAGTGAGACTCCCATAGGGTTCAGTGTTAATCAGTGAGACTCCCACAGGTTTCAGTGTTAATCAGTGAGACTCCCACAGTTTTCAGTGTTAATCAGTGAAACTCCCATAGGGTTCAGTGTTAATCATTGAGACTCCCATAGGGTTCAGTGTTAATCAGTGAGACTCCCAGAGGGTTCAGTGTTAATCAGTGAGACTCCCACAGGGTTCAGTGTTAATCAGTGACACTCCCATAGTGTTCAGTTTTAATCATTGAGACTCCTATAGGGTTCAGTGTTAATCAGTGAGACTCCCGTAGGGTTCAGAGTTAATCAGTGACACTCCCATAGTGTTCAGTGTTAATCAGTGAGACTCCCACAGGGTTCAGTTTTAATCAGTGAGACTCCAATAGGGTTCAGTGTTAATCAGTGACATGCCCATAGTGTTCAGTGTTAATCAGTGAGACTCAAATTGGGTTCAGTGTTAATCAGTGAGACTCCCACAGGGTTCAGTGTTAATCAGTGAGACTACCACAGGTTTCAGTGTTAATCAGTGAGACTCCAATAGGGTTCAGTGTTAATCAGTGAGACTCCCATAGGGTTCAGTGTTAATCAGTGAGACTCCCATAGGGTTCAGTGTTAATCAGTGAGACTCCCATAGGGTTCAGTGTTATCCAGTGAGACTCCCACAGGTTTCAGTGTTAATCAGTGAGACTCCCAGAGGGTTCAGTGTTAATCAGTGAGAATACCACAGGTTTCAGTGTTAATCAGTGAGACTCCCATAGGGTTCAGTGTTAATCAGTGAGACTCCCATAGGGTTCAGTGTTAATCAGTGAGACTCCCACAGGTTTCAGTGTTAATCAGTGAGACTCCCACAGGGCTCAGTGTTAATCAGTGAGACTCCCACAGGGCTCAGTGTTAATCAGTGAGACTTCCATAGGGTTCAGTGTTAATCAGTGAGACTCCCACAGGGTTCAGTGTTAATCAGTGAGACTCCCACATAGTTCAGTGTTAATCAGTGAGACTCCCATTGGGTTCAGTGTTAATCAGTGAGACTCCCACAGGTTTCAGTGTCAATCAGTGAGACTCCCACAGGGTTCAGTGTTAATCAGTGAGACTCCCACAGCGTTCAGTGTTAATCAGTGAGACTCCCATAGGGTTCAATGTTAATCAGTGAAACTCCCACAGGGTTCAGTGTTAATCAGTGAGACTACCACAGGTTTCAGTGTTAATCAGTGAGACTCCCATAGGGTTCAGTGTTAATCAGTGAGACTCCCATAGGGTTCAGTGTTAATCAGTGAGACTCCCACAGGGTTCAGTGTTAATCAGTGAGACTCCCACAGGGATCAGTGTTAATCAGTGAGACTCCCATAGGGTTCAATGTTAATCAGTGAGACTCCCAAAGGGTTCAGTGTTAATCAGTGAGACTACCTCAGGTTTCAGTGTTAATCAGTGAGACTCCCACAGGGTTCAGTGTTAATCAGTGAGACTCCCGTAGGGATCAGAGTTAATCAGTGACACTCCCATAGGGTTCAGTGTTAATCAGTGAGACTCCCAAAGGGTTCAGTGTTAATCAGTGAGACTCCCATAGGGTTCAGTGTTAATCAGTGAGACTCCCACAGGTTTCAGTGTTAATCAGTGAGACTCCCACAGTTTTCAGTGTTAATCAGTGAAACTCCCATAGGGTTCAGTGTTAATCATTGAGACTCCCATAGGGTTCAGTGTTAATCAGTGAGACTCCCAGAGGGTTCAGTGTTAATCAGTGAGACTCCCACAGGGTTCAGTGTTAATCAGTGACACTCCCATAGTGTTCAGTTGTAATCAGTGAGACTCCTATAGGGTTCAGTGTTAATCAGTGAGACTCCCGTAGGGTTCAGAGTTAATCAGTGACACTCCCATAGTGTTCAGTGTTAATCAGTGAGACTCCCACAGGGTTCAGTTTTAATCAGTGAGACTCCAATAGGGTTCAGTGTTAATCAGTGACATGCCCATAGTGTTCAGTGTTAATCAGTGAGACTCAAATTGGGTTCAGTGTTAATCAGTGAGACTCCCACAGGGTTCAGTGTTAATCAGTGAGACTACCACAGGTTTCAGTGTTAATCAGTGAGACTCCCATAGGGTTCAGTGTTAATCAGTGAGACTCCCATAGGGTTCAGTGTTAATCAGTGAGACTCCCATAGGGTTCAGTGTTAATCAGTGAGACTCCCATAGGGTTCAGTGTTATCCAGTGAGACTCCCACAGGTTTCAGTGTTAATCAGTGAGACTCCCATAGGGTTCAATGTTAATCAGTGACACTCCCATAGGGTTCAGTGTTAATCAGTGAGACTCCCACAGGGTTCAGTGTTAATCAATGAGACTCCCACAGGGTTCAGTATTAATCAGTGATACTCCCATAGGGTTCAGTGTTAATCAGTGAGACTCCCATAGGGTTCAGTGTTAATCAGTGAGACTCCCATAGGGTTCAGTGTTAATAAGTGAGACTCCCATAGGGTTCAGTGTTAATCAGTGAGACTCCCACAGTGTTCAGTGTTAATCAGTGAGACTCCCACAGGGTTCAGTGTTAATCAGTGAGACTCCCACAGTTTTCAGTGTTAATCAGTGAGACTCCCACAGGGTTCAGTGTTAATCAGTGAGACTCCCACAGGGCTCAGTGTTAATCAGTGAGAAACCCACAGGGCTCAGTGTTAATCAGTGAGACTTCCATAGGGTTCAGTGTTAATCAGTGAGACTCCCACAGGGTTCAGTGTTAATCAGTGAGACTCCCACATAGTTCAGTGTTAATCAGTGAGACTCCCATTGGGTTCAGTGTTAATCAGTGAGACTCCCATAGGGTTCAGTGTTAATCAGTGAGACTCCCACAGGGTTCAGTGTTAATCAGTGAGACTCCCACAGCTTGCAGTGTTAATCAGTGAGACTCCCATAGGGTTCAATGTTAATCAGTGAGACTCCCAGAGGGTTCAGTGTTAATCAGTGAGAATACCACAGGTTTCAGTGTTAATCAGTGAGACTCCCATAGGGTTCAGTGTTAATCAGTGAGACTCCCATAGGGTTCAGTGTTAATCAGTGAGACTCCCACAGGGTTCAGTGTTAATCAGTGAGACTCCCACAGGGCTCAGTGTTAATCAGTGAGACTCCCATAGGGTTCAGTGTTAATCAGTGAGACTCCCATAGGGTTCAGTGTTAATCAGTGAGACTCCCATAGGGTTCAGTGTTAATCAGTGAGACTCCCACAGGGTTCAGAGTTAATCAGTGAGACTCCCACAGGGATCAGTGTTAATCAGTGAGACTCCCATAGGGTTCAATGTTAATCAGTGAGACTCCCAAAGGGTTCAGTGTTAATCAGTGAGACTACCACAGGTTTCAGTGTTAATCAGTGAGACTCCCACAGGGTTCAATGTTAATCAGTGAGACTCCCATAGGGTTCAGTGTTAATCAGTGAGACTCCCGTAGGGATCAGAGTTAATCAGTGACACTCCCATAGGGTTCAGTGTTAATCAGTGAGACTCCCAAAGGGTTCAGTGTTAATCAGTGAGACTCCCATAGGGTTCAGTGTTAATCAGTGAGACTCCCACAGGTTTCAGTGTTAATCAGTGAGACTCCCACAGTTTTCAGTGTTAATCAGTGAAACTCCCATAGGGTTCAGTGTTAATCATTGAGACTCCCATAGGGTTCAGTGTTAATCAGTGAGACTCCCAGAGGGTTCAGTGTTAATCAGTGAGACTCCCACAGGGTTCAGTGTTAATCAGTGACACTCCCATAGTGTTCAGTGTTAATCAGTGAGACTCCTATAGGGTTCAGTGTTAATCAGTGAGACTCCCGTAGGGTTCAGAGTTAATCAGTGACACTCCCATAGTGTTCAGTGTTAATCAGTGAGACTCCCACAGGGTTCAGTTTTAATCAGTGAGAATCCAATAGGGTTCAGTGTTAATCAGTGACATGCCCATAGTGTTCAGTGTTAATCAGTGAGACTCAAATTGGGTTCAGTGTTAATCAGTGAGACTCCCACAGGGTTCAGTGTTAATCAGTGAGACTACCACAGGTTTCAGTGTTAATCAGTGAGACTCCCATAGGGTTCAGTGTTAATCAGTGAGACTCCCATAGGGTTCAGTGTTAATCAGTGAGACTCCCATAGGGTTCAGTGTTAATCAGTGAGACTCCCATAGGGTTCAGTGTTATCCAGTGAGACTCCCACAGGTTTCAGTGTTAATCAGTGAGACTCCCATAGGGTTCAATGTTAATCAGTGACACTCCCATAGGGTTCAGTGTTAATCAGTGAGACTCCCACAGGGTTCAGTGTTAATCAATGAGACTCCCACAGGGTTCAGTATTAATCAGTGATACTCCCATAGGGTTCAGTGTTAATCAGTGAGACTCCCATAGGGTTCAGTGTTAATCAGTGAGACTCCCATAGGGTTCAGTGTTAATAAGTGAGACTCCCATAGGGTTCAGTGTTAATCAGTGAGACTCCCACAGTGTTCAGTGTTAATCAGTGAGACTCCCACAGGGTTCAGTGTTAATCAGTGAGACTCCCACAGTTTTCAGTGTTAATCAGTGAGACTCCCACAGGGTTCAGTGTTAATCAGTGAGACTCCCACAGGGCTCAGTGTTAATCAGTGAGAAACCCACAGGGCTCAGTGTTAATCAGTGAGACTTCCATAGGGTTCAGTGTTAATCAGTGAGACTCCCACAGGGTTCAGTGTTAATCAGTGAGACTCCCACATAGTTCAGTGTTAATCAGTGAGACTCCCATTGGGTTCAGTGTTAATCAGTGAGACTCCCACAGGGTTCAGTGTTAATCAGTGAGACTCCCACAGGGTTCAGTGTTAATCAGTGAGACTCCCACAGCGTGCAGTGTTAATCAGTGAGACTCCCATAGGGTTCAATGTTAATCAGTGAGACTCCCAGAGGGTTCAGTGTTAATCAGTGAGAATACCACAGGTTTCAGTGTTAATCAGTGAGACTCCCATAGGGTTCAGTGTTAATCAGTGAGACTCCCATAGGGTTCAGTGTTAATCAGTGAGACTCCCACAGGGTTCAGTGTTAATCAGTGAGACTCCCACAGGGCTCAGTGTTAATCAGTGAGACTCCCACAGGGCTCAGTGTTAATCAGTGAGACTTCCATAGGGTTCAGTGTTAATCAGTGAGACTCCCACAGGGTTCAGTGTTAATCAGTGAGACTCCCACATAGTTCAGTGTTAATCAGTGAGACTCCCATTGGGTTCAGTGTTAATCAGTGAGACTCCCACAGGGTTCAGTGTCAATCAGTGAGACTCCCACAGGGTTCAGTGTTAATCAGTGAGACTCCCAAAGCGTTCAGTGTTAATCAGTGAGACTCCCATAGGGTTCAATGTTAATCAGTGAAACTCCCACAGGGTTCAGTGTTAATCAGTGAGACTACCACAGGTTTCAGTGTTAATCAGTGAGACTCCCATAGGGTTCAGTGTTAATCAGTGAGACTCCCATAGGGTTCAGTGTTAATCAGTGAGACTCCCACAGGGTTCAGTGTTAATCAGTGAGACTCCCACAGGGATCAGTGTTAATCAGTGAGACTCCCATAGGGTTCAATGTTAATCAGTGAGACTCCCAAAGGGTTCAGTGTTAATCAGTGAGACTACCACAGGTTTCAGTGTTAATCAGTGAGACTCCCACAGGGTTCAGTGTTAATCAGTGAGACTCCCATAGGATTCAGTGTTAATCAGTGAGACTCCCATAGGGTTCAGTGTTAATCAGTGAGACTCCCATAGGGTTCAGTGTTAATCAGTGAGACTCCCATAGGGTTCAGTGTTAATCAGTGAGACTCCCATAGGGTTCAGTGTTAATCAGTGAGACTCCCATAGGGTTCAGTGTTAATCAGTGAGACTCCCATAGGGTTCAGTGTTATCCAGTGAGACTCCCACAGGTTTCAGTGTTAATCAGTGAGACTCCCATAGGGTTCAATGTTAATCAGTGAGACTCCCATAGGGTTCAGTGTTAATCAGTGATACTCCCATAGGGTTCAGTGTTAATCAGTGAGACTCCCATAGGGTTTAGTGTTAATCAATGAGACTCCCACAGGGTTCAGTATTAATCAGTGATACTCCCATAGGGTTCTGTGTTAATCAGTGAGACTCCCATAGGGTTCAGTGTTAATCAGTGAGACTCCCACAGGGTTCAGTGTTAATCAGTGAGACTCTCGTAGGGTTAAGTGTTAATCAGTGATAATCCCATAGGGTTCAGTGTTAATCAGTGCGACTCCCAGAGGGTTCAGTGTTAATCAGTGAGACTCCCACAGGGTTCAGTGTTAATCAGTGACACTCCCATAGTGTTCAGTGTTAATCAGTGAGACTCCTATAGGGTTCAGTGTTAATCAGTGAGACTCCCGTAGGGTTCAGAGTTAATCAGTGACACTCCCATAGTATTCAGTGTTAATCAGTGAGACTCCCACAGGGTTCAGTGTTAATCAGTGAGACTCCCACATAGTTCAGTGTTAATCAGTGAGACTCCCATTGGGTTCAGTGTTAATCAGTGAGACTCCCACAGGGTTCAGTGTCAATCAGTGAGACTCCCACAGGGTTCAGTGTTAATCAGTGAGACTCCCACAGCGTTCAGTGTTAATCAGTGAGACTCCCATTGGGTTCAATGTTAATCAGTGAGACTCCCACAGGGTTCAGTGTTAATCAGTGAGACTACCACAGGTTTCAGTGTTAATCAGTGAGACTCCCATAGGGTTCAGTGTTAATCAGTGAGACTCCCATAGGGTTCAGTGTTAATCAGTGAGACTCCCACAGGGTTCAGTGTTAATCAGTGAGACTCCCACAGGGTTCAGTGTTAATCAGTGAGACTCCCATAGGGTTCAATGTTAATCAGTGAGACTCCCACAGGGTTCAGTGTTAATCAGTGAGACTACCACAGGTTTCAGTGTTAATCAGTGAGACTCCCATAGGGTTCAGTGTTAATCAGTGAGACTCCCATAGGGTTCAGTGTTAATCAGTGAGACTCCCACAGGGTTCAGTGTTAATCAGTGAGACTCCCACAGGGTTCAGTGTTAATCAGTGAGACTCCCATAGGGTTCAATGTTAATCAGTGAGACTCCCATAGGGTTCAATGTTAATCAGTGAGACTCCCATAGGGTTCAGTGTTAATCAGTGAGACTCCCATAGGGTTCAGTGTTATCCAGTGAGACTCCCACAGGTTTCAGTGTTAATCAGTGAGACTCCCATAGGGTTCAATGTTAATCAGTGAGACTCCCATAGGGTTCAGTGTTAATCAGTGAGACTCCCACAGGGTTCAGTGTTAATCAATGAGACTCCCACAGGGTTCAGTATTAATCAGTGATACTCCCATAGGGTTCAGTGTTAATCAGTGAGACTCCCACAGGGTTCAGTGTTAATCAATGAGACTCCCACAGGGTTCAGTATTAATCAGTGAGACTCCCATAGGGTTCAGTGTTAATCAGTGAGACTCCCACAGGGTTCAGTGTTAATCAATGAGACTCCCACAGGGTTCAGTATTAATCAGTGAGACTCCCATAGGGTTCAGTGTTAATCAGTGAGACTCCCACAGGGTTCAGTGTTAATCAGTGAGACTCCCACAGGGTTCAGTGTTAATCAGTGAGACTCCCATAGGGTTCAATGTTAATCAGTGAGACTCCCACAGGGTGCAGTGTTAATCAGTGAGACTACCACAGGTTTCAGTGTTAATCAGTGAGACTCCCACAGGGTTCAGTGTTAATCAGTGAGACTCCCATAGGGTTCAGTGTTAATCAGTGAGACTCCCATAGGGTTCAGTGTTAATCAGTGAGACTCCCATAGGGTTCAGTGTTAATCAGTGAGACTCCCATAGGGTTCAGTGTTAATCAGTGAGACTCCCATAGGGTTCAGTGTTAATCAGTGAGACTCCCATAGGGTTCAGTGTTAATCAGTGAGACTCCCATAGGGTTCAGTGTTATCCAGTGAGACTCCCACAGGTTTCAGTGTTAATCAGTGAGACTCCCATAGGGTTCAATGTTAATCAGTGAGACACCCATAGGGTTCAGTGTTAATCAGTGAGACTCCCACAGGGTTCAGTGTTAATCAACGAGACTCCCACAGGGTTCAGTATTAATCAGTGATACTCCCATAGGGTTCAGTGTTAATCAGTGAGACTCCCATAGGGTTCAGTGTTAATCAGTGAGACTCCCACAGGGTTCAGTGTTAATCAGTGAGACTCCCGTAGGGTTACGTGTTAATCAGTGATACTCCCATAGGGTTCAGTGTTAATCAGTGCGACTCCCAGAGGGTTCAGTGTTAATCAGTGAGACTCCCACAGGGTTCAGTGTTAATCAGTGACACTCCCATAGTGTTCAGTGTTAATCAGTGAGACTCCTATAGGGTTCAGTGTTAATCAGTGAGACTCCCGTAGGGTTCAGAGTTAATCAGTGACACTCCCATAGTATTCAGTGTTAATCAGTGAGACTCCCACAGGGTTCAGTGTTAATCAGTGAGACTCCCACATAGTTCAGTGTTAATCAGTGAGACTCCCATTGGGTTCAGTGTTAATCAGTGAGACTCCCACAGGGTTCAGTGTCAATCAGTGAGACTCCCACAGGGTTCAGTGTTAATCAGTGAGACTCCCACAGCGTTCAGTGTTAATCAGTGAGACTCCCATAGGGTTCAATGTTAATCAGTGAGACTCCCACAGGGTTCAGTGTTAATCAGTGAGACTACCACAGGTTTCAGTGTTAATCAGTGAGACTCCCATAGGGTTCAGTGTTGATCAGTGAGACTCCCATAGGGTTCAGTGTTAATCAGTGAGACTCCCACAGGGTTCAGTGTTAATCAGTGAGACTCCCACAGGGTTCAGTGTTAATCAGTGAGACTCCCATAGGGTTCAATGTTAATCAGTGAGACTCCCACAGGGTTCAGTGTTAATCAGTGAGACTACCACAGGTTTCATTGTTAATCAGTGAGACTCCCATAGGGTTCAGTGTTAATCAGTGAGACTCCCATTGGGTTCAGTGTTAATCAGTGAGACTCCCACAGGGTTCAGTGTTAATCAGTGAGACTCCCACAGGGTTCAGTGTTAATCAGTGAGACTCCCATAGGGTTCAGTGTTAATCAGTGAGACTCCCATAGGGTTCAGTGTTAACCAGTGAGACTCCCATAGGGTTCAGTGTTAATCAGTGAGACTCCCATAGGGTTCAGTGTTATCCAGTGAGACTCCCACAGGTTTCAGTGTTAATCAGTGAGACTCCCATAGGGTTCAATGTTAATCAATGAGACTCCCATAGGGTTCAGTGTTAATCAGTGAGACTCCCACAGGGTTCAGTGTTAATCAATGAGACTCCCACAGGGTTCAGTATTAATCAGTGATACTCCCATAGGGTTCAGTGTTAATCAGTCAGACTCCCACAGGGTTCAGTGTTAATCAATGCGACTCCCACAGGGTTCAGTATTAATCAGTGATACTCCCATAGGGTTCAGTGTTAATCAGTGAGACTCCCATAGGGTTCAGTGTTAATCAGTGAGACTCCCACAGGGTTCAGTGTTAATCAGTGAGACTCCCATAGGGTTAAGTGTTAATCAGTGATACTCCCATAGGGTTCAGTGTTGATCAGTGCGACTCCCAGAGGGTTCAGTGTTAATCAGTGAGACTCCCAGAGGGTTCAGTGTTAATCAGTGAGACTCCCACAGGGTTCAGTGTTAATCAGTGACACTCCCATAGTGTTCAGTTTTAATCAGTGAGACTCCTATAGGGTTCAGTGTTAATCAGTGAGACTCCCGTAGGGTTCAGAGTTAATCAGTGACACTCCCATAGTGTTCATTGTTAATCAGTGAGACTCCCACAGGGTTCAGTTTTAATCAGTGAGACTCCAATAGGGTTCAGTGTTAATCAGTGACATGCCCATAGTGTTCAGTGTTAATCAGTGAGACTCAAATTGGGTTCAGTGTTAATCAGTGAGACTCCCACAGGGTTCAGTGTTAATCAGTGAGACTACCACAGGTTTCAGTGTTAATCAGTGAGACTCCCATAGGGTTCAGTGTTAATCAGTGAGACTCCCATAGGGTTCAGTGTTAATCAGTGAGACTCCCATAGGGTTCAGTGTTAATCAGTGAGACTCCCATAGGGTTCAGTGTTATCCAGTGAGACTCCCACAGGTTTCAGTGTTAATCAGTGAGACTCCCATAGGGTTCAATGTTAATCAGTGACACTCCCATAGGGTTCAGTGTTAATCAGTGAGACTCCCACAGGGTTCAGTGTTAATCAATGAGACTCCCACAGGGTTCAGTATTAATCAGTGATACTCCCATAGGGTTCAGTGTTAATCAGTGAGACTCCCATAGGGTTCAGTGTTAATCAGTGAGACTCCCATAGGGTTCAGTGTTAATAAGTGAGACTCCCATAGGGTTCAGTGTTAATCAGTGAGACTCCCACAGTGTTCAGTGTTAATCAGTGAGACTCCCACAGGGTTCAGTGTTAATCAGTGAGACTCCCACAGTTTTCAGTGTTAATCAGTGAGACTCCCACAGGGTTCAGTGTTAATCAGTGAGACTCCCACAGGGCTCAGTGTTAATCAGTGAGAAACCCACAGGGCTCAGTGTTAATCAGTGAGACTTCCATAGGGTTCAGTGTTAATCAGTGAGACTCCCACAGGGTTCAGTGTTAATCAGTGAGACTCCCACATAGTTCAGTGTTAATCAGTGAGACTCCCATTGGGTTCAGTGTTAATCAGTGAGACTCCCACAGGGTTCAGTGTTAATCAGTGAGACTCCCACAGGGTTCAGTGTTAATCAGTGAGACTCCCACAGCTTGCAGTGTTAATCAGTGAGACTCCCATAGGGTTCAATGTTAATCAGTGAGACTCCCAGAGGGTTCAGTGTTAATCAGTGAGAATACCACAGGTTTCAGTGTTAATCAGTGAGACTCCCATAGGGTTCAGTGTTTATCAGTGAGACTCCCATAGGGTTCAGTGTTAATCAGTGAGACTCCCACAGGGTTCAGTGTTAATCAGTGAGACTCCCACAGGGCTCAGTGTTAATCAGTGAGACTCCCATAGGGTTCAGTGTTAATCAGTGAGACTCCCATAGGGTTCAGTGTTAATCAGTGAGACTCCCATAGGGTTCAGTGTTAATCAGTGAGACTCCCACAGGGTTCAGAGTTAATCAGTGAGACTCCCACAGGGATCAGTGTTAATCAGTGAGACTCCCATAGGGTTCAATGTTAATCAGTGAGACTCCCAAAGGGTTCAGTGTTAATCAGTGAGACTACCACAGGTTTCAGTGTTAATCAGTGAGACTCCCACAGGGTTCAATGTTAATCAGTGAGACTCCCATAGGGTTCAGTGTTAATCAGTGAGACTCCCGTAGGGATCAGAGTTAATCAGTGACACTCCCATAGGGTTCAGTGTTAATCAGTGAGACTCCCAAAGGGTTCAGTGTTAATCAGTGAGACTCCCATAGGGTTCAGTGTTAATCAGTGAGACTCCCACAGGTTTCAGTGTTAATCAGTGAGACTCCCACAGTTTTCAGTGTTAATCAGTGAAACTCCTATAGGGTTCAGTGTTAATCAGTGAGACTCCCGTAGGGTTCAGAGTTAATCAGTGACACTCCCATAGTGTTCAGTGTTAATCAGTGAGACTCCCACAGGGTTCAGTTTTAATCAGTGAGAATCCAATAGGGTTCAGTGTTAATCAGTGACATGCCCATAGTGTTCAGTGTTAATCAGTGAGACTCAAATTGGGTTCAGTGTTAATCAGTGAGACTCCCACAGGGTTCAGTGTTAATCAGTGAGACTACCACAGGTTTCAGTGTTAATCAGTGAGACTCCCATAGGGTTCAGTGTTAATCAGTGAGACTCCCATAGGGTTCAGTGTTAATCAGTGAGACTCCCATAGGGTTCAGTGTTAATCAGTGAGACTCCCATAGGGTTCAGTGTTATCCAGTGAGACTCCCACAGGTTTCAGTGTTAATCAGTGAGACTCCCATAGGGTTCAATGTTAATCAGTGACACTCCCATAGGGTTCAGTGTTAATCAGTGAGACTCCCACAGGGTTCAGTGTTAATCAATGAGACTCCCACAGGGTTCAGTATTAATCAGTGATACTCCCATAGGGTTCAGTGTTAATCAGTGAGACTCCCATAGGGTTCAGTGTTAATCAGTGAGACTCCCATAGGGTTCAGTGTTAATAAGTGAGACTCCCATAGGGTTCAGTGTTAATCAGTGAGACTCCCACAGTGTTCAGTGTTAATCAGTGAGACTCCCACAGGGTTCAGTGTTAATCAGTGAGACTCCCACAGTTTTCAGTGTTAATCAGTGAGACTCCCACAGGGTTCAGTGTTAATCAGTGAGACTCCCACAGGGCTCAGTGTTAATCAGTGAGAAACCCACAGGGCTCAGTGTTAATCAGTGAGACTTCCATAGGGTTCAGTGTTAATCAGTGAGACTCCCACAGGGTTCAGTGTTAATCAGTGAGACTCCCACAGGGTTCAGTGTTAATCAGTGAGACTCCCACAGGGATCAGTGTTAATCAGTGAGACTCCCATAGGGTTCAATGTTAATCAGTGAGACTCCCAAAGGGTTCAGTGTTAATCAGTGAGACTACCACAGGTTTCAGTGTTAATCAGTGAGACTCCCACAGGGTTCAGTGTTAATCAGTGAGACTCCCATAGGATTCAGTGTTAATCAGTGAGACTCCCATAGGGTTCAGTGTTAATCAGTGAGACTCCCATAGGGTTCAGTGTTAATCAGTGAGACTCCCATAGGGTTCAGTGTTAATCAGTGAGACTCCCATAGGGTTCAGTGTTAATCAGTGAGACTCCCATAGGGTTCAGTGTTAATCAGTGAGACTCCCATAGGGTTCAGTGTTATCCAGTGAGACTCCCACAGGTTTCAGTGTTAATCAGTGAGACTCCCATAGGGTTCAATGTTAATCAGTGAGACTCCCATAGGGTTCAGTGTTAATCAGTGATACTCCCATAGGGTTCAGTGTTAATCAGTGAGACTCCCACAGGGTTTAGTGTTAATCAATGAGACTCCCACAGGGTTCAGTATTAATCAGTGATACTCCCATAGGGTTCAGTGTTAATCAGTGAGACTCCCATAGGGTTCAGTGTTAATCAGTGAGACTCCCACAGGGTTCAGTGTTAATCAGTGAGACTCTCGTAGGGTTAAGTGTTAATCAGTGATACTCCCATAGGGTTCAGTGTTAATCAGTGCGACTCCCAGAGGGTTCAGTGTTAATCAGTGAGACTCCCACAGGGTTCAGTGTTAATCAGTGACACTCCCATAGTGTTCAGTGTTAATCAGTGAGACTCCTATAGGGTTCAGTGTTAATCAGTGAGACTCCCGTAGGGTTCAGAGTTAATCAGTGACACTCCCATAGTATTCAGTGTTAATCAGTGAGACTCCCACAGGGTTCAGTGTTAATCAGTGAGACTCCCACATAGTTCAGTGTTAATCAGTGAGACTCCCATTGGGTTCAGTGTTAATCAGTGAGACTCCCACAGGGTTCAGTGTCAATCAGTGAGACTCCCACAGGGTTCAGTGTTAATCAGTGAGACTCCCACAGCGTTCAGTGTTAATCAGTGATACTCCCATAGGGTTCAGTGTTAATCAGTGAGACTCCCACAGGGTTTAGTGTTAATCAATGAGACTCCCACAGGGTTCAGTATTAATCAGTGATACTCCCATAGGGTTCAGTGTTAATCAGTGAGACTCCCATAGGGTTCAGTGTTAATCAGTGAGACTCCCACAGGGTTCAGTGTTAATCAGTGAGACTCTCGTAGGGTTAAGTGTTAATCAGTGATACTCCCATAGGGTTCAGTGTTAATCAGTGCGACTCCCAGAGGGTTCAGTGTTAATCAGTGAGACTCCCACAGGGTTCAGTGTTAATCAGTGACACTCCCATAGTGTTCAGTGTTAATCAGTGAGACTCCTATAGGGTTCAGTGTTAATCAGTGAGACTCCCATAGGGTTCAGAGTTAATCAGTGACACTCCCATAGTATTCAGTGTTAATCAGTGAGACTCCCACAGGGTTCAGTGTTAATCAGTGAGACTCCCACATAGTTCAGTGTTAATCAGTGAGACTCCCACAGGGTTCAGTGTCAATCAGTGAGACTCCCACAGGGTTCAGTGTTAATCAGTGAGACTCCCACAGCATTCAGTGTTAATCAGTGAGACTCCCATTGGGTTCAATGTTAATCAGTGAGACTCCCACAGGGTTCAGTGTTAATCAGTGAGACTACCACAGGTTTCAGTGTTAATCAGTGAGACTCCCATAGGGTTCAGTGTTAATCAGTGAGACTCCCATAGGGTTCAGTGTTAATCAGTGAGACTCCCACAGGGTTCAGTGTTAATCAGTGAGACTCCCACAGGGTTCAGTGTTAATCAGTGAGACTCCCATAGGGTTCAATGTTAATCAGTGAGACTCCCACAGGGTTCAGTGTTAATCAGTGAGACTACCACAGGTTTCAGTGTTAATCAGTGAGACTCCCATAGGGTTCAGTGTTAATCAGTGAGACTCCCATAGGGTTCAGTGTTAAACAGTGAGACTCCCACAGGGTTCAGTGTTAATCAATGAGACTCCCACAGGGTTCAGTATTAATCAGTGATACTCCCATAGGGTTCAGTGTTAATCAGTGAGACTCCCACAGGGTTCAGTGTTAATCAATGAGACTCCCACAGGGTTCAGTATTAATCAGTGAGACTCCCATAGGGTTCAGTGTTAATCAGTGAGACTCCCACAGGGTTCAGTGTTAATCAGTGAGACTCCCACAGGGTTCAGTGTTAATCAGTGAGACTCCCATAGGGTTCAATGTTAATCAGTGAGACTCCCACAGGGTGCAGTGTTAATCAGTGAGACTACCACAGGTTTCAGTGTTAATCAGTGAGACTCCCACAGGGTTCAGTGTTAATCAGTGAGACTCCCATAGGGTTCAGTGTTAATCAGTGAGACTCCCATAGGGTTCAGTATTAATCAGTGATACTCCCATAGGGTTCAGTGTTAATCAGTGAGACTCCCATAGGGTTCAGTGTTAATCAGTGAGACTCCCACAGGGTTCAGTGTTAATCAGTGAGACTCCCATAGGGTTAAGTGTTAATCAGTGATACTCCCATAGGGTTCAGTGTTGATCAGTGCGACTCCCAGAGGGTTCAGTGTTAATCAGTGAGACTCCCACAGGGTTCAGTGTTAATCAGTGACACTCCCATAATGTTCAGTGTTAATCAGTGAGACTCCTATAGGGTTCAGTGTTAATCAGTGAGACTCCCGTAGGGTTCAGAGTTAATCAGTGACACTCCCATAGTATTCAGTGTTAATCAGTGAGACTCCCACAGGGTTCAGTGTTAATCAGTGAGACTCCCACATAGTTCAGTGTTAATCAGTGAGACTCCCATTGGGTTCAGTGTTAATCAGTGAGACTCCCACAGGGTTCAGTGTCAATCAGTGAGACTCCCACAGGGTTCAGTGTTAATCAGTGAGACTCCCACAGCGTTCAGTGTTAATCAGTGAGACTCCCATAGGGTTCAATGTTAATCAGTGAGACTCCCACAGGGTTCAGTGTTAATCAGTGAGAATACCATAGGTTTCAGTGTTAATCAGTGAGACTCCCATAGGGTTCAGTGTTAATCAGTGAGACTCCCATAGGGTTCAGTGTTAATCAGTGAGACTCCCACAGGGTTCAGTGTTAATCAGTGAGACTCCCGTAGGGTTCAGAGTTAATCAGTGACACTCCCATAGTATTCAGTGTTAATCAGTGAGACTCCCACAGGGTTCAGTGTTAATCAGTGAGACTCCCACATAGTTCAGTGTTAATCAGTGACACTCCCATAGTATTCAGTGTTAATCAGTGAGACTCCCACAGGGTTCAGTGTTAATCAGTGAGACTCCCACATAGTTCAGTGTTAATCAGTGAGACTCCCATTGGGTTCAGTGTTAATCAGTGAGACTCCCACAGGGTTCAGTGTCAATCAGTGAGACTCCCACAGGGTTCAGTGTTAATCAGTGAGACTCCCACAGCGTTCAGTGTTAATCAGTGAGACTCCCATAGGGTTCAATGTTAATCAGTGAGACTCCCACAGGGTTCAGTGTTAATCAGTGAGACTACCACAGGTTTCAGTGTTAATCAGTGAGACTCCCATAGGGTTCAGTGTTGATCAGTGAGACTCCCATAGGGTTCAGTGTTAATCAGTGAGACTCCCACAGGGTTCAGTGTTAATCAGTGAGACTCCCACAGGGTTCAGTGTTAATCAGTGAGACTCCCATAGGGTTCAATGTTAATCAGTGAGACTCCCACAGGGTTCAGTGTTAATCAGTGAGACTACCACAGGTTTCATTGTTAATCAGTGAGACTCCCATAGGGTTCAGTGTTAATCAGTGAGACTCCCATTGGGTTCAGTGTTAATCAGTGAGACTCCCACAGGGTTCAGTGTTAATCAGTGAGACTCCCACAGGGTTCAGTGTTAATCAGTGAGACTCCCATAGGGTTCAGTGTTAATCAGTGAGACTCCCATAGGGTTCAGTGTTAACCAGTGAGACTCCCATAGGGTTCAGTGTTAATCAGTGAGACTCCCATAGGGTTCAGTGTTATCCAGTGAGACTCCCACAGGTTTCAGTGTTAATCAGTGAGACTCCCATAGGGTTCAATGTTAATCAATGAGACTCCCATAGGGTTCAGTGTTAATCAGTGAGACTCCCACAGGGTTCAGTGTTAATCAATGAGACTCCCACAGGGTTCAGTATTAATCAGTGATACTCCCATAGGGTTCAGTGTTAATCAGTCAGACTCCCACAGGGTTCAGTGTTAATCAATGAGACTCCCACAGGGTTCAGTATTAATCAGTGATACTCCCATAGGGTTCAGTGTTAATCAGTGAGACTCCCATAGGGTTCAGTGTTAATCAGTGAGACTCCCACAGGGTTCAGTGTTAATCAGTGAGACTCCCATAGGGTTAAGTGTTAATCAGTGATACTCCCATAGGGTTCAGTGTTGATCAGTGCGACTCCCAGAGGGTTCAGTGTTAATCAGTGAGACTCCCACAGGGTTCAGTGTTAATCAGTGACACTCCCATAATGTTCAGTGTTAATCAGTGAGACTCCTATAGGGTTCAGTGTTAATCAGTGAGACTCCCGTAGGGTTCAGAGTTAATCAGTGACACTCCCATAGTATTCAGTGTTAATCAGTGAGACTCCCACAGGGTTCAGTGTTAATCAGTGAGACTCCCACATAGTTCAGTGTTAATCAGTGAGACTCCCATTGGGTTCAGTGTTAATCAGTGAGACTCCCACAGGGTTCAGTGTCAATCAGTGAGACTCCCACAGGGTTCAGTGTTAATCAGTGAGACTCCCACAGCGTTCAGTGTTAATCAGTGAGACTCCCATAGGGTTCAATGTTAATCAGTGAGACTCCCACAGGGTTCAGTGTTAATCAGTGAGAATAACATAGGTTTCAGTGTTAATCAGTGAGACTCCCATAGGGTTCAGTGTTAATCAGTGAGACTCCCATAGGGTTCAGTGTTAATCAGTGAGACTCCCACAGGGTTCAGTGTTAATCAGTGAGACTCCCGTAGGGTTCAGAGTTAATCAGTGACACTCCCATAGTATTCAGTGTTAATCAGTGAGACTCCCACAGGGTTCAGTGTTAATCAGTGAGACTCCCACATAGTTCAGTGTTAATCAGTGAGACTCCCATTGGGTTCAGTGTTAATCAGTGAGACTCCCACAGGGTTCAGTGTCAATCAGTGAGACTCCCACAGGGTTCAGTGTTAATCAGTGAGACTCCCACAGCGTTCAGTTTTAATCAGTGAGACTCCCATAGGGTTCAATGTTAATCAGTGAGACTCCCACAGGGTTCAGTGTTAATCAGTGAGACTACCACAGGTTTCAGTGTTAATCAGTGAGACTCCCATAGGGTTCAGTGTTGATCAGTGAGACTCCCATAGGGTTCAGTGTTAATCAGTGAGACTCCCACAGGGTTCAGTGTTAATCAGTGAGACTCCCACAGGGTTCAGTGTTAATCAGTGAGACTCCCATAGGGTTCAATGTTAATCAGTGAGACTCCCACAGGGTTCAGTGTTAATCAGTGAGACTACCACAGGTTTCATTGTTAATCAGTGAGACTCCCACAGTGTTCAGTGTTAATCAGTGAGACTCCCACAGTGTTCAATGTTAATCAGTGAGACTCCCATAGGGTTCAGTGTTAATCAGTGAGACTCCCACAGGGTTCAGTGTTAATCAGTGAGACTCCCATAGGGTTCAGTGTTAATCAGTGAGACTCCCATAGGGTTCAGTGTTAACCAGTGAGACTCCCATAGGGTTCAGTGTTAATCAGTGAGACTCCCATAGGGTTCAGTGTTATCCAGTGAGACTCCCACAGGTTTCAGTGTTAATCAGTGAGACTCCCATAGGGTTCAATGTTAATCAATGAGACTCCCATAGGGTTCAGTGTTAATCAGTGAGACTCCCACAGGGTTCAGTGTTAATCAATGAGACTCCCACAGGGTTCAGTATTAATCAGTGATACTCCCATAGGGTTCAGTGTTAATCAGTCAGACTCCCACAGGGTTCAGTGTTAATCAATGAGACTCCCACAGGGTTCAGTATTAATCAGTGATACTCCCATAGGGTTCAGTGTTAATCAGTGAGACTCCCATAGGGTTCAGTGTTAATCAGTGAGACTCCCACAGGGTTAAGTGTTAATCAGTGATACTCCCATAGGGTTCAGTGTTGATCAGTGCGACTCCCAGAGGGTTCAGTGTTAATCAGTGAGACTCCCACAGGGTTCAGTGTTAATCAGTGACACTCCCATAATGTTCAGTGTTAATCAGTGAGACTCCTATAGGGTTCAGTGTTAATCAGTGAGACTCCCGTAGGGTTCAGAGTTAATCAGTGACACTCCCATAGTATTCAGTGTTAATCAGTGAGACTCCCACAGGGTTCAGTGTTAATCAGTGAGACTCCCACATAGTTCAGTGTTAATCAGTGAAACTCCCAATGGGTTCAGTGTTAATCAGTGAGACTCCCACAGGGTTCAGTGTCAATCAGTGAGACTCCCACAGGGTTCAGTGTTAATCAGTGAGACTCCCACAGCGTTCAGTGTTAATCAGTGAGACTCCCATAGGGTTCAATGTTAATCAGTGAGACTCCCACAGGGTTCAGTGTTAATCAGTGAGAATACCATAGGTTTCAGTGTTAATCAGTGAGACTCCCATAGGGTTCAGTGTTAATCAGTGAGACTCCCATAGGGTTCAGTGTTAATCAGTGAGACTCCCACAGGGTTCAGTGTTAATCAGTGAGACTCCCGTAGGGTTCAGAGTTAATCAGTGACACTCCCATAGTATTCAGTGTTAATCAGTGAGACTCCCACAGGGTTCAGTGTTAATCAGTGAGACTCCCACATAGTTCAGTGTTAATCAGTGAGACTCCCATTGGGTTCAGTGTTAATCAGTGAGACTCCCACAGGGTTCAGTGTTAATCAGTGACACTCCCATAGTGTTCAGTGTTAATCAGTGAGACTCCTATAGGGTTCAGTGTTAATCAGTGAGACTCCCGTAGGGTTCAGAGTTAATCAGTGACACTCCCATAGTATTCAGTGTTAATCAGTGAGACTCCCACAGGGTTCAGTGTTAATCAGTGAGACTCCCACATAGTTCAGTGTTAATCAGTGAGACTCCCATTGGGTTCAGTGTTAATCAGTGAGACTCCCACAGGGTTCAGTGTCAATCAGTGAGACTCCCACAGGGTTCAGTGTTAATCAGTGAGACTCCCACAGCGTTCAGTGTTAATCAGTGAGACTCCCATAGGGTTCAATGTTAATCAGTGAGACTCCCACAGGGTTCAGTGTTAATCAGTGAGACTACCACAGGTTTCAGTGTTAATCAGTGAGACTCCCATAGGGTTCAGTGTTGATCAGTGAGACTCCCATAGGGTTCAGTGTTAATCAGTGAGACTCCCACAGGGTTCAGTGTTAATCAGTGAGACTCCCACAGGGTTCAGTGTTAATCAGTGAGACTCCCATAGGGTTCAATGTTAATCAGTGAGACTCCCACAGGGTTCAGTGTTAATCAGTGAGACTACCACAGGTTTCATTGTTAATCAGTGAGACTCCCATAGGGTTCAGTGTTAATCAGTGAGACTCCCATTGGGTTCAGTGTTAATCAGTGAGACTCCCACAGGGTTCAGTGTTAATCAGTGAGACTCCCACAGGGTTCAGTGTTAATCAGTGAGACTCCCATAGGGTTCAGTGTTAATCAGTGAGACTCCCATAGGGTTCAGTGTTAACCAGTGAGACTCCCATAGGGTTCAGTGTTAATCAGTGAGACTCCCATAGGGTTCAGTGTTATCCAGTGAGACTCCCACAGGTTTCAGTGTTAATCAGTGAGACTCCCATAGGGTTCAATGTTAATCAATGAGACTCCCATAGGGTTCAGTGTTAATCAGTGAGACTCCCACAGGGTTCAGTGTTAATCAATGAGACTCCCACAGGGTTCAGTATTAATCAGTGATACTCCCATAGGGTTCAGTGTTAATCAGTCAGACTCCCACAGGGTTCAGTGTTAATCAATGAGACTCCCACAGGGTTCAGTATTAATCAGTGATACTCCCATAGGGTTCAGTGTTAATCAGTGAGACTCCCATAGGGTTCAGTGTTAATCAGTGAGACTCCCACAGGGTTCAGTGTTAATCAGTGAGACTCCCATAGGGTTAAGTGTTAATCAGTGATACTCCCATAGGGTTCAGTGTTAATCAGTGAGACTCCCACAGGGTTCAGTGTTAATCAGTGACACTCCCATAATGTTCAGTGTTAATCAGTGAGACTCCTATAGGGTTCAGTGTTAATCAGTGAGACTCCCGTAGGGTTCAGAGTTAATCAGTGACACTCCCATAGTATTCAGTGTTAATCAGTGAGACTCCCACAGGGTTCAGTGTTAATCAGTGAGACTCCCACATAGTTCAGTGTTAATCAGTGAGACTCCCATTGGGTTCAGTGTTAATCAGTGAGACTCCCACAGGGTTCAGTGTCAATCAGTGAGACTCCCACAGGGTTCAGTGTTAATCAGTGAGACTCCCACAGCGTTCAGTGTTAATCAGTGAGACTCCCATAGGGTTCAATGTTAATCAGTGAGACTCCCACAGGGTTCAGTGTTAATCAGTGAGAATACCATAGGTTTCAGTGTTAATCAGTGAGACTCCCATAGGGTTCAGTGTTAATCAGTGAGACTCCCATAGGGTTCAGTGTTAATCAGTGAGACTCCCACAGGGTTCAGTGTTAATCAGTGAGACTCCCGTAGGGTTCAGAGTTAATCAGTGACACTCCCATAGTATTCAGTGTTAATCAGTGAGACTCCCACAGGGTTCAGTGTTAATCAGTGAGACTCCCACATAGTTCAGTGTTAATCAGTGAGACTCCCATTGGGTTCAGTGTTAATCAGTGAGACTCCCACAGGGTTCAGTGTCAATCAGTGAGACTCCCACAGGGTTCAGTGTTAATCAGTGAGACTCCCACAGCGTTCAGTGTTAATCAGTGAGACTCCCATAGGGTTCAATGTTAATCAGTGAGACTCCCACAGGGTTCAGTGTTAATCAGTGAGACTACCACAGGTTTCAGTGTTAATCAGTGAGACTCCCATAGGGTTCAGTGTTGATCAGTGAGACTCCCACAGGGTTCAGTGTTAATCAGTGAGACTCCCACAGGGTTCAGTGTTAATCAGTGAGACTCCCATAGGGTTCAATGTTAATCAGTGAGACTCCCACAGGGTTCAGTGTTAATCAGTGAGACTACCACAGGTTTCATTGTTAATCAGTGAGACTCCCATAGGGTTCAGTGTTAATCAGTGAGACTCCCATAGGGTTCAGTGTTAATCAGTGAGACTCCCACAGGGTTCAGTGTTAATCAGTGAGACTCCCACAGGGTTCAGTGTTAATCAGTGAGACTCCCATAGGGTTCAGTGTTAATCAGTGAGACTCCCATAGGGTTCAGTGTTAACCAGTGAGACTCCCATAGGGTTCAGTGTTAATCAGTGAGACTCCCATAGGGTTCAGTGTTATCCAGTGAGACTCCCACAGGTTTCAGTGTTAATCAGTGAGACTCCCATAGGGTTCAATGTTAATCAATGAGACTCCCATAGGGTTCAGTGTTAATCAGTGAGACTCCCACAGGGTTCAGTGTTAATCAATGAGACTCCCACAGGGTTCAGTATTAATCAGTGATACTCCCATAGGGTTCAGTGTTAATCAGTCAGACTCCCACAGGGTTCAGTGTTAATCAATGAGACTCCCACAGGGTTCAGTATTAATCAGTGATACTCCCATAGGGTTCAGTGTTAATCAGTGAGACTCCCATAGGGTTCAGTGTTAATCAGTGAGACTCCCACAGGGTTCAGTGTTAATCAGTGAGACTCCCATAGGGTTAAGTGTTAATCAGTGATACTCCCATAGGGTTCAGTGTTGATCAGTGCGACTCCCAGAGGGTTCAGTGTTAATCAGTGAGACTCCCACAGGGTTCAGTGTTAATCAGTGACACTCCCATAATGTTCAGTGTTAATCAGTGAGACTCCTATAGGGTTCAGTGTTAATCAGTGAGACTCCCGTAGGGTTCAGAGTTAATCAGTGACACTCCCATAGTATTCAGTGTTAATCAGTGAGACTCCCACAGGGTTCAGTGTTAATCAGTGAGACTCCCACATAGTTCAGTGTTAATCAGTGAGACTCCCATTGGGTTCAGTGTTAATCAGTGAGACTCCCACAGGGTTCAGTGTCAATCAGTGAGACTCCCACAGGGTTCAGTGTTAATCAGTGAGACTCCCACAGCGTTCAGTGTTAATCAGTGAGACTCCCATAGGGTTCAATGTTAATCAGTGAGACTCCCACAGGGTTCAGTGTTAATCAGTGAGAATACCATAGGTTTCAGTGTTAATCAGTGAGACTCCCATAGGGTTCAGTGTTAATCAGTGAGACTCCCATAGGGTTCAGTGTTAATCAGTGAGACTCCCACAGGGTTCAGTGTTAATCAGTGAGACTCCCACAGGGTTCAGTGTTAATCAGTGAGACTCCCATAGGGTTCAATGTTAATCAGTGAGACTCCCACAGGGTTCAGTGTTAATCAGTGAGACTACCACAGGTTTCAGTGTTAATCAGTGAGACTCCCATAGGGTTCAGTGTTAATCAGTGAGACTCCCATAGGGTTCAGTGTTAATCAGTGAGACTCCCACAGGGTTCAGTGTTAATCAGTGAGACTCCCACAGGGTTCAGTGTTAATCAGTGAGACTCCCATAGGGTTCAGTGTTAATCAGTGAGACTCCCATAGGGTTCAGTGTTAATCAGTGAGACTCCCATAGGGTTCAGTGTTAATCAGTGAGACTCCCATAGGGTTCAGTGTTATCCAGTGAGACTCCCACAGGTTTCAGTGTTAATCAGTGAGACTCCCATAGGGTTCACTGTTAATCAGTGAGACTCCCATAGGGTTCAGTGTTAATCAGTGAGACTCCCACAGGGTTCAGTGTTAATCAATGAGACTCCCACAGGGTTCAGTATTAATCAGTGATACTCCCATAGGGTTCAGTGTTAATCAGTGAGACTCCCACAGGGTTCAGTGTTAATCAATGAGACTCCCACAGGGTTCAGTATTAATCAGTGATACTCCCATAGGGTTCAGTGTTAATCAGTGAGACTCCCATAGGGTTCAGTGTTAATCAATGCGACTCCCACAGGGTTCAGTGTTAATCAGTGAGACTCCCGTAGGGTTAAGTGTTAATCAGTGATACTCCCTTAGGGTTCAGTGTTAATCAGTGCGACTCCCAGAGGGTTCAGTGTTAATCAGTGAGACTCCCACAGGGTTCAGTGTTAATCAGTGACACTCCCATAGTGTTCAGTGTTAATCAGTGAGACTCCTATAGGGTTCAGTGTTAATCAGTGAGACTCCCGTAGGGTTCAGAGTTAATCAATGACACTCCCATAGTGTTCAGTGTTAATCAGTGAGACTCCCACAGGGTTCAGTCTTAATCAGTGAGACTCCAATAGGGTTCAGTGTTAATCAGTGACACGCCCATAGTGTTCAGTGTTAATCAGTGAGACTCCCATAGGGTTCAGTGTTAATCAGTGAGCCTCCCGTAGGGTTCAGAGTTAATCAGTGACACTCCCACAGGATGCAGTGTTAATCAGTGAGACTCAAATTGGGTTCAGTGTTAATCAGTGAGACTCCCACAGGGTTCAGTGTTAATTAGTGAGACTCCCACAGTTTTCAGTGTTAATCAGTGAGACTCCCACAGGGTTCAGTGTTAATCAATGAGACTCCCACAGGGCTCAGTGTTAATCAGTGAGACTCCAACAGGGCTCAGTGTTAATCAGTGAGACTCCCATAGGGTTCAGTGTTAATCAGTGAGACTCCCACAGGGTTCAGTGTTAATTAGTGAGACTCCCACAGGGTTCAGTGTTAATCAGTGAGACTCCCACAGGGTTCAGTGTTAATCAGTGAGACTCCCATAGGGTTCAGTGACAATCACTGAGACTCCCATAGGGTTCGGTGTTAATCAGTGAGACTCCCATAGGGTTCAGTGTTAATCAGTGAGGCTCCCACAGGGTTCAGTGACAATCACTGAGACTCCCATAGGGTTCACTGTTAATCAGTGAGACTCCCTAAGGGTTCAGTGTTAATCAGTGAGACTCCCAAACGGTTCAGTGTTAATCAGTGAGACTCCCGTAGCGTTCAGAGTTAATCATTGACACTCCCATAGGGTTCAGTGTTAATCAGTGAGACTCCCAAAGGGTTCAGTGTTAATCAGTGAGACTCCCATAGGGTTCAGTGTTAATCAGTGAGACTCCCACAGGTTTCAGTGTTAATCAGTGAGACTCCCACAGTTTTCAGTGTTAATCAGTGAAACTCCCATAGGGTTCAGTGTTAACCATTGAGACTCCCATAGGGTTCAGTGTTAATCAGTGAGACTCCCAGAGGGTTCAGTGTTAATCAGTGAGACTCCCGTAGGGTTCAGAGTTAATCAGTGACACTCCCACAGGATGCAGTGTTAATCAGTGAGACTCAAATTGGGTTCAGTGTTAATCAGTGAGACTCCCACAGGGTTCAGTGTTAATTAGTGAGACTCCCACAGTTTTCAGTGTTAATCAGTGAGACTCCCACAGGGTTCAGTGTTAATCAATGAGACTCCCACAGGGCTCAGTGTTAATCAGTGAGACTCCCACAGGGCTCAGTGTTAATCAGTGAGACTCCCATAGGGTTCAGTGTTAATCAGTGAGACTCCCACAGGGTTCAGTGTTAATTAGTGAGACTCCCACAGGGTTCAGTGTTAATCAGTGAGACTCCCACAGGGTTCAGTGTTAATCAGTGACACTCCCACAGGATTCAGTGTTAATCAGTGAGACTCCCATAGGGTTCAGTGTTAATCAGTGAGACTCCCATAGGGTTCAGTGTTATCCAGTGAGACTCCCACAGGTTTCAGTGTTAATCAGTGAGACTCCCATAGGGTTCAATGTTAATCAATGAGACTCCCATAGGGTTCAGTGTTAATCAGTGAGACTCCCACAGGGTTCAGTGTTAATCAATGAGACTCCCACAGGGTTCAGTATTAATCAGTGATACTCCCATAGGGTTCAGTGTTAATCAGTCAGACTCCCACAGGGTTCAGTGTTAATCAATGAGACTCCCACAGGGTTCAGTATTAATCAGTGATACTCCCATAGGGTTCAGTGTTAATCAGTGAGACTCCCATAGGGTTCAGTGTTAATCAGTGAGACTCCCACAGGGTTCAGTGTTAATCAGTGAGACTCCCATAGGGTTAAGTGTTAATCAGTGATACTCCCATAGGGTTCAGTGTTGATCAGTGCGACTCCCAGAGGGTTCAGTGTTAATCAGTGAGACTCCCACAGGGTTCAGTGTTAATCAGTGACACTCCCATAATGTTCAGTGTTAATCAGTGAGACTCCTATAGGGTTCAGTGTTAATCAGTGAGACTCCCGTAGGGTTCAGAGTTAATCAGTGACACTCCCATAGTATTCAGTGTTAATCAGTGAGACTCCCACAGGGTTCAGTGTTAATCAGTGAGACTCCCACATAGTTCAGTGTTAATCAGTGAGACTCCCATTGGGTTCAGTGTTAATCAGTGAGACTCCCACAGGGTTCAGTGTCAATCAGTGAGACTCCCACAGGGTTCAGTGTTAATCAGTGAGACTCCCACAGCGTTCAGTGTTAATCAGTGAGACTCCCATAGGGTTCAATGTTAATCAGTGAGACTCCCACAGGGTTCAGTGTTAATCAGTGAGAATACCATAGGTTTCAGTGTTAATCAGTGAGACTCCCATAGGGTTCAGTGTTAATCAGTGAGACTCCCATAGGGTTCAGTGTTAATCAGTGAGACTCCCACAGGGTTCAGTGTTAATCAGTGAGACTCCCACAGGGTTCAGTGTTAATCAGTGAGACTCCCATAGGGTTCAATGTTAATCAGTGAGACTCCCACAGGGTTCAGTGTTAATCAGTGAGACTACCACAGGTTTCAGTGTTAATCAGTGAGACTCCCATAGGGTTCAGTGTTAATCAGTGAGACTCCCATAGGGTTCAGTGTTAATCAGTGAGACTCCCACAGGGTTCAGTGTTAATCAGTGAGACTCCCACAGGGTTCAGTGTTAATCAGTGAGACTCCCATAGGGTTCAGTGTTAATCAGTGAGACTCCCATAGGGTTCAGTGTTAATCAGTGAGACTCCCATAGGGTTCAGTGTTAATCAGTGAGACTCCCATAGGGTTCAGTGTTATCCAGTGAGACTCCCACAGGTTTCAGTGTTAATCAGTGAGACTCCCATAGGGTTCACTGTTAATCAGTGAGACTCCCATAGGGTTCAGTGTTAATCAATGAGACTCCCACAGGGTTCAGTGTTAATCAATGAGACTCCCACAGGGTTCAGTATTAATCAGTGATACTCCCATAGGGTTCAGTGTTAATCAGTGAGACTCCCACAGGGTTCAGTGTTAATCAATGAGACTCCCACAGGGTTCAGTATTAATCAGTGATACTCCCATAGGGTTCAGTGTTAATCAGTGAGACTCCCATAGGGTTCAGTGTTAATCAATGCGACTCCCACAGGGTTCAGTGTTAATCAGTGAGACTCCCGTAGGGTTAAGTGTTAATCAGTGATACTCCCTTAGGGTTCAGTGTTAATCAGTGCGACTCCCAGAGGGTTCAGTGTTAATCAGTGAGACTCCCACAGGGTTCAGTGTTAATCAGTGACACTCCCATAGTGTTCAGTGTTAATCAGTGAGACTCCTATAGGGTTCAGTGTTAATCAGTGAGACTCCCGTAGGGTTCAGAGTTAATCAGTGACACTCCCATAGTGTTCAGTGTTAATCAGTGAGACTCCCACAGGGTTCAGTCTTAATCAGTGAGACTCCAATAGGGTTCAGTGTTAATCAGTGACACGCCCATAGTGTTCAGTGTTAATCAGTGAGACTCCCATAGGGTTCAGTGTTAATCAGTGAGCCTCCCGTAGGGTTCAGAGTTAATCAGTGACACTCCCACAGGATGCAGTGTTAATCAGTGAGACTCAAATTGGGTTCAGTGTTAATCAGTGAGACTCCCACAGGGTTCAGTGTTAATTAGTGAGACTCCCACAGTTTTCAGTGTTAATCAGTGAGACTCCCACAGGGTTCAGTGTTAATCAATGAGACTCCCACAGGGCTCAGTGTTAATCAGTGAGACTCCAACAGGGCTCAGTGTTAATCAGTGAGACTCCCATAGGGTTCAGTGTTAATCAGTGAGACTCCCACAGGGTTCAGTGTTAATTAGTGAGACTCCCACAGGGTTCAGTGTTAATCAGTGAGACTCCCACAGGGTTCAGTGTTAATCAGTGAGACTCCCATAGGGTTCAGTGACAATCACTGAGACTCCCATAGGGTTCGGTGTTAATCAGTGAGACTCCCATAGGGTTCAGTGTTAATCAGTGAGGCTCCCACAGGGTTCAGTGACAATCACTGAGACTCCCATAGGGTTCACTGTTAATCAGTGAGACTCCCTAAGGGTTCAGTGTTAATCAGTGAGACTCCCAAACGGTTCAGTGTTAATCAGTGAGACTCCCGTAGCGTTCAGAGTTAATCATTGACACTCCCATAGGGTTCAGTGTTAATCAGTGAGACTCCCAAAGGGTTCAGTGTTAATCAGTGAGACTCCCATAGGGTTCAGTGTTAATCAGTGAGACTCCCACAGGTTTCAGTGTTAATCAGTGAGACTCCCACAGTTTTCAGTGTTAATCAGTGAAACTCCCATAGGGTTCAGTGTTAACCATTGAGACTCCCATAGGGTTCAGTGTTAATCAGTGAGACTCCCAGAGGGTTCAGTGTTAATCAGTGAGACTCCCGTAGGGTTCAGAGTTAATCAGTGACACTCCCACAGGATGCAGTGTTAATCAGTGAGACTCAAATTGGGTTCAGTGTTAATCAGTGAGACTCCCACAGGGTTCAGTGTTAATTAGTGAGACTCCCACAGTTTTCAGTGTTAATCAGTGAGACTCCCACAGGGTTCAGTGTTAATCAATGAGACTCCCACAGGGCTCAGTGTTAATCAGTGAGACTCCCACAGGGCTCAGTGTTAATCAGTGAGACTCCCATAGGGTTCAGTGTTAATCAGTGAGACTCCCACAGGGTTCAGTGTTAATTAGTGAGACTCCCACAGGGTTCAGTGTTAATCAGTGAGACTCCCACAGGGTTCAGTGTTAATCAGTGGCACTCCCACAGGATTCAGTGTTAATCAGTGAGACTCCCATAGGGTTCGGTGTTAATCAGTGAGACTCCCATAGGGTTCAGTGTTAATCAGTGAGGCTCCCACAGGTTTCAGTGACAATCACTGAGACTCCCATAGGGTTCAGTGTTAATCAGTGAGACTCCCATAGGGTTCAGTGTTAATCAGTGAGACTCCCAAACGGTTCAGTGTTAATCAGTGAGACTCCCACAGGGTTCAGTGTCAATCAGTGAGACTCCCACAGGGTTCAGTGTTAATCAGTGAGACTCCCACAGCGTTCAGTGTTAATCAGTGAGACTCCCATAGGGTTCAATGTTAATCAGTGAGACTCCCACAGGGTTCAGTGTTAATCAGTGAGAATACCATAGGTTTCAGTGTTAATCAGTGAGACTCCCATAGGGTTCAGTGTTAATCAGTGAGACTCCCATAGGGTTCAGTGTTAATCAGTGAGACTCCCACAGGGTTCAGTATTAATCAGTGAGACTCCCGTAGGGTTCAGAGTTAATCAGTGACACTCCCATAGTATTCAGTGTTAATCAGTGAGACTCCCACAGGGTTCAGTGTTAATCAGTGAGACTCCCACATAGTTCAGTGTTAATCAGTGAGACTCCCATTGGGTTCAGTGTTAATCAGTGAGACTCCCACAGGGTTCAGTGTCAATCAGTGAGACTCCCACAGGGTTCAGTGTTAATCAGTGAGACTCCCACAGCGTTCAGTGTTAATCAGTGAGACTCCCATAGGGTTCAATGTTAATCAGTGAGACTCCCACAGGGTTCAGTGTTAATCAGTGAGACTACCACAGGTTTCAGTGTTAATCAGTGAGACTCCCATAGGGTTCAGTGTTGATCAGTGAGACTCCCATAGGGTTCAGTGTTAATCAGTGAGACTCCCACAGGGTTCAGTGTTAATCAGTGAGACTCCCACAGGGTTCAGTGTTAATCAGTGAGACTCCCATAGGGTTCAATGTTAATCAGTGAGACTCCCACAGGGTTCAGTGTTAATCAGTGAGACTACCACAGGTTTCATTGTTAATCAGTGAGACTCCCATAGGGTTCAGTGTTAATCAGTGAGACTCCCATAGGGTTCAGTGTTAATCAGTGAGACTCCCACAGGGTTCAGTGTTAATCAGTGAGACTCCCACAGGGTTCAGTGTTAATCAGTGAGACTCCCATAGGGTTCAGTGTTAATCAGTGAGACTCCCATAGGGTTCAGTGTTAACCAGTGAGACTCCCATAGGGTTCAGTGTTAATCAGTGAGACTCCCATAGGGTTCAGTGTTATCCAGTGAGACTCCCACAGGTTTCAGTGTTAATCAGTGAGACTCCCATAGGGTTCAATGTTAATCAATGAGACTCCCATAGGGTTCAGTGTTAATCAGTGAGACTCCCACAGGGTTCAGTGTTAATCAATGAGACTCCCACAGGGTTCAGTATTAATCAGTGATACTCCCATAGGGTTCAGTGTTAATCAGTCAGACTCCCACAGGGTTCAGTGTTAATCAATGAGACTCCCACAGGGTTCAGTATTAATCAGTGATACTCCCATAGGGTTCAGTGTTAATCAGTGAGACTCCCATAGGGTTCAGTGTTAATCAGTGAGACTCCCACAGGGTTCAGTGTTAATCAGTGAGACTCCCATAGGGTTAAGTGTTAATCAGTGATACTCCCATAGGGTTCAGTGTTGATCAGTGCGACTCCCAGAGGGTTCAGTGTTAATCAGTGAGACTCCCACAGGGTTCAGTGTTAATCAGTGACACTCCCATAATGTTCAGTGTTAATCAGTGAGACTCCTATAGGGTTCAGTGTTAATCAGTGAGACTCCCGTAGGGTTCAGAGTTAATCAGTGACACTCCCATAGTATTCAGTGTTAATCAGTGAGACTCCCACAGGGTTCAGTGTTAATCAGTGAGACTCCCACATAGTTCAGTGTTAATCAGTGAGACTCCCATTGGGTTCAGTGTTAATCAGTGAGACTCCCACAGGGTTCAGTGTCAATCAGTGAGACTCCCACAGGGTTCAGTGTTAATCAGTGAGACTCCCACAGCGTTCAGTGTTAATCAGTGAGACTCCCATAGGGTTCAATGTTAATCAGTGAGACTCCCACAGGGTTCAGTGTTAATCAGTGAGAATACCATAGGTTTCAGTGTTAATCAGTGAGACTCCCATAGGGTTCAGTGTTAATCAGTGAGACTCCCATAGGGTTCAGTGTTAATCAGTGAGACTCCCACAGGGTTCAGTGTTAATCAGTGAGACTCCCACAGGGTTCAGTGTTAATCAGTGAGACTCCCATAGGGTTCAATGTTAATCAGTGAGACTCCCACAGGGTTCAGTGTTAATCAGTGAGACTACCACAGGTTTCAGTGTTAATCAGTGAGACTCCCATAGGGTTCAGTGTTAATCAGTGAGACTCCCATAGGGTTCAGTGTTAATCAGTGAGACTCCCACAGGGTTCAGTGTTAATCAGTGAGACTCCCACAGGGTTCAGTGTTAATCAGTGAGACTCCCATAGGGTTCAGTGTTAATCAGTGAGACTCCCATAGGGTTCAGTGTTAATCAGTGAGACTCCCATAGGGTTCAGTGTTAATCAGTGAGACTCCCATAGGGTTCAGTGTTATCCAGTGAGACTCCCACAGGTTTCAGTGTTAATCAGTGAGACTCCCATAGGGTTCACTGTTAATCAGTGAGACTCCCATAGGGTTCAGTGTTAATCAGTGAGACTCCCACAGGGTTCAGTGTTAATCAATGAGACTCCCACAGGGTTCAGTATTAATCAGTGATACTCCCATAGGGTTCAGTGTTAATCAGTGAGACTCCCACAGGGTTCAGTGTTAATCAATGAGACTCCCACAGGGTTCAGTATTAATCAGTGATACTCCCATAGGGTTCAGTGTTAATCAGTGAGACTCCCATAGGGTTCAGTGTTAATCAATGCGACTCCCACAGGGTTCAGTGTTAATCAGTGAGACTCCCGTAGGGTTAAGTGTTAATCAGTGATACTCCCTTAGGGTTCAGTGTTAATCAGTGCGACTCCCAGAGGGTTCAGTGTTAATCAGTGAGACTCCACCAGGGTTCAGTGTTAATCAGTGACACTCCCATAGTGTTCAGTGTTAATCAGTGAGACTCCTATAGGGTTCAGTGTTAATCAGTGAGACTCCCGTAGGGTTCAGAGTTAATCAGTGACACTCCCATAGTGTTCAGTGTTAATCAGTGAGACTCCCACAGGGTTCAGTCTTAATCAGTGAGACTCCAATAGGGTTCAGTGTTAATCAGTGACACGCCCATAGTGTTCAGTGTTAATCAGTGAGACTCCCATAGGGTTCAGTGTTAATCAGTGAGCCTCCCGTAGGGTTCAGAGTTAATCAGTGACACTCCCACAGGATGCAGTGTTAATCAGTGAGACTCAAATTGGGTTCAGTGTTAATCAGTGAGACTCCCACAGGGTTCAGTGTTAATTAGTGAGACTCCCACAGTTTTCAGTGTTAATCAGTGAGACTCCCACAGGGTTCAGTGTTAATCAATGAGACTCCCACAGGGCTCAGTGTTAATCAGTGAGACTCCAACAGGGCTCAGTGTTAATCAGTGAGACTCCCATAGGGTTCAGTGTTAATCAGTGAGACTCCCACAGGGTTCAGTGTTAATTAGTGAGACTCCCACAGGGTTCAGTGTTAATCAGTGAGACTCCCACAGGGTTCAGTGTTAATCAGTGAGACTCCCATAGGGTTCAGTGACAATCACTGAGACTCCCATAGGGTTCGGTGTTAATCAGTGAGACTCCCATAGGGTTCAGTGTTAATCAGTGAGGCTCCCACAGGGTTCAGTGACAATCACTGAGACTCCCATAGGGTTCAGTGTTAATCAGTGAGACTCCCTAAGGGTTCAGTGTTAATCAGTGAGACTCCCAAACGGTTCAGTGTTAATCAGCGAGACTCCCGTAGCGTTCAGAGTTAATCATTGACACTCCCATAGGGTTCAGTGTTAATCAGTGAGACTCCCAAAGGGTTCAGTGTTAATCAGTGAGACTCCCATAGGGTTCAGTGTTAATCAGTGAGACTCCCACAGGTTTCAGTGTTAATCAGTGAGACTCCCACAGTTTTCAGTGTTAATCAGTGAAACTCCCATAGGGTTCAGTGTTAACCATTGAGACTCCCATAGGGTTCAGTGTTAATCAGTGAGACTCCCAGAGGGTTCAGTGTTAATCAGTGAGACTCCCGTAGGGTTCAGAGTTAATCAGTGACACTCCCACAGGATGCAGTGTTAATCAGTGAGACTCAAATTGGGTTCAGTGTTAATCAGTGAGACTCCCACAGGGTTCAGTGTTAATTAGTGAGACTCCCACAGTTTTCAGTGTTAATCAGTGAGACTCCCACAGGGTTCAGTGTTAATCAATGAGACTCCCACAGGGCTCAGTGTTAATCAGTGAGACTCCCACAGGGTTCAGTGTTAATCAGTGACACTCCCACAGGATTCAGTGTTAATCAGTGAGACTCCCATAGGGTTCGGTGTTAATCAGTGAGACTCCCATAGGGTTCAGTGTTAATCAGTGAGGCTCCCACAGGTTTCAGTGACAATCACTGAGACTCCCATAGGGTTCAGTGTTAATCAGTGAGACTCCCATAGGGTTCAGTGTTAATCAGTGAGACTCCCAAACGGTTCAGTGTTAATCAGTGAGACTCCCACAGAGTTCACTGTTAATCAATGGGATTCCCATAGGGTTCAGTGTTAATCAGTGAGACTCCCACATAGTTCAGTGTTAATCATTGAGGCTCCCACAGGGTTCAGTGTTAATTAGTGAGACTCCCACAGGCTTCAGTGTTAATCAGTGAGACTCCCATAGGGTTCAGTGTTAATCACTGAGACTCCCCTAGGGTCCGTGTGTTAATCAGTGAGACTCCCATAGGGTTCAGTGTTAATCAGTGAGACTCCCACAGTGTTCAGGGTTAATCAGTGAGACTCCCACAGGGTTCAGTGTTAATTAGTGAGACTCCCACAGGGTTCAGTGTTAATCAGTGAGACTCCCCCAGGGTTCAGTGTTAATCAGGGAGACTCCCATAGGATTCAGTGACAATCACTGAGACTCCCATAGGGTTCAGTGTTAATCAGTGAGACTCCCATAGGGTTCAGTGTTAATCAGTGAGGCTCCCACAGGGTTCAGTGACAATCACTGAGACTCCCATAGGGTTCAGTGTTAATCTGTGAGACTCCCATAGGGTTCAGTGTTAATCAGTGAGACTCCCAAAGGGTTCAGTGTTAATCAGTGAGACTCCCACAGAGTTCAGTGTTAATCAGTGAGACTCCCACAGGGTTCAGTGTTAATCAGTGAGACTCCCACAGTTTTCAGTGTTAATCAGTGAGACTCCCACAGGGTTCAGTGTTAATCAGTGAGACTCCCACAGGGCTCAGTGTTAATCAGTGAGACTCCCACAGGGCTCAGTGTTAATCAGTGAGACTTCCATAGGGTTCAGTGTTAATCAGTGAGACTCCCACAGGGTTCAGTGTTAATCAGTGAGACTCCCACATAGTTCAGTGTTAATCAGTGAGACTCCCATTGGGTTCAGTGTTAATCAGTGAGACTCCCATAGGGTTTAGTGTTAATCAGTGAGACTCCCACAGGGTTCAGTGTTAATCAGTGAGACTCCCACACCGTTCAGTGTTAATCAGTGAGACTCCCATAGGGTTCAATGTTAATCAGTGAGACTCCCACAGGGTTCAGGGTTAATCAGTGAGACTACCACAGGTTTCAGTGTTAATCAGTGAGACTCCCATAGGGTTCAGTGTTAATCAGTGAGACTCCCATAGGGTTCAGTGTTAATCAGTGAGACTCCCATAGGGTTCAGTGTTAATCAGTGACACTCCCCTAGGGTTCAGTGTTAATCAGTGAGACTCCCAGAGGGTTCAGTGTTAATCAGTGAGACTCCCGTAGGGTTCAGTGTTAATCAGTGAGACTCCCATAGGGTTCAGTGTTAATCAGTGAGACTCCCATAGGGTTCAGTGTTAATCAGTGAGACTCCCATAGGGTTCATTGTTAATCAGTGAGACTCACATAGGGTTCAGTGTTATCCAGTGAGACTCCCACAGGTTTCAGTGTTAATCAGTGAGACTCCCATAGGGTTCAATGTTAATCAGTGAGACTCCCATAGGGTTCAGTGTTAATCAGTGAGACTCCCACAGGGTTCAGTGTTAATCAATGAGACTCCCACAGGGTTCAGTATTAATCAGTGATACTCCCATAGGGTTCAGTGTTAATCAGTGAGACTCCCATAGGGTTCAGTGTTAATCAGTGAGACTCCCATAGGATTCAGTGGTAATCACTGAGACTCGCATAGGGTTCAGTGTTAATCAGTGAGACTCCCACATTGTTCAGTGTTAATCAGTGAGACTCCCACAGGGTTCAGTGTTAATCAGTGAGACTCCCATAGGGTTAAGTGTTAATCAGTGAGACTCCCACAGTGTTCAGTGTTAATCAATGAGACTCCCACAGGGTTCAGTGTTAATCAGTGAGACTCCCATAGGGTTCAGTGTTAATCAGTGAGACTCCCACAGGATTCAGTGTTAATCAGTGAGACTCAAATTGGGTTCAGTGTTAATCAGTGAGACTCCCACAGGGTTCAGTGTTAATCAGTGAGACTCCCATAGGGTTCAGTGTTAATCAGTGAGACTCCCACAGGGTTCAGTGTTAATCAATGAGACTCCCATAGGGTTCAGTATTAATCAGTGATACTCCCATAGGGTTCAGTGTTAATCAGTGAGACTCCCATAGGGTTCAGTGTTAATCAGTGAGACTCCCATAGGGTTCAGTGGTAATCACTGAGATTCGCATAGGGTTCAGTGTTAATCAGTGAGACTCCCACATTGTTCAGTGTTAATCAGTGAGACTCCCACAGGGTTCAGTGTTAATCAGTGAGACTCCCATAGGGTTAAGTGTTAATCAGTGAGACTCCCACAGTGTTCAGTGTTAATCAATGAGACTCCCACAGGGTTCAGTGTTAATCAGTGAGACTCCCATAGGGTTCAGTGTTAATCAGTGAGGCTCCCACAGGGTTTAGTGACAATCACTGAGACTCCCATAGGGTTCAGTGTTAATCAGTGAGACTCCCATAGGGTTCAGTGTTAATCAGTGAGACTCCCAAACGGTTCAGTGTTAATCAGTGAGACTCCCACAGAGTTCACTGTTAATCAATGGGACTCCCATAGGGTTCAGTGTTAATCAGTGAGACTCCCACAGGGTTCAGTGTTAATCAGTGAGACTCAAATTGGGTTCAGTGTTAATCAGTGAGACTCCCACAGGGTTCGGTGTTAATCAGTGAGACTCCCACAGTTTTCAGTGTTAATCAGTGAGACTCCCTCAGGGTTCAGTGTTAATCATTGAGGCTCCCATAGGGTTCAGTGTTAATTAGTGAGACTCCCACAGGCTTCACTGTTAATCAGTGAGACTCCCATAGGTTTCAGTGTTAATCACTGAGACTCCCATAGGGTTCAGTGACAATCACTGAGACTCCCATAGGGTTCAGTGTTAATCAGTGAGACTCCCATAGGGTTCAGGGTTAATCAGTGAGACTCCCACAGGGTTCAGTGTTAATCAGTGAGACTCCCACAGGTTTCAGTGTTAATCAGTGAGACTCCCACAGGGTTCAGTGTTAATCACTGAGACTCCCATATGGTTCAGTGACAATCACTGAGACTCCCATAGGGTTCAGTGTAAATCAGTGAGTCTCCCATAGGGTTCAGTGTTAATCAGTGAGGCTCCCACAGGGTTCAATCACAATCACTGAGACTCCCATAGGGTTCAGTGTTAATAACTGAGACTCCCATAGGGTTCAGTGTTAATCAGTGAGACTCCCAAAGGGTTCAGTGTTAATCAGTGAGACTCCCACAGAGTTCACTGTTAATCAATGAGACTCCCAGAGGGTTCAGTGTTAATCAGTGAGACTCCCGTAGGGTTCAGTGTTAATCAGTGAGACTCCCATAGGGTTCAGTGTTAATCAGTGAGACTCCCATAGGGTTCAGTGTTATCCAGTGAGACTCCCACAGGTTTCAGTGTTAATCAGTGAGACTCCCATAAGGTTCAGTGTTAATCAGTGAGACTCCCATAGGGTTCAGTGTTAATCAGTGAGACTCCCACAGTGGTCAGTGTTAATCAGTGAGACTCCAACAGGGTTCAGTGTTAATCAGTGAGACTCCCATAGGGTTAAGTGTTAATCAGTGAGACTCACACAGTGTTCAGTGTTAATCAGTGAGACTCCCACAGGGTTCAGTGTTAATCAGTGAGACTCCCATAGGGTTCAGTGTTAATCAGTGAGACTCCCACAGGATTCAGAGTTAATCAGTGAGACTCAAATTGGGTTCAGTGTTAATCAGTGAGACTCCCACAGGGTTCAGTGTTAATCAGTGAGACTCCCACAGTTTTCAGTGTTAATCAGTGAGACTCCCACAGGGTTCAGTGTAAATCAATGAGACTCCCACAGGGCTCAGTGTTAATCAGTGAGACTCCCACAGGGCTCAGTGTTAATCAGTGAGACTCCCATAGGGTTCAGTGTTAATCAGTGAGACTCCCACAGAGTTCAGTGTTAATCAGTGAGACTCCCACAGGGTTCAGTGTTAATCAATGAGACTCCCACAGTTTTCAGTGTTAATCAGTGAGACTCCCACAGGGTTCAGTGTTAATCATTGAGGCTCCCACAGGGTTCAGTGTTAATTAGTGAGACTCCCATAGGCTTCAGTGTTAATCAGTGAGACTCCTACAGGGTTCAGTGTTAATCAGTGAGACTCCCATAGGGTTCAGTGTTAATCAGTGAGACTCCCACAGGGTTCAGTGTTAATCAATGAGACTCCCATAGGGTTCAGTATTAATCAGTGATACTCCCATAGGGTTCAGTGTTAATCAGTGAGACTCCCATAGGGTTCAGTGTTAATCAGTGAGACTCCCATAGGGTTCAGTGGTAATCACTGAGATTCGCATAGGGTTCAGTGTTAATCAGTGAGACTCCCACATTGTTCAGTGTTAATCAGTGAGACTCCCACAGGGTTCAGTGTTAATCAGTGAGACTCCCATAGGGTTAAGTGTTAATCAGTGAGACTCCCACAGTGTTCAGTGTTAATCAATGAGACTCCCACAGGGTTCAGTGTTAATCAGTGAGACTCCCATAGGGTTCAGTGTTAATCAGTGAGGCTCCCACAGGGTTTAGTGACAATCACTGAGACTCCCATAGGGTTCAGTGTTAATCAGTGAGACTCCCATAGGGTTCAGTGTTAATCAGTGAGACTCCCAAACGGTTCAGTGTTAATCAGTGAGACTCCCACAGAGTTCACTGTTAATCAATGGGACTCCCATAGGGTTCAGTGTTAATCAGTGAGACTCCCACAGGGTTCAGTGTTAATCAGTGAGACTCAAATTGGGTTCAGTGTTAATCAGTGAGACTCCCACAGGGTTCGGTGTTAATCAGTGAGACTCCCACAGTTTTCAGTGTTAATCAGTGAGACTCCCTCAGGGTTCAGTGTTAATCATTGAGGCTCCCATAGGGTTCAGTGTTAATTAGTGAGACTCCCACAGGCTTCACTGTTAATCAGTGAGACTCCCATAGGTTTCAGTGTTAATCACTGAGACTCCCATAGGGTTCAGTGACAATCACTGAGACTCCCATAGGGTTCAGTGTTAATCAGTGAGACTCCCATAGGGTTCAGGGTTAATCAGTGAGACTCCCACAGGGTTCAGTGTTAATCAGTGAGACTCCCACAGGTTTCAGTGTTAATCAGTGAGACTCCCACAGGGTTCAGTGTTAATCACTGAGACTCCCATATGGTTCAGTGACAATCACTGAGACTCCCAAAGGGTTCAGTGTAAATCAGTGAGTCTCCCATAGGGTTCAGTGTTAATCAGTGAGGCTCCCACAGGGTTCAATCACAATCACTGAGACTCCCATAGGGTTCAGTGTTAATAACTGAGACTCCCATAGGGTTCAGTGTTAATCAGTGAGACTCCCAAAGGGTTCAGTGTTAATCAGTGAGACTCCCACAGAGTTCACTGTTAATCAATGAGACTCCCAGAGGGTTCAGTGTTAATCAGTGAGACTCCCGTAGGGTTCAGTGTTAATCAGTGAGACTCCCATAGGGTTCAGTGTTAATCAGTGAGACTCCCATAGGGTTCAGTGTTATCCAGTGAGACTCCCACAGGTTTCAGTGTTAATCAGTGAGACTCCCATAAGGTTCAGTGTTAATCAGTGAGACTCCCATAGGGTTCAGTGTTAATCAGTGAGACTCCCACAGTGGTCAGTGTTAATCAGTGAGACTCCAACAGGGTTCAGTGTTAATCAGTGAGACTCCCATAGGGTTAAGTGTTAATCAGTGAGACTCACACAGTGTTCAGTGTTAATCAGTGAGACTCCCACAGGGTTCAGTGTTAATCAGTGAGACTCCCATAGGGTTCAGTGTTAATCAGTGAGACTCCCACAGGATTCAGAGTTAATCAGTGAGACTCAAATTGGGTTCAGTGTTAATCAGTGAGACTCCCACAGGGTTCAGTGTTAATCAGTGAGACTCCCACAGTTTTCAGTGTTAATCAGTGAGACTCCCACAGGGTTCAGTGTAAATCAATGAGACTCCCACAGGGCTCAGTGTTAATCAGTGAGACTCCCACAGGGCTCAGTGTTAATCAGTGAGACTCCCATAGGGTTCAGTGTTAATCAGTGAGACTCCCACAGAGTTCAGTGTTAATCAGTGAGACTCCCACAGGGTTCAGTGTTAATCAATGAGACTCCCACAGTTTTCAGTGTTAATCAGTGAGACTCCCACAGGGTTCAGTGTTAATCATTGAGGCTCCCACAGGGTTCAGTGTTAATTAGTGAGACTCCCATAGGCCTCAGTGTTAATCAGTGAGACTCCCATAGGGTTCAGTGTTAATCACTGAGACTCCCCTAGGGTCCGTGTGTTAATCAGTGAGACTCCCATAGGGTTCAGTGTTAATCAGTGAGACTCCCACAGTGTTCAGGGTTAATCAGTGAGACTCCCACAGGGTTCAGTGTTAATTAGTGAGACTCCCACAGGGTTCAGTGTTAATCAGTGAGACTCCCACAGGGTTCAGTGTTAATCAGTGAGACTCCCATAGGGTTCAGTGACAATCAATGAGACTCCCATAGGGTTCAGTGTTAATCAGTGAGACTCCCATAGGGTTCAGTGTTAATCAGTGAGGCTCCCACAGAGTTCAGTGACAATCACTGAGACTCCCATAGGGTTCAGTGTTAATCAGTGAGACTCCCATAGGGTTCAGTGTTAATCAGTGAGACTCCCATAGGGTTCAGTGTTAATCAGTGAGACTCCCACAGAGTTCAGTGTTAATCAATGAGACTCCCACAGGGTTCAGTGTTAATCAGTGAGACTCCCATAGGGTTCAGTGTTAATCAGTGAGACTCCCACAGGATTCAGTGTTAATCAGTGAGACTCAAATTGGGTTCAGTGTTAATCAGTGAGACTCCCACAGGGTTCAGTGTTAATCAGTGAGACTCCCAGAGTTTTCAGTGTTAATCAGTGAGACTCCCACAGGGTTCAGTGTTAATCAGTGAGACTCCCACAGGGCTCAGTGTTAATCAGTGAGACTCCCTTAGGGTTCAGTGTTAATCAGTTAATCAGTGAGACTCCCACATAGTTCAGTGTTAATCAGTGAGACTCCCATTGGGTTCAGTGTTAATCAGTGAGACTCCCACAGGGTTCAGTGTTAATCAGTGAGACTCCCACAGGGTTCAGTGTTAATCAGTGAGACTCCCACAGCGTTCAGTGTTAATCAGTGAGACTCCCATAGGGTTCAATGTTAATCAGTGAGACTCCCACAGGGTTCAGTGTTAATCAGTGAGACTCCCACAGGGTTCGGTGTTAATCAGTGAGACTCCCACAGGGTTCAGTGTTAATCAGTGAGACTCCTATAGGGTTCAGTGTTAATCAGTGACACTCCCATAGTGTTGTGTTAATCAATGAGACTCCCATAGGGTTCAGTGTTAATCAGTGAGACTCCCACAGGGTTCAGTGTTAATCAGTGAGACTCCCAGAGTTTTCAGTGTTAATCAGTGAGACTCCCACAGGGTTCAGTGTTAATCAGTGAGACTCCCACAGGGCTCAGTGTTAATCAGTGAGACTCCCTTAGGGTTCAGTGTTAATCAGTGAGACTCCCACAGGGTTCAGTGTTAATCAGTGAGACTCCCACATAGTTCAGTGTTAATCAGTGAGACTCCCATTGGGTTCAGTGTTAATCAGTGAGACTCCCACAGGGTTCAGTGTTAATCAGTGAGACTCCCACAGGGTTCAGTGTTAATCAGTGAGACTCCCACAGCGTTCAGTGTTAATCAGTGAGACTCCCATAGGGTTCAATGTTAATCAGTGAGACTCCCACAGGGTTCAGTGTTAATCAGTGAGACTCCCACAGGGTTCGGTGTTAATCAGTGAGACTCCCACAGGGTTCAGTGTTAATCAGTGAGACTCCTATAGGGTTCAGTGTTAATCAGTGAGACTCCCATAGGGTTCAGTGTTAATCAGTGAGACTCCCACAGGATTCAGTGTTAATCAGTGAGACTCAAATTGGGTTCAGTGTTAATCAGTGAGACTCCCACAGGGTTCAGTGTTAATCAGTGAGACTCCCAGAGTTTTCAGTGTTAATCAGTGAGACTCCCACAGGGTTCAGTGTTAATCAGTGAGACTCCCACAGGGCTCAGTGTTAATCAGTGAGACTCCCTTAGGGTTCAGTGTTAATCAGTGAGACTCCCACAGGGTTCAGTGTTAATCAGTGAGACTCCCACATAGTTCAGTGTTAATCAGTGAGACTCCCATTGGGTTCAGTGTTAATCAGTGAGACTCCCACAGGGTTCAGTGTTAATCAGTGAGACTCCCACAGGGTTCAGTGTTAATCAGTGAGACTCCCACAGGGTTCAGTGTTAATCAGTGAGCCTCCCACAGCGTTCAGTGTTAATCAGTGAGACTCCCATAGGGTTCAATGTTAATCAGTGAGACTCCCACAGGGTTCAGTGTTAATCAGTGAGACTCCCACAGGGTTCGGTGTTAATCAGTGAGACTCCCACAGGGTTCAGTGTTAATCATTGAGACTCCTATAGGGTTCAGTGTTAATCAGTGACACTCCCATAGTGTTGTGTTAATCAATGAGACTCCCATAGGGTTCAGTGTTAATCAGTGAGACTCCCACAGGGTTCAGTGTTAATCAGTGAGACTCCCAGAGTTTTCAGTGTTAATCAGTGAGACTCCCACAGGGTTCAGTGTTAATCAGTGAGACTCCCACAGGGCTCAGTGTTAATCAGTGAGACTCCCTTAGGGTTCAGTGTTAATCAGTGAGACTCCCACAGGGTTCAGTGTTAATCAGTGAGACTCCCACATAGTTCAGTGTTAATCAGTGAGACTCCCATTGGGTTCAGTGTTAATCAGTGAGACTCCCACAGGGTTCAGTGTTAATCAGTGAGACTCCCACAGGGTTCAGTGTTAATCAGTGAGACTCCCACAGCGTTCAGTGTTAATCAGTGAGACTCCCATAGGGTTCAATGTTAATCAGTGAGACTCCCACAGGGTTCAGTGTTAATCAGTGAGACTCCCACAGGGTTCGGTGTTAATCAGTGAGACTCCCACAGGGTTCAGTGTTAATCAGTGAGACTCCTATAGGGTTCAGTGTTAATCAGTGAGACTCCCATAGGGTTCAGTGTTAATCAGTGAGACTCCCACAGGATTCAGTGTTAATCAGTGAGACTCAAATTGGGTTCAGTGTTAATCAGTGAGACTCCCACAGGGTTCAGTGTTAATCAGTGAGACTCCCAGAGTTTTCAGTGTTAATCAGTGAGACTCCCACAGGGTTCAGTGTTAATCAGTGAGACTCCCACAGGGCTCAGTGTTAATCAGTGAGACTCCCTTAGGGTTCAGTGTTAATCAGTGAGACTCCCACAGGGTTCAGTGTTAATCAGTGAGACTCCCACATAGTTCAGTGTTAATCAGTGAGACTCCCATTGGGTTCAGTGTTAATCAGTGAGACTCCCACAGGGTTCAGTGTTAATCAGTGAGACTCCCACAGGGTTCAGTGTTAATCAGTGAGACTCCCACAGGGTTCAGTGTTAATCAGTGAGCCTCCCACAGCGTTCAGTGTTAATCAGTGAGACTCCCATAGGGTTCAATGTTAATCAGTGAGACTCCCACAGGGTTCAGTGTTAATCAGTGAGACTCCCACAGGGTTCGGTGTTAATCAGTGAGACTCCCACAGGGTTCAGTGTTAATCAGTGAGACTCCTATAGGGTTCAGTGTTAATCAGTGACACTCCCATAGTGTTGTGTTAATCAATGAGACTCCCATAGGGTTCAGTGTTAATCAGTGAGACTCCCGTAGGGATCAGAGTTAATCAGTGACACTCCCATAGGGTTCAGTGTTAATCAGTGAGACTCCCAAAGGGTTCAGTGTTAATCAGTGAGACTCCCATAGGGTTCAGTGTTAATCAGTGAGACTCCCACAGGTTTCAGTGTTAATCAGTGAGACTCCCACAGTTTTCAGTGTTAATCAGTGAAACTCCCATAGGGTTCAGTGTTAATCATTGAGACTCCCATAGGGTTCAGTGTTAATCAGTGAGACTCCCAGAGGGTTCAGTGTTAATCAGTGAGACTCCCACAGGGTTCAGTGTTAATCAGTGACACTCCCATAGTGTTCAGTGTTAATCAGTGAGACTCCTATAGGGTTCAGTGTTAATCAGTGAGACTCCCGTAGGGTTCAGAGTTAATCAGTGACACTCCCATAGTGTTCAGTGTTAATCAGTGAGACTCCCACAGGGTTCAGTTTTAATCAGTGAGACTCCAATAGGGTTCAGTGTTAATCAGTGACACGCCCATAGTGTTCAGTGTTAATCAGTGAGACTCAAATTGGGTTCAGTGTTAATCAGTGAGACTCCCACAGGGTTCAGTGTTAATCAGTGAGACTACCACAGGTTTCAGTGTTAATCAGTGAGACTCCCACAGGGTTCGGTGTTAATTAGTGAGACTCCCACAGGCTTCACTGTTAATCAGTGAGACTCCCATAGGGTTCAGTGTTAATCACTGAGACTCCCATAGGGTTCAGTGACAATCACTGAGACTCCCATAGGGTTCAGTGTTAATCAGTGAGACTCCCATAGGGTTCAGGGTTAATCAGTGAGACTCCCACAGGGTTCAGTGTTAATCAGTGAGACTCCCACAGGTTTCAGTGTTAATCAGTGAGACTCCCACCGGGTTCAGTGTTAATCACTGAGACTCCCATATGGTTCAGTGACAATCACTGAGACTCCCATAGGGTTCAGTGTTAATCAGTGAGTCTCCCATAGGGTTCAGTGTTAATCAGTGAGGCTCCCACAGGGTTCAATCACAATCACTGAGACTCCCATAGGGTTCAGTGTTAATAACTGAGACTCCCATAGGGTTCAGTGTTAATCAGTGAGACTCCCAAAGGGTTCAGTGTTAATCAGTGAGACTCCCACAGAGTTCACTGTTAATCAATGAGACTCCCAGAGGGTTCAGTGTTAATCAGTGAGACTCCCGTAGGGTTCAGTGTTAATCAGTGAGACTCCCATAGGGTTCAGTGTTAATCAGTGAGACTCCCATAGGGTTCAGTGTTATCCAGTGAGACTCCCACAGGTTTCAGTGTTAATCAGTGAGACTCCCATAAGGTTCAGTGTTAATCAGTGAGACTCCCATAGGGTTCAGTGTTAATCAGTGAGACTCCCACAGTGGTCAGTGTTAATCAGTGAGACTCCAACAGGGTTCAGTGTTAATCAGTGAGACTCCCATAGGGTTAAGTGTTAATCAGTGAGACTCACACAGTGTTCAGTGTTAATCAGTGAGACTCCCACAGGGTTCAGTGTTAATCAGTGAGACTCCCATAGGGTTCAGTGTTAATCAGTGAGACTCCCACAGGATTCAGAGTTAATCAGTGAGACTCAAATTGGGTTCAGTGTTAATCAGTGAGACTCCCACAGGGTTCAGTGTTAATCAGTGAGACTCCCACAGTTTTCAGTGTTAATCAGTGAGACTCCCACAGTTTTCAGTGTTAATCAGTGAAACTCCCACAGGGTTCGGTGTTAATCAGTGAGACTCCCACAGGGTTCAGTGTTAATCAGTGAGACTCCTATAGGGTTCAGTGTTAATCAGTGACACTCCCATAGTGTTGTGTTAATCAATGAGACTCCCATAGGGTTCAGTGTTAATCAGTGAGACTCCCGTAGGGATCAGAGTTAATCAGTGACACTCCCATAGGGTTCAGTGTTAATCAGTGAGACTCCCTAAGGTTTAAGTGTTAATCAGTGAGACTCCCATAGGGTTCAGTGTTAATCAGTGAGACTCCCACAGGTTTCAGTGTTAATCAGTGAGACTCCCACAGTTTTCAGTGTTAATCAGTGAAACTCCCATAGGGTTCAGTGTTAATCATTGAGACTCCCATAGGGTTCAGTGTTAATCAGTGAGACTCCCATAGGGTTCAGTGTTAATCAGTGAGACTCCCACAGGGTTTAGTGTTAATCAGTGACACTCCCATAGTGTTCAGTGTTAATCAGTGAAACTCCTATAGGGTTCAGTGTTAATCAGTGAGACTCCCGTAGGGTTCAGATTTAATCAGTGACACTCCCATAGTGTTCAGTGTTAATCAGTGAGACTCCCACAGGGTTCAGTTTTAATCAGTGAGACTCCAATAGGGTTCAGTGTTAATCAGTGACACGCCCATAGTGTTCAGTGTTAATCAGTGAGACTCAAATTGGGTTCAGTGTTAATCAGTGAGACTCCCACAGGGTTCAGTGTTAATCAGTGAGACTCCCACAGGTTTCAGTGTTAATCAGTGAGACTCCCACAGTTTTCAGTGTTAATCAGTGAAACTCCCATAGGGTTCAGTGTTAATCATTGAGACTCCCATAGGGTTCAGTGTTAATCAGTGAGACTCCCAGAGGGTTCAGTGTTAATCAGTGAGACTCCCACAGGGTTTAGTGTTAATCAGTGACACTCCCATAGTGTTCAGTGTTAATCAGTGAAACTCCTATAGGGTTCAGTGTTAATCAGTGAGACTCCCGTAGGGTTCAGAGTTAATCAGTGACACTCCCATAGTGTTCAGTGTTAATCAGTGAGACTCCCACAGGGTTCAGTTTTAATCAGTGAGACTCCAATAGGGTTCAGTGTTAATCAGTGACACGCCCATAGTGTTCAGTGTTAATCAGTGAGACTCAAATTGGGTTCAGTGTTAATCAGTGAGACTCCCGCAGGGTTCAGTGTTAATGAGTGAGACTACCACAGGTTTCAGTGTTAATCAGTGAGACTCCCATAGGGTTCAGTGTTAATCAGTGAGACTCCCATAGGGTTCAGTGTTAATCAGTGAGACTCCCATAGGGTTCAGTGTTAATCAGTGAGACTCCCATAGGGTTCAGTGTTATCCAGTGAGACTCCCACAGGTTTCAGTGTTAATCAGTGAGACTCCCATAGGGTTCAATGTTAATCAGTGAGACTCCCATAGGGTTCAGTGTTAATCAGTGAGACTCCCACAGGGTTCAGTGTTAATCAATGAGACTCCCACAGGGTTCAGTATTAATCAGTGATACTCCCATAGGGTTCAGTGTTAATCAGTGAGACTCCCATAGGGTTCAGTGTTAATCAGTGAGACTCCCATAGGGTTCAGTGTTAATAAGTGAGACTCCCATAGGGTTCAGTGTTAATCAGTGAGACTCCCACAGTGTTCAGTGTTAATCAGTGAGACTCCCACAGGGTTCAGTGTTAATCAGTGAGACTCCCACAGTTTTCAGTGTTAATCAGTAAGACTCCCACAGGGTTCAGTGTTAATCAGTGAGACTCCCACAGGGCTCAGTGTTAATCAGTGAGAAACCCACAGGGCTCAGTGTTAATCAGTGAGACTTCCATAGGGTTCAGTGTTAATCAGTGAGACTCCCACAGGGTTCAGTGTTAATCAGTGAGACTCCCTCATAGTTCAGTGTTAATCAATGAGACTCCCATTGGGTTCAGTGTTAATCAGTGAGACTCCCACAGGGTTCAGTGTTAATCAGTGAGACTCCCACAGGGTTCAGTGTTAATCAGTGAGACTCCCACAGCGTGCAGTGTTAATCAGTGAGACTCCCATAGGGTTCAATGTTAATCAGTGAGACTCCCAGAGGGTTCAGTGTTAATCAGTGAGACTACCACAGGTTTCATTGTTAATCAGTGAGACTCCCATAGGGTTCAGTGTTAATCAGTGAGACTCCCATAGGGTTCAGTGTTAATAACTGAGACTCCCATAGGGTTCAGTGTTAATCAGTGAGACTCCCAAAGGGTTCAGTGTTAATCAGTGAGACTCCCACAGAGTTCACTGTTAATCAATGAGACTCCCAGAGGGTTCAGTGTTAATCAGTGAGACTCCCGTAGGGTTCAGTGTTAATCAGTGAGACTCCCATAGGGTTCAGTGTTAATCAGTGAGACTCCCATAGGGTTCAGTGTTATCCAGTGAGACTCCCACAGGTTTCAGTGTTAATCAGTGAGACTCCCATAAGGTTCAGTGTTAATCAGTGAGACTCCCATAGGGTTCAGTGTTAATCAGTGAAACTCCCACAGTGGTCAGTGTTAATCAGTGAGACTCCAACAGGGTTCAGTGTTAATCAGTGAGACTCCCATAGGGTTAAGTGTTAATCAGTGAGACTCACACAGTGTTCAGTGTTAATCAGTGAGACTCCCACAGGGTTCAGTGTTAATCAGTGAGACTCCCATAGGGTTCAGTGTTAATCAGTGAGACTCCCACAGGATTCAGAGTTAATCAGTGAGACTCAAATTGGGTTCAGTGTTAATCAGTGAGACTCCCACAGGGTTCAGTGTTAATCAGTGAGACTCCCACAGTTTTCAGTGTTAATCAGTGAGACTCCCACAGTTTTCAGTGTTAATCAGTGAAACTCCCACAGGGTTCGGTGTTAATCAGTGAGACTCCCACAGGGTTCGGTGTTAATCAGTGAGACTCCCACAGGGTTCAGTGTTAATCAGTGAGACTCCTATAGGGTTCAGTGTTAATCAGTGACACTCCCATAGTGTTGTGTTAATCAATGAGACTCCCATAGGGTTCAGTGTTAATCAGTGAGACTCCCGTAGGGATCAGAGTTAATCAGTGACACTCCCATAGGGTTCAGTGTTAATCAATGAGACTCCCAAAGGGTTCAGTGTTAATCAGTGAGACTCCCATAGGGTTCAGTGTTAATCAGTGAGACTCCCACAGGTTTCAGTGTTAATCAGTGAGACTCCCACAGTTTTCAGTGTTAATCAGTGAAACTCCCATAGGGTTCAGTGTTAATCATTGAGATTCCCATAGGGTTCAGTGTTAATCAGTGAGACTCCCAGAGGGTTCAGTGTTAATCAGTGAGACTCCCACAGGTTTCAGTGTTAATCAGTGAGACTCCCATAGGGTTCAGTGTTAATCAGTGAGACTCCCACAGGTTTCAGTGTTAATCAGTGAGACTCCCATAGGGTTCAGTGTTATTCAGTGAGACTCCCATAGGGTTCAGTGTTATCCAGTGAGACTCCCACAGGTTTCAGTGTTAATCAGTGAGACTCCCATAGGGTTCAATGTTAATCAGTGAGACTCCCATAGGGTTCAGTGTTAATCAGTGAGACTCCCACAGGGTTCAGTGTTAATCAATGAGACTCCCACAGGGTTCAGTATTAATCAGTGATACTCCCATAGGGTTCAGTGTTAATCAGTGAGACTCCCATAGGGTTCAGTGTTAATCAGTGAGACTCCCATAGGGTTCAGTGTTAATAAGTGAGACTCCCATAGGGTTCAGTGTTAATCAGTGAGACTCCCACAGTGTTCAGTGTTAATCAGTGAGACTCCCACAGGGTTCAGTGTTAATCAGTGAGACTCCCACAGTTTTCAGTGTTAATCAGTAAGACTCCCACAGGGTTCAGTGTTAATCAGTGAGACTCCCACAGGGCTCAGTGTTAATCAGTGAGAAACCCACAGGGCTCAGTGTTAATCAGTGAGACTTCCATAGGGTTCAGTGTTAATCAGTGAGACTCCCACAGGGTTCAGTGTTAATCAGTGAGACTCCCTCATAGTTCAGTGTTAATCAGTGAGACTCCCATTGGGTTCAGTGTTAATCAGTGAGACTCCCACAGGGTTCAGTGTTAATCAGTGAGACTCCCACAGGGTTCAGTGTTAATCAGTGAGACTCCCACAGCGTGCAGTGTTAATCAGTGAGACTCCCATAGGGTTCAATGTTAATCAGTGAGACTCCCAGAGGGTTCAGTGTTAATCAGTGAGACTACCACAGGTTTCATTGTTAATCAGTGAGACTCCCATAGGGTTCAGTGTTAATCAGTGAGACTCCCATAGGGTTCAGTGTTAATAACTGAGACTCCCATAGGGTTCAGTGTTAATCAGTGAGACTCCCAAAGGGTTCAGTGTTAATCAGTGAGACTCCCACAGAGTTCACTGTTAATCAATGAGACTCCCAGAGGGTTCAGTGTTAATCAGTGAGACTCCCGTAGGGTTCAGTGTTAATCAGTGAGACTCCCATAGGGTTCAGTGTTAATCAGTGAGACTCCCATAGGGTTCAGTGTTATCCAGTGAGACTCCCACAGGTTTCAGTGTTAATCAGTGAGACTCCCATAAGGTTCAGTGTTAATCAGTGAGACTCCCATAGGGTTCAGTGTTAATCAGTGAAACTCCCACAGTGGTCAGTGTTAATCAGTGAGACTCCAACAGGGTTCAGTGTTAATCAGTGAGACTCCCATAGGGTTAAGTGTTAATCAGTGAGACTCACACAGTGTTCAGTGTTAATCAGTGAGACTCCCACAGGGTTCAGTGTTAATCAGTGAGACTCCCATAGGGTTCAGTGTTAATCAGTGAGACTCCCACAGGATTCAGAGTTAATCAGTGAGACTCAAATTGGGTTCAGTGTTAATCAGTGAGACTCCCACAGGGTTCAGTGTTAATCAGTGAGACTCCCACAGTTTTCAGTGTTAATCAGTGAGACTCCCACAGTTTTCAGTGTTAATCAGTGAAACTCCCACAGGGTTCGGTGTTAATCAGTGAGACTCCCACAGGGTTCGGTGTTAATCAGTGAGACTCCCACAGGGTTCAGTGTTAATCAGTGAGACTCCTATAGGGTTCAGTGTTAATCAGTGACACTCCCATAGTGTTGTGTTAATCAATGAGACTCCCATAGGGTTCAGTGTTAATCAGTGAGACTCCCGTAGGGATCAGAGTTAATCAGTGACACTCCCATAGGGTTCAGTGTTAATCAGTGAGACTCCCAAAGGGTTCAGTGTTAATCAGTGAGACTCCCATAGGGTTCAGTGTTAATCAGTGAGACTCCCACAGGTTTCAGTGTTAATCAGTGAGACTCCCACAGTTTTCAGTGTTAATCAGTGAAACTCCCATAGGGTTCAGTGTTAATCATTGAGACTCCCATAGGGTTCAGTGTTAATCAGTGAGACTCCCAGAGGGTTCAGTGTTAATCAGTGAGACTCCCACAGGTTTCAGTGTTAATCAGTGAGACTCCCATAGGGTTCAGTGTTAATCAGTGAGACTCCCACAGGTTTCAGTGTTAATCAGTGAGACTCCCATAGGGTTCAGTGTTATTCAGTGAGACTCCCATAGGGTTCAGTGTTATCCAGTGAGACTCCCACAGGTTTCAGTGTTAATCAGTGAGACTCCCATAGGGTTCAATGTTAATCAGTGAGACTCCCATAGGGTTCAGTGTTAATCAGTGAGACTCCCACAGGGTTCAGTGTTAATCAATGAGACTCCCACAGGGTTCAGTATTAATCAGTGATACTCCCATAGGGTTCAGTGTTAATCAGTGAGACTCCCATAGGGTTCAGTGTTAATCAGTGAGACTCCCATAGGGTTCAGTGTTAATAAGTGAGACTCCCATAGGGTTCAGTGTTAATCAGTGAGACTCCCACAGTGTTCAGTGTTAATCAGTGAGACTCCCACAGGGTTCAGTGTTAATCAGTGAGACTCCCACAGTTTTCAGTGTTAATCAGTAAGACTCCCACAGGGTTCAGTGTTAATCAGTGAGACTCCCACAGGGCTCAGTGTTAATCAGTGAGAAACCCACAGGGCTCAGTGTTAATCAGTGAGACTTCCATAGGGTTCAGTGTTAATCAGTGAGACTCCCACAGGGTTCAGTGTTAATCAGTGAGACTCCCTCATAGTTCAGTGTTAATCAGTGAGACTCCCATTGGGTTCAGTGTTAATCAGTGAGACTCCCACAGGGTTCAGTGTTAATCAGTGAGACTCCCACAGGGTTCAGTGTTAATCAGTGAGACTCCCACAGCGTGCAGTGTTAATCAGTGAGACTCCCATAGGGTTCAATGTTAATCAGTGAGACTCCCAGAGGGTTCAGTGTTAATCAGTGAGACTACCACAGGTTTCATTGTTAATCAGTGAGACTCCCATAGGGTTCAGTGTTAATCAGTGAGACTCCCATAGGGTTCAGTGTTAATAACTGAGACTCCCATAGGGTTCAGTGTTAATCAGTGAGACTCCCAAAGGGTTCAGTGTTAATCAGTGAGACTCCCACAGAGTTCACTGTTAATCAATGAGACTCCCAGAGGGTTCAGTGTTAATCAGTGAGACTCCCGTAGGGTTCAGTGTTAATCAGTGAGACTCCCATAGGGTTCAGTGTTAATCAGTGAGACTCCCATAGGGTTCAGTGTTATCCAGTGAGACTCCCACAGGTTTCAGTGTTAATCAGTGAGACTCCCATAAGGTTCAGTGTTAATCAGTGAGACTCCCATAGGGTTCAGTGTTAATCAGTGAAACTCCCACAGTGGTCAGTGTTAATCAGTGAGACTCCAACAGGGTTCAGTGTTAATCAGTGAGACTCCCATAGGGTTAAGTGTTAATCAGTGAGACTCACACAGTGTTCAGTGTTAATCAGTGAGACTCCCACAGGGTTCAGTGTTAATCAGTGAGACTCCCATAGGGTTCAGTGTTAATCAGTGAGACTCCCACAGGATTCAGAGTTAATCAGTGAGACTCAAATTGGGTTCAGTGTTAATCAGTGAGACTCCCACAGGGTTCAGTGTTAATCAGTGAGACTCCCACAGTTTTCAGTGTTAATCAGTGAGACTCCCACAGTTTTCAGTGTTAATCAGTGAAACTCCCACAGGGTTCGGTGTTAATCAGTGAGACTCCCACAGGGTTCGGTGTTAATCAGTGAGACTCCCACAGGGTTCAGTGTTAATCAGTGAGACTCCTATAGGGTTCAGTGTTAATCAGTGACACTCCCATAGTGTTGTGTTAATCAATGAGACTCCCATAGGGTTCAGTGTTAATCAGTGAGACTCCCGTAGGGATCAGAGTTAATCAGTGACACTCCCATAGGGTTCAGTGTTAATCAGTGAGACTCCCAAAGGGTTCAGTGTTAATCAGTGAGACTCCCATAGGGTTCAGTGTTAATCAGTGAGACTCCCACAGGTTTCAGTGTTAATCAGTGAGACTCCCACAGTTTTCAGTGTTAATCAGTGAAACTCCCATAGGGTTCAGTGTTAATCATTGAGACTCCCATAGGGTTCAGTGTTAATCAGTGAGACTCCCAGAGGGTTCAGTGTTAATCAGTGAGACTCCCACAGGGTTTAGTGTTAATCAGTGACACTCCCATAGTGTTCAGTGTTAATCAGTGAAACTCCTATAGGGTTCAGTGTTAATCAGTGAGACTCCCGTAGGGTTCAGAGTTAATCAGTGACACTCCCATAGTGTTCAGTGTTAATCAGTGAGACTCCCACAGGGTTCAGTTTTAATCAGTGAGACTCCAATAGGGTTCAGTGTTAATCAGTGACACGCCCATAGTGTTCAGTGTTAATCAGTGAGACTCAAATTGGGTTCAGTGTTAATCAGTGAGACTCCCACAGGGTTCAGTGTTAATCAGTGAGACTACCACAGGTTTCAGTGTTAATCAGTGAGACTCCCATAGGGTTCAGTGTTAATCAGTGAGACTCCCATAGGGTTCAGTGTTAATCAGTGAGACTCCCATAGGGTTCAGTGTTAATCAGTGAGACTCCCATAGGGTTCAGTGTTATCCAGTGAGACTCCCACAGGTTTCAGTGTTAATCAGTGAGACTCCCATAGGGTTCAATGTTAATCAGTGAGACTCCCATAGGGTTCAGTGTTAATCAGTGAGACTCCCACAGGGTTCAGTGTTAATCAATGAGACTCCCACAGGGTTCAGTATTAATCAGTGATACTCCCATAGGGTTCAGTGTTAATCACTGAGACTCCCATAGGGTTCAGTGTTAATCAGTGAGACTCCCATAGGGTTCAGTGTTAATAAGTGAGACTCCCATAGGGTTCAGTGTTAATCAGTGAGACTCCCACAGTGTTCAGTGTTAATGAGTGAGACTCCCACAGGGTTCAGTGTTAATCAGTGAGACTCCCACAGTTTTCAGTGTTAATCAGTGAGACTCCCACAGGGTTCAGTGTCAATCAGTGAGACTCCCACAGGGCTCAGTGTTAATCAGTGAGAAACCCACAGGGCTCAGTGTTAATCAGTGAGACTTCCATAGGGTTCAGTGTTAATCAGTGAGACTCCCACAGGGTTCAGTGTTAATCAGTGAGACTCACACATAGTTCAGTGTTAATCAGTGAGACTCCCATTGGGTTCAGTGTTAATCAGTGAGACTCCCACAGGGTTCAGTGTTAATCAGTGAGACTCCCACAGGGTTCAGTGTTAATCAGTGAGACTCCCACAGCGTGCAGTGTTAATCAGTGAGACTCCCATAGGGTTCAATGTTAATCAGTGAGACTCCCAGGGGGTTCAGTGTTAATCAGTGAGACTACCACAGGTTTCATTGTTAATCAGTGAGACTCCCATAGGGTTCAGTGTTAATCAGTGAGACTCCCATAGGGTTCAGTGTTAATCAGTGAGACTCCCACAGGGTTCAGTGTTAATCAGTGAGACTCCCACAGGGCTCAGTGTTAATCAGTGAGACTCCCACAGGGCTCAGTGTTAATCAGTGAGACTTCCATAGGGTTCAGTGTTAATCAGTGAGACTCCCACAGGGTTCAGTGTTAATCAGTGAGACTCCCACATAGTTCAGTGTTAATCAGTGAGACTCCCATTGGGTTCAGTGTTAATCAGTGAGACTCCCACAGGGTTCAGTGTCAATCAGTGAGACTCCCACAGGGTTCAGTGTTAATCAGTGAGACTCCCACAGGGTTCAGTGTTAATCAGTGAGACTCCAATATGGTTCAGTGACAATCACTGAGACTCCCATAGGGTTCAGTGTTAATCAGTGAGACTCCCATAGGGTTCAGTGTTAATCACTGAGACTCCCACAGGGTTTAGTGTTAATCAGTGAGACTCCCACAGCGTTCAGTGTTAATCAGTGAGACTCCCATAGGGTTCAGTGTTAATCAGTGAGACTCCCACAGGGTTCAGTGTTAATCAGTGAGACTCCACAGGGTTCAGTGTTAATCAGTGAGACTCCCACAGGGTTCAGTGTTAATCAGTGAACTCCCACAGGGTTCAGTGTTAATCAGTGAGACTCCCATAGGGTTCAGTGTTAATCAGTGAGACTCCCATAGCGTTCAGTGTTAATCAGTGAGACTCCCACAGCGTTCAGTGTTAATCAGTGAGACTCCCACAGGGTTCAGTGTTAATCAGTAAAACTCCCACAGGGTTCAATGTTAATCAGTGAGACTCCCATAGGGTTCAGTGACAATCACTGAGACTCCCATAGGGTTCAGTGTTAATCATTGAGACTCCCATAGGGTTCAGTGTTAATCAGAGAGGCTCCCACAGGGTTCAGTGACAATCAGTGAGACTCCCATAGGGTTCAGTGTTAATCAGTGATACTCCCACAGGGTTCAGTATTAATCAGTGAGCATCCCATAGGGTTCAGTGTTAATCAGTGAGACTCCCACAGGGTTCATTGTTAATCATTGAGACTCCCACAGGGTTCAGTGTTAATCAGTGAGACTCCCACAGCGTTCAGTGTTAATCAGTGAGACTCCCATAGGGTTCAGTGTTAATCAGTGAGACTCCCACAGGGTTCAGTGTTAATCAGTGAGACTCCCACAGGGTTCAGTGTTAATCAGTGAGACTCCCATAGGGTTCAGTGACAATCACTGAGACTCCCATAGGGTTCAGTGGTAATCAGTGAGACTCCCATAGGGTTCAGTGTTAATCAGTGAGACTCCCACAGGGTTCATTGTTACTCATTGAGACTCCCATAGGGTTCAGTGTTGATCACTGAGACTCCCCTAGGGTTCGTGTGTTAATCAGTGAGACTCCCACAGGGTTCAGTGTTAATCAGTGAGACTCCAATATGGTTCAGTGACAATCACTGAGACTCCCATAGGGTTCAGTGTTAATCAGTGAGACTCCCATAGGGTTCAGTGTTAATCTCTGAGACTCCCACAGGGTTTAGTGTTAATCAGTGAGACTCCCACAGCGTTCAGTGTTAATCAGTGAGACTCCCATAGGGTTCAGTGTTAATCAGTGAGACTCCCACAGGGTTCAGTGTTAATCAGTGAGACTCCCACAGGGTTCAGTGTTAATCAGTGAGACTCCCACAGGGTTCAGTGTTAATCAGTGAACTCCCACAGGGTTCAGTGTTAATCAGTGAGACTCCCACAGGGTTCATTGTTAATCATTGAGACTCCCACAGGGTTCAGTGTTAATCAGTGAGACTCCCACAGCGTTCAGTGTTAATCAGTGAGACTCCCATAGGGTTCAGTGTTAATCAGTGAGACTCCCACAGGGTTCAGTGTTAATCAGTGAGACTCCCACAGGGTTCAGTGTTAATCAGTGAGACTCCCATAGGGTTCAGTGACAATCACTGAGACTCCCATAGGGTTCAGTGGTAATCAGTGAGACTCCCATAGGGTTCAGTGTTAATCAGTGAGACTCCCACAGGGTTCATTGTTACTCATTGAGACTCCCATAGGGTTCAGTGTTGATCACTGAGACTCCCCTAGGGTTCGTGTGTTAATCAGTGAGACTCCCACAGGGTTCAGTGTTAATCAGTGAGACTCCAATATGGTTCAGTGACAATCACTGAGACTCCCATAGGGTTCAGTGTTAATCAGTGAGACTCCCATAGGGTTCAGTGTTAATCTCTGAGACTCCCACAGGGTTTAGTGTTAATCAGTGAGACTCCCACAGCGTTCAGTGTTAATCAGTGAGACTCCCATAGGGTTCAGTGTTAATCAGTGAGACTCCCACAGGGTTCAGTGTTAATCAGTGAGACTCCCACAGGGTTCAGTGTTAATCAGTGAGACTCCCACAGGGTTCAGTGTTAATCAGTGAACTCCCACAGGGTTCAGTGTTAATCAGTGAGACTCCCATAGGGTTCAGTGTTAATCAGTGAGACTCCCATAGGGTTCAGTGTTAATCAGTGAGACTCCCACAGCGTTCAGTGTTAATCAGTGAGACTCCCACAGGGTTCAGTGTTAATCAGTGAGACTCCCACAGGGTTCAGTGTTAATCAGTGAGACTCCCATAGGGTTCAGTGACAATCACTGAGACTCCCATAGGGTTCAGTGTTAATCATTGAGACTCCCATAGGGTTCAGTGTTAATCAGAGAGGCTCCCACAGGGTTCAGTGACAATCAGTGAGACTCCCATAGGGTTCAGTGTTAATCAGTGAGACTCCCATAGAGTTCTTGTTAATCAGTGAGACTCCCACAGGGTTCAGTATTAATCAGTGAGCATCCCATAGGGTTCAGTGTTAATCAGTGAGACTCCCACAGGGTTCATTGTTAATCATTGAGACTCCCACAGGGTTCAGTGTTAATCAGTGAGACTCCCACAGCGTTCAGTGTTAATCAGAGAGGCTCCCACAGGGTTCAGTGACAATCAGTGAGACTCCCATAGGGTTCAGTGTTAATCAGTGATACTCCCACAGGGTTCAGTATTAATCAGTGAGCATCCCATAGGGTTCAGTGTTAATCAGTGAGACTCCCACAGGGTTCATTGTTAATCATTGAGACTCCCACAGGGTTCAGTGTTAATCAGTGAGACTCCCACAGCGTTCAGTGTTAATCAGTGAGACTCCCATAGGGTTCAGTGTTAATCAGTGAGACTCCCACAGGGTTCAGTGTTAATCAGTGAGACTCCCACAGGGTTCAGTGTTAATCAGTGAGACTCCCATAGGGTTCAGTGACAATCACTGAGACTCCCATAGGGTTCAGTGGTAATCAGTGAGACTCCCATAGGGTTCAGTGTTAATCAGTGAGACTCCCACAGGGTTCATTGTTACTCATTGAGACTCCCATAGGGTTCAGTGTTGATCACTGAGACTCCCCTAGGGTTCGTGTGTTAATCAGTGAGACTCCCACAGGGTTCAGTGTTAATCAGTGAGACTCCAATATGGTTCAGTGACAATCACTGAGACTCCCATAGGGTTCAGTGTTAATCAGTGAGACTCCCATAGGGTTCAGTGTTAATCTCTGAGACTCCCACAGGGTTTAGTGTTAATCAGTGAGACTCCCACAGCGTTCAGTGTTAATCAGTGAGACTCCCATAGGGTTCAGTGTTAATCAGTGAGACTCCCACAGGGTTCAGTGTTAATCAGTGAGACTCCCACAGGGTTCAGTGTTAATCAGTGAGACTCCCACAGGGTTCAGTGTTAATCAGTGAACTCCCACAGGGTTCAGTGTTAATCAGTGAGACTCCCACAGGGTTCATTGTTAATCATTGAGACTCCCACAGGGTTCAGTGTTAATCAGTGAGACTCCCACAGCGTTCAGTGTTAATCAGTGAGACTCCCATAGGGTTCAGTGTTAATCAGTGAGACTCCCACAGGGTTCAGTGTTAATCAGTGAGACTCCCACAGGGTTCAGTGTTAATCAGTGAGACTCCCATAGGGTTCAGTGACAATCACTGAGACTCCCATAGGGTTCAGTGGTAATCAGTGAGACTCCCATAGCGTTCAGTGTTAATCAGTGAGACTCCCACAGGGTTCATTGTTACTCATTGAGACTCCCATAGGGTTCAGTGTTGATCACTGAGACTCCCCTAGGGTTCGTGTGTTAATCAGTGAGACTCCCACAGGGTTCAGTGTTAATCAGTGAGACTCCAATATGGTTCAGTGACAATCACTGAGACTCCCATAGGGTTCAGTGTTAATCAGTGAGACTCCCATAGGGTTCAGTGTTAATCTCTGAGACTCCCACAGGGTTTAGTGTTAATCAGTGAGACTCCCACAGCGTTCAGTGTTAATCAGTGAGACTCCCATAGGGTTCAGTGTTAATCAGTGAGACTCCCACAGGGTTCAGTGTTAATCAGTGAGACTCCCACAGGGTTCAGTGTTAATCAGTGAGACTCCCACAGGGTTCAGTGTTAATCAGTGAACTCCCACAGGGTTCAGTGTTAATCAGTGAGACTCCCATAGGGTTCAGTGTTAATCAGTGAGACTCCCATAGGGTTCAGTGTTAATCAGTGAGACTCCCACAGCGTTCAGTGTTAATCAGTGAGACTCCCACAGGGTTCAGTGTTAATCAGTGAGACTCCCACAGGGTTCAGTGTTAATCAGTGAGACTCCCATAGGGTTCAGTGACAATCACTGAGACTCCCATAGGGTTCAGTGTTAATCATTGAGACTCCCATAGGGTTCAGTGTTAATCAGAGAGGCTCCCACAGGGTTCAGTGACAATCAGTGAGACTCCCATAGGGTTCAGTGTTAATCAGTGAGACTCCCATAGAGTTCTTGTTAATCAGTGAGACTCCCACAGGGTTCAGTATTAATCAGTGAGCATCCCATAGGGTTCAGTGTTAATCAGTGAGACTCCCACAGGGTTCATTGTTAATCATTGAGACTCCCACAGGGTTCAGTGTTAATCAGTGAGACTCCCACAGCGTTCAGTGTTAATCAATGAGACTCCCATAGGGTTCAGTGACAATCACTGAGACTCCCATAGGGTTCAGTGGTAATCAGTGAGACTCCCATAGGGTTCAGTGTTAATCAGTGAGACTCCCACAGGGTTCATTGTTACTCATTGAGACTCCCATAGGGTTCAGTGTTGATCACTGAGACTCCCCTAGGGTTCGTGTGTTAATCAGTGAGACTCCCACAGGGTTCAGTGTTAATCAGTGAGACTCCAATATGGTTCAGTGACAATCACTGAGACTCCCATAGGGTTCAGTGTTAATCAGTGAGACTCCCATAGGGTTCAGTGTTAATCTCTGAGACTCCCACAGGGTTTAGTGTTAATCAGTGAGACTCCCACAGCGTTCAGTGTTAATCAGTGAGACTCCCATAGGGTTCAGTGTTAATCAGTGAGACTCCCACAGGGTTCAGTGTTAATCAGTGAGACTCCCACAGGGTTCAGTGTTAATCAGTGAGACTCCCACAGGGTTCAGTGTTAATCAGTGAACTCCCACAGGGTTCAGTGTTAATCAGTGAGACTCCCATAGGGTTCAGTGTTAATCAGTGAGACTCCCATAGGGTTCAGTGTTAATCAGTGAGACTCCCACAGCGTTCAGTGTTAATCAGTGAGACTCCCACAGGGTTCAGTGTTAATCAGTGAGACTCCCACATGGTTCAGTGTTAATCAGTGAGACTCCCATAGGGTTCAGTGACAATCACTGAGACTCCCATAGGGTTCAGTGTTAATCATTGAGACTCCCATAGGGTTCAGTGTTAATCAGAGAGGCTCCCACAGGGCTCAGTGACAATCAGTGAGACTCTCATAGGGTTCAGTGTTAATCAGTGAGACTCCCATAGAGTTCTTGTTAATCAGTGAGACTCCCACAGGGTTCAGTATTAATCAGTGAGCATCCCATAGGGTTCAGTGTTAATCAGTGAGACTCCCACAGGGTTCAGTGTTAATCATTGAGACTCCCACAGGGTTCAGTGTTAATCAGTGAGACTCCCACAGCGTTCAGTGTTAATCAGTGAGACTCCCATAGGGTTCAGTGTTAATCAGTGAGATTCCCACAGGGTTCAGTGTTAATCAGTGAGACTCCCACAGGGTTCAGTGTTAATCATTGAGACTCCCACAGGGTTCAGTGTTAATCAGTGAGACTCCCACAGCGTTCAGTGTTAATCAGTGAGACTCCCATAGGGTTCAGTGTTAATCAGTGAGACTCCCACAGGGTTCAGTGTTAATCAGTGAGACTCCCACAGGGTTCAGTGTTAATCAGTGAGACTCCCATAGGGTTCAGTGACAATCACTGAGACTCCCATAGGGTTCAGTGGTAATCAGTGAGACTCCCACAGGGTTCAGTGTTAATCAGTGAGACTCCCACAGGGTTCAGTGTTAATAAGTGAGACTCCCACAGCGTGCAGTGTTAATCAGTGAGACTCCCCTAGGGTTCGTTTGTTAATCAGTGAGACACCCACAGGGTTCAGTGTTAATCAGTGAGACTCCCATAGGGTTCAGTGTTAATCAGTGAGACTCCCACAGGGTTCAGTGACAATCACTGAGACTCCCATAGGGTTCAGTGGTAATCAGTGAGACTCCCACAGCGTTCAGTGTTAATCAGTGAGACTCCCACAGGGTTCAGTGTTAATCAGTGAGACTCCCACATGGTTCAGTGTTAATCAGTGAGACTCCCATAGGGTTCAGTGACAATCACTGAGACTCCCATAGGGTTCAGTGTTAATCATTGAGACTCCCATAGGGTTCAGTGTTAATCAGAGAGGCTCCCACAGGGCTCAGTGACAATCAGTGAGACTCCCATAGGGTTCAGTGTTAATCAGTGAGACTCCCATAGAGTTCTTGTTAATCAGTGAGACTCCCACAGGGTTCAGTATTAATCAGTGAGCATCCCATAGGGTTCAGTGTTAATCAGTGAGACTCCCACAGGGTTCAGTGTTAATCATTGAGACTCCCACAGGGTTCAGTGTTAATCAGTGAGACTCCCACAGCGTTCAGTGTTAATCAGTGAGACTCCCATAGGGTTCAGTGTTAATCAGTGAGATTCCCACAGGGTTCAGTGTTAATCAGTGAGACTCCCACAGGGTTCAGTGTTAATCATTGAGACTCCCACAGGGTTCAGTGTTAATCAGTGAGACTCCCACAGCGTTCAGTGTTAATCAGTGAGACTCCCATAGGGTTCAGTGTTAATCAGTGAGACTCCCACAGGGTTCAGTGTTAATCAGTGAGACTCCCACAGGGTTCAGTGTTAATCAGTGAGACTCCCATAGGGTTCAGTGACAATCACTGAGACTCCCATAGGGTTCAGTGGTAATCAGTGAGACTCCCACAGGGTTCAGTGTTAATCAGTGAGACTCCCACAGGGTTCAGTGTTAATAAGTGAGACTCCCACAGCGTGCAGTGTTAATCAGTGAGACTCCCCTAGGGTTCGTTTGTTAATCAGTGAGACACCCACAGGGTTCAGTGTTAATCAGTGAGACTCCCATAGGGTTCAGTGTTAATCAGTGAGACTCCCACAGGGTTCAGTGACAATCACTGAGACTCCCATAGGGTTCAGTGGTAATCAGTGAGACTCCCACAGGGTTCAGTGTTAATCAGTGAGACTCCCACAGGGTTCAGTGTTAATAAGTGAGACTCCCACAGCGTGCAGTGTTAATCAGTGAGACTCCCCTAGGGTTCGTTTGTTAATCAGTGAGACACCCACAGGGTTCAGTGTTAATCAGTGAGACTCCCATAGGGTTCAGTGTTAATCAGTGAGACTCCCACAGGGTTCAGTGTTAATCAGTGAGACTCCCACAGGGTTCAGTGTTAATCAGTCAGACTCCCACAGGGTTCAGTATTAAGCAGTGTGCATCCCATAGGGTTCAGTGTTAATCAGTGAGACTCCCACAGGGTTCAATGTTAATCAGTGAGACTCCCACAGAGTTCAATGTTAATCAGTGAGACTCCCATATGGTTCAGTGTTAATCAGTGAGACTCCGCTAGGGTTCGTTTGTTAATCAGTGAGACACCCACAGGGTTCAGTGTTAATCAGTGAGACTCCCATAGGGTTCAGTGTTAATCAGTGAGACTCCCACAGGGTTCAGTGTTAATCAGTGAGACTCCCACAGGGTTCAGTGTTAATCAGTGAGACTCCCACAGGGTTCAGTGTTAATCAGTGAGACTCCCATAGGGTTCAGTGACAATCACTGAGACTCCCATAGGGTTCAGTGTTAATCAGTGAGACTCCCATAGGGTTCAGTGTTAATCAGAGAGGCTCCCACAGGGTTCAGTGACAATCAGTGAGACTCCCATAGGGTTCAGTGTTAATCAGTGAGACTCCGCTAGGGTTCGTTTGTTAATCAGTGAGACACCCACAGGGTTCAGTGTTAATCAGTGAGACTCCCATAGGGTTCAGTGTTAATCAGTGAGACTCCCACAGGGTTCAGTGTTAATCAGTGAGACTCCCACAGGGTTCAGTGTTAATCAGTGAGACTCCCACAGGGTTCAGTGTTAATCAGTGAGACTCCCATAGGGTTCAGTGACAATCACTGAGACTCCCATAGGGTTCAGTGTTAATCAGTGAGACTCCCATAGGGTTCAGTGTTAATCAGAGAGGCTCCCACAGGGTTCAGTGACAATCAGTGAGACTCCCATAGGGTTCAGTGTTAATCAGTGAGCCTCCCATAGAGTTCTTGTTAATCAGTGAGACTCCCACAGGGTTCAGTATTAATCAGTGAGCATCCCATAGGGTTCAGTGTTAATCAGTGAGACTCCCACAGGGTTCAGTGTTAATCATTGAGACTCCCACAGGGTTCAGTGTTAATCAGTGAGACTCCCACAGCGTTCAGTGTTAATCAGTGAGACTCCCATAGGGTTCAGTGTTAATCAGTGAGACTCCCACAGGGTTCAGTGTTAATCAGTGAGACTCCCACAGGGTTCAGTGTTAATCATTGAGACTCCCACAGGGTTCAGTGTTAATCAGTGAGACTCCCACAGCGTTCAGTGTTAATCAGTGAGACTCCCATAGGGTTCAGTGTTAATCAGTGAGACTCCCACAGGGTTCAGTGTTAATCAGTGAGACTCCCACAGGGTTCAGTGTTAATCAGTGAGACTCCCATAGGGTTCAGTGACAATCACTGAGACTCCCATAGGGTTCAGTGGTAATCAGTGAGACTCCTATAGGGTTCAGTGTTAATCAGTGAGACTCCCACAGGGTTCATTGTTACTCATTGAGACTCCCATAGGGTTCAGTGTTGATCACTGAGACTCCCCTAAGGTTCGTGTGTTAATCAGTGAGACTCCCACAGGGTTCAGTGTTAATCAGTGAGACTCCAATATGGTTCAGTGACAATCACTGAGACTCCCATAGGGTTCAGTGTTAATTAGTGAGACTCCCATAGGGTTCAGTGTTAATCAGTGAGACTCCCATAGAGTTCTTGTTAAACAGTGAGACTCCCACAGGGTTCAGTATTAATCAGTGAGCATCCCATAGGGTTCAGTGTTAATCAGTGAGACTCCCACAGGGTTCAGTGTTAATCATTGAGACTCCCACAGGGTTCAGTGTTAATCAGTGAGACTCCCACAGCGTTCAGTGTTAATCAGTGAGACTCCCATAGGGTTCAGTGTTAATCAGTGAGACTCCCACAGGGTTCAGTGTTAATCAGTGAGACTCCCACAGGGTTCAGTGTTAATCATTGAGACTCCCACAGGGTTCAGTGTTAATCAGTGAGACTCCCACAGCGTTCAGTGTTAATCAGTGAGACTCCCATAGGGTTCAGTGTTAATCAGTGAGACTCCCACAGGGTTCAGTGTTAATCAGTGAGACTCGCACAGGGTTCAGTGTTAATCAGTGAGACTCCCATAGGGTTCAGTGACAATCACTGAGACTCCCATAGGGTTCAGTGGTAATCAGTGAGACTCCCATAGGGTTCAGTGTTAATCAGTGAGACTCCCACAGGGTTCATTGTTACTCATTGAGACTCCCATAGGGTTCAGTGTTGATCACTGAGACTCCCCTAGGGTTCGTGTGTTAATCAGTGAGACTCCCACAGGGTTCAGTGTTAATCAGTGAGACTCCAATATGGTTCAGTGACAATCACTGAGACTCCCATAGGGTTCAGTGTTAATTAGTGAGACTCCCATAGGGTTCAGTGTTAATCACTGAGACTCCCACAGGGTTCAGTGTTAATCAGTGAGACTCCCACAGCGTTCAGTATTAATCAGTGAGACTCCCATAGGGTTCAGTGTTAATCAGTGAGACTCCCACAGGGTTCAGTGTTAATCAGTGAGACTCCCACAGGGTTCAGTGTTAATCAGTGAGACTCCCACAGGGTTCAGTGTTAATCAGTGAACTCCCACAGGGTTCAGTGTTAATCAGTGAGACTCCCATAGGGTTCAGTGTTAATCAGTGAGACTCCCATAGGGTTCAGTGTTAATCAGTGAGACTCCCACAGCGTTCAGTGTTAATCAGTGAGACTCCCACAGGGTTCAGTGTTAATCAGTGAGACTCCCACAGGGTTCAGTGTTAATCAGTGAAACTCCCATAGGGTTCAGTGACAATCACTGAGACTCCCATAGGGTTCAGTGTTAATCATTGAGACTCCCATAGGGTTCAGTGTTAATCAGAGAGGCTCCCATAGGGTTCAGTGACAATCAGTGAGACTCCCATAGGGTTCAGTGTTAATCAGTGAGACTCCGCTAGGGTTCGTTTGTTAATCAGTGAGACACCCACAGGGTTCAGTGTTAATCAGTGAGACTCCCATAGGGTTCAGTGTTAATCAGTGAGACTCCCACAGGGTTCAGTGTTAATCAGTGAGACTCCCACAGGGTTCAGTGTTAATCAGTGAGACTCCCATAGGGTTCAGTGACAATCACTGAGACTCCCATAGGGTTCAGTGTTAATCAGTGAGACTCCCATAGGGTTCAGTGTTAATCAGAGAGGCTCCCACAGGGTTCAGTGACAATCAGTGAGACTCCCATAGGGTTCAGTGTTAATCAGTGAGACTCCCATAGAGTTCTTGTTAATCAGTGAGACTCCCACAGGGTTCAGTATTAATCAGTGAGCATCCCATAGGGTTCAGTGTTAATCAGTGAGACTCCCACAGGGTTCAGTGTTAATCATTGAGACTCCCACAGGGTTCAGTGTTAATCAGTGAGACTCCCACAGCGTTCAGTGTTAATCAGTGAGACTCCCATAGGGTTCAGTGTTAATCAGTGAGACTCCCACAGGGTTCAGTGTTAATCAGTGAGACTCCCACAGGGTTCAGTGTTAATCAGTGAGACTCCCACAGGGTTCAGTGTTAATCAGTGAGACTCCCACAGGGTTCAGTGTTAATCAGTGAGACTCCCACAGGGTTCAGTGTTAATCATTGAGACTCCCACAGGGTTCAGTGTTAATCAGTGAGACTCCCACAGCGTTCAGTGTTAATCAGTGAGACTCCCATATGGTTCAGTGTTAATCAGTGAGACTCCCACAGGGTTCAATGTTAATCAGTGAGACTCCCACAGGGTTCAGTGTTAATCAGTGAGACTCCCATAGGGTTCAGTGACAATCACTGAGACTCCCATAGGGTTCAGTGGTAATCAGTGAGACTCCCATAGGGTTCAGTGTTAATCAGTGAGACTCCCACAGGGTTCATTGTTACTCATTGAGACTCCCATAGGGTTCAGTGTTGATCACTGAGACTCCCCTAGGGTTCGTGTGTTAATCAGTGAGACTCCCACAGGGTTCAGTGTTAATCAGTGAGACTCCAATAGGGTTCAGTGACAATCACTGAGACTCCCATAGGGTTCAGTGTTAATCAGTAAGACTCCCATAGGGTTCAGTGTTAATCACTGAGACTCCCACAGGGTTCAGTGTTAATCAGTGAGACTCCCACAGCGTTCAGTGTTAATCAGTGAGACTCCCATAGGGTTCAGTGTTAATCAGTGAGACTCCCACAGGGTTCAGTGTTAATCAGTGAGACTCCCACAGGGTTCAGTGTTAATCAGTGAGACTCCCACAGGGTTCAGTGTTAATCAGTGAACTCCCACAGGGTTCAGTGTTAATCAGTGAGACTCCCATAGGGTTCAGTGTTAATTAGTGAGACTCCCATAGGGTTCAGTGTTAATCAGTGAGACTCCCACAGGGTTCAGTGTTAATCAGTGAGACTCCCACAGGGTTCAGTGTTAATCAGTGAGACTCCCACAGGGTTCAGTGTTAATCAGTGAACTCCCACAGGGTTCAGTGTTAATCAGTGAGACTCCCATAGGGTTCAGTGTTAATCAGTGAGACTCCCATAGGGTTCAGTGTTAATCAGTGAGACTCCCACAGGGTTCAGTGTTAATCAGTGAGACTCCCACAGGGTTCAGTGTTAATCAGTGAGACTCCCACAGGGTTCAGTGTTAATCAGTGAGACTCCCACAGGGTTCAGTGTTAATCAGTGAACTCCCACAGGGTTCAGTGTTAATCAGTGAGACTCCCATAGGGTTCAGTGTTAATCAGTGAGACTCCCATAGGGTTCAGTGTTAATCAGTGAGACTCCCACAGGGTTCAGTGTTAATCAGTGAGACTCCCACAGGGTTCAGTGTTAATCAGTGAGACTCCCACAGCGTTCAGTGTTAATCAGTGAGACTCCCATAGGGTTCAGTGTTAATCAGTGAGACTCCCACAGGGTTCAGTGTTAATCAGAGAGGCTCCCACAGGGTTCAGTGACAATCAGTGAGACTCCCATAGGGTTCAGTGTTAATCAGTGAGACTCCCATAGAGTTTTTGTTAATCAGTGAGACTCCCACAGGGTTCAGTATTAATCAGTGAGCATCCCATAGGGTTCAGTGTTAATCAGTGAGACTCCCACAGGGTTCAGTGTTAATCACTGAGACTCCCACAGGTTTCAGTGTTAATCAGTGAGACTCCCACAGCGTTCAGTGTTAATCAGTGAGACTCCCATAGGGTGCAGTGTTAATCAGTGAGACTCCCACAGGGTTCAGTGTTAATCAGTGAGACTCCCACAGGGTTCAGTGTTAATCAGTGAGACTCCCACAGGGTTCAGTGTTAATCAGTGAACTCCCACAGGGTTCAGTGTTAATCAGTGAGACTCCCATAGGGTTCAGTGTTAATCAGTGAGACTCCCACAGGGGTCAGTGTTAATCAGTGAGACTCCCACAGGGTTCAGTGTTAATCAGTGAGACTCCCACAGGGTTCAGTGTTAATCAGTGAGACTCCCACAGGGTTCAGTATTAAGCAGTGTGCATCCCATAGGGTTCAGTGTTAATCAGTGAGACTCCCACAGGGTTCAATGTTAATCAGTGAGACTCCCACAGAGTTCAATGTTAATCAGTGAGACTCCCATAGGGTTCAGTGTTAATCAGTGAGACTCCGCTAGGGTTCGTTTGTTAATCAGTGAGACACCCACAGGGTTCAGTGTTAATCAGTGAGACTCCCATAGGGTTCAGTGTTAATCAGTGAGACTCCCACAGGGTTCAGTGTTAATCAGTGAGACTCCCACAGGGTTCAGTGTTAATCAGTGAGACTCCCACAGGGTTCAGTGTTAATCATTGAGACTCCCACAGGGTTCAGTGTTAATCAGTGAGACTCCCATAGGGTTCAGTGTTAATCAGTGAGACTCCCACAGGGTTAAGTGTTAATCAGTGAGACTCCCACAGGGTTCAGTGTTAATCAGTGAGACTCCTACAGGGTTCAGTGTTAATCAGTGAGACTCCCATAGGGTTCAGTGACAATCACTGAGACTCCCATAGGGTTCAGTGTTAATCAGTGAGACTCCCATAGGGTTCAGTGTTAATCAGAGAGGCTCCCACAGGGTTCAGTGACAATCAGTGAGACTCCCATAGGGTTCAGTGTTAATCAGTGAGACTCCCATAGAGTTCTTGTTAATCAGTGAGACTCCCACAGGGTTCAGTATTAATCAGTGAGCATCCCATAGGGTTCAGTGTTAATCAGTGAGACTCCCACAGGGTTCAGTGTTAATCATTGAGACTCCCACAGGGTTCAGTGTTAATCAGTGAGACTCCCACAGCGTTCAGTGTTAATCAGTGAGACTCCCATAGGGTTCAGTGTTAATCAGTGAGACTCCCACAGGGTTCAGTGTTAATCAGTGAGACTCCCCCAGGGTTCAGTGTTAATCAGTGAGACTCCCATAGGGTTCAGTGACAATAACTGAGACTCCCATAGGGTTCAGTGGTAATCAGTGAGACTCCCATAGGGTTCAGTGTTAATCAGTGAGACTCCCACAGGGTTCATTGCTACTCATTGAGACTCCCATAGGGTTCAGTGTTGATCACTGAGACTCCCCTAGGGATCGTGTGTTAATCAGTGAGACTCCCACAGGGTTCAATGTTAATCAGTGAGACTCCCACAGAGTTCAGTGTTAATCAGTCAGACTCCCACAGGGTTCAGTATTAAGCAGTGTGCATCCCATAGGGTTCAGTGTTAATCAGTGAGACTCCCACAGGGTTCAATGTTAATCAGTGAGACTCCCACAGAGTTCAATGTTAATCAGTGAGACTCCCATATGGTTCAGTGTTAATCAGTGAGACTCCGCTAGGGTTCGTTTGTTAATCAGTGAGACACCCACAGGGTTCAGTGTTAATCAGTGAGACTCCCATAGGGTTCAGTGTTAATCAGTGAGACTCCCACAGGGTTCAGTGTTAATCAGTGAGACTCCCACAGGGTTCAGTGTTAATCAGTGAGACTCCCACAGGGTTCAGTGTTAATCAGTGAGACTCCCATAGGGTTCAGTGACAATCACTGAGACTCCCATAGGGTTCAGTGTTAATCAGTGAGACTCCCATAGGGTTCAGTGTTAATCAGAGAGGCTCCCACAGGGTTCAGTGACAATCAGTGAGACTCCCATAGGGTTCAGTGTTAATCAGTGAGACTCCGCTAGGGTTTGTTTGTTAATCAGTGAGACACCCACAGGGTTCAGTGTTAATCAGTGAGACTCCCATAGGGTTCAGTGTTAATCAGTGAGACTCCCACAGGGTTCAGTGTTAATCAGTGAGACTCCCACAGGGTTCAGTGTTAATCAGTGAGACTCCCACAGGGTTCAGTGTTAATCAGTGAGACTCCCATAGGGTTCAGTGACAATCACTGAGACTCCCATAGGGTTCAGTGTTAATCAGTGAGACTCCCATAGGGTTCAGTGTTAATCAGAGAGGCTCCCACAGGGTTCAGTGACAATCAGTGAGACTCCCATAGGGTTCAGTGTTAATCAGTGAGCCTCCCATAGAGTTCTTGTTAATCAGTGAGACTCCCACAGGGTTCAGTATTAATCAGTGAGCATCCCATAGGGTTCAGTGTTAATCAGTGAGACTCCCACAGGGTTCAGTGTTAATCATTGAGACTCCCACAGGGTTCAGTGTTAATCAGTGAGACTCCCACAGCGTTCAGTGTTAATCAGTGAGACTCCCATAGGGTTCAGTGTTAATCAGTGAGACTCCCACAGGGTTCAGTGTTAATCAGTGAGACTCCCACAGGGTTCAGTGTTAATCATTGAGACTCCCACAGGGTTCAGTGTTAATCAGTGAGACTCCCACAGCGTTCAGTGTTAATCAGTGAGACTCCCATAGGGTTCAGTGTTAATCAGTGAGACTCCCACAGGGTTCAGTGTTAATCAGTGAGACTCCCACAGGGTTCAGTGTTAATCAGTGAGACTCCCATAGGGTTCAGTGACAATCACTGAGACTCCCATAGGGTTCAGTGGTAATCAGTGAGACTCCCATAGGGTTCAGTGTTAATCAGTGAGACTCCCACAGGGTTCATTGTTACTCATTGAGACTCCCATAGGGTTCAGTGTTGATCACTGAGACTCCCCTAGGGTTCGTGTGTTAATCAGTGAGACTCCCACAGGGTTCAGTGTTAATCAGTGAGACTCCAATATGGTTCAGTGACAATCACTGAGACTCCCATAGGGTTCAGTGTTAATTAGTGAGACTCCCATAGGGTTCAGTGTTAATCAGTGAGACTCCCACAGGGTTCAGTGTTAATCATTGAGACTCCCACAGGGTTCAGTGTTAATCAGTGAGACTCCCACAGCGTTCAGTGTTAATCAGTGAGACTCCCATAGGGTTCAGTGTTAATCAGTGAGACTCCCACAGGGTTCAGTGTTAATCAGTGAGACTCCCACAGGGTTCAGTGTTAATCATTGAGACTCCCACAGGGTTCAGTGTTAATCAGTGAGACTCCCACAGCGTTCAGTGTTAATCAGTGAGACTCCCATAGGGTTCAGTGTTAATCAGTGAGACTCCCACAGGGTTCAGTGTTAATCAGTGAGACTCCCACAGGGTTCAGTGTTAATCAGTGAGACTCCCATAGGGTTCAGTGACAATCACTGAGACTCCCATAGGGTTCAGTGGTAATCAGTGAGACTCCCATAGGGTTCAGTGTTAATCAGTGAGACTCCCACAGGGTTCATTGTTACTCATTGAGACTCCCATAGGGTTCAGTGTTGATCACTGAGACTCCCCTAGGGTTCGTGTGTTAATCAGTGAGACTCCCACAGGGTTCAGTGTTAATCAGTGAGACTCCAATATGGTTCAGTGACAATCACTGAGACTCCCATAGGGTTCAGTGTTAATTAGTGAGACTCCCATAGGGTTCAGTGTTAATCACTGAGACTCCCACAGGGTTCAGTGTTAATCAGTGAGACTCCCACAGCGTTCAGTATTAATCAGTGAGACTCCCATAGGGTTCAGTGTTAATCAGTGAGACTCCCACAGGGTTCAGTGTTAATCAGTGAGACTCCCACAGGGTTCAGTGTTAATCAGTGAGACTCCCACAGGGTTCAGTGTTAATCAGTGAACTCCCACAGGGTTCAGTGTTAATCAGTGAGACTCCCATAGGGTTCAGTGTTAATCAGTGAGACTCCCATAGGGTTCAGTGTTAATCAGTGAGACTCCCACAGCGTTCAGTGTTAATCAGTGAGACTCCCACAGGGTTCAGTGTTAATCAGTGAGACTCCCACAGGGTTCAGTGTTAATCAGTGAAACTCCCATAGGGTTCAGTGACAATCACTGAGACTCCCATAGGGTTCAGTGTTAATCATTGAGACTCCCATAGGGTTCAGTGTTAATCAGAGAGGCTCCCATAGGGTTCAGTGACAATCAGTGAGACTCCCATAGGGTTCAGTGTTAATCAGTGAGACTCCGCTAGGGTTCGTTTGTTAATCAGTGAGACACCCACAGGGTTCAGTGTTAATCAGTGAGACTCCCATAGGGTTCAGTGTTAATCAGTGAGACTCCCACAGGGTTCAGTGTTAATCAGTGAGACTCCCACAGGGTTCAGTGTTAATCAGTGAGACTCCCACAGGGTTCAGTGTTAATCAGTGAGACTCCCATAGGGTTCAGTGACAATCACTGAGACTCCCATAGGGTTCAGTGTTAATCAGTGAGACTCCCATAGGGTTCAGTGTTAATCAGAGAGGCTCCCACAGGGTTCAGTGACAATCAGTGAGACTCCCATAGGGTTCAGTGTTAATCAGTGAGACTCCCATAGAGTTCTTGTTAATCAGTGAGACTCCCACAGGGTTCAGTATTCATCAGTGAGCATCCCATAGGGTTCAGTGTTAATCAGTGAGACTCCCACAGGGTTCAGTGTTAATCATTGAGACTCCCACAGGGTTCAGTGTTAATCAGTGAGACTCCCACAGCGTTCAGTGTTAATCAGTGAGACTCCCATAGGGTTCAGTGTTAATCAGTGAGACTCCCACAGGGTTCAGTGTTAATCAGTGAGACTCCCACAGGGTTCAGTGTTAATCAGTGAGACTCCCACAGGGTTCAGTGTTAATCAGTGAGACTCCCACAGGGTTCAGTGTTAATCAGTGAGACTCCCACAGGGTTCAGTGTTAATCATTGAGACTCCCACAGGGTTCAGTGTTAATCAGTGAGACTCCCACAGCGTTCAGTGTTAATCAGTGAGACTCCCATATGGTTCAGTGTTAATCAGTGAGACTCCCACAGGGTTCAATGTTAATCAGTGAGACTCCCACAGGGTTCAGTGTTAATCAGTGAGACTCCCATAGGGTTCAGTGACAATCACTGAGACTCCCATAGGGTTCAGTGGTAATCAGTGAGACTCCCATAGGGTTCAGTGTTAATCAGTGAGACTCCCACAGGGTTCATTGTTACTCATTGAGACTCCCATAGGGTTCAGTGTTGATCACTGAGACTCCCCTAGGGTTCGTGTGTTAATCAGTGAGACTCCCACAGGGTTCAGTGTTAATCAGTGAGACTCCAATAGGGTTCAGTGACAATCACTGAGACTCCCATAGGGTTCAGTGTTAATCAGTAAGACTCCCATAGGGTTCAGTGTTAATCACTGAGACTCCCACAGGGTTCAGTGTTAATCAGTGAGACTCCCACAGCGTTCATTGTTAATCAGTGAGACTCCCATAGGGTTCAGTGTTAATCAGTGAGACTCCCACAGGGTTCAGTGTTAATCAGTGAGACTCCCACAGGGTTCAGTGTTAATCAGTGAGACTCCCACAGGGTTCAGTGTTAATCAGTGAACTCCCACAGGGTTCAGTGTTAATCAGTGAGACTCCCATAGGGTTCAGTGTTAATTAGTGAGACTCCCATAGGGTTCAGTGTTAATCAGTGAGACTCCCACAGGGTTCAGTGTTAATCAGTGAGACTCCCACAGGGTTCAGTGTTAATCAGTGAGACTCCCACAGGGTTCAGTGTTAATCAGTGAACTCCCACAGGGTTCAGTGTTAATCAGTGAGACTCCCATAGGGTTCAGTGTTAATCAGTGAGACTCCCATAGGGTTCAGTGTTAATCAGTGAGACTCCCACAGGGTTCAGTGTTAATCAGTGAGACTCCCACAGGGTTCAGTGTTAATCAGTGAGACTCCCACAGGGTTCAGTGTTAATCAGTGAGACTCCCACAGGGTTCAGTGTTAATCAGTGAACTCCCACAGGGTTCAGTGTTAATCAGTGAGACTCCCATAGGGTTCAGTGTTAATCAGTGAGACTCCCATAGGGTTCAGTGTTAATCAGTGAGACTCCCACAGGGTTCAGTGTTAATCAGTGAGACTCCCACAGGGTTCAGTGTTAATCAGTGAGACTCCCACAGCGTTCAGTGTTAATCAGTGAGACTCCCATAGGGTTCAGTGTTAATCAGTGAGACTCCCACAGGGTTCAGTGTTAATCAGAGAGGCTCCCACAGGGTTCAGTGACAATCAGTGAGACTCCCATAGGGTTCAGTGTTAATCAGTGAGACTCCCATAGAGTTTTTGTTAATCAGTGAGACTCCCACAGGGTTCAGTATTAATCAGTGAGCATCCCATAGGGTTCAGTGTTAATCAGTGAGACTCCCACAGGGTTCAGTGTTAATCACTGAGACTCCCACAGGTTTCAGTGTTAATCAGTGAGACTCCCACAGCGTTCAGTGTTAATCAGTGAGACTCCCATAGGGTGCAGTGTTAATCAGTGAGACTCCCACAGGGTTCAGTGTTAATCAGTGAGACTCCCACAGGGTTCAGTGTTAATCAGTGAGACTCCCACAGGGTTCAGTGTTAATCAGTGAACTCCCACAGGGTTCAGTGTTAATCAGTGAGACTCCCATAGGGTTCAGTGTTAATCAGTGAGACTCCCACAGGGGTCAGTGTTAATCAGTGAGACTCCCACAGGGTTCAGTGTTAATCAGTGAGACTCCCACAGGGTTCAGTGTTAATCAGTGAGACTCCCACAGGGTTCAGTATTAAGCAGTGTGCATCCCATAGGGTTCAGTGTTAATCAGTGAGACTCCCACAGGGTTCAATGTTAATCAGTGAGACTCCCACAGAGTTCAATGTTAATCAGTGAGACTCCCATAGGGTTCAGTGTTAATCAGTGAGACTCCGCTAGGGTTCGTTTGTTAATCAGTGAGACACCCACAGGGTTCAGTGTTAATCAGTGAGACTCCCATAGGGTTCAGTGTTAATCAGTGAGACTCCCACAGGGTTCAGTGTTAATCAGTGAGACTCCCACAGGGTTCAGTGTTAATCAGTGAGACTCCCACAGGGTTCAGTGTTAATCATTGAGACTCCCACAGGGTTCAGTGTTAATCAGTGAGACTCCCATAGGGTTCAGTGTTAATCAGTGAGACTCCCACAGGGTTCAGTGTTAATCAGTGAGACTCCCACAGGGTTCAGTGTTAATCAGTGAGACTCCTACAGGGTTCAGTGTTAATCAGTGAGACTCCCATAGGGTTCAGTGACAATCACTGAGACTCCCATAGGGTTCAGTGTTAATCAGTGAGACTCCCATAGGGTTCAGTGTTAATCAGAGAGGCTCCCACAGGGTTCAGTGACAATCAGTGAGACTCCCATAGGGTTCAGTGTTAATCAGTGAGACTCCCATAGAGTTCTTGTTAATCAGTGAGACTCCCACAGGGTTCAGTATTAATCAGTGAGCATCCCATAGGGTTCAGTGTTAATCAGTGAGACTCCCACAGGGTTCAGTGTTAATCACTGAGACTCCCACAGGTTTCAGTGTTAATCAGTGAGACTCCCACAGCGTTCAGTGTTAATCAGTGAGACTCCCATAGGGTGCAGTGTTAATCAGTGAGACTCCCACAGGGTTCAGTGTTAATCAGTGAGACTCCCACAGGGTTCAGTGTTAATCAGTGAGACTCCCACAGGGTTCAGTGTTAATCAGTGAACTCCCACAGGGTTCAGTGTTAATCAGTGAGACTCCCATAGGGTTCAGTGTTAATCAGTGAGACTCCCACAGGGGTCAGTGTTAATCAGTGAGACTCCCACAGGGTTCAGTGTTAATCAGTGAGACTCCCACAGGGTTCAGTGTTAATCAGTGAGACTCCCACAGGGTTCAGTATTAAGCAGTGTGCATCCCATAGGGTTCAGTGTTAATCAGTGAGACTCCCACAGGGTTCAATGTTAATCAGTGAGACTCCCACAGAGTTCAATGTTAATCAGTGAGACTCCCATAGGGTTCAGTGTTAATCAGTGAGACTCCGCTAGGGTTCGTTTGTTAATCAGTGAGACACCCACAGGGTTCAGTGTTAATCAGTGAGACTCCCATAGGGTTCAGTGTTAATCAGTGAGACTCCCACAGGGTTCAGTGTTAATCAGTGAGACTCCCACAGGGTTCAGTGTTAATCAGTGAGACTCCCACAGGGTTCAGTGTTAATCATTGAGACTCCCACAGGGTTCAGTGTTAATCAGTGAGACTCCCATAGGGTTCAGTGTTAATCAGTGAGACTCCCACAGGGTTCAGTGTTAATCAGTGAGACTCCCACAGGGTTCAGTGTTAATCAGTGAGACTCCTACAGGGTTCAGTGTTAATCAGTGAGACTCCCATAGGGTTCAGTGACAATCACTGAGACTCCCATAGGGTTCAGTGTTAATCAGTGAGACTCCCATAGGGTTCAGTGTTAATTCAGAGAGGCTCCCACAGGGTTCAGTGACAATCAGTGAGACTCCCATAGGGTTCAGTGTTAATCAGTGAGACTCCCATAGAGTTCTTGTTAATCAGTGAGACTCCCACAGGGTTCAGTATTAATCAGTGAGCATCCCATAGGGTTCAGTGTTAATCAGTGAGACTCCCACAGGGTTCAGTGTTAATCATTGAGACTCCCACAGGGTTCAGTGTTAATCAGTGAGACTCCCACAGCGTTCAGTGTTAATCAGTGAGACTCCCATAGGGTTCAGTGTTAATCAGTGAGACTCCCTCAGGGTTCAGTGTTAATCAGTGAGACTCCCCCAGGGTTCAGTGTTAATCAGTGAGACTCCCATAGGGTTCAGTGACAATAACTGAGACTCCCATAGGGTTCAGTGGTAATCAGTGAGACTCCCATAGGGTTCAGTGTTAATCAGTGAGACTCCCACAGGGTTCATTGCTACTCATTGAGACTCCCATAGGGTTCAGTGTTGATCACTGAGACTCCCCTAGGGTTCGTGTGTTAATCAGTGAGACTCCCACAGGGTTCAATGTTAATCAGTGAGACTCCCACAGAGTTCAATGTTAATCAGTGAGACTCCCATAGGGTTCAGTGTTAATCAGTGAGACTCCGCTAGGGTTCATTTGTTAATCAGTGAGTAACCCACAGGGTTCAGTGTTAATCAGTGAGACTCCCATAGGGTTCAGTGTTAATCAGTGAGACTCCCACAGGGTTCAGTGTTAATCAGTGAGACTCCCACAGGGTTCAGTGTTAATCAGTGAGACTCCCACAGGGTTCAGTGTTAATCAGTGAGACTCCCACAGCGTTCAGTGTTAATCAGTGAGACTCCCATAGGGTTCAGTGTTAATCAGTGAGACTCCCTCAGGGTTCAGTGTTAATCAGTGAGACTCCCCCAGGGTTCAGTGTTAATCAGTGAGACTCCCATAGGGTTCAGTGACAATAACTGAGACTCCCATAGGGTTCAGTGGTAATCAGTGAGACTCCCATAGGGTTCAGTGTTAATCAGTGAGACTCCCACAGGGTTCATTGCTACTCATTGAGACTCCCATAGGGTTCAGTGTTGATCACTGAGACTCCCCTAGGGTTCGTGTGTTAATCAGTGAGACTCCCACAGGGTTCAATGTTAATCAGTGAGACTCCCACAGAGTTCAATGTTAATCAGTGAGACTCCCATAGGGTTCAGTGTTAATCAGTGAGACTCCGCTAGGGTTCATTTGTTAATCAGTGAGTAACCCACAGGGTTCAGTGTTAATCAGTGAGACTCCCATAGGGTTCAGTGTTAATCAGTGAGACTCCCACAGGGTTCAGTGTTAATCAGTGAGACTCCCACAGGGTTCAGTGTTAATCAGTGAGACTCCCACAGGGTTCAGTGTTAATCAGTGAGACTCCCATAGGGTTCAGTGACAATCACTGAGACTCCCATAGGGTTCAAGGTTAATCAGTGAGACTCCCATAGGGTTCAGTGTTAATCAGAGAGGCTCCCACAGGGTTCAAGGACAATCAGTGAGACTCCCATAGGGTTCAGTGTTAATCAGTGAGACTCCCATAGAGTTCTTGTTAATCAGTGAGACTCCCACAGGGTTCAGTATTAATCAGTGAGCATCCCATAGGGTTCAGTGTTAATCAATGAGCCTCCCACAGGGTTCAGTGTTAATCATTGAGACTCCCACAGGGTTCAGTGTTAATCAGTGAGACTCCCACAGCGTTCAGTGTTAATCAGTGAGACTCCCATAGGGTTCAGTGTTAGTCATTGAGACTCCCACAGGGTTCAGTGTTAATCAGTGAGACTCCCACAGGGTTCAGTGTTAATCAGTGAGACTCCCATAGGGTTCAGTGACAATCACTGAGACTCCCATAGGGTTCAGTGGTAATCAGTGAGACTCCCATAGGGTTCAGTGTTAATCAGTGAGACTCCCACAGGGTTCATAGCTACTCATTGAGACTCCCATAGGGTTCAGTGTTGATCACTGAGACTCCCCTAGGGTTCGTGTGTTAATCAGTGAGACTCCCACAGGGTTCAATGTTAATCAGTGAGACTCCCACAGAGTTCAATGTTAATCAGTGAGACTCCCATAGGGTTCAGTGTTAATCAGTGAGACTCCGCTAGGGTTCGTTTGTTAATCAGTGAGTAACCCACAGGGTTCATTGTTAATCAGTGAGACTCCCATAGGGTTCAGTGTTAATCAGTGAGACTCCCACAGGGTTCAGTGTTAATCAGTGAGACTCCCACAGGGTTCAGTGTTAATCAGTGAGACTCCCACAGGGTTCAGTGTTAATCAGTGAGACTCCCATAGGGTTCGGTGACAATCACTGAGACTCCCATAGGGTTCAGTGTTAATCAGTGAGACTCCCATAGGGTTCAGTGTTAATCAGAGAGGCTCCCACAGGGTTCAGTGACAATCAGTGAGACTCCCATAGGGTTCAGTGTTAATCAGTGAGACTCCCATAGAGTTCTTGTTAATCAGTGAGACTCCCACAGGGTTCAGTATTAATCAGTGAGCATCCCATAGGGTTCAGTGTTAATCAATGAGACTCCCACAGGGTTCAGTGTTAATCATTGAGACTCCCACAGGGTTCAGTGTTAATCAGTGAGACTCCCACAGCGTTCAGTGTTAATCAGTGAGACTCCCATAGGGTTCAGTGTTAATCATTGAGACTCCCACAGGGTTCAGTGTTAATCAGTGAGACTCCCACAGGGTTCAGTGTTAATCAGTGAGACTCCCATAGGGTTCAGTGACAATCACTGAGACTCCCATAGGGTTCAGTGGTAATCAGTGAGACTCCCATAGGGTTCAGTGTTAATCAGTGAGACTCCCACAGGGTTCATTGTTACTCATTGAGACTCCCATAGGGTTCAGTGTTGATCACTGAGACTCCCCTAGGGTTCGTGTGTTAATCAGTGAGACTCCCACAGGGTTCAGTGTTAATCAGTGAGAATCCAATAGGGTTCAGTGACAATCACTGAGACTCCCATAGGGTTCAGTGTTAATCAGTGAGACTCCCATAGGGTTCAGTGTTAATCACTGAGACTCCCACAGGGTTCAGTGTTAATCAGTGAGACTCCCACAGCGTTCAGTGTTAATCAGTGAGACTCCCATAGGGTTCAGTGTTAATCAGTGAGACTCCCACAGGGTTCAGTGTTAATCAGTGAGACTCCCACAGGGTTCAGTGTTAATCAGTGAGACTCCCACAGGGTTCAGTGTTAATCAGTGAACTCCCACAGGGTTTAGTGTTAATCAGTGAGACTCCCACAGGGTTCAGTATTAAGCAGTGTGCATCCCATAGGGTTCAGTGTTAATCAGTGAGACTCCCATAGGGTTCAATGTTAATCAGAGAGATTCCCACAGGGTTCAGTGTTAATCAGTGAGCCTCCCACAGGGTTCAGTATTAAGCAGTGTGCATCCCATAGAGTTCAGTGTTAATCAGTGAGACTCCCACAGGGTTCAGTGTTAATCAGTGAGACTCCCACAGGGTTCAGTGTTAATAAGTGAGAATCCCACAGCATGCAGTGTTAATCAGTGAGACTCCCCTAGGGTTCGTTTGTTAATCAGTGAGACACCCACAGGGTTCAGTGTTATTCAGTGAGACTCCCATAGGGTTCGGTGTTAATCAGTGAGACTCCCACAGGGTTCAGTGTTAATCAGTGAGACTCCCACAGGGTTCAGTGTTAATCAGTGAGACTCCCACAGGGTTCAGTATTAAGCAGTGTGCATCCCATAGGGTTCAGTGTTAATCAGTGAGACTCCCACAGGGTTCAATGTTAATCAGTGAGACTCCTACAGAGTTCAATGTTAATCAGTGAGACTCCCATAGGGTTCAGTGTTAATCAGTGAGACTCCGCAAGGGTTCGTTTGTTAATCAGTGAGACACCCACAGGGTTCAGTGTTAATCAGTGAGACTCCCATAGGGTTCAGTGTTAATCAGTGAGACTCCCACAGGGTTCAGTGTTAATCAGTGAGACTCCCACAGGGTTCAGTGTTAATCAGTGAGACTCCCACAGGGTTCAGTGTTAATCAGTGAGACTCCCATAGGGTTCAGTGACAATCACTGAGACTCCCATAGGGTTCAGTGTTAATCAGTGAGACTCCCATAGGGTTCAGTGTTAATCAAAGAGGCTCCCACAGGGTTCAGTGACAATCAGTGAGACTCCCATAGGGTTCAGTGTTAATCAGTGAGACTCCCATAGAGTTCTTGTTAATCAGTGAGACTCCCACAGGGTTCAGTATTAATCAGTGAGCATCCCATAGGGTTCAGTGTTAATCAGTGAGACTCCCACAGGGTTCAGTGTTAATCATTGAGACTCCCACAGGGTTCAGTGTTAATCAGTGAGACTCCCACAGCGTTCAGTGTTAATCAGTGAAACTCCCATAGGGTTCAGTGTTAATCAGTGAGACTCCCACAGGGTTCAGTGTTAATCAGTGAGACTCCCACAGGGTTCAGTGTTAATCAGTGAGACTCCCATAGGGTTCAGTGTTAATCAGTGAGACTTCCACTGGGTTCAGTGTTAATCAGTGAGACTCCCATAGGGTTCAGTGTTAATCAGTGAGACTCCCACAGGGTTCAGTGTTAATCATTGAGACTCCCACAGGGTTCAGTGTTAATCAGTGAGACTCCCACAGGGTTCAGTGTTAATCAGTGAGACTCCCATAGGGTTCAGTGACAATCACTGAGACTCCCATAGGGTTCAGTGGTAATCAGTGAGACTCCCATAGGGTTCAGTGTTAATCAGTGAGACTCCCACAGGGTTCATAGCTACTCATTGAGACTCCCATAGGGTTCAGTGTTGATCACTGAGACTCCCCTAGGGTTCGTGTGTTAATCAGTGAGACTCCCACAGGGTTCAATGTTAATCAGTGAGACTCCCACAGAGTTCAATGTTAATCAGTGAGACTCCCATAGGGTTCAGTGTTAATCAGTGAGACTCCGCTAGGGTTCGTTTGTTAATCAGTGAGTAACCCACAGGGTTCAGTGTTAATCAGTGAGACTCCCATAGGGTTCAGTGTTAATCAGTGAGACTCCCACAGGGTTCAGTGTTAATCAGTGAGACTCCCACAGGGTTCAGTGTTAATCAGTGAGACTCCCACAGGGTTCAGTGTTAATCAGTGAGACTCCCATAGGGTTCGGTGACAATCACTGAGACTCCCATAGGGTTCAGTGTTAATCAGTGAGACTCCCATAGGGTTCAGTGTTAATCAAAGAGGCTCCCACAGGGTTCAGTGACAATCAGTGAGACTCCCATAGGGTTCAGTGTTAATCAGTGAGACTCCCATAGAGTTCTTGTTAATCAGTGAGACTCCCACAGGGTTCAGTATTAATCAGTGAGCATCCCATAGGGTTCAGTGTTAATCAATGAGACTCCCACAGGGTTCAGTGTTAATCATTGAGACTCCCACAGGGTTCAGTGTTAATCAGTGAGACTCCCACAGCGTTCAGTGTTAATCAGTGAGACTCCCATAGGGTTCAGTGTTAATCATTGAGACTCCCACAGGGTTCAGTGTTAATCAGTGAGACTCCCACAGGGTTCAGTGTTAATCAGTGAGACTCCCATAGGGTTCAGTGACAATCACTGAGACTCCCATAGGGTTCAGTGGTAATCAGTGAGACTCCCATAGGGTTCAGTGTTAATCAGTGAGACTCCCACAGGGTTCATTGTTACTCATTGAGACTCCCATAGGGTTAGGTGTTGATCACTGAGACTCCCCTAGGGTTCGTGTGTTAATCAGTGAGACTCCCACAGGGTTCAGTGTTAATCAGTGAGAATCCAATAGGGTTCAGTGACAATCACTGAGACTCCCATAGGGTTCAGTGTTAATCAGTGAGACTCCCATAGGGTTCAGTGTTAATCACTGAGACTCCCACAGGGTTCAGTGTTAATCAGTGAGACTCCCACAGCGTTCAGTGTTAATCAGTGAGACTCCCATAGGGTTCAGTGTTAATCAGTGAGACTCCCACAGGGTTCAGTGTTAATCAGTGAGACTCCCACAGGGTTCAGTGTTAATCAGTGAGACTCCCACAGGGTTCAGTGTTAATCAGTGAACTCCCACAGGGTTTAGTGTTAATCAGTGAGACTCCCACAGGGTTCAGTATTAAGCAGTGTGCATCCCATAGGGTTCAGTGTTAATCAGTGAGACTCCCATAGGGTTCAATGTTAATCAGAGAGATTCCCACAGGGTTCAGTGTTAATCAGTGAGCCTCCCACAGGGTTCAGTATTAAGCAGTGTGCATCCCATAGAGTTCAGTGTTAATCAGTGAGACTCCCACAGGGTTCAGTGTTAATCAGTGAGACTCCCACAGGGTTCAGTGTTAATAAGTGAGAATCCCACAGCATGCAGTGTTAATCAGTGAGACTCCCCTAGGGTTCGTTTGTTAATCAGTGAGACACCCACAGGGTTCAGTGTTATTCAGTGAGACTCCCATAGGGTTCGGTGTTAATCAGTGAGACTCCCACAGGGTTCAGTGTTAATCAGTGAGACTCCCACAGGGTTCAGTGTTAATCAGTGAGACTCCCACAGGGTTCAGTATTAAGCAGTGTGCATCCCATAGGGTTCAGTGTTAATCAGTGAGACTCCCACAGGGTTCAATGTTAATCAGTGAGACTCCCACAGAGTTCAATGTTAATCAGTGAGACTCCCATAGGGTTCAGTGTTAATCAGTGAGACTCCGCAAGGGTTCGTTTGTTAATCAGTGAGACACCCACAGGGTTCAGTGTTAATCAGTGAGACTCCCATAGGGTTCAGTGTTAATCAGTGAGACTCCCACAGGGTTCAGTGTTAATCAGTGAGACTCCCACAGGGTTCAGTGTTAATCAGTGAGACTCCCACAGGGTTCAGTGTTAATCAGTGAGACTCCCATAGGGTTCAGTGACAATCACTGAGACTCCCATAGGGTTCAGTGTTAATCAGTGAGACTCCCATAGGGTTCAGTGTTAATCAGAGAGGCTCCCACAGGGTTCAGTGACAATCAGTGAGACTCCCATAGGGTTCAGTGTTAATCAGTGAGACTCCCATAGAGTTCTTGTTAATCAGTGAGACTCCCACAGGGTTCAGTATTAATCAGTGAGCATCCCATAGGGTTCAGTGTTAATCAGTGAGACTCCCACAGGGTTCAGTGTTAATCATTGAGACTCCCACAGGGTTCAGTGTTAATCAGTGAGACTCCCACAGCGTTCAGTGTTAATCAGTGAAACTCCCATAGGGTTCAGTGTTAATCAGTGAGACTCCCACAGGGTTCAGTGTTAATCAGTGAGACTCCCACAGGGTTCAGTGTTAATCAGTGAGACTCCCATAGGGTTCAGTGTTAATCAGTGAGACTTCCACTGGGTTCAGTGTTAATCAGTGAGACTCCCATAGGGTTCAGTGTTAATCAGTGAGACTCCCACAGGGTTCAGTGTTAATCAATGAGACTCCCACAGGGTTCAGTGTTAATCAGTGAGACTCCCACAGGGTTGAGTGTTAATCAGTGAGACTCCCATAGGGTTCAGTGACAATCACTGAGACTCCCATAGGGTTCAGTGTTAATCAGTGAGACTCCCATAGGGTTCAGTGTTAATCAGAGAGGCTCCCACAGGGTTCAGTGACAATCAGTGAGACTCCCATAGGGTTCAGTGTTAATCAGTGAGACTCCCATAGAGTTCTTGTTAATCAGTGAGACTCCCACAGGGTTCAGTATTAATCAGTGAGCATCCCATAGGGTTCAGTGTTAATCAGTGAGACTCCCACAGGGTTCAGTGTTAATCATTGAGACCCCCACAGGGTTCAGTGTTAATCAGTGAGACTCCCACAGCGTTCAGTGTTAATCAGTGAGACTCCCATAGGGTTCAGTGTTAATCAGTGAGACTCCCACAGGGTTCAGTGTTAATCAGTGAGACTCCCACAGGGTTCAGTGTTAATCAGTGAGACTCCCATAGGGTTCAGTGACACTCACTGAGACTCCCATAGGGTTCAGTGGTAATCAGTGAGACTCCCATAGGGTTCAGTGTTAATCAGTGAGACTCCCACAGGGTTCATTGTTACTCATTGAGACTCCCATAGGGTTCAGTGTTGATCACTGAGACTCCCCTAGGGTTCGTGTGTTAATCAGTGAGACTCCCACAGGGTTCAGTGTTAATCAGTGAGACTCCAATAGGGTTCAGTGACAATCACTGAGACTCCCATAGGGTTCAGTGTTAATCAGTGAGACTCCCATAGGGTTCAGTGTTAATCACTGAGACTCCCACAGGGTTCAGTGTTAATCAGTGAGACTCCCACAGCGTGCAGTGTTAATCAGTGAGACTCCCATAGGGTTCAGTGTTAATCAGTGAGACTCCCACAGGGTTCAGTGTTAATCAGTGAGACTCCCACAGGGTACAGTGTTAATCAGTGAGAATCCCACAGGGTTCAGTGTTAATCAGTGAGACTCCCATAGGGTTCAATGTTAATCAGAGAGATTCCCACAGGGTTCAGTGTCAATCAGTGAGACTCCCACAGGGTTCAGTATTAAGCAGTGTGCATCCCATAAGGTTCAGTGTTAATCAGTGAGACTCCCACAGGGTTCAGTGTTAATCAGTGAGACTCCCACAGGGTTCAGTGTTAATAAGTGAGACTCCCACAGCGTGCAGTGTTAATCAGTGAGACTCCCCTAGGGTTCGTTTGTTAATCAGTGAGACACCCACAGGGTTCAGTGTTAATCAGTGAGACTCCCATAGGGTTCAGTGTTAATCAGTGAGACTCCCACAGGGTTCAGTGTTAATCAGTGAGACTCCCACAGGGTTCAGTGTTAATCAGTGAGACTCCCACAGGGTTCAGTGTTAATCAGTGAACTCCCACAGGGTTCAGTGTTAATCAGTGAGACTCCCACAGGGTTCAGTATTAAGCAGTGTGCATCCCATAGGGTTCAGTGTTAATCAGTGAGACTCCCATAGGGTTCAATGTTAATCAGAGAGATTCCCACAGGGTTCAGTGTTAATCAGTGAGACTCCCACAGGGTTCAGTATTAAGCAGTGTGCATCCCATAGGGTTCAGTGTTAATCAGTGAGACTCCCACAGGGTTCAGTGTTAATCAGTGAGACTCCCACAGGGTTCAGTGTTAATAAGTGAGACTCCCACAGCGTGCAGTGTTAATCAGTGAGACTCCCCTAGGGTTCGTTTGTTAATCAGTGAGACACCCACAGGGTTCAGTGTTAATCAGTGAGACTCCCATCGGGTTCAGTGTTAATCAATGAGACTCCCACAGGGTACAGTGTTAATCAGTGAGAATCCCACAGGGTTCAGTGTTAATCAGTGAGACTCCCATAGGGTTCAATGTTAATCAGAGAGATTCCCACAGGGTTCAGTGTCAATCAGTGAGACTCCCACAGGGTTCAGTATTAAGCAGTGTGCATCCCATAAGGTTCAGTGTTAATCAGTGAGACTCCCACAGGGTTCAGTGTTAATCAGTGAGACTCCCACAGGGTTCAGTGTTAATAAGTGAGACTCCCACAGCGTGCAGTGTTAATCAGTGAGACTCCCCTAGGGTTCGTTTGTTAATCAGTGAGACACCCACAGGGTTCAGTGTTAATCAGTGAGACTCCCATAGGGTTCAGTGTTAATCAGTGAGACTCCCACAGGGTTCAGTGTTAATCAGTGAGACTCCCACAGGGTTCAGTGTTAATCAGTGAGACTCCCACAGGGTTCAGTGTTAATCAGTGAACTCCCACAGGGTTCAGTGTTAATCAGTGAGACTCCCACAGGGTTCAGTATTAAGCAGTGTGCATCCCATAGGGTTCAGTGTTAATCAGTGAGACTCCCATAGGGTTCAATGTTAATCAGAGAGATTCCCACAGGGTTCAGTGTTAATCAGTGAGACTCCCACAGGGTTCAGTATTAAGCAGTGTGCATCCCATAGGGTTCAGTGTTAATCAGTGAGACTCCCACAGGGTTCAGTGTTAATCAGTGAGACTCCCACAGGGTTCAGTGTTAATAAGTGAGACTCCCACAGCGTGCAGTGTTAATCAGTGAGACTCCCCTAGGGTTCGTTTGTTAATCAGTGAGACACCCACAGGGTTCAGTGTTAATCAGTGAGACTCCCATCGGGTTCAGTGTTAATCAATGAGACTCCCACAGGGTTCAGTGTTAATCAGTGAGACTCCCATAGGGTTCAGTGTTAATCAGTGAGACTCCCACAGGGTTCAGTGTTAATCAGTGAGACTCCCACAGGGTACAGTGTTAATCAGTGAGAATCCCACAGGGTTCAGTGTTAATCAGTGAGACTCCCATAGGGTTCAATGTTAATCAGAGAGATTCCCACAGGGTTCAGTGTTAATCAGTGAGACTCCCACAGGGTTCAGTATTAAGCAGTGTGCATCCCATAAGGTTCAGTGTTAATCAGTGAGACTCCCACAGGGTTCAGTGTTAATCAGTGAGACTCCCACAGGGTTCAGTGTTAATAAGTGAGACTCCCACAGCGTGCAGTGTTAATCAGTGAGACTCCCCTAGGGTTCGTTTGTTAATCAGTGAGACACCCACAGGGTTCAGTGTTAATCAGTGAGACTCCCATAGGGTTCAGTGTTAATCAGTGAGACTCCCACAGGGTTCAGTGTTAATCAGTGAGACTCCCACAGGGTTCAGTGTTAATCAGTGAGACTCCCACAGGGTTCAGTGTTAATCAGTGAGACTCCCATAGGGTTCAGTGACAATCACTGAGACTCCCATAGGGTTCAAGGTTAATCAGTGAGACTCCCATAGGGTTCAGTGTTAATCAGAGAGGCTCCCACAGGGTTCAAGGACAATCAGTGAGACTCCCATAGGGTTCAGTGTTAATCAGTGAGACTCCCATAGAGTTCTTGTTAATCAGTGAGACTCCCACAGGGTTCAGTATTAATCAGTGAGCATCCCATAGGGTTCAGTGTTAATCAATGAGACTCCCACAGGGTTCAGTGTTAATCATTGAGACTCCCACAGGGTTCAGTGTTAATCAGTGAGACTCCCACAGCGTTCAGTGTTAATCAGTGAGACTCCCATAGGGTTCAGTGTTAATCATTGAGACTCCCACAGGGTTCAGTGTTAATCAGTGAGACTCCCACAGGGTTCAGTGTTAATCAGTGAGACTCCCATAGGGTTCAGTGACAATCACTGAGACTCCCATAGGGTTCAGTGGTAATCAGTGAGACTCCCATAGGGTTCAGTGTTAATCAGTGAGACTCCCACAGGGTTCAGTGTTAATCAGTGAGACTCCCACAGGGTTCAGTGTTAATCAGTGAGACTCCCACAGGGTTCAGTGTTAATCAGTGAACTCCCACAGGGTTTAGTGTTAATCAGTGAGACTCCCACAGGGTTCAGTATTAAGCAGTGTGCATCCCATAGGGTTCAGTGTTAATCAGTGAGACTCCCATAGGGTTCAATGTTAATCAGAGAGATTCCCACAGGGTTCAGTGTTAATCAGTGAGCCTCCCACAGGGTTCAGTATTAAGCAGTGTGCATCCCATAGAGTTCAGTGTTAATCAGTGAGACTCCCACAGGGTTCAGTGTTAATCAGTGAGACTCCCACAGGGTTCAGTGTTAATAAGTGAGAATCCCACAGCATGCAGTGTTAATCAGTGAGACTCCCCTAGGGTTCGTTTGTTAATCAGTGAGACACCCACAGGGTTCAGTGTTATTCAGTGAGACTCCCATAGGGTTCGGTGTTAATCAGTGAGACTCCCACAGGGTTCAGTGTTAATCAGTGAGACTCCCACAGGGTTCAGTGTTAATCAGTGAGACTCCCACAGGGTTCAGTATTAAGCAGTGTGCATCCCATAGGGTTCAGTGTTAATCAGTGAGACTCCCACAGGGTTCAATGTTAATCAGTGAGACTCCCACAGAGTTCAATGTTAATCAGTGAGACTCCCATAGGGTTCAGTGTTAATCAGTGAGACTCCGCAAGGGTTCGTTTGTTAATCAGTGAGACACCCACAGGGTTCAGTGTTAATCAGTGAGACTCCCATAGGGTTCAGTGTTAATCAGTGAGACTCCCACAGGGTTCAGTGTTAATCAGTGAGACTCCCACAGGGTTCAGTGTTAATCAGTGAGACTCCCACAGGGTTCAGTGTTAATCAGTGAGACTCCCATAGGGTTCAGTGACAATCACTGAGACTCCCATAGGGTTCAGTGTTAATCAGTGAGACTCCCATAGGGTTCAGTGTTAATCAGAGAGGCTCCCACAGGGTTCAGTGACAATCAGTGAGACTCCCATAGGGTTCAGTGTTAATCAGTGAGACTCCCATAGAGTTCTTGTTAATCAGTGAGACTCCCACAGGGTTCAGTATTAATCAGTGAGCATCCCATAGGGTTCAGTGTTAATCAGTGAGACTCCCACAGGGTTCAGTGTTAATCATTGAGACTCCCACAGGGTTCAGTGTTAATCAGTGAGACTCCCACAGCGTTCAGTGTTAATCAGTGAAACTCCCATAGGGTTCAGTGTTAATCAGTGAGACTCCCACAGGGTTCAGTGTTAATCAGTGAGACTCCCACAGGGTTCAGTGTTAATCAGTGAGACTCCCATAGGGTTCAGTGTTAATCAGTGAGACTTCCACTGGGTTCAGTGTTAATCAGTGAGACTCCCATAGGGTTCAGTGTTAATCAGTGAGACTCCCACAGGGTTCAGTGTTAATCATTGAGACTCCCACAGGGTTCAGTGTTAATCAGTGAGACTCCCACAGGGTTCAGTGTTAATCAGTGAGACTCCCATAGGGTTCAGTGACAATCACTGAGACTCCCATAGGGTTCAGTGGTAATCAGTGAGACTCCCATAGGGTTCAGTGTTAATCAGTGAGACTCCCACAGGGTTCATAGCTACTCATTGAGACTCCCATAGGGTTCAGTGTTGATCACTGAGACTCCCCTAGGGTTCGTGTGTTAATCAGTGAGACTCCCACAGGGTTCAATGTTAATCAGTGAGACTCCCACAGAGTTCAATGTTAATCAGTGAGACTCCCATAGGGTTCAGTGTTAATCAGTGAGACTCCGCTAGGGTTCGTTTGTTAATCAGTGAGTAACCCACAGGGTTCAGTGTTAATCAGTGAGACTCCCATAGGGTTCAGTGTTAATCAGTGAGACTCCCACAGGGTTCAGTGTTAATCAGTGAGACTCCCACAGGGTTCAGTGTTAATCAGTGAGACTCCCACAGGGTTCAGTGTTAATCAGTGAGACTCCCATAGGGTTCGGTGACAATCACTGAGACTCCCATAGGGTTCAGTGTTAATCAGTGAGACTCCCATAGGGTTCAGTGTTAATCAGAGAGGCTCCCACAGGGTTCAGTGACAATCAGTGAGACTCCCATAGGGTTCAGTGTTAATCAGTGAGACTCCCATAGAGTTCTTGTTAATCAGTGAGACTCCCACAGGGTTCAGTATTAATCAGTGAGCATCCCATAGGGTTCAGTGTTAATCATTGAGACTCCCACAGGGTTCAGTGTTAATCATTGAGACTCCCACAGGGTTCAGTGTTAATCAGTGAGACTCCCACAGCGTTCAGTGTTAATCAGTGAGACTCCCATAGGGTTCAGTGTTAATCATTGAGACTCCCACAGGGTTCAGTGTTAATCAGTGAGACTCCCACAGGGTTCAGTGTTAATCAGTGAGACTCCCATAGGGTTCAGTGACAATCACTGAGACTCCCATAGGGTTCAGTGGTAATCAGTGAGACTCCCATAGGGTTCAGTGTTAATCAGTGAGACTCCCACAGGGTTCATTGTTACTCATTGAGACTCCCATAGGGTTCAGTGTTGATCACTGAGACTCCCCTAGGGTTCGTGTGTTAATCAGTGAGACTCCCACAGGGTTCAGTGTTAATCAGTGAGAATCCAATAGGGTTCAGTGACAATCACTGAGACTCCCATAGGGTTCAGTGTTAATCAGTGAGACTCCCATAGGGTTCAGTGTTAATCACTGAGACTCCCACAGGGTTCAGTGTTAATCAGTGAGACTCCCACAGCGTTCAGTGTTAATCAGTGAGACTCCCATAGGGTTCAGTGTTAATCAGTGAGACTCCCACAGGGTTCAGTGTTAATCAGTGAGACTCCCACAGGGTTCAGTGTTAATCAGTGAGACTCCCACAGGGTTCAGTGTTAATCAGTGAACTCCCACAGGGTTTAGTGTTAATCAGTGAGACTCCCACAGGGTTCAGTATTAAGCAGTGTGCATCCCATAGGGTTCAGTGTTAATCAGTGAGACTCCCATAGGGTTCAATGTTAATCAGAGAGATTCCCACAGGGTTCAGTGTTAATCAGTGAGCCTCCCACAGGGTTCAGTATTAAGCAGTGTGCATCCCATAGAGTTCAGTGTTAATCAGTGAGACTCCCACAGGGTTCAGTGTTAATCAGTGAGACTCCCAAAGGGTTCAGTGTTAATAAGTGAGAATCCCACAGCATGCAGTGTTAATCAGTGAGACTCCCCTAGGGTTCGTTTGTTAATCAGTGAGACACCCACAGGGTTCAGTGTTATTCAGTGAGACTCCCATAGGGTTCGGTGTTAATCAGTGAGACTCCCACAGGGTTCAGTGTTAATCAGTGAGACTCCCACAGGGTTCAGTGTTAATCAGTGAGACTCCCACAGGGTTCAGTATTAAGCAGTGTGCATCCCATAGGGTTCAGTGTTAATCAGTGAGACTCCCACAGGGTTCAATGTTAATCAGTGAGACTCCCACAGAGTTCAATGTTAATCAGTGAGACTCCCATAGGGTTCAGTGTTAATCAGTGAGACTCCGCAAGGGTTCGTTTGTTAATCAGTGAGACACCCACAGGGTTCAGTGTTAATCAGTGAGACTCCCATAGGGTTCAGTGTTAATCAGTGAGACTCCCACAGGGTTCAGTGTTAATCAGTGAGACTCCCACAGGGTTCAGTGTTAATCAGTGAGACTCCCACAGGGTTCAGTGTTAATCAGTGAGACTCCCATAGGGTTCAGTGACAATCACTGAGACTCCCATAGGGTTCAGTGTTAATCAGTGAGACTCCCATAGGGTTCAGTGTTAATCAGAGAGGCTCCCACAGGGTTCAGTGACAATCAGTGAGACTCCCATAGGGTTCAGTGTTAATCAGTGAGACTCCCATAGAGTTCTTGTTAATCAGTGAGACTCCCACAGGGTTCAGTATTAATCAGTGAGCATCCCATAGGGTTCAGTGTTAATCAGTGAGACTCCCACAGGGTTCAGTGTTAATCATTGAGACTCCCACAGGGTTCAGTGTTAATCAGTGAGACTCCCACAGCGTTCAGTGTTAATCAGTGAAACTCCCATAGGGTTCAGTGTTAATCAGTGAGACTCCCACAGGGTTCAGTGTTAATCAGTGAGACTCCCACAGGGTTCAGTGTTAATCAGTGAGACTCCCATAGGGTTCAGTGTTAATCAGTGAGACTTCCACTGGGTTCAGTGTTAATCAGTGAGACTCCCATAGGGTTCAGTGTTAATCAGTGAGACTCCCACAGGGTTCAGTGTTAATCAATGAGACTCCCACAGGGTTCAGTGTTAATCAGTGAGACTCCCACAGGGTTGAGTGTTAATCAGTGAGACTCCCATAGGGTTCAGTGACAATCACTGAGACTCCCATAGGGTTCAGTGTTAATCAGTGAGACTCCCATAGGGTTCAGTGTTAATCAGAGAGGCTCCCACAGGGTTCAGTGACAATCAGTGAGACTCCCATAGGGTTCAGTGTTAATCAGTGAGACTCCCATAGAGTTCTTGTTAATCAGTGAGACTCCCACAGGGTTCAGTATTAATCAGTGAGCATCCCATAGGGTTCAGTGTTAATCAGTGAGACTCCCACAGGGTTCAGTGTTAATCATTGAGACCCCCACAGGGTTCAGTGTTAATCAGTGAGACTCCCACAGCGTTCAGTGTTAATCAGTGAGACTCCCATAGGGTTCAGTGTTAATCAGTGAGACTCCCACAGGGTTCAGTGTTAATCAGTGAGACTCCCACAGGGTTCAGTGTTAATCAGTGAGACTCCCATAGGGTTCAGTGACACTCACTGAGACTCCCATAGGGTTCAGTGGTAATCAGTGAGACTCCCATAGGGTTCAGTGTTAATCAGTGAGACTCCCACAGGGTTCATTGTTACTCATTGAGACTCCCATAGGGTTCAGTGTTGATCACTGAGACTCCCCTAGGGTTCGTGTGTTAATCAGTGAGACTCCCACAGGGTTCAGTGTTAATCAGTGAGACTCCAATAGGGTTCAGTGACAATCACTGAGACTCCCATAGGGTTCAGTGTTAATCAGTGAGACTCCCATAGGGTTCAGTGTTAATCACTGAGACTCCCACAGGGTTCAGTGTTAATCAGTGAGACTCCCACAGCGTTCAGTGTTAATCAGTGAGACTCCCATAGGGTTCAGTGTTAATCAGTGAGACTCCCACAGGGTTCAGTGTTAATCAGTGAGACTCCCACAGGGTACAGTGTTAATCAGTGAGAATCCCACAGGGTTCAGTGTTAATCAGTGAGACTCCCATAGGGTTCAATGTTAATCAGAGAGATTCCCACAGGGTTCAGTGTCAATCAGTGAGACTCCCACAGGGTTCAGTATTAAGCAGTGTGCATCCCATAAGGTTCAGTGTTAATCAGTGAGACTCCCACAGGGTTCAGTGTTAATCAGTGAGACTCCCACAGGGTTCAGTGTTAATAAGTGAGACTCCCACAGCGTGCAGTGTTAATCAGTGAGACTCCCCTAGGGTTCGTTTGTTAATCAGTGAGACACCCACAGGGTTCAGTGTTAATCAGTGAGACTCCCATAGGGTTCAGTGTTAATCAGTGAGACTCCCACAGGGTTCAGTGTTAATCAGTGAGACTCCCACAGGGTTCAGTGTTAATCAGTGAGACTCCCACAGGGTTCAGTGTTAATCAGTGAACTCCCACAGGGTTCAGTGTTAATCAGTGAGACTCCCACAGGGTTCAGTATTAAGCAGTGTGCATCCCATAGGGTTCAGTGTTAATCAGTGAGACTCCCATAGGGTTCAATGTTAATCAGAGAGATTCCCACAGGGTTCAGTGTTAATCAGTGAGACTCCCACAGGGTTCAGTATTAAGCAGTGTGCATCCCATAGGGTTCAGTGTTAATCAGTGAGACTCCCACAGGGTTCAGTGTTAATCAGTGAGACTCCCACAGGGTTCAGTGTTAATAAGTGAGACTCCCACAGCGTGCAGTGTTAATCAGTGAGACTCCCCTAGGGTTCGTTTGTTAATCAGTGAGACACCCACAGGGTTCAGTGTTAATCAGTGAGACTCCCATCGGGTTCAGTGTTAATCAATGAGACTCCCACAGGGTTCAGTGTTAATCAGTGAGACTCCCATAGGGTTCAGTGTTAATCAGTGAGACTCCCACAGGGTTCAGTGTTAATCAGTGAGACTCCCACAGGGTACAGTGTTAATCAGTGAGAATCCCACAGGGTTCAGTGTTAATCAGTGAGACTCCCATAGGGTTCAATGTTAATCAGAGAGATTCCCACAGGGTTCAGTGTTAATCAGTGAGACTCCCACAGGGTTCAGTATTAAGCAGTGTGCATCCCATAAGGTTCAGTGTTAATCAGTGAGACTCCCACAGGGTTCAGTGTTAATCAGTGAGACTCCCACAGGGTTCAGTGTTAATAAGTGAGACTCCCACAGCGTGCAGTGTTAATCAGTGAGACTCCCCTAGGGTTCGTTTGTTAATCAGTGAGACACCCACAGGGTTCAGTGTTAATCAGTGAGACTCCCATAGGGTTCAGTGTTAATCAGTGAGACTCCCACAGGGTTCAGTGTTAATCAGTGAGACTCCCACAGGGTTCAGTGTTAATCAGTGAGACTCCCACAGGGTTCAGTGTTAATCAGTGAACTCCCACAGGGTTCAGTGTTAATCAGTGAGACTCCCACAGGGTTCAGTATTAAGCAGTGTGCATCCCATAGGGTTCAGTGTTAATCAGTGAGACTCCCATAGGGTTCAATGTTAATCAGAGAGATTCCCACAGGGTTCAGTGTTAATCAGTGAGACTCCCACAGGGTTCAGTATTAAGCAGTGTGCATCCCATAGGGTTCAGTGTTAATCAGTGAGACTCCCACAGGGTTCAGTGTTAATCAGTGAGACTCCCACAGGGTTCAGTGTTAATAAGTGAGACTCCCACAGCGTGCAGTGTTAATCAGTGAGACTCCCCTAGGGTTCGTTTGTTAATCAGTGAGACACCCACAGGGTTCAGTGTTAATCAGTGAGACCCCCATCGGGTTCAGTGTTAATCAATGAGACTCCCACAGGGTTCAGTGTTAATCAGTGAGACTCCCACAGGGTTCAGTGTTAATCAGTGAGACTCCCACAGGGTTCAGTATTAAGCAGTGTGCATCCCATAGGGTTCAGTGTTAATCAGTGAGACTCCCACAGGGTTCAGTGTTAATCAGTGAGACTCCCACAGGGTTCAATGTTAATCAGTGAGACTCCCACAGAGTTCAATGTTAATCAGTGAGAATCCCATAGGGTTCAGTGTTAATCAGTGAGACTCCGCTAGGGTTCGTTTGTTAATCAGTGAGACACCCACAGGGTTCAGTGTTAATCAGTGAGACTCCCATAGGGTTCAGTGTTAATCAGTGAGACTCCCACAGGGTTCAGTGTTAATCAGTGAGACTCCCACAGGGTTCAGTGTTAATCAGTGAGACTCCCACAGGGTTCAGTGTTAATCAGTGAGACTCCCATAGGGTTCAGTGACAATCACTGAGACTCCCATAGGGTTCAGTGTTAATCAGTGAGACTCCCATAGGGTTCAGTGTTAATCAGAGAGGCTCCCACAGGGTTCAGTGACAATCAGTGAGACTCCCATAGGGTTCAGTGTTAATCAGTGAGACTCCCATAGAGTTCTTGTTAATCAGTGAGACTCCCACAGGGTTCAGTATTAATCAGTGAGCATCCCATAGGGTTCAGTGTTAATCAGTGAGACTCCCACAGGGTTCAGTGTTAATCATTGAGACTCCCACAGGGTTCAGTGTTAATCAGTGAGACTCCCACAGCGTTCAGTGTTAATCAGTGAGACTCCCATAGGGTTCAGTGTTAATCAGTGAGACTCCCACAGGGTTCAGTGTTAATCAGTGAGACTCCCACAGGGTTTAGTGTTAATCAGTGAGACTCCCATAGGGTTCAGTGACAATCACTGAGACTCCCATAGGGTTCAGTGGTAATCAGTGAGACTCCCATAGGGTTCAGTGTTAATCAGTGAGACTCCCACAGGGTTCATTGTTACTCATTGAGACTCCCATAGGGTTCAGTGTTGATCACTGAGACTCCCCTAGGGTTCGTGTGTTAATCAGTGAGACTCCCACAGGGTTCAGTGTTAATCAGTGAGACTCCAATAGGGTTCAGTGACAATCACTGAGACTCCCATAGGGTTCAGTGTTAATCAGTGAGACTCCCATAGGGTTCAGTGTTAATCACTGAGACTCCCACAGGGTTCAGTGTTAATCAGTGAGACTCCCACAGCGTTCAGTGTTAATCAGTGAGACTCCCATAGGGTTCAGTGTTAATCAGTGAGACTCCCACAGGGTTCAGTGTTAATCAGTGAGACTCCCACAGGGTTCAGTGTTAATCAGTGAGACTCCCACAGGGTTCAGTGTTAATCAGTGAACTCCCACAGGGTTCAGTGTTAATCAGTGAGACTCCCATAGGGTTCAGTGTTAATCAGTGAGACTCCCATAGGGTTCAGTGTTAATCAGTGAGACTCCCACAGGGTTCAGTGTTAATCAGTGAGACTCCCACAGGGTTCAGTGTTAATCAGTGAGACTCCCACAGGGTTCAGTGTTAATCAGTGAGACTCCCATAGGGTTCAGTGACAATCACTGAGACTCCCATAGGGTTCAGTGTTAATCATTGAGACTCCCATAGGGTTCAGTGTTAATCAGTGAGACTCCCACAGGGTTCAGTGTTAATCAGTGAACTCCCACAGGGTTCAGTGTTAATCAGTGAGACTCCCACAGGGTTCAGTATTTAGCAGTGTGCATCCCATAGGGTTCAGTGTTAATCAGTGAGACTCCCATAGGGTTCAATGTTAATCAGAGAGATTCCCACAGGGTTCAGTGTTAATCAGTGAGACTCCCACAGGGTTCAGTATTAAGCAGTGTGCATCCCATAGGGTTCAGTGTTAATCAGTGAGACTCCCACAGGGTTCAGTGTTAATCAGTGAGACTCCCACAGGGTTCAGTGTTAATAAGTGAGACTCCCACAGCGTGCAGTGTTAATCAGTGAGACTCCCCTAGGGTTCGTTTGTTAATCAGTGAGACACCCACAGGGTTCAGTGTTAATCAGTGAGACTCCCATAGGGTTCAGTGTTAATCAGTGAGACTCCCACAGGGTTCAGTGTTAATCAGTGAGACTCCCACAGGGTTCAGTGTTAATCAGTGAGTCTCCCACAGGGTTCAGTATTAAGCAGTGTGCATCCCATAGGGTTCAGTGTTAATCAGTGAGACTCCCCCAGGGTTCAATGTTAATCAGTGAGACTCCCACAGAGTTCAATGTTAATCAGTGAGACTCCCATAGGGTTCAGTGTTAATCAGTGAGACTCCGCTAGGGTTCGTTTGTTAATCAGTGAGACACCCACAGGGTTCAGTGTTAATCAGTGAGACTCCCATAGGGTTCAGTGTTAATCAGTGAGACTCCCACAGGGTTCAGTGTTAATCAGTGAGACTCCCACAGGGTTCAGTGTTAATCAGTGAGACTCCCACAGGGTTCAGTGTTAATCAGTGAGACTCCCATAGGGTTCAGTGACAATCACTGAGACTCCCATAGGGTTCAGTGTTAATCAGTGAGACTCCCATAGGGTTCAGTGTTAATCAGAGAGGCTCCCACAGGGTTCAGTGACAATCAGTGAGACTCCCATAGGGTTCAGTGTTAATCAGTGAGACTCCCATAGAGTTCTTGTTAATCAGTGAGACTCCCACAGGGTTCAGTATTAATCAGTGAGCATCCCATAGGGTTCAGTGTTAATCAGTGAGAATCCCACAGGGTTCAGTGTTAATCATTGAGACTCCCACAGGGTTCAGTGTTAATCAGTGAGACTCCCACAGCATTCAGTGTTAATCAGTGAGACTCCCATAGGGTTCAGTGTTAATCAGTGAGACTCCCACAGGGTTCAGTGTTAATCAGTGAGACTCCCACAGGGTTCAGTGTTAATCAGTGAGACTCCCATAGGGTTCAGTGACAATCACTGAGACTCCCATAGGGTTCAGTGGTAATCAGTGAGACTCCCATAGGGTTCAGTGTTAATCAGTGAGACTCCCACAGGGTTCATTGTTACTCATTGAGACTCCCATAGGGTACAGTGTTGATCACTGAGACTCCCCTAGGGTTCGTGTGTTAATCAGTGAGACTCCCACAGGGTTCAGTGTTAATCAGTGAGACTCCAATAGGGTTCAGTGACAATCACTGAGACTCCCATAGGGTTCAGTGTTAATCAGTGAGACTCCCATAGGGTTCAGTGTTAATCACTGAGACTCCCACGGGGTTCAGTGTTAATCAGTGAGACTCCCACAGCGTTCAGTGTTAATCAGTGAGACTCCCATAGGGTTCAGTGTTAATCAGTGAGACTCCCACAGGGTTCAGTGTTAATCAGTGAGACTCCCACAGGGTTCAGTGTTAATCAGTGAGACTCCCACAGGGTTCAGTGTTAATCAGTGAACTCCCACAGGGTTCAGTGTTAATCAGTGAGACTCCCATAGGGTTCAGTGTTAATCAGTGAGACTCCCACAGGGGTCAGTGTTAATCAGTGAGACTCCCACAGGGTTCAGTGTTAATCAGTGAGACTCCCACAGGGTTCAGTGTTAATCAGTGAGACTCCCACAGGTTTCAGTTTTAATCAGTGAGACTCCCGTAGGGTTCAGTGTTAATCAGTCAGACTCCCGTTGGGTTCAATGTTAATCAGTGAGACTCCCACAGGGTTCAGTGTTAATCAGTGAGACTCCCACAGGGTTCAGTATTAAGCAGTGTGCATCCCATAGGGTTCAGTTTTAATCAGTGAGACTCCCGTAGGGTTCAGTGTTAATCAGTGAGACTCCCATAGGGTTCAATGTTAATCAGAGAGATTCCCACAGGGTTCAGTGTTAATCAGTGAGACTCCCACAGGGTTCAGTATTAAGCAGTGTGCATCCCATAGGGTTCAGTGTTAATCAGTGAGACTCCCACAGGGTTCAGTGTTAATCAGTGAGACTCCCACAGGGTTCAGTGTTAATAAGTGAGACTCCCACAGCATGCAGTGTTAATCAGTGAGACTCCCCTAGGGTTCGTTTGTTAATCAGTGAGACACCCACAGGGTTCAGTGTTAATCAGTGAGACTCCCATAGGGTTCAGTGTTAATCAGTGAGACTCCCACAGGGTTCAGTGTTAATCAGTGAGACTCCCACAGGGTTCAGTGTTAATCAGTGAGACTCCCACAGGGTTCAGTGTTAATCAGTGAGACTCCCATAGGGTTCAGTGACAATCACTGAGACTCCCATAGGGTTCAGTGTTAATCAGTGAGACTCCCATAGGGTTCAGTGTTAATCAGAGAGGCTCCCACAGGGTTCAGTGACAATCAGTGAGACTCCCATAGGGTTCAGTGTTAATCAGTGAGACTCCCATAGAGTTCTTGTTAATCAGTGAGACTCCCACAGGGTTCAGTATTAATCAGTGAGCATCCCATAGGGTTCAGTGTTAATCAGTGAGACTCCCACAGGGTTCAGTGTTAATCATTGAGACTCCCACAGGGTTCAGTGTTAATCAGTGAGACTCCCACAGCGTTCAGTGTTAATCAGTTAGACTCCCATAGGTTCAGTGTTAATCAGTGAGACTCCCACAGGGTTCAGTGTTAATCAGTGAGACTCCCACAGGGTTCAGTGTTAATCAATGAGACTCCCATAGGGTTCAGTGACAATCACTGAGACTTCCATAGGGTTCAGTGTTAATCAGTGAGACTCCCACAGGGTTCATTGTTACTCATTGAGACTCCCATAGGGTTCAGTGTTGATCACTGAGACTCCCCTAGGGTTCGTGTGTTAATCAGTGAGACTCCCACAGGGTTCAGTGTTAATCAATGAGACTCCAATAGGGTTCAGTGACAATCACTGAGACCCCCATAGGGTTCAGTGTTAATCAGTGAGACTCCCACAGGGTTCAGTATTAATCAGTGAGCATCCCATAGGGTTCAGTGTTAATCAGTGAGACTCCCACAGGGTTCAGTGTTAATCACTGAGACTCCCACAGGGTTCAGTGTTAATCAGTGAGACTCCCACAGCGTTCAGTGTTAATCAGTGAGACTCCCATAGGGTTCAGTGTTAATCAGTGAGACTCCCACAGGGTTCAGTGTTAATCAGTGAGACTCCCACAGGGTTCGGTGTTAATCAGTGAACTCCCACAGGGTTCAGTGTTAATCAGTGAGACTCCCATAGGGTTCAGTGTTAATCAGTGAAACTCCCACAGGGGTCATTGTTAATCAGTGAGACTCCCACAGGGTTCAGTGTTAATCAGTGAGACTCCCACAGGGTTCAGTGTTAATCAGTGAGACTCCCACAGGTTTCAGTTTTAATCAGTGAGACTCCCGTAGGGTTCAGTGTTAATCAGTCAGACTCCCGTTGGGTTCAATGTTAATCAGTGAGACTCCCACAGGGTTCAGTGTTAATCAGTGAGACTCCCACAGGGTTCAGTATTAAGCAGTGTGCATCCCATAGGGTTCAGTTTTAATCAGTGAGACTCCCGTAGGGTTCAGTGTTAATCAGTGAGACTCCCATAGGGTTCAATGTTAATCAGAGATATTCCCACAGGGTTCAGTGTTAATCAGTGAGACTCCCACAGGGTTCAGTATTAAGCAGTGTGCATCCCATAGGTTTCAGTGTTAATCAGTGAGACTCCCACAGGGTTCAGTGTTAATCAGTGAGACTCCCACAGGGTTCAGTGTTAATAAGTGAGACTCCCACAGCGTGCAGTGTTAATCAGTGAGACTCCCCTAGGGTTCGTTTGTTAATCAGTGAGACACCCACAGGGTTCAGTGTTAATCAGTGAGACTCCCATAGGGTTCAGTGTTAATCAGTGAGACTCCCACAGGGTTCAGTGTTAATCAGTGAGACTCCCACAGGGTTCAGTGTTAATCAGTGAGACTCCCACAGGGTTCAGTGTTAATCAGTGAGACTCCCATAGGGTTCAGTGACAATCACTGAGACTCCCATAGGGTTCAGTGTTAATCAGTGAGACTCCCATAGGGTTCAGTGTTAATCAGAGAGGCTCCCACAGGGTTCAGTGACAATCAGTGAAACTCCCATAGGGTTCAGTGTTAATCAGTGAGACTCCCATAGAGTTCTTGTTAATCAGTGAGACTCCCACAGGGTTCAGTATTAATCAGTGAGCATCCCATAGGGTTCAGTGTTAATCAGTGAGACTCCCACAGGGTTCAGTGTTAATCATTGAGACTCCCACAGGGTTCAGTGTTAATCAGTGAGACTCCCACAGCGTTCAGTGTTAATCAATGAGACTCCCATAGGGTTCAGTGACAATCACTGAGACTTCCATAGGGTTCAGTGTTAATCAGTGAGACTCCCACAGGGTTCATTGTTACTCATTGAGACTCCCATAGGGTTCAGTGTTGATCACTGAGACTCCCCTAGGGTTCGTGTGTTAATCAGTGAGACTCCCACAGGGTTCAGTGTTAATCAGTGAGACTCCAATAGGGTTCAGTGACAATCACTGAGACCCCCATAGGGTTCAGTGTTAATCAGTGAGACTCCCATAGGGTTCAGTGTTAATCACTGAGACTCCCACAGGGTTCAGTGTTAATCAGTGAGACTCCCACAGCGTTCAGTGTTAATCAGTGAGACTCCCATAGGGTTCAGTGTTAATCAGTGAGAATCCCACAGGGTTCAGTGTTAATCAGTGAGACTCCAATAGGGTTCAGTGTTAATCAGTGAGACTCCCACAGGGTTCAGTGTTAATCAGTGAACTCCCACAGGGTTCAGTGTTAATCAGTGAGACTCCCACAGGGTTCAGTATTAAGCAGTGTGCATCCCATAGGGTTCAGTGTTAATCAGTGAGACTCCCACAGGGTTCAGTGTTAATCAGTGAGACTCCCACAGGGTTCAGTGTTAATAAGTGAGACTCCCACAGCGTGCAGTGTTAATCAGTGAGACTCCCACAGGGTTCAGTGTTAATCAGTGAGACTCCCACAGGGTTCAGTGTTAATCAGTGAGACTCCCACAGGGTTCAGTATTAAGCAGTGTGCATCCCATAGGGTTCAGTGTTAATCAGTGAGACTCCCACAGGGTTCAATGTTAATCAGTGAGACTCCCACAGAGTTCAATGTTAATCAGTGAGACTCCCATAGGGTTCAGTGTTAATCAGTGAGACTCCGCTAGGGTTCGTTTGTTAATCAGTGAGACACCCACAGGGTTCAGTGTTAATCAGTGAGACTCCCATAGGGTTCAGTGTTAATCAGTGAGACTCCCACAGGGTTCAGTGTTAATCAGTGAGACTCCCACAGGGTTCAGTGTTAATCAGTGAGACTCCCACAGGGTTCAGTGTTAATCAGTGAGACTCCCATAGGGTTCAGTGACAATCACTGAGACTCCCATAGGTTCAGTGTTAATCAGTGAGACTCCCACAGGGTTCAGTGTTAATCAGTGAGACTCCCACAGGGTTCAGTGTTAATCAATGAGACTCCCATAGGGTTCAGTGACAATCACTGAGACTTCCATAGGGTTCAGTGTTAATCAGTGAGACTCCCACAGGGTTCATTGTTACTCATTGAGACTCCCATAGGGTTCAGTGTTGATCACTGAGACTCCCCTAGGATTCGTGTGTTAATCAGTGAGACTCCCACAGGGTTCAGTGTTAATCAGTGAGACTCCAATAGGGTTCAGTGACAATCACTGAGACCCCCATAGGGTTCAGTGTTAATCAGTGAGACTCCCATAGGGTTCAGTGTTAATCACTGAGACTCCCACAGGGTTCAGTGTTAATCAGTGAGACTCCCACAGCGTTCAGTGTTAATCAGTGAGACTCCCATAGGGTTCAGTGTTAATCAGTGGGACTCCAACAGGGTTCAGTGTTAATCAGTGAGACTCCAATAGGGTTCAGTGTTAATCAGTGAGACTCCCACAGGGTTCAGTGTTAATCAGTGAACTCCCACAGGGTTCAGTGTTAATCAGTGAGACTCCCACAGGGTTCAGTATTAAGCAGTGTGCATCCCATAGGGTTCAGTGTTAATCAGTGAGACTCCCACAGGGTTCAGTGTTAATCAGTGAGACTCCCACAGGGTTCAGTGTTAATAAGTGAGACTCCCACAGCGTGCAGTGTTAATCAGTGAGACTCCCCTAGGGTTCGTTTGTTAATCAGTGAGACAGCCACAGGGTTCAGTGTTAATCAGTGAGACTCCCATAGGGTTCAGTGTTAATCAGTGAGACTCCCACAGGGTTCAGTGTTAATCAGTGAGACTCCCACAGGGTTCAGTGTTAATCAGTGAGACTCCCACAGGGTTCAGTATTAAGCAGTGTTCATCCCATAGGGTTCAGTGTTAATCAGTGAGACTCCCACAGGGTTCAATGTTAATCAGTGAGACTCCCACAGAGTTCAATGTTAATCAGTGAGACTCCCATAGGGTTCAGTGTTAATCAGTGAGACTCTGCTAGGGTTCGTTTGTTAATCAGTGAGACACCCACAGGGTTCAGTGTTAATCAGTGAGACTCCCATAGGGTTCAGTGTTAATCAGTGAGACTCCCACAGGGTTCAGTGTTAATCAGTAAGACTCCCACAGGGTTCAGTGTTAATCAGTGAGACTCCCACAGGGTTCAGTGTTAATCAGTGAGACTCCCATAGGGTTCAGTGACAATCACTGAGACTCCCATAGGGTTCAGTGTTAATCAGTGAGACTCCCATAGGGTTCAGTGTTAATCAGAGAGGCTCCCACAGGGTTCAGTGACAATCAGTGAGACTCCCATAGGGTTCAGTGTTAATCAGTGAGACTCCCATAGAGTTCTTGTTAATCAGTGAGACTCCCACAGGGTTCAGTATTAATCAGTGAGCATCCCATAGGGTTCAGTGTTAATCATTGAGACTCCCACAGGGTTCAGTGTTAATCATTGAGACTCCCACAGGGTTCAGTGTTAATCAGTGAGACTCCCACAGCGTTCAGTGTTAATCAGTGAGACTCCCATAGGGTTCAGTGTTAATCAGTGAGACTCCCACAGGGTTCAGTGTTAATCAGTGAGACTCCCACAGGGTTCAGTGTTAATCAGTGAGACTCCCATAGGGTTCAGTGACAATCACTGAGACTCCCATAGGGTTCAGTGGTAATCAGTGAGACTCCCATAGGGTTCAGTGTTAATCAGTGAGACTCCCACAGGGTTCATTGTTACTCATTGAGACTCCCATAGGGTTCAGTGTTGATCACTGAGACTCCCCTAGGGTTCGTGTGTTAATCAGTGAGACTCCCACAGGGTTCAGTGTTAATCAGTGAGACTCCAATAGGGTTCAGTGACAATCACTGAGACTCCCATAGGGTTCAGTGTTAATCAGTGAGACTCCCATAGGGTTCAGTGTTAATCACTGAGACTCCCACAGGGTTCAGTGTTTATCAGTGAGACTCCCACATCGTTCAGTGTTAATCAGTGAGACTCCCATAGGGTTCAGTGTTAATCAGTGAGACTCCCACAGGGTTCAGTGTTAATCAGTGAGACTCCCACAGGGTTCAGTGTTAATCAGTGAGACTCCCACAGGGTTCAGTGTTAATCAGTGAACTCCCACAGGGTTCAGTGTTAATCAGTGAGACTCCCATAGGGTTCAGTGTTAATCAGTGAGACTCCCATAGGGTTCAGTGTTAATCAGTGAGACTCCCACAGGGTTCAGTGTTAATCAGTGAGACTCCCACAGGGTGCAGTATTAATCAGTGAGACTCCCACAGGGTTCAGTGTTAATCAGTGAGACTCCCATAGGGTTCAGTGACAATCACTGAGACTCCCATAGGGTTCAGTGTTAATCATTGAGACTCCCATAGGGTTCAGTGTTAATCATAGAGGCTCCCACAGGGTTCAGTGACAATCAGTGAGACTCCCATAGGGTTCAGTGTTAATCAGTGAGACTCCCATAGAGTTCTTGTTAATCAGTGAGACTCCCACAGGGTTCAGTATTAATCAGTGAGCATCCCATAGGGTTCAGTGTTAATCAGTGAGACTCCCACAGGGTTCAGTGTTAATCACTGAGACTCCCACAGGGTTCAGTGTTAATCAGTGAGACTCCCATAGGGTTCAGTGACAATCACTGAGACTCCCATAGGGTTCAGTGGTAATCAGTGAGACTTCCATAGGGTTCAGTGTTAATCAGTGAGACTCCCACAGGGTTCATTGTTACTCATTGAGACTCCCATAGGGTTCAGTGTTGATCACTGAGACTCCCCTAGGGTTCGTGTGTTAATCAGTGAGACTCCCACAGGGTTCAGTGTTAATCAGTGAGACTCCCATAGGGTTCAGTGAGAATCACTGAGACTCCCATAGGGTTCAGTGTTAATCAGTGAGACTCCCATAGGGTTCAGTGTTAATCAGAGAGGCTCCCACAGGGTTCAGTGACAATCAGTGAGACTCCCATAGGGTTCAGTGTTAATCAGTGAGACTCCCATAGAGTTATTGTTAATCAGTGAGACTCCCACAGGGTTCAGTATTAATCAGTGAGCATCCCATAGGGTTCAGTGTTAATCAGTGAGACTCCCACAGGGTTCAGTGTTAATCATTGAGACTCCCACAGGGTTCAGTGTTAATCAGTGAGACTCCCACAGCGTTCAGTGTTAATCAGTGAGACTCCCATAGGGTTCAGTGTTAATCAGTGAGACTCCCACAGGGTTCAGTGTTAATCAGTGAGACTCCCACAGGGTTCAGTGTTAATCAGTGAGACTCCCATAGGGTTCAGTGACAATCACTGAGACTCCCATAGGGTTCAGTGGTAATCAGTGAGACTCCCATAGTGTTCAGTGTTAATCAGTGAGACTCCCACAGGGTTCATTGTTACTCATTGAGACTCCCATAGGGTTCAGTGTTGATCACTGAGACTCCCCTAGGGTTCGTGTGTTAATCAGTGAGACTCCCACAGGGTTCAGTGTTAATCAGTGAGACTCCAATAGGGTTCAGTGACAATCACTGAGACTCCCATAGGGTTCAGTGACAATCACTGAGACTCCCATAGGGTTCATTGTTAATCAGTGAGACTCCCATAGGGTTCAGTGTTAATCACTGAGACTCCCACAGGGTTCAGTGTTTATCAGTGAGACTCCCACATCGTTCAGTGTTAATCAGTGAGACTCCCATAGGGTTCAGTGTTAATCAGTGAGACTCCCACAGGGTTCAGTGTTAATCAGTGAGACTCCCACAGGGTTCAGTATTAATCAGTGAGACTCCCACAGGGTTCAGAGTTAATCAGTGAACTCCCACAGGGTTCAGTGTTAATCAGTGAGACTCCCATAGGGTTCAGTGTTAATCAGTGAGACTCCCATAGGGTTCAGTGTTAATCAGTGAGACTCCCACAGGGTTCAGTGTTAATCAGTGAGACTCCCACAGGGTTCAGTGTTAATCAGTGAGACTCCCACAGGGTTCAGTGTTAATCAGTGAGACTCCCATAGGGTTCAGTGACAATCACTGAGACTCCCATAGGGTTCAGTGTTAATCATTGAGACTCCCATAGGGTTCAGTGTTAATCAGAGAGGCTCCCACAGGGTTCAGTGACAATCAGTGAGACTCCCATAGGGTTCAGTGTTAATCAGTGAGACTCCCATAGAGTTCTTGTTAATCAGTGAGACTCCCACAGGGTTCAGTATTAATCAGTGAGCATCCCATAGGGTTCAGTGTTAATCAGTGAGACTCCCACAGGGTTCAGTGTTAATCACTGAGACTCCCACAGGGTTCAGTGTTAATCAGTGAGACTCCCATAGGGTTCAGTGACAATCACTGAGACTCCCATAGGGTTCAGTGGTAATCAGTGAGACTTCCATAGGGTTCAGTGTTAATCAGTGAGACTCCCACAGGGTTCATTGTTACTCATTGAGACTCCCATAGGGTTCAGTGTTGATCACTGAGACTCCCCTAGGGTTCGTGTGTTAATCAGTGAGACTCCCACAGGGTTCAGTGTTAATCAGTGAGACTCCAATAGGGTTCAGTGACAATCACTGAGACTCCCATAGGGTTCAGTGTTAATCAGTGAGACTCCCATAGGGTTCAGTGTTAATCACTGAGACTCCCACAGGGTTCAGTGTTAATCAGTGAGACTCCCACAGCGTTCAGTGTTAATCAGTGAGACTCCCATAGGGTTCAGTGTTAATCAGTGAGACTCCCACAGGGTTCAGTGTTAATCAGTGAGACTCCCACAGGGTTCAGTGTTAATCAGTGAGACTCCCACAGGGTTCAGTGTTAATCAGTGAACTCCCACAGGGTTCAGTGTTAATCAGTGAGACTCCCACAGGGTTCAGTATTAAGCAGTGTGCATCCCATAGGGTTCAGTGTTAATCAGTGAGACTCCCACAGGGTTCAGTGTTAATCAGTGAGCATCCCATAGGGTTCAGTGTTAATCAGTGAGACTCCCACAGGGTTCAGTGTTAATCACTGAGACTCCCACAGGGTTCAGTGTTAATCAGTGAGACTCCCATAGGGTTCAGTGACAATCACTGAGACTCCCATAGGGTTCAGTGGTAATCAGTGAGACTTCCATAGGGTTCAGTGTTAATCAGTGAGACTCCCACAGGGTTCATTGTTACTCATTGAGACTCCCATAGGGTTCAGTGTTGATCACTGAGACTCCCCTAGGGTTCGTGTGTTAATCAGTGAGACTCCCACAGGGTTCAGTGTTAATCAGTGAGACTCCAATAGGGTTCAGTGACAATCACTGAGACTCCCATAGGGTTCAGTGTTAATCAGTGAGACTCCCATAGGGTTCAGTGTTAATCACTGAGACTCCCACAGGGTTCAGTGTTAATCAGTGAGACTCCCACAGCGTTCAGTGTTAATCAGTGAGACTCCCATAGGGTTCAGTGTTAATCAGTGAGACTCCCACAGGGTTCAGTGTTAATCAGTGAGACTCCCACAGGGTTCAGTGTTAATCAGTGAGACTCCCACAGGGTTCAGTGTTAATCAGTGAACTCCCACAGGGTTCAGTGTTAATCAGTGAGACTCCCACAGGGTTCAGTATTAAGCAGTGTGCATCCCATAGGGTTCAGTGTTAATCAGTGAGACTCCCACAGGGTTCAGTGTTAATCAGTGAGACTCCCACAGGGTTCAGTGTTAATAAGTGAGACTCCCACAGCGTGCAGTGTTAATCAGTGAGACTCCCCTAGGGTTCGTTTGTTAATCAGTGAGACACCCACAGGGTTCAGTGTTAATCAGTGAGACTCCCATAGGGTTCAGTGTTAATCAGTGAGACTCCCACAGGGTTCAGTGTTAATCAGTGAGACTCCCACAGGGTTCAGTGTTAATCAGTGAGACTCCCACAGGGTTCAGTATTAAGCAGTGTGCATCCCATAGGGTTCAGTGTTAATCAGTGAGACTCCCACAGGGTTCAATGTTAATCAGTGAGACTCCCACAGAGTTCAATGTTAATCAGTGAGACTCCCATAGGGTTCAGTGTTAATCAGTGAGACTCCGCTAGGGTTCGTTTGTTAATCAGTGAGACACCCACAGGGTTCAGTGTTAATCAGTGAGACTCCCATAGGGTTCAGTGTTAATCAGTGAGACTCCCACAGGGTTCAGTGTTAATCAGTGAGACTCCCACAGGGTTCAGTGTTAATCAGTGAGACTCCCACAGGGTTCAGTGTTAATCAGTGAGACTCCCATAGGGTTCAGTGACAATCACTGAGACTCCCATAGGGTTCAGTGTTAATCAGTGAGACTCCCATAGGGTTCAGTGTTAATCAGAGAGGCTCCCACAGGGTTCAGTGACAATCAGTGAGACTCCCATAGGGTTCAGTGTTAATCAGTGAGACTCCCATAGAGTTCTTGTTAATCAGTGAGACTCCCACAGGGTTCAGTATTAATCAGTGAGCATCCCATAGGGTTCAGTGTTAATCAGTGAGACTCCCACAGGGTTCAGTGTTAATCATTGAGACTCCCATAGGGTTCAGTGTTAATCAGTGAGACTCCCACAGCGTTCAGTGTTAATCAGTGAGACTCCCATAGGGTTCAGTGTTAATCAGTGAGACTCCCACAGGGTTCAGTGTTAATCAGTGAGACTCCCACAGGGTTCAGTGTTAATCAGTGAGACTCCCATAGGGTTCAGTGACAATCACTGAAACTCCCATAGGGTTCAGTGGTAATCAGTGAGACTCCCATAGGGTTCAGTGTTAATCAGTGAGACTCCCACAGGGTTCATTGTTACTCATTGAGACTCCCATAGGGTTCAGTGTTGATCACTGAGACTCCCCTAGGGTTCGTGTGTTAATCAGTGAGACTCCCACAGGGTTCAGTGTTAATCAGTGAGACTCCCACAGGGTTCAGTGTTAATCAGTGAGACTCCCACAGGGTTCAGTGTTAATCAGTGAGACTCCCACAGGGTTCAGTGTTAATCAGTGAGACTCCCATAGGGTTCAGTGACAATCACTGAGACTCCCATAGGGTTCAGTGTTAATCAGTGAGACTCCCATAGGGTTCAGTGTTAATCAGAGAGGCTCCCACAGGGTTCAGTGACAATCAGTGAGACTCCCATAGGGTTCAGTGTTAATCAGTGAGACTCCCATAGAGTTCTTGTTAATCAGTGAGACTCCCACAGGGTTCAGTATTAATCAGTGAGCATCCCATAGGGTTCAGTGTTAATCAGTGAGACTCCCACAGGGTTCAGTGTTAATCATTGAGACTCCCATAGGGTTCAGTGTTAATCAGTGAGACTCCCACAGCGTTCAGTGTTAATCAGTGAGACTCCCATAGGGTTCAGTGTTAATCAGTGAGACTCCCACAGGGTTCAGTGTTAATCAGTGAGACTCCCACAGGGTTCAGTGTTAATCAGTGAGACTCCCATAGGGTTCAGTGACAATCACTGAAACTCCCATAGGGTTCAGTGGTAATCAGTGAGACTCCCATAGGGTTCAGTGTTAATCAGTGAGACTCCCACAGGGTTCATTGTTACTCATTGAGACTCCCATAGGGTTCAGTGTTGATCACTGAGACTCCCCTAGGGTTCGTGTGTTAATCAGTGAGACTCCCACAGGGTTCAGTGTTAATCAGTGAGACTCCAATAGGGTTCAGTGACAATCACTGAGACTCCCATAGGGTTCAGTGTTAATCAGTGAGACTCCCATAGGGTTCAGTGTTAATCACTGAGACTCCCACAGGGTTCAGTGTTTATCAGTGAGACTCCCACAGCGTTCAGTGTTAATCAGTGAGACTCCCATAGGGTTCAGTGTTAATCAGTGAGACTCCCACAGGGTTCAGTGTTAATCAGTGAGACTCCCACAGGGTTCAGTGTTAATCAGTGAGACTCCCACAGGGTTCAGTGTTAATCAGTGAACTCCCACAGGGTTCAGTGTTAATCAGTGAGACTCCCATAGGGTTCAGTGTTAATCAGTGAGACTCCCATAGGGTTCAGTGTTAATCAGTGAGACTCCCACAGGGTTCAGTGTTAATCAGTGAGACTCCCACAGGGTTCAGTGTTAATCAGTGAGACTCCCACAGGGTTCAGTGTTAATCAGTGAGACTCCCATAGGGTTCAGTGACAATCACTGAGACGCCCATAGGGTTCAGTGTTAATCATTGAGACTCCCATAGGGTTCAGTGTTAATCAGAGAGGCTCCCACAGGGTTCAGTGACAATCAGTGAGACTCCCATAGGGTTCAGTGTTAATCAGTGAGGCTCCCATAGAGTTCTTGTTAATCAGTGAGATTCCTACAGGGTTCAGTATTAATCAGTGAGCATCCCATAGGGTTCAGTGTTAATCAGTGAGACTCCCACAGGGTTCAGTGTTAATCACTGAGACTCCCACAGGGTTCAGTGTTAATCAGTGAGACTCCCACAGCGTTCAGTTTTAATCAGTGAGACTCCCATAGGGTTCAGTGTTAATCAGTGAGACTCCCACAGGGTTCAGTGTTAATCAGTGAGACTCCCACAGGGTTCAGTGTTAATCAGTGAGACTCCCACAGGGTTCAGTGTTAATCAGTGAACTCCCACAGGGTTCAGTGTTAATCAGTGAGACTCCCATAGGTTTCAGTGTTAATCAGTGAGACTCCCACAGGGGTCAGTTTTAATCAGTGAGACTCCCACAGGGTTCAGTGTTAATCAGTGAGACTCCCACAGGGTTCAGTGTTAATCAGTGAGACTCCCACAGGTTTCAGTTTTAATCAGTGAGACTCCCGTAGGGTTCAGTGTTAATCAGTCAGACTCCCGTTGGGTTCAATGTTAATCAGTGAGACTCCCACAGGGTTCAGTGTTAATCAGTGAGACTCCCACAGGGTTCAGTATTAAGCAGTGTGCATCCCATAGGGTTCAGTTTTAATCAGTGAGACTCCCGTAGGGTTCAGTGTTAATCAGTGAGACTCCCATAGGGTTCAATGTTAATCAGTGAGATTCCCACAGGGTTCAGTGTTAATCAGTGAGACTCCCACAGGGTTCAGTATTAAGCAGTGTGCATCCCATAGGGTTCAGTGTTAATCAGTGAGACTCCCACAGGGTTCAATGTTAATCAGTGAGACTCCCACAGAGTTCAATGTTAATCAGTGAGACTCCCATAGGGTTCATTGTTAATCAGTGAGACTCCGCTAGGGTTCGTTTGTTAATCAGTGAGACACCCACAGGGTTCAGTGTTAATCAGTGAGACTCCCATAGGGTTCAGTGTTAATCAGTGAGACTCCCACAGGGTTCAGTGTTAATCAGTGAGACTCCCACAGGGTTCAGTGTTAATCAGTGAGACTCCCACAGGGTTCAGTGTTAATCAGTGAGACTCCCATAGGGTTCAGTGACAATCACTGAGACTCCCATAGGGTTCAGTGTTAATCAGTGAGACTCCCATAGGGTTCAGTGTTAATCAGAGAGGCTCCCACAGGGTTCAGTGACAATCAGTGAGACTCCCATAGGGTTCAGTGTTAATCAGTGAGACTCCCATAGAGTTCTTGTTAATCAGTGAGACTCCCACAGGGTTCAGTATTAATCAGTGAGCATCCCATAGGGTTCAGTGTTAATCAGTGAGACTCCCACAGGGTTCAGTGTTAATCATTGAGACTCCCACAGGGTTCAGTGTTAATCAGTGAGACTCCCACAGCGTTCAGTGTTAATCAGTGAGACTCCCATAGGGTTCAGTGTTAATCAGTGAGACTCCCACAGGGTTCAGTGTTAATCAGTGAGACTCCCACAGGGTTCAGTGTTAATCAGTGAGACTCCCATAGGGTTCGGTGACAATCACTGAGACTCCCATAGGGTTCAGTGGTAATCAGTGAGACTCCCATAGGGTTCAGTGTTAATCAGTGAGACTCCCACAGGGTTCATTGTTACTCATTGAGACTCCCATAGGGTTCAGTGTTGATCACTGAGACTCCCCTAGGGTTCGTGTGTTAATCAGTGAGACTCCCACAGGGTTCAGTGTTAATCAGTGAGACTCCAATATGGTTCAGTGACAATCACTGAGACTCCCATAGGGTTCAGTGTTAATCAGTGAGACTCCCATAGGGTTCAGTGTTAATCACTGAGACTCCCACAGGGTTCAGTGTTAATCAGTGAGACTCCCACAGCGTTCAGTGTTAATCAGTGAGACTCCCATAGGGTTCAGTGTTAATCAGTGAGACTCCCACAGGGTTCAGTGTTAATCAGTGAGACTCCCACAGGGTTCAGTGTTAATCAGTGAGACTCCCACAGGGTTCAGTGTTAATCAGTGAGACTCCCACAGGGTTCAGTGTTAATCAGTGAGACTCCCACAGATTTCAGTTTTAATCAGTGAGACTCCCGTAGGGTTCAGTGTTAATCAGTCAGACTCCCGTTGGGTTCAATGTTAATCAGTGAGACTCCCACAGGGTTCAGTATTAAGCAGTGTGCATCCCATAGGGTTCAGTTTTAATCAGTGAGATTCCTGTAGGGTTCAGTGTTAATCACTGAGACTCCCATAGGGTTCAATGTTAATCAGTGAGATTCCCACAGGGTTCAGTGTTAATCAGTGAGACTCCCACAGGGTTCAGTATTAAGCAGTGAGACTCCCGTAGGGTTCAGTGTTAATCAGTCAGACTCCCGTTGGGTTCAATGTTAATCAGTGAGACTCCCACAGGGTTCAGTATTAAGCAGTGTGCATCCCATAGGGTTCAGTTTTAATCAGTGAGATTCCTGTAGGGTTCAGTGTTAATCACTGAGACTCCCATAGGGTTCAATGTTAATCAGTGAGATTCCCACAGGGTTCAGTGTTAATCAGTGAGACTCCCACAGGGTTCAGTATTAAGCAGTGTGCATCCCATAGGGTTCAGTGTTAATCAGTGAGACTCCCACAGGGTTCAGTGTTAATCAGTGAGACTCCCACAGGGTTCAGTGTTAATAAGTGAGACTCCCACAGCGTGCAGTGTTAATCAGTGAGACTCCCCTAGGGTTCGTTTGTTAATCAGTGAGACACCCACAGGGTTCAGTGTTAATCAGTGAGACTCCCATAGGGTTCAGTGTTAATCAGTGAGACTCCCACAGGGTTCAGTGTTAATCAGTGAGACTCCCACAGGGTTCAGTGTTAATCAGTGAGACTCCCATAGGGTTCAGTGTTAATCAGTGAGACTCCGCTAGGGTTCGTTTGTTAATCAGTGAGACTCCCACAGGGTTCAGTATTAAGCAGTGTGCATCCCATAGGGTTCAGTGTTAATCATTGAGACTCCCACAGGGTTCAATGTTAATCAGTGAGACTCCCACAGAGTTCAATGTTAATCATTGAGACTCCCATAGGGTTCTGTGTTAATCAGTGAGACTCCGCTAGGGTTCGTTTGTTAATCAGTGAGACACCCACAGGGTTCAGTGTTAATCAGTGAGACTCCCATAGGGTTCAGTGTTAATCAGTGAGACTCCCACAGGGTTGTGTTAATCAGTGAGACTCCCACAGGGTTCAGTGTTAATCAGTGAGACTCCCACAGGGTTCAGTGTTAATCAGTGAGACTCCCATAGGGTTCAGTGACAATCACTGAGACTCCCATAGGGTTCAGTGAGACTCCCATAGAGTTCTTGTTAATCAGTGAGACTCCCACAGGGTTCAGTATTAATCAGTGAGCATCCCATAGGGTTCAGTGTTAATCAGTGAGACTCCCACAGGGTTCAGTGTTAATCATTGAGACTCCCACAGGGTTCAGTGTTAATCAGTGAGACTCCCATAGGGTTCAGTGACAATCACTGAGACTCCCATAGGGTTCAGTGGTAATCAGTGAGACTCCCATAGGGTTCAGTGTTAATCAGTGAGACTCCCACAGGGTTCATTGTTACTCATTGAGACTCCCATAGGGTTCAGTGTTGATCACTGAGACTCCCCTAGGGTTCGAGTGTTAATCAGTGAGACTCCCACAGGGTTCAGTGTTAATCAGTGAGACTCCAATAGGGTTCAGTGACAATCACTGAGACTCCCATAGGGTTCAGTGTTAATCAGTGAGACTCCCATAGGGTTCAGTGTTAATCAGTGAGGCTCCCACAGGGTTCAGTGACATTCACTGAGACTCGCATAAGGTTCAGTGTTAATCAGTGAGACTCCCATAGGGTTCAGTGTTAATCAGTGAGACTCCCATAGGGTTCAGTGTTAATCAGTGAGACTCCCACAGGGTTCAGTGTTAATCAGTGAGACTCCCACAGGGTTCAGTGTTAATCAGTGAGACTCCCACAGGGTTCAGTGTTAATCAGTGAGACTCCCAGAGAGTTCACTGTTAATCAGTGAGACTCCCACAGGGTTCAGTGTTAATCAGTGAGACTCCCGTAGGGTTCAGTGTTAATCAGTGAGACTCCCATAGGGTTCAGTGTTAATCAGTGAGACTCCCACAGGGTTCAGTGTTAATCAGTGAGACTCCCATAGGGTTCAGTGTTAATCAGTGAGACTCCCATAGGGTTCAGTGTTAATCAGTGAGACTCCCACAGGGTTCAGTATTAATCAGTGAGACTCCCATAGGGTTCAGTGTTAATCAGTGAGACTCTCATAGGGTTCAGTGTTAATCAGTGAGACTCCCATAGGGATCAGTGTTAATCAGTGAGACTCCAATAGGGTTCAGTGTTATTCAGTGAGTCTCCCATAGGCTTCAGTGTTAATCAGTGAGACTCCCACAGGGTTCAGTGTTAATCAGTGAGACTCCCACAGGGTTCAGTGTTAATCAGTGAGACTCCCACAGTGTTCAGTGTTAAGCAGTGTGCATCCCATAGGGTTCAGTGTTAATCAGTGAGACTCCCACAGGGTTCAGTGTTAATCAGTGAGACTCCCACAGGGTTCAGTGTTAAGCAGTGTGCATCCCATAGGGTTCAGTGTTAATCAGTGAGACTCCCACAGGGTTCAATGTTAATCAGTGAGACTCCCACAGAGTTCAATGTTAATCATTGAGACTCCCATAGGGTTCAGTGTTAATCAGTGAGACTCCGCTAGGGTTCGTTTGTTAATCAGTGAGACACCCACAGGGTTCAGTGTTAATCAGTGAGACTCCCATAGGGTTCAGTGTTAATCAGTGAGACTCCCACAGGGTTGTGTTAATCAGTGAGACTCCCACAGGGTTCAGTGTTAATCAGTAAGACTCCCACAGGGTTCAGTGTTAATCAGTGAGACTCCCATAGGGTTCAGTGACAATCACTGAGACTCCCATAGGGTTCAGTGTTAATCAGTGAGACTCCCATAGGGTTCAGTGTTAATCAGAGAGGCTCCCACAGGGTTCAGTGACAATCAGTGAGACTCCCATAGGGTTCAGTGTTAATCAGTGAGACTCCCATAGAGTTCTTGTTAATCAGTGAGACTCCCACAGGGTTCAGTATTAATCAGTGAGCATCCCATAGGGTTCAGTGTTAATCAGTGAGACTCCCACAGGGTTCAGTGTTAATCATTGAGACTCCCACAGGGTTCAGTGTTAATCAGTGAGACTCCCACAGCGTTCAGTGTTAATCAGTGAGACTCCCATAGGGTTCAGTGTTAATCAGTGAGACTCCCACAGGGTTCAGTGTTAATCAGTGAGACTCCCACAGGGTTCAGTGTTAATCAGTGAGACTCCCATAGGGTTCAGTGACAATCACTGAGACTCCCATAGGGTTAAGTGGTAATCAGTGAGACTCCCATAGGGTTCAGTGTTAATCAGTGAGACTCCCACAGGGTTCATTGTTACTCATTGAGACTCCCATAGGGTTCAGTGTTGATCACTGAGACTCCCCTAGGGTTCGAGTGTTAATCAGTGAGACTCCCACAGGGTTCAGTGTTAATCAGTGAGACTCCAATAGGGTTCAGTGACAATCACTGAGACTCCCATAGGGTTCAGTGTTAATCAGTGAGACTCCCATAGGGTTCAGTGTTAATCAGTGAGGCTCCCACAGGGTTCAGTGACATTCACTGAGACTCGCATAAGGTTCAGTGTTAATCAGTGAGACTCCCATAGGGTTCAGTGTTAATCAGTGAGACTTCCATAGGGTTCAGTGTTAATCAGTGAGACTCCCACAGGGTTCAGTGTTAATCAGTGAGACTCCCACAGGGTTCAGTGTTAATCAGTGAGACTCCCACAGGGTTCAGTGTTAATCTGTGAGACTCCCAGAGAGTTCACTGTTAATCAGTGAGACTCCCACAGGGTTCAGTGTTAATCAGTGAGACTCCCGTAGGGTTCAGTGTTAATCAGTGAGACTCCCATAGGGTTCAGTGTTAATCAGTGAGACTCCCACAGGGTTCAGTGTTAATCAGTGAGACTCCCATAGGGTTCAGTGTTAATCAGTGAGACTCCCATAGGGTTCAGTGTTAATCAGTGAGACTCCCAAAGGGTTCAGTATTAATCAGTGAGACTCCCATAGGGTTCAGTGTTAATCAGTGAGACTCCCACAGGGTTCAGTGTTAATCAGTGAGACTCCCACAGGGTTCAGTGTTAATCAGTGAGACTCCCACAGGGTTCAGTGTTAATCAGTGAACTCCCACAGGGTTCAGTGTTAATCAGTGAGACTCCCATAGGTTTCAGTGTTAATCAGTGAGACTCCCACAGGGTTCAGTGTTAATCAGTGAGACTCCCACAGGTTTCAGTTTTAATCAGTGAGACTCCCGTAGGGTTCAATGTTAATCAGTCAGACTCCCGTTGGGTTCAATGTTAATCAGTGAGACTCCCACAGGGTTCAGTGTTAATCAGTGAGACTCCCACAGGGTTCAGTATTAAGCAGTGTGCATCCCATAGGGTTCAGTTTTAATCAGTGAGACTCCCGTAGGGTTCAGTGTTAATCAGTGAGACTCCCATAGGGTTCAATGTTAATCAGTGAGATTCCCACAGGGTTCAGTGTTAATCAGTGAGACTCCCACAGGGTTCAGTATTAAGCAGTGTGCATCCCATAGGGTTCAGTGTTAATCAGTGAGACTCCCACAGGGTTCAATGTTAATCAGTGAGACTCCCACAGAGTTCAATGTTAATCAGTGAGACTCCCATAGGGTTCATTGTTAATCAGTGAGACTCCACTAGGGTTCGTTTGTTAATCAGTGAGACACCCACAGGGTTCAGTGTTAATCAGTGAGACTCCCATAGGGTTCAGTGTTAATCAGTGAGACTCCCACAGGGTTCAGTGTTAATCAGTGAGACTCCCACAGGGTTCAGTGTTAATCAGTGAGACTCCCACAGGGTTCAGTGTTAATCAGTGAGACTCCCATAGGGTTCAGTGACAATCACTGAGACTCCCATAGGGTTCAGTGTTAATCAGTGAGACTCCCATAGGGTTCAGTGTTAATCAGAGAGGCTCCCACAGGGTTCAGTGACAATCAGTGAGACTCCCATAGGGTTCAGTGTTAATCAGTGAGACTCCCATAGAGTTCTTGTTAATCAGTGAGACTCCCACAGGGTTCAGTATTAATCAGTGAGCATCCCATAGGGTTCAGTGTTAATCAGTGAGACTCCCACAGGGTTCAGTGTTAATCATTGAGACTCCCACAGGGTTCAGTGTTAATCAGTGAGACTCCCACAGCGTTCAGTGTTAATCAGTGAGACTCCCATAGGGTTCAGTGTTAATCAGTGAGACTCCCACAGGGTTCAGTGTTAATCAGTGAGACTCCCACAGGGTTCAGTGTTAATCAGTGAGACTCCCATAGGGTTCGGTGACAATCACTGAGACTCCCATAGGGTTCAGTGGTAATCAGTGAGACTACCATAGGGTTCAGTGTTAATCAGTGAGACTCCCACAGGGTTCATTGTTACTCATTGAGACTCCCATAGGGTTCAGTGTTGATCACTGAGACTCCCCTAGGGTTCGTGTGTTAATCAGTGAGACTCCCATAGGGTTCAGTGTTAATCAGTGAGACTCCAATATGGTTCAGTGACAATCACTGAGACTCCCATAGGGTTCAGTGTTAATCAGTGAGACTCCCATAGGGTTCAGTGTTAATCACTGAGACTCCCACAGGGTTCAGTGTTAATCAGTGAGACTCCCACAGCGTTCAGTGTTAATCAGTGAGACTCCCATAGGGTTCAGTGTTAATCAGTGAGACTCCCACAGGGTTCAGTGTTAATCAGTGAGACTCCCACAGGGTTCAGTGTTAATCAGTGAGACTCCCACAGGGTTCAGTGTTAATCAGTGAGACTCCCACAGGGTTCAGTGTTAATCAGTGAGACTCCCACAGATTTCAGTTTTAATCAGTGAGACTCCCGTAGGGTTCAGTGTTAATCAGTCAGACTCCCGTTGGGTTCAATGTTAATCAGTGAGACTCCCACAGGGTTCAGTATTAAGCAGTGTGCATCCCATAGGGTTCAGTTTTAATCAGTGAGATTCCTGTAGGGTTCAGTGTTAATCACTGAGACTCCCATAGGGTTCAATGTTAATCAGTGAGATTCCCACAGGGTTCAGTGTTAATCAGTGAGACTCCCACAGGGTTCAGTATTAAGCAGTGTGCATCCCATAGGGTTCAGTGTTAATCAGTGAGACTCCCACAGGGTTCAGTGTTAATCAGTGAGACTCCCACAGGGTTCAGTGTTAATAAGTGAGACTCCCACAGCGTGCAGTGTTAATCAGTGAGACTCCCCTAGGGTTCGTTTGTTAATCAGTGAGACACCCACAGGGTTCAGTGTTAATCAGTGAGACTCCCATAGGGTTCAGTGTTAATCAGTGAGACTCCCACAGGGTTCAGTGTTAATCAGTGAGACTCCCACAGGGTTCAGTGTTAATCAGTGAGACTCCCATAGGGTTCAGTGTTAATCAGTGAGACTCCGCTAGGGTTCGTTTGTTAATCAGTGAGACTCCCACAGGGTTCAGTATTAAGCAGTGTGCATCCCATAGGGTTCAGTGTTAATCATTGAGACTCCCACAGGGTTCAATGTTAATCAGTGAGACTCCCACAGAGTTCAATGTTAATCATTGAGACTCCCATAGGGTTCTGTGTTAATCAGTGAGACTCCGCTAGGGTTCGTTTGTTAATCAGTGAGACACCCACAGGGTTCAGTGTTAATCAGTGAGACTCCCATAGGGTTCAGTGTTAATCAGTGAGACTCCCACAGGGTTGTGTTAATCAGTGAGACTCCCACAGGGTTCAGTGTTAATCAGTGAGACTCCCACAGGGTTCAGTGTTAATCAGTGAGACTCCCATAGGGTTCAGTGACAATCACTGAGACTCCCATAGGGTTCAGTGAGACTCCCATAGAGTTCTTGTTAATCAGTGAGACTCCCACAGGGTTCAGTATTAATCAGTGAGCATCCCATAGGGTTCAGTGTTAATCAGTGAGACTTCCACAGGGTTCAGTGTTAATCATTGAGACTCACACAGGGTTCAGTGTTAATCAGTGAGACTCCCATAGGGTTCAGTGACAATCACTGAGACTCCCATAGGGTTCAGTGGTAATCAGTGAGACTCCCATAGGGTTCAGTGTTAATCAGTGAGACTCCCACAGGGTTCATTGTTACTCATTGAGACTCCCATAGGGTTCAGTGTTGATCACTGAGACTCCCCTAGGGTTCGAGTGTTAATCAGTGAGACTCCCACAGGGTTCAGTGTTAATCAGTGAGACTCCAATAGGGTTCAGTGACAATCACTGAGACTCCCATAGGGTTCAGTGTTAATCAGTGAGACTCCCATAGGGTTCAGTGTTAATCAGTGAGGCTCCCACAGGGTTCAGTGACATTCACTGAGACTCGCATAAGGTTCAGTGTTAATCAGTGAGACTCCCATAGGGTTCAGTGTTAATCAGTGAGACTCCCATAGGGTTCAGTGTTAATCAGTGAGACTCCCACAGGGTTCACTGTTAATCAGTGAGACTCCCACAGGGTTCAGTGTTAATCAGTGAGACTCCCACAGGGTTCAGTGTTAATCAGTGAGACTCCCAGAGAGTTCACTGTTAATCAGTGAGACTCCCACAGGGTTCAGTGTTAATCAGTGAGACTCCCGTAGGGTTCAGTGTTAATCAGTGAGACTCCCATAGGGTTCAGTGTTAATCAGTGAGACTCCCACAGGGTTCAGTGTTAATCAGTGAGACTCCCATAGGGTTCAGTGTTAATCAGTGAGACTCCCATAGGGTTCAGTGTTAATCAGTGAGACTCCCACAGGGTTCAGTATTAATCAGTGAGACTCCCATAGGGTTCAGTGTTAATCAGTGAGACTCTCATAGGGTTCAGTGTTAATCAGTGAGACTCCCATAGGGATCAGTGTTAATCAGTGAGACTCCAATAGGGTTCAGTGTTATTCAGTGAGTCTCCCATAGGCTTCAGTGTTAATCAGTGAGACTCCCACAGGGTTCAGTGTTAATCAGTGAGACTCCCACAGGGTTCAGTGTTAATCAGTGAGACTCCCACAGTGTTCAGTGTTAAGCAGTGTGCATCCCATAGGGTTCAGTGTTAATCAGTGAGACTCCCACAGGGTTCAGTGTTAATCAGTGAGACTCCCACAGGGTTCAGTGTTAAGCAGTGTGCATCCCATAGGGTTCAGTGTTAATCAGTGAGACTCCCACAGGGTTCAATGTTAATCAGTGAGACTCCCACAGAGTTCAATGCTAATCATTGAGACTCCCATAGGGTTCAGTGTTAATCAGTGAGACTCCGCTAGGGTTCGTTTGTTAATCAGTGAGACACCCACAGGGTTCAGTGTTAATCAGTGAGACTCCCATAGGGTTCAGTGTTAATCAGTGAGACTCCCACAGGGTTGTGTTAATCAGTGAGACTCCCACAGGGTTCAGTGTTAATCAGTAAGACTCCCACAGGGTTCAGTGTTAATCAGTGAGACTCCCATAGGGTTCAGTGACAATCACTGAGACTCCCATAGGGTTCAGTGTTAATCAGTGAGACTCCCATAGGGTTCAGTGTTAATCAGAGAGGCTCCCACAGGGTTCAGTGACAATCAGTGAGACTCCCATAGGGTTCAGTGTTAATCAGTGAGACTCCCATAGAGTTCTTGTTAATCAGTGAGACTCCCACAGGGTTCAGTATTAATCAGTGAGCATCCCATAGGGTTCAGTGTTAATCAGTGAGACTCCCACAGGGTTCAGTGTTAATCATTGAGACTCCCACAGGGTTCAGTGTTAATCAGTGAGACTCCCACAGCGTTCAGTGTTAATCAGTGAGACTCCCATAGGGTTCAGTGTTAATCAGTGAGACTCCCACAGGGTTCAGTGTTAATCAGTGAGACTCCCACAGGGTTCAGTGTTAATCAGTGAGACTCCCATAGGGTTCAGTGACAATCACTGAGACTCCCATAGGGTTAAGTGGTAATCAGTGAGACTCCCATAGGGTTCAGTGTTAATCAGTGAGACTCCCACAGGGTTCATTGTTACTCATTGAGACTCCCATAGGGTTCAGTGTTGATCACTGAGACTCCCCTAGGGTTCGAGTGTTAATCAGTGAGACTCCCACAGGGTTCAGTGTTAATCAGTGAGACTCCAATAGGGTTCACTGACAATCACTGAGACTCCCATAGGGTTCAGTGTTAATCAGTGAGACTCCCATAGGGTTCAGTGTTAATCAGTGAGGCTCCCACAGGGTTCAGTGACATTCACTGAGACTCGCATAAGGTTCAGTGTTAATCAGTGAGACTCCCATAGGGTTCAGTGTTAATCAGTGAGACTTCCATAGGGTTCAGTGTTAATCAGTGAGACTCCCACAGGGTTCAGTGTTAATCAGTGAGACTCCCACAGGGTTCAGTGTTAATCAGTGAGACTCCCACAGGGTTCAGTGTTAATCTGTGAGACTCCCAGAGAGTTCACTGTTAATCAGTGAGACTCCCACAGGGTTCAGTGTTAATCAGTGAGACTCCCGTAGGGTTCAGTGTTAATCAGTGAGACTCCCATAGGGTTCAGTGTTAATCAGTGAGACTCCCACAGGGTTCAGTGTTAATCAGTGAGACTCCCATAGGGTTCAGTGTTAATCAGTGAGACTCCCATAGGGTTCAGTGTTAATCAGTGAGACTCCCACAGGGTTCAGTATTAATCAGTGAGACTCCCATAGGGTTCAGTGTTAATCAGTGAGACTCTCATAGGGTTCAGTGTTAATCAGTGAGACTCCCATAGGGATCAGTGTTAATCAGTGAGACTCCAATAGGGTTCAGTGTTATTCAGTGAGTCTCCCATAGGCTTCAGTGTTAATCAGTGAGACTCCCACAGGGTTCAGTGTTAATCAGTGAGACTCCCACAGGGTTCAGTGTTAATCAGTGAGACTCCCACAGTGTTCAGTGTTAATCAGTGAGACTCCCACAGGGTTCAGTATTAATCAGTGAGACTCCCATAGGGTTCAGTGTTAATCAGTGAGACTCTCATAGGGTTCAGTGTTAATCAGTGAGACTCCCATATGGATCAGTGTTAATCAGTGAGACTCCCATAGGGTTCAGTGTTATTCAGTGAGTATCCCATAGGCTTCAGTGTTAATCAGTGAGACTCCCACAGGGTTCAGTGTTAATCAGTGAGACTCCCACAGGGTTCAGTGTTAATCAGTGAGACTCCCACAGGGTTCAGTGTTAATCAGTGAGACTCCCACAGGGTTCAGTGTTAATCAGTGAGACTCCCACAGGGTTCAGTGTTAATCAGTGAGACTCCCACAGGTTTCAGTTTTAATCAGTGAGACTCCCGTAGGGTTCAGTGTTAATCAGTGAGACTCCCATAGGGTTCAATGTTAATCAGTGAGACTTCCAGAGGGTTCAGTGTTAATCAGTGAGACTCCCACAGCGTTCAGTATTAAGCAGTGAGCATCCCATAGGGTTCAGTGTTAATCAGTGAGACTCCGCTAGGGTTCGTTTGTTAATCAGTGAGACACCCACAGCAGGGTTCAGTGTTAATCAGTGAGACTCCCATAGGGTTCAGTGTTAATCAGTGAGACTCCCACAGGGTTCAGTGTTAATCAGTGAGACTCCCATAGGGTTCAGTGTTAATCAGTGAGACTCCCACAGGGTTCAGTGTTAATCAGTAAGACTCCCACAGGGTTCAGTGTTAATCAGTGAGACTCCCACAGGGTTCAGTGTTAATCAGTGAGACTCCCAGAGAGTTCACTGTTAATCAGTGAGACTCCCACAGGGTTCAGTGTTAATCAGTGAGACTCCCGTAGGGTTCAGTGTTAATCAGTGAGACTCCCATAGGGTTCAGTGTTAATCAGTGAGACTCCCACAGGGTTCAGTGTTAATCAGTGAGACTCCCATAGGGTTCAGTGTTAATCAGTGAGACTCCCATAGGGTTCAGTGTTAATCAGTGAGACTCCCATAGGGTTCAGTGTTAATCAGTGAGACTCCCACAGGGTTCAGTGTTAATCAGTGAGACTCCCACAGGGTTCAGTGTTAATCAGTGAGATTCCCACAGGGTTCAGTGTTAATCAGTGAGACTCCCATAGGGTTCAGTGACAATCACTGAGACTCCCATAGGGTTCAGTGTTAATCAGTGAGACTCCCATAGGGTTCAGTGTTAATCAGAGAGGCTCCCACAGGGTTCAGTGACAATCAGTGAGACTCCCATAGGGTTCAGTGTTAATCAGTGAGACTCCCATAGAGTTCTTGTTAATCAGTGAGACTCCCACAGGGTTCAGTATTAATCAGTGAGCATCCCATAGGGTTCAGTGTTAATCAGTGAGACTCCCACAGGGTTCAGTGTTAATCATTGAGACTCCCACAGGGTTCAGTGTTAATCAGTGAGACTCCCACAGCGTTCAGTGTTAATCAGTGAGACTCCCATAGGGTTCAGTGTTAATCAGTGAGACTCCCACAGGGTTCAGTGTTAATCAGTGAGACTCCCATAGGGTTCAGTGACAATCACTGAGACTCCCATAGGGTTCAGTGTTAATCATTGAGACTCCCATAGGGTTCAGTGTTAATCAGAGAGGCTCCCACAGGGTTCAGTGACAATCAGTGAGACTCCCATAGGGTTCAGTGTTAATCAGTGAGACTCCCATAGAGTTCTTGTTAATCAGTGAGACTCCCACAGGGTTCAGTATTAATCAGTGAGCATCCCATAGGGTTCAGTGTTAATCAGTGAGACTCCCACAGGGTTCAGTGTTAATCATTGAGACTCCCACAGGGTTCAGTGTTAATCAGTGAGACTCCCACAGCGTTCAGTGTTAATCAGTGAGACTCCCATAGGGTTCAGTGTTAATCAGTGAGACTCCCACAGGGTTCAGTGTTAATCAGTGAGACTCCCATAGGGTTCAGTGACAATCACTGAGACTCCCATAGGGTTCAGTGTTAATCATTGAGACTCCCATAGGGTTCAGTGTTAATCAGAGAGGCTCCCACAGGGTTCAGTGACAATCAGTGAGACTCCCATAGGGTTCAGTGTTAATCAGTGAGACTCCCACAGGGTTCATTGTTACTCATTGAGACTCCCATAGGGTTCAGTGTTAATCACTGAGACTCCCCTAGGGTTCGAGTGTTAATCAGTGAGACTCCCACAGGGTTCAGTGTTAATCAGTGAGACTCCAATAGGGTTCAGTGACAATCACTGAGACTCCCATAGGGTTCAGTGTTAATCAGTGAGACTCCCATAGGGTTCAGTGTTAATCAGTGAGGCTCCCACAGGGTTCAGTGACATTCACTGAGACTCGCATAAGGTTCAGTGTTAATCAGTGAGACTCCCATAGGGTTCAGTGTTAATCAGTGAGACTCCCATAGGGTTCAGTGTTAATCAGTGAGACTCCCACAGGGTTCAGTGTTAATCAGTGAGACTCCCACAGGGTTCAGTGTTAATCAGTGAGACTCCCACAGGGTTCAGTGTTAATCAGTGAGACTCCCAGAGAGTTCACTGTTAATCAGTGAGACTCCCACAGGGTTCAGTGTTAATCAGTGAGACTCCCGTAGGGTTCAGTGTTAATCAGTGAGACTCCCATAGGGTTCAGTGTTAATCAGTGAGACTCCCACAGGGTTCAGTGTTAATCAGTGAGACTCCCATAGGGTTCAGTGTTAATCAGTGAGACTCCCATAGGGTTCAGTGTTAATCAGTGAGACTCCCACAGGGTTCAGTATTAATCAGTGAGACTCCCATAGGGTTCAGTGTTAATCAGTGAGACTCTCATAGGGTTCAGTGTTAATCAGTGAGACTCCCATAGGGATCAGTGTTAATCAGTGAGACTCCCATAGGGTTCAGTGTTATTCAGTGAGTCTCCCATAGGCTTCAGTGTTAATCAGTGAGACTCCCACAGGGTTCAGTGTTAATCAGTGAGACTCCCACAGGGTTCAGTGTTAATCAGTGAGACTCCCACAGTGTTCAGTGTTAATCAGTGAGACTCCCACAGGGTTCAGTGTTAATCAGTGAGACTCCCACAGGGTTCAGTGTTAATCAGTGAGACTCCCACAGGGTTCAGTATTAATCAGTGAGACTCCCATAGGGTTCAGTGTTAATCAGTGAGACTCTCATAGGGTTCAGTGTTAATCAGTGAGACTCCCATATGGATCAGTGTTAATCAGTGAGACTCCCATAGGGTTCAGTGTTATTCAGTGAGTCTCCCATAGGCTTCAGTGTTAATCAGTGAGACTCCCACAGGGTTCAGTGTTAATCAGTGAGACTCCCACAGGGTTCAGTGTTAATCAGTGAGACTCCCACAGGGTTCAGTGTTAATCAGTGAGACTCCCACAGGGTTCAGTGTTAATCAGTGAGACTCCCACAGGGTTCAGTGTTAATCAGTGAGACTCCCACAGGTTTCAGTTTTAATCAGTGAGACTCCCGTAGGGTTCAGTGTTAATCAGTGAGATTCCCATAGGGTTCAATGTTAATCAGTGAAACTCCCACAGGGTTCAGTGTTAATCAGTGAGACTCCCACAGCGTTCAGTATTAAGCAGTGAGCATCCCATAGGGTTCAGTGTTAATCAGTGAGGCTCCCACAGGGTTCAGTTTTAATCAGTGAGACTCCCACAGAGTTCAAAGTTAATCAGTGAGACTCCCATAGGGTTCTGTGTTAATCAGTGAGACCCCCCTAGGGTTCGTTTGTTAATCAGTGAGACTCCCACAGGGTTCAGTGTTAATCAGTGAGACTCCCATAGGGTTCAGTGTTAATCAGTGAGACTCCCATAGGGTTCAGTGTTAATCAGTGAGACTCCCATAGGGTTCAGTGACAATCACTGAGACTCCCATAGGGTTCACTGTTAATCATTGAGACTCCCATAGGGTTCAGTGTTAATCAGAGAGGCTCCCACAGAGTTCAGTGACAATCTGTGAGACTCCCATAGGGTTCAGTGTTAATCAGTGAGACTCCCATAGAGTTCTTGTTAATCAGTGAGACTCCCACAGGGTTCAGTATTAATCAGTGAGCATCCCATAGGGTTCAGTGTTAATCAGTGAGACTCCCACAGGGTTCAGTGTTAATCACTGAGACTCCCACAGGGTTCAGTGTTAATCAGTGAGACTCCCACAGCGTTCACTGTTAATCAGTGAGACTCCCATAGGGTTCTGTGTTAATCAGTGAGACTCCCACAGGGTTCAGTGTTAATCAGTGAGACTCCCACAGGGTTCAGTGTTAATCAGTGAGACTCCCACAGGGTTCAGTGTTAATCAGTGAGACTCCCATAGGGTTCAGTGACAATCACTGAGACTCCCATAGGGTTCAGTGTTAATCAGTGAGACTCCCATAGGGTTCAGTGTTAATCAGAGAGGCTCCCACAGGGTTCAGTGACAATCAGTGAGACTCCCATAGGGTTCAGTGTTATTCAGTGAGTCTCCCATAGGCTTCAGTGTTAATCAGTGAGACTCCCACAGGGTTCAGTGTTAATCAGTGAGACTCCCACAGGGTTCAGTGTTAATCAGTGAGACTCCCACAGTGTTCAGTGTTAATCAGTGAGACTCCCACAGGGTTCAGTGTTAATCAGTGAGACTCCCACAGGGTTCAGTGTTAATCAGTGAGACTCCCACAGGGTTCAGTATTAATCAGTGAGACTCCCATAGGGTTCAGTGTTAATCAGTGAGACTCTCATAGGGTTCAGTGTTAATCAGTGAGACTCCCATATGGATCAGTGTTAATCAGTGAGACTCCCATAGGGTTCAGTGTTATTCAGTGAGTCTCCCATAGGCTTCAGTGTTAATCAGTGAGACTCCCACAGGGTTCAGTGTTAATCAGTGAGACTCCCACAGGGTTCAGTGTTAATCAGTGAGACTCCCACAGGGTTCAGTGTTAATCAGTGAGACTCCCACAGGGTTCAGTGTTAATCAGTGAGACTCCCACAGGGTTCAGTGTTAATCAGTGAGACTCCCACAGGTTTCAGTTTTAATCAGTGAGACTCCCGTAGGGTTCAGTGTTAATCAGTGAGATTCCCATAGGGTTCAATGTTAATCAGTGAGACTCCCACAGGGTTCAGTGTTAATCAGTGAGACTCCCACAGCGTTCAGTATTAAGCAGTGAGCAACCCATAGGGTTCAGTGTTAATCAGTGAGGCTCCCACAGGGTTCAGTTTTAATCAGTGAGACTCCCACAGAGTTCAAAGTTAATCAGTGAGACTCCCATAGGGTTCTGTGTTAATCAGTGAGACCCCCCTAGGGTTCGTTTGTTAATCAGTGAGACTCCCACAGGGTTCAGTGTTAATCAGTGAGACTCCCATAGGGTTCAGTGTTAATCAGTGAGACTCCCATAGGGTTCTGTGTTAATCAGTGAGACTCCCACAGGGTTCAGTGTTAATCAGTGAGACTCCCACAGGGTTCAGTGTTAATCAGTGAGACTCCCACAGGGTTCAGTGTTAATCAGTGAGACTCCCATAGGGTTCAGTGACAATCACTGAGACTCCCATAGGGTTCAGTGTTAATCAGTGAGACTCCCATAGGGTTCAGTGTTAATCAGAGAGGCTCCCACAGGGTTCAGTGACAATCAGTGAGACTCCCATAGGGTTCAGTGTTAATCAGTGAGACTCCCATAGAGTTTTTGTTAATCAGTGAGACTCCCACAGGGTTCAGTATTAATCAGTGAGCATCCCATAGGGTTCAGTGTTAATCAGTGAGACTCCCACAGGGTTCAGTGTTAATCATTGAGACTCCCACAGGGTTCAGTGTTAATCAGTGAGACTCCCAGAGAGTTCACTGTTAATCAGTGAGACTCCCACAGGGTTCAGTGTTAATCAGTGAGACTCCCGTAGGGTTCAGTGTTAATCAGTGAGACTCCCGTAGGGTTCAGTGTTAATCAGTGAGACTCCCACAGGGTTCAGTGTTAATCAGTGAGACTCCCATAGGGTTCAGTGTTAATCAGTGAGACTCCCATAGGGTTCAGTGTTAATCAGTGAGACTCCCACAGGGTTCAGTATTAATCAGTGAGACTCCCATAGGGTTCAGTGTTAATCAGTGAGACTCTCATAGGGTTCAGTGTTAATCAGTGAGACTCCCATAGGGATCAGTGTTAATCAGTGAGACTCCCATAGGGTTCAGTGTTATTCAGTGAGTCTCCCATAGGCTTCAGTGTTAATCAGTGAGACTCCCACAGGGTTCAGTGTTAATCAGTGAGACTCCCACAGGGTTCAGTGTTAATCAGTGAGACTCCCACAGTGTTCAGTGTTAATCAGTGAGACTCCCACAGGGTTCAGTGTTAATCAGTGAGACTCCCACAGGGTTCAGTGTTAATCAGTGAGACTCCCACAGGGTTCAGTATTAATCAGTGAGACTCCCATAGGGTTCAGTGTTAATCAGTGAGACTCTCATAGGGTTCAGTGTTAATCAGTGAGACTCCCATATGGATCAGTGTTAATCAGTGAGACTCCCATAGGGTTCAGTGTTATTCAGTGAGTCTCCCATAGGCTTCAGTGTTAATCAGTGAGACTCCCACAGGGTTCAGTGTTAATCAGTGAGACTCCCACAGGGTTCAGTGTTAATCAGTGAGACTCCCACAGGGTTCAGTGTTAATCAGTGAGACTCCCACACAGTTCAGTGTTAATCAGTGAGACTCCCACAGGGTTCAGTGTTAATCAGTGAGTCTCCCACAGGTTTCAGTTTTAATCAGTGAGACTCCCGTAGGGTTCAGTGTTAATCAGTGAGACTCCCATAGGGTTCAATGTTAATCAGTGAGACTCCCACAGGGTTCAGTGTTAATCAGTGAGACTCCCACAGCATTCAGTATTAAGCAGTGAGCATCCCATAGGGTTCAGTGTTAATCAGTGAGGCTCCCACAGGGTTCAGTTTTAATCAGTGAGACTCCCACAGAGTTCAAAGTTAATCAGTGAGACTCCCATAGGGTTCTGTGTTAATCAGTGAGACCCCCCTAGGGTTCGTTTGTTAATCAGTGAGACTCCCACAGGGTTCAGTGTTAATCAGTGAGACTCCCATAGGGTTCAGTGTTAATCAGTGAGACTCCCATAGGGTTCAGTGTTAATCAGTGAGACTCCCATAGGGTTCAGTGACAATCACTGAGACTCCCATAGGGTTCAGTGTTAATCATTGAGACTCCCATAGGGTTCAGTGTTAATCAGAGAGGCTCCCACAGAGTTCAGTGACAATCTGTGAGACTCCCATAGGGTTCAGTGTTAATCAGTGAGACTCCCATAGAGTTCTTGTTAATCAGTGAGACTCCCACAGGGTTCAGTATTAATCAGTGAGCATCCCATAGGGTTCAGTGTTAATCAGTGAGACTCCCACAGGGTTCAGTGTTAATCACTGAGACTCCCACAGGGTTCAGTGTTAATCAGTGAGACTCCCACAGCGTTCAGTGTTAATCAGTGAGACTCCCATAGGGTTCTGTGTTAATCAGTGAGACTCCCACAGGGTTCAGTGTTAATCAGTGAGACTCCCACAGGGTTCAGTGTTAATCAGTGAGACTCCCACAGGGTTCAGTGTTAATCAGTGAGACTCCCATAGGGTTCAGTGACAATCACTGAGACTCCCATAGGGTTCAGTGTTAATCAGTGAGACTCCCATAGGGTTCAGTGTTAATCAGAGAGGCTCCCACAGGGTTCAGTATTAATCAGTGAGCATCCCATAGGGTTCAGTGTTAATCAGTGAGACTCCCACAGGGTTCAGTGTTAATCATTGAGACTTCCACAGGGTTCAGTGTTAATCACTGAGACTCCCACAGGGTTCAGTGTTAATCAGTGAGACTCCCACAGGGTTCAGTGTTAATCAGTGAGACTCCCAGAGAGTTCAGTGTTAATCAGTGAGACTCCCGTAGGGTTCAGTGTTAATCAGTGAGACTCCCATAGGGTTCAGTGTTAATCAGTGAGACTCCCACAGGGTTCAGTGTTAATCAGTGAGACTCCCATAGGGTTCAGTGTTAATCAGTGAGACTCCCATAGGGTTCAGTGTTAATCAGTGAGACTCCCACAGGGTTCAGTATTAATCAGTGAGTCTCCCATAGGGTTCAGTGTTAATCAGTGAGACTCTCATAGGGTTCAGTGTTAATCAGTGAGACTCCCATAGGGATTAGTGTTAATCAGTCAGACTCCCATGGGGTTCAGTGTTATTCAGTGAGTCTCCCATAGGCTTCAGTGTTAATCAGTGAGACTCCCACAGGGTTCAGTGTTAATCAGTGAGACTCCCACAGGGTTCAGTGTTAATCAGTGAGACTCCCACAGGGTTCAGTGTTAATCAGTGAGACTCCCACAGGGTTCGGTATTAATCAGTGAGACTCCCATAGGGTTCAGTGTTAATCAGTGAGACTCTCATAGGGTTCAGTGTTAATCAGTGAGACTCCCATATGGATCAGTGTTAATCAGTGAGACTCCCATAGGGTTCAGTGTTATTCAGTGAGTCTCCCATAGGCTTCAGTGTCAATCAGTGAGACTCCCACAGGGTTCAGTGTTAATCAGTGAGACTCCCACAGGGTTCAGTGTTAATCATTGAGACTCCCACAGGGTTCAGTGTTAATCAGTGAGACTCCCACAGGGTTCAGTGTTAATCAGTGAGACTCCCACAGGGTTCAGTGTTAATCAGTGAGACTCCCACAGGTTTCAGTTTTAATCAGTGAGACTCCCGTAGGGTTCAGTGTTAATCAGTGAGACTCCCACAGCGTTCAGTATTAAGCAGTGAGCATCCCATAGGGTTCAGTGTTAATCAGTGAGACTCCCACAGGGTTCAGTGTTAATCAGTGAGACTCCCACAGGGTTCAGTGTTAATAAGTGAGACTCCCACAGCGTGCAGTGTTAATCAATGAGACTCCCACAGGGTTCAGTGACAATCACTGAGACTCCCATAGGGTTCAGTGTTAATCAGTGAGACTCCCATAGGGTTCATTGTTAATCAGTGAGGCTCCCACAGGGTTCAGTTTTAATCAGTGAGAATCCCACAGAGTTCAAAGTTAATCAGTGAGACTCCCATAGGGTTCTGTGTTAATCAGTGAGACTCCCCTAGGGTTCGTTTGTTAATCAGTGAGACTCCCACAGGGTTCAGTGTTAATCAGTGAGACTCCCATAGGGTTCAGTGTTAATCAGTGAGACTCCCACAGGGTTCAGTGTTAATCAGTGAGACTCCCACAGGTTTCAGTGTTAATCAGTGAGACTCCCATAGGGTTCAGTGACAATCACTGAGACTCCCATAGGGTTCAGTGTTAATCATTGAGACTCCCATAGGGTTCAGTGTTAATCAGAGAGGCTCCCACAGGGTTCAGTGACAATCTGTGAGACTCCCATAAGGTTCAGTGTTAATCAGTGAGACTCCCATAGAGTTCTTGTTAATCAGTGAGACTCCCACAGGGTTCAATATTAATCAGTGAGCATCCCATAGGGTTCAGTGTTAATCAGTGAGACTCCCACAGGGTTCAGTGTTAATCACTGAGACTCCCACAGGGTTCAGTGTTAATCAGTGAGACTCCCACAGGGTTCATTGTTAATCATTGAGACTCCCATAGGGTTCAGTGTTAATCACTGAGACTCCCGTAGGGTTCGTGTGTTAATCAGTGAGACTCCCACAAGGTTCAGTGTTAATCAGTGAGACTCCAATAGGGTTCAGTGACAATCACTGAGACTCCCATAGGGTTCAGTGCTAATCAGTGAGACTCCCATAGGGTTCAGTGTTAATCAGTGAGGCTCCCATAGGGTTCAGTGTTAATCAGTGAGACTCCCATAGGGTTCAGTGTTATTCAGTGAGACTCCCAAAGGGTTCAGTGTTAATCAGTGAGACTCCCATAGGGTTCAGTGTTAATCACTGATACTCCCCTAGGGTTCGTGTGTTAATCAGTGAGACTCCCACAGTGTTCAGTGTTAATCAGTGAGGCTCCCACAGGGTTCAGTGACATTCACTGAGACTCGCATAAGGTTCAGTGTTAATCAGTGAGGCTCCCATAGGGTTCAGTGTTAATCAGTGAGACTCCCACAGGGTTCAGTGTTAATCAGTGAGACTCCCACAGGGTTCAGTGTTAATCAGTGAGACTCCCACAGGGTACAGTTTTAATCAGTGAGACTCCCACAGGGTTCAGTGTTAATCAGTGAGACTCCCGTAGGGTTCAGTGTTAATCAGTGAGACTCCCATAGGGTTCAGTGTTAATCAGTGAGACTCCCATAGGGTTCAGTGTTAATCAGTGAGAATCCCATAGGGTTCAGTGTTATTCAGTGAGACTCCCACAGGTTTCAGTGTTAATCAGTGAGACTCCCACAGGGTTCAGTGTTAATCAGTGAGACTCCCATAGGGTGCAGTGTTAATCAGTGAGACTCCCACAGGGTTCAGTGTTAATCAGTGAGACTCCCACAGGGTTCAGTATTAATCAGTGAGACTCCCATAGGGTTCAGTGTTAATCAGTGAGACTCTCATAGGGTTCAGTGTTAATCAGTGAGACACCCATAGGGATCAGTGTTAATCAGGGAGAATCCCATAGGGTTCAGTGTTATTCAGTGAGACTCCCATAGGCTTCAGTGTTAATCAGTGAGACTCCCACAGGGTTCAGTGTTAATCAGTGAGACTCCCACAGGGTTCAGTGTTAATCAGTGAGACTCCCACAGGGTTCAGTGTTAATCAGTGAGACTCCCACAGGGTTCAGTGTTAATCAGTGAGACTCCCACAGGGTTCAGTGTTAATCAGTGAGACTCCCATAGGGTTCAGTGACAATCACTGAGACTCCCATAGGGTTCAGTGTTAATCAGTGAGACTCCCATAGGGTTCAGTGTTAATCAGAGAGGCTCCCACAGGGTTCAGTGACAATCAGTGAGACTCCCATAGGGTTCAGTGTTAATCAGTGAGACTCCCATAGCGTTCTTGTTAATCAGTGAGACTCCCACAGGGTTCAGTATTAATCAGTGAGCATCCCATAGGGTTCAGTGTTAATCAGTGAGACTCCCACAGGGTTCAGTGTTAATCATTGAGACTCCCACAGGGTTCAGTGTTAATCACTGAGACTCCCACAGGGTTCAGTGTTAATCAGTGAGACTCCCACAGGGTTCAGTGTTAATCAGTGAGACTCCCAGAGAGTTCAGTGTTAATCAGTGAGACTCCCGTAGGGTTCAGTGTTAATCAGTGAGACTCCCATAGGGTTCAGTGTTAATCAGTGAGACTCCCACAGGGTTCAGTGTTAATCAGTGAGACTCCCATAGGGTTCAGTGTTAATCAGTGAGACTCCCATAGGGTTCAGTGTTAATCAGTGAGACTCCCACAGGGTTCAGTATTAATCAGTGAGTCTCCCATAGGGTTCAGTGTTAATCAGTGAGACTCTCATAGGGTTCAGTGTTAATCAGTGAGACTCCCATAGGGATCAGTGTTAATCAGTCAGACTCCCATGGGGTTCAGTGTTATTCAGTGAGTCTCCCATAGGCTTCAGTGTTAATCAGTGAGACTCCCACAGGGTTCAATGTTAATCAGTGAGACTCCCACAGGGTTCAGTGTTAATCAGTGAGACTCCCACAGGGTTCAGTGTTAATCAGTGAGACTCCCACAGGGTTCAGTGTTAATCAGTGAGACTCCCACAGGGTTCAGTGTTAATCAGTGAGACTCCCACAGGGTTCGGTATTAATCAGTGAGACTCCCATAGGGTTCAGTGTTAATCAGTGAGACTCTCATAGGGTTCAGTGTTAATCAATGAGACTCCCATATGGATCAGTGTTAATCAGTGAGACTCCCATAGGGTTCAGTGTTATTCAGTGAGTCTCCCATAGGCTTCAGTGTCAATCAGTGAGACTCCCACAGGGTTCAGTGTTAATCAGTGAGACTCCCACAGGGTTCAGTGTTAATCATTGAGACTCCCACAGGGTTCAGTGTTAATCAGTGAGACTCCCACAGGGTTCAGTGTTAATCAGTGAGACTCCCACAGGGTTCAGTGTTAATCAGTGAGACTCCCACAGGTTTCAGTTTTAATCAGTGAGACTCCCGTAGGGTTCAGTGTTAATCAGTGAGACTCCCACAGCGTTCAGTATTAAGCAGTGAGCATCCCATAGGGTTCAGTGTTAATCAGTGAGACTCCCACAGGGTTCAGTGTTAATCAGTGAGACTCCCACAGGGTTCAGTGTTAATAAGTGAGACTCCCACAGCGTGCAGTGTTAATCAATGAGACTCCCACAGGGTTCAGTGACAATCACTGAGACTCCCATAGGGTTCAGTGTTAATCAGTGAGACTCCCATAGGGTTCATTGTTAATCAGTGAGGCTCCCACAGGGTTCAGTTTTAATCAGTGAGAATCCCACAGAGTTCAAAGTTAATCAGTGAGACTCCCATAGGGTTCTGTGTTAATCAGTGAGACTCCCCTAGGGTTCGTTTGTTAATCAGTGAGACTCCCACAGGGTTCAGTGTTAATCAGTGAGACTCCCATAGGGTTCAGTGTTAATCAGTGAGACTCCCACAGGGTTCAGTGTTAATCAGTGAGACTCCCACAGGTTTCAGTGTTAATCAGTGAGACTCCCATAGGGTTCAGTGACAATCACTGAGACTCCCATAGGGTTCAGTGTTAATCATTGAGACTCCCATAGGGTTCAGTGTTAATCAGAGAGGCTCCCACAGGGTTCAGTGACAATCTGTGAGACTCCCATAGGGTTCAGTGTTAATCAGTGAGACTCCCATAGAGTTCTTGTTAATCAGTGAGACTCCCACAGGGTTCAGTATTAATCAGTGAGCATCCCATAGGGTTCAGTGTTAATCAGTGAGACTCCCACAGGGTTCAGTGTTAATCACTGAGACTCCCACAGGGTTCAGTGTTAATCAGTGAGACTCCCACAGCGTTCAGTGTTAATCAGTTGGACTCCCATAGGGTTCAGTGTTAATCAGTGAGACTCCCACAGGGTTCAGTGTTAATCAGTGATATTCCCACAGGGTTCAGTGTTAATCAGTGAGACTCCCATAGGGTTCAGTGTTAATCAGTGAGACTCCCATAGGGTTCAGTGTTAATCAGTGAGACTCCCACAGGGTTCATTGTTAATCATTGAGACTCCCATAGGGTTCAGTGTTAATCACTGAGACTCCCGTAGGGTTCGTGTGTTAATCAGTGAGACTCCCACAAGGTTCAGTGTTAATCAGTGAGACTCCAATAGGGTTCAGTGACAATCACTGAGACTCCCATAGGGTTCAGTGCTAATCAGTGAGACTCCCATAGGGTTCAGTGTTAATCAGTGAGGCTCCCATAGGGTTCAGTGTTAATCAGTGAGACTCCCATAGGGTTCAGTGTTATTCAGTGAGACTCCCAAAGGGTTCAGTGTTAATCAGTGAGACTCCCATAGGGTTCAGTGTTAATCACTGATACTCCCCTAGGGTTCGTGTGTTAATCAGTGAGACTCCCACAGTGTTCAGTGTTAATCAGTGAGGCTCCCACAGGGTTCAGTGACATTCACTGAGACTCGCATAAGGTTCAGTGTTAATCAGTGAGGCTCCCATAGGGTTCAGTGTTAATCAGTGAGACTCCCACAGGGTTCAGTGTTAATCAGTGAGACTCCCACAGGGTTCAGTGTTAATCAGTGAGACTCCCACAGGGTACAGTTTTAATCAGTGAGACTCCCACAGGGTTCAGTGTTAATCAGTGAGACTCCCGTAGGGTTCAGTGTTAATCAGTGAGACTCCCATAGGGTTCAGTGTTAATCAGTGAGACTCCCATAGGGTTCAGTGTTAATCAGTGAGAATCCCATAGGGTTCAGTGTTATTCAGTGAGACTCCCACAGGTTTCAGTGTTAATCAGTGAGACTCCCACAGGGTTCAGTGTTAATCAGTGAGACTCCCATAGGGTTCAGTGTTAATCAGTGAGACTCCCACAGGGTTCAGTGTTAATCAGTGAGACTCCCACAGGGTTCAGTATTAATCAGTGAGACTCCCATAGGGTTCAGTGTTAATCAGTGAGACTCTCATAGGGTTCAGTGTTAATCAGTGAGACACCCATAGGGATCAGTGTTAATCAGGGAGACTCCCATAGGGTTCAGTGTTATTCAGTGAGTCTCCCATAGGCTTCAGTGTTAATCAGTGAGACTCCCACAGGGTTCAGTGTTAATCAGTGAGACTCCCACAGGGTTCAGTGTTAATCAGTGAGACTCCCACAGGGTTCAGTGTTAATCAGTGAGACTCCCACAGGGTTCAGTGTTAATCAGTGAGACTCCCACAGGGTTCAGTGTTAATCAGTGAGACTCCCACAGGTTTCAGTTTTAATCAGTGAGACTCCCGTAGGGTTCAGTGTTAATCAGTGAGACTCCCATAGGGTTCAATGTTAATCAGTGAGACTCCCACAGGGTTTAGTGTTAATCAGTGAGACTCCCACAGGGTTCAGTGTTAATCAGTGAGACTCCCACAGGGTTCAGTGTTAATCAGTGAGACTCCCACAGGGTTCAGTGTTAATAAGTGAGACTCCCACAGGGTGCAGTGTTAATCAGTGAGACTCCCACAGGGTTCAGTGACAATCACTGAGACTCCCATAAGGTTCAGTGTTAATCAGTGAGACTCCCATAGGTGTTCATTGTTAATCAGTGAGGCTCCCATAGGGTTCAGTTTTAATCAGTGAGACTCCCACAGGGTTCAGTGTTAATCAGTGAGACTCCCATAGGGTTCAGTGTTAATCAGTGAGACTCCCACAGGGTTCAGTGTTAATCAGTGAGACTCCCACAGGGTTCAGTGTTAATCAGTGAGACTCCCATAGGGTTCAGTGACAATCACTGAGACTCCCATAGGGTTCAGTGTTAATCATTGAGACTCCCATAGGGTTCAGTGTTAATCAGAGAGGCTCCCACAGGGTTCAGTGACAATCAGTGAGACTCCCATAGGGTTCAGTGTTAATCAGTGAGACTCCCATAGAGTTCTTGTTAATCAGTGAGACTCCCACAGGGTTCAGTATTAATCAGTGAGCATCCCATAGGGTTCATTGTTAATCAGTGAGACTCCCACAGGGTTCAGTGTTAATCACTGAGACTCCCACAGGGTTCAGTGTTAATCAGTGAGACTCCCACAGCGTTCAGTGTTAATCAGTGAGACTCCCATAGGGTTCAGTGTTAATCAGTGAGACTCCCACAGGGTCCCGTGTTAATCAGTGAGACTCCCACAGGGTTCAGTGTTAATCAGTGAGACTCCCATAGGGTTCAGTGTTAATCAGTGAGACTCCCATAGGGTTCAGTGTTAATCAGTGAGACTCCCATAGGGTTCAGTGTTAATCAGGGAGACTCCCATAGCGTTCAGTGTTAATCAGTGAGGCTCCCATAGGGTTCAGTGTTAATCAGTGAGACTCCCATAGGGTTCAGTGTTAATCAGTGAGACTCCCAAAGGGTTCAGTGTTAATAAGTGAGACTCCCATAGGGTTCAGTGTTAATCAGTGAGACTCCCCTAGGGTTCGTTTGTTAATCAGTGAGACACCCACAGGGTTCAGTGTTAATCAGTGAGACTCCCATAGGGTTCAGTGTTAATCAGTGAGACTCCCACAGGGTTCAGTATTAATCAGTGAGACTCCCACAGGGTTCAGTGTTAATCAGTGAGACTCCCACAGGGTTCAGTGTTAATCAGTGAGACTCCCACAGGGTTCAGTGTTAATCAGTGAGACTCCCACAGGGTTCAGTGTTAATCAGGGAGACTCCCATAGGGTTCAGTGTTAATCAGTGAGGCTCCCATAGGGTTCAGTGTTAATCAGTGAGACTCCCATAGGGTTCAGTGTTAATCAGTGAGACTCCCCTAGGGTTCATTTGTTAATCAGTGAGACACCCACAGGGTTCAGTGTTAATCAGTGAGACTCCCATAGGGTTCAGTGTTAATCAGTGAGACTCCCATAGGGTTCAGTGTTAATCAGTGAGACTCCCATAGGGTTCAGTGTTAATCAGTGAGACTGCCACAGGGTTCATTGTTAATCATTGAGACTCCCATAGGGTTCAGTGTTAATCACTGAGACTCCCCTAGGGTTCGTGTGTTAATCAGTGAGACTCCCACAAGGTTCAGTGTTAATCAGTGAGACTCCAATAGGGTTCAGTGACAATCACTGAGACTCCCATAGGGTTCAGTGCTAATCAGTGAGACTCTCATAGGGTTCAGTGTTAATCAGTGAGGCTCCCATAGGGTTCAGTGTTAATCAGTGAGACTCCCATAGGGTTCAGTGTTATTCAGTGAGACTCCCAAAGGGTTCAGTGTTAATCAGTGAGACTCCCATAGGGTTCAGTGTTAATCACTGAGACTCCCCTAGGGTTCGTGTGTTAATCAGTGAGACTCCCACAGTGTTCAGTGTTAATCAGTGAGGCTCCCACAGGGTTCAGTGACATTCACTGAGACTCGCATAAGGTTCAGTGTTAATCAGTGAGGCTCCCATAGGGTTCAGTGTTAATCAGTGAGACTCCCACAGGGTTCAGTGTTAATCAGTGAGACTCCCACAGGGTTCAGTGTTAATCAGTGAGACTCCCACAGGGTACAGTGTTAATCAGTGAGACTCCCAGACAGTTTACTGTTAATCAGTGAGATTCCCACAGGGTTCAGTGTTAATCAGTGAGACTCCCGTAGGGTTCAGTGTTAATCAGTGAGACTCCCATAGGGTTCAGTGTTAATCAGTGAGACTCCCATAGGGTTCAGTGTTAATCAGTGAGAATCCCATAGGGTTCAGTGTTATTCAGTGAGACTCCCACAGGTTTCAGTGTTAATCAGTGAGACTCCCACAGGGTTCAGTGTTAATCAGTGAGACTCCCATAGGGTTCAGTGTTAATCAGTGAGACTCCCACAGGGTTCAGTGTTATTCAGTGAGACTCCCACAGGTTTCAGTGTTAATCAGTGAGACTCCCACAGGGTTCAGTGTTAATCAGTGAGACTCCCATAGGGTTCAGTGTTAATCAGTGAGACTCCCACAGGGTTCAGTGTTAATCAGTGAGACTCCCACAGGGTTCAGTATTAATCAGTGAGACTCCCATAGGGTTCAGTGTTAATCAGTGAGACTCTCATAGGGTTCAGTGTTAATCAGTGAGACACCCATAGGGATCAGTGTTAATCAGTGAGACTCCCATAGGGTTCAGTGTTATTCAGTGAGACTCCCATAGGCTTCAGTGTTAATCAGTGAGACTCCCACAGGGTTCAGTGTTAATCAGTGAGACTCCCACAGGGTTCAGTGTTAATCAGTGAGACTCCCACAGGGTTCAGTGTTAATCAGTGAGACTCCCACAGGGTTCAGTGTTAATCAGTGAGACTCCCACAGGGTTCAGTGTTAATCAGTGAGACTCCCACAGGTTTCAGTTTTAATCAGTGAGACTCCCGTAGGGTTCAGTGTTAATCAGTGAGACTCCCATAGGGTTCAATGTTAATCAGTGAGACTCCCACAGGGTTTAGTGTTAATCAGTGAGACTCCCACAGCATTCAGTATTAAGCAGTGAGCATTACATAGGGTTCAGTGTTAATCAGTGAGACTCCCACAGGGTTCAGTGTTAATCAGTGAGACTCCCACAGGGTTCAGTGTTAATAAGTGAGACTCCCACAGCGTGCAGTGTTAATCAGTGAGACTCCCACAGGGTTCAGTGACAATCACTGAGACTCCCATAGGGTTCAGTGTTAATCAGTGAGACTCCCATAGGTGTTCATTGTTAATCAGTGAGGCTCCCATAGGGTTCAGTTTTAATCAGTGAGACTCCCACAGAGTTCAAAGTTAATCAGTGAGACTCCCATAGGGTTCTGTGTTAATCAGTGAGACTCCCCTAGGGTTCGTTTGTTAATCAGTGAGACTCCCACAGGGTTCAGTGTTAATCAGTGAGACTCCCATAGGGTTCAGTGTTAATCAGTGATACTCCCACAGGGTTCAGTGTTAATCAGTGAGACTCCCACAGGGTTCAGTGTTAATCAGTGAGACTCCCATAGGGTTCAGTGACAATCACTGAGACTCCCATAGGGTTCAGTGTTAATCATTGAGACTCCCATAGGGTTCAGTGTTAATCAGAGAGGCTCCCACAGGGTTCAGTGACAATCAGTGAGACTCCCATAGGGTTCAGTGTTAATCAGTGAGACTCCCATAGAGTTCTTGTTAATCAGTGAGACTCCCACAGGGTTCAGTATTAATCAGTGAGCATCCCATAGGGTTCATTGTTAATCAGTGAGACTCCCACAGGGTTCAGTGTTAATCACTGAGACTCCCACAGGGTTCAGTGTTAATCAGTGAGACTCCCACAGCATTCAGTGTTAATCAGTGAGACTCCCATAGGGTTCAGTGTTAATCAGTGAGACTCCCACAGGGTCCCGTGTTAATCAGTGAGACTCCCACAGGGTTCAGTGTTAATCAGTGAGACTCCCATAGGGTTCAGTGTTAATCAGTGAGACTCCCACAGGGTTCATTGTTAATCATTGAGACTCCCATAGGGTTCAGTGTTAATCACTGATACTCCCCTAGGGTTTGTGTGTTAATCAGTGAGACTCCCACAGGGTTCAGTGTTAATCAGTGAGACTCCAATAGGGTTCAGTGACAATCACTGAGACTCCCATAGGGTTCAGTGTTAATCAGGGAGACTCCCATAGCGTTCAGTGTTAATCAGTGAGGCTCCCATAGGGTTCAATGTTAATCAGTGAGACTCCCATAGGGTTCAGTGTTAATCAGTGAGACTCCCACAGGGTCCCGTGTTAATCAGTGAGACTCCCACAGGGTTCAGTGTTAATCAGTGAGACTCCCATAGGGTTCAGTGTTAATCAGTGAGACTCCCACAGGGTTCATTGTTAATCATTGAGACTCCCATAGGGTTCAGTGTTAATCACTGATACTCCCCTAGGGTTTGTGTGTTAATCAGTGAGACTCCCACAGGGTTCAGTGTTAATCAGTGAGACTCCAATAGGGTTCAGTGACAATCACTGAGACTCCCATAGGGTTCAGTGTTAATCAGGGAGACTCCCATAGCGTTCAGTGTTAATCAGTGAGGCTCCCATAGGGTTCAATGTTAATCAGTGAGACTCCCATAGGGTTCAGTGTTAATCAGTGAGACTCCCAAAGGGTTCAGTGTTAATCAGTGAGACTCCCATAGGGTTCAGTGTTAATCAGTGAGACTCCCCTAGGGTTCGTTTGTTAATCAGTGAGACACCCACAGGGTTCAGTGTTAATCAGTGAGACTCCCATAGGGTTCAGTGTTAATCAGTGAGACTCCCACAGGGTTCAGTATTAATCAGTGAGACTCCCACAGGGTTCAGTGTTAATCAGTGAGACTCCCACAGGGTTCAGTGTTAATCAGTGAGACTCCCACAGGGTTCAGTGTTAATCAGTGAGACTCCCACAGGGTTCAGTGTTAATCAGGGAGACTCCCATAGGGTTCAGTGTTAATCAGTGAGGCTCCCATAGGGTTCAGTGTTAATCAGTGAGACTCCCATAGGGTTCAGTGTTAATCAGTGAGACTCCCAAAGGGTTCAGTGTTAATCAGTGAGACTCCCATAGGGTTCAGTGTTAATCAGTGAGACTCCCCTAGGGTTCATTTGTTAATCAGTGAGACACCCACAGGGTTCAGTGTTAATCAGTGAGACTCCCATAGGGTTCAGTGTTAATCAGTGAGACTCCCACAGGGTTCAGTGTTAATCAGTGAGACTCCCACAGGGTTCAGTGTTAATCAGTGAGACTCCCACAGGGTTCAGTGTTAATCAGTGAGGCTCCCACAGGGTTCAGTGACAATCACTGAGACTCCCATATGGTTCAGTGTTAATCAGTGAGACTCCCACAGGGTTCAGTGTTAATCAGTGAGGCTCCCACAGGGTTCAGTGACATTCACTGAGACTCACATAAGGTTCAGTGTTAATCAGTGAGACTCCCATAGGGTTCAGTGTTAATCAGTGAGACTCCCATAGGGTTCAGTGTTAATCAGTGAGACTCCCACAGGGTTCAGTGTTAATCAGTGAGACTCCCACAGGGTTCAGTGTTAATCAGTGAGACTCCCACAGGGTTCAGTGTTAATCAGTGAGACTCCCAGAGAGTTTAGTGTTAATCAGTGAGACTCCCACAAGGTTCAGTGTTAATCAGTGAGACTCCCGTAGTGTTCAGTGTTAATCAGTGAGACTCCCATAGGGTTCAGTGTTAATCAGTGAGACTCCCACAGGGTTCATTGTTAATCATTGAGACTCCCATAGGGTTCAGTGTTAATCACTGATACTCCCCTAGGGTTCGTGTGTTAATCACTGATACTCCCACAGGGTTCAGTGTTAATCAGTGAGACTCCCACAGGGTTCAGTGTTAATCAGTGAGACTCCCACAGGGTTCAGTGTTAATCAGTGAGGCTCCCACAGGGTTCAGTGACAATCACTGAGACTCCCATAGGGTTCAGTGTTAATCAGTGAGACTCCCACAGGGTTCAGTGTTAATCAGTGAGGCTCCCACAGGGTTCAGTGACATTCACTGAGACTCACATAAGGTTCAGTGTTAATCAGTGAGACTCCCATAGGGTTCAGTGTTAATCAGTGAGACTCCCATAGGGTTCAGTGTTAATCAGTGAGACTCCCACAGGGTTCAGTGTTAATCAGTGAGACTCCCACAGGGTTCAGTGTTAATCAGTGAGACTCCCACAGGGTTCAGTGTTAATAAGTGAGACTCCCAGAGAGTTTAGTGTTAATCAGTGAGACTCCCACAGGGTTCAGTGTTAATCAGTGAGACTCCCGTAGTGTTCAGTGTTAATCAGTGAGACTCCCATAGGGTTCAGTGTTAATCAGTGAGACTCCCATAGGGTTCAGTGTTAATCAGTGAGACTCCCACAGGGTTCATTGTTAATCATTGAGACTCCCATAGGGTTCAGTGTTAATCACTGATACTCCCCTAGGGTTCGTGTGTTAATCAGTGAGACTCCCACAGGGTTCAGTGTTAATCAGTGAGACTCCAATAGGGTTCAGTGACAATCACTGAGACTCCCATAGGGTTCAGTGTTAATCAGGGAGACTCCCATAGCGTTCAGTGTTAATCAGTGAGGCTCCCATAGGGTTCAGTGTTAATCAGTGAGACTCCCATAGGGTTCAGTGTTAATCAGTGAGACTCCCAAAGGGTTCAGTGTTAATCAGTGAGACTCCCATAGGGTTCAGTGTTAATCAGTGAGACTCCCCTAGGGTTCGTTTGTTAATCAGTGAGACACCCACAGGGTTCAGTGTTAATCAGTGAGACTCCCACAGGGTTCAGTGTTAATCAGTGAGACTCCCACAGGGTTCAGTGTTAATCAGTGAGACTCCCACAGGGTTCAGTGTTAATCAGGGAGACTCCCATAGGGTTCAGTGTTAATCAGTGAGGCTCCCATAGGGTTCAGTGTTAATCAGTGAGACTCCCATAGGGTTCAGTGTTAATCAGTGAGACTCCCAAAGGGTTCAGTGTTAATCAGTGAGACTCCCATAGGGTTCAGTGTTAATCAGTGAGACTCCCCTAGGGTTCATTTGTTAATCAGTGAGACACCCACAGGGTTCAGTGTTAATCAGTGAGACTCCCATAGGGTTCAGTGTTAATCAGTGAGACTCCCACAGGGTTCAGTGTTAATCAGTGAGACTCCCACAGGGTTCAGTGTTAATCAGTGAGACTCCCACAGGGTTCAGTGTTAATCAGTGAGACTCCCACAGGGTTCAGTGTTAATCAGTGAGACTCCCATAGGGTTCAGTGACAATCACTGAGACTCCCATAGGGTTCAGTGTTAATCAGTGAGACTCCCACAGGGTTCAGTGTTAATCAGTGAGGCTCCCACAGTGTTCAGTGACATTCACTGAGACTCACATAAGGTTCAGTGTTAATCAGTGAGACTCCCATAGGGTTCAGTGTTAATCAGTGAGACTCCCATAGGGTTCAGTGTTAATCAGTGAGACTCCCACAGGGTTCAGTATTAATCAGTGAGACTCCCACAGGGTTCAGTGTTAATCAGTGAGACTCCCACAGGGTTCAGTGTTAATCAGTGAGACTCCCAGAGAGTTTAGTGTTAATCAGTGAGACTCCCACAGGGTTCAGTGTTAATCAGTGAGACTCCCGTATGGTTCAGTGTTAATCAGTGAGACTCCCATAGGGTTCAGTGTTAATCAGTGAGACTCCCATATGGTTCAGTGTTAATCAGTGAGACTCTCATAGGGTTCAGTGTTAATCAGTGAGACTCCCATAGGGATCAGTGTTAATCAGTGAGACTCCCATAGGGTTCAGTGTTATTCAGTGAGACTCCCATAGGCTTCAGTGTTAATCAGTGAGACTCCCACAGGGTTCAGTGTTAATCAGTGAGACTCCCACAGGGTTCAGTGTTAATCAGTGAGACTCCCACAGGGTTCAGTGTTAATCAGTGAGACTCCCACAGGGTTCAGTGTTAATCAGTGAGACTCCCACAGGGTTCAGTGTTAATCAGTGAGACTCCCACAGGTTTCAGTTTTAATCAGTGAGACTCCCGTAGGGTTCAGTGTTAATCAGTGAGACTCCCATAGGGTTCAATGTTAATCAGTGAGACTCCCACAGGGTTCAGTGTTAATCAGTCAGACTCCCACAGCGTTCAGTATTAAGCAGTGAGCATCCCATAGGGTTCAGTGTTAATCAGTGAGACTCCCACAGGGTTCAGTGTTAATCAGTGAGACTCCCACAGGGTTCAGTGTTAATAAGTGAGACTCCCACAGCGTGCAGTGTTAATCAGTGAGACTCCCACAGGGTTCAGTGACAATCACTGAGACTCCCATAGGGTTCGGTGTTAATCAGTGAGATTCCCACAGGGTTCAGTGTTAATCAGTGAGACTCCCACAGGGTTCAGTGTTAATCAGTGAGACTCCCACAGGGTTCAGTGTTAATCAGTGAGACTCCCAGAGAGTTTAGTGTTAATCAGTGAGACTCCCACAGGGTTCAGTGTTAATCAGTGAGACTCCCGTAGGGTTCAGTGTTAATCAGTGAGACTCCCATAGGGTTCAGTGTTAATCAGTGAGACTCCCATATGGTTCAGTGTTAATCAGTGAGACTCTCATAGGGTTCAGTGTTAATCAGTGAGACTCCCATAGGGATCAGTGTTAATCAGTGAGACTCCCATAGGGTTCAGTGTTATTCAGTGAGACTCCCACAGGGTTCAGTGTTAATCAGTGAGACTCCCACAGGGTTCAGTGTTAATCAGTGAGACTCCCACAGGGTTCAGTGTTAATCAGTGAGACTCCCACAGGGTTCAGTGTTAATCAGTGAGACTCCCACAGGGTTCAGTGTTAATCAGTGAGACTCCCACAGGGTTCAGTGTTAATCAGTGAGACTCCCACAGGTTTCAGTTTTAATCAGTGAGACTCCCGTAGGGTTCAGTGTTAATCAGTGAGACTCCCATAGGGTTCAATGTTAATCAGTGAGACTCCCACAGGGTTCAGTGTTAATCAGTGAGACTCCCACAGCGTTCAGTATTAAGCAGTGAGCATCCCATAGGGTTCAGTGTTAATCAGTGAGACTCCCACAGGGTTCAGTGTTAATCAGTGAGACTCCCATAGGGTTCAGTGTTAATAAGTGAGACTCCCCCAGCGTGCAGTGTTAATCGTTGAGACTCCCACAAAGTTCAGTGACAATCACTGAGACTTCCATAGGGTTCAGTGTTAATCAGTGAGACTCCCATAGGGTTCATTATTAATCAGTGAGGCTCCCACAGGGTTCAGTTTTAATCAGTGAGACTCCCACAGAGTTCAAAGTTAATCAGTGAGACTCCCATAGGGTTCTGTGTTAATCAGTGAGACTCCCCTAGGGTTCGTTTGTTAATCAGTGAGACTCCCACAGGGTTCAGTGTTAATCAGTGAGACTCCCATAGGGTTCAGTGTTAATCAGTGAGACTCCCACAGGGTTCAGTGTTAATCAGTGAGACTCCCACAGGGTTCAGTGTTAATCAGTGAGACTCCCATAGGGTTCAGTTACAATCACTGAGACTCCCACAGGGTTCAGTATTAATCAGTGAGCATCCCTTAGGGTTCATTGTTAATCAGTGAGACTCCCACAGGGTTCAGTGTTAATCAGTGAGACTCCCACAGGGTTCAGTGTTAATCAGTGAGACTCCCACAGGGTTCAGTGTTAATCAGTGAGACTCGCACAGGGTTCAGTGTTAATCAGTGAGACTCCCACAGGTTTCAGTTTTAATCAGTGAGACTCCCGTAGGGTTCAGTGTTAATCAGTGAGACTCCCATAGGGTTCAATGTTAATCAGTGAGACTCCCACAGGGTTCAGTGTTAATCAGTCAGACTCCCACAGCGTTCAGTATTAAGCAGTGAGCATCCCATAGGGTTCAGTGTTAATCAGTGAGACTCCCACAGGGTTCAGTATTAATCAGTGAGACTCCCACAGGGTTCAGTGTTAATAAGTGAGACTCCCACAGCGTGCAGTGTTAATCAGTGAGACTCCCACAGGGTTCAGTGACAATCACTGAGACTCCCATAGGGTTCGGTGTTAATCAGTGAGATTCCCACAGGGTTCAGTGTTAATCAGTGAGACTCCCACAGGGTTCAGTGTTAATCAGTGAGACTCCCACAGGGTTCAGTGTTAATCAGTGAGACTCCCAGAGAGTTTAGTGTTAATCAGTGAGACTCCCACAGGGTTCAGTGTTAATCAGTGAGACTCCCGTAGGGTTCAGTGTTAATCAGTGAGACTCCCATAGGGTTCAGTGTTAATCAGTGAGACTCCCATATGGTTCAGTGTTAATCAGTGAGACTCTCATAGGGTTCAGTGTTAATCAGTGAGACTCCCATAGGGATCAGTGTTAATCAGTGAGACTCCCATAGGGTTCAGTGTTATTCAGTGAGACTCCCACAGGGTTCAGTGTTAATCAGTGAGACTCCCACAGGGTTCAGTGTTAATCAGTGAGACTCCCACAGGGTTCAGTGTTAATCAGTGAGACTCCCACAGGGTTCAGTGTTAATCAGTGAGACTCCCACAGGGTTCAGTGTTAATCAGTGAGACTCCCACAGGGTTCAGTGTTAATCAGTGAGACTCCCACAGGTTTCAGTTTTAATCAGTGAGACTCCCGTAGGGTTCAGTGTTAATCAGTGAGACTCCCATAGGGTTCAATGTTAATCAGTGAGACTCCCACAGGGTTCAGTGTTAATCAGTGAGACTCCCACAGCGTTCAGTATTAAGCAGTGAGCATCCCATAGGGTTCAGTGTTAATCAGTGAGACTCCCACAGGGTTCAGTGTTAATCAGTGAGACTCCCACAGGGTTCAGTGTTAATAAGTGAGACTCCCCCAGCGTGCAGTGTTAATCAGTGAGACTCCCACAGGGTTCAGTGACAATCACTGAGACTTTCATAGGGTTCAGTGTTAATCAGTGAGACTCCCATAGGGTTCATTGTTAATCAGTGAGGCTCCCACAGGGTTCAGTTTTAATCAGTGAGACTCCCACAGAGTTCAAAGTTAATCAGTGAGACTCCCATAGGGTTCTGTGTTAATCAGTGAGACTCCCCTAGGGTTCGTTTGTTAATCAGTGAGACTCCCACAGGGTTCAGTGTTAATCAGTGAGACTCCCATAGGGTTCAGTGTTAATCAGTGAGACTCCCACAGGGTTCAGTGTTAATCAGTGAGACTCCCACAGGGTTCAGTGTTAATCAGTGAGACTCCCATAGGGTTCAGTTACAATCACTGAGACTCCCATAGGGTTCAGTGTTAATCATTGAGACTCCCATAGGGTTCAGTGTTAATCAGAGAGGCTCCCACAGGGTTCAGTGACAATCAGTGAGACTCCCATAGGGTTCAGTGTTAATCAGTGAGACTCCCATAGAGTTCTTGTTAATCAGTAAGACTCCCACAGGGTTCAGTATTAATCAGTGAGCATCCCTTAGGGTTCATTGTTAATCAGTGAGACTCCCACAGGGTTCAGTGTTAATCACTGAGACTCCCACAGGGTTCAGTGTTAATCAGTGAGACTCCCACAGCGTTCAGTGTTAATCAGTGAGACTCCCATAGGGTTCAGTGTTAATCAGTGAGACTCCCACAGGGTCCAGTGTTAATCAGTGAGACTCCCACAGGGTTCAGTGTTAATCAGTGAGACTCCCACAGGGTTCAGTGTTAATCAGTGAGACTACCATAGGGTTCAGTGTTAATCAGTGAGACTCCCATAGGGTTCAGTGTTAATCAGTGAGACTCCCACAGGGTTCATTGTTAATCATTGAGACTCCCATAGGGTTCAGTGTTAATCACTGAGACTCCCCTAGGGTTCGTGTGTTAATCAGTGAGACTCCCACAGGGTTCAGTGTTAATCAGTGAGACACCAATAGGGTTCAGTGACAATCACTGAGACTCCCATAGGGTTCAGTGTTAATCAATGAGACTCCCATAGGGTTCAGTGTTAATCAGTGAGGCTCCCATAGGGTTCAGTGTTAATCAGTGAGACTCCCATAGGGTTCAGTGTTAATCAGTGAGACTCCCAAAGGGTTCAGTGTTAATCAGTGAGACTCCCATAGGGTTCAGTGTTAATCAGTGAGACTCCCAGAGAGTTTGCTGTTAATCAGTGAGACTCCCACAGGGTTCAGTGTTAATCAGTGAGACTCCCGTAGGGTTCAGTGTTAATCAGTGAGACTCCCATAGGGTTCAGTGTTAATCAGTGAGACTCCCATAGGGTTCAGTGTTAATAAGTGAGAATCCCATAGGGTTCAGTGTTATTCAGTGAGACTCCCACAGGTTTCAGTGTTATTCAGTGAGACTCCCACAGGGTTCAGTGTTAATCAGTGAGACTCCCATAGGGTTCAGTGTTAATCAGTGAGACTCCCACAGGGTTCAGTGTTAATCAGTGAGACTCCCACAGGGTTCAGTATTAATCAGTGAGACTCCCATAGGGATCAGTGTTAATCAGTGAGACTCCCATAGGGATCAGTGTTAATCAGTGAGACTCCCATAGGGTTCAGTGTTATTCAGTGAGACTCCCATAGGCTTCAGTGTTAATCAGTGAGACTCCCACAGGGTTCAGTGTTAATCAGTGAGACTCCCACAGGGTTCAGTGTTAATCAGTGAGACTCCCACAGGGTTCAGTGTTAATCAGTGAGACTCCCACAGGGTTCAGTGTTAATCAGTGAGACTCCCACAGGGTTCAGTGTTAATCAGTGAGACTCCCACAGGTTTCAGTTTTAATCAGTGAGACTCCCGTAGGGTTCAGTGTTAATCAGTGAGACTCCCATAAGGTTCAATGTTAATCAGTGAGACTCCCACAGGGTTCAGTGTTAATCAGTGAGACTCCCACAGCGTTCAGTATTAAGCAGTGAGCATCCCATAGGGTTCAGTGTTAATCAGTGAGTCTCCCACAGGGTTCAGTGTTAATCAGTGAGACTCCCACAGGGTTCAGTGTTAATAAGTGAGACTCCCACAGCGTGCAGTGTTAATCAGTGAGACTCCCATAGGGTTCTGTGTTAATCAGTGAGACTCCCCTAGGGTTCGTTTGTTAATCAGTGAGACTCCCACAGGGTTCAGTGTTAATCAGTGAGACTCCCATAGGGTTCAGTGTTAATCAGTGAGACTCCCACAGGGTTCAGTGTTAATCAGTGAGACTCCCACAGGGTTCAGTGTTAATCAGTGAGACTCCCATAGGGTTCAGTGACAATCACTGAGACTCCCATAGGGTTCAGTGTTATTCAGTGAGACTCCCATAGGCTTCAGTGTTAATCAGTGAGACTCCCACAGGGTTCATTGTTAATCAGTGAGACTCCCACAGAGTTCAAAGTTAATCAGTGAGACTCCCATAGGGTTCTGTGTTAATCAGTGAGACTCCCCTAGGGTTCGTTTGTTAATCAGTGAGACTCCCACAGGGTTCAGTGTTAATCAGTGAGACTCCCATAGGGTTCAGTGTTAATCAGTGAGACTCCCACAGGGTTCAGTGTTAATCAGTGAGACTCCCACAGGGTTCAGTGTTAATCAGTGAGACTCCCATAGGGTTCAGTTACAATCACTGAGACTCCCATAGGGTTCAGTGTTAATCATTGAGACTCCCATAGGGTTCAGTGTTAATCAGAGAGGCTCCCACAGGGTTCAGTGACAATCAGTGAGACTCCCATAGGGTTCAGTGTTAATCAGTGAGACTCCCATAGAGTTCTTGTTAATCAGTAAGACTCCCACAGGGTTCAGTATTAATCAGTGAGCATCCCTTAGGGTTCATTGTTAATCAGTGAGACTCCCACAGGGTTCAGTGTTAATCACTGAGACTCCCACAGGGTTCAGTGTTAATCAGTGAGACTCCCACAGCGTTCAGTGTTAATCAGTGAGACTCCCATAGGGTTCAGTGTTAATCAGTGAGACTCCCACAGGGTCCAGTGTTAATCAGTGAGACTCCCACAGGGTTCAGTGTTAATCAGTGAGACTCCCACAGGGTTCAGTGTTAATCAGTGAGACTACCATAGGGTTCAGTGTTAATCAGTGAGACTCCCATAGGGTTCAGTGTTAATCAGTGAGACTCCCACAGGGTTCATTGTTAATCATTGAGACTCCCATAGGTTTCAGTGTTAATCACTGAGACTCCCCTAGGGTTCGTGTGTTAATCAGTGAGACTCCCACAGGGTTCAGTGTTAATCAGTGAGACACCAATAGGGTTCAGTGACAATCACTGAGACTCCCATAGGGTTCAGTGTTAATCAATGAGACTCCCATAGGGTTCAGTGTTAATCAGTGAGGCTCCCATAGGGTTCAGTGTTAATCAGTGAGACTCCCATAGGGTTCAGTGTTAATCAGTGAGACTCCCAAAGGGTTCAGTGTTAATCAGTGAGACTCCCATAGGGTTCAGTGTTAATCAGTGAGACTCCCAGAGAGTTTGCTGTTAATCAGTGAGACTCCCACAGGGTTCAGTGTTAATCAGTGAGACTCCCGTAGGGTTCAGTGTTAATCAGTGAGACTCCCATAGGGTTCAGTGTTAATCAGTGAGACTCCCATAGGGTTCAGTGTTAATAAGTGAGAATCCCATAGGGTTCAGTGTTATTCAGTGAGACTCCCACAGGTTTCAGTGTTATTCAGTGAGACTCCCACAGGGTTCAGTGTTAATCAGTGAGACTCCCATAGGGTTCAGTGTTAATCAGTGAGACTCCCACAGGGTTCAGTGTTAATCAGTGAGACTCCCACAGGGTTCAGTATTAATCAGTGAGACTCCCATAGGGATCAGTGTTAATCAGTGAGACTCCCATAGGGATCAGTGTTAATCAGTGAGACTCCCATAGGGTTCAGTGTTATTCAGTGAGACTCCCATAGGCTTCAGTGTTAATCAGTGAGACTCCCACAGGGTTCAGTGTTAATCAGTGAGACTCCCACAGGGTTCAGTGTTAATCAGTGAGACTCCCACAGGGTTCAGTGTTAATCAGTGAGACTCCCACAGGGTTCAGTGTTAATCAGTGAGACTCCCACAGGGTTCAGTGTTAATCAGTGAGACTCCCACAGGTTTCAGTTTTAATCAGTGAGACTCCCGTAGGGTTCAGTGTTAATCAGTGAGACTCCCATAAGGTTCAATGTTAATCAGTGAGACTCCCACAGGGTTCAGTGTTAATCAGTGAGACTCCCACAGCGTTCAGTATTAAGCAGTGAGCATCCCATAGGGTTCAGTGTTAATCAGTGAGTCTCCCACAGGGTTCAGTGTTAATCAGTGAGACTCCCACAGGGTTCAGTGTTAATAAGTGAGACTCCCACAGCGTGCAGTGTTAATCAGTGAGACTCCCATAGGGTTCTGTGTTAATCAGTGAGACTCCCCTAGGGTTCGTTTGTTAATCAGTGAGACTCCCACAGGGTTCAGTGTTAATCAGTGAGACTCCCATAGGGTTCAGTGTTAATCAGTGAGACTCCCACAGGGTTCAGTGTTAATCAGTGAGACTCCCACAGGGTTCAGTGTTAATCAGTGAGACTCCCATAGGGTTCAGTGACAATCACTGAGACTCCCATAGGGTTCAGTGTTATTCAGTGAGACTCCCATAGGCTTCAGTGTTAATCAGTGAGACTCCCACAGGGTTCATTGTTAATCAGTGAGACTCCCACAGGGTTCAGTGTTAATCAGTGAGACTCCCACAGGGTTCAGTGTTAATCAGTGAGACTCCCACAGGGTTCAGTGTTAATCAGTGAGACTCCCACAGGGTTCATTGTTAATCAGTGAGACTCCCACAGGTTTCAGTTTTAATCAGTGAGACTCCCGTAGGGTTCAGTGTTAATCAGTGAGACTCCCATAGGGTTCAATGTTAATCAGTGAGACTCCCACAGGGTTCAGTGTTAATCAGTGAGACTCCCACAGCGTTCAGTATTAAGCAGTGAGCATCCCATAGGGTTCAGTGTTAATCAGTGAGTCTCCCACAGGGTTCAGTGTTAATCAGTGAGACTCCCACAGGGTTCAGTGTTAATAAGTGAGACTCCCACAGCGTGCAGTGTTAATCAGTGAGACACCCATAGGGTTCTGTGTTAATCAGTGAGACTCCCCTAGGGTTCGTTTGTTAATCAGTGAGACTCCCACAGGGTTCAGTGTTAATCAGTGAGACTCCCATAGGGTTCAGTGTTAATCAGTGAGACTCCCACAGGGTTCAGTGTTAATCAGTGAGACTCCCACAGGGTTCAGTGTTAATCAGTGAGACTCCCATAGGGTTCAGTGACAATCAATGAGACTCCCATAGGGTTCAGTGTTAATCATTGAGACTCCCATAGGGTTCATTGTTAATCAGAGAGGCTCCCACAGGGTTCAGTGACAATCAGTGAGACTCCCATAGGGTTCAGTGTTAATCAGTGAGACTCCCATAGAGTTCTTGTTAATCAGTGAGACTCCCACAGGGTTCAGTATTAATCAGTGAGCATCCCATAGGGTTCATTGTTAATCAGTGAGACTCCCACAGGGTTCAGTGTTAATCACTGAGACTCCCACAGGGTTCAGTGTTAATCAGTGAGACTCCCACAGCGTTCAGTGTTAATCAGTGAGACTCCCATAGGGTTCAGTGTTAATCAGTGAGACTCCCACAGGGTCTAGTGTTAATCAGTGAGACTCCCACAGGGTTCAGTGTTAATCAGTGAGACTCCCATAGGGTTCAGTGTTAATCAGTGAGACTCCCATAGGGTTCAGTGTTAATCAGTGAGACTCCCACAGGGTTCATTGTTAATCATTGAGACTCCCATAGGGTTCAGTGTTAATCACTGAGACTCCCCTACGGTTCGTGTGTTAATCAGTGAGACTCCCACAGGGTTCAGTATTAATCAGTGAGACTCCAATAGGGTTCAGTGACAATCACTGAGACTCCCATAGGGTTCAGTGTTAATCAGTGAGACTCCCATAGGGTTCAGTGTTAATCAGTGAGGCTCCCATAGGGTTAAGTGTTAATCAGTGAGACTCCCATAGGGTTCAGTGTTATTCAGTGAGACTCCCAAAGGGTTCAGTGTTAATCAGTGAGACTCCCATAGGGTTCAGTGTTAATCAGTGAGACTCCCCTAGGGTTCGTTTGTTAATCAGTGAGACACCCACAGGGTTCAGTGTTAATCGGTGAGACTCCCAGAGGGTTCAGTGTTAATCAGTGAGACTCCCACAGGATTCAGTGTTAATCAGTGAGACTCCCACAGGGTTCAGTGTTAATCAATGAGACTCCCACAGGGTTCAGTGTTAATCACTGAGACTCCCATAGGGTTCAGTGTTAATCAGTGAGACTCCCACAGGGTTCAGTGTTAATCAGTGAGGCTCCCACAGGGTTCAGTGACATTCACTGAGACTCGCATAAGGTTCAGTGTTAATCAGTGAGACTCCCATAGGGTTCAGTGTTAATCAGTGAGACTCCCATAGGGTTCAGTGTTAATCAGTGAGACTCCCACAGGGTTCAGTGTTAATCAGTGAGACTCCCAGAGAGTTTACTGTTAATCAGTGAGACTCCCACAGGGTTCAGTGTTAATCAGTGAGACTCCCGTATGGTTCAGTGTTAATCAGTGAGACTCCCATAGGGTTCAGTGTTAATCAGTGAGACTCCCATAGGGTTCAGTGTTAATCAGTGAGATCCCATAGGGTTCAGTGTTATTCAGTGAGACTCCCACAGGTTTCAGTGTTAATCAGTGAGACTCCCACAGGGTTCAGTGTTAATCAGTGAGACTCCCATTGGGTTCAGTGTTAATCAGTGAGACTCCCACAGGGTTCAGTGTTAATCAGTGAGACTCCCACAGGGTTCAGTATTAATCAGTGAGACTCCCATAGGGTTCAGTGTTAATCAGTGAGACTCTCATAGGGATCAGTGTTAATCAGTGAGACTCCCATAGGGTTCAGTGTTATTCAGTGAGACTCCCATAGGCTTCAGTGTTAATCAGTGAGACTCCCACAGGGTTCAGTGTTAATCAGTGAGACTCCCACAGGGTTCAGTGTTAATCAGTGAGACTCCCACAGGGTTCAGTGTTAATCAGTGAGACTCCCACAGGGTTCAGTGTTAATCAGTGAGACTCCCACAGGGTTCAGTGTTAATCAGTGAGACTCCCACAGGTTTCAGTTTTAATAAGTGAGACTCCCGTAGGGTTCAGTGTTAATCAGTGAGACTCCCATAGGGTTCAATGTTAATCAGTGAGACTCCCACAGGGTTCAGTGTTAATCAGTGAGACTCCCACAGCGTTCAGTATTAAGCAGTGAGCATCCCATAGGGTTCAGTGTTAATCAGTGAGACTCCCACAGGGTTCAGTGTTAATCAGTGAGACTCCCACAGGGTTCAGTGTTAATAAGTGAGACTCCCACAGCGTGCAGTGTTAATCAGTGAGACTCCCACAGGGTTCAGTGACAATCACTGAGACTCCCATAGGGTTCAGTGTTAATCAGTGAGACTCCCATAGGGTTCATTGTTAATCAGTGAGGCTCCCACAGGGTTCAGTTTTAATCAGTGAGACTCCCACAGAGTTCAAAGTTAATCAGTAAGACTCCCATAGGGTTCTGTGTTAATCAGTGAGACTCCCCTAGGGTTCAATGTTAATCAGTGAGACTCCCACAGGGTTCAGTGTTAATCAGTGAGACTCCCATAGGGTTCAATGACAATCACTGAGACTCCCATAGGGTTCAGTGTTAATCATTGAGACTCCCATAGGGTTCAGTGTTAATCAGAGAGGCTCCCACAGGGTTCAGTGACAATCAGTGAGACTCCCATAGGGTTCAGTGTTAATCAGTGAGACTCCCATAGAGTTCTTGTTAATCAGTGAGACTCCCACAGGGTTCAGTATTAATCAGTGAGCATCCCATAGGGTTCATTGTTAATCAGTGAGACTCCCACAGGGTTCAGTGTTAATCACTGAGACTCCCACAGGGTTCAGTGTTAATCAGTGAGACTCCCACAGCGTTCAGTGTTAATCAGTGAGACTCCCATACGGTTCAGTGTTAATCAGTGAGACTCCCACAGGGTCCAGTGTTAATCAGTGATTCTCCCACAGGGTTCAGTGTTAATCAGTGAGACTCCCATAGGGTTCAGTGTTAATCAGTGAGACTCCCACAGGGTTCATTGTTAATCATTGAGACTCCCATAGGGTTCAGTGTTAATCACTGAGACTCCCCTAGGGTTCGTGTGTTAATCAGTGAGACTCCCACAGGGTTCAGTGTTAATGAGTGAGACCCCAATAGGGTTCAGTGACAATCACTGAGACTCCCATAGGGTTCAGTGTTAATCAGTGAGACTCCCATAGGGTTCAGTGTTAATGAGTGAGACCCCAATAGGGTTCAGTGACAATCACTGAGACTCCCATAGGGTTCAGTGTTAATCAGTGAGACTCCCAAAGGGTTCAGTGTTAATCAGTGAGGCTCCCATAGGGTTCAGTGTTAATCAGTGAGACTCCCATAGGGTTCAGTGTTAATCAGTGAGACTCCCAAAGGGTTCAGTGTTAATCAGTGAGACTCCCATAGGGTTCAGTGTTAATCAGTGAGACTCCCCTAGGGTTCGTTTGTTAATCAGTGAGACACCCACAGGGTTCAGTGTTAATCAGTGAGACTCCCAGAGGGTTCAGTGTTAATCAGTGAGACTCCCACAGGGTTCAGTGTTAATCAGTGAGACTCCCACAGGGTTCAGTGTTAATCAGTGAGACTCCCACAGGGTTCAGTGTTAATCAGTGAGACTCCCACAGGGTTCAGTGTTAATCAGTGAGACTCCCATAGGGTTCAGTGACAATCACTGAGACTCCCATAGGGTTCAGTGTTAATCAGTGAGACTCCCACAGGGTTCAGTGTTAATCAGTGAGGCTCCCACAGGGTTCAGTGACAATCACTGAGACTCCCATAGGGTTCAGTGTTAATCAGTGAGACTCCCACAGGGTTCAGTGTTAATCAGTGAGACTCCCACAGGGTTCAGTGTTAATCAGTGAAACTCCCAGAGAGTTTACTGTTAATCAGTTAGACTCCCACAGGGTTCAGTTTTAATCAGTGAGACTCCCGTAGGGTTCAGTGTTAATCAGTGAGACTCCCATAGGGTTCAGTGTTAATCAGTGAGACTCCCATAGGGTTCAGTGTTAATCAGTGAGAATCCCATAGGGTTCATTGCTATTCAGTGAGACTCCCACAGGTTTCAGTGTTAATCAGTGAGACTCCCATAGGGTTCAGTGTTAATCAGTGAGACTCCCACAGGGTTCAGTGTTAATCAGTGAGACTCCCACAGGGTTCAGTGTTAATCAGTGAGACTCCCATAGGGTTCAGTGACAATCAATGAGACTCCCATAGGGTTCAGTGTTAATCATTGAGACTCCCATAGGGTTCATTGTTAATCAGAGAGGCTCCCACAGGGTTCAGTGACAATCAGTGAGACTCCCATAGGGTTCAGTGTTAATCAGTGAGACTCCTATAGAGTTCTTGTTAATCAGTGAGACTCCCACAGGGTTCAGTATTAATCAGTGAGCATCCCATAGGGTTCATTGTTAATCAGTGAGACTCCCACAGGGTTCAGTGTTAATCACTGAGACTCCCACAGGGTTCAGTGTTAATCAGTGAGACTCCCACAGCGTTCAGTGTTAATCAGTGAGACTCCCATAGGGTTCAGTGTTAATCAGTGAGACTCCCACAGGGTCTAGTGTTAATCAGTGAGACTCCCACAGGGTTCAGTGTTAATCAGTGAGACTCCCATAGGGTTCAGTGTTAATCAGTGAGACTCCCATAGGGTTCAGTGTTAATCAGTGAGACTCCCACAGGGTTCATTGTTAATCATTGAGACTCCCATAGGGTTCAGTGTTAATCACTGAGACTCCCCTACGGTTCGTGTGTTAATCAGTGAGACTCCCACAGGGTTCAGTATTAATCAGTGAGACTCCAATAGGGTTCAGTGACAATCACTGAGACTCCCATAGGGTTCAGTGTTAATCAGTGAGACTCCCATAGGGTTCAGTGTTAATCAGTGAGGCTCCCATAGGGTTCAGTGTTATTCAGTGAGACTCCCAAAGGGTTCAGTGTTAATCAGTGAGACTCCCATAGGGTTCAGTGTTAATCAGTGAGACTCCCCTAGGGTTCGTTTGTTAATCAGTGAGACACCCACAGGGTTCAGTGTTAATCGGTGAGACTCCCAGAGGGTTCAGTGTTAATCAGTGAGACTCCCACAGGATTCAGTGTTAATCAGTGAGACTCCCACAGGGTTCAGTGTTAATCAGTGAGACTCCCACAGGGTTCAGTGTTAATCAGTAAGACTCCCACAGGGTTCAGTGTTAATCAGTGAGACTCCCATAGGGTTCAGTGACAATCACTGAGACTCCCATAGGGTTCAGTGTTAATCAGTGAGACTCCCACAGGGTTCAGTGTTAATCAGTGAGGCTCCCACAGGGTTCAGTGACATTCACTGAGACTCGCATAAGGTTCAGTGTTAATCAGTGAGACTCCCATAGGGTTCAGTGTTAATCAGTGAGACTCCCATAGGGTTCAGTGTTAATCAGTGAGACTCCCATAGGGTTCAGTGTTAATCAGTGAGGCTCCCATAGGGTTCAGTGTTAATCAGTGAGACTCCCATAGGGTTCAGTGTTATTCAGTGAGACTCCCAAAGGGTTCAGTGTTAATCAGTGAGACTCCCATAGGGTTCAGTGTTAATCAGTGAGACTCCCCTAGGGTTCGTTTGTTAATCAGTGAGACACCCACAGGGTTCAGTGTTAATCGGTGAGACTCCCAGAGGGTTCAGTGTTAATCAGTGAGACTCCCACAGGATTCAGTGTTAATCAGTGAGACTCCCACAGGGTTCAGTGTTAATCAGTGAGACTCCCACAGGGTTCAGTGTTAATCAGTGAGACTCCCACAGGGTTCAGTGTTAATCAGTGAGACTCCCATAGGGTTCAGTGACAATCACTGAGACTCCCATAGGGTTCAGTGTTAATCAGTGAGACTCCCACAGGGTTCAGTGTTAATCAGTGAGGCTCCCACAGGGTTCAGTGACATTCACTGAGACTCGCATAAGGTTCAGTGTTAATCAGTGAGACTCCCATAGGGTTCAGTGTTAATCAGTGAGACTCCCATAGGGTTCAGTGTTAATCAGTGAGACTCCCACAGGGTTCAGTGTTAATCACTGAGACTCCCACAGGGTTCAGTGTTAATCAGTGAGACTCCCACAGCGTTCAGTGTTAATCAGTGAGACTCCCATAGGGTTCAGTGTTAATCAGTGAGACTCCCACAGGGTCTAGTGTTAATCAGTGAGACTCCCACAGGGTTCAGTGTTAATCAGTGAGACTCCCATAGGGTTCAGTGTTAATCAGTGAGACTCCCATAGGGTTCAGTGTTAATCAGTGAGACTCCCACAGGGTTCATTGTTAATCATTGAGACTCCCATAGGGTTCAGTGTTAATCACTGAGACTCCCCTACGGTTCGTGTGTTAATCAGTGAGACTCCCACAGGGTTCAGTATTAATCAGTGAGACTCCAATAGGGTTCAGTGACAATCACTGAGACTCCCATAGGGTTCAGTGTTAATCAGTGAGACTCCCATAGGGTTCAGTGTTAATCAGTGAGGCTCCCATAGGGTTCAGTGTTATTCAGTGAGACTCCCAAAGGGTTCAGTGTTAATCAGTGAGACTCCCATAGGGTTCAGTGTTAATCAGTGAGACTCCCCTAGGGTTCGTTTGTTAATCAGTGAGACACCCACAGGGTTCAGTGTTAATCGGTGAGACTCCCAGAGGGTTCAGTGTTAATCAGTGAGACTCCCACAGGATTCAGTGTTAATCAGTGAGACTCCCACAGGGTTCAGTGTTAATCAGTGAGACTCCCACAGGGTTCAGTGTTAATCAGTAAGACTCCCACAGGGTTCAGTGTTAATCAGTGAGACTCCCATAGGGTTCAGTGACAATCACTGAGACTCCCATAGGGTTCAGTGTTAATCAGTGAGACTCCCACAGGGTTCAGTGTTAATCAGTGAGGCTCCCACAGGGTTCAGTGACATTCACTGAGACTCGCATAAGGTTCAGTGTTAATCAGTGAGACTCCCATAGGGTTCAGTGTTAATCAGTGAGACTCCCATAGGGTTCAGTGTTAATCAGTGAGACTCCCATAGGGTTCAGTGTTAATCAGTGAGGCTCCCATAGGGTTCAGTGTTAATCAGTGAGACTCCCATAGGGTTCAGTGTTATTCAGTGAGACTCCCAAAGGGTTCAGTGTTAATCAGTGAGACTCCCATAGGGTTCAGTGTTAATCAGTGAGACTCCCCTAGGGTTCGTTTGTTAATCAGTGAGACACCCACAGGGTTCAGTGTTAATCGGTGAGACTCCCAGAGGGTTCAGTGTTAATCAGTGAGACTCCCACAGGATTCAGTGTTAATCAGTGAGACTCCCACAGGGTTCAGTGTTAATCAGTGAGACTCCCACAGGGTTCAGTGTTAATCAGTGAGACTCCCACAGGGTTCAGTGTTAATCAGTGAGACTCCCATAGGGTTCAGTGACAATCACTGAGACTCCCATAGGGTTCAGTGTTAATCAGTGAGACTCCCACAGGGTTCAGTGTTAATCAGTGAGGCTCCCACAGGGTTCAGTGACATTCACTGAGACTCGCATAAGGTTCAGTGTTAATCAGTGAGACTCCCATAGGGTTCAGTGTTAATCAGTGAGACTCCCATAGGGTTCAGTGTTAATCAGTGAGACTCCCACAGGGTTCAGTGTTAATCAGTGAGACTCCCACAGGGTTCAGTGTTAATCAGTGAGACTCCCACAGGGTTCAGTGTTAATCAGTGAGACTCCCAGAGAGTTTACTGTTAATCAGTGAGACTCCCACAGGGTTCAGTGTTAATCAGTGAGACTCCCGTATGGTTCAGTGTTAATCAGTGAGACTCCCATAGGGTTCAGTGTTAATCAGTGAGACTCCCATAGGGTTCAGTGTTAATCAGTGAGATCCCATAGGGTTCAGTGTTATTCAGTGAGTCTCCCACAGGTTTCAGTGTTAATCAGTGAGACTCCCACAGGGTTCAGTGTTAATCAGTGAGACTCCCATTGGGTTCAGTGTTAATCAGTGAGACTCCCACAGGGTTCAGTGTTAATCAGTGAGACTCCCACAGGGTTCAGAATTAATCAGTGAGACTCCCATAGGGTTCAGTGTTAATCAGTGAGACTCTCATAGGGATCAGTGTTAATCAGTGAGACTCCCATAGGGTTCAGTGTTATTCAGTGAGACTCCCATAGGCTTCAGTGTTAATCAGTGAGACTCCCACAGGGTTCAGTGTTGATCAGTGAGACTCCCACAGGGTTCAGTGTTAATCAGTGAGACTCCCACAGGGTTCAGTGTTAATCAGTGAGACTCCCACAGGTTTCAGTTTTAATCAGTGAGACTCCCGTAGGGTTCAGTGTTAATCAGTGAGACTCCCATAGGGTTCAATGTTAATCAGTGAGACTCCCACAGGGTTCAGTGTTAATCAGTGAGACTCCCACAGCGTTCAGTATTAAGCAGTGAGCATCCCATAGGGTTCAGTGTTAATCAGTGAGACTCCCACAGGGTTCAGTGTTAATCAGTGAGACTCCCACAGGGTTCAGTGTTAATAAGTGAGACTCCCACAGCGTGCAGTGTTAATCAGTGAGACTCCCACAGGGTTCAGTGACAATCACTGAGACTCCCATAGGGTTCAGTGTTAATCAGTGAGACTCCCATAGGGTTCATTGTTAATCAGTGAGGCTCCCACAGGGTTCAGTTTTAATCAGTGAGACTCCCACAGAGTTCAAAGTTAATCATTGAGACTCCCATAGGGTTCAGTGTTAATCACTGAGACTCCCCTACGGTTCGTGTGTTAATCAGTGAGACTCCCACAGGGTTCAGTATTAATCAGTGAGACTCCAATAGGGTTCAGTGACAATCACTGAGACTCCCATAGGGTTCAGTGTTAATCAGTGAGACTCCCATAGGGTTCAGTGTTAATCAGTGAGGCTCCCATAGGGTTCAGTGTTATTCAGTGAGACTCCCAAAGGGTTCAGTGTTAATCAGTGAGACTCCCATAGGGTTCAGTGTTAATCAGTGAGACTCCCCTAGGGTTCGTTTGTTAATCAGTGAGACACCCACAGGGTTCAGTGTTAATCGGTGAGACTCCCAGAGGGTTCAGTGTTAATCAGTGAGACTCCCACAGGATTCAGTGTTATTCAGTGAGACTCCCACAGGGTTCAGTGTTAATCAGTGAGACTCCCACAGGGTTCAGTGTTAATCAGTAAGACTCCCACAGGGTTCAGTGTTAATCAGTGAGACTCCCATAGGGTTCAGTGACAATCACTGAGACTCCCATAGGGTTCAGTGTTAATCAGTGAGACTCCCACAGGGTTCAGTGTTAATCAGTGAGGCTCCCACAGGGTTCAGTGACATTCACTGAGACTCGCATAAGGTTCAGTGTTAATCAGTGAGACTCCCATAGGGTTCAGTGTTAATCAGTGAGACTCCCATAGGGTTCAGTGTTAATCAGTGAGACTCCCATAGGGTTCAGTGTTAATCAGTGAGGCTCCCATAGGGTTCAGTGTTAATCAGTGAGACTCCCATAGGGTTCAGTGTTATTCAGTGAGACTCCCAAAGGGTTCAGTGTTAATCAGTGAGACTCCCATAGGGTTCAGTGTTAATCAGTGAGACTCCCCTAGGGTTCGTTTGTTAATCAGTGAGACACCCACAGGGTTCAGTGTTAATCGGTGAGACTCCCAGAGGGTTCAGTGTTAATCAGTGAGACTCCCACAGGATTCAGTGTTAATCAGTGAGACTCCCACAGGGTTCAGTGTTAATCAGTGAGACTCCCACAGGGTTCAGTGTTAATCAGTGAGACTCCCACAGGGTTCAGTGTTAATCAGTGAGACTCCCATAGGGTTCAGTGACAATCACTGAGACTCCCATAGGGTTCAGTGTTAATCAGTGAGACTCCCACAGGGTTCAGTGTTAATCAGTGAGGCTCCCACAGGGTTCAGTGACATTCACTGAGACTCGCATAAGGTTCAGTGTTAATCAGTGAGACTCCCATAGGGTTCAGTGTTAATCAGTGAGACTCCCATAGGGTTCAGTGTTAATCAGTGAGACTCCCACAGGGTTCAGTGTTAATCAGTGAGACTCCCACAGGGTTCAGTGTTAATCAGTGAGACTCCCACAGGGTTCAGTGTTAATCAGTGAGACTCCCAGAGAGTTTACTGTTAATCAGTGAGACTCCCACAGGGTTCAGTGTTAATCAGTGAGACTCCCACAGGGTTCAGTATTAATCAGTGAGACTCCCATAGGGTTCAGTGTTAATCAGTGAGACTCTCATAGGGATCAGTGTTAATCAGTGAGACTCCCATAGGGTTCAGTGTTATTCAGTGAGACTCCCATAGGCTTCAGTGTTAATCAGTGAGACTCCCACAGGGTTCAGTGTTGATCAGTGAGACTCCCACAGGGTTCAGTGTTAATCAGTGAGACTCCCACAGGGTTCAGTGTTAATCAGTGAGACTCCCACAGGTTTCAGTTTTAATCAGTGAGACTCCCGTAGGGTTCAGTGTTAATCAGTGAGACTCCCATAGGGTTCAATGTTAATCAGTGAGACTCCCACAGGGTTCAGTGTTAATCAGTGAGACTCCCACAGCGTTCAGTATTAAGCAGTGAGCATCCCATAGGGTTCAGTGTTAATCAGTGAGACTCCCACAGGGTTCAGTGTTAATCAGTGAGACTCCCACAGGGTTCAGTGTTAATAAGTGAGACTCCCACAGCGTGCAGTGTTAATCAGTGAGACTCCCACAGGGTTCAGTGACAATCACTGAGACTCCCATAGGGTTCAGTGTTAATCAGTGAGACTCCCATAGGGTTCATTGTTAATCAGTGAGGCTCCCACAGGGTTCAGTTTTAATCAGTGAGACTCCCACAGAGTTCAAAGTTAATCAGTAAGACTCCCATAGGGTTCTGTGTTAATCAGTGAGACTCCCCTAGGGTTCAATGTTAATCAGTGAGACTCCCACAGGGTTCAGTGTTAATCATTGAGACTCCCACAGGGTTCAGTGTTAATCAGTGAGACTCCCATAGGGTTCAATGACAATCACTGAGACTCCCATAGGGTTCAGTGTTAATCATTGAGACTCCCATAGGGTTCAGTGTTAATCAGAGAGGCTCCCACAGGGTTCAGTGACAATCAGTGAGACTCCCATAGGGTTCAGTGTTAATCAGTGAGACTCCCATAGAGTTCTTGTTAATCAGTGAGACTCCCACAGGGTTCAGTATTAATCAGTGAGCATCCCATAGGGTTCATTGTTAATCAGTGAGACTCCCACAGGGTTCAGTGTTAATCACTGAGACTCCCACAGGGTTCAGTGTTAATCAGTGAGACTCCCACAGCGTTCAGTGTTAATCAGTGAGACTCCCATACGGTTCAGTGTTAATCAGTGAGACTCCCATAGGCTTCAGTGTTAATCAGTGAGACTCCCACAGGGTTCAGTGTTGATCAGTGAGACTCCCACAGGGTTCAGTGTTAATCAGTGAGACTCCCACAGGGTTCAGTGTTAATCAGTGAGACTCCCACAGGTTTCAGTTTTAATCAGTGAGACTCCCGTAGGGTTCAGTGTTAATCAGTGAGACTCCCATAGGGTTCAATGTTAATCAGTGAGACTCCCACAGGGTTCAGTGTTAATCAGTGAGACTCCCACAGCGTTCAGTATTAAGCAGTGAGCATCCCATAGGGTTCAGTGTTAATCAGTGAGACTCCCACAGGGTTCAGTGTTAATCAGTGAGACTCCCACAGGGTTCAGTGTTAATAAGTGAGACTCCCACAGCGTGCAGTGTTAATCAGTGAGACTCCCACAGGGTTCAGTGACAATCACTGAGACTCCCATAGGGTTCAGTGTTAATCAGTGAGACTCCCATAGGGTTCATTGTTAATCAGTGAGGCTCCCACAGGGTTCAGTTTTAATCAGTGAGACTCCCACAGAGTTCAAAGTTAATCAGTAAGACTCCCATAGGGTTCTGTGTTAATCAGTGAGACTCCCCTAGGGTTCAATGTTAATCAGTGAGACTCCCACAGGGTTCAGTGTTAATCATTGAGACTCCCACAGGGTTCAGTGTTAATCAGTGAGACTCCCATAGGGTTCAATGACAATCACTGAGACTCCCATAGGGTTCAGTGTTAATCATTGAGACTCCCATAGGGTTCAGTGTTAATCAGAGAGGCTCCCACAGGGTTCAGTGACAATCAGTGAGACTCCCATAGGGTTCAGTGTTAATCAGTGAGACTCCCATAGAGTTCTTGTTAATCAGTGAGACTCCCACAGGGTTCAGTATTAATCAGTGAGCATCCCATAGGGTTCATTGTTAATCAGTGAGACTCCCACAGGGTTCAGTGTTAATCACTGAGACTCCCACAGGGTTCAGTGTTAATCAGTGAGACTCCCACAGCGTTCAGTTTTAATCAGTGAGACTCCCATACGGTTCAGTGTTAATCAGTGAGACTCCCACAGGGTCCAGTGTTAATCAGTGAGTCTCCCACAGGGTTCAGTGTTAATCAGTGAGACTCCCATAGGGTTCAGTGTTAATCAGTGAGACTCCCATAGGGTTCAGTGTTAATCAGTGAGACTCCCACAGGGTTCATTGTTAATCATTGAGACTCCCATAGGGTTCAGTGTTAATCACTGAGACTCCCCTAGGGTTCGTGTGTTAATCAGTGAGACTCCCACAGGGTTCAGTGTTAATGAGTGAGACCCCAATAGGGTTCAGTGACAATCACTGAGACTCCCATAGGGTTCAGTGTTAATCAGTGAGACTCCCATAGGGTTCAGTGTTAGTGAGTGAGACCCCAATAGGGTTCAGTGACAATCACTGAGACTCCCATAGGGTTCAGTGTTAATCAGTGAGACTCCCAAAGGGTTCAGTGTTAATCAGTGAGGCTCCCATAGGGTTCAGTGTTAATCAGTGAGACTCCCATAGGGTTCAGTGTTAATCAGTGAGACTCCCAAAGGGTTCAGTGTTAATCAGTGAGACTCCCATAGGGTTCAGTGTTAATCAGTGAGACTCCCCTAGGGTTCGTTTGTTAATCAGTGAGACACCCACAGGGTTCAGTGTTAATCAGTGAGACTCCCAGAGGGTTCAGTGTTAATCAGTGAGACTCCCACAGGGTTCAGTGTTAATCAATGAGACTCCCACAGGGTTCAGTGTTAATCAGTGAGACTCCCACAGGGTTCAGTGTTAATCAGTGAGACTCCCACAGGGTTCAGTGTTAATCAGTGAGACTCCCATAGGGTTCAGTGACAATCACTGAGACTCCCATAGGGTTCAGTGTTAATCAGTGAGACTCCCACAGGGTTCAGTGTTAATCAGTGAGGCTCCCACAGGGTTCAGTGACAATCACTGAGACTCCCATAGGGTTCAGTGTTAATCAGTGAGACTCCCACAGGGTTCAGTGTTAATCAGTGAGACTCCCACAGGGTTCAGTGTTAATCAGTGAGACTCCCAGAGAGTTTACTGTTAATCAGTTAGACTCCCACAGGGTTCAGTGTTAATCAGTGAGACTCCCGTAGGGTTCAGTGTTAATCAGTGAGACTCCCATAGGGTTCAGTGTTAATCAGTGAGACTCCCATAGGGTTCAGTGTTAATCAGTGAGAATCCCATAGGGTTCATTGTTATTCAGTGAGACTCCCACAGGTTTCAGTGTTAATCAGTGAGACTCCCACAGGGTTCAGTGTTAATCAGTGAGACTCCCATAGGGTTCAGTGTTAATCAGTGAGACTCCCACAGGGTTCAGTGTTAATCAGTGAGACTCCCACAGGGTTCAGTATTAATCAGTGAGACTCCCATAGGGTTCAGTGTTAATCAGTGAGACTCTCATAGGGTTCAGTGTTAATCAGTGAGACTCCCATAGGGATCAGTGTTAATCAGTGAGACTCCCATAGGGTTCAGTGTTATTCAGTGAGACTCCCATAGGCTTCAGTGTTAATCAGTGAGACTCCCACAGGGTTCAGTGTTAATCAGTGAGACTCCCACAGGGTTCAGTGTTAATCAGTGAGACTCCCACAGGGTTCAGTGTTAATCAGTGAGACTCCCACAGGGTTCAGTGTTAATCAGTTAGACTCCCACAGGGTTCAGTGTTAATCAGTGAGACTCCCACAGGTTTCAGTTTTAATCAGTGAGACTCCCGTAGGGTTCAGTGTTAATCAGTGAGACTCCCATAGGGTTCAATGTTAATCAGTGACACTCCCACAGGGTTCAGTTTTAATCAGTGAGACTCCCACAGGGTTCAGTGTTAATCAGTGAGACTCCCACAGGGTTCAGTGTTAATAAGTGAGACTCCCACAGCGTGCAGTGTTAATCAGTGAGACTCCCACAGGGTTCAGTGACAATCACTGAGACTCCCATAGGGTTCAGTGTTAATCAGTGAGACTCCCATAGGGTTCATTGTTAATCAGTGAGGCTCCCACAGGGTTCAGTTTTAATCAGTGAGACTCCCACAGAGTTCAAAGTTAATCAGTGAGACTCCCATAGGGTTCTGTGTTAATCAGTGAGACTCCCCTAGGGTTCGTTTGTTAATCAGTGAGACTCCCACAGGGTTCAGTGTTAATCAGTGAGACTCCCACAGGGTTCAGTGTTTATCAGTGAGACTCCCACAGGGTTCAGTGTTAATCAGTGAGACTCCCAGAGAGTTTACTGTTAATCAGTGAGACTCCCACAGGGTTCAGTGTTAATCAGTGAGACTCCCGTAGGGTTCAGTGTTAATCAGTGAGACTCCCATAGGGTTCAGTGTTAATCAGTGAGACTCCCATAGGGTTTCAGTGTTAATCAGTGAGACTCCCACAGGGTTCAGTGTTAATCAGTGAGACTCCCACAGGGTTCAGTGTTAATAAGTGAGACTCCCACAGCGTGCAGTGTTAATCAGTGAGACTCCCACAGGGTTCAGTGACAATCACTGAGACTCCCATAGGGTTCAGTGTTAATCAGTGAGACTCCCATAGGGTTCATTGTTAATCAGTGAGGCTCCCACAGGGTTCAGTTTTAATCAGTGAGACTCCTACAGAGTTCAAATTTAATCAGTGAGACTCCCATAGGGTTCTGTGTTAATCAGTGAGACTCGCCTAGGGTTCGTTTGTTAATCAGTGAGACTCCCACAGGGTTCAGTGTTAATCAGTGAGACTCCCACAGGGTTCAGTGTTAATCAGTGAGACTCCCACATGGTTCAGTGTTAATCAGTGAGACTCCCGTAGGGTTCAGTGTTAATCAGTGAGACTCCCATAGGGTTCAGTGTTAATCAGTGAGACTCCCATAGGGTTCAGTGTTAATCAGTGAGACTCCCACAGGGTTCAGTGTTAATCAGTGAGACTCCCACAGGATTCAGTATTAATCAGTGAGACTCCCATAGGGTTCAGTGTTAATCAGTGAGACACTCATAGGGTTCAGTGTTAATCAGTGAGACTCCCATAGGGATCAGTGTTAATCAGTGAGACTCCAATAGGGTTCAGAGTTATTCAGTGAGACTCCCACAGGGTTCAGTGTTAATCATTGAGACTCCCACAGGGTTCAGTGTTAATCAGTGAGACTCCCACAGGGTTCAGTTTTAATCAGTGAGACTCCTACAGAGTTCAAATTTAATCAGTGAGACTCCCATAGGGTTCTGTGTTAATCAGTGAGACTCGCCTAGGGTTCGTTTGTTAATCAGTGAGACTCCCACAGGGTTCAGTGTTAATCAGTGAGACTCCCACAGGGTTCAGTGTTAATCAGTGAGACTCCCACATGGTTCAGTGTTAATCAGTGAGACTCCCAGAGAGTTTACTGTTAATCAGTGAGACTCCCACAGGGTTCAGTGTTAATCAGTGAGACTCCCGTAGGGTTCAGTGTTAATCAGTGAGACTCCCATAGGGTTCAGTGTTAATCAGTGAGACTCCCATAGGGTTCAGTGTTAATCAGTGAGACTCCCACAGGGTTCAGTGTTAATCAGTGAGACTCCCACAGGATTCAGTATTAATCAGTGAGACTCCCATAGGGTTCAGTGTTAATCAGTGAGACACTCATAGGGTTCAGTGTTAATCAGTGAGACTCCCATAGGGATCAGTGTTAATCAGTGAGACTCCAATAGGGTTCAGTGTTATTCAGTGAGACTCCCACAGGGTTCAGTGTTAATCATTGAGACTCCCACAGGGTTCAGTGTTAATCAGTGAGACTCCCACAGGGTTCAGTGTTAATCAGTGAGACTACCACAGGGTTCAGTGTTAATCAGTTAGACTCCCACAGGGTTCAGTGTTAATCAGTGAGACTCCCACAGGTTTCAGTTTTAATCAGTGAGACTCCCGTAGGGTTCAGTGTTAATCAGTGAGACTCCCATAGGGTTCAATGTTAATCAGTGAGACTCCCACAGGGTTCAGTTTTAATCAGTGAGACTCCCACAGCGTTCAGTATTAAGCAGTGAGCATCCCATAGGGTTCAGTGTTAATCAGTGAGACTCCCACAGGGTTCAGTGTTAATCAGTGAGACTCCCACAGGGTTCAGTGTTAATAAGTGAGACTCCCACAGCGTGCAGTGTTAATCAGTGAGACTCCCACAGGGTTCAGTGACAATCACTGAGACTCCCATAGGGTTCAGTGTTAATCAGTGAGGCTCCCACAGGGTTCAGTTTTAATCAGTGAGACTCCCACAGAGTTCAAAGTTAATCAGTGAGACTCCCATAGGGTTCTGTGTTAATCAGTGAGACTCCCCTAGGGTTCGTTTGTTAATCAGTGAGACTTCCACAGGGTTCAGTGTTAATCAGTGAGACTCCCACAGGGTTCAGTGTTAATCAGTGAGACTCCCACAGGGTTCAGTGTTAATCAGTGAGACTCCCACAGGGTTCAGTGTTAATCAGTGAGACTCCCAGAGAGTTTACTGTTAATCAGTGAGACTCCCACAGGGTTCAGTGTTAATCAGTGAGACTCCCATAGGGTTCAGTGTTAATCAGTGAGACTCCCATAGGGTTCAGTGTTAATCAGTGAGAATCCCATAGGGTTCAGTGTTATTCAGTGAGACTCCCACAGGTTTCAGTGTTAATCAGTGAGACTCCCACAGGGTTCAGTGTTAATCAGTGAGACTCCCATAGGGTTCAGTGTTAATCAGTGAGACTCCCACAGGGTCCAGTGTTAATCAGTGAGACTCCCAGAGAGTTTACTGTTAATCAGTGAGACTCCCACAGGGTTCAGTGTTAATCAGTGAGACTCCCATAGGGTTCAGTGTTAATCAGTGAGACTCCCATAGGGTTCAGTGTTAATCAATGAGAATCCCATAGGGTTCAGTGTTATTCAGTGAGACTCCCACAGGTTTCAGTGTTAATCGGTGAGACTCCCACAGGGTTCAGTGTTAATCAGTGAGACTCCCATAGGGTTCAGTGTTAATCAGTGAGACTCCCACAGGGTTCAGTGTTAATCAGTGAGACTCCCACAGGGTTCAGTATTAATCAGTGAGACTCCCATAGGGTTCAGTGTTAATCAGTGAGACTCTCATAGGGTTCAGTGTTAATCAGTGAGACTCCCATAGGGATAAGTGTTAATCAGTGAGACTCCCATAGGGTTCAGTGTTATTCAGTGAGACTCCCATAGGCTTCAGTGTTAATCAGTGAGACTCCCCCAGGGTTCAGTGTTAATCAGTGAGACTCCCACAGGGTTCAGTGTTAATCAGTGAGACTCCCACAGGGTTCAGTGTTAATCAGTGAGACTCCCACAGGGTTCAGTGTTAATCAGTTAGACTCCCACAGGGTTCAGTGTTAATCAGTGAGACTCCCACAGGTTTCAGTTTTAATCAGTGAGACTCCCGTAGGGTTCAGTGTTAATCAGTGAGACTCCCATAGGGTTCAATGTTAATCAGTGAGACTCCCACAGGGTTCAGTTTTAATCAGTGAGACTCCCACAGCGTTCAGTATTAAGCAGTGAGCATCCCATAGGGTTCAGTGTTAATCAGTGAGACTCCCACAGGGTTCAGTGTTAATCAGTGAGACTCCCACAGGGTTCAGTGTTAATAAGTGAGACTCCCACAGCGTGCAGTGTTAATCAGTGAGACTCCCACAGGGTTCAGTGACAATCACTGAGACTCCCATAGGGTTCAGTGTTAATCAGTGAGACTCCCATAGGGTTCATTGTTAATCAGTGAGGCTCTCACAGGGTTCAGTTTTAATCAGTGAGACTCCCACAGAGTTCAAAGTTAATCAGTGAGACTCCCATAGGGTTCAGTGTTAATCAGTGAGACTCCCACAGGGTTCAGTGTTAATCAGTTAGACTCCCACAGGGTTCAGTGTTAATCAGTGAGACTCCCACAGGTTTCAGTTTTAATCAGTGAGACTCCCGTAGGGTTCAGTGTTAATCAGTGAGACTCCCATAGGGTTCAATGTTAATCAGTGAGACTCCCACAGGGTTCAGTTTTAATCAGTGAGACTCCCACAGCGTTCAGTATTAAGCAGTGAGCATCCCATAGGGTTCAGTGTTAATCAGTGAGACTCCCACAGGGTTCAGTGTTAATCAGTGAGACTCCCACAGGGTTCAGTGTTAATAAGTGAGACTCCCACAGCGTGCAGTGTTAATCAGTGAGACTCCCACAGGGTTCAGTGACAATCACTGAGACTCCCATAGGGTTCAGTGTTAATCAGTGAGGCTCCCACAGGGTTCAGTTTTAATCAGTGAGACTCCCACAGAGTTCAAAGTTAATCAGTGAGACTCCCATAGGGTTCTGTGTTAATCAGTGAGACTCCCCTAGGGTTCGTTTGTTAATCAGTGAGACTTCCACAGGGTTCAGTGTTAATCAGTGAGACTCCCACAGGGTTCAGTGTTAATCAGTGAGACTCCCACAGGGTTCAGTGTTAATCAGTGAGACTCCCACAGGGTTCAGTGTTAATCAGTGAGACTCCCAGAGAGTTTACTGTTAATCAGTGAGACTCCCACAGGGTTCAGTGTTAATCAGTGAGACTCCCATAGGGTTCAGTGTTAATCAGTGAGACTCCCATAGGGTTCAGTGTTAATCAGTGAGACTCCCACAGGGTTCAGTGTTAATCAGTGAGACTCCCACAGGATTCAGTATTAATCAGTGAGACTCCCATAGGGTTCAGTGTTAATCAGTGAGACACTCATAGGGTTCAGTGTTAATCAGTGAGACTCCCATAGGGATCAGTGTTAATCAGTGAGACTCCAATAGGGTTCAGTGTTATTCAGTGAGACTCCCACAGGGTTCAGTGTTAATCATTGAGACTCCCACAGGGTTCAGTGTTAATCAGTGAGACTCCCACAGGGTTCAGTGTTAATCAGTGAGACTCCCACAGGGTTCAGTGTTAATCAGTTAGACTCCCACAGGGTTCAGTGTTAATCAGTGAGACTCCCACAGGTTTCAGTTTTAATCAGTGAGACTCCCGTAGGGTTCAGTGTTAATCAGTGAGACTCCCATAGGGTTCAATGTTAATCAGTGAGACTCCCACAGGGTTCAGTTTTAATCAGTGAGACTCCCACAGCGTTCAGTATTAAGCAGTGAGCATCCCATAGGGTTCAGTGTTAATCAGTGAGACTCCCACAGGGTTCAGTGTTAATCAGTGAGACTCCCACAGGGTTCAGTGTTAATAAGTGAGACTCCCACAGCGTGCAGTGTTAATCAGTGAGACTCCCACAGGGTTCAGTGACAATCACTGAGACTCCCATAGGGTTCAGTGTTAATCAGTGAGGCTCCCACAGGGTTCAGTTTTAATCAGTGAGACTCCCACAGAGTTCAAAGTTAATCAGTGAGACTCCCATAGGGTTCTGTGTTAATCAGTGAGACTCCCCTAGGGTTCGTTTGTTAATCAGTGAGACTTCCACAGGGTTCAGTGTTAATCAGTGAGACTCCCACAGGGTTCAGTGTTAATCAGTGAGACTCCCACAGGGTTCAGTGTTAATCAGTGAGACTCCCACAGGGTTCAGTGTTAATCAGTGAGACTCCCAGAGAGTTTACTGTTAATCAGTGAGACTCCCACAGGGTTCAGTGTTAATCAGTGAGACTCCCATAGGGTTCAGTGTTAATCAGTGAGACTCCCATAGGGTTCAGTGTTAATCAGTGAGAATCCCATAGGGTTCAGTGTTATTCAGTGAGACTCCCACAGGTTTCAGTGTTAATCAGTGAGACTCCCACAGGGTTCAGTGTTAATCAGTGAGACTCCCATAGGGTTCAGTGTTAATCAGTGAGACTCCCACAGGGTCCAGTGTTAATCAGTGAGACTCCCAGAGAGTTTACTGTTAATCAGTGAGACTCCCACAGGGTTCAGTGTTAATCAGTGAGACTCCCATAGGGTTCAGTGTTAATCAGTGAGACTCCCATAGGGTTCAGTGTTAATCAATGAGAATCCCATAGGGTTCAGTGTTATTCAGTGAGACTCCCACAGGTTTCAGTGTTAATCGGTGAGACTCCCACAGGGTTCAGTGTTAATCAGTGAGACTCCCATAGGGTTCAGTGTTAATCAGTGAGACTCCCACAGGGTTCAGTGTTAATCAGTGAGACTCCCACAGGGTTCAGTATTAATCAGTGAGACTCCCATAGGGTTCAGTGTTAATCAGTGAGACTCTCATAGGGTTCAGTGTTAATCAGTGAGACTCCCATAGGGATAAGTGTTAATCAGTGAGACTCCCATAGGGTTCAGTGTTATTCAGTGAGACTCCCATAGGCTTCAGTGTTAATCAGTGAGACTCCCACAGGGTTCAGTGTTAATCAGTGAGACTCCCACAGGGTTCAGTGTTAATCAGTGAGACTCCCACAGGGTTCAGTGTTAATCAGTGAGACTCCCACAGGGTTCAGTGTTAATCAGTTAGACTCCCACAGGGTTCAGTGTTAATCAGTGAGACTCCCACAGGTTTCAGTTTTAATCAGTGAGACTCCCGTAGGGTTCAGTGTTAATCAGTGAGACTCCCATAGGGTTCAATGTTAATCAGTGAGACTCCCACAGGGTTCAGTTTTAATCAGTGAGACTCCCACAGCGTTCAGTATTAAGCAGTGAGCATCCCATAGGGTTCAGTGTTAATCAGTGAGACTCCCACAGGGTTCAGTGTTAATCAGTGAGACTCCCACAGGGTTCAGTGTTAATAAGTGAGACTCCCACAGCGTGCAGTGTTAATCAGTGAGACTCCCACAGGGTTCAGTGACAATCACTGAGACTCCCATAGGGTTCAGTGTTAATCAGTGAGACTCCCATAGGGTTCATTGTTAATCAGTGAGGCCCCCACAGGGTTCAGTTTTAATCAGTGAGACTCCCACAGAGTTCAAAGTTAATCAGTGAGACTCCCATAGGGTTCTGTGTTAATCAGTGAGACTCCAATAGGGTTCAGTGTTATTCAGTGAGACTCCCACAGGGTTCAGTGTTAATCATTGAGACACCCACAGGGTTCAGTGTTAATCAGTGAGACTCCCACAGGGTTCAGTGTTAATCAGTTAGACTCCCACAGGGTTCAGTGTTAATCAGTGAGACTCCCACAGGTTTCAGTTTTAATCAGTGAGACTCCCGTAGGGTTCAGTGTTAATCAGTGAGACTCCCATAGGGTTCAATGTTAATCAGTGAGACTCCCACAGGGTTCAGTTTTAATCAGTGAGACTCCCACAGCGTTCAGTATTAAGCAGTGAGCATCCCATAGGGTTCAGTGTTAATCAGTGAGACTCCCACAGGGTTCAGTGTTAATCAGTGAGACTCCCACAGGGTTCAGTGTTAATAAGTGAGACTCCCACAGCGTGCAGTGTTAATCAGTGAGACTCCCACAGGGTTCAGTGACAATCACTGAGACTCCCATAGGGTTCAGTGTTAATCAGTGAGGCTCCCACAGGGTTCAGTTTTAATCAGTGAGACTCCCACAGAGTTCAAAGTTAATCAGTGAGACTCCCATAGGGTTCTGTGTTAATCAGTGAGACTCCCCTAGGGTTCGTTTGTTAATCAGTGAGACTTCCACAGGGTTCAGTGTTAATCAGTGAGACTCCCACAGGGTTCAGTGTTAATCAGTGAGACTCCCACAGGGTTCAGTGTTAATCAGTGAGACTCCCACAGGGTTCAGTGTTAATCAGTGAGACTCCCAGAGAGTTTACTGTTAATCAGTGAGACTCCCACAGGGTTCAGTGTTAATCAGTGAGACTCCCATAGGGTTCAGTGTTAATCAGTGAGACTCCCATAGGGTTCAGTGTTAATCAGTGAGAATCCCATAGGGTTCAGTGTTATTCAGTGAGACTCCCACAGGTTTCAGTGTTAATCAGTGAGACTCCCACAGGGTTCAGTGTTAATCAGTGAGACTCCCATAGGGTTCAGTGTTAATCAGTGAGACTCCCACAGGGTTCAGTGTTAATCAGTGAGACTCCCAGAGAGTTTACTGTTAATCAGTGAGACTCCCACAGGGTTCAGTGTTAATCAGTGAGACTCCCATAGGGTTCAGTGTTAATCAGTGAGACTCCCATAGGGTTCAGTGTTAATCAATGAGAATCCCATAGGGTTCAGTGTTATTCAGTGAGACTCCCACAGGTTTCAGTGTTAATCGGTGAGACTCCCACAGGGTTCAGTGTTAATCAGTGAGACTCCCATAGGGTTCAGTGTTAATCAGTGAGACTCCCACAGGGTTCAGTGTTAATCAGTGAGACTCCCACAGGGTTCAGTATTAATCAGTGAGACTCCCATAGGGTTCAGTGTTAATCAGTGAGACTCTCATAGGGTTCAGTGTTAATCAGTGAGACTCCCATAGGGATAAGTGTTAATCAGTGAGACTCCCATAGGGTTCAGTGTTATTCAGTGAGACTCCCATAGGCTTCAGTGTTAATCAGTGAGACTCCCACAGGGTTCAGTGTTAATCAGTGAGACTCCCACAGGGTTCAGTGTTAATCAGTGAGACTCCCACAGGGTTCAGTGTTAATCAGTGAGACTCCCACAGGGTTCAGTGTTAATCAGTTAGACTCCCACAGGGTTCAGTGTTAATCAGTGAGACTCCCACAGGTTTCAGTTTTAATCAGTGAGACTCCCGTAGGGTTCAGTGTTAATCAGTGAGACTCCCATAGGGTTCAATGTTAATCAGTGAGACTCCCACAGGGTTCAGTTTTAATCAGTGAGACTCCCACAGCGTTCAGTATTAAGCAGTGAGCATCCCATAGGGTTCAGTGTTAATCAGTGAGACTCCCACAGGGTTCAGTGTTAATCAGTGAGACTCCCACAGGGTTCAGTGTTAATAAGTGAGACTCCCACAGCGTGCAGTGTTAATCAGTGAGACTCCCACAGGGTTCAGTGACAATCACTGAGACTCCCATAGGGTTCAGTGTTAATCAGTGAGACTCCCATAGGGTTCATTGTTAATCATTGAGGCTCCCACAGGGTTCAGTTTTAATCAGTGAGACTCCCACAGAGTTCAAAGTTAATCAGTGAGACTCCCATAGGGTTCTGTGTTAATCAGTGAGACTCCCCTAGGGTTCGTTTGTTAATCAGTGAGACTCCCACAGGGTTCAGTGTTAATCAGTGAGACTCCCACAGGGTTCAGTGTTTATCAGTGAGACTCCCACAGGGTTCAGTGTTAATCAGTGAGACTCCCAGAGAGTTTACTGTTAATCAGTGAGACTCCCACAGGGTTCAGTGTTAATCAGTGAGACTCCCGTAGGGTTCAGTGTTAATCAGTGAGACTCCCATAGGGTTCAGTGTTAATCAGTGAGACTCCCATAGGGTTCAGTGTTAATCAGTGAGACTCCCACAGGGTTCAGTGTTAATCAGTGAGACTCCCACAGGGTTCAGTGTTAATAAGTGAGACTCCCACAGCGTGCAGTGTTAATCAGTGAGACTCCCACAGGGTTCAGTGACAATCACTGAGACTCCCATAGGGTTCAGTGTTAATCAGTGAGACTCCCATAGGGTTCATTGTTAATCAGTGAGGCTCCCACAGGGTTCAGTTTTAATCAGTGAGACTCCCACAGAGTTCAAAGTTAATCAGTGAGACTCCCATAGGGTTCTGTGTTAATCAGTGAGACTCCAATAGGGTTCAGTGTTATTCAGTGAGACTCCCACAGGGTTCAGTGTTAATCATTGAGACACCCACAGGGTTCAGTGTTAATCAGTGAGACTCCCACAGGGTTCAGTGTTAATCAGTTAGACTCCCACAGGGTTCAGTGTTAATCAGTGAGACTCCCACAGGTTTCAGTTTTAATCAGTGAGACTCCCGTAGGGTTCAGTGTTAATCAGTGAGACTCCCATAGGGTTCAATGTTAATCAGTGAGACTCCCACAGGGTTCAGTTTTAATCAGTGAGACTCCCACAGCGTTCAGTATTAAGCAGTGAGCATCCCATAGGGTTCAGTGTTAATCAGTGAGACTCCCACAGGGTTCAGTGTTAATCAGTGAGACTCCCACAGGGTTCAGTGTTAATAAGTGAGACTCCCACAGCGTGCAGTGTTAATCAGTGAGACTCCCACAGGGTTCAGTGACAATCACTGAGACTCCCATAGGGTTCAGTGTTAATCAGTGAGGCTCCCACAGGGTTCAGTTTTAATCAGTGAGACTCCCACAGAGTTCAAAGTTAATCAGTGAGACTCCCATAGGGTTCTGTGTTAATCAGTGAGACTCCCCTAGGGTTCGTTTGTTAATCAGTGAGACTTCCACAGGGTTCAGTGTTAATCAGTGAGACTCCCACAGGGTTCAGTGTTAATCAGTGAGACTCCCACAGGGTTCAGTGTTAATCAGTGAGACTCCCACAGGGTTCAGTGTTAATCAGTGAGACTCCCAGAGAGTTTACTGTTAATCAGTGAGACTCCCACAGGGTTCAGTGTTAATCAGTGAGACTCCCATAGGGTTCAGTGTTAATCAGTGAGACTCCCATAGGGTTCAGTGTTAATCAGTGAGAATCCCATAGGGTTCAGTGTTATTCAGTGAGACTCCCACAGGTTTCAGTGTTAATCAGTGAGACTCCCACAGGGTTCAGTGTTAATCAGTGAGACTCCCATAGGGTTCAGTGTTAATCAGTGAGACTCCCACAGGGTTCATTGTTAATCAGTGAGACTCCCAGAGAGTTTACTGTTAATCAGTGAGACTCCCACAGGGTTCAGTGTTAATCAGTGAGACTCCCATAGGGTTCAGTGTTAATCAGTGAGACTCCCATAGGGTTCAGTGTTAATCAATGAGAATCCCATAGGGTTCAGTGTTATTCAGTGAGACTCCCACAGGTTTCAGTGTTAATCGGTGAGACTCCCACAGGGTTCAGTGTTAATCAGTGAGACTCCCATAGGGTTCAGTGTTAATCAGTGAGACTCCCACAGGGTTCAGTGTTAATCAGTGAGACTCCCACAGGGTTCAGTATTAATCAGTGAGACTCCCATAGGGTTCAGTGTTAATCAGTGAGACTCTCATAGGGTTCAGTGTTAATCAGTGAGACTCCCATAGGGATAAGTGTTAATCAGTGAGACTCCCATAGGGTTCAGTGTTATTCAGTGAGACTCCCATAGGCTTCAGTGTTAATCAGTGAGACTCCCACAGGGTTCAGTGTTAATCAGTGAGACTCCCACAGGGTTCAGTGTTAATCAGTGAGACTCCCACAGGGTTCAGTGTTAATCAGTGAGACTCCCACAGGGTTCAGTGTTAATCAGTTAGACTCCCACAGGGTTCAGTGTTAATCAGTGAGACTCCCACAGGTTTCAGTTTTAATCAGTGAGACTCCCGTAGGGTTCAGTGTTAATCAGTGAGACTCCCATAGGGTTCAATGTTAATCAGTGAGACTCCCACAGGGTTCAGTTTTAATCAGTGAGACTCCCACAGCGTTCAGTATTAAGCAGTGAGCATCCCATAGGGTTCAGTGTTAATCAGTGAGACTCCCACAGGGTTCAGTGTTAATCAGTGAGACTCCCACAGGGTTCAGTGTTAATAAGTGAGACTCCCACAGCGTGCAGTGTTAATCAGTGAGACTCCCACAGGGTTCAGTGACAATCACTGAGACTCCCATAGGGTTCAGTGTTAATCAGTGAGACTCCCATAGGGTTCATTGTTAATCATTGAGGCTCCCACAGGGTTCAGTTTTAATCAGTGAGACTCCCACAGAGTTCAAAGTTAATCAGTGAGACTCCCATAGGGTTCTGTGTTAATCAGTGAGACTCCCCTAGGGTTCGTTTGTTAATCAGTGAGACTCCCACAGGGTTCAGTGTTAATCAGTGAGACTCCCACAGGGTTCAGTGTTTATCAGTGAGACTCCCACAGGGTTCAGTGTTAATCAGTGAGACTCCCAGAGAGTTTACTGTTAATCAGTGAGACTCCCACAGGGTTCAGTGTTAATCAGTGAGACTCCCGTAGGGTTCAGTGTTAATCAGTGAGACTCCCATAGGGTTCAGTGTTAATCAGTGAGACTCCCATAGGGTTCAGTGTTAATCAGTGAGACTCCCACAGGGTTCAGTGTTAATCAGTGAGACTCCCACAGGGTTCAGTGTTAATAAGTGAGACTCCCACAGCGTGCAGTGTTAATCAGTGAGACTCCCACAGGGTTCAGTGACAATCACTGAGACTCCCATAGGGTTCAGTGTTAATCAGTGAGACTCCCATAGGGTTCATTGTTAATCAGTGAGGCTCCCACAGGGTTCAGTTTTAATCAGTGAGACTCCCCTAGGGTTCGTTTGTTAATCAGTGAGACTCCCACAGGGTTCAGTGTTAATCAGTGAGACTCCCACAGGGTTCAGTGTTAATCAGTGAGACTCCCAGAGAGTTTACTGTTAATCAGTGAGACTCCCACAGGGTTCAGTGTTAATCAGTGAGACTCCCGTATGGTTCAGTGTTAATCAGTGAGACTCCCATAGGGTTCAGTGTTAATCAGTGAGACTCCCATAGGGTTCAGTGTTAATCAGTGAGAATCCCATAGGGTTCAGTGTTATTCAGTGAGACTCCCACAGGTTTCAGTGTTAATCAGTGAGACTCCCACAGGGTTCAGTGTTAATCAGTGAGACTCCCATTAGGTTCAGTGTTAATCAGTGAGACTCCCACAGGGTTCAGTGTTAATCAGTGAGACTCCCACAGGGTTCAGTATTAATCAGTGAGACTCCCATAGGGTTCAGTGTTAATCAGTGAGACTCTCATAGGGATCAGTGTTAATCAGTGAGACTCCCATAGGGTTCAGTGTTATTCAGTGAGACTCCCATAGGCTTCAGTGTTAATCAATGAGACTCCCACAGGCTTCAGTGTTAATCAGTGAGACTCCCACAGGGTTCAGTGTTAATCAGTGAGACTCCCACAGGGTTCAGTGTTAATCAGTGAGACTCCCACAGGGTTCAGTGTTAATCAGTGAGACTCCCACAGGGTTCAGTGTTAATCAGTGAGACTCCCACAGGTTTCAGTTTTAATCAGTGAGACTCCCGTAGGGTTCAGTGTTAATCAGTGAGACTCCCATAGGGTTCAATGTTAATCAGTGAGACTCCCACAGGGTTCAGTGTTAATCAGTGAGACTCCCACAGCGTTCAGTATTAAGCAGTGAGCATCCCATAGGGTTCAGTGTTAATCAGTGAGACTCCCACAGGGTTCAGTGTTAATCAGTGAGACTCCCACAGGGTTCAGTGTTAATAAGTGAGACTCCCACAGCGTGCAGTGTTAATCAGTGAGACTCCCACAGGGTTCAGTGACAATCACTGAGACTCCCATAGGGTTCAGTGTTAATCAGTGAGACTCCCATAGGGTTCATTGTTAATCAGTGAGGCTCCCACAGGGTTCAGTTTTAATCAGTGAGACTCCCACAGAGTTCAAAGTTAATCAGTAAGACTCCCATAGGGTTCTGTGTTAATCAGTGAGACTCCCCTAGGGTTCAATGTTAATCAGTGAGACTCCCACAGGGTTCAGTGTTAATCATTGAGACTCCCACAGGGTTCAGTGTTAATCAGTGAGACTCCCATAGGGTTCAATGACAATCACTGAGACTCCCATAGGGTTCAGTGTTAATCATTGAGACTCCCATAGGGTTCAGTGTTAATCAGAGAGGCTCCCACAGGGTTCAGTGACAATCAGTGAGACTCCCATAGGGTTCAGTGTTAATCAGTGAGACTCCCATAGAGTTCTTGTTAATCAGTGAGACTCCCACAGGGTTCAGTATTAATCAGTGAGCATCCCATAGGGTTCATTGTTAATCAGTGAGACTCCCACAGGGTTCAGTGTTAATCACTGAGACTCCCACAGGGTTCAGTGTTAATCAGTGAGACTCCCACAGCGTTCAGTGTTAATCAGTGAGACTCCCATACGGTTCAGTGTTAATCAGTGAGACTCCCACAGGGTCCAGTGTTAATCAGTGAGTCTCCCACAGGGTTCAGTGTTAATCAGTGAGACTCCCATAGGGTTCAGTGTTAATCAGTGAGACTCCCATAGGGTTCAGTGTTAATCAGTGAGACTCCCACAGGGTTCATTGTTAATCATTGAGACTCCCATAGGGTTCAGTGTTAATCACTGAGACTCCCCTAGGGTTCGTGTGTTAATCAGTGAGACTCCCACAGGGTTCAGTGTTAATGAGTGAGACTCCAATAGGGTTCAGTGATAATCACTGAGACTCCCATAGGGTTCAGTGTTAATCAGTGAGACTCCCATAGGGTTCAGTGTTAATCAGTGAGGCTCCCATAGGGTTCAGTGTTAATCAGTGAGACTCCCATAGGGTTCAGTGTTAATCAGTGAGACTCCCAAAGGGTTCAGTGTTAATCAGTGAGACTCCCATAGGGTTCAGTGTTAATCAGTGAGACTCCCCTAGGGTTCGTTTGTTAATCAGTGAGACACCCAAAGGGTTCAGTGTTAATCAGTGAGACTCCCAGAGGGTTCAGTGTTAATCAGTGAGACTCCCACAGGGTTCAGTGTTAATCAGTGACACTCCCACAGGGTTCAGTGTTAATCAGTGAGACTCCCACAGGGTTCAGTGTTAATCAGTGAGACTCCCACAGGGTTCAGTGTTAATCAGTGAGACTCCCATAGGGTTCAGTGACAATCACTGAGACTCCCATAGGGTTCAGTGTTAATCAGTGAGACTCCCACAGGGTTCAGTGTTAATCAGTGAGGCTCCCACAGGGTTCAGTGACATTCACTGAGACTCGCATAAGGTTCAGTGTTAATCAGTGAGACTCCCATAGGGTTCAGTGTTAATCAGTGAGACTCCCATAGGGTTCAGTGTTAATCAGTGAGACTCCCACAGGGTTCAGTGTTAATCAGTGAGACTCCCACAGGGTTCAGTGTTAATCAGTGAGACTCCCACAGGGTTCAGTGTTAATCAGTGAGACTCCGAGAGAGTTTACTGTTAATCAGTTAGACTCCCACAGGGTTCAGTGTTAATCAGTGAGACTCCCGTAGGGTTCAGTGTTAATCAGTGAGACTCCCATAGGGTTCAGTGTTAATCAGTGAGACTCCCATAGGGTTCAGTGTTAATCAGTGAGAATCCCATAGGGTTCATTGTTATTCAGTGAGACTCCCACAGGTTTCAGTGTTAATCAGTGAGACTCCCACAGGGTTCAGTGTTAATCAGTGAGACTCCCATAGGGTTCAGTGTTAATCAGTGAGACTCCCACAGGGTTCAGTGTTAATCAGTGAGACTCCCACAGGGTTCAGTATTAATCAGTGAGACTCCCATAGGGTTCAGTGTTAATCAGTGAGACTCTCATAGGGTTCAGTGTTAATCAGTGAGACTCCCATAGGGATCAGTGTTAATCAGTGAGACTCCCATAGGGTTCAGTGTTATTCAGTGAGACTCCCATAGGCTTCAGTGTTAATCAGTGAGACTCCCACAGGGTTCAGTGTTAATCAGTGAGACTCCCACAGGGTTCAGTGTTAATCAGTGAGACTCCCACAGGGTTCAGTGTTAATCAGTGAGACTCCCACAGGGTTCAGTGTTAATCAGTTAGACTCCCACAGGGTTCAGTGTTAATCAGTGAGACTCCCACAGGTTTCAGTTTTAATCAGTGAGACTCCCGTAGGGTTCAGTGTTAATCAGTGAGACTCCCATAGGGTTCAATGTTAATCAGTGAGACTCCCACAGGGTTCAGTTTTAATCAGTGAGACTCCCACAGGGTTCAGTGTTAATCAGTGAGACTCCCACAGGGTTCAGTGTTAATAAGTGAGACTCCCACAGCGTGCAGTGTTAATCAGTGAGACTCCCACAGGGTTCAGTGACAATCACTGAGACTCCCATAGGGTTCAGTGTTAATCAGTGAGACTCCCATAGGGTTCATTGTTAATCAGTGAGGCTCCCACAGGGTTCAGTTTTAATCAGTGAGACTCCCACAGAGTTCAAAGTTAATCAGTGAGACTCCCATAGGGTTCTGTGTTAATCAGTGAGACTCCCCTAGGGTTCGTTTGTTAATCAGTGAGACTCCCACACGGTTCAGTGTTAATCAGTGAGACTCCCACAGAGTTCAGTGTTTATCAGTGAGACTCCCACAGGGTTCAGTGTTAATCAGTGAGACTCCCAGAGAGTTTACTGTTAATCAGTGAGACTCCCACAGGGTTCAGTGTTAATCAGTGAGACTCCCGTAGGGTTCAGTATTAATCAGTGAGCATCCCATAGGGTTCATTGTTAATCAGTGAGACTCCCACAGGGTTCAGTGTTAATCACTGAGACTCCCACAGGGTTCAGTGTTAATCAGTGAGACTCCCACAGCGTTCAGTGTTAATCAGTGAGACTCCCATACGGTTCAGTGTTAATCAGTGAGACTCCCACAGGGTCCAGTGTTAATCAGTGAGTCTCCCACAGGGTTCAGTGTTAATCAGTGAGACTCCCATAGGGTTCAGTGTTAATCAGTGAGACTCCCATAGGGTTCAGTGTTAATCAGTGAGACTCCCACAGGGTTCATTGTTAATCATTGAGACTCCCATAGGGTTCAGTGTTAATCACTGAGACTCCCCTAGGGTTCGTGTGTTAATCAGTGAGACTCCCACAGGGTTCAGTGTTAATGAGTGAGACTCCAATAGGGTTCAGTGACAATCACTGAGACTCCCATAGGGTTCAGTGTTAATCAGTGAGACTCCCATAGGGTTCAGTGTTAATCAGTGAGGCTCCCATAGGGTTCAGTGTTAATCAGTGAGACTCCCATAGGGTTCAGTGTTAATCAGTGAGACTCCCAAAGGGTTCAGTGTTAATCAGTGAGACTCCCATAGGGTTCAGTGTTAATCAGTGAGACTCCCCTAGGGTTCGTTTGTTAATCAGTGAGACACCCACAGGGTTCAGTGTTAATCAGTGAGACTCCCAGAGGGTTCAGTGTTAATCAGTGAGACTCCCACAGGGTTCAGTGTTAATCAGTGACACTCCCACAGGGTTCAGTGTTAATCAGTGAGACTCCCACAGGGTTCAGTGTTAATCAGTGAGACTCCCACAGGGTTCAGTGTTAATCAGTGAGACTCCCATAGGGTTCAGTGACAATCACTGAGACTCCCATAGGGTTCAGTGTTAATCAGTGAGACTCCCACAGGGTTCAGTGTTAATCAGTGAGGCTCCCACAGGGTTCAGTGACATTCACTGAGACTCGCATAAGGTTCAGTGTTAATCAGTGAGACTCCCATAGGGTTCAGTGTTAATCAGTGAGACTCCCATAGGGTTCAGTGTTAATCAGTGAGACTCCCACAGGGTTCAGTGTTAATCAGTGAGACTCCCACAGGGTTCAGTGTTAATCAGTGAGACTCCCACAGGGTTCAGTGTTAATCAGTGAGACTCCGAGAGAGTTTACTGTTAATCAGATAGACTCCCACAGGGTTCAGTGTTAATCAGTGAGACTCCCGTAGGGTTCAGTGTTAATCAGTGAGACTCCCATAGGGTTCAGTGTTAATCAGTGAGACTCCCATAGGGTTCAGTGTTAATCAGTGAGAATCCCATAGGGTTCATTGTTATTCAGTGAGACTCCCACAGGTTTCAGTGTTAATCAGTGAGACTCCCACAGGGTTCAGTGTTAATCAGTGAGACTCCCATAGGGTTCAGTGTTAATCAGTGAGACTCCCACAGGGTTCAGTGTTAATCAGTGAGACTCCCACAGGGTTCAGTATTAATCAGTGAGACTCCCATAGGGTTCAGTGTTAATCAGTGAGACTCTCATAGGGTTCAGTGTTAATCAGTGAGACTCCCATAGGGATCAGTGTTAATCAGTGAGACTCCCATAGGGTTCAGTGTTATTCAGTGAGACTCCCATAGGCTTCAGTGTTAATCAGTGAGACTCCCACAGGGTTCAGTGTTAATCAGTGAGACTCCCACAGGGTTCAGTGTTAATCAGTGAGACTCCCACAGGGTTCAGTGTTAATCAGTGAGACTCCCACAGGGTTCAGTGTTAATCAGTTAGACTCCCACAGGGTTCAGTGTTAATCAGTGAGACTCCCACAGGTTTCAGTTTTAATCAGTGAGACTCCCGTAGGGTTCAGTGTTAATCAGTGAGACTCCCATAGGGTTCAATGTTAATCAGTGAGACTCCCACAGGGTTCAGTTTTAATCAGTGAGACTCCCACAGGGTTCAGTGTTAATCAGTGAGACTCCCACAGGGTTCAGTGTTAATAAGTGAGACTCCCACAGCGTGCAGTGTTAATCAGTGAGACTCCCACAGGGTTCAGTGACAATCACTGAGACTCCCATAGGGTTCAGTGTTAATCAGTGAGACTCCCATAGGGTTCATTGTTAATCAGTGAGGCTCCCACAGGGTTCAGTTTTAATCAGTGAGACTCCCACAGAGTTCAAAGTTAATCAGTGAGACTCCCATAGGGTTCTGTGTTAATCAGTGAGACTCCCCTAGGGTTCGTTTGTTAATCAGTGAGACTCCCACAGGGTTCAGTGTTAATCAGTGAGACTCCCACAGGGTTCAGTGTTTATCAGTGAGACTCCCACAGGGTTCAGTGTTAATCAGTGAGACTCCCAGAGAGTTTACTGTTAATCAGTGAGACTCCCACAGGGTTCAGTGTTAATCAGTGAGACTCCCGTAGGGTTCAGTGTTAATCAGTGAGACTCCCATAGGGTTCAGTGTTAATCAGTGAGACTCCCATAGGGTTTCAGTGTTAATCAGTGAGACTCCCACAGGGTTCAGTGTTAATCAGTGAGACTCCCACAGGGTTCAGTGTTAATAAGTGAGACTCCCACAGCGTGCAGTGTTAATCAGTGAGACTCCCACAGGGTTCAGTGACAATCACTGAGACTCCCATAGGGTTCAGTGTTAATCAGTGAGACTCCCATAGGGTTCATTGTTAATCAGTGAGGCTCCCACAGGGTTCAGTTTTAATCAGTGAGACTCCTACAGAGTTCAAATTTAATCAGTGAGACTCCCATAGGGTTCTGTGTTAATCAGTGAGACTCGCCTAGGGTTCGTTTGTTAATCAGTGAGACTCCCACAGGGTTCAGTGTTAATCAGTGAGACTCCCACAGGGTTCAGTGTTAATCAGTGAGACTCCCACATGGTTCAGTGTTAATCAGTGAGACTCCCAGAGAGTTTACTGTTAATCAGTGAGACTCCCACAGGGTTCAGTGTTAATCAGTGAGACTCCCGTAGGGTTCAGTGTTAATCAGTGAGACTCCCATAGGGTTCAGTGTTAATCAGTGAGACTCCCATAGGGTTCAGTGTTAATCAGTGAGACTCCCACAGGGTTCAGTGTTAATCAGTGAGAATCCCACAGGATTCAGTATTAATCAGTGAGACTCCCATAGGGTTCAGTGTTAATCAGTGAGACACTCATAGGGTTCAGTGTTAATCAGTGAGACTCCCATAGGGATCAGTGTTAATCAGTGAGACTCCAATAGGGTTCAGTGTTATTCAGTGAGACTCCCACAGGGTTCAGTGTTAATCATTGAGACTCCCACAGGGTTCAGTGTTAATCAGTGAGACTCCCACAGGGTTCAGTGTTAATCAGTGAGACTCCCACAGGGTTCAGTGTTAATCAGTTAGACTCCCACAGGGTTCAGTGTTAATCAGTGAGACTCCCACAGGTTTCAGTTTTAATCAGTGAGACTCCCGTAGGGTTCAGTGTTAATCAGTGAGACTCCCATAGGGTTCAATGTTAATCAGTGAGACTCCCACAGGGTTCAGTTTTAATCAGTGAGACTCCCACAGCGTTCAGTATTAAGCAGTGAGCATCCCATAGGGTTCAGTGTTAATCAGTGAGACTCCCACAGGGTTCAGTGTTAATCAGTGAGACTCCCACAGGGTTCAGTGTTAATAAGTGAGACTCCCACAGCGTGCAGTGTTAATCAGTGAGACTCCCACAGGGTTCAGTGACAATCACTGAGACTCCCATAGGGTTCAGTGTTAATCAGTGAGGCTCCCACAGGGTTCAGTTTTAATCAGTGAGACTCCCACAGAGTTCAAAGTTAATCAGTGAGACTCCCATAGGGTTCTGTGTTAATCAGTGAGACTCCCCTAGGGTTCGTTTGTTAATCAGTGAGACTCCCACAGGGTTCAGTGTTAATCAGTGAGACTCCCACAGGGTTCAGTGTTAATCAGTGAGACTCCCACAGGGTTCAGTGTTAATCAGTGAGACTCCCACAGGGTTCAGTGTTAATCAGTGAGACTCCCAGAGAGTTTACTGTTAATCAGTGAGACTCCCACAGGGTTCAGTGTTAATCAGTGAGACTCCCGTAGGGTTCAGTGTTAATCAGTGAGACTCCCATAGGGTTCAGTGTTAATCAGTGAGAATCCCATAGGGTTCAGTGTTATTCAGTGAGACTCCCACAGGTTTCAGTGTTAATCAGTGAGACTCCCACAGGGTTCAGTGTTAATCAGTGAGACTCCCATAGGGTTCAGTGTTAATCAGTGAGACTCCCACAGGGTTCAGTGTTAATCAGTGAGACTCCCAGAGAGTTTACTGTTAATCAGTGAGACTCCCACAGGGTTCAGTGTTAATCAGTTAGACTCCCATAGGGTTCAGTGTTAATCAGTGAGACTCCCATAGGGTTCAGTGTTAATCAGTGAGACTCTCATAGGGTTCAGTGTTAATCAGTGAGACTCCCATAGGGATCAGTGTTAATCAGTGAGACTCCCATAGGGTTCAGTGTTATTCAGTGAGACTCCCATAGGCTTCAGTGTTAATCAGTGAGACTCCCACAGGGTTCAGTGTTAATCAGTGAGACTCCCACAGGGTTCAGTGTTAATCAGTGAGACTCCCACAGGGTTCAGTGTTAATCAGTGAGACTCCCACAGGGTTCAGTGTTAATCAGTTAGACTCCCACAGGGTTCAGTGTTAATCAGTGAGACTCCCACAGGTTTCAGTTTTAATCAGTGAGACTCCCGTAGGGTTCAGTGTTAATCAGTGAGACTCCCATAGGGTTCAATGTTAATCAGTGAGACTCCCACAGGGTTCAGTTTTAATCAGTGAGACTCCCACAGGGTTCAGTGTTAATCAGTGAGACTCCCACAGGGTTCAGTGTTAATAAGTGAGACTCCCACAGCGTGCAGTGTTAATCAGTGAGACTCCCACAGGGTTCAGTGACAATCACTGAGACTCCCATAGGGTTCAGTGTTAATCAGTGAGACTCCCATAGGGTTCATTGTTAATCAGTGAGGCTCCCACAGGGTTCAGTTTTAATCAGTGAGACTCCCACAGAGTTCAAAGTTAATCAGTGAGACTCCCATAGGGTTCTGTGTTAATCAGTGAGACTCCCCTAGGGTTCGTTTGTTAATCAGTGAGACTCCCACAGGGTTCAGTGTTAATCAGTGAGACTCCCACAGGGTTCAGTGTTTATCAGTGAGACTCCCACAGGCTTCAGTGTTAATCAGTGAGACTCCCAGAGAGTTTACTGTTAATCAGTGAGACTCCCACAGGGTTCAGTGTTAATCAGTGAGACTCCCGTAGGGTTCAGTGTTAATCAGTGAGACTCCCATAGGGTTCAGTGTTAATCAGTGAGACTCCCATAGGGTTTCAGTGTTAATCAGTGAGACTCCCACAGGGTTCAGTGTTAATCAGTGAGACTCCCACAGGGTTCAGTGTTAATAAGTGAGACTCCCACAGCGTGCAGTGTTAATCAGTGAGACTCCCACAGGGTTCAGTGACAATCACTGAGACTCCCATAGGGTTCAGTGTTAATCAGTGAGACTCCCATAGGGTTCATTGTTAATCAGTGAGGCTCCCACAGGGTTCAGTTTTAATCAGTGAGACTCCTACAGAGTTCAAATTTAATCAGTGAGACTCCCATAGGGTTCTGTGTTAATCAGTGAGACTCGCCTAGGGTTCGTTTGTTAATCAGTGAGACTCCCACAGGGTTCAGTGTTAATCAGTGAGACTCCCACAGGGTTCAGTGTTAATCAGTGAGACTCCCACATGGTTCAGTGTTAATCAGTGAGACTCCCAGAGAGTTTACTGTTAATCAGTGAGACTCCCACAGGGTTCAGTGTTAATCAGTGAGACTCCCGTAGGGTTCAGTGTTAATCAGTGAGACTCCCATAGGGTTCAGTGTTAATCAGTGAGACTCCCATAGGGTTCAGTGTTAATCAGTGAGACTCCCACAGGGTTCAGTGTTAATCAGTGAGACTCCCACAGGATTCAGTATTAATCAGTGAGACTCCCATAGGGTTCAGTGTTAATCAGTGAGACACTCATAGGGTTCAGTGTTAATCAGTGAGACTCCCATAGGGATCAGTGTTAATCAGTGAGACTCCAATAGGGTTCAGTGTTATTCAGTGAGACTCCCACAGGGTTCAGTGTTAATCATTGAGACTCCCACAGGGTTCAGTGTTAATCAGTGAGACTCCCACAGGGTTCAGTGTTAATCAGTGAGACTCCCACAGGGTTCAGTGTTAATCAGTTAGACTCCCACAGGGTTCAGTGTTAATCAGTGAGACTCCCACAGGTTTCAGTTTTAATCAGTGAGACTCCCGTAGGGTTCAGTGTTAATCAGTGAGACTCCCATAGGGTTCAATGTTAATCAGTGAGACTCCCACAGGGTTCAGTTTTAATCAGTGAGACTCCCACAGCGTTCAGTATTAAGCAGTGAGCATCCCATAGGGTTCAGTGTTAATCAGTGAGACTCCCACAGGGTTCAGTGTTAATCAGTGAGACTCCCACAGGGTTCAGTGTTAATAAGTGAGACTCCCACAGCGTGCAGTGTTAATCAGTGAGACTCCCACAGGGTTCAGTGACAATCACTGAGACTCCCATAGGGTTCAGTGTTAATCAGTGAGGCTCCCACAGGGTTCAGTTTTAATCAGTGAGACTCCCACAGAGTTCAAAGTTAATCAGTGAGACTCCCATAGGGTTCTGTGTTAATCAGTGAGACTCCCCTAGGGTTCGTTTGTTAATCAGTGAGACTCCCACAGGGTTCAGTGTTAATCAGTGAGACTCCCACAGGGTTCAGTGTTAATCAGTGAGACTCCCACAGGGTTCAGTGTTAATCAGTGAGACTCCCACAGGGTTCAGTGTTAATCAGTGAGACTCCCAGAGAGTTTACTGTTAATCAGTGAGACTCCCACAGGGTTCAGTGTTAATCAGTGAGACTCCCGTAGGGTTCAGTGTTAATCAGTGAGACTCCCATAGGGTTCAGTGTTAATCAGTGAGAATCCCATAGGGTTCAGTGTTATTCAGTGAGACTCCCACAGGTTTCAGTGTTAATCAGTGAGACTCCCACAGGGTTCAGTGTTAATCAGTGAGACTCCCATAGGGTTCAGTGTTAATCAGTGAGACTCCCACAGGGTTCAGTGTTAATCAGTGAGACTCCCAGAGAGTTTACTGTTAATCAGTGAGACTCCCACAGGGTTCAGTGTTAATCAGTTAGACTCCCATAGGGTTCAGTGTTAATCAGTGAGACTCCCATAGGGTTCAGTGTTAATCAATGAGAATCCCATAGGGTTCAGTGTTATTCAGTGAGACTCCCACAGGTTTCAGTGTTAATCGGTGAGACTCCCACAGGGTTCAGTGTTAATCAGTGAGACTCCCATAGGGTTCAGTGTTAATCAGTGAGACTCCCACAGGGTTCAGTGTTAATCAGTGAGACTCCCACAGGGTTCAGTATTAATCAGTGAGACTCCCATAGGGTTCAGTGTTAATCAGTGAGACTCTCATAGGGTTCAGTGTTAATCAGTGAGACTCCCATAGGGATCAGTGTTAATCAGTGAGACTCCCATAGGGTTCAGTGTTATTCAGTGAGACTCCCATAGGCTTCAGTGTTAATCAGTGAGACTCCCACAGGGTTCAGTGTTAATCAGTGAGACTCCCACAGGGTTCAGTGTTAATCAGTGAGACTCCCACAGGGTTCAGTGTTAATCAGTGAGACTCCCACAGGGTTCAGTGTTAATCAGTTAGACTCCCACAGGGTTCAGTGTTAATCAGTGAGACTCCCACAGGTTTCAGTTTTAATCAGTGAGACTCCCGTAGGGTTCAGTGTTAATCAGTGAGACTCCCATAGGGTTCAATGTTAATCAGTGAGACTCCCACAGGGTTCAGTTTTAATCAGTGAGACTCCCACAGCGTTCAGTATTAAGCAGTGAGCATCCCATAGGGTTCAGTGTTAATCAGTGAGACTCCCACAGGGTTCAGTGTTAATCAGTGAGACTCCCACAGGGTTCAGTGTTAATAAGTGAGACTCCCACAGCGTGCAGTGTTAATCAGTGAGACTCCCACAGGGTTCAGTGACAATCACTGAGACTCCCATAGGGTTCAGTGTTAATCAGTGAGACTCCCATAGGGTTCATTGTTAATCAGTGAGGCTCCCACAGGGTTCAGTTTTAATCAGTGAGACTCCCACAGAGTTCAAAGTTAATCAGTGAGACTCCCATAGGGTTCTGTGTTAATCAGTGAGACTCCCCTAGGGTTCGTTTGTTAATCAGTGAGACTCCCACAGGGTTCAGTGTTAATCAGTGAGACTCCCACAGGGTTCAGTGTTTATCAGTGAGACTCCCACAGGGTTCAGTGTTAATCAGTGAGACTCCCAGAGAGTTTACTGTTAATCAGTGAGACTCCCACAGGGTTCAGTGTTAATCAGTGAGACTCCCGTAGGGTTCAGTGTTAATCAGTGAGACTCCCATAGGGTTCAGTGTTAATCAGTGAGACTCCCATAGGGTTCAGTGTTAATCAGTGAGACTCCCACAGGGTTCAGTGTTAATCAGTGAGACTCCCACAGGGTTCATTGTTAATAAGTGAGACTCCCACAGCGTGCAGTGTTAATCAGTGAGACTCCCACAGGGTTCAGTGACAATCACTGAGACTCCCATAGGGTTCAGTGTTAATCAGTGAGACTCCCATAGGGTTCATTGTTAATCAGTGAGGCTCCCACAGGGTTCAGTTTTAATCAGTGAGACTCCTACAGAGTTCAAAGTTAATCAGTGAGACTCCCATAGGGTTCTGTGTTAATCAGTGAGACTCCCCTAGGGTTCGTTTGTTAATCAGTGAGACTCCCACAGGGTTCAGTGTTAATCAGTGAGACTCCCACAGGGTTCAGTGTTAATCAGTGAGACTCCCACAGGGTTCAGTGTTAATCAGTGAGACTCCCAGAGAGTTTACTGTTAATCAGTGAGACTCCCACAGGGTTCAGTGTTAATCAGTGAGACTCCCGTAGGGTTCAGTGTTAATCAGTGAGACTCCCATAGGGTTCAGTGTTAATCAGTGAGACTCCCATAGGGTTCAGTGTTAATCAGTGAGACTCCCACAGGGTTCAGTGTTAATCAGTGAGACTCCCACAGGATTCAGTATTAATCAGTGAGACTCCCATAGGGTTCAGTGTTAATCAGTGAGACACTCATAGGGTTCAGTGTTAATCAGTGAGACTCCCATAGGGATCAGTGTTAATCAGTGAGACTCCAATAGGGTTCAGTGTTATTCAGTGAGACTCCCACAGGGTTCAGTGTTAATCAGTGAGACTCCCACAGGGTTCAGTATTAATCAGTGAGACTTCCATAGGGTTCAGTGTTAATCAGTGAGCCTCTCATAGGCTTCAGTGTTAATCAGTGAGACTCCCACAGGGTTCAGTGTTAATCAGTGAGACTCCCACAGGGTTCAGTGGTAATCAGTGAGACTCCCACAGGGTTCAGTGTTAATCAGTGAGACTCCCACAGGGTTCAGTGTTAATCAGTTAGACTCCCACAGGGTTCAGTGTTAATCAGTGAGACTCCCACAGGTTTCAGTTTTAATCAGTGAGACTCCCGTAGGGTTCAGTGTTAATCAGTGAGACTCCCATAGGGTTCAATGTTAATCAGTGAGACTCCCAACAGGGTTCAGTTTTAATCAGTGAGACTCCCACAGCGTTCAGTATTAAGCAGTGAGCATCCCATAGGGTTCAGTGTTAATCAGTGAGACTCCCACAGGGTTCAGTGTTAATCAGTGAGACTCCCACAGGGTTCAGTGTTAATAAGTGAGACTCCCACAGCGTGCAGTGTTAATCAGTGAGTCTCCCACAGGGTTCAGTGACAATCACTGAGACTCCCATAGGGTTCAGTGTTAATCAGTGAGGCTCCCACAGGGTTCAGTTTTAATCAGTGAGACTCCCACAGAGTTCAAAGTTAATCAGTGAGACTCCCATAGGGTTCTGTGTTAATCAGTGAGACTCCCCTAGGGTTCGTTTGTTAATCAGTGAGACTCCCACAGGGTTCAGTGTTAATCAATGAGACTCCCACAGGGTTCAGTGTTAATCAGTGAGACTCCCACAGGGTTCAGTGTTAATCAGTGAGACTCCCAGAGAGTTTACTGTTAATCAGTGAGACTCCCACAGGGTTCAGTGTTAATCAGTGAGACTCCCGTAGGGTTCAGTGTTAATCAGTGAGACTCCCATAGGGTTCAGTGTTAATCAGTGAGACTCCCATAGGGTTCAGTGTTAATCAGTGAGACTCCCACAGGGTTCAGTGTTAATCAGTGAGACTCCCACAGGGTTCAGTATTAATCAGTGAGACTCCCATAGGGTTCAGTGTTAATCAGTGAGACTCTCATAGGGTTCAGTGTTAATCAGTGAGACTCCCAGAGAGTTTACTGTTAATCAGTGAGACTCCCACAGGGTTCAGTGTTAATCAGTGAGACTCCCGTAGGGTTCAGTGTTAATCAGTGAGACTCCCATAGGGTTCAGTGTTAATCAGTGAGACTCCCATAGGGTTCAGTGTTAATCAGTGAGACTCCCACAGGGTTCAGTGTTAATAAGTGAGACTCCCACAGGGTTCAGTGTTAATAAGTGAGACTCCCACAGCGTGCAGTGTTAATCAGTGAGACTCCCACAGGGTTCAGTGACAATCACTGAGACTCCCATAGGGTTCAGTGTTAATCAGTGAGACTCCCATAGGGTTCATTGTTAATCAGTGAGGCTTCCACAGGGTTCAGTTTTAATCAGTGAGACTCCCACAGAGTTCAAAGTTAATCAGTGAGACTCCCATAGGGTTCTGTGTTAATCAGTGAGACTCCCCTAGGGTTCGTTTGTTAATCAGTGAGACTCCCACAGGGTTCAGTGTTAATCAGTGAGACTCCCACAGGGTTCAGTGTTTATCAGTGAGATTCCCACATGGTTCAGTGTTAATCAGTGAGACTCCCAGAGAGTTTACTGTTAATCAGTGAGACTCCCACAGGGTTCAGTGTTAATCAGTGAGACTCCCGTAGGGTTCAGTGTTAATCAGTGAGACTCCCATAGGGTTCAGTGTTAATCAGTGAGACTCCCATAGGGTTCAGTGTTAATCAGTGAGACTCCCACAGGGTTCAGTGTTAATCAGTGAGACTCCCACAGGGTTCAGTGTTAATAAGTGAGACTCCCACAGCGTGCAGTGTTAATCAGTGAGACTCCCACAGGGTTCAGTGACAATCACTGAGACTCCCATAGGGTTCAGTGTTAATCAGTGAGGCTCCCATAGGGTTCATTGTTAATCAGTGAGGCTCCCACAGGGTTCAGTTTTAATCAGTGAGACTCCTACAGAGTTCAAAGTTAATCAGTGAGACTCCCATAGAGTTCTGTGTTAATCAGTGAGACTCCCCTAGGGTTCGTTTGTTAATCAGTGAGACTCCCACAGGGTTCAGTGTTAATCAGTGAGACCCCCACAGGGTTCAGTGTTAATCAGTGAGACTCCCACAGGGTTCAGTGTTAATCAGTGAGACTCCCAGAGAGTTTACTGTTAATCAGTGAGACTCCCACAGGGTTCAGTGTTAATCAGTGAGACTCCCGTAGGGTTCAGTGTTAATCAGTGAGACTCCCATAGGGTTCAGTGTTAATCAGTGAGACTCCCATAGGGTTCAGTGTTAATCAGTGAGACTCCCACAGGGTTCAGTGTTAATCAGTGAGACTCCCACAGGATTCAGTATTAATCAGTGAGACTCCCATAGGGTTCAGTGTTAATCAGTGAGACACTCATAGGGTTCAGTGTTAATCAGTGAGACTCCCATAGGGATCAGTGTTAATCAGTGAGACTCCAATAGGGTTCAGTGTTATTCAGTGAGACTCCCACAGGGTTCAGTGTTAATCAGTGAGCCTCCCACAGGGTTCAGTATTAATCAGTGAGACTCCCATAGGGTTCAGTGTTAATCAGTGAGCCTCTCATAGGCTTCAGCGTTAATCAGTGAGACTCCCACAGGGTTCAGTGTTAATCAGTGAGACTCCCACAGGGTTCAGTGTTAATCAGTGAGACTCCCACAGGGTTCAGTGTTAATCAGTGAGACTCCCACAGGGTTCAGTGTTAATCAGTTAGACTCCCACAGGGTTCAGTGTTAATCAGTGAGACTCCCACAGGTTTCAGTTTTAATCAGTGAGACTCACGTAGGGTTCATTGTTAATCAGTGAGACTCCCATAGGGTTCAATGTTAATCAGTGAGACTCCCACAGGGTTCAGTTTTAATCAGTGAGACTCCCACAGCGTTCAGTATTAAGCAGTGAGCATCCCATAGGGTTCAGTGTTAATCAGTGAGACTCCCACAGGGTTCAGTGTTAATCCGTGAGACTCCCACAGGGTTCAGTGTTAATAAGTGAGACTCCCACAGCGTGCAGTGTTAATCAGTGAGTCTCCCACAGGGTTCAGTGACAATCACTGAGACTCCCATAGGGTTCAGTGTTAATCAGTGAGGCTCCCACAGGGTTCAGTTTTAATCAGTGAGACTCCCACAGAGTTCAAAGTTAATCAGTGAGACTCCCATAGGGTTCTGTGTTAATCAGTGAGACTCCCCTAGGGTTCGTTTGTTAATCAGTGAGACTCCCACAGGGTTCAGTGTTAATCAATGAGACTCCCACAGGGTTCAGTGTTAATCAGTGAGACTCCCACAGGGTTCAGTGTTAATCAGTGAGACTCCCAGAGAGTTTACTGTTAATCAGTGAGACTCCCACAGGGTTCAGTGTTAATCAGTGAGACTCCCGTAGGGTTCAGTGTTAATCAGTGAGACTCCCATAGGGTTCAGTGTTAATCAGTGAGACTCCCATAGGGTTCAGTGTTAATCAGTGAGACTCCCACAGGGTTCAGTGTTAATCAGTGAGACTCCCACAGGGTTCAGTATTAATCAGTGAGACTCCCATAGGGTTCAGTGTTAATCAGGTGAGACTCTCATAGGGTTCAGTGTTAATCAGTGAGACTCCCAGAGAGTTTACTGTTAATCAGTGAGACTCCCACAGGGTTCAGTGTTAATCAGTGAGACTCCCGTAGGGTTCAGTGTTAATCAGTGAGACTCCCATAGGGTTCAGTGTTAATCAGTTAGACTCCCATAGGGTGCAGTGTTAATCAGTGAGACTCCCACAGGGTTCAGTGACACTCACTGAGACTCCCATAGGGTTCAGTGTTAATCAGTGAGACTCCCATAGGGTTCATTGTTAATCAGTGAGGCTCCCACAGGGTTCAGTTTTAATCAGTGAGACTCCCACAGAGTTCAAAGTTAATCAGTGAGACTCCCATAGGGTTCTGTGTTAATCAGTGAGACTCCCCTAGGGTTCGTTTGTTAATCAGTGAGACTCCCACAGGGTTCAGTGTTAATCAGTGAGACTCCCACAGGGTTCGGTGTTAATCAGTGAGACTCCCACAGGGTTCAGTGTTAATCAGTGAGACTCGCAGAGAGTTTACTGTTAATCAGTGAGACTCCCACAGGGTTCAGTGTTAATCAGTGAGACTCCCGTAGGGTTCAGTGTTAATCAGTGAGACTCCCATAGGGTTCAGTGTTAATCAGTGAGACTCCCATAGGGTTCAGTGTTAATCAGTGAGACTCCCACAGGGTTCAGTGTTAATCAGTGAGACTCCCACAGGGATCAGTATTAATCAGTGAGACTCCCATAGGGTTCAGTTTTAATCAGTGAGACTCTCATAGGGTTCAGTGTTAATCAGTGAGACTCCCATAGGGATCAGTGTTAATCAGTGAGACTCCAATAGGGTTCAGTCTTATTCAGTGAGACTCCCACAGGGTTCAGTGTTAATCAGTGAGAATCCCACAGGGTTCAGTATTAATCAGTGAGACTCCCATAGGGTTCAGTGTTAATCAGTGAGACTCTCATAGGCTTCAGTGTTAATCAGTGAGACTCCCACAGTGTTCAGTGTTAATCAGTGAGACTCCCACAGGGTTCAGTGTTAATCAGTGAGACTCCCACAGGGTTCAGTGTTAATCAGTGAGACTCCCACAGGGTTCAGTGTTAATCAGTTAGACTCCCACAGGGTTCAGTGTTAATCAGTGAGACTCCCACAGGTTTCAGTTTTAATCAGTGAGACTCCCGTAGGGTTCAGTGTTAATCAGTGAGACTCCCATAGGGTTCAATGTTAATCAGTGAGACTCCCACAGGGTTCAGTTTTAATCAGTGAGACTCCCACAGCGTTCAGTATTAAGCAGTGAGCATCCCTTAGGGTTCAGTGTTAATCAGTGAGACTCCCACAGGGTTCAGTGTTAATCAGTGAGACTCCCACAGGGTTCAGTGTTAATAAGTGAGACTCCCACAGCGTGCAGTGTTAATCAGTGAGACTCCCACAGGGTTCAGTGACAATCACTGAGACTCCCATAGGGTTCAGTGTTAATCAGTGAGGCTCCCACAGGGTTCAGTTTTAATCAGTGAGACTCCCACAGAGTTCAAAGTTAATCAGTGAGACTCCCATAGGGTTCTGTGTTAATCAGTGAGACTCCCCTAGGGTTCGTTTGTTAATCAGTGAGACTCCCACAGGGTTCAGTGTTAATCAGTGAGACTCCCACAGCATTCAGTATTAAGCAGTGAGCATCCCATAGGGTTCAGTGTTAATCAGTGAGACTCCCACAGGGTTCAGTGTTAATCAGTGAGACTCCCACAGGTTTCAGTTTTAATCAGTGAGACTCCCGTAGGGTTCATTGTTAATCAGTGAGACTCCCGTAGGGTTCAGTGTTAATCAGTGAGACTCCCATAGGGTTCAATGTTAATCAGTGAGACTCCCACAGGGTTCAGTGTTAATCAGTGAGACTCCCACAGCGTTCAGTATTAGGCAGTGAGCATCCCATAGGGTTCAGTGTTAATCAGTGAAACTCCCACAGGGTTCAGTGTTAATCAGTGAGTCTCCCACAGGGTTCAGTGTTAATAAGTGAGACTCCCACAGCGTGCAGTGTTAATCAGTGAGAATCCCATAGGGTTCAGTGTTATTCAGTGAGACTCCCACAGGTTTCAGTGTTAATCAGTGAGACTCCCACAGGGTTCAGTGTTAATCAGTGAGATTCCCATAGGGTTCAGTGTTAATCAGTAAGACTCCCACAGGGTTCAGTGTTAATCAGTGAGACTCCCACAGGGTTCAGTATTAATCAGTGAGACTCCCAATGTGTTCAGTGTTAATCAGTGAGACTCTCATAGGGTTCAGTGTTAATCAGTGAGACTCCCATAGGGATCAGTGTTAATCAGTGAGACTCCCATAGGGTTCAGTGTTATTCAGTGAGACTCCCATAGGCTTCAGTGTTAATCAGTGAGACTCCCACAGGGTTCAGTGTTAATCAGTGAGACTCCCACAGGGTTCAGTGTTAATCAGTGAGACTCCCACAGGGTTCAGTGTTAATCAGTGAGACTCCCACAGGGTTCAGTGTTAATCAGTTAGACTCCCACAGGGTTCAGTGTTAATCAGTGAGACTCCCACAGGTTTCAGTTTTAATCAGTGAGACTCCCGTAGGGTTCAGTGTTAATCAGTGAGACTCCCATAGGGTTCAATGTTAATCAGTGAGACTCCCACAGGGTTCAGTTTTAATCAGTGAGACTCCCACAGCGTTCAGTATTAAGCAGTGAGCATCCCATAGGGTTCAGTGTTAATCAGTGAGACTCCCACAGGGTTCAGTGTTAATCAGTGAGACTCCCACAGGGTTCAGTGTTAATAAGTGAGACTCCCACAGCGTGCAGTGTTAATCAGTGAGACTCCCACAGGGTTCAGTGACAATCACTGAGACTCCCATAGGGTTCAGTGTTAATCAGTGAGACTCCCATAGGGTTCATTGTTAATCAGTGAGGCTCCCACAGGGTTCAGTTTTAATCAGTGAGGCTCCCACAGGGTTCAGTTTTAATCAGTGAGACTCCCACAGAGTTCAAAGTTAATCAGTGAGACTCCCATATGGTTCTGTGTTAATCAGTGAGACTCCCCTAGGGTTCGTTTGTTAATCAGTGAGACTCCCACAGGGTTTAGTGTTAATCAGTGAGACTCCCACAGGGTTCAGTGTTAATCAGTGAGACTCCCACAGGGTTCAGTGTTAATCAGTGAGACTCCCAGAGAGTTTACTGTTAATCAGTGAGACTCCCACAGGGTTCAGTGTTAATCAGTGAGACTCCCGTAGGGTTCAGTGTTAATCAGTGAGACTCCCATAGGGTTCAGTGTTAATCAGTGAGACTCCCATAGGGTTCAGTGTTAATCAGTGAGAATCCCATAGGGTTCAGTGTTATTCAGTGAGACTTCCACAGGTTTCAGTGTTAATCAGTGAGACTCCCACAGGGTTCAGTGTTAATCAGTGAGACTCCCATAGGGTTCAGTGTTAATCAGTGAGACTCCCACAGGGTTCAGTGTTAATCAGTGAGACTCGCACAGGGTTCAGTATTAATCAGTGAGACTCCCATAGGGTTCAGTGTTAATCAGTGAGACTCTCATAGGGTTCAGTGTTAATCAGTGAGACTCCCATAGGGATCAGTGTTAATCAGTGAGACTCCAATAGGGTTCAGTGTTATTCAGTGAGACTCCCATAGGCTTCAGTGTTAATCAGTGAGACTCCCACAGGGTTCAGTGTTAATCAGTGAGACTCCCACAGGGTTCAGTGTTAATCAGTGAGACTCCCACAGGGTTCAGTGTTAATCAGTGAGACTCCCACAGGTTTCAGTTTTAATCAGTGAGACTCCCGTAGGGTTCAGTGTTAATCAGTGAGACTCCCGTAGGGTTCAGTGTTAATCAGTGAGACTCCCATAGGGTTCAATCTTAATCAGTGAGACTCCCACAGGGTTCAGTGTTAATCAGTGAGACTCCCACAGCGTTCAGTATTAAGCAGTGAGCATCCCATAGGGTTCAGTGTTAATCAGTGAGACTCCCACAGGGTTCAGTGTTAATCAGTGAGACTCCCATAGGGTTCAGTGTTAATCAGTGAGACTCCCATAGGGTTCATTGTTAATCAGTGAGGCTCCCACAGGGTTCAGTTTTAATCAGTGAGACTCCCACAGAGTTCAAAGTTATTCAGTGAGACTCCAATAGGGTTCTGTGTTAATCAGTGAGACTCCCCTAGGGTTCGTTTGTTAATCAGTGAGACTCCCACAGGGTTCAGTGTTAATCAGTGAGACTCCCACAGGGTTCAGTGTTAATCAGTGAGACTCCCATAGGGTTCAGTGACAATCACTGAGACTCCCATAGGGTTCAGTGTTAATCATTGAGACTCCCATAGGGTTCAGTGTTAATCAGAGAGGCTCCCACAGGGTTCATTGACAATCAGTGAGACTCCCATAGGGTTCAGTGTTAATCAGTGAGACTCCCATAGAGTTCTTGTTAATCAGTGAGACTCCCACAGGGTTCAGTATTAATCAGTGAGCATCCCATAGGGTTCATTGTTAATCAGTGAGACTCCCACAGGGTTCAGTGTTAATCACTGAGACTCCCACAGGGTTCAGTGTTAATCAGTGAGGCTCCCACAGCATTCAGTGTTAATCAGTGAGACTCCCATAGGGTTCAGTGTTAATCAGTGAGACTCCCACAGGGTCCAGTGTTAATCAGTGAGACTCCCACAGGATTCAGTGTTAATCAGTGAGACTCCCATAGGGTTCAGTGTTAATCAGTGAGACTCCCATAGGGTTCAGTGTTAATCAGTGAAACTCCCACAGGGTTCATTGTTAATCATTGAGACTCCCATAGGGTTCAGTGTTAATCACGGAGACTCCCCTAGGGTTCGTGTGTTAATCAGTGAGACTCCCACAGGGATCAGTGTTAATCAGTGAGACTCCAATAGGGTTCAGTGACAATCACTGAGACTCCCATAGGGTTCAGTGTTAATCAGTGAGACTCCCATAGGGTTCAGTGTTAATCAGTGAGGCTCCCATTGGGTTCAGTGTTAATCAGTGAGACTCCCATAGGGTTCAGTGTTAATCAGTGAGACTCCCAAAGGGTTCAGTGTTAATCAGTGAGACTCCCATAGGGTTCAGTGTTAATCAGTGAGACTCCCCTAGGGTTCGTTTGTCAATCAGTGAGACTCCCACAGGGTTCAGTGTTAATCAGTGAGACTCCCACAGGGTTCAGTGTTAATCAGTGAGACTCCCACAGGGTTCAGTGTTAATCAGTGAGACTCCCACAGGGTTCAGTGTTAATCAATGAGACTCGCAGAGAGTTTACTGTTAATCAATGAGACTCCCACAGGGTTCATTGTTAATCAGTGAGACTCCCGTAGGGTTCAGTGTTAATCAGTGAGACTCCCATAGGGTTCAGTGTTAATCAGTGAGACTCCCATAGGGTTCAGTGTTAATCAGTGAGACTCCCACAGGGTTCAGTGTTAATCAGTGAGACACCCACAGGGTTCAGTATTAATCAGTGAGACTCCCATAGGGTTCAGTGTTAATCAGTGAGACTCTCATAGGGTTCAGTGTTAATCAGTGAGACTCCCATAGGGATCAGTGTTAATCAGTGAGACTCCAATAGGGTTCAGTGTTATTCAGTGAGACTCCCACAGGGTTCAGTGTTAATCAGTGAGACTCCCACAGGGTTCAGTGTTAATCAGTGAGACTCCCATAGGGTTCAGTGTTAATCAGTGAGACTCCCACAGGGTTCAGTGTTAATCAGTGAGACTCCCACAGGGTTCAGTATTAATCAGTGAGACTCTCATAGGGTTCAGTGTTAATCAGTGAGACTCCCACAGGGTTCAGTGTTAATCAGTGAGACTCCCACAGGGTTCAGTGTTAATCAGTTAGACTCCCACAGGGTTCAGTGTTAATCAGTGAGACTCCCACAGGTTTCAGTTTTAATCAGTGAGACTCCCGTAGGGTTCAGTGTTAATCAGTGAGACTCCGACAGGGTTCAGTGTTAATCAGTGAGACTCCCACAGGGTTCAGTTTTAATCAGTGAGACTCCCACAGCGTTCAGTATTAAGCAGTGAGCATCCCATAGGGTTCAGTGTTAATCAGTGAGACTCCCACAGGGTTCAGTGTTAATCAGTGAGACTCCCACAGGGTTCAGTGTTAATAAGTGAGACTCCCACAGCGTGCAGTGTTAATCAGTGAGACTCCCACAGGGTTCAGTGACAATCACTGAGACTCCCATAGGGTTCAGTGTTAATCAGTGAGACTCCCACAGAGTTCAAAGTTAATCAGTGAGACTCCCATAGGGTTCTGTGTTAATCAGTGAGACTCCCCTAGGGTTCGTTTGTTAATCAGTGAGACTCCCACAGGGTTCAGTGTTAATCAGTGAGAGTCCCACAGGGTTCAGTGTTAATCAGTGAGACTCCCACAGGGTTCAGTGTTAATCAGTGAGACTCCCAGAGAGTTTACTGTTAATCAGTGAGACTCCCACAGGGTTCAGTGTTAATCAGTGAGACTCCCGTAGGGTTCAGTGTTAATCAGTGAGACTCCCATAGGGTTCAGTGTTAATCAGTGAGACTCCCATAGGGTTCAGTGTTAATCAGTGAGACTCCCACAGGGTTCAGTGGTAATCAGTGAGACTCCCACAGGGTTCAGTATTAATCAGTGAGACTCCCATAGGGTTCAGTGTTAATCAGTGAGACTCTCATAGGGTTCAGTGTTAATCAGTGAGACTCCCATAGGGATCAGTGTTAATCAGTGAGACTCCAATAGGGTTCAGTGTTATTCAGTGAGACTCCCATAGGCTTCAGTGTTAATCAGTGAGACTCCCACAGGGTTCAGTGTTAATCAGTGAGACTCCCACAGGGTTCAGTGTTAATCAGTGAGACTCCCACAGGGTTCAGTGTTAATCAGTGAGACTCCCACAGGTTTCAGTTTTAATCAGTGAGACTCCCGTAGGGTTCAGTGTTAATCAGTGAGGCTCCCGTAGGGTTCAGTGTTAATCAGTGAGACTCCCATAGGGTTCAATGTTAATCAGTGAGACTCCCACAGGTTTCAGTCTTAATCAGTGAGACTCCCACAGTGTTCAGTATTAAGCAGTGAGCATCCCATAGGGTTCAGTGTTAATCAGTGAAACTCCCACAGGGTTCAGTGTTAATCAGTGAGACTCCCACAGGGTTCAGTGTTAATAAGTGAGACTCCCACAGCGTGCAGTGTTAATCAGTGAGAATCCCATAGGGTTCAGTGTTATTCAGTGAGACTCCCACAGGTTTCAGTGTTAATCAGTGAGACTCCCACAGGGTTCAGTGTTAATCAGTGAGATTCCCATAGGGTTCAGTGTTAATCAGTAAGACTCCCACAGGGTTCAGTGTTAATCAGTGAGACTCCCACAGGGTTCAGTATTAATCAGTGAGACTCCCAATGGGTTCAGTGTTAATCAGTGAGACTCTCATAGGGTTCAGTGTTAATCAGTGAGACTCCCATAGGGATCAGTGTTAATCAGTGAGACTCCCATAGGGTTCAGTGTTATTCAGTGAGACTCCCATAGGCTTCAGTGTTAATCAGTGAGACTCCCACAGGGTTCAGTGTTAATCAGTGAGACTCCCACAGGGTTCAGTGTTAATCAGTGAGACTCCCACAGGGTTCAGTGTTAATCAGTGAGACTCCCACAGGGTTCAGTGTTAATCAGTTAGACTCCCACAGGGTTCAGTGTTAATCAGTGAGACTCCCACAGGTTTCAGTTTTAATCAGTGAGACTCCCGTAGGGTTCAGTGTTAATCAGTGAGACTCCCATAGGGTTCAATGTTAATCAGTGAGACTCCCACAGGGTTCAGTTTTAATCAGTGAGACTCCCACAGCGTTCAGTATTAAGCAGTGAGCATCCCATAGGGTTCAGTGTTAATCAGTGAGACTCCCACAGGGTTCAGTGTTAATCAGTGAGACTCCCACAGGGTTCAGTGTTAATAAGTGAGACTCCCACAGCGTGCAGTGTTAATCAGTGAGACTCCCACAGGGTTCAGTGACAATCACTGAGACTCCCATAGGGTTCAGTGTTAATCAGTGAGACTCCCATAGGGTTCATTGTTAATCAGTGAGGCTCCCACAGGGTTCAGTTTTAATCAGTGAGGCTCCCACAGGGTTCAGTTTTAATCAGTGAGACTCCCACAGAGTTCAAAGTTAATCAGTGAGATTCCCATAGGGTTATGTGTTAATCAGTGAGACTCCCCTAGGGTTCGTTTGTTAATCAGTGAGACTCCCACAGGGTTCAGTGTTAATCAGTGAGACTCCCACAGGGTTCAGTGTTAATCAGTGAGACTCCCACAGGGTTCAGTGTTAATCAGTGAGACTCCCAGAGAGTTTACTGTTAATCAGTGAGACTCCCACAGGGTTCAGTGTTAATCAGTGAGACTCCCGTAGGGTTCAGTGTTAATCAGTGAGACTCCCATAGGGTTCAGTGTTAATCAGTGAGACTCCCATAGGGTTCAGTGTTAATCAGTGAGAATCCCATAGGGTTCAGTGTTAATCAGTGAGACTCCCATAGGGTTCAGTGTTAATCAGTGAGACTCCCATAGGGATCAGTGTTAATCAGTGAGACTCCAATAGGGTTCAGTGTTATTCAGTGAGACTCCCATAGGCGTCAGTGTTAATCAGTGAGACTCCCACAGGGTTCAGTGTTAATCAGTGAGACTCCCACAGGGTTCAGTGTTAATCAGTGAGACTCCCACAGGGTTCAGTGTTAATCTGTGAGACTCCCACAGGTTTCAGTTTTAATCAGTGAGACTCCCGTAGGGTTCAGTGTTAATCAGTGAGACTCCCGTAGGGTTCAGTGTTAATCAGTGAGACTCCCATAGGGTTCAATCTTAATCAGTGAGACTCCCACAGGGTTCAGTGTTAATCAGTTAGACTCCCACAGCGTTCAGTATTAAGCAGTGAGCATCCCATAGGGTTCAGTGTTAATCAGTGAGACTCCCACAGGGTTCAGTGTTAATCAGTGAGACTCCCGTAGGGTTCAGTGTTAATCAGTGAGACTCCCATAGGGTTCAGTGTTAATCAGTGAGACTCCCATAGGGTTCAGTGTTAATCAGTGAGACTCCCACAGGGTTCAGTGTTAATCAGTGAGACTCCAATAGGGTTCAGTGTTATTCAGTGAGACTCCCATAGGCTTCAGTGTTAATCAGTGAGACTCCCATAGGGATCAGTGTTAATCAGTGAGACTCCAATAGGGTTCAGTGTTATTCAGTGAGACTCCCATAGGCTTCAGTGTTAATCAGTGAGACTCCCACAGGATTCAGTGTTAATCAGTGAGACTCCCACAGGTTTCAGTTTTAATCAGTGAGACTCCCGTAGGGTTCAGTGTTAATCAGTGAGACTCCCGTAGGGTTCAGTGTTAATCAGTGAGACTCCCATAGGGTTCAATGTTAATCAGTGAGACTCTCATAGGGTTCAGTGTTAATCAGTGAGACTCCCATAGGGATCAGTGTTAATCAGTGAGACTCCAATAGGGTTCAGTGTTAATCAGTGAGACTCCCACAGGGTTCAGTGTTAATCAGTGAGACTCCCACAGGATTCAGTGTTAATCAGTGAGACTCCCACAGGTTTCAGTTTTAATCAGTGAGACTCCCGTAGGGTTCAGTGTTAATCAGTGAGACTCCCGTAGGGTTCAGTGTTAATCAGTGAGACTCCCATAGGGTTCAATGTTAATCAGTGAGACTCTCATAGGGTTCAGTGTTAATCAGTGAGACTCCCATAGGGATCAGTGTTAATCAGTGAGACTCCAATAGGGTTCAGTGTTATTCAGTGAGACTCCCATAGGCTTCAGTGTTAATCAGTGAGACTCCCACAGGGTTCAGTGTTAATCAGTGAGACTCCCACAGGGTTCAGTGTTAATCAGTGAGACTCCCACAGGGTTCAGTGTTAATCAGTGAGACTCCCACAGGTTTCAGTTTTAATCAGTGAGACTCCCGTAGGGTTCAGTGTTAATCAGTGAGACTCCCGTAGGGTTCAGTGTTAATCAGTGAGACTCCCATAGGGTTCAATGTTAATCAGTGAGACTCCCACAGGGTTCAGTGTTAATCAGTGAGACTCCCACAGCGTTCAGTTTTAAGCAGTGAGCATCCCATAGGGTTCAGTGTTAATCAGTGAAACTCCCACAGGGTTCAGTGTTAATCAGTGAGACTCCCACAGGGTTCAGTGTTAATAAGTGAGACTCCCACAGCGTGCAGTGTTAATCAGTGAGAATCCCATAGGGTTCAGTGTTATTCAGTGAGACTCCCACAGGTTTCAGTGTTAATCAGTGAGACTCCCACAGGGTTCAGTGTTAATCAGTGAGATTCCCATAGGGTTCAGTGTTAATCAGTAAGACTCCCACAGGGTTCAGTGTTAATCAGTGAGACTCCCACAGGGTTCAATATTAATCAGTGAGACTCCCAATGGGTTCAGTGTTAATCAGTGAGACTCTCATAGGGTTCAGTGTTAATCAGTGAGACTCCCATAGGGATCAGTGTTAATCAGTGAGACTCCCATAGGGTTCAGTGTTATTCAGTGAGACTCCCATAGGCTTCAGTGTTAATCAGTGAAACTCCCACAGGGTTCAGTGTTAATCAGTGAGACTCCCACAGGGTTCAGTGTTAATCAGTGAGACTCCCACAGGGTTCAGTGTTAATCAGTGAGACTCCCACAGGGTTCAGTGTTAATCAGTTAGACTCCCACAGGGTTCAGTGTTAATAAGTGAGACTCCCACAGCGTGCAGTGTTAATCAGTGAGACTCCCACAGGGTTCAGTGACAATCACTGAGACTCCCATAGGGTTCAGTGTTAATCAGTGAGACTCCCATAGGGTTCATTGTTAATCAGTGAGGCTCACACAGGGTTCAGTTTTAATCAGTGAGGCTCCCACAGGGTTCAGTTTTAATCAGTGAGACTCCCACAGAGTTCAAAGTTAATCAGTGAGACTCCCATAGGGTTCTGTGTTAATCAGTGAGACTCCCCTAGGGTTCGTTTGTTAATCAGTGAGACTCCCACAGGGTTCAGTGTTAATCAGTGAGACTCCCACAGGGTTCAGTGTTAATCAGTGAGACTCCCACAGGGTTCAGTGTTAATCAGTGAGACTCCCAGAGAGTTTACTGTTAATCAGTGAGACTCCCACAGGGTTCAGTGTTAATCAGTGAGACTCCCGTAGGGTTCAGTGTTAATCAGTGAGACTCCCATAGGGTTCAGTGTTAATCAGTGAGACTCCCATAGGGTTCAGTGTTAATCAGTGAGAATCCCATAGGGTTCAGTGTTATTCAGTGAGACTCCCACAGGTTTCATTGTTAATCAGTGAGACTCCCACAGGGTTCAGTGTTAATCAGTGATACTCCCATAGGGTTCAGTGTTAATCAGTGAGACTCCCACAGGGTTCAGTGTTAATCAGTGAGACTCGCACAGGGTTCAGTATTAATCAGTGAGACTCCCATAGGGTTCAGTGTTAATCAGTGAGACTCTCATAGGGTTCAGTGTTAATCAGTGAGACTCCCATAGGGATCAGTGTTAATCAGTGAGACTCCAATAGGGTTCAGTGTTATTCAGTGAGACTCCCATAGGCGTCAGTGTTAATCAGTGAGACTCCCACAGGGTTCAGTGTTAATCAGTGAGACTCCCACAGGGTTCAGTGTTAATCAGTGAGACTCCCACAGGGTTCAGTGTTAATCTGTGAGACTCCCACAGGTTTCAGTTTTAATCAGTGAGACTCCCGTAGGGTTCAGTGTTAATCAGTGAGACTCCCGTAGGGTTCAGTGTTAATCAGTGAGACTCCCATAGATTTCAATCTTAATCAGTGAGACTCCCACAGGGTTCAGTGTTAATCAGTGAGACTCCCACAGCGTTCAGTATTAAGCAGTGAGCATCCCATAGGGTTCAGTGTTAATCAGTGAGACTCCCACAGGGTTCAGTGTTAATCAGTGAGACTCCCACAGGGTTCACTGTTAATAAGTGAGACTCCCACAGCGTGCAGTGTTAATCAGTGAGACTCCCACAGGGTTCAGTGACAATCACTGAGACTCCCATAGGGTTCAGTGTTAATCAGTGAGACTCCCATAGGGTTCATTGTTAATCAGTGAGGCTCCCACAGGGTTCAGTTTTAATCAGTGAGACTCCCACAGAGTTCAAAGTTAATCAGTGAGACTCCCATAGGGTTCTGTGTTAATCAGTGAGACTCCCCTAGGGTTCGTTTGTTAATCAGTGAGACTCCCACAGGGTTCAGTGTTAATCAGTGAGACTCCCATAGGGTTCAGTGTTAATCAGTGAGACTCCCACAGGGTTCAGTGTTAATCAGTGAGACTCCCACAGGGTTCAGTGTTAATCAGTGAGACTCCCATAGGGTTCAGTGACAATCACTGAGACTCCCATAGGGTTCAGTGTTAATCATTGAGACTCCCATAGGGTTCAGTGTTAATCAGAGAGGCTCCCACAGGGTTCATTGACAATCAGTGAGACTCCCATAGGGTTCAGTGTTAATAAGTGAGACTCCCATAGAGTTCTTGTTAATCAGTGAGACTCCCACAGGGTTCAGTATTAATCAGTGAGCATCCCATAGGGTTCATTGTTAATCAGTGAGACTCCCACAGGGTTCAGTGTTAATCACTGAGACTCCCACAGGGTTCAGTGTTAATCAGTGAGACTCCCACAGCGTTCAGTGTTAATCAGTGAGACTCCCATAGGGTTCAGTGTTAATCAGTGAGACTCCCACAGGGTCCAGTGTTAATCAGTGAGACTCCCACAGGATTCAGTGTTAATCAGTGAGACTCCCATAGGGCTCAGTGTTAATCAGTGAGACTCCCATAGGGTTCAGTGTTAATCAGTGAAACTCCCACAGGGTTCATTGTTAATCATTGAGACTCCCATAGGGTTCAGTGTTAATCACTGAGACTCCCCTAGGGTTCGTGTGTTAATCAGTGAGACTCCCACAGGGTTCAGTGTTAATCAGTGAGACTCCAATAGGGTTCAGTGACAATCACTGAGACTCCCATAGGGTTCAGTGTTAATCAGTGAGACTCCCATAGGGTTCAGTGTTAATCAGTGAGGCTCCCATAGGGTTCAGTGTTAATCAGTGAGACTCCCATAGGGTTCAGTGTTAATCAGTGAGACTCCCGTAGGGTTCAGTATTAATCAGTGAGACTCCCATAGGGTTCAATCTTAATCAGTGAGACTCCCACAGGGTTCAGTGTTAATCAGTGAGACTCCCACAGCGTTCAGTATTAAGCAGTGAGCATCCCATAGGGTTCAGTGTTAATCAGTGAGACTCCCACAGGGTTCAGTGTTAATCAGTGAGACTCCCACAGGGTTCAGTGTTAATAAGTGAGACTCCCACAGCGTGCAGTGTTAATCAGTGAGACTCCCACAGGGTTCAGTGACAATCACTGAGACTCCCATAGGGTTCAGTGTTAATCAGTGAGACTCCCATAGGGTTCATTGTTAATCAGTGAGGCTCCCACAGGGTTCAGTTTTAATCAGTGAGACTCCCACAGAGTTCAAAGTTAATCAGTGAGACTCCCATAGGGTTCTGTGTTAATCAGTGAGACTCCCCTAGGGTTCGTTTGTTAATCAGTGAGACTCCCACAGGGTTCAGTGTTAATCAGTGAGACTCCCATAGGGTTCAGTGTTAATCAGTGAGACTCCCACAGGGTTCAGTGTTAATCAGTGAGACTCCCACAGGGTTCAGTGTTAATCAGTGAGACTCCCATAGGGTTCAGTGACAATCACTGAGACTCCCATAGGGTTCAGTGTTAATCATTGAGCCTCCCATAGGGTTCAGTGTTAATCAGAGAGGCTCCCACAGGGTTCATTGACAATCAGTGAGACTCCCATAGGGTTCAGTGTTAATCAGTGAGACTCCCATAGAGTTCTTGTTAATCAGTGAGACTCCCACAGGGTTCAGTATTAATCAGTGAGCATCCCATAGGGTTCATTGTTAATCAGTGAGACTCCCACAGGGTTCAGTGTTAATCACTGAGACTCCCACAGGGTTCAGTGTTAATCAGTGAGACTCCCACAGCTTTCAGTGTTAATCAGTGAGACTCCCATAGGGTTCAGTGTTAATCAGTGAGACTCCCACAGGGTCCAGTGTTAATCAGTGAGACTCCCACAGGATTCAGTGTTAATCAGTGAGACTCCCATAGGGTTCAGTGTTAATCAGTGAGACTCCCATAGGGTTCAGTGTTAATCAGTGAAACTCCCACAGGGTTAATTGTTAATCATTGAGACTCCCATAGGGTTCAGTGTTAATCACTGAGACTCCCCTAGGGTTCGTGTGTTAATCAGTGAGACTCCCACAGGGTTCAGTGTTAATCAGTGAGACTCCAATAGGGTTCAGTGACAATCACTGAGACTCCCATAGGGTTCAGTGTTAATCAGTGAGACTCCCATAGGGTTCAGTGTTAATCAGTGAGGCTCCCATAGGGTTCAGTGTTAATCAGTGAGACTCCCATAGGGTTCAGTGTTAATCAGTGAGACTCCCAAAGGGTTCAGTGTTAATCAGTGAGACTCCCATAGGGTTCAGTGTTAATCAGTGAGACTCCCCTAGGGTTCGTTTGTCAATCAGTGAGACACCCACAGGGTTCAGTGTTAATCAGTGAGACTCCCACAGGGTTCAGTGTTAATCAGTGAGACTCCCACATGGTTCAGTGTTAATCAGTGAGACTCCCACACGGTTCAGTGTTAATCAGTGAGACTCCCACAGGGTTCAGTGTTAATCAGTGAGACTCCCACAGGGTTCAGTGTTAATCAGTGAGACTCCCATAGGGTTCAGTGACAATCACTGAGACTCCCATAGGGCTCATTGTTAATCAGTGAGACTCCCACAGGGTTCAGTGTTAATCAGTGAGGCTCCTACAGGGTTCAGTGACATTCACTGAGACTCGCATAAGGTTCAGTGTTAATCAGTGAGACTCCCATAGGGTTCAGTGTTAATCAGTGAGACTCCCATAGTGTTCAGTGTTAATCAGTGAGACTCCCATAGGGTTCAGTGTTAATCAGTGAGACTCCCATAGGCTTCAGTGTTAATCAGTGAGAATCCCATAGGGTTCAGTGTTATTCAGTGAGACTCCCACAGGTTTCAGTGTTAATCAGTGAGACTCCCACAGGGTTCAGTGTTAATCAGTGAGACTCCCATAGGGTTCAGTGTTAATCAGTGAGACTCCCACAGGGTTCAGTGTTAATCAGTGAGACTCCCACAGGGTTCAGTATTAATCAGTGAGACTCCCATAGGGTTCAGTGTTAATCAGTGAGACTCTCATAGGGTTCAGTGTTTATCAGTGAGACTCCCATAGGGATCAGTGTTAATCAGTGAGACTCCCATAGGGTTCAGTGTTATTCAGTGAGACTCCCATAGGCTTCAGTGTTAATCAGTGAGAATCCCATAGGGTTCAGTGTTATTCAGTGAGACTCCCACAGGTTTCAGTGTTAATCAGTGAGACTCCCACAGGGTTCAGTGTTAATCAGTGAGACTCCCATAGGGTTCAGTGTTAATCAGTGAGACTCCCACAGGGTTCAGTGTTAATCAGTGAGACTCCCACAGGGTTCAGTATTAATCAGTGAGACTCCCATAGGGTTCAGTGTTAATCAGTGAGACTCTCATAGGGTTCAGTGTTTATCAGTGAGACTCCCATAGGGATCAGTGTTAATCAGTGAGACTCCCATAGGGTTCAGTGTTATTCAGTGAGACTCCCATAGGCTTCAGTGTTAATCAGTGAGACTCCCACAGGGTTCAGTGTTAATCAGTGAGACTTCCACAGGGTTCAGTGTTAATCAGTGAGACTCCCACAGGGTTCAGTGTTAATCAGTGAGACTCCCACAGGGTTCAGTGTTAATCAGTGAGACTCCCACAGGGTTCAGTGTTAATCAGTGAGACTCCCACAGGTTTCAGTTTTAATCAGTGAAACTCCCGTAGGGTTCAGTGTTTATCAGTGAGACTCCCACATGGTTCAGTGTTAATCAGTGAGACTCCCATAGGGTTCAGTGTTAATCAGTGAGACTCCCACAGGGTTCAGTGTTAATCAGTGAGACTCCCACAGGGTTCAGTGTTAATCAGTGAGACTCCCATAGGGTTCAGTGACAATCACTGAGACTCCCGTAGGGTTCAGTGTTAATCAGTGAGACTCCCACAGGGTTCAGTATTAATCAGTGAGCATCCCATAGGGTTCATTGTTAATCAGTGAGACTCCCACAGGGTTCAGTGTTAATCACTGAGACTCCCACAGGGTTCAGTGTTAATCAGTGAGACTCCCACAGCGTTCAGTGTTAATCAGTGAGACTCCCATAGGGTTCAGTGTTAATCAGTGAGACTCCCACAGGGTCCAGTGTTAATCAGTGAGACTCCCACAGGATTCAGTGTTAATCAGTGAGACTCCCATAGGGTTCAGTGTTAATCAGTGAGACTCCCATAGGGTTCAGTGTTAATCAGTGAAACTCCCACAGGGTTAATTGTTAATCATTGAGACTCCCATAGGGTTCAGTGTTAATCACTGAGACTCCCCTAGGGTTCGTGTGTTAATCAGTGAGACTCCCACAGGGTTCAGTGTTAATCAGTGAGACTCCAATAGGGTTCAGTGACAATCACTGAGACTCCCATAGGGTTCAGTGTTAATCAGTGAGACTCCCATAGGGTTCAGTGTTAATCAGTGAGGCTCCCATAGGGTTCAGTGTTAATCAGTGAGACTCCCATAGGGTTCAGTGTTAATCAGTGAGACTCCCAAAGGGTTCAGTGTTAATCAGTGAGACTCCCATAGGGTTCAGTGTTAATCAGTGAGACTCCCCTAGGGTTCGTTTGTCAATCAGTGAGACACCCACAGGGTTCAGTGTTAATCAGTGAGACTCCCACAGGGTTCAGTGTTAATCAGTGAGACTCCCACATGGTTCAGTGTTAATCAGTGAGACTCCCACACGGTTCAGTGTTAATCAGTGAGACTCCCACAGGGTTCAGTGTTAATCAGTGAGACTCCCACAGGGTTCAGTGTTAATCAGTGAGACTCCCATAGGGTTCAGTGACAATCACTGAGAATCCCATAGGGCTCATTGTTAATCAGTGAGACTCCCACAGGGTTCAGTGTTAATCAGTGAGGCTCCTACAGGGTTCAGTGACATTCACTGAGACTCGCATAAGGTTCAGTGTTAATCAGTGAGACTCCCATAGGGTTCAGTGTTAATCAGTGAGACTCCCATAGGGTTCAGTGTTAATCAGTGAGACTCCCATAGGGTTCAGTGTTAATCAGTGAGACTCCCACAGGGTTCAGTATTAATCAGTGAGACTCCCATAGGGTTCAGTGTTAATCAGTGAGACTCCCACATGGTTCAGTGTTAATCAGTGAGACTCCCACAGGGTTCAGTATTAATCAGTGAGACTCCCATAGGGTTCAGTGTTAATCAGTGAGACTCTCATAGGGTTCAGTGTTAATCAGTGAGACTCCCATAGGGATCAGTGTTAATCAGTGAGACTCCCATAGGGTTCAGTGTTATTCAGTGAGACTCCCATAGGCTTCAGTGTTAATCAGTGAGACTCCCACAGGGTTCAGTGTTAATCAGTGAGACTTCCACACGGTTCAGTGTTAATCAGTGAGACTCCCACAGGGTTCAGTGTTAATCAGTGAGACTCCCACAGGGTTCAGTGTTAATCAGTGAGACTCCCACAGGGTTCAGTGTTAATCAGTGAGACTCCCACAGGTTTCAGTTTTAATCAGTGAAACTCCCGTAGGGTTCAGTGTTAATCAGTGAGACTCCCACATGGTTCAGTGTTAATCAGTGAGACTCCCATAGGGTTCAGTGTTAATCAGTGAGACTCCCACAGGGTTCAGTGTTAATCAGTGAGACTCCCACAGGGTTCAGTGTTAATTAGTGAGACTCCCATAGGGTTCAGTGACAATCACTGAGACTCCCATAGGGTTCAGTGTTAATCATTGAGACTCCCATAGGGTTCAGTGTTAATCAGAGAGGCTCCCACAGGGTTCAGTGACAATCAGTGAGACTCCCATAGGGTTCAGTGTTAATCAGTGAGACTCCCATAGAGTTCTTGTTAATCAGTGAGTCTCCCACAGGGTTCAGTATTAATCAGTGAGCATCCCATAGGGTTCATTGTTAATCAGTGAGACTCCCACAGGGTTCAGTGTTAATCACTGAGACTCCCACAGGGTTCAGTGTTAATCAGTGAGACTCCCACAGCGTTCAGTGTTAATCAGTGAGACTCCCATAGGGTTCAGTGTTAATCAGTGAGACTCCCACAGGGTTCAGTGTTAATCAGTGAGACTCCCACAGGGTTCAGTGTTAATAAGTGAGACTCCCACAGCGTGCAGTGTTAATCAGTGAGACTCCCACAGGGTTCAGTGACAATCACTGAGACTCCCATAGGGTTCAGTGTTAATCAGTGAGACTCCCATAGGGTTCATTGTTAATCAGTGAGGCTCCCACAGGGTTCAGTTTTAATCAGTGAGACTCCCACAGAGTTCAAAGTTAATCAGTGAGACTCCCATAGGGTTCTGTGTTAATCAGTGAGACTGCCCTAGGGTTCTTTTGTTAATCAGTGAGACTCCCACAGGGTTCAGTGTTAATCAGTGAGACTCCCACAGGGTTCAGTGTTAATCAGTGAGACTCCCACAGGGTTCAGTGTTAATCAGTGAGACTCCCAGAGAGTTTACTGTTAATCAGTGAGACTCCCACAGGGTTCAGTGTTAATCAGTGAGACTCCCGTAGGGTTCAGTGTTAATCAGTGAGACTCCCATAGGGTTCAGTGTTAATCAGTGAGATTCCCATAGGGTTCAGTGTTAATCAGTGAGAATCCCATAGGGTTCAGTGTTATTCAGTGAGACTCCCACAGGTTTCAGTGTTAATCAGTGAGACTCCCACAGGGTTCAGTGTTAATCAGTGAGACTCCCATAGGGTTCAGTGTTAATCAGTGAGACTCCCACAGGGTTCAGTGTTAATCAGTGAGACTCCCACAGGGTTCAGTATTAATCAGTGAGACTCCCATAGGGTTCAGTGTTAATCAGTGAGACTCTCATAGGGTTCAGTGTTAATCAGTGAGACTCCCATAGGGATCAGTGTTAATCAGTGAGACTCCAATAGGGTTCAGTGTTATTCAGTGAGACTCCCATAGGCTTCAGTGTTAATCAGTGAGACTCCCACAGGGTTCAGTGTTAATCAGTGAGACTCCCACAGGGTTCAGTGTTAATCAGTGAGACTCCCACAGGTTTCAGTTTTAATCAGTGAGACTCCCGTAGGGTTCAGTGTTAATCAGTGAGACTCCCGTAGGGTTCAGTGTTAATCAGTGAGACTCCCATAGGGTTCAATCTTAATCAGTGAGACTCCCATAGGGTTCAGTGTTAATCAGTGAGACTCCCACAGGGTTCAGTGTTAATCAGTGAGACTCCCACAGGGTTCAGTATTAATCAGTGAGACTCCCATAGGGTTCAGTGTTAATCAGTGAGACTCTCATAGGGTTCAGTGTTAATCAGTGAGACTCCCATAGGGATCAGTGTTAATCAGTGAGACTCCAATAGGGTTCAGTGTTATTCAGTGAGACTCCCATAGGCTTCAGTGTTAATCAGTGAGACTCCCACAGGGTTCAGTGTTAATCAGTGAGACTCCCACAGGGTTCAGTGTTAATCAGTGAGACTCCCACAGGTTTCAGTTTTAATCAGTGAGACTCCCGTAGGGTTCAGTGTTAATCAGTGAGACTCCCGTAGGGTTCAGTGTTAATCAGTGAGACTCCCATAGGGTTCAATCTTAATCAGTGAGACTCCCACAGGGTTCAGTGTTAATCAGTGAGACTCCCACAGGGTTCAGTGTTAATCAGTGAGACTCCCACAGGGTTCAGTGTTAATAAGTGAGACTCCCACAGCGTGCAGTGTTAATCAGTGAGACTCCCACAGGGTTCAGTGACAATCACTGAGACTCCCATAGGGTTCAGTGTTAATCAGTGAGACTCCCATAGGGTTCATTGTTAATCAGTGAGGCTCCCACAGGGTTCAGTTTTAATCAGTGAGACTCCCACAGAGTTTAAAGTTAATCAGTGAGACTCCCATAGGGTTCTGTGTTAATCAGTGAGACTCCCCTAGGGTTCGTTTGTTAATCAGTGAGACTCCCACAGGGTTCAGTGTTAATCAGTGAGACTCCCATAGGGTTCAGTGTTAATCAGTGAGACTCCCACAGGGTTCAGTGTTAATCAGTGAGACTCCCACAGGGTTCAGTGTTAATCAGTGAGACTCCCATAAGGTTCAGTGACAATCACTGAGACTCCCATAGGGTTCAGTGTTAATCATTGAGACTCCCATAGGGTTCAGTGTTAATCAGAGAGGCTCCCACAGGGTTCAGTGACAATCAGTGAGACTCCCATAGGGTTCAGTGTTAATCAGTGAGAATCCCATAGAGTTCTTGTTAATCAGTGAGACTCCCACAGGGTTCAGTATTAATCAGTGAGCATCCCATAGGGTTCATTGTTAATCAGTGAGACTCCCACAGGGTTCAGTGTTAATCACTGAGACTCCCACAGGGTTCAGTGTTAATCAGTGAGACTCCCACAGCGTTCAGTGTTAATCAGTGAGACTCCCATAGGGTTCAGTGTTAATCAGTGAGACTCCCACAGGGTCCAGTGTTAATCAGTGAGACTCCCACAGGATTCAGTGTTAATCAGTGAGACTCCCATAGGGTTCAGTGTTAAACAGTGAGACTCCCATAGGGTTCAGTGTTAATCAGTGAGACTCCCACAGGGTTCATTGTTAATCATTGAGACTCCCATAGGGTTCAGTGTTAATCACTGAGACTCCCCTAGGGTTCGTGTGTTAATCAGTGAGACTCCCACAGGGTTCAGTGTTAATCAGTGAGACTCCAATAGGGTTCGGTGACAATCACTGAGACTCCCATAGGGTTCAGTGTTAATCAGTGAGACTCCCATAGGGTTCAGTGTTAATCAGTGAGGCTCCCATAGGGTTCAGTGTTAATCAGTGAGACTCCCATAGGGTTCAGTGTTAATCAGTGAGACTCCCAAAGGGTTCAGTGTTAATCAGTGAGACACCCATAGGGTTCAGTGTTAATCAGTGAGACTCCCCTAGGGTTCGTTTGTCAATCAGTGAGACACCCACAGGGATCAGTGTTAATCAGTGAGACTCCCACAGGGTTCAGTGTTAATCAGTGAGACTCCAACAGGGTTCAGTGTTAATCAGTGAGACTCCCATAGGGTTCAGTGTTAATCAGTGAGGCTCCCATAGGGTTCAGTGTTAATCAGTGAGACTCCCATAGGGTTCAGTGTTAATCAGTGAGACTCCCAAAGGGTTCAGTGTTAATCAGTGAGACTCCCATAGGGTTTAGTGTTAATCAATGAGACTCCCTTAGGGTTCGTTTGTCAATCAGTGAGACACCCACAGGGTTCAGTGTTAATCAGTGAGACTCCCACAGGGTTCAGTGTTAATCAGTGAGACTCCCACAGGGTTCAGTGTTAATCAGTGAGACTCCCACAGGGTTCAGTGTTAATCAGTGAGACTCCCACAGGGTTCAGTGTTAATCAGTGAGACTCCACAGGGTTCAGTGTTTAATCAGTGAGACTCCCATAGGGTTCAGTGACAATCACTGAGACTCCCATAGGGTTCAGTGTTAATAAGTGAGACTCCCACAGGGTTCCGTGTTAATCAGTGAGGCTCCTACAGGGTTCAGTGACATTCACTGAGACTCGCATAAGGTTCAGTGTTAATCAGTGAGACTCCCATAGGGTTCAGTGTTAATCAGTGAGACTCCCATAGGGTTCAGTGTTAATCAGTGAGACTCCCATAGGCTTCAGTGTTAATCAGTGAGAATCCCATAGGGTTCAGTGTTATTCAGTGAGACTCCCACAGGTTTCAGTGTTAATCAGTGAGACTCCCACAGGGTTCAGTGTTAATCAGTGAGACTCCCATAGGGTTCAGTGTTAATCAGTGAGACTCCCACAGGGTTCAGTGTTAATCAGTGAGACTCCCACAGGGTTCAGTGTTAATCAGTGAGACTCCCACAGGGTTCAGTGTTAATCAGTGAGACTCCCACAGGGTTCAGTGTTAATCAGTGAGACTCCCACAGGGTTCAGTGTTTAATCAGTGAGACTCCCATAGGGTTCAGTGACAATCACTGAGACTCCCACAGGGTTCCGTGTTAATCAGTGAGGCTCCTACAGGGTTCAGTGACATTCACTGAGACTCGCATAAGGTTCAGTGTTAATCAGTGAGACTCCCATAGGGTTCAGTGTTAATCAGTGAGACTCCCATAGGGTTCAGTGTTAATCAGTGAGACTCCCATAGGCTTCAGTGTTAATCAGTGAGAATCCCATAGGGTTCAGTGTTATTCAGTGAGACTCCCACAGGTTTCAGTGTTAATCAGTGAGACTCCCACAGGGTTCAGTGTTAATCAGTGAGACTCCCACAGGGTTCAGTGTTAATCAGTGAGACTCCCACAGGGTTCAGTGTTAATCAGTGAGACTCCCAAAGGGTTCAGTATTAATCAGTGAGACTCCCATAGGGTTCAGTGTTAATCAGTGAGACTCCCACAGGGTTCAGTGTTAATCAGTGAGACTCCCACAGGTTTCAGTTTTAATCAGTGAGACTCACGTAGGGTTCAGTGTTAATCAGTGAGACTCCCATAGGGTTCAATGTTAATCAGTGAGACTCCCACAGGGTTCAGTGTTAATCAGTGAGACTCCCACAGCGTTCAGTATTAAGCAATGAGCATCCCATAGGGTTCAGTGTTAATCAGTTAGACTCCCACAGGGTTCAGTGTTAATCAGTGAGACTCCCACAGGGTTCAGTGTTAATCAGTGAGACTCCCACAGGTTTCAGTGTTAATCAGTGAGACTCCCACAGGGCTCAGTGTTAATAAGTGAGACTCCCACAGCGTGCAGTCTTAATCAGTGAGACTCCCACAGGGTTCAGTGACAATCACTGAGACTCCCATAGGGTTCAGTGTTAATCAGTGAGACTCCCATAGGGTTCATTGTTAATCAGTGAGGCTCTCACAAGGTTCAGTTTTAATCAGTGAGACTCCCACAGAGTTCAAATTAATCAGTGAGACTCCCATATGGTTCTGTGTTAATCAGTGAGACTCCACTAGGGTTCGTTTGTTAATCAGTGAGACTCCCACAGGGTTCAGTGTTAATCAGTGAGACTCCCATAGGGTTCAGTGTTAATCAGTGAGACTCCCACAGGGTTCAGTGTTAATCAGTGAGACTCCCACAGGGTTCAGTGTTAATCAGTGAGACTCCCATAGGGTTCAGTGACAATCACTGAAACTCCCATAGGGTTCAGTGTTAATCATTGAGACTCCCATAGGGTTCAGTGTTAATCAGAGAGGCTCCCACAGGGTTCAGTGACAATCAGTGAGACTCCCATAGGGTTCAGTGTTAATCAGTGAGACTCCAATAGAGTTCTTGTTAATCAGTGAGACTCCCACAGGGTTCAGTATTAATCAGTGAGCATCCCATAGGGTTCATTGTTAATCACTGAGACTTCCACACGGTTCAGTGTTAATCAGTGAGACTCCCACAGCGTTCAGTGTTAATCAGTGAGACTCCCATAGGGTTCAGTGTTAATCAGTGAGACTCCCACAGGGTCCAGTGTTAATCAGTGAGACTCCCACAGGGTTCAGTGTTAATCAGTGAGACTCCCATAGGGTTCAGTGTTAATCAGTGAGACTCCCACAGGGTTCAGTGTTAATCAGTGAGACTCCCACAGCGTGCAGTCTTAATCAGTGAGACTCCCACAGGGTTCAGTGACAATCACTGAGACTCTCATAGGGTTCAGTGTTAATCAGTGAGACTCCCATAGGGATCAGTGTTAATCAGTGAGACTCCCATAGGGTTCAGTGTTATTCAGTGAGACTCCCATAGGCTTCAGTGTTAATCAGTGAGACTGCCACAGGGTTCAGTGTTAATCAGTGAGACTCCCACAGGGTTCAGTGTTAATCAGTGAGACTCCCACAGGGTTCAGTGTTAATCAGTGAGACTCCCACAGGGTTCAGTGTTAATCAGTGAGACTCCCACAGGGTTCAGTGTTAATCAGTGAGACTCCCACAGGTTTCAGTTTTAATCAGTGAGACTCCCGTAGGGTTCAGTGTTAATCAGTGAGACTCCCATAGGGTTCAATGTTAATCAGTGAGACTCCCACAGGGTTCAGTGTTAATCAGTGAGACTCCCACAGCGTTCAGTATTAAGCAGTGAGCATCCCATAGGGTTCAGTGTTAATCAGTGAGACTCCCACAGGGTTCAGTGTTAATCAGTGAGACTCCCACAGGGTTCAGTGTTAATAAGTGAGACTCCCACAGCGTGCAGTGTTAATCAGTGAGACTCCCACAGGGTTCAGTGACAATCACTGAGACTCCCATAGGGTTCAGTGTTAATCAGTGAGACTCCCATAGGGTTCATTGTTAATCAGTGAGGCTCCCACAGGGTTCAAAGTTAATCAGTGAGACTCCCATAGGGTTCTGTGTTAATCAGTGAGACTCCCCTAGGGTTCGTTTGTTAATCAGTGAGACTCCCACAGGGTGCAGTGTTAATCAGAGAGACTCCCATAGGGATCAGTGTTAATCAGTGAGACTCCCACAGGGTTCAGTGTTAATCAGTGAGACTCCCACAGGGTTCAGTGTTAATCATTGAGACTCCCATAGGGTTCAGTGTTAATCAGAGAGGCTCCCACAGGGTTCAGTGACAATCAGTGAGACTCCCATAGGGTTCAGTGTTAATCAGTGAGACTCCCATAGAGTTCTTGTTAATCAGTGAGACTCCCACAGGGTTCAGTATTAATCAGTGAGCATCCCATAGGGTTCATAGTTAATCAGTGAGACTCCCACAGGGTTCAGTGTTAATCACTGAGACTCCCACAGGGTTCAGTGTTAATCAGTGAGACTCCCACAGCGTTCAGTGTTAATCAGTGAGACTCCCATAGGGTTCAGTGTTAATCAGTGAGACTCCCATAGGGTTCAGTGTTAATCAGTGAGATTCCCACAGGGTTCATTGTTAATCATTGAGACTCCCATAGGGTTCAGTGTTAATCACTGAGACTCCCCTAGGGTTCGTGTGTTAATCAGTGAGACTCCCACAGGGTTCAGTGTTAATCAGTGAGACTCCAATAGGGTTCAGTGACAATCACTGAGACTCCCATAGGGTTCAGTGTTAATCAGTGAGACTCCCATAGGGTTCAGTGTTAATCAGTGAGGCTCCCATAGGGTTCAGTGTTAATCAGTGAGACTCCCATAGGGTTCAGTGTTAATCAGTGAGACTCCCAAAGGGTTCAGTGTTAATCAGTGAGACTCCCATAGGGTTCAGTGTTAATCAGTGAGACTCCCCTAGGGTTCGTTTGTTAATCAGTGAGAGACCCACAGGGTTCAGTGTTAATCAGTGAGACTCCCATAGGGTTCAGTGTTAATCAGTGAGACTCCCACAGGGTTCAGTGTTAATCAGTGAGACTCCCACAGGGTTCAGTGTTAATCAGTGAGACTCCCACAGGGTTCAGTGTTAATCAGTGAGACTCCCACAGGGTTCAGTGTTAATCAGTGAGACTCCCATAGGGTTCAGTGACAATCACTGAGACTCCCATAGGGTTCAGTGTTAATCAGTGAGACTCCCACAGGGTTCAGTGTTAATCAGTGAGACTCCCACAGGGTTCAGTGTTAATCAGTGAGACTCCCACAGGGTTCAGTGTTAATAAGTGAGACTCCCACAGCGTGCAGTGTTAATCAGTGAGACTCCCACAGGGTTCAGTGACAATCACTGAGACTCCCATAGGGTTCAGTGTTAATCAGTGAGACTCCCATAGGGTTCATTGTTAATCAGTGAGGCTCCCACAGGGTTCAAAGTTAATCAGTGAGACTCCCATAGGGTTCTGTGTTAATCAGTGAGACTCCCCTAGGGTTCGTTTGTTAATCAGTGAGACTCCCACAGGGTGCAGTGTTAATCAGTGAGACTCCCATAGGGATCAGTGTTAATCAGTGAGACTCCCACAGGGTTCAGTGTTAATCAGTGAGACTCCCACAGGGTTCAGTGTTAATCAGTGAGACTCGCATAGGGTTCAGTGACAATCACTGAGACTCCCATAGGGTTCAGTGTTAATCATTGAGACTCCCATAGGGTTCAGTGTTAATCAGAGAGGCTCCCACAGGGTTCAGTGACAATCAGTGAGACTCCCATAGGGTTCAGTGTTAATCAGTGAGACTCCCATAGAGTTCTTGTTAATCAGTGAGACTCCCACAGGGTTCAGTATTAATCAGTGAGCATCCCATAGGGTTCATAGTTAATCAGTGAGACTCCCACAGGGTTCAGTGTTAATCACTGAGACTCCCACAGGGTTCAGTGTTAATCAGTGAGACTCCCACAGCGTTCAGTGTTAATCAGTGAGACTCCCATAGGGTTCAGTGTTAATCAGTGAGACTCCCATAGGGTTCAGTGTTAATCAGTGAGATTCCCACAGGGTTCATTGTTAATCATTGAGACTCCCATAGGGTTCAGTGTTAATCACTGAGACTCTCCTAGGGTTCGTGTGTTAATCAGTGAGACTCCCCTAGGGTTCGTTTGTTAATCAGTGAGAGACCCACAGGGTTCAGTGTTAATCAGTGAGACTCCCATAGGGTTCAGTGTTAATCAGTGAGACTCCCACAGGGTTCAGTGTTAATCAGTGAGACTCCCACAGGGTTCAGTGTTAATCAGTGAGACTCCCACAGGGTTCAGTGTTAATCAGTGAGACTCCCGCAGGGTTCAGTGTTAATCAGTGAGACTCCCATAGGGTTCAGTGACAATCACTGAGACTCCCATAGGGTTCAGTGTTAATCAGTGAGACTCCCACAGGGTTCAGTGTTAATCAGTGAGACTCCCACAGGGTTCAGTGTTAATCAGTGAGACTCCCACAGGGTTCAGTGTTAATAAGTGAGACTCCCACAGCGTGCAGTGTTAATCAGTGAGACTCCCACAGGGTTCAGTGACAATCACTGAGACTCCCATAGGGTTCAGTGTTAATCAGTGAGACTCCCATAGGGTTCATTGTTAATCAGTGAGGCTCCCACAGGGTTCAAAGTTAATCAGTGAGACTCCCATAGGGTTCTGTGTTAATCAGTGAGACTCCCCTAGGGTTCGTTTGTTAATCAGTGAGACTCCCACAGGGTGCAGTGTTAATCAGTGAGACTCCCATAGGGATCAGTGTTAATCAGTGAGACTCCCACAGGGTTCAGTGTTAATCAGTGAGACTCCCACAGGGTTCAGTGTTAATCAGTGAGACTCGCATAGGGTTCAGTGACAATCACTGAGACTCCCATAGGGTTCAGTGTTAATCATTGAGACTCCCATAGGGTTCAGTGTTAATCAGAGATGCTCCCACAGGGTTCAGTGACAATCAGTGAGACTCCCATAGGGTTCAGTGTTAATCAGTGATACTCCCATAGATTTCTTGTTAATCAGTGAGACTCCCACAGGGTTCAGTAGTAATCAGTGAGCATCCCATAGGGTTCATAGTTAATCAGTGAGACTCCCACAGGGTTCAGTGTTAATCACTGAGACTCCCACAGGGTTCAGTGTTAATCAGTGAGACTCCCACAGCGTTCAGTGTTAATCAGTGAGACTCCCATAGGGTTCAGTGTTAATCAGTGAGACTCCCATAGGGTTCAGTGTTAATCAGTGAGATTCCCACAGGGTTCATTGTTAATCATTGAGACTCCCATAGGGTTCAGTGTTAATCACTGAGACTCCCCTAGGGTTCGTGTGTTAATCAGTGAGACTCCCACAGGGTTCAGTGTTAATCAGTGAGACTCCAATAGGGTTCAGTGACAATCACTGAGACTCCCATAGGGTTCAGTGTTAATCAGTGAGACTCCCATAGGGTTCAGTGTTAATCAGTGAGGCTCCCATAGGGTTCACTGTTAATCAGTGAGACTCCCATAGGGTTCAGTGTTAATCAGTGAGACTCCCAAAGGGTTCAGTGTTAATCAGTGAGACTCCCATAGGGTTCAGTGTTAATCAGTGAGACTCCACTAGGGTTCGTTTGTTAATCAGTGAGAGACCCACAGGGTTCAGTGTTAATCAGTGAGACTCCCATAGGGTTCAGTGTTAATCAGTGAGACTCCCACAGGGTTCAGTGTTAATCAGTGAGACTCCCACAGGGTTCAGTGTTAATCAGTGAGACTCCCACAGGGTTCAGTGTTAATCAGTGAGACTCCCACAGGGTTCAGTGTTAATCAGTGAGACTCCCATAGGGTTCAGTGACAATCACTGAGACTCCCATAGGGTTCAGTGTTAATCAGTGAGACTCCCACAGGGTTCAGTGTTAATCAGTGAGGCTCCCACAGGGTTCAGTGACATTCACTGAGACTCGCATAAGGTTCAGTGTTAATCAGTGAGACTCCCATAGGGTTCAGAGTTAATCAGTGAGACTCCCATAGGGTTCAGTGTTAATCAGTGAGACTCCCACAGGGTTCAGTGTTAATCAGTGAGACTCCCACAGGGTTCAGTGTTAATCAGTGAGACTCCCACAGGGTTCAGTGTTAATCAGTGAGACTCCCACAGGGTTCAGTGTTAATCAGTGAGACTCCCATAGGGTTCAGTGACAATCACTGAGACTCCCATAGGGTTCAGTGTTAATCAGTGAGACTCCCACAGGGTTCAGTGTTAATCAGTGAGGCTCCCACAGGGTTCAGTGACATTCACTGAGACTCGCATAAGGTTCAGTGTTAATCAGTGAGACTCCCATAGGGTTCAGTGTTAATCAGTGAGACTCCCATAGGGTTCAGTGTTAATCAGTGAGACTCCCACAGGGTTCAGTGTTAATCAGTGAGACTCCCACAGGGTTCAGTGTTAATCAGTGAGACTCCCAGAGAGTTTACTGTTAATCAGTGAGACTCCCACAGGGTTCAGTGTTAATCAGTGAGACTCCCGTAGGGTTCAGTGTTAATCAGTGAGACTCCCACAGGGTTCAGTGTTAATCAGTGAGACTCCCGTAGGGTTCAGTGTTAATCAGTGAGACTCCCATAGGGTTCAGTGTTAATCAGTGAGACTCCCATAGGGTTCAGTGTTAATCAGTGAGCATCCCATAGGGTTCAGTGTTATTCAGTGAGACTCCCACAGGGTTCAGTGTTAATCACTGAGACTCCCACAGGGTTCAGTGTTAATCAGTGAGACTCCCACAGCGTTCAGTGTTAATCAGTGAGACTCCCATAGGGTTCAGTGTTAATCAGTGAGACTCCCATAGGGTTCAGTGTTAATCAGTGAGATTCCCACAGGGTTCATTGTTAATCATTGAGACTCCCATAGGGTTCAGTGTTAATCACTGAGACTCCCCTAGGGTTCGTGTGTTAATCAGTGAGACTCCCACAGGGTTCAGTGTTAATCAGTGAGACTCCAATAGGGTTCAGTGACAATCACTGAGACTCCCATAGGGTTCAGTGTTAATCAGTGAGACTCCCATAGGGTTCAGTGTTAATCAGTGAGGCTCCCATAGGGTTCAGTGTTAATCAGTGAGACTCCCATAGGGTTCAGTGTTAATCAGTGAGACTCCCAAAGGGTTCAGTGTTAATCAGTGCGACTCCCATAGGGTTCAGTGTTAATCAGTGAGACTCCCCTAGGGTTCGTTTGTTAATCAGTGAGAGACCCACAGGGTTCAGTGTTAATCAGTGAGACTCCCATAGGGTTCAGTGTTAATCAGTGAGACTCCCACAGGGTTCAGTGTTAATCAGTGAGGCTCCCACAGGGTTCAGTGTTAATCAGTGAGACTCCCATAGGGTTCAGTGTTAATCAGTGAGACTCCCAAAGGGTTCAGTGTTAATCAGTGAGACTCCCATAGGGTTCAGTGTTAATCAGTGAGACTCCCCTAGGGTTCGTTTGTTAATCAGTGAGAGACCCACAGGGTTCAGTGTTAATCAGTGAGACTCCCATAGGGTTCAGTGTTAATCAGTGAGACTCCCACAGGGTTCAGTGTTAATCAGTGAGGCTCCCACAGGGTTCAGTGACATTCACTGAGACTCGCATAAGGTTCAGTGTTAATCAGTGAGACTCCCATAGGGTTCAGTGTTAATCAGTGAGACTCCCATAGGGTTCAGTGTTAATCAGTGAGACTCCCACAGGGTTCAGTGTTAATCAGTGAGACTCCCACAGGGTTCAGTGTTAATCAGTGAGACTCCCACAGGGTTCAGTGTTAATCAGTGAGACTCCCACAGGGTTCAGTGTTAATCAGTGAGACTCCCATAGGGTTCAGTGACAATCACTGAGACTCCCATAGGGTTCAGTGTTAATCAGTGAGACTCCCACAGGGTTCAGTGTTAATCAGTGAGGCTCCCACAGGGTTCAGTGACATTCACTGAGACTCGCATAAGGTTCAGTGTTAATCAGTGAGACTCCCATGGGGTTCAGTGTTAATCAGTGAGACTCCCATAGGGTTCAGTGTTAATCATTGAGACTCCCACAGGGTTCAGTGTTAATCAGTGAGACTCCCACAGGGTTCAGTGTTAATCAGTGAGACTCCCAGAGAGTTTACTGTTAATCAGTGAGACTCCCACAGGGTTCAGTGTTAATCAGTGAGACTCCCGTAGGGTTCAGTGTTAATCAGTGAGACTCCCACAGGGTTCAGTGTTAATCAGTGAGACTCCCGTAGGGTTCAGTGTTAATCAGTGAGACTCCCATAGGGTTCAGTGTTAATCAGTGAGACTCCCATAGGGTTCAGTGTTAATCAGTGAGAATCCCATAGGGTTCAGTGTTATTCAGTGAGACTCCCACAGGTTTCAGTGTTAATCAGTGAGACTCCCACAGGGTTCAGTGTTAATCAGTGAGACTCCCATAGGGTTCAGTGTTAATCAGTGAGACTCCCACAGGGTTCAGTGTTAATCAGTGAGACTCCCACAGGGTTCAGTGTTAATCAGTGAGACTCCCACAGGGTTCAGTATTAATCAGTGAGACTCCCATAGGGTTCAGTGTTAATCAGTGAGACTCCCATAGGGTTCAGTGTTATTCAGTGAGACTCCCATAGGCTTCAGGGTTAATCAGTGAGAATCCCACAGGGTTCAGTGTTAATCAGTGAGACTGCCACAGGGTTCAGTGTTAATCAGTGAGACTCCCATAGGCTTCAGTGTTAATCAGTGAGACTGCCACAGGGTTCAGTGTTATTCAGTGAGACTCCCACAGGGTTCAGTGTTAATCAGTGAGACTCCCACAGGGTTCAGTGTTAATCAGTGAGACTCCCACAGGGTTCAGTGTTAATCACTGAGACTCCCACAGGGTTCGGTGTTAATCAGTGAGACTCCCACAGGTTTCAGTTTTAATCAGTGAGACTCCCGTAGGGTTCAGTGTTAATCAGTGAGACTCCCATAGGGTTCAATGTTAATCAGTGAGACTCCCACAGGGTTCAGTGTTAATCAGTGAGACTCCCACAGCGTTCAGTATTAAGCAGTGAGCATCCCATAGGGTTCAGTGTTAATCAGTGAGACTCCCACAGCGTTCAGTGTTAATCAGTGAGACTCCCATAGGGTTCAGTGTTAATCAGTGAGACTCCCATAGGGTTCAGTGTTAATCAGTGAGATTCCCACAGGGTTCATTGTTAATCATTGAGACTCCCATAGGGTTCAGTGTTAATCACTGAGACTCCCCTAGGGTTCGTGTGTTAATCAGTGAGACTCCCACAGGGTTCAGTGTTAATCAGTGAGACTCCAATAGGGTTCAGTGACAATCACTGAGACTCCCATAGGGTTCAGTGTTAATCAGTGAGACTCCCATAGGGTTCAGTGTTAATCAGTGAGGCTCCCATAGGGTTCAGTGTTAATTAGTGAGACTCCCATAGGGTTCAGTGTTAATCAGTGAGACTCCCAAAGGGTTCAGTGTTAATCAGTGCGACTCCCATAGGGTTCAGTGTTAATCAGTGAGACTCCCCTAGGGTTCGTTTGTTAATCAGTGAGAGACCCACAGGGTTCAGTGTTAATCAGTGAGACTCCCATAGGGTTCAGTGTTAATCAGTGAGACTCCCACAGGGTTCAGTGTTAATCAGTGAGGCTCCCACAGGGTTCAGTGTTAATCAGTGAGACTCCCATAGGGTTCAGTGTTAATCAGTGAGACTCCCAAAGGGTTCAGTGTTAATCAGTGAGACTCCCATAGGGTTCAGTGTTAATCAGTGAGACTCCCCTAGGGTTCGTTTGTTAATCAGTGAGAGACCCACAGGGTTCAGTGTTAATCAGTGAGACTCCCATAGGGTTCAGTGTTAATCAGTGAGACTCCCACAGGGTTCAGTGTTAATCAGTGAGGCTCCCACAGGGTTCAGTGACATTCACTGAGACTCGCATAAGGTTCAGTGTTAATCAGTGAGACTCCCATAGGGTTCAGTGTTAATCAGTGAGACTCCCATAGGGTTCAGTGTTAATCAGTGAGACTCCCACAGGGTTCAGTGTTAATCAGTGAGACTCCCACAGGGTTCAGTGTTAATCAGTGAGACTCCCACAGGGTTCAGTGTTAATCAGTGAGACTCCCACAGGGTTCAGTGTTAATCAGTGAGACTCCCATAGGGTTCAGTGACAATCACTGAGACTCCCATAGGGTTCAGTGTTAATCAGTGAGACTCCCACAGGGTTCAGTGTTAATCAGTGAGGCTCCCACAGGGTTCAGTGACATTCACTGAGACTCGCATAAGGTTCAGTGTTAATCAGTGAGACTCCCATGGGGTTCAGTGTTAATCAGTGAGACTCCCATAGGGTTCAGTGTTAATCATTGAGACTCCCACAGGGTTCAGTGTTAATCAGTGAGACTCCCACAGGGTTCAGTGTTAATCAGTGAGACTCCCAGAGAGTTTACTGTTAATCAGTGAGACTCCCACAGGGTTCAGTGTTAATCAGTGAGACTCCCGTAGGGTTCAGTGTTAATCAGTGAGACACCCACAGGGTTCAGTGTTAATCAGTGAGACTCCCGTAGGGTTCAGTGTTAATCAGTGAGACTCCCATAGGGTTCAGTGTTAATCAGTGAGACTCCCATAGGGTTCAGTGTTAATCAGTGAGAATCCCATAGGGTTCAGTGTTATTCAGTGAGACTCCCACAGGTTTCAGTGTTAATCAGTGAGACTCCCACAGGGTTCAGTGTTAATCAGTGAGACTCCCATAGGGTTCAGTGTTAATCAGTGAGACTCCCACAGGGTTCAGTGTTAATCAGTGAGACTCCCACAGGGTTCAGTGTTAATCAGTGAGACTCCCACAGGGTTCAGTATTAATCAGTGAGACTCCCATAGGGTTCAGTGTTAATCAGTGAGACTCCCATAGGGTTCAGTGTTATTCAGTGAGACTCCCATAGGCTTCAGGGTTAATCAGTGAGACTCCCACAGGGTTCAGTGTTAATCAGTGAGACTGCCACAGGGTTCAGTGTTAATCAGTGAGACTCCCATAGGCTTCAGTGTTAATCAGTGAGACTGCCACAGGGTTCAGTGTTATTCAGTGAGACTCCCACAGGGTTCAGTGTTAATCAGTGAGACTCCCACAGGGTTCAGTGTTAATCAGTGAGACTCCCACAGGGTTCAGTGTTAATCACTGAGACTCCCACAGGGTTCGGTGTTAATCAGTGAGACTCCCACAGGTTTCAGTTTTAATCAGTGAGACTCCCGTAGGGTTCAGTGTTAATCAGTGAGACTCCCATAGGGTTCAATGTTAATCAGTGAGACTCCCACAGGGTTCAGTGTTAATCAGTGAGACTCCCACAGCGTTCAGTATTAAGCAGTGAGCATCCCATAGGGTTCAGTGTTAATCAGTGAGACTCCCACAGGGTTCAGTGTTAATCAGTGAGACTCCCACAGGGTTCAGTGTTAATAAGTGAGACTCCCACAGCGTGCAGTGTTAATCAGTGAGACTCCCACAGGGTTCAGTGACAATCACTGAGACTCCCATAGGGTTCAGTGTTAATCAGTGAGACTCCCATAGGGTTCATTGTTAATCAGTGAGGCTCCCACAGGGTTCAAAGTTAATCAGTGAGACTCCCATAGGGTTCTGTGTTAATCAGTGAGACTCCCCTAGGGTTCGTTTGTTAATCAGTGAGACTCCCACAGGGTGCAGTGTTAATCAGTGAGACTCCCATAGGGTTCAGTGTTAATCAGTGAGACTCCCACAGGGTTCAGTGTTAATCAGTGAGACTCCCACAGGGTTCAGTGTTAATCAGTGAGACTCGCATAGGGTTCAGTGACAATCACTGAGACTCCCATAGGGTTCAGTGTTAATCATTGAGACTCCCATAGGGTTCAGTGTTAATCAGAGAGGCTCCCACAGGGTTCAGTGACAATCAGTGAGACTCCCATAGGGTTCAGTGTTAATCAGTGAGACTCCCTTAGAGTTCTTGTTAATCAGTGAGACTCCCACAGGGTTCAGTATTAATCAGTGAGCATCCCATAGGGTTCATAGTTAATCAGTGAGACTCCCACAGGGTTCAGTGTCAATCACTGAGACTCCCACAGGGTTCAGTGTTAATCAGTGAGACTCCCACAGCGTTCAGTGTTAATCAGTGAGACTCCCATAGGGTTCAGTGTTAATCAGTGAGACTCCCATAGGGTTCAGTGTTAATCAGTGAGATTCCCACAGGGTTCATTGTTAATCATTGAGACTCCCATAGGGTTCAGTGTTAATCACTGAGACTCGCCTAGGGTTCGTGTGTTAATCAGAGAGACTCCCACAGGGTTCAGTGTTAATCAGTGAGACTCCAATAGGGTTCAGTGACAATCACTGAGACTCCCATAGGGTTCAGTGTTAATCAGTGAGACTCCCATAGGGTTCAGTGTTAATCAGTGAGGCTCCCATAGGGTTAAGTGTTAATCAGTGAGACTCCCATAGGGTTCAGTGTTAATCAGTGAGACTCCCAAAGGGTTCAGTGTTAATCAGTGAGACTCCCATAGGGTTCAGTGTTAATCAGTGAGACTCCCCTAGGGTTCGTTTGTTCATCAGTGAGAGACCCACAGGGTTCAGTGTTAATCAGTGAGACTCCCATAGGGTTCAGTGTTAATCAGTGAGACTCCCACAGGGTTCAGTGTTAATCAGTGAGACTCCCACAGGGTTCAGTGTTAATCAGTGAGACTCCCACAGGGTTCAGTGTTAATCAGTGAGACTCCCACAGGGTTCAGTGTTAATCAGTGAGACTCCCATAGGGTTCAGTGACAATCACTGAGACTCCCATAGGGTTCAGTGTTAATCAGTGAGACTCCCACAGGGTTCAGTGTTAATCAGTGAGACTCCCATAGGGTTCAGTGTTATTCAGTGAGACTCCCATAGGCTTCAGGGTTAATCAGTGAGACTCCCACAGGGTTCACTGTTAATCAGTGAGACTGCCACAGGGTTCAGTGTTAATCAGTGAGACTCCCATAGGCTTCAGTGTTAATCAGTGAGACTGCCACAGGGTTCAGTGTTATTCAGTGAGACTCCCACAGGGTTCAGTGTTAATCAGTGAGACTCCCACAGGGTTCAGTGTTAATCAGTGAGACTCCCACAGGGTTCAGTGTTAATCAGTGAGACTCCCACAGGGTTCAGTGTTAATCAGTGAGACTCCCACAGGTTTCAGTTTTAATCAGTGAGACTCCCGTAGGGTTCAGTGTTAATCAGTGAGACTCCCATAGGGTTCAATGTTAATCAGTGAGACTCCCACAGGGTTCAGTGTTAATCAGTGAGACTCCCACAGCGTTCAGTATTAAGCAGTGAGCATCCCATAGGGTTCAGTGTTAATCAGTGAGACTCCCACAGGGTTCAGTGTTAATCAGTGAGACTCCCACAGGGTTCAGTGTTAATAAGTGAGACTCCCACAGCGTGCAGTGTTAATCAGTGAGACTCCCACAGGGTTCAGTGACAATCACTGAGACTCCCATAGGGTTCAGTGTTAATCAGTGAGACTCCCATAGGGTTCATTGTTAATCAGTGAGGCTCCCACAGGGTTCAAAGTTAATCAGTGAGACTCCCATAGGGTTCTGTGTTAATCAGTGAGACTCCCCTAGGGTTCGTTTGTTAATCAGTGAGACTCCCACAGGGTGCAGTGTTAATCAGTGAGACTCCCACAGGGTTCAGTGTTAATCAGTGAGACTCCCACAGGGTTCAGTGTTAATCAGTGAGACTCCCACAGGGTTCAGTGTTAATCAGTGAGACTCGCATAGGGTTCAGTGACAATCACTGAGACTCCCATAGGGTTCAGTGTTAATCATTGAGACTCCCATAGGGTTCAGTGTTAATCAGAGAGGCTCCCATAGGGTTCAGTGTTAATCAGTGAGACTCCCATAGAGTTCTTGTTAATCAGTGAGACTCCCACAGGGTTCAGTATTAATCAGTGAGCATCCCATAGGGTTCATAGTTAATCAGTGAGACTCCCACAGGGTTCAGTGTTAATCACTGGGACTCCCACAGGGTTCAGTGTTAATCAGTGAGACTCCCACAGCGTTCAGTGTTAATCAGTGAGACTCCCATAGGGTTCAGTGTTAATCAGTGAGACTCCCATAGGGTTCAGTGTTAATCAGTGAGATTCCCACAGGGTTCATTGTTAATCATTGAGACTCCCATAGGGTTCAGTGTTAATCACTGAGACTCCCCTAGGGTTCGTGTGTTAATCAGTGAGACTCCCACAGGGTTCAGTGTTAATTAGTGAGACTCCAATAGGGTTCAGTTACAATCACTGAGACTCCCATAGGGTTCAGTGTTAATCAGTGAGACTCCCATAGGGTTCAGTGTTAATCAGTGAGGCTCCCATAGGGTTCAGTGTTAATCAGTGAGACTCCCATAGGGTTCAGTGTTAATCAGTGAGACTCCCAAAGGGTTCAGTGTTAATCATTGAGACTCCCATAGGGTTCAGTGTTAATCAGTCAGACTCCCCTAGGGTTCGTTTGTTAATCAGTGAGAGACCCACAGGGTTCAGTGTTAATCAGTGAGACTCCCATAGGGTTCAGTGTTAATCAGTGAGACTCCCACAGGGTTCAGTGTTAATCAGTGAGACTCCCACAGGGTTCAGTGTTAATCAGTGAGACTCCCACAGGGTTCAGTGTTAATCAGTGAGACTCCCACAGGGTTCAGTGTTAATCAGTGAAACTCCCATAGGGTTCAGTGACAATCACTGAGACTCCCATAGGGTTCAGTGTTAATCAGTGAGACTCCCACAGGGTTCAGTGTTAATCAGTGAGGCTCCCACAGGGTTCAGTGACATTCACTGAGACTCGCATAAGGTTCAGTGTTAATCAGTGAGACTCCCATAGGGTTCAGTGTTAATCAGTGAGACTCCCATAGGGTTCAGTGTTAATCAGTGAGACTCCCACAGGGTTCAGTGTTAATCAGTGAGACTCCCACAGGGTTCAGTGTTAATCAGTGAGACTCCCAGAGAGTTTACTGTTAATCAGTGAGACTCCTACAGGGTTCAGTGTTAATCAGTGAGACTCCCGTAGGGTTCAGTGTTAATCAGTGAGACTCCCACAGGGTTCAGTGTTAATCAGTGAGACTCCCGTAGGGTTCAGTGTTAATCAGTGAGACTCCCATAGGGTTCAGTGTTAATCAGTGAGACTCCCATAGGGTTCAGTGTTAATCAGTGAGAATCCCATAGGGTTCAGTGTTATTCAGTGAGACTCCCACAGGTTTCAGTGTTAATCAGTGAGACTCCCACAGGGTTCAGTGTTAATCAGTGAGACTCCCACAGGGTTCAGTGTTAATCAGTGAGACTCCCACAGGGTTCAGTATTAATCAGTGAGACTCCCATAGGGTTCAGTGTTAATCAGTGAGACTCCCATAGGGTTCAGTGTTATTCAGTGAGACTCCCATAGGCTTCAGGGTTAATCAGTGAGACTCCCACAGGGTTCAGTGTTAATCAGTGAGACTCCCACAGGGTTCAGTGTTAATCAGTGAGACTCCCACAGGGTTCAGTGTTAATCAGTGAGACTCCCACAGGGTTCAGTGTTAATCAGTGAGACTCCCACAGGGTTCAGTGTTAATCAGTGAGACTCCCACAGGTTTCAGTTTTAATCAGTGAGACTCCCGTAGGGTTCAATGTTAATCAGTGAGTCTCCCATAGGGTTCAATGTTAATCAGTGAGACTCCCACAGGGTTCAGTGTTAATCAGTGAGACTCCCACAGCGTTCAGTATTAAGCAGTGAGCATCCCATAGGGTTCAGTGTTAATCAGTGAGACTCCCACAGGGTTCAGTGTTAATCAGTGAGACTCCCTCAGGGTTCAGTGTTAATAAGTGAGACTCCCACAGCGTGCAGTGTTAATCAGTGAGACTCCCATAGGGTTCAGTGTTAATCAGTGAGACTCCCATAGGGTTCATTGTTAATCAGTGAGGCTCCCACAGGGTTCAGTTTTAATCAGTGAGACTCCCACAGAGTTCAAAGTTAATCAGTGAGACTCCCATACGGTTCTGTGTTAATCAGTGAGACTCCCCTAGGGTTCGTTTGTTAATCAGTGAGACTCCCACAGGGTTCAGTGTTAATCAGTGAGACTCCCACAGGGTTCAGTGTTAATCAGTGAGACTCCCATAGGGTTCAGTGTTAATCAGTGAGACTCCCACAGGGTTCAGTGTTAATCAGTGAGACTCCCACAGGATTCAGTGTTAATCAGTGAGACTCCCCTAGGGTTCAGTGACAATCACTGAGACTCCCATAGGGTTCAGTGTTAATCATTGAGACTCCCAAAGGGTTCAGTGTTAATCAGAGAGGCTCCCACAGGGTTCAGTGACAATCAGTGAGACTCCCATAGGGTTCAGTGTTAATCAGTGAGACTCCCATAGAGTTCTTGTTAATCAGTGAGACTCCCACAGGGTTCAGTATTAATCAGTGAGCATCCCATAGGGTTAATTGTTAATCAGTGAGACTCCCACAGGGTTCAGTGTTAATCACTGAGACTCCCACAGGGTTCAGTGTTAATCAGTGAGACTCCCACAGCGTTCAGTGTTAATCAGTGAGACTCCCACAGGGTTCAGTGTTAATCAGTGAGACTCCCATAGGGTTCAGTGTTAATCAGTAAGGCTCCCATAGGGTTCAGTGTTAATCAGTGAGACTCCCATAGGGTTCAGTGTTAATCAGTGAGACTCCCAAAGGGTTCAGTGTTAATCAGTGAGACTCTCGTAGGGTTCAGTGTTAATCAGTGAGACTCCCACAGGGTTCAGTGTTAATCAGTGAGGCTCCCACAGGGTTCAGTGACATTCACTGAGACTCACATAAGGTTCAGTGTTAATCAGTGAGACTCCCATAGGGTTCAGTGTTAATCAGTGAGACTCCCACAGGGTTCAGTGTTAATCAGTGAGACTCCCACAGGGTTCAGTGTTAATCAGTGAGACTCCCACAGGGTTCAGTGTTAATCAGTGAGACTCCCACAGGGTTCAGTGTTAATCAGTGAGACTCCCACAGGGTTCAGTGTTAATCAGTGAGACTCCCACAGGGTTCAGTGTTAATCAGTGAGACTCCCACAGGTTTCAGTTTAAATCAGTGAGACTCCCGTAGGGTTCAGTGTTAATCAGTGAGACTCCCATAGGGTTCAATGTTAATCAGTGAGACTCCCACAGGGTTCAGTGTTAATCAGTGAGACTCCCACAGCGTTCACTATTAAGCAGTGAGCATCCCATAGGGTTCAGTGTTAATCAGTGAGACTCCCACAGGGTTCAGTGTTAATCAGTGAGACTCCCACAGGGTTCAGTGTTAATAAGTGAGACTCCCACAGCATGCAGTGTTAATCAGTGAGACTCCCATAGGGTTCAGTGTTAATCAGTGAGACTCCCATAGGGTTCATTGTTAATCAGTGAGGCTCCCACAGGGTTCAGTTTTAATCAGTGAGACTCCCACAGAGTTCAAAGTTAATCAGTGAGACTCCCATACGGTTCTGTGTTAATCAGTGAGACTCCCCTAGGGTTCGTTTGTTAATCAGTGAGACTCCCACAGGGTTCAGTGTTAATCAGTGAGACTCCCACAGGGTTCAGTGTTAATCAGTGAGACTCCCATAGGGTTCAGTGTTAATCAGTGAGACTCCCACAGGGTTCAGTGTTAATCAGTGAGACTCCCACAGGATTCAGTGTTAATCAGTGAGACCCCCTAGGGTTCAGTGACAATCACTGAGACTCCCATAGGGTTCAGTGTTAATCATTGAGACTCCCAAAGGGTTCAGTGTTAATCAGAGAGGCTCCCACAGGGTTCAGTGACAATCAGTGAGACTCCCATAGGGTTCAGTGTTAATCAGTGAGACTCCCATAGAGTTCTTGTTAATCAGTGAGACTCCCACAGGGTTCAGTATTAATCAGTGAGCATCCCATAGGGTTAATTGTTAATCAGTGAGACTCCCACAGGGTTCAGTGTTAATCACTGAGACTCCCACAGGGTTCAGTGTTAATCAGTGAGACTCCCACAGCGTTCAGTGTTAATCAGTGAGACTCCCACAGGGTTCAGTGTTAATCAGTGAGACTCCCATAGGGTTCAGTGTTAATCAGTAAGGCTCCCATAGGGTTCAGTGTTAATCAGTGAGACTCCCATAGGGTTCAGTGTTAATCAGTGAGACTCCCAAAGGGTTCAGTGTTAATCAGTGAGACTCTCGTAGGGTTCAGTGTTAATCAGTGAGACTCCCACAGGGTTCAGTGTTAATCAGTGAGGCTCCCACAGGGTTCAGTGACATTCACTGAGACTCGCATAAGGTTCAGTGTTAATCAGTGAGACTCCCATAGGGTTCAGTGTTAATCAGTGAGACTCCCACAGGGTTCAGTGTTAATCAGTGAGACTCCCACAGGGTTCAGTGTTAATCAGTGAGACTCCCACAGGGTTCAGTGTTAATCAGTGAGACTCCCAGAGAGTTTACTGTTAATCAGTGAGTCTCCCACAGGGTTCAGTGTTAATCAGTGAGACTCCCGTATGGTTCAGTGTTAATCAGTGAGACTCCCATAGGGTTCAGTGTTATTCAGTGAGACTCCCACAGGTTTCAGTGTTAATCAGTGAGACTCCCACAGGGTTCAGTGTTAATCAGTGAGACTCCCATAGGGTTCAGTGTTAATCAGTGAGACTCCCACAGGGTTCAGTGTTAATCAGTGAGACTCCCACAGGGTTCAGTATTAATCAGTGAGGCTCCCATAGGGTTCAGTGTTAATCAGTGAGACTCTCATAGGGTTCAGTGTTAATCAGTGAGACTCCCATAGGGTTCTGTGTTAATCAGTGATACTCCCCTAGGGTTCGTTTGTTAATCAGTGAGACTCCCACAGGGTTCAGTGTTAATCAGTGAGACTCCCACAGGGTTCAGTGTTAATCAGTGAGACTCCCATAGGGTTCAGTGTTAATCAGTGACACTCCCACAGGGTTCAGTGTTAATCAGTGAGACTCCCACAGGGTTCAGTGTTAATCAGTGAGACTCCCCTAGGGTTCAGTGACAATCACTGAGACTCCCATAGGGTTCAGTGTTAATCATTGAGACTCCCATAGGGTTCAGTGTTAATCAGAGAGGCTCCCACAGGGTTCAGTGACAATCAGTGAGACTCCCATAGGGTTCAGTGTTAATCAGTGAGACTCCCATAGAGTTCTTGTTAATCAGTGAGATTCCCACAGGGTTCAGTATTAATCAGTGAGCATCCCATAGGGTTCATTGTTAATCAGTGAGACTCCCACAGGGTTCAGTGTTAATCACTGAGACTCCCATAGGGTTCAGTGTTAATCAGTGAGACTCCCACAGGGTTCAGTGTTAATCAGTGAGACTCCCACAGGGTTCAGTGTTAATCAGTGAGACTCGCATAGGGTTCAGTGACAATCACTGAGACTCCCATAGGGTTCAGTGTTAATCATTGAGACTCCCACAGGGTTCAGTGTTAATCAGTGAGGCTCCCACAGGGTTCAGTGACATTCACTGAGACTCGCATAAGATTCAGTGTTAATCAGTGAGACTCCCACAGAGTTCAAAGTTAATCAGTGAGACTCCCATAGGGTTCTGTGTTAATCAGTGAGACTCCCCTAGGGTTCGTTTGTTAATCAGTGAGACTCCCACTGGGTGCAGTGTTAATCAGTGAGACTCCCATAGGGTTCAGTGTTAATCAGTGAGACTCCCATAGGGTTCAGTGTTAATCAGTGAGACTCCCACAGGGTTCAGTGTTAATCAGTGAGACTCCCACAGGATTCAGTGTTAATCAGTGAGACTCCCCTAGGGTTCAGTGACAATCACTGAGACTCCCATAGGGTTCAGTGTTAATCATTGAGACTCCCAAAGGGTTCAGTGTTAATCAGAGAGGCTCCCACAGGGTTCAGTGACAATCAGTGAGACTCCCATAGGGTTCAGTGTTAATCAGTGAGACTCCCATAGAGTTCTTGTTAATCAGTGAGACTCCCACAGGGTTCAGTATTAATCAGTGAGCATCCCATAGGGTTAATTGTTAATCAGTGAGACTCCCACAGGGTTCAGTGTTAATCACTGAGACTCCCACAGGGTTCAGTGTTAATCAGTGAGACTCCCACAGCGTTCAGTGTTAATCAGTGAGACTCCCACAGGGTTCAGTGTTAATCAGTGAGACTCCCATAGGGTTCAGTGTTAATCAGTAAGGCTCCCATAGGGTTCAGTGTTAATCAGTGAGACTCCCATAGGGTTCAGTGTTAATCAGTGAGACTCCCAAAGGGTTCAGTGTTAATCAGTGAGACTCTCGTAGGGTTCAGTGTTAATCAGTGAGACTCCCACAGGGTTCAGTGTTAATCAGTGAGGCTCCCACAGGGTTCAGTGACATTCACTGAGACTCGCATAAGGTTCAGTGTTAATCAGTGAGACTCCCATAGGGTTCAGTGTTAATCAGTGAGACTCCCATAGGGTTCAGTGTTAATCAGTGAGACTCCCACAGGGTTCAGTGTTAATCAGTGAGACTCCCACAGGGTTCAGTGTTAATCAGTGAGACTCCCACAGGGTTCAGTGTTAATCAGTGAGACTCCCGTATGGTTCAGTATTAAGCAGTGAGCATCCCATAGGGTTCAGTGTTAATCAGTGAGACTCCCACAGGGTTCAGTGTTAATCAGTGAGACTCCCACAGGGTTCAGTGTTAATAAGTGAGACTCCCACAGCATGCAGTGTTAATCAGTGAGACTCCCATAGGGTTCAGTGTTAATCAGTGAGACTCCCAAAGGGTTCAGTGTTAATCAGTGAGACTCTCGTAGGGTTCAGTGTTAATCAGTGAGACTCCCACAGGGTTCAGTGTTAATCAGTGAGGCTCCCACAGGGTTCAGTGACATTCACTGAGACTCGCATAAGGTTCAGTGTTAATCAGTGAGACTCCCATAGGGTTCAGTGTTAATCAGTGAGACTCCCATAGGGTTCAGTGTTAATCAGTGAGACTCCCACAGGGTTCAGTGTTAATCAGTGAGACTCCCACAGGGTTCAGTGTTAATCAGTGAGACTCCCACAGGGTTCAGTGTTAATCAGTGAGACTCCCGTATGGTTCAGTATTAAGCAGTGAGCATCCCATAGGGTTCAGTGTTAATCAGTGAGACTCCCACAGGGTTCAGTGTTAATCAGTGAGACTCCCACAGGGTTCAGTGTTAATAAGTGAGACTCCCACAGCATGCAGTGTTAATCAGTGAGACTCCCATAGGGTTCATTGTTAATCAGTGAGGCTCCCACAGGGTTCAGTTTTAATCAGTGAGACTCCCACAGAGTTCAAAGTTAATCAGTGAGACTCCCATACGGTTCTGTGTTAATCAGTGAGACTCCCCTAGGGTTCGTTTGTTAATCAGTGAGACTCCCACAGGGTTCAGTGTTAATCAGTGAGACTCCCACAGGGTTCAGTGTTAATCAGTGAGACTCCCATAGGGTTCAGTGTTAATCAGTGAGACTCCCACAGGGTTCAGTGTTAATCAGTGAGACTCCCACAGGATTCAGTGTTAATCAGTGAGACCCCCTAGGGTTCAGTGACAATCACTGAGACTCCCATAGGGTTCAGTGTTAATCATTGAGACTCCCAAAGGGTTCAGTGTTAATCAGAGAGGCTCCCACAGGGTTCAGTGACAATCAGTGAGACTCCCATAGGGTTCAGTGTTAATCAGTGAGACTCCCATAGAGTTCTTGTTAATCAGTGAGACTCCCACAGGGTTCAGTATTAATCAGTGAGCATCCCATAGGGTTAATTGTTAATCAGTGAGACTCCCACAGGGTTCAGTGTTAATCACTGAGACTCCCACAGGGTTCAGTGTTAATCAGTGAGACTCCCACAGCGTTCAGTGTTAATCAGTGAGACTCCCACAGGGTTCAGTGTTAATCAGTGAGACTCCCATAGGGTTCAGTGTTAATCAGTAAGGCTCCCATAGGGTTCAGTGTTAATCAGTGAGACTCCCATAGGGTTCAGTGTTAATCAGTGAGACTCCCAAAGGGTTCAGTGTTAATCAGTGAGACTCTCGTAGGGTTCAGTGTTAATCAGTGAGACTCCCACAGGGTTCAGTGTTAATCAGTGAGGCTCCCACAGGGTTCAGTGACATTCACTGAGACTCGCATAAGGTTCAGTGTTAATCAGTGAGACTCCCATAGGGTTCAGTGTTAATCAGTGAGACTCCCACAGGGTTCAGTGTTAATCAGTGAGACTCCCACAGGGTTCAGTGTTAATCAGTGAGACTCCCACAGGGTTCAGTGTTAATCACTGAGACTCCCACAGGGTTCAGTGTTAATCAGTGAGACTCCCATAGGGTTCAATGTTAATCAGTGAGACTCCCAGAGGGTTCAGTGTTAATCAGTGAGACTCCTGTAGGGTTCAGTGTTAATCAGTGAGACTCCCACAGGGTTCAGTGTTAATCAGTGAGACTCCCATAAGGTTCAGTGTTAATCAGTGAGAATCCCATAGGGTTCAGTGTTATTCAGTGAGACTCCCACAGGTTTCAGTGTTAATCAGTGAGACTCCCACAGGGTTCAGTGTTAATCAGTGAGACTCCCATAGGGTTCAGTGTTAATCAGTGAGACTCCCACAGGGTTTAGTGTTAATCAGTGAGACTCCCACAGGGTTCAGTATTAATCAGTGAGGCTTCCATAGGGTTCAGTGTTAATCAGTGAGACTCTCATAGGGTTCAGTGTTAATCAGTGAGACTCCCATAGGGTTCTGTGTTAATCAGTGATACTCCCCTAGGGTTCGTTTGTTAATCAGTGAGACTCCCACAGGGTTCAGTGTTAATCAGTGAGACTCCCACAGGGTTCAGTGTTAATCAGTGAGACTCCCATAGGGTTCAGTGTTAATCAGTGAGACTCCCACAGGGTTCAGTGTTAATCAATGAGACTCCCACAGGGTTCAGTGTTAATCAGTGAGACTCCCCTAGGGTTCAGTGACAATCACTGAGACTCCCATAGGGTTCAGTGTTAATCATTGAGACTCCCATAGGGTTCAGTGTTAATCAGAGAGGCTCCCACAGGGTTCAGTGACAATCAGTGAGACTCCCATAGGGTTCAGTGTTAATCAGTGAGACTCCCATAGAGTTCTTGTTAATCAGTGAGACTCCCACAGGGTTCAGTATTAATCAGTGAGCATCCCATAGGGTTCAGTGTTAATCAGTGAGACTCCCACAGGGTTCAGTGTTAATCAGTGAGACTCGCATAGGGTTCAGTGACAATCACTGAGACTCCCATAGGGTTCAGTGTTAATCATTGAGACTCCCACAGGGTTCAGTGTTAATCAGTGAGGCTCCCACAGGGTTCAGTGACATTCACTGAGACTCGCATAAGGTTCAGTGTTAATCAGTGAGACTCCCACAGAGTTCAAAGTTAATCAGTGAGACTCCCATAGGGTTCTGTGTTAATCAGTGAGACTCCCCTAGGGTTCGTTTGTTAATCAATGAGACTCCCACTGGGTGCAGTGTTAATCAGTGAGACTCCCATAGGGTTCAGTGTTAATCAGTGAGACTCCCACAGGGTTCAGTGTTAATCACTGAGACTCCCATAGGGTTCAGTGTTAATCAGTGAGACTCCCACAGGGTTCAGTGTTAATCAGTGAGACTCGCATAGGGTTCAGTGACAATCACTGAGACTCCCATAGGGTTCAGTGTTAATCATTGAGACTCCCACAGGGTTCAGTGTTAATCAGTTAGGCTCCCACAGGGTTCAGTGACATTCACTGAGACTCGCATAAGGTTCAGTGTTAATCAGTGAGACTCCCACAGAGTTCAAAGTTAATCAGTGAGACTCCCATAGGGTTCTGTGTTAATCAGTGAGACTCCCCTAGGGTTCGTTTGTTAATCAATGAGACTCCCACTGGGTGCAGTGTTAATCAGTGAGACTCCCATAGGGTTCAGTGTTAATCAGTGAGACTCCCATAGGGTTCAGTGTTAATCAGTGAGACTCCCACAGGGTTCAGTGTTAATCAGTGAGACTCCCACAGGATTCAGTGTTAATCAGTGAGACTCCCCTAGGGTTCAGTGACAATCACTGAGACTCCCATAGGGTTCAGTGTTAATCATTGAGACTCCCAAAGGGTTCAGTGTTAATCAGAGAGGCTCCCACAGGGTTCAGTGACAATCAGTGAGACTCCCATAGGGTTCAGTGTTAATCAGTGAGACTCCCATAGAGTTCTTGTTAATCAGTGAGACTCCCACAGGGTTCAGTATTAATCAGTGAGCATCCCATAGGGTTAATTGTTAATCAGTGAGACTCCCACAGGGTTCAGTGTTAATCACTGAGACTCCCACAGGGTTCAGTGTTAATCAGTGAGACTCCCACAGCGTTCAGTGTTAATCAGTGAGACTCCCACAGGGTTCAGTGTTAATCAGTGAGACTCCCATAGGGTTCAGTGTTAATCAGTAAGGCTCCCATAGGGTTCAGTGTTAATCAGTGAGACTCCCATAGGGTTCAGTGTTAATCAGTGAGACTCCCAAAGGGTTCAGTGTTAATCAGTGAGACTCTCGTAGGGTTCAGTGTTAATCAGTGAGACTCCCACAGGGTTCAGTGTTAATCAGTGAGGCTCCCACAGGGTTCAGTGACATTCACTGAGACTCGCATAAGGTTCAGTGTTAATCAGTGAGACTCCCATAGGGTTCAGTGTTAATCAGTGAGACTCCCATAGGGTTCAGTGTTAATCAGTGAGACTCCCACAGGGTTCAGTGTTAATCAGTGAGACTCCCACAGGGTTCAGTGTTAATCAGTGAGACTCCCACAGGGTTCAGTGTTAATCAGTGAGACTCCCGTATGGTTCAGTGTTAATCAGTGAGACTCCCATAGGGTTCAGTGTTAATCAGTGAGACTCCCATAGGGTTCAGTGTTAATCAGTGAGAATCCCATAGGGTTCAGTGTTATTCAGTGAGACTCCCACAGGTTTCAGTGTTAATCAGTGAGACTCCCACAGGGTTCAGTGTTAATCAGTGAGACTCCCATAGGGTTCAGTGTTAATCAGTGAGACTCCCACAGGGTTCAGTGTTAATCAGTGAGACTCCCACAGGGTTCAGTATTAATCAGTGAGGCTCCCATAGGGTTCAGTGTTAATCAGTGAGACTCTCATAGGGTTCAGTGTTAATCAGTGAGACTCCCATAGGGTTCTGTGTTAATCAGTGATACTCCCCTAGGGTTCGTTTGTTAATCAGTGAGACTCCCACAGGGTTCAGTGTTAATCAGTGAGACTCCCACAGGGTTCAGTGTTAATCAGTGAGACTCCCACAGGGTTCAGTGTTAATCAGTGAGACTCCCCTAGGGTTCAGTGATAATCCGTGAGACTCCCATAGGGTTCAGTGTTAATCATTGAGACTCCCATAGGGTTCAGTGTTAATCAGAGAGGCTCCCACAGGGTTCAGTGACAATCAGTGAGACTCCCATAGAGTTCTTGTTAATCAGTGAGACTCCCACAGGGTTCAGTATTAATCAGTGAGCATCCCATAGGGTTCATTGTTAATCAGTGAGACTCCCACAGGGTTCAGTGTTAATCACTGAGACTCCCACAGGGTTCAGTGTTAATCAGTGAGACTCCCACAGCGTTCAGTGTTAATCAGTGAGACTCCCATAGGGTTCAGTGTTAATCAGTGAGACTCCCACAGGGTCCAGTGTTAATCCGTGAGACTCCCACAGGGTTCAGTGTTAATCAATGAGACTCCCATAGGGTTCAGTGTTAATCAGTGAGGCTCCCATAGGGTTCAGTGTTAATCAGTGAGACTCCCATAGGGTTCAGTGTTAATCAGTGAGACTCCCAAAGGGTTCAGTGTTAATCAGTGAGACTCCCATAGGGTTCAGTGTTAATCAGTGAGACTCCCCTAGGGTTCGTTTGTTAATCAATGAGACACCCACAGGGTTCAGTGTTAATCAGTGAGACTCCCATAGGGTTCAGTGTTAATCAGTGAGACTCCCACAGGGTTCAGTGTTAATCAGTGAGACTCCCACAGGGTTCAGTGTTAATCAGTGAGACTCCCACAGGGTTCAGTGTTAATCAGTGAGACTCCCACAGGGTTCAGTGTTAATCAGTGAGACTCCCATAGGGTTCAGTGACAATCACTGAGACTCCCATAGGGTTCAGTGTTAATCAGTAAGACTCCCACAGGGTTCAGTGTTAATCAGTGAGGCTCCCACAGGGTTCAGTGATATTCACTGAGACTCGCATAAGGTTCAGTGTTAATCAGTGAGACTCCCACAGCGTTCAGTGTTAATCAGTGAGACTCCCACAGGGTTCAGTGTTAATCAGTGAGACTCCCATAGGGTTCAGTGTTAATCAGTGAGACTCCCACAGGGTCCAGTGTTAATCAGTGAGACTCCCAGAGAGTTTACTGTTAATCAGTGAGACTCCCACAGGGTTCAGTGTTAATCAGTGAGACTCCCATAGGGTTCAGTGTTAATCAGTGAGACTCCCATAGGGTTCAGTGTTAATCAATGAGAATCCCATAGGGTTCAGTGTTATTCAGTGAGACTCCCACAGGTTTCAGTGTTAATCGGTGAGACTCCCACAGGGTTCAGTGTTAATCAGTGAGACTCCCATAGGGTTCAGTGTTAATCAGTGAGACTCCCAAAGGGTTCAGTGTTAATCAGTGAGACTCTCGTAGGGTTCAGTGTTAATCAGTGAGACTCCCACAGGGTTCAGTGTTAATCAGTGAGGCTCCCACAGGGTTAAGTGACATTCACTGAGACTCGCATAAGGTTCAGTGTTAATCAGTGAGACTCCCATAGGGTTCAGTGTTAATCAGTGAGACTCCCATAGGGTTCAGTGTTAATCAGTGAGACTCCCACAGGGTTCAGTGTTAATCAGTGAGACTCCCACAGGGTTCAGTGTTAATCAGTGAGACTCCCACAGGGTTCAGTGTTAATCAGTGAGACTCCCGTATGGTTCAGTGTTAATCAGTGAGACTCCCATAGGGTTCAGTGTTAATCAGTGAGACTCCCATAGGGTTCAGTGTTAATCAGTGAGAATCCCATAGGGTTCAGTGTTATTCAGTGAGACTCCCACAGGTTTCAGTGTTAATCAGTGAGACTCCCACAGGGTTCAGTGTTAATCAGTGAGACTCCCATAGGGTTCAGTGTTAATCAGTGAGACTCCCACAGGGTTCAGTGTTAATCAGTGAGACTCCCACAGGGTTCAGTATTAATCAGTGAGGCTCCCATAGGGTTCAGTGTTAATCAGTGAGACTCTCATAGGGTTCAGTGTTAATCAGTGAGACTCCCATAGGGTTCTGTGTTAATCAGTGATACTCCCCTAGGGTTCGTTTGTTAATCAGTGAGACTCCCACAGGGTTCAGTGTTAATCAGTGAGACTCCCACAGGGTTCAGTGTTAATCGGTGAGACTCCCACAGGGTTCAGTGTTAATCAGTGAGACTCCCCTAGGGTTCAGTGACAATCACTGAGACTCCCATAGGGTTCAGTGTTAATCATTGAGACTCCCATAGGGTTCAGTGTTAATCAGAGAGGCTCCCACAGGGTTCAGTGACAATCAGTGAGACTCCCATAGAGTTCTTGTTAATCAGTGAGACTCCCACAGGGTTCAGTATTAATCAGTGAGCATCCCATAGGGTTAATTGTTAATCAGTGAGACTCCCACAGGGTTCAGTGTTAATCACTGAGACTCCCACAGGGTTCAGTGTTAATCAGTGAGACTCCCACAGCGTTCAGTGTTAATCAGTGAGACTCCCATAGGGTTCAGTGTTAATCAGTGAGACTCCCACAGGGTCCAGTGTTAATCAGTGAGACTCCCACAGGGTTCAGTGTTAATCAGTGAGACTCCCACAGGGTTCAGTGTTAATCAGTGAGACTCCCACAGGGTTCAGTGTTAATCAGTGAGACTCACACAGGGTTCAGTGTTAATCAGTGAGACTCCCATAGGGTTCAGTGACAATCACTGAGACTCCCATAGGGTTCAGTGTTAATCAGTGAGACTCCCACAGGGTTCAGTGTTAATCAGTGAGGCTCCCACAGGGTTCAGTGACATTCACTGAGACTCGCATAAGGTTCAGTGTTAATCAGTGAGACTCCCACAGAGTTCAAAGTTAATCAGTGAGACTCCCATAGGGTTCTGTGTTAATCAGTGAGACTCCCCTAGGGTTCGTTTGTTAATCAGTGAGACTCCCACTGGGTGCAGTGTTAATCAGTGAGACTCCCATAGGGTTCAGTGTTAATCAGTGAGACTCCCACAGGGTTCAGTGTTAATCAGTGAGACTCCCACAGGGTTCAGTGTTAATCAGTGAGACTCGCATAGGGTTCAGTGACAATCACTGAGACTCCCATAGGGTTCAGTGTTAATCATTGAGACTCCCATAGGGTTCAGTGTTAATCAGAGAGGCTCCCACAGGGTTCAGTGACAATCAGTGAGACTCCCATAGGGTTCAGTGTTAATCAGTGAGACTCCCATAGAGTTCTTGTTAATCAGTGAGACTCCCACAGGGTTCAGTATTAATCAGTGAGCATCCCATAGGGTTCATAGTTAATCAGTGAGACTCCCACAGGGTTCAGTGTAAATCACTGAGACTCCCACAGGGTTCAGTGTTAATCAGTGAGACTCCCACAGCGTTCAGTGTTAATCAGTGAGACTCCCATAGGGTTCAGTGTTAATCAGTGAGACTCCCACAGGGTTCAGTGTTAATCAGTGAGACTCCCACAGGGTTCAGTGTTAATCAGTGAGACTCCCACAGGGTTCAGTGTTAATCAGTGAGACTCCCACAGCGTTCAGTGTTAATCAGTGAGACTCCCACAGGGTTCAGTGTTAATCAGTGAGACTCCCATAGGGTTCAGTGTTAATCAGTAAGGCTCCCATAGGGTTCAGTGTTAATCAGTGAGACTCCCATAGGGTTCAGTGTTAATCAGTGAGACTCCCAAAGGGTTCAGTGTTAATCAGTGAGACTCTCGTAGGGTTCAGTGTTAATCAGTGAGACTCCCACAGAGTTCAGTGTTAATCAGTGAGGCTCCCACAGGGTTCAGTGACATTCACTGAGACTCGCATAAGGTTCAGTGTTAATCAGTGAGACTCCCATAGGGTTCAGTGTTAATCAGTGAGACTCCCATAGGGTTCAGTGTTAATCAGTGAGACTCCCACAGGGTTCAGTGTTAATCAGTGAGACTCCCACAGGGTTCAGTGTTAATCAGTGAGACTCCCACAGGGTTCAGTGTTAATCAGTGAGACTCCCAGAGAGTTTACTGTTAATCAGTGAGTCTCCCACAGGGTTCAGTGTTAATCAGTGAGACTCCCGTAGGGTTCAGTGTTAATCAGTGAGACTCCCATAGGGTTCAGTGTCAATCAGTGAGACTCCCATAGGGTTCAGTGTTAATCAGTGAGAATCCCATAGGGTTCAGTGTTATTCAGTGAGACTCCCACAGGTTTCAGTGTTAATCAGTGAGACTCCCACAGGGTTCAGTGTTAATCAGTGAGACTCCCATAGGGTTCAGTGTTAATCAGTGAGACTCCCACAGGGTTCAGTGTTAATCAGTGAGACTCCCACACGGTTCAGTATTAATCAGTGAGGCTCCCCTAGGGTTCAGTGTTAATCAGTGAGACTCTCATAGGGTTCAGTGTTAATCAGTGAGACTCCCATAGGGATCAGTGTTAATCAGTGAGACTCCCATAGGGTTCAGTGTTATTCAGTGAGACTCCCACAGGGTTCAGTGTTAATCAGTGAGACTCCCACAGGGTTCAGTGTTAATCAGTGAGACTCCCACAGGGTTCAGTGTTAATCAGTGAGACTCCCACAGGGTTCAGTGTTAATCAGTGAGACTCCCACAGGTTTCAGTTTTAATCAGTGAGACTCCAGTAGGGTTCAGTGTTAATCAGTGAGACTCCCATAGGGTTCAATGTTAATCAGTGAGACTCCCACAGGGTTCAGTGTTAATCAGTGAGACTCCCACAGCGTTCAGTATTAAGCAGTGAGCATCCCATAGGGTTCAGTGTTAATCAGTGAGACTCCCACAGGGTTCAGTGTTAATCAGTGAGACTCCCACAGGGTTCAGTGTTAATAAGTGAGCCTCCCACAGCGTGCAGTGTTAATAAGTGAGACTCCCATAGGGTTCAGTGTTAATCAGTGAGACTCCCATAGGGTTCTGTGTTAATCAGTGATACTCCCCTAGGGTTCGTTTGTTAATCAGTGAGACTCCCACAGGGTTCAGTGTTAATCAGTGAGACTCCCACAGGGTTCAGTGTTAATCAGTGAGACTCCCATAGGGTTCAGTGTTAATCAGTGAGACTCCCACAGGGTTCAGTGTTAATCAGTGAGACTCCCCTAGGGTTCAGTGACAATCACTGAGACTCCCATAGGGTTCAGTGTTAATCATTGAGACTCCCATAGGGTTCAGTGTTAATCAGAGAGGCTCCCACAGGGTTCAGTGACAATCAGTGAGACTCCCATAGGGTTCAGTGTTAATCAGTGAGACTCCCATAGAGTTCTTGTTAATCAGTGAGACTCCCACAGGGTTCAGTATTAATCAGTGAGCATCCCATAGGTTTCATTGTTAATCAGTGAGACTCCCACAGGGTTCAGTGTTAATCACTGAGACTCCCACAGGGTTCAGTGTTAATCAGTGAGACTCCCACAGCGTTCAGTGTTAATCAGTGAGACTCCCATAGGGTTCAGTGTTAATCAGTGAGACTCCCACAGGGTCCAGTGTTAATCAGTGAGACTCCCACAGGGTTCAGTGTTAATCAATGAGACTCCCAAAGGGTTCAGTGTTAATCAGTGAGGCTCCCATAGGGTTCAGTGTTAATCAGTGAGACTCCCATAGGGTTCAGTGTTAATCAGTGAGACTCCCAAAGGGTTCAGTGTTAATCAGTGAGACTCACATAGGGTTCAGTGTTAATCAGTGAGACTCCCCTAGGGTTCGTTTGTTAATCAGTGAGACACCCACAGGGTTCAGTGTTAATCAGTGAGACTCCCATAGGGTTCAGTGTTAATCAGTGAGACTCCCACAGGGTTCAGTGTTAATCAGTGAGACTCCCACAGGGTTCAGTGTTAATCAGTGAGACTCCCACAGGGTTCAGTGTTAATCAGTGAGACTCCCACAGGGTTCAGTATTAATCAGTAAGGCTCCCATAGGGTTCAGTGTTAATCAGTGAGACTCTCATAGGGTTCAGTGTTAATCAGTGAGACTCCCATAGGGATCAGTGTTAATCAGTGAGACTCCCACAGGGTTCAGTGTTAATCAGTGAGACTCCCACAGGGTTCAGTGTTAATCAGTGAGACTCCCACACGGTTCAGTGTTAATCAGTGAGACTCCCACAGGTTTCAGTTTTAATCAGTGAGACTCCCGTAGGGTTCAGTGTTAATCAGTGAGACTCCCATAGGGTTCAATGTTAATCAGTGAGACTCCCACAGGGTTCATTGTTAATCAGTGAGACTCCCACAGCGTTCAGTATTAAGCAGTGAGCATCCCATAGGGTTCAGTGTTAATCAGTGAGACTCCCACAGGGTTCAGTGTTAATCAGTGAGACTCCCACAGGGTTCAGTGTTAATAAGTGAGACTCCCACAGGGTTCAGTGTTAATCAGTGAGACTCCCATAGGGTTCAGTGTTAATCAGTGAGACTCCCACAGGGTTCAGTGTTAATCAGTGAGACTCCCCTAGGGTTCAGTGATAATCACTGAGACTCCCATAGGCTTCAGTGTTAATCATTGAGACTCCCATAGGCTTCAGTGTTAATCAGAGAGGCTCCCACAGGGTTCAGTGACAATCAGTGAGACTCCCATAGGGTTCAGTGTTAATCAGTGAGACTCCCATAGAGTTCTTGTTAATCAGTGAGACTCCCACAGGGTTCAGTATTAATCAGTGAGCATCCCATAGGGTTCATTGTTAATCAGTGAGACTCCCACAGGGTTCAGTGTTAATCACTGAGACTCCCACAGGGTTCAGTGTTAATCAGTGAGACTCCCATAGGGTTCAGTGTTAATCAGTGAGACTCCCACAGGGTCCAGTGTTAATCAGTGAGACTCCCACAGGGTTCAGTGTTAATCAATGAGACTCCCATAGGGTTCACTGTTAATCAGTGAGGCTCCCATAGGGTTCAGTGTTAATCAGTGAGACTCCCATAGGGTTCAGTGTTAATCAGTGAGACTCCCAAAGGGTTCAGTGTTAATCAGTGAGACTCCCATATGGTTCAGTGTTAATCAGTGAGACTCCCATAGAGTTCTTGTTAATCAGTGAGCATCCCATAGGGTTCATTGTTAATCAGTGAGACTCCCACAGGGTTCAGTGTTAATCAGTGAGACTCCCACAGGGTCCAGTGTTAATCAGTGAGACTCCCACAGGGTTCAGTGTTAATCAATGAGACTCCCATAGGGTTCACTGTTAATCAGTGAGGCTCCCATAGGGTTCAGTGTTAATCAGTGAGACTCCCATAGGGTTCAGTGTTAATCAGTGAGACTCCCAAAGGGTTCAGTGTTAATCAGTGAGACTCCCATAGGGTTCAGTGTTAATCAGTGAGACTCCCCTAGGGTTCGTTTGTTAATCAGTGAGACACCCACAGGGTTCAGTGTTAATCAGTGAGACTCCCATAGGGTTCAGTGTTAATCAGTGAGACTCCCACAGGGTTCAGTGTTAATCAGTGAGACTCCCACAGGGTTCAGTGTTAATCAGTGAGACTCCCACAGGGTTCAGTGTTAATCAGTGAGACTCCCATAGGGTTCAGTGACAATCACTGAGACTCCCATAGGGTTCAGTGTTAATCAGTGAGACTCCCACAGGGTTCAGTGTTAATCAATGAGGCTCCCACAGGGTTCAGTGACATTCACTGAGACTCGCATAAGGTTCAGTGTTAATCAGTGAGACTCCCACAGAGTTCAAAGTTAATCAGTGAGACTCCCATAGGGTTCTGTGTTAATCAGTGAGACTCCCCTAGGGTCGTTTGTTAATCAGTGAGACTCCCACAGGGTGCAGTGTTAATCAGTGAGACTCCCATAGGGTTCAGTGTTAATCAGTGAGACTCCCACAGGGTTCAGTGTTAATCAGTGAGACTCCGACAGGGTTCAGTGTTAATCAGTGAGAATCGCATAGGGTTCAGTGACAATCACTGAGACTCCCATAGGGTTCAGTGTTAATCATTGAGACTCCCATAGGGTTCAGTGTTAATCAGAGAGGCTCCCACAGGGTTCAGTGACAATCAGTGAGACTCCCATAGGGTTCAGTGTTAATCAGTGAGACTCCCATAGAGTTCTTGTTAATCAGTGAGACTCCCACAGGGTTCAGTATTAATCAGTGAGCATCCCATAGGGTTCATAGTTAATCAGTGAGACTCCCACAGGGTTCAGTGTTAATCACTGAGACTCCCACAGGGTTCAGTGTTAATCAGTGAGACTCCCATAGGGTTCAGTGTTAATCAGTGAGACTCCCATAGGGTTCAGTGTTAATCAGTGAGATTCCCACAGGGTTCATTGTTAATCATTGAGACTCCCATAGGGTTCAGTTTTAATCACTGAGATTCCCCTAGGGTTCGTGTGTTAATCAGTGAGACTCCCACAGGGTTCAGTGTTAATCAGTGAGACTCCCACAGGGTTCAGTGTTAATCAGTGAGACTCCCACAGCCTTCAGTGTTAATCAGTGAGACTTCCATAGGGTTCAGTGTTAATCAGTGAGACTCCCACAGGGTCCAGTGTTAATCAGTGAGACTCCCACAGGGTTCAGTGTTAATCAATGAGACTCCCATAGGGTTCAGTGTTAATCAGTGAGGCTCCCATAGGGTTCAGTGTTAATCAGTGAGACTCCCACAGGGTTCAGTGTTAATCAGTGAGACTCGCATAGGGTTCAGTGACAATCACTGAGACTCCCATAGGGTTCAGTGTTAATCATTGAGACTCCCATAGGGTTCAGTGTTAATCAGAGAGGCTCCCACAGGGTTCAGTGACAATCAGTGAGACTCCCATAGGGTTCAGTGACAATCACTGAGACTCCCATAGGGTTCAGTGTTAATCAGTGAGACTCCCATAGGGTTCAGTGTTAATCAGTGAGGCTCCCATAGGGTTCAGTGTTAATCAGTGAGACTCCCATAGAGTTCTTGTTAATCAGTGAGACTCCCAAAGGGTTCAGTATTAATCAGTGAGCATCCCATAGGGTTCATAGTTAATCAGTGAGACTCCCACAGGGTTCAGTGTTAATCACTGAGACTCCCATAGGGTTCAGTGTTAATCAGTGAGACTCCCATAGGGTTCAGTGTTAATCAGTGAGATTCCCACAGGGTTCATTGTTAATCATTGAGACTCCCATAGGGTTCAGTGTTAATCACTGAGACTCCCACAGGGTTCAGTATTAATCAGTGAGGCTCCCATAGGGTTCAGTGACAATCACTGAGACTCCCATAGGGTTCAGTGGTAATCAGTGAGACTCCCATAGGGTTCAGTGTTAATCAGTGAGACTCCCATAGGGTTCTGTGTTAATCAGTGAGACTCCCTCAGGGTTCATGTGTTAACTGAGTCTCACTGATTAACACTGAACCCTGTGGGAGTCTCACTGATTAACACTGAACCCTGTGGGAGTCTCACTGATTAACACTGAACCCTGTGGGAGTCTCACTGATTAACACTGGACCCTGTGGGAGTCTCACTGATTAACACTGAACCCTATGGGAGTCTCACTGATTAACACTGAACGCTGTGGGAGTCTCACTGATTAACACAGAACCCTGTGGGAGTCTCACTGATTAACAAGAACTCTATGGGAGTCTCACTGATTAACACTGAACCCTATGGGAGTCTCACTGATTGTCACTGAACCCTGTGGGAGCCTCTCTGATTAACACTGAACCCTATGGGAGTCTCAATGATTAACACTGAACCCTATGGGAGTCTCAGTGATTGTCACTGAACCCTATGGGAGTCTCACTGATTAACACTGAACCCTGTGGGAGTCTCACTGATTAACACTGAACCCTGTGGGAGTCTCACTGATTAACACTGAACCCTATGGGAGTCTCACTGATTAACACTGAACCCTATGGGAGTCTCACTGATTAACACTGAACCCTGTGGGAGTCTCAGTGATTAACACTGAACCCTGTGGGAGTCTCATTGATTAACAATGAACCCTATGGGATGCTCACTGATAAAATACTGAACCCTGTGGGAGTCTCACTGATTAACAAGAACCCTGTGGGAATCTCACTGATTAACACTGAACCCTACGGGAGTCTCACTGATTAACACTGAACCCTATGGGAGTCTCACTGATTAACACTGATCCCTATGGGAGTCTCACTGATTAACACTGAACCCTATGAGAGTCTCACTGATTAACACTGAACCCTGTGGGAGTCTCAGTGATTAACACTGAACCCTGTGGGAGTCTCATTGATTAACAATGAACCCTATGGGATGCTCACTGATAAAATACTGAACCCTGTGGGAGTCTCACTGATTAACAAGAACCCTGTGGGAATCTCACTGATTAACACTGAACCCTACGGGAGTCTCACTGATTAACACTGAACCCTATGGGAGTCTCACTGATTAACACTGATCCCTATGGGAGTCTCACTGATTAACACTGAACCCTATGAGAGTCTCACTGATTAACACTGAACCCTATGGGAGTCTCACTGATTAACACTGAACCCTGTGGGAGTCTCACTGATTAACACTGAAACCTGTGGGAGTCTCACTGAATAACACTGAACCCTATGGGAGTCTCACTGATTAACACTGAACCCTATGGGAGTCTCACTGATTAACACTGAACCCTACGGGAGTCTCACTGATTAACACTGAACCCTGTGGGAGTCTCACTGATTAACAGTAAACTCTCTGGGAGTCTCACTGATTAACACTGAACCCTGTGGGAGTCTCACTGATTAACACTGAACCCTGTGGGAGTCTCACTGATTAACACTGAACCCTGTGGGAGTCTCACTGATTAACACTGAACCCTGTGTGAGTCTCACTGATTAACACTGAACCCTATGGGAGTCTCACTGATTAACACTGAACCCTATGGGAGTCTCACTGATTAACACTGAACCCTATGGGAGTCTCACTGATTAACACTGAACCTTATGCGAGTCTCAGTGAATGTCACTGAACCCTGTGGGAGCCTCACTGATTAACACTGAACCCTGTGGGAGTCTCACTGATTAAAACTGAACCCTGAGGGAGTCTCACTGATTAACACTGAACCCTATGGGAGTCTCACTGATTAACACTGAACCCTGTGGGAGTCTCACTGATTAACACTGAACCCTGTGGGAGTCTCACTGATTAACAAACGAACCCTAGGGGAGTATCACTGATTAACACAGAACCCTATGGGAGTCTCACTGATTAACACTGAACCCTATGGGAGTCTCACTGATTAACACTGAACCCTATGGGAGTCTCACTGATTAACACTGAACCCTGTGGGAGTCTCAGTGATTAACACTTAACCCTGTGGGAGTCTCATTGATTAACAATGAACCCTATGGGATGCTCACTGATTAATACTGAACCCTGTGGGAGTCTCACTGATTAACAAGAACTCTATGGGAGTCTCACTGATTAACACTGAACCCTATGGGAGTCTCACTGATTGCCACTGAACCCTGTGGGAGTCTCACTGATTAACACTGAACCCTATGGGAGTCTCACTGATTAACACTGAACCCTATGGGAGTCTCACTGATTAACACTGAACCCTGTGGGAGTCTCACTGATTAACACTGGACCCTGTGGGAGTCTCACTGATTAACACTGAACCCTATGGGAGTCTCACTGATTAACACTGAACGCTGTGGGAGTCTCACTGATTAACACAGAACCCTGTGGGAGTCTCACTGATTAACAAGAACTCTATGGGAGTCTCACTGATTAACACTGAACCCTATGGGAGTCTCACTGATTGTCACTGAACCCTGTGGGAGCCTCTCTGATTAACACTGAACCCTATGGGAGTCTCAATGATTAACACTGAACCCTATGGGAGTCTCAGTGATTGTCACTGAACCCTATGGGAGTCTCACTGATTAACACTGAACCCTGTGGGAGTCTCACTGATTAACACTGAACCCTGTGGGAGTCTCACTGATTAACACTGAACCCTATGGGAGTCTCACTGATTAACACTGAACCCTGTGGGAGTCTCACTGATTAACAAACGAACCCTAGGGGAGTCTCACTGATTAACACAGAACCCTATGGGAGTCTCACTGATTAACTTTGAACTCTGTGGGAGTCTCACTGATTAAAACTGAACCCTGTGGGAGGCTCACTGATTAACAATGAACCCTATGGGAGTCTCACTGATTAACACTGAACCCTATGGGAGTCTCAGTGATTGTCACTGAACCCTGTGGGAGTCTCACTGATTAACACTGCACGCTGTGGGAGTCTCACTTATTAACACTGAACCCTGTGGGAGTCTCACTGATTAACACTGAACCCTGTGGGAGTCTCACTGATTAACACTGAACCCTACGGGAGTCTCACTGATTAACACTGAACCCTTTGGGAGTCTCACTGATTAACACTGAACCCTATGGGAGTCTCACTGATTAACACTGATCCCTATGGGAGTCTCACTGATTAACACTGAACCCTATGAGAGTCTCACTGATTAACACTGAACCCTATGGGAGTCTCACTGATTAATACTGAACCCTGTGGGAGTCTCACTGATTAACACTGAACCCTATGGGAGTCTCACTGATTAACACTGAACCCTGTGGGAGTCTCACTGATTAACACTGAAACCTGTGGGAGTCTCACTGAATAACACTGAACCCTATGGGATTCTCACTGATTAACACTGAACCCTATGGGAGTCTCACTGATTAACACTGAACCCTACGGGAGTCTCACTGATTAACACTGAACCCTGTGGGAGTCTCACTGATTAACAGTAAACTCTCTGGGAGTCTCACTGATTAACACTGAACCCTGTGGGAGTCTCACTGATTAACACTGAACCCTGTGGGAGTCTCACTGATTAACACTGAACCCTGTGGGAGTCTCACTGATTAACACTGAACCCTGTGGGAGTCTCACTGATTAACACTGAACCCTATGGGAGTCTCACTGATTAACACTGAACCCTATGGGAGTCTCACTGATTAACACTGAACCTTATGCGAGTCTCAGTGAATGTCACTGAACCCTGTGGGAGCCTCACTGATTAACACTGAACCCTGTGGGAGTCTCACTGATTAAAACTGAACCCTGAGGGAGTCTCACTGATTAACACTGAACCCTATGGGAGTCTCACTGATTAACACTGAACCCTGTGGGAGTCTCACTGATTAACACTGAACCCTGTGGGAGTCTCACTGATTAACAAACGAACCCTAGGGGAGTATCACTGATTAACACAGAACCCTATGGGAGTCTCACTGATTAACACTGAACCCTATGGGAGTCTCACTGATTAACACTGAACCCTATGGGAGTCTCACTGATTAACACTGAACCCTGTGGGAGTCTCAGTGATTAACACTGAACCTTGTGGGAGTCTCATTGATTAACAATGAACCCTATGGGATGCTCACTGATTAATACTGAACCCTGTGGGAGTCTCACTGATTAACAAGAACTCTATGGGAGTCTCACTGATTAACACTGAACCCTATGGGAGTCTCACTGATTGCCACTGAACCCTGTGGGAGTCTCACTGATTAACACTGAACCCTATGGGAGTCTCACTGATTAACACTGAACCCTATGGGAGTCTCACTGATTAACACTGAACCCTGTGGGAGTCTCACTGATTAACACTGGACCCTGTGGGAGTCTCACTGATTAACACTGAACCCTATGGGAGTCTCACTGATTAACACTGAACGCTGTGGGAGTCTCACTGATTAACACAGAACCCTGTGGGAGTCTCACTGATTAACAAGAACTCTATGGGAGTCTCACTGATTAACACTGAACCCTATGGGAGTCTCACTGATTGTCACTGAACCCTGTGGAAGCCTCTCTGATTAACACTGAACCCTATGGGAGTCTCAATGATTAACACTGAACCCTATGGGAGTCTCAGTGATTGTCACTGAACCCTGTGGGAGTCTCACTGATTAACACTGAACCCTGTGGGAGTCTCACTGATTAACACTGAACCCTATGGGAGTCTCACTGATTAACACTGAACCCTGTGGGAGTCTCACTGATTAACAAACGAACCCTAGGGGAGTCTCACTGATTAACACAGAACCCTATGGGAGTCTCACTGATTAACTTTGAACTCTGTGGGAGTCTCACTGATTAAAACTGAACCCTGTGGGAGGCTCACTGATTAACAATGAACCCTATGGGAGTCTCACTGATTAACACCGAACCCTATGGGAGTCTCAGTGATTGTCACTGAACCCTGTGGGAGTCTCACTGATTAACACTGCACGCTGTGGGAGTCTCACTTATTAACACTGAACCCTGTGGGAGTCTCACTGATTAACACTGAACCCTGTGGGAGTCTCACTGATTAACACTGAACCCTACGGGAGTCTCACTGATTAACACTGAACCCTTTGGGAGTCTCACTGATTAACACTGAACCCTATGGGAGTCTCACTGATTAACACTGATCCCTATGGGAGTCTCACTGATTAACACTGAACCCTATGAGAGTCTCACTGATTAACACTGAACCCTATGGGAGTCTCACTGATTAATACTGAACCCTGTGGGAGTCTCACTGATTAACACTGAACCCTATGGGAGTCTCACTGATTAACACTGAACCCTGTGGGAGTCTCACTGATTAACACTGAAACCTGTGGGAGTCTCACTGAATAACACTGAACCCTATGGGATTCTCACTGATTAACACTGAACCCTATGGGAGTCTCACTGATTAACACTGAACCCTACGGGAGTCTCACTGATTAACACTGAACCCTGTGGGAGTCTCACTGATTAACAGTAAACTCTCTGGGAGTCTCACTGATTAACACTGAACCCTGTGGGAGTCTCACTGATTAACACTGAACCCTGTGGGAGTCTCACTGATTAACACTGAACCCTGTGGGAGTCTCACTGATTAACACTGAACCCTGTGGGAGTCTCACTGATTAACACTGAACCCTATGGGAGTCTCACTGATTAACACTGAACCCTATGGGAGTCTCACTGATTAACACTGAACCTTATGCGAGTCTCAGTGAATGTCACTGAACCCTGTGGGAGCCTCACTGATTAACACTGAACCCTGTGGGAGTCTCACTGATTAAAACTGAACCCTGAGGGAGTCTCACTGATTAACACTGAACCCTATGGGAGTCTCACTGATTAACACTGAACCCTGTGGGAGTCTCACTGATTAACACTGAACCCTGTGGGAGTCTCACTGATTAACAAACGAACCCTAGGGGAGTATCACTGATTAACACAGAACCCTATGGGAGTCTCACTGATTAACACTGAACCCTATGGGAGTCTCACTGATTAACACTGAACCCTATGGGAGTCTCACTGATTAACACTGAACCCTGTGGGAGTCTCAGTGATTAACACTGAACCCTGTGGGAGTCTCATTGATTAACAATGAACCCTATGGGATGCTCACTGATTAATACTGAACCCTGTGGGAGTCTCACTGATTAACAAGAACTCTTTGGGAGTCTCACTGATTAACACTGAACCCTATGGGAGTCTCACTGATTGCCACTGAACCCTGTGGGAGTCTCACTGATTAACACTGAACCCTATGGGAGTCTCACTGATTAACACTGAACCCTATGGAAGTCTCACTGATTAACACTGAACCCTGTGGGAGTCTCACTGATTAACACTGGACCCTGTGGGAGTCTCACTGATTAACACTGAACCCTATGGGAGTCTCACTGATTAACACTGAACGCTGTGGGAGTCTCACTGATTAACACAGAACCCTGTGGGAGTCTCACTGATTAACAAGAACTCTATGGGAGTCTCAATGATTAACACTGAACCCTATGGGAGTCTCACTGATTGTCACTGAACCCTGTGGGAGCCTCTCTGATTAACACTGAACCCTATGGGAGTCTCAATGATTAACACTGAACCCTATGGGAGTCTCAGTGATTGTCACTGAACCCTATGGGAGTCTCACTGATTAACACTGAACCCTGTGGGAGTCTCACTGATTAACACTGAACCCTGTGGGAGTCTCACTGATTAACACTGAACCCTATGGGAGTCTCACTGATTAACACTGAACCCTGTGGGAGTCTCACTGATTAACACTGAACCCTATGGGAGTCTCACTGATTAATACTGAACCCTGTGGGAGTCTCACTGATTAACACTGAACCCTATGGGAGTCTCACTGATTAACACTGAACCCTGTGGGAGTCTCACTGATTAACACTGAAACCTGTGGGAGTCTCACTGAATAACACTGAACCCTATGGGATTCTCACTGATTAACACTGAACCCTATGGGAGTCTCACTGATTAACACTGAACCCTATGGGAGTCTCACTGATTAACACTGAACCCTACGGGAGTCTCACTGATTAACACTGAACATTGTGGGAGTCTCACTGATTAAGAGTAAACTCTCTGGGAGTCTCACTGATTAACACTGAACCCTGTGGGAGTCTCACTGATTAACACTGAACCCTGTGGGAGTCTCACTGATTAACACTGAACCCTGTGGGAGTCTCACTGATTAACACTGAACCCTGTGGGAGTCTCACTGATTAACACTGAAACCTATGGGAGTCTCACTGATTAACACTGAACCCTATGGGAGTCTCACTGATTAACACTGAACCTTATGCGAGTCTCAGTGAATGTCACTGAACCCTGTGGGAGCCTCACTGATTAACAGTGAACCCTGTGGGAGTCTCACTGATTAACACTGAACCCTGTGGGAGTCTCACTGATTAACACTGAACCCTGTGGGAGTCTCACTGATTAACACTGAACCCTGTGGGAGTCTCACTGATTAACACTGAACCCTATGGGATGCTCACTGCTTAATACAGAACGCTGTGGGAGTCTCACTGATTAACACTGAACCCTGTGGGAGTCTCACTGATTAACATTGAAACCTATGGGAGTCTCACTGATTAACACTGAACCCTACGGGAGTCTCACTGATTAAAACTGAAACCTGTGGGAGTCTCACTGATTAACACTGAACCCTATGGGAGTCTCACTGATTACCACTGAACCCTATGGGAGTCTCAGTGATTGTCACTGAACCCTATGGGAGTCTCACTGATTAACACTGAACCCTGTTGGAGTCTCACTGATTAACACTGAATCCTGTGGGAGTCTCACTGATTAACACTGAACCCTGTGGGAGTCTCACTGATTAACACTGAACCCTATGGGAGTCTCACTGATTAACACTGAACCCTGTGGGTGTCTCACTGATTAACAAACGAACCCTAGGGGAGTCTCACTGATTAACACTGAACCCTATGGGAGTCTCACTGATTAACACTGAACCCTTTGGGAGTCTCACTGATTAACACTGAACCCTATGGGAGTCTCACTGATTAACACTGAACCCTATGGGAGCCTCACTGATTAACACTGAACATGATGGGAGTCTCACTGATTAACACTGAACCCTATGGGAGTCTCAGTGATTGTCACTGAACCCTATTGGAGTCTCACTGATTAACACTGAACCCTGTGGGAGTCTCACTGATTAACACACGAACCCTAGGGGAGTCTCAGTGATTAACACTGAACCCTATGGGAGTCTCAATGATTAACAATGAACCCTGTGGGAGTCTCACTGAATAACACTGAACCCTATGGGAGTCTCACTGATTAACACTGGACCCTATGGGAGTCTCACTGATTAACACTGGACCCTGTGGGAGTCTCACTGATTAACACTGAACCCTATGGGAGTCTCACTGATTAACACTGAACGCTGTGGGAGTCTCACTGATTAACACTGAACCCTGTGGGAGTCTCAGTGATTAACACTGAACCCTGTGGGAGTCTCATTGATTAACAATGAACCCTATGGGATGCTCACTGATTAATACTGAACCCTGTGGGAGTCTCACTGATTAACAAGAACTCTATGGGAGTCTAACTGATTAACACTGAACCCTATGGGAGTCTCACTGATTGTCACTGAACCCTGTGGGAGTCTCACTGATTAACACTGAACCCTATGGGAGTCTCACTGATTAACACTGAACCCTATGGGAGTCTCACAGATTAACACTGAACACTGTGGGTGTCTCACTGATTAACAAACGAACCCTAGGGGAGTCTCACTGATTAACACTGAACCCTATGGGAGTCTCACTGATTAACACTGAACACTGTGGGTGTCTCACTGATTAACAAACGAACCCTAGGGGAGTCTCACTGATTAACACTGGACCCTATGGGAGTCTCACTGATTAACACTGAACCCTTTGGGAGTCTCACTGATTAACACTGAACCCTATGGGAGTCTCACTGATTAACACTGAACCCTATGGGAGCCTCACTGATTAACACTGAACCCTATGGGAGTCTCACTGATTAACAATGAACCCTATGGGAGTCTCAGTGATTGTCACTGAACCCTATTGGAGTCTCACTGATTAACACTGAACCCTGTGGGAGTCTCACTGATTAACACACGAACCCTAGGGGAGTCTCAGTGATTAACACTGAACCCTATGGGAGTCTCAATGATTAACAATGGACCCTGTGGGAGTCTCACTGATTAACACTGAACCCTATGGGAGTCTCACTGATTAACACTGGACCCTGTGGGAGTCTCACTGATTAACACTGAACCCTATGGGAGTCTCACTGATTAACACTGAACGCTGTGGGAGTCTCACTGATTAACACTGAACCCTGTGGGAGTCTCAGTGATTAACACTGAACCCTGTGGGAGTCTCACTGATTAACAATGAACCCTATGGGATGCTCACTGATTAATACTGAACCCTGTGGGAGTCTCACTGATTAACAAGAACTCTATGGGAGTCTCACTGATTAACACTGAACCCTATGGGAGTCTCACTGATTGTCACTGAACCCTGTGGGAGTCTCACTGATAAACACTGAACCCTATGGGAGTCTCACTCATTAACACTGAACCCTATGGGAGTCTCACTGATTAACACTGATCCCTGTGGGAGTCTCACTGATTAACACTGGACCCTGTGGGAGTCTCACTGATTAACACTGAACCCTATGGGAGTCTCACTGATTAACACTGAACGCTGTGGGAGTCTCACTGATTAACACAGAACCCTGTGGGAGTCTCAGTGATTAACACTGAACCCTGTGGGAGTCTCACTGATTAACAATGAACCCTATGGGATGCTCACTGATTAATACTGAACCCTGTGGGAGTCTCACTGATTAACAAGAACTCTTTGGGAGTCTCACTGATTAACACTGAACCCTATGGGAGTCTCACTGATTGTCACTGAACCCTGTGGGAGTCTCACTGATAAACACTGAACCCTATGGGAGTCTCACTGATTAACACTGAACCCTATGGGAGTCTCACTGATTAACAATGAGCCCTGTGGGAGTCTCACTGATTAACACTGAGCCCTGTGGGAGTCTCATTAATTAACACTGAACCCTGTGGGAGTCTCAGTGATTAACACTGAACCCAATTTGTCTCACTGATTAACACTGAATCCTGTGGGAGTCTCACTGATTAACACTGAACACTATGGGCGTGTCACTGATTAACACTGAACCCTATGGGAGTCTCACTGATTAACACTGAACCCTATGGGAGTCTCAATGATTAACACTGAACCCTATGGGAGTTTCACTGATTAACACTGAAAACTGTGGGAGTCTCACTGATTAACACTGAAACCTGTGGGAGTCTCACTGATTAACACTGAACCCTATGGGAGTCTCACTGATTAACACTGAACCCTTTGGGAGTCTCACTGATTAACACTGAACCCTATGGGAGTGTCACTGATTAACTCTGAACCCTACGGGAGTCTCACTGATTATCACTGAACCCTGTGGGAGCCTCACTGATTAACACTGAACCCTATGGGAGTCTCACTGATTACCACTGAACCCTATGGGAGTCTCAGTGATTGTCACTGAACCCTATGGGAGTCTCACTGATTAACCCTGAACACTGTGGGAGTCTCACTGATTAACACTGAACCCTATGGGAGTCTCACTGATTAACACACGGACCCTAGGGGAGTCTCAGTGATTAACACTGAACCCTATGGGAGCCTCACTGATTAACACTGAAGCCTGTGGGAGTCTCACTAATTAACACTGAACCCTGTGGGAGCCTCAATGATTAACAATGAACCCTGTGGGAGTCTCACTGATTAACACTGAAAACTGTGGGAGTCTCACTGATTAACACTGAACCCTGTGGGAGTCTCACTGATTAACACTGAACCCTATGGGAGTCTCACTGATTAACAATGAGCCCTGTGGGAGTCTCACTGATTAACACTGAGCCCTGTGGGAGTCTCATTTATTAACACTGAACCCTGTGGGAGTCTCACTGATTAACACTGAAAACTGTGGGAGTCTCACTGATTAACACTGAACCCTGTGGGAGTCTCAGTGATTAACACTGAACCCAATTTGAGTCTCACTGATTAACACTGAATCCTGTGGGAGTCTCACTGATTTATACTGAACACTATGGGCGTGTCACTGATTAACACTGAACCCTATCGGAGTCTCACTGATTAACACTGAACCCTATGGGAGTCTCACTGATTAACACTGAACCCTATGGGAGTTTCACTGATTAACACTGAAAACTGTGGGAGTCTCACTGATTAACACTGAAACCTGTGGGTGTCTCACTGATTAACAAACGAACCCTAGGGGAGTCTCACTGATTAACACTGAACCCTATGGGAGTGTCACTGATTAACTCTAAACCCTACGGGAGTCTCACTGATTATCACTGAACCCTGTGGGAGCCTCACTGATTAACACTGAACCCTATGGGAGTCTCACTGATTACCACTGAACCCTATGGGAGTCTCAGTGATTGTCACTGAACCCTATGGGAGTCTCACTGATTAACATTGAACCCTGTGGGAGTCTCACTGATTAACACTGAACCCTGTGAGAGTCTCACTAATTAACACTGAACCCTGTGGGAGTCTCACTGATTAACCCTGAACACTGTGGGAGTCTCACTGATTAACACTGAACCCTGTGGGAGTTTCACTGATTAACACTGAAAACTGTGGGAGTCTCACTGATTAACACTGAACCCTGTGGGAGTCTCACTGATTAACACTGAACTATGTGGGAGACTACTGATTAACACTGAACCCTGTGGGAGTCTCACTGATTAACACTGAACCCTATGGGAGTCTCACTGATTAACACTGAGCCCTGTGGGAGTCTCATTAATTAACACTGAACCCTGTGGGAGTCTCACTGATTAACACTGAAAACTGTGGGAGTCTCACTGATTAACACTGAAACCTGTGGGAGTCTCACTGATTAACACTGAACCCAATTTGAGTCTCACTGATTAACGCTGATTCCTGTGGGAGTGTCACTGATTAACTCTGAACCCTACGGGAGTCTCACTGATTAACACTGAACCCTATGGGAGTCTCACTGATTAACACTGAACACTATGGGCGTGTCACTGATTAACACTGAACCCTATGGGAGTCTCACTGATTAACACTGAACCCTGTGGGAGTCTCACTGATTAACACTGAACCCTATGGGAGTCTCACTGATTAACACTGAACCCTATTGGAGTCTCAGTGATTGTCACTGAACCCTGTGGGAGCCTCACTGATTAACACTGAACCCTATGGGAGTCTCACTGATTAACACTGAACCCTATGGGAGTCTCAGTGATTGTCACTGAACCCTATGGGAGTCTCACTGATTAACACTGAACCCCGTGGGAGTCTCACTGATTAACACTGAACCCTGTGGGAGTCTCACTAATTAACACTGAACCCTGTGGGAGTCTCACTGATTAACCCGGAACACTGTGGGAGTCTCACTGATTAACACTGAACCCTATGGGAGTCTCACTGATTAGCACACGGACCCTAGGAGAGTCTCAGTGATTAACACTGAACCCTATGGGAGTCTCACTGATTAACACTGAAGCCTGTGGGAGTCTCACTAATTAACACTGAACCCTGTGGGAGCCTCAATGATTAACACTGAACCCTGTGGGAGTCTCACTGATTAACACTGAAAACTGTGGGAGTCTCACTGATTAACACTGAACCCTGTGGGAGTCTCACTGATTAGCACTGAACTATGTGGGAGTCTCACTGATTAACACTGAACCCTGTGGGAGTCTCACTGATTAACACTGAACCCTGTGGGAGTCTCACTGATTAACACTGAGCCCTGTGGGAGTCTCACTGATTAACACTGAGCCCTGTGGGAGTCTCATTGATTAACACTGAACCCTGTGGGAGTCTCATTGATTAACACTGAACCCTGTGGGAGTCTCACTGATTAACACTGAAAACTGTGGGAGTGTCACTGATTAACACTGAACCCTGTGGGAGTCTCACTGATTAACACTGAACCCAATTTGAGTCTCACTGATTAACACTGAATCCTGTGGGAGTGTCACTGATTAACTCTGAACCCTACGGGAGTCTCACTGATTAACACTGAGCACTATGGGCGTGTCACTGATTAACACTGAACCCTTTGGGAGTCTCAATGATTAACACTTAACCCTGTGGGAGTCTCACTGATTAACACTGAACACTATGGGAGTGTCACTGATTAACTCTGAACCCTACGGGTGTCTCACTGATTAACACTGAACCCTATGGGAGTCTCACTGATTAACACTGAACACTATGGGAGTGTCACTGATTAACACTGAACCCTGTGGGAGTCTCACTGATTAACACTGAACCCTCTGGGAGTCTCACTGATTAACACTGAACCCTATGGGAGTCTCAATGATTAACACTGAACCCTATGGGAGTTTCACGGATTAACACTGAAAACTGTGGGAGTCTCACTGATTATCACTGAAACCTGTGGGAGTCTCACTGATTAACACTGAACCCTATGGGAGTCTCACTGATTAACACTGAACCCTTTGGGAGTCTCACTGATTAACACTGAACCCTATGGGAGTGTCACTGATTAACTCTGAACCCTACGGGAGTCTCACTGATTAACACTGAACCCTATGGGAGTCTCATTGAATAACACAACACTATGGGAGTGTCACAGATTAACACTGAACCCTATGGGAGTCTCACTGATTAACACTGAACCCTGTGGGAGCCTCACTGATTAACACTGAACCCTATGGGAGTCTCACTGATTACCACTGAACCCTATGGGAGTCTCAGTGATTGTCACTGAACCCTATGGGAGTCTCACTGATTGACATTGAACCCTATGGGAGTCTCACTGATTAACACTGAACGCTGTGGGAGTCTCACTGATTAACACTGAACCCTGTGGGAGTCTCACTGATTAACACTGAACGCTGTGGGAGTCTCACTGATTAACACTGAACCCTGTGGGAGTCTCACTGATTAACACTGAACCCTGTGGGAGTCTCACTGATTAACACTGAACACTGTGGGAGTCTCACTGGTTAACACAGAACCCTATGGGAGTCTCACTGATTAACCCTGAACACTGTGGGAGTCTCACTGATTAACACTGAACCCTATGGGAGTTTCACTGATTAACACTGAAAACTGTGGGAGTCTCACTGATTAACACTGAAACCTGTGGGAGTCTCACTGATTAACACTGAACCCTATGGGAGTCTCACTGATTAACACTGAACCCTTTGGGAGTCTCACTGATTAACACTGAACCCTATGGGAGTGTCACTGATTAACTCTGAACCCTACGGGAGTCTCACTGATTATCACTGAACCCTATGGGAGTCTCACTGATTACCACTGAACCCTATGGGAGTCTCAGTGATTGTCACTGAACCCTATGGGAGTCTCACTGATTAACATTGAACCCTGTGGGAGTCTCACTGATTAACACTGAACCCTGTGGGAGTCTCACTAATTAACACTGAACCCTGTGGGAGTCTCACTGATTAACCCTGAACACTGTGGGAGTCTCACTGATTAACACTGAACCCTGTGGGAGTCTCACTGATTAACACTGAAAACTGTGGGAGTCTCACTGATTAACACTGAACCCTGTGGGAGTCTCACTGATTAACACTGAACTATGTGGGAGACTCACTGATTAACACTGAACCCTGTGGGAGTCTCACTGATTAACACTGAACCCTATGGGAGTCTCACTGATTAACAATGAGCCCTGTGGGAGTCTCACTGATTAACACTGAGCCCTGTTGGAGTCTCACTGATTAACCCTGAACACTGTGGGAGTCTCACTGATTAACACTGAACCCTGTGGGAGTCTCACTGATTAACACTGAAAACTGTGGGAGTCTCACTGATTAACACTGAACCCTGTGGGAGTCTCACTGATTAACACTGAACTATGTGGGAGACTACTGATTAACACTGAACCCTGTGGGAGTCTCACTGATTAACACTGAACCCTATGGGAGTCTCACTGATTAACACTGAGCCCTGTGGGAGTCTCATTAATTAACACTGAACCCTGTGGGAGTCTCACTGATTAACACTGAAAACTGTGGGAGTCTCACTGATTAACACTGAAACCTGTGGGAGTCTCACTGATTAACACTGAACCCAATTTGAGTCTCACTGATTAACGCTGATTCCTGTGGGAGTGTCACTGATTAACTCTGAACCCTACGGGAGTCTCACTGATTAACACTGAACCCTATGGGAGTCTCACTGATTAACACTGAACACTATGGGCGTGTCACTGATTAACACTGAACCCTATGGGAGTCTCACTGATTAACACTGAACCCTGTGGGAGTCTCACTGATTAACACTGAACCCTATGGGAGTCTCACTGATTAACACTGAACCCTATGGGAGTCTCAGTGATTGTCACTGAACCCTGTGGGAGCCTCACTGATTAACACTGAACCCTATGGGAGTCTCACTGATTAACACTGAACCCTATGGGAGTCTCAGTGATTGTCACTGAACCCTATGGGAGTCTCACTGATTAACACTGAACCCCGTGGGAGTCTCACTGATTAACACTGAACCCTGTGGGAGTCTCACTAATTAACACTGAACCCTGTGGGAGTCTCACTGATTAACCCGGAACACTGTGGGAGTCTCACTGATTAACACTGAACCCTATGGGAGTCTCACTGATTAGCACACGGACCCTAGGAGAGTCTCAGTGATTAACACTGAACCCTATGGGAGTCTCACTGATTAACACTGAAGCCTGTGGGAGTCTCACTAATTAACACTGAACCCTGTGGGAGCCTCAATGATTAACACTGAACCCTGTGGGAGTCTCACTGATTAACACTGAAAACTGTGGGAGTCTCACTGATTAACACTGAACCCTGTGGGAGTCTCACTGATTAGCACTGAACTATGTGGGAGTCTCACTGATTAACACTGAACCCTGTGGGAGTCTCACTGATTAACACTGAACCCTGTGGGAGTCTCACTGATTAACACTGAGCCCTGTGGGAGTCTCACTGATTAACACTGAGCCCTGTGGGAGTCTCATTGATTAACACTGAACCCTGTGGGAGTCTCATTGATTAACACTGAACCCTGTGGGAGTCTCACTGATTAACACTGAAAACTGTGGGAGTGTCACTGATTAACACTGAACCCTGTGGGAGTCTCACTGATTAACACTGAACCCAATTTGAGTCTCACTGATTAACACTGAATCCTGTGGGAGTGTCACTGATTAACTCTGAACCCTACGGGAGTCTCACTGATTAACACTGAGCACTATGGGCGTGTCACTGATTAACACTGAACCCTTTGGGAGTCTCAATGATTAACACTTAACCCTGTGGGAGTCTCACTGATTAACACTGAACACTATGGGAGTGTCACTGATTAACTCTGAACCCTACGGGTGTCTCACTGATTAACACTGAACCCTATGGGAGTCTCACTGATTAACACTGAACACTATGGGAGTGTCACTGATTAACACTGAACCCTGTGGGAGTCTCACTGATTAACACTGAACCCTCTGGGAGTCTCACTGATTAACACTGAACCCTATGGGAGTCTCAATGATTAACACTGAACCCTATGGGAGTTTCACGGATTAACACTGAAAACTGTGGGAGTCTCACTGATTATCACTGAAACCTGTGGGAGTCTCACTGATTAACACTGAACCCTATGGGAGTCTCACTGATTAACACTGAACCCTTTGGGAGTCTCACTGATTAACACTGAACCCTATGGGAGTGTCACTGATTAACTCTGAACCCTACGGGAGACTCACTGATTAACACTGAACCCTATGGGAGTCTCATTGAATAACACAACACTATGGGAGTGTCACAGATTAACACTGAACCCTATGGGAGTCTCACTGATTGACATTGAACCCTATGGGAGTCTCACTGATTAACACTGAACGCTGTGGGAGTCTCACTGATTAACACTGAACCCTGTGGGAGTCTCACTGATTAACACTGAACGCTGTGGGAGTCTCACTGATTAACACTGAACCCTGTGGGAGTCTCACTGATTAACACTGAACCCTGTGGGAGTCTCACTGATTAACACTGAACACTGTGGGAGTCTCACTGGTTAACACAGAACCCTATGGGAGTCTCACTGATTAACCCTGAACACTGTGGGAGTCTCACTGATTAACACTGAACCCTATGGGAGTTTCACTGATTAACACTGAAAACTGTGGGAGTCTCACTGATTAACACTGAAACCTGTGGGAGTCTCACTGATTAACACTGAACCCTATGGGAGTCTCACTGATTAACACTGAACCCTTTGGGAGTCTCACTGATTAACACTGAACCCTATGGGAGTGTCACTGATTAACTCTGAACCCTACGGGAGTCTCACTGATTATCACTGAACCCTATGGGAGTCTCACTGATTACCACTGAACCCTATGGGAGTCTCAGTGATTGTCACTGAACCCTATGGGAGTCTCACTGATTAACATTGAACCCTGTGGGAGTCTCACTGATTAACACTGAACCCTGTGGGAGTCTCACTAATTAACACTGAACCCTGTGGGAGTCTCACTGATTAACCCTGAACACTGTGGGAGTCTCACTGATTAACACTGAACCCTGTGGGAGTCTCACTGATTAACACTGAAAACTGTGGGAGTCTCACTGATTAACACTGAAACCTGTGGGAGTCTCACTGATTAACACTGAACCCTATGGGAGTCTCACTGATTAACACTGAACCCTTTGGGAGTCTCACTGATTAACACTGAACCCTATGGGAGTGTCACTGATTAACTCTGAACCCTACGGGAGTCTCACTGATTATCACTGAACCCTATGGGAGTCTCACTGATTACCACTGAACCCTATGGGAGTCTCAGTGATTGTCACTGAACCCTATGGGAGTCTCACTGATTAACATTGAACCCTGTGGGAGTCTCACTGATTAACACTGAACCCTGTGGGAGTCTCACTAATTAACACTGAACCCTGTGGGAGTCTCACTGATTAACCCTGAACACTGTGGGAGTCTCACTGATTAACACTGAACCCTGTGGGAGTCTCACTGATTAACACTGAAAACTGTGGGAGTCTCACTGATTAACACTGAACCCTGTGGGAGTCTCACTGATTAACACTGAACTATGTGGGAGACTCACTGATTAACACTGAACCCTGTGGGAGTCTCACTGATTAACACTGAACCCTATGGGAGTCTCACTGATTAACAATGAGCCCTGTGGGAGTCTCACTGATTAACACTGAGCCCTGTGGGAGTCTCATTAATTAACACTGAACCCTGTGGGAGTCTCACTGATTAACACTGAAAACTGTGGGAGTCTCACTGATTAACACTGAACCCTGTGGGAGTCTCACTGATTAACACTGAACCCAATTTGAGTCTCACTGATTAACGCTGAATCCTGTGGGAGTGTCACTGATTAACTCTGAACCCTACGGGAGTCTCACTGATTAACACTGAACCCTATGGGAGTCTCACTGATTAACACTGAACACTATGGGCGTGTCACTGATTAACACTGAACCCTATGGGAGTCTCACTGATTAACACTGAACCTTATGGGAGTCTCACTGATTAACACTGAACCCTGTGGGAGTCTCACTGATTAACACTGAACCCTATGGGAGTCTCACTGATTAACACTGAACCCTATGGGAGTCTCAGTGATTGTCACTGAACCCTGTGGGAGCCTCACTGATTAACACTGAACCCTATGGGAGTCTCACTGATTAACACTGAACCCTATGGGAGTCTCAGTGATTGTCACTGAACCCTATGGGAGTCTCACTGATTAACACTGAACCCCGTGGGAGTCTCACTGATTAACACTGAACCCTGTGGGAGTCTCACTAATTAACACTGAACCCTGTGGGAGTCTCACTGATTAACCCGGAACACTGTGGGAGTCTCACTGATTAACACTGAACCCTATGGGAGTCTCACTGATTAACACACGGACCCTAGGGGAGTCTCAGTGATTAACACTGAACCCTATGGGAGTCTCACTGATTAACACTGAAGCCTGTGGGAGTCTCACTAATTAACACTGAACCCTGTGGGAGCCTCAATGATTAACACTGAACCCTGTGGGAGTCTCACTGATTAACACTGAAAACTGTGGGAGTCTCACTGATTAACACTGAACCCTGTGGGAGTCTCACTGATTAACACTGAACTATGTGGGAGTCTCACTGATTAACACTGAACCCTGTGGGAGTCTCACTGATTAACACTGAACCCTATGGGAGTCTCACTGATTAACACTGAGCCCTGTGGGAGTCTCACTGATTAACACTGAGCCCTGTGGGAGTCTCATTGATTAACACTGAACCCTGTGGGAGTCTCACTGATTAACACTGAAAACTGTGGGAGTGTCACTGATTAACACTGAACCCTGTGGGAGTCTCACTGATTAACACTGAACCCAATTTGAGTCTCACTGATTAACACTGAATCCTGTGGGAGTGTCACTGATTAACTCTGAACCCTACGGGAGTCTCACTGATTAACACTGAGCACTATGGGCGTGTCACTGATTAACACTGAACCCTTTGGGAGTCTCAATGATTAACACTTAACCCTGTGGGAGTCTCACTGATTAACACTGAACACTATGGGAGTGTCACTGATTAACTCTGAACCCTACGGGTGTCTCACTGATTAACACTGAACCCTATGGGAGTCTCACTGATTAACACTGAACACTATGGGAGTGTCACTGATTAACACTGAACCCTGTGGGAGTCTCACTGATTAACACTGAACCCTCTGGGAGTCTCACTGATTAACACTGAACCCTATGGGAGTCTCAATGATTAACACTGAACCCTATGGGAGTTTCACGGATTAACACTGAAAACTGTGGGAGTCTCACTGATTATCACTGAAACCTGTGGGAGTCTCACTGATTAACACTGAACCCTATGGGAGTCTCACTGATTAACACTGAACCCTTTGGGAGTCTCACTGATTAACACTGAACCCTATGGGAGTGTCACTGATTAACTCTGAACCCTACGGGAGTCTCACTGATTAACACTGAACCCTATGGGAGTCTCATTGAATAACACAACACTATGGGAGTGTCACAGATTAACACTGAACCCTATGGGAGTCTCACTGATTAACACTGAACCCTGTGGGAGCCTCGCTGATTAACACTGAACCCTATGGGAGTCTCACTGATTACCACTGAACCCTATGGGAGTCTCAGTGATTGTCACTGAACCCTATGGGAGTCTCACTGATTAATATTGAACCCTGTGGGAGTCTCACTGATTAACACTGAACCCTGTGGGAGTCTCACTGATTAACATTGAACCCTATGGGAGTCTCACTGATTAACACTGAACGCTGTGGGAGTCTCACTGATTAACACTGAACCCTGTGGGAGTCTCACTGATTAACACTGAACCCTGTGGGAGTCTCACTGATTAACACTGAACACTGTGGGAGTCTCACTGGTTAACACAGAACCCTATGGGAGTCTCACTGATTAACCCTGAACACTGTGGGAGTCTCACTGATTAACACTGAACCCTATGGGAGTCTCACTGATTAACACACGGACCCTAGGGGAGTCTCAGTGATTAACACTGAACCCTATGGGAGTCTCACTGATTAACACTGAAGCCTGTGGGAGTCTCACTAATTAACACTGAACCCTGTGGGAGCCTCAATGATTAACACTGAACCCTGTGGGAGTCTCACTGATTAACACTGAAAACTGTGGGAGTCTCACTGATTAACACTGAACCCTGTGGGAGTCTCACTGATTAACACTGAACTATGTGGGAGTCTCACTGATTAACACTGAACCCTGTGGGAGTCTCACTGATTAACACTGAACCCTATGGGAGTCTCACTGATTAACAATGAGCCCTGTGGGAGTCTCACTGATTAACACTGAGCCCTGTGGGAGTCTCATTGATTAACACTGAACCCTGTGGGAGTCTCACTGATTAACACTGAAAACTGTGGGAGTCTCACTGATTAACACTGAACCCTGTGGGAGTCTCAGTGATTAACACTGAACCCAATTTGAGTCTCACTGATTAACACTGAATCCTGTGGGAGTGTCACTGATTAACTCTGAACCCTACGGGAGTCTCACTGATTAACACTGAACCCTATGGGAGTCTCACTGATTAACACTGAACACTATGGGCGTGTCACTGATTAACACTGAACCCTTTGGGAGTCTCACTGATTAACACTGAACCCTGTGGGAGTCTCACTGATTAACACTGAACACTATGGAAGAGTCACTGATTAACTCTGAACCCTACGGGAGTCTCACTGATTAACACTGAACCCTATGGGAGTCTCACTGATTAACACTGAACACTATGGGAGTGTCACTGATTAACACTGAACCCTGTGGGAGTCTCATTGATTAACACTGAACCCTCTGGGAGTCTCACTGATTAACACTGAACCCTATGGGAGTCTCAATGATTAACACTGAACCCTATGGGAGTTTCACTGATTAACACTGAAAACTGTGGGAGTCTCACTGATTAACACTGAAACCTGTGGGAGTCTCACTGATTAACACTGAACCCTATGGGAGTCTCACTGATTAACACTGAACCCTTTGGGAGTCTCACTGATTAACAATGAACCCTATGGGAGTGTCACTGATTAACTCTGAACCCTACGGGAGTCTCACTGATTAACACTGAACCCTTTGGGAGTCTCACTGATTAACACTGAACCCTATGGGAGTCTCACTGATTAACACACGGACCCTAGGGGAGTCTCAGTGATTAACACTGAACCCTATGGGAGTCTCACTGATTAACACTGAAGCCTGTGGGAGTCTCACTAATTAACACTGAACCCTGTGGGAGCCTCAATGATTAACACTGAACCCTGTGGGAGTCTCACTGATTAACACTGAAAACTGTGGGAGTCTCACTGATTAACACTGAACCCTGTGGGAGTCTCACTGATTAACACTGAACTATGTGGGAGTCTCACTGATTAACACTGAACCCTGTGGGAGTCTCACTGATTAACACTGAACCCTATGGGAGTCTCACTGATTAACAATGAGCCCTGTGGGAGTCTCACTGATTAACACTGAGCCCTGTGGGAGTCTCATTGATTAACACTGAACCCTGTGGGAGTCTCACTGATTAACACTGAAAACTGTGGGAGTCTCACTGATTAACACTGAACCCTGTGGGAGTCTCAGTGATTAACACTGAACCCAATTTGAGTCTCACTGATTAACACTGAATCCTGTGGGAGTGTCACTGATTAACTCTGAACCCTACGGGAGTCTCACTGATTAACACTGAACCCTATGGGAGTCTCACTGATTAACACTGAACACTATGGGCGTGTCACTGATTAACACTGAACCCTTTGGGAGTCTCACTGATTAACACTGAACCCTGTGGGAGTCTCACTGATTAACACTGAACACTATGAAAGAGTCACTGATTAACTCTGAACCCTACGGGAGTCTCACTGATTAACACTGAACCCTATGGGAGTCTCACTGATTAACACTGAACATTATGGGAGTGTCACTGATTAACACTGAACCCTGTGGGAGTCTCATTGATTAACACTGAACCCTCTGGGAGTCTCACTGATTAACACTGAACCCTATGGGAGTCTCAATGATTAACACTGAACCCTATGGGAGTCTCACTGATTAACACTGAACCCTGTGGGAGTCTCACTGATTAACACTGAACACTATGGAAGAGTAACTGATTAACTCTGAACCCTACGGGAGTCTCACTGATTAACACTGAACCCTATGGGAGTCTCACTGATTAACACTGAACACTATGGGAGTGTCACTGATTAACACTGAACCCTGTGGGAGTCTCATTGATTAACACTGAACCCTCTGGGAGTCTCACTGATTAACACTGAACCCTAAGGGAGTCTCAATGATTAACACTGAACCCTATGGGAGTTTCACTGATTAACACTGAAAACTGTGGGAGTCTCACTGATTAACACTGAAACCTGTGGGAGTCTCACTGATTAACACTGAACCCTATGGGAGTCTCACTGATTAACACTGAACCCTTTGGGAGTCTCACTGATTAACAATGAACCCTATGGGAGTGTCACTGATTAACTCTGAACCCTACGGGAGTCTCACTGATTAACACTGAACCCTTTGGGAGTCTCACTGATTAACACTGAACCCTATGGGAGTCTCACTGATTAACACACGGACCCTAGGGGAGTCTCAGTGATTAACACTGAACCCTATGGGAGTCTCACTGATTAACACTGAAGCCTGTGGGAGTCTCACTAATTAACACTGAACCCTGTGGGAGCCTCAATGATTAACACTGAACCCTGTGGGAGTCTCACTGATTAACACTGAAAACTGTGGGAGTCTCACTGATTAACACTGAACCCTGTGGGAGTCTCACTGATTAACACTGAACTATGTGGGAGTCTCACTGATTAACACTGAACCCTGTGGGAGTCTCACTGATTAACACTGAACCCTATGGGAGTCTCACTGATTAACAATGAGCCCTGTGGGAGTCTCACTGATTAACACTGAGCCCTGTGGGAGTCTCACTGATTAACACTGAAAACTGTGGGAGTCTCACTGATTAACACTGAACCCTGTGGGAGTCTCAGTGATTAACACTGAACCCAATTTGAGTCTCACTGAGTAACACTGAATCCTGTGGGAGTGTCACTGATTAACTCTGAACCCTACGGGAGTCTCACTGATTAACACTGAACCCTATGGGAGTCTCACTGATTAACACTGAACACTATGGGCGTGTCACTGATTAACACTGAACCCTTTGGGAGTCTCACTGATTAACACTGAACCCTGTGGGAGTCTCACTGATTAACACTGAACACTATGAAAGAGTCACTGATTAACTCTGAACCCTACGGGAGTCTCACTGATTAACACTGAACCCTATGGGAGTCTCACTGATTAACACTGAACATTATGGGAGTGTCACTGATTCATACTGAACCCTGTGGGAGTCTCATTGATTAACACTGAACCCTCTGGGAGTCTCACTGATTAACACTGAACCCTATGGGAGTCTCAATGATTAACACTGAACCCTATGGGAGTTTCACTGATTAACACTGAAAACTGTGGGAGTCTCACTGATTAACACTGAAACCTGTGGGAGTCTCACTGATTAACACTGAACCCTATGGGAGTCTCACTGATTAACACTGAACCCTTTGGGAGTCTCACTGATTAACACTGAACCCTATGGGAGTGTCACTGATTAACTCTGAACCCTACGGGAGTCTCACTGATTAACACTGAACCCTTTGGGAGTCTCACTGATTCACACTGAACCCTATGGGAGTCTCACTGATTAACACTGAACCCTTTGGGAGTCTCACTGATTAACACTGAACCCTATGGGAGTGTCACTGATTAACTCTGAACCCTACGGGAGTCTCACTGATTAACACTGAACCCTTTGGGAGTCTCACTGATTAACACTGAACCCTATGGGAGTGTCACTGATTAACTCTGAACCCTACGGGAGTCTCACTGATTAACACTGAACCCTATGGGAGTCTCACTGATTAACACAACACTATGGGAGTGTCACAGATTAACACTGAAAACTGTGGGAGTCTCACTGATTAACACTGAACCCTGTGGGAGTCTCACTGATTAACACTGAACTATGTGGGAGTCTCACTGATTAACACTGAACCCTGTGGGAGTCTCACTGATTAACACTGAACCCTATGGGAGTCTCACTGATTAACACTGAGCCCTGTGGGAGTCTCACTGATTAACACTGAGCCCTGTGGGAGTCTCATTGATTAACACTGAACCCTGTGGGAGTCTCACTGATTAACACTGAAAACTGTGGGAGTCTCACTGATTAACACTGAACCCTGTGGGAGTCTCACTGATTAACACTGAACCCAATTTGAGTCTCACTGATTAACACTGAATCCTGTGGGAGTGTCACTGATTAACTCTGAACCCTACGGGAGTCTCACTGATTAACACTGAACCCTATGGGAGTCTCACTGATTAACACTGAACACTATGGGCGTGTCACTGATTAACACTGAACCCTTTGGGAGTCTCACTGATTAACACTGAGCCCTGTGGGAGTCTCACTGATTAACACTGAGCCCTGTGGGAGTCTCATTGATTAACACTGAACCCTGTGGGAGTCTCACTGATTAACAATGAAAACTGTGGGAGTCTCACTGATTAACACTGAACCCTGTGGGAGTCTCACTGATTAACACTGAACCCAATTTGAGTCTCACTGATTAACACTGAATCCTGTGGGAGTGTCACTGATTAACTCTGAACCCTACGGGAGTCTCACTGATTAACACTGAACCCTATGGGAGTCTCACTGATTAACACTGAACACTATGGGCGTGTCACTGATTAACACTGAACCCTATGGGAGTCTCACTGATTAACACTGAACCCTGTGGGAGTCTCACTGATTAACACTGAACCCTATGGGAGTCTCACTGATTAACACTGAACCCTATGGGAGTCTCAGTGATTGTCACTGAACCCTGTGGGAGCCTCACTGATTAACACTGAACCCTATGGGAGTCTCACTGATTAACACTGAACCCTTTGGGAGTCTCAATGTTTAACACTGAACCCTGTGGGAGTCTCACTGATTAACACTGAACACTATGGGAGTGTCACTGATTAACTCTGAACCCTACGGGTGTCTCACTGATTAACACTGAACCCTTTGGGAGTCTCACTGATTAACACTGAACCCTATAGGAGTGTCACTGATTAACTCTGAACCCTACGGGAGTCTCAATGATTATCACTGAACCCTATGGGAGTCTCACTGAATAACACAACACTATGGGAGTGTCACAGATTAACACTGAACCCTATGGGAGTCTCACTGATTAACACTGAACCCTGTGGGAGTCTCACTGATTAACACCGAACCCTGTGGGAGTCTCACTGATTAACACTGAACCCTATGGGAGTCTCACTGATTAACACTGAACACTATGGGCGTGTCACTGATTAACACTGAACCCTATGGGAGTCTCACTGATTAACACTGAACCCTGTGGGAGTCTCACTGATTAACACTGAACCCTATGGGAGTCTCACTGATTAACACTGAACCCTATGGGAGTCTCAGTGATTGTCACTGAACCCTGTGGGAGCCTCACTGATTAACACTGAACCCTATGGGAGTCTCACTGATTAACACTGAACCCTATGGGAGTCTCAGTGATTGTCACTGAACCCTATGGGAGTCTCACTGATTAACACTGAACCCTGTGGGAGTCTCACTGATTAACACTGAACCCTGTGGGAGTCTCACTAATTAACACTGAACCCTGTGGGAGTCTCACTGATTAACCTTGAACACTGTGGGAGTCTCACTGATTAACACTGAACCCTATGGGAGTCTCACTGATTAACACACGGACCCTAGGGGAGTCTCAGTGATTAACACTGAACCCTATGGGAGTCTCAATGATTAACACTGAAGCCTGTGGGAGTCTCACTAATTAACACTGAACCCTGTGGGAGCCTCAATGATTAACACTGAACCCTGTGGGAGTCTCACTGATTAACACTGAAAACTGTGGGAGTCTCACTGATTAACACTGAACCCTGTGGGAGTCTCACTGATTAACACTGAACCCTGTGGGAGTCTCACTGATTAACACTGAACCCTGTGGGAGTCTCACTGATTAACACTGAACCCTATGGGAGTCTCACTGATTAACACTGAGCCCTGTGGGAGTCTCACTGATTAACACTGAGCCCTGTGGGAGTCTCATTGATTAACACTGAACCCTGCGGGAGTCTCACTGATTAACACTGAAAACTGTGGGAGTCTCACTGATTAACACTGAACCCTGTGGGAGTCTCACTGATTAACACTGAACCCAATTTGAGTCTCACTGATTAACACTGAATCCTGTGGGAGTGTCAATGATTAACTCTGAACCCTACGGGAGTCTCACTGATTAACACTGAGCACTATGGGCGTGTCACTGATTAACACTGAACCCTTTGGGAGTCTCAATGTTTAACACTGAACCCTGTGGGAGTCTCACTGATTAACACTGAACACTATGGGAGTGTCACTGATTAACTCTGAACCCTACGGGTGTCTCACTGATTAACACTGAACCCTATGGGAGTCTCACTGATTAACACTGAACACTATGGGAGTGTCACTGATTAACACTGAACCCTGTGGGAGTCTCACTGATTAACACTGAACCCTCTGGGAGTCTTACTGATTAACACTGAACCCAATGGGAGTCTCAATGATTAACACTGAACCCTATGGGAGTTTCACGGATTAACACTGAAAACTGTGGGAGTCTCACTGATTATCACTGAAACCTGTGGGAGTCTCACTGATTAACACTGAACCCTATGGGAGTCTCACTGATTAACACTGAACCCTTTGGGAGTCTCACTGATTAACACTGAACCCTATAGGAGTGTCACTGATTAACTCTGAACCCTACGGGAGTCTCACTGATTAACACTGAACCCTATGGGAGTCTCACTGAATAACACAACACTATGGGAGTGTCACAGATTAACACTGAACCCTATGGGAGTCTCACTGATTAACACTGAACCCTGTGGGAGTCTCACTGATTAACACCGAACCCTGTGGGAGTCTCACTGATTAACACTGAACCCTATGGGAGTCTCACTGATTAACACTGAACCCTATGGGAGTCTCACTGATTAACACTGAAACCTGTGGGAGTCTCACTGATTAACACTGAACCCTGTGGGAGTCTCACTGATTAACATTGAACCCTATGGGAGTCTCACTGATTAACACTGAACGCTGTGGGAGTCTCACTGATTAACACTGAACCCTGTGGGAGTCTCACTGATTAACACTGAACCCTGTGGGAGTCTCACTGATTAACACTGAACACTGTGGGAGTCTCACTGGTTAACAATGAACCCTATGGGAGTCTCACTGATTAACCCTGAACACTGTGGGAGTCTCACTGATTAACACTGAACCCTATGGGAGTCTCACTGATTAACACACGGACCCTAGGGGAGTCTCAGTGATTAACACTGAACCCTATGGGAGTCTCACTGATTAACACTGAAGCCTGGGGGGGTCTCACTAATTAACACTGAACCCTGTGGGAGCCTCAATGATTAACACTGAACCCTGTGGGAGTCTCACTGATTAACACTGAAAACTGTGGGAGTCTCACTGATTAACACTGAACCCTGTGGGAGTCTCACTGTTTAACACTGAACTATGTGGGAGTCTCACTGATTAACACTGAACCCTGTGGGAGTCTCACTGATTAACACTGAACTCTATGGGAGTCTCACTGATTAACACTGAACCCTATAGGAGTGTCACTGATTAACTCTGAACCCTACGGGAGTCTCAATGATTATCACTGAACCCTATGGGAGTCTCACTGAATAACACAACACTATGGGAGTGTCACAGATTAACACTGAACCCTATGGGAGTCTCACTGATTAACACTGAACCCTGTGGGAGTCTCACTGATTAACACCGAACCCTGTGGGAGTCTCACTGATTAACACTGAACCCTATGGGTGTCTCACTGATTAACACTGAACCCTTTGGGAGTCTCACTGATTAACACTGAACCCTATAGGAGTGTCACTGATTAACTCTGAACCCTACGGGAGTCTCAATGATTATCACTGAACCCTATGGGAGTCTCACTGAATAACACAACACTATGGGAGTGTCACAGATTAACACTGAACCCTATGGGAGTCTCACTGATTAACACTGAACCCTGTGGGAGTCTCACTGATTAACACCGAACCCTGTGGGAGTCTCACTGATTAACACTGAACCCTATGGGAGTCTCACTGATTAACACTGAACACTATGGGCGTGTCACTGATTAACACTGAACCCTATGGGAGTCTCACTGATTAACACTGAACCCTGTGGGAGTCTCACTGATTAACACTGAACCCTATGGGAGTCTCACTGATTAACACTGAACCCTATGGGAGTCTCAGTGATTGTCACTGAACCCTGTGGGAGCCTCACTGATTAACACTGAACCCTATGGGAGTCTCACTGATTAACACTGAACCCTATGGGAGTCTCAGTGATTGTCACTGAACCCTATGGGAGTCTCACTGATTAACACTGAACCCTGTGGGAGTCTCACTGATTAACACTGAACCCTGTGGGAGTCTCACTAATTAACACTGAACCCTGTGGGAGTCTCACTGATTAACCTTGAACACTGTGGGAGTCTCACTGATTAACACTGAACCCTATGGGAGTCTCACTGATTAACACACGGACCCTAGGGGAGTCTCAGTGATTAACACTGAACCCTATGGGAGTCTCAATGATTAACACTGAAGCCTGTGGGAGTCTCACTAATTAACACTGAACCCTGTGGGAGCCTCAATGATTAACACTGAACCCTGTGGGAGTCTCACTGATTAACACTGAAAACTGTGGGAGTCTCACTGATTAACACTGAACCCTGTGGGAGTCTCACTGATTAACACTGAACCCTGTGGGAGTCTCACTGATTAACACTGAACCCTGTGGGAGTCTCACTGATTAACACTGAACCCTATGGGAGTCTCACTGATTAACACTGAGCCCTGTGGGAGTCTCACTGATTAACACTGAGCCCTGTGGGAGTCTCATTGATTAACACTGAACCCTGCGGGAGTCTCACTGATTAACACTGAAAACTGTGGGAGTCTCACTGATTAACACTGAACCCTGTGGGAGTCTCACTGATTAACACTGAACCCAATTTGAGTCTCACTGATTAACACTGAATCCTGTGGGAGTGTCAATGATTAACTCTGAACCCTACGGGAGTCTCACTGATTAACACTGAGCACTATGGGCGTGTCACTGATTAACACTGAACCCTTTGGGAGTCTCAATGTTTAACACTGAACCCTGTGGGAGTCTCACTGATTAACACTGAACACTATGGGAGTGTCACTGATTAACTCTGAACCCTACGGGTGTCTCACTGATTAACACTGAACCCTATGGGAGTCTCACTGATTAACACTGAACACTATGGGAGTGTCACTGATTAACACTGAACCCTGTGGGAGTCTCACTGATTAACACTGAACCCTCTGGGAGTCTTACTGATTAACACTGAACCCAATGGGAGTCTCAATGATTAACACTGAACCCTATGGGAGTTTCACGGATTAACACTGAAAACTGTGGGAGTCTCACTGATTATCACTGAAACCTGTGGGAGTCTCACTGATTAACACTGAACCCTATGGGAGTCTCACTGATTAACACTGAACCCTTTGGGAGTCTCACTGATTAACACTGAACCCTATAGGAGTGTCACTGATTAACTCTGAACCCTACGGGAGTCTCACTGATTAACACTGAACCCTATGGGAGTCTCACTGAATAACACAACACTATGGGAGTGTCACAGATTAACACTGAACCCTATGGGAGTCTCACTGATTAACACTGAACCCTGTGGGAGTCTCACTGATTAACACCGAACCCTGTGGGAGTCTCACTGATTAACACTGAACCCTATGGGAGTCTCACTGATTAACACTGAACCCTATGGGAGTCTCACTGATTAACACTGAAACCTGTGGGAGTCTCACTGATTAACACTGAACCCTGTGGGAGTCTCACTGATTAACATTGAACCCTATGGGAGTCTCACTGATTAACACTGAACGCTGTGGGAGTCTCACTGATTAACACTGAACCCTGTGGGAGTCTCACTGATTAACACTGAACCCTGTGGGAGTCTCACTGATTAACACTGAACACTGTGGGAGTCTCACTGGTTAACAATGAACCCTATGGGAGTCTCACTGATTAACCCTGAACACTGTGGGAGTCTCACTGATTAACACTGAACCCTATGGGAGTCTCACTGATTAACACACGGACCCTAGGGGAGTCTCAGTGATTAACACTGAACCCTATGGGAGTCTCACTGATTAACACTGAAGCCTGGGGGGGTCTCACTAATTAACACTGAACCCTGTGGGAGCCTCAATGATTAACACTGAACCCTGTGGGAGTCTCACTGATTAACACTGAAAACTGTGGGAGTCTCACTGATTAACACTGAACCCTGTGGGAGTCTCACTGTTTAACACTGAACTATGTGGGAGTCTCACTGATTAACACTGAACCCTGTGGGAGTCTCACTGATTAACACTGAACTCTATGGGAGTCTCACTGATTAACAATGAGCCCTGTGGGAGTCTCACTGATTAACACTGAACACTATGGGAGTGTCACTGATTAACACTGAACCCTGTGGGAGTCTCATTGATTAACACTGAACCCTCTGGGAGTCTCACTGATTAACACTGAACCCTATGGGAGTCTCAATGATTAACACTGAACCCTATGGGAGTTTCACTGATTAACACTGAAAACTGTGGGAGTCTCACTGATTAACACTGAAACCTGTGGGAGTCTCACTGATTAACACTGAACCCTATGGGAGTCTCACTGATTAACACTGAACCCTTTGGGAGTCTCACTGATTAACACTGAACCCTATGGGAGTGTCACTGATTAACTCTGAACCCTACGGGAGTCTCACTGATTAACACTGAACCCTTTGGGAGTCTCACTGATTAACACTGAACCCTATGGGAGTCTCACTGATTAACACTGAACCCTTTGGGAGTCTCACTGATTAACACTGAACCCTATGGGCGTGTCACTGATTAACTCTGAACCCTACGGGAGTCTCACTGATTAACACTGAACCCTTTGGGAGTCTCACTGATTAACACTGAACCCTATGGGAGTGTCACTGATTAACTCTGAACCCTACGGGAGTCTCACTGATTAACACTGAACCCTATGGGAGTCTCACTGATTAACACAACACTATGGGAGTGTCACAGATTAACACTGAACCCTGTGGGAGTCTCACTAATTAACACTGAACCCTGTGGGAGCCTCAATGATTAACACTGAACCCTGTGGGAGTCTCACTGATTAACACTGAAAACTGTGGGAGTCTCACTGATTAACACTGAACCCTGTGGGAGTCTCACTGATTAACACTGAACTATGTGGGAGTCTCACTGATTAACACTGAACCCTGTGGGAGTCTCACTGATTAACACTGAACCCTATGGGAGTCTCACTGATTAACACTGAGCCCTGTGGGAGTCTCACTGATTAACACTGAGCCCTGTGGGAGTCTCATTGATTAACACTGAACCCTGTGGGAGTCTCACTGATTAACACTGAAAACTGTGGGAGTCTCACTGATTAACACTGAACCCTGTGGAAGTCTCACTGATTAACACTGAACCCAATTTGAGTCTCACTGATTAACACTGAATCCTGTGGGAGTGTCACTGATTAACTCTGAACCCTACGGGAGTCTCACTGATTAACACTGAACCCTATGGGAGTCTCACTGATTAACACTGAACACTATGGGCGTGTCACTGATTAACACTGAACCCTATGGGAGTCTCACTGATTAACACTGAACCCTGTGGGAGTCTCACTGATTAACACTGAACCCTATGTTAGTCTCACTGATTAACACTGAACCCTATGGGAGTCTCAGTGATTGTCACTGAACCCTGTGGGAGCCTCACTGATTAACACTGAACCCTATGGGAGTCTCACTGATTAACACTGAACCCTATGGGAGTCTCAGTGATTGTCACTGAACCCTATGGGAGTCTCACGGATTAACACTGAACCCTGTGGGAGTCTCACTGATTAACACTGAACCCTGTGGGAGTCTCACTAATTAACACTGAACCCTGTGGGAGTCTCACTGATTAACCTTGAACACTGTGGGAGTCTCACTGATTAACACTGAACCCTATGGGAGTCTCACTGATTAACACACGGACCCTAGGGGAGTCTCAGTGATTAACACTGAACCCTATGGGAGTCTCACTGATTAACACTGAAGCCTGTGGGAGTCTCACTGATTAACACTGAACACTGTGGGAGTCTCACTGGTTAACAATGAACCCTATGGGAGTCTCACTGATTAACCCTGAACACTGTGGGAGTCTCACTGATTAACACTGAACCCTATGGGAGTCTCACTGATTAACACTGAACCCTATGGGAGTCTCAGTGATTGTCACTGAACCCTATGGGAGTCTCACTGATTAACACTGAACCCTGTGGGAGTCTCACTGATTAACACTGAACCCTGTGGGAGTCTCACTAATTAACACTGAACCCTGTGGGAGTCTCACTGATTAACCTTGAACACTGTGGGAGTCTCACTGATTAACACTGAACCCTATGGGAGTCTCACTGATTAACACACGGACCCTAGGGGAGTCTCAGTGATTAACACTGAACCCTATGGGAGTCTCACTGATTAACACTGAACCCTGTGGGAGTCTCACTGATTAACACTGAACACTGTGGGAGTCTCACTGGTTAACAATGAACCCTATGGGAGTCTCACTGATTAACCCTGAACACTGTGGGAGTCTCACTGATTAACACTGAACCCTATGGGAGTCTCACTGATTAACACACGGACCCTAGGGGAGTCTCAGTGATTAACACTGAACCCTATGGGAGTCTCACTGATTAACACTGAAGCCTGTGGGAGTCTCACTAATTAACACTGAACCCTGTGGGAGCCTCAATGATTAACACTGAACCCTGTGGGAGTCTCACTGATTAACACTGAAAACTGTGGGAGTCTCACTGATTAACACTGAACCCTGTGGGAGTCTCACTGTTTAACACTGAACTATGTGGGAGTCTCACTGATTAACACTGAACCCTGTGGGAGTCTCACTGATTAACACTGAACTCTATGGGAGTCTCACTGATTAACAATGAGCCCTGTGGGAGTCTCACTGATTAACACTGAACACTATGGGAGTGTCACTGATTAACACTGAACCCTGTGGGAGTCTCATTGATTAACACTGAACCCTCTGGGAGTCTCAATGATTAACACTGAACCCTATGGGAGTCTCAATGATTAACACTGAACCCTATGGGAGTTTCACTGATTAACACTGAAAACTGTGGGAGTCTCACTGATTAACACTGAAACCTGTGGGAGTCTCACTGATTAACACTGAACCCTATGGGAGTCTCACTGATTAACACTGAACCCTTTGGGAGTCTCACTGATTAACACTGAACCCTATGGGAGTGTCACTGATTAACTCTGAACCCTACGGGAGTCTCACTGATTAACACTGAACCCTTTGGGAGTCTCACTGATTAACACTGAACCCTATGGGAGTGTCACTGATTAACTCTGAACCCTACGGGAGTCTCACTGATTAACACTGAACCCTATGGGAGTCTCACTGATTAACACAACACTATGGGAGTGTCACAGATTAACACTGAACCCTGTGGGAGTCTCACTAATTAACACTGAACCCTGTGGGAGCCTCAATGATTAACACTGAACCCTGTGGGAGTCTCACTGATTAACACTGAAAACTGTGGGAGTCTCACTGATTAACACTGAACCCTGTGGGAGTCTCACTGATTAACACTGAACTATGTGGGAGTCTCACTGATTAACACTGAACCCTGTGGGAGTCTCACTGATTAACACTGAACCCTATGGGAGTCTCACTGATTAACACTGAGCCCTGTGGGAGTCTCACTGATTAACACTGAGCCCTGTGGGAGTCTCATTGATTAACACTGAACCCTGTGGGAGTCTCACTGATTAACACTGAAAACTGTGGGAGTCTCACTGATTAACACTGAACCCTGTGGAAGTCTCACTGATTAACACTGAACCCAATTTGAGTCTCACTGATTAACACTGAATCCTGTGGGAGTGTCACTGATTAACTCTGAACCCTACGGGAGTCTCACTGATTAACACTGAACCCTATGGGAGTCTCACTGATTAACACTGAACACTATGGGCGTGTCACTGATTAACACTGAACCCTTTGGGAGTCTCACTGATTAACACTGAGCCCTGTGGGAGTCTCACTGATTAACACTGAGCCCTGTGGGAGTCTCATTGATTAACACTGAACCCTGTGGGAGTCTCACTGATTAACAATGAAAACTGTGGGAGTCTCACTGATTGACACTGAACCCTGTGGGAGTCTCACTGATTAACACTGAACCCAATTTAAGTCTCACTGATTAACACTGAATCCTGTGGGAGTGTCACTGATTAACTCTGAACCCTACGGGAGTCTCACTGATTAACACTGAACCCTATGGGAGTCTCACTGATTAACACTGAACACTATGGGCGTGTCACTGATTAACACTGAACCCTATGGGAGTCTCACTGATTAACACTGAACCCTGTGGGAGTCTCACTGATTAACACTGAACCCTATGTTAGTCTCACTGATTAACACTGAACCCTATGGGAGTCTCAGTGATTGTCACTGAACCCTGTGGGAGCCTCACTGATTAACACTGAACCCTATGGGAGTCTCACTGATTAACACTGAACCCTATGGGAGTCTCAGTGATTGTCACTGAACCCTATGGGAGTCTCACTGATTAACACTGAACCCTGTGGGAATCTTACTGATTAACACTGAACCCTGTGGGAGTCTCACTAATTAACACTGAACCCTGTGGGAGTCTCACTGATTAACCTTGAACACTGTGGGAGTCTCACTGATTAACACTGAACCCTATGGGAGTCTCACTGATTAACACACGGACCCTAGGGGAGTCTCAGTGATTAACACTGAACCCTATGGGAGTCTCACTGATTAACACTGAAGCCTGTGGGAGTCTCACTAATTAACACTGAACCCTGTGGGAGCCTCAATGATTAACACTGAACCCTGTGGGAGTCTCACTGATTAACACTGAACCCTATGGGAGTCTCACTGATTAACACTGAGCCCTGTGGGAGCCTCAATGATTAACACTGAACCCTGTGGGAGTCTCACTGATTAACACTGAACCCTATGGGAGTCTCACTGATTAACACTGAGCCCTGTGGGAGCCTCAATGATTAACACTGAACCCTGTGGGAGTCTCACTGATTAACACTGAACCCTATGGGAGTCTCACTGATTAACACTGAGCCCTGTGGGAGTCTCACTGATTAACACTGAGCCCTGTGGGAGTCTCAGTGATTTACACTGAACCCTATGGGAGTCTCACTGATTAACACTGAGCCCTGTGGGAGTCTCACTGATTAACACTGAGCCCTGTGGGAGTCTCACTAATTAACACTGAACCCTGTGGGAGCCTCAATGATTAACACTGAACCCTGTGGGAGTCTCACTGATTAACACTGAACCCTATGGGAGTCTCACTGATTAACACTGAGCCCTGTGGGAGTCTCACTGATTAACACTGAGCCCTGTGGGAGTCTCATTGATTAACACTGAACCCTGTGGGAGTCTCACTGATTAACACTGAAAACTGTGGGAGTCTCACTGATTAACACTGAACCCTGTGGGAGTCTCACTGATTAACACTGAACCCAATTTGAGTCTCACTGATTAACACTGAATCCTGTGGGAGTGTCACTGATTAACTCTGAACCCTACGGGAGTCTCACTGATTAACACTGAGCACTATGGGCGTGTCACTGATTAACACTGAACCCTTTGGGAGTCTCAATGTTTAACACTGAACCCTGTGGGAGTCTCACTGATTAACACTGAACACTATGGGAGTGTCACTGATTAACTCTGAACCCTACGGGTGTCTCACTGATTAACACTGAACCCTATGGGAGTCTCACTATGGGAGTGTCACTGATTAACACTGAACCCTGTGGGAGTCTCACTGATTAACACTGAACCCTCTGGGAGTCTTACTGATTAACACTGAACCCTATGGGAGTCTCAATGATTAACACTGAACCCTATGGGAGTTTCACGGATTAACACTGAAAACTGTGGGAGTCTCACTGATTATCACTGAAACCTGTGGGAGTCTCACTGATTAACACTGAACCCTATGGGAGTCTCACTGATTAACACTGAACCCTTTGGGAGTCTCACTGATTAACACTGAACCCTATGGGAGTGTCACTGATTAACTCTGAACCCTACGGGAGTCTCACTGATTAACACTGAACCCTATGGGAGTCTCACTGAATAACACAACACTATGGGAGTGTCACAGATTAACACTGAACCCTATGGGAGTCTCACTGATTAACACTGAACCCTGTGGGAGTCTCACTGATTAACACCGAACCCTGTGGGAGTCTCACTGATTAACACTAAACCCTATGGGAGTCTCACTGATTAACACTGAACCCTATGGGAGTCTCACTGATTAACACTGAAACCTGTGGGGGTCTCACTGATTAACACTGAACCCTGTGGGAGTGTCACTGATTAACATTGAACCCTATGGGAGTCTCACTGATTAACACTGAACGCTGTGGGAGTCTCACTGATTAACACTGAACCCTGTGGGAGTCTCACTGATTAACACTGAACCCTGTGGGAGTCTCACTGATTAACACTGAACACTGTGGGAGTCTCACTGGTTAACACTGAACCCTATGGGAGTCTCACTGATTAACCGTGAACACTGTGGGAGTCTCACTGATTAACACTGAACCCTATGGGAGTCTCACTGATTAACACACGGACCCTAGGGGAGTCTCAGTGATTAACACTGAACCCTATGGGAGTCTCACTGATTAACACTGAAGCCTGTGGGAGTCTTACTAATTAACACTGAACCCTGTGGGAGCCTCAATGATTAACACTGAACCCTGTGGGAGTCTCACTGATTAACACTGAAAACTGTGGGAGTCTCACTGATTAACACTGAACCATGTGGGAGTCTCACTGATTAACACTGAACTATGTGGGAGGCTCACTGATTAACACTGAACCCTGTGGGAGTCTCACTGATTAACACTGAACCCTATGGGAGTCTCACTGATTAACACTGAGCCCTGTGGGAGTCTCATTGATTAACACTGAACCCTGTGGGAGTCTCACTGATTAACACTGAAAACTGTGGGAGTCTCAATGATTAACACTGAACCCTGTGGGAGTCTCACTGATTAACACTGAACCCAATTTGAGTCTCACTGATTAACACTGAATCCTGTGGGAGTGTCACTGATTAACTCTGAACCCTACGGGAGTCTCACTGATTAACACTGAACCCTATGGGAGTCTCACTGATTAACACTGAAAACTGTGGGAGTCTCACTGATTAACACTGAACCCTGTGGGAGTCTCACTGATTAACACTGAACCCAATTTGAGTCTCACTGATTAACACTGAATCCTGTGGGAGTGTCACTGATTAACTCTGAACCCTACGGGAGTCTCACTGATTAACACTGAGCACTATGGGCGTGTCACTGATTAACACTGAACCCTTTGGGAGTCTCAATGTTTAACACTGAACCCTGTGGGAGTCTCACTGATTAACACTGAACACTATGGGAGTGTCACTGATTAACTCTGAACCCTACGGGTGTCTCACTGATTAACACTGAACCCTATGGGAGTCTCACTGATTAACACTGAACACTATGGGAGTGTCACTGATTAACACTGAACCCTGTGGGAGTCTCACTGATTAACACTGAACCCTCTGGGAGTCTTACTGATTAACACTGAACCCTATGGGAGTCTCAATGATTAACACTGAACCCTATGGGAGTTTCACGGATTAACACTGAAAACTGTGGGAGTCTCACTGATTATCACTGAAACCTGTGGGAGTCTCACTGATTAACACTGAACCCTATGGGAGTCTCACTGATTAACACTGAACCCTTTGGGAGTCTCACTGATTAACACTGAACCCTATGGGAGTGTCACTGATTAACTCTGAACCCTACGGGAGTCTCACTGATTAACACTGAACCCTATGAGAGTCTCACTGAATAACACAACACTATGGGAGTGTCACAGATTAACACTGAACCCTATGGGAGTCTCACTGATTAACACTGAACCCTGTGGGAGTCTCACTGATTAACACCGAACCCTGTGGGAGTCTCACTGATTAACACTAAACCCTATGGGAGTCTCACTGATTAACACTGAACCCTATGGGAGGCTCACTGATTAACACTGAACCCTGTGGGAGTCTCACTGATTAACACTGAACCCTGTGGGAGTCTCACTGATTAACACTGAACACTGTGGGAGTCTCACTGGTTAACACTGAACCCTATGGGAGTCTCACTGATTAACCGTGAACACTGTGGGAGTCTCACTGATTAACACTGAACCCTATGGGAGTCTCACTGATTAACACACGGACCCTAGGGGAGTCTCAGTGATTAACACTGAACCCTATGGGAGTCTCACTGATTAACACTGAAGCCTGTGGGAGTCTTACTAATTAACACTGAACCCTGTGGGAGCCTCAATGATTAACACTGAACCCTGTGGGAGTCTCACTGATTAACACTGAAAACTGTGGGAGTCTCACTGATTAACACTGAACCCTGTGGGAGTCTCACTGATTAACACTGAACCCTATGGGAGTCTCACTGATTAACACTGAACCCTGTGGGAGTCTCACTGATTAACACTGAACCCTATGGGAGTCTCACTGATTAACACTGAGCCCTGTGGGAGTCTCATTGATTAACACTGAACCCTGTGGGAGTCTCACTGATTAACACTGAAAACTGTGGGAGTCTCAATGATTAACACTGAACCCTGTGGGAGTCTCACTGATTAACACTGAACCCAATTTGAGTCTCACTGATTAACACTGAATCCTGTGGGAGTGTCACTGATTAACTCTGAACCCTACGGGAGTCTCACTGATTAACACTGAACCCTATGGGAGTCTCACTGATTAACACTGAACACTATGGGCGTGTCACTGATTAACACTGAACCCTTTGGGAGTCTCACTGATTAACACTGAACCCTGTGGGAGTCTCACTGATTAACACTGAACACTATGGGAGTCTCACTGATTAACACTGAACCCTATGGGAGTCTCACTGATTAACACACGGACCCTAGGGGAGTCTCAGTGATTAACACTGAACCCTATGGGAGTCTCACTGATTAACACTAAACCCTGTGGGAGTCTCACTGATTAACACTGAAAACTGTGGGAGTCTCTCACTGATTAACACTGTACCCTGTGGGAGTCTCACTGATTAACACTGAACTATGTGGGAGTCTCACTGATTAACACTGAACCCTGTGGGAGTCTCACTGATTAACACTGAACCCTATGGGAGTCTCACTGATTAACACTGAGCCCTGTGGGAGTCTCACTGATTAACACTGAGCCCTGTGTGAGTCTCATTGATTAACACTGAACCCTGTGGGAGTCTCACTGATTAAAACTGAAAACTGTGGGAGTCTCACTGATTAACACTGAACCCTGTGGGAGTCTCACTGATTAACACTGAACCCAATTTGAGTCTCACTGATTAACACTGAATCCTGGGGGAGTGTCACTGATTAACTCTGAACCCTACGGGAGTCTCACTGATTAACACTGAACCCTATGGGAGTCTCACTGATTAACACTGAACACTATGGGCGTGTCACTGATTAACAATGAACCCTTTGGGAGTCTCAATGATTAACACTGAACCCTGTGGGAGTCTCACTGATTAACACTGAACACTATGGGAGTGTCACTGATTAACTCTGAACCCTACGGGAGTCTCACTGATTAACACTGAACCCTATGGGAGTCTCACTGATTAACACTGAACACTATGGGAGTGTCACTGACTAACACTGAACCCTGTGGGAGTCTCATTGATTAACACTGAACCCTCTGGGAGTCTCACTGATTAACACTGAACCCTATGGGAGTCTCAATGATTAACACTGAACCCTATGGGAGTTTCACTGATTAACACTGAAAACTGTGGGAGTCTCACTGATTAACACTGAAACCTGTGGGAGTCTCACTGATTAACACTGAACCCTATGGGAGTCTCACTGATTAACACTGAACCCTTTGGGAGTCTCACTGATTAACACTGAACCCTATGGGAGTGTCACTGATTAACTCTGAACCCTACAGGAGTCTCACTGATTAACACTGAACCCTATGGGAGTCTCATTGATTAACACAACACTATGGGAGTGTCACAGATTAAGACTGAACCCTATGGGAGTCTCACTGATTAACACTGAACCCTGTGGGAGTCTCACGGATGAAGACCGAACCCTGTGGGAGTCTCACTGATTAACACTGAACCCTATGGGAGTCTCACTGATTAACACTGAACCCTATGGGAGTCTCACTGATTAACACTGAAACCTGTGGGAATCTCACTGATTAACACTGAACCCTGTGGGAGTCTCACTGATTAACATTGAACCCTATGGGAGTCTCACTGATTAACACTGAACGCGGTGGGAGTCTCACTGATTAACACTGAACCCTGTGGGAGTCTCACTGATTAACACTGAACCCTGTGGGAGTCTCACTGATTAACACTGAACCCAATTTGAGTCTCACTGATTAACACTGAATCCTGGGGGAGTGTCACTGATTAACACTGAACACTATGGGAGTCTCACTGATTAACACTGAACACTATGGGCGTGTCACTGATTAACACTGAACCCTTTGGGAGTCTCAATGATCAACACTGAACCCTGTGGGAGTCTCACTGATTAACACTGAACACTATGGGAGTGTCACTGATTAACTCTGAACCATACGGGAGTCTCACTGATTAACACTGAACCCTATGGGAGTCTCACTGATTAACACTGAACACTATGGGAGTGTCACTGATTAACACTGAACCCTGTGGGAGTCTCACTGATTAACACCGAACCCTGTGGGAGTCTCACTGATTAACACTAAACCCTATGGGAGTCTCACTGATTAACACTGAATCCTATGGGAGTCTCACTGATTAACACTGAACCCTGTGGGAGTCTCACTGATTAACACTGAACCCTGTGGGAGTCTCACTGATTAACACTGAACACTGTGGGAGTCTCACTGGTTAACACTGAACCCTATGGGAGTCTCACTGATTAACCGTGAACACTGTGGGAGTCTCACTGATTAACACTGAACCCTATGGGAGTCTCACTGATTAACACACGGACCCTAGGGGAGTCTCAGTGATTAACACTGAACCCTATGGGAGTCTCACTGATTAACACTGAAGCCTGTGGGAGTCTTACTAATTAACACTGAACCCTGTGGGAGCCTCAATGATTAACACTGAACCCTGTGGGAGTCTCACTGATTAACACTGAAAACTGTGGGAGTCTCACTGATTAACACTGAACCCTGTGGGAGTCTCACTGATTAACACTGAACCCTATGGGAGTCTCACTGATTAACACTGAACCCTGTGGGAGTCTCACTGATTAACACTGAACCCTATGGGAGTCTCACTGATTAACACTGAGCCCTGTGGGAGTCTCATTGATTAACACTGAACCCTGTGGGAGTCTCACTGATTAACACTGAAAACTGTGGGAGTCTCAATGATTAACACTGAACCCTGTGGGAGTCTCACTGATTAACACTGAACCCAATTTGAGTCTCACTGATTAACACTGAATCCTGTGGGAGTGTCACTGATTAACTCTGAACCCTACGGGAGTCTCACTGATTAACACTGAACCCTATGGGAGTCTCACTGATTAACACTGAACACTATGGGCGTGTCACTGATTAACACTGAACCCTTTGGGAGTCTCACTGATTAACACTGAACCCTGTGGGAGTCTCACTGATTAACACTGAACACTATGGGAGTCTCACTGATTAACACTGAACCCTATGGGAGTCTCACTGATTAACACACGGACCCTAGGGGAGTCTCAGTGATTAACACTGAACCCTATGGGAGTCTCACTGATTAACACTAAACCCTGTGGGAGTCTCACTGATTAACACTGAAAACTGTGGGAGTCTCTCACTGATTAACACTGTACCCTGTGGGAGTCTCACTGATTAACACTGAACTATGTGGGAGTCTCACTGATTAACACTGAACCCTGTGGGAGTCTCACTGATTAACACTGAACCCTATGGGAGTCTCACTGATTAACACTGAGCCCTGTGGGAGTCTCACTGATTAACACTGAGCCCTGTGTGAGTCTCATTGATTAACACTGAACCCTGTGGGAGTCTCACTGATTAAAACTGAAAACTGTGGGAGTCTCACTGATTAACACTGAACCCTGTGGGAGTCTCACTGATTAACACTGAACCCAATTTGAGTCTCACTGATTAACACTGAATCCTGGGGGAGTGTCACTGATTAACTCTGAACCCTACAGGAGTCTCACTGATTAACACTGAACCCTATGGGAGTCTCACTGATTAACACTGAACACTATGGGCGTGTCACTGATTAACAATGAACCCTTTGGGAGTCTCAATGATTAACACTGAACCCTGTGGGAGTCTCACTGATTAACACTGAACACTATGGGAGTGTCACTGATTAACTCTGAACCCTACGGGAGTCTCACTGATTAACACTGAACCCTATGGGAGTCTCACTGATTAACACTGAACACTATGGGAGTGTCACTGACTAACACTGAACCCTGTGGGAGTCTCATTGATTAACACTGAACCCTCTGGGAGTCTCACTGATTAACACTGAACCCTATGGGAGTCTCAATGATTAACACTGAACCCTATGGGAGTTTCACTGATTAACACTGAAAACTGTGGGAGTCTCACTGATTAACACTGAAACCTGTGGGAGTCTCACTGATTAACACTGAACCCTATGGGAGTCTCACTGATTAACACTGAACCCTTTGGGAGTCTCACTGATTAACACTGAACCCTATGGGAGTGTCACTGATTAACTCTGAACCCTACAGGAGTCTCACTGATTAACACTGAACCCTATGGGAGTCTCATTGATTAACACAACACTATGGGAGTGTCACAGATTAAGACTGAACCCTATGGGAGTCTCACTGATTAACACTGAACCCTGTGGGAGTCTCACGGATGAAGACCGAACCCTGTGGGAGTCTCACTGATTAACACTGAACCCTATGGGAGTCTCACTGATTAACACTGAACCCTATGGGAGTCTCACTGATTAACACTGAAACCTGTGGGAATCTCACTGATTAACACTGAACCCTGTGGGAGTCTCACTGATTAACATTGAACCCTATGGGAGTCTCACTGATTAACACTGAAAGCGGTGGGAGTCTCACTGATTAACACTGAACCCTGTGGGAGTCTCACTGATTAACACTGAACCCTGTGGGAGTCTCACTGATTAACACTGAACCCAATTTGAGTCTCACTGATTAACACTGAATCCTGGGGGAGTGTCACTGATTAACTCTGAACCCTACGGGAGTCTCACTGATTAACACTGAACCCTATGGGAGTCTCACTGATTAACACTGAACACTATGGGCGTGTCACTGATTAACACTGAACCCTTTGGGAGTCTCAATGATCAACACTGAACCCTGTGGGAGTCTCACTGATTAACACTGAACACTATGGGAGTGTCACTGATTAACTCTGAACCATACGGGAGTCTCACTGATTAACACTGAACCCTATGGGAGTCTCACTGATTAACACTGAACACTATGGGAGTGTCACTGATTAACACTGAACCCTGTGGGAGTCTCATTGATTAACACTGAACCCTCTGGGAGTCTCACTGATTAACACTGAACCCTATCGGAGTCTCAATGATTAACACTGAACCCTATGGGAGTTTCACTGATTAACACTGAAAACTGTGGGAGTCTCACTGATTAACACTGAAACCTGTGGGAGTCTCACTGATTAACACTGAACCCTATGGGAGTCTCACTGATTAACACTGAACCCTTTGGGAGTCTCACTGATTAACACTGAACCCTATGGGAGTGTCACTGATTAACTCTGAACCCTACAGGAGTCTCACTGATTAACACTGAACCCTATGGGAGGCTCACTGATTAACACAACACTATGGGAGTGTCACAGATTAAGACTGAACCCTATGGGAGTCTCACTGATTAACACTGAACCCTGTGGGAGTCTCACGGATGAACACCGAACCCTGTGGGAGTCTCACTGATTAACACTGAACCCTATGGGAGTCTCACTGATTAACACTGAACCCTATGGGAGTCTCACTGATTAACACTGAAACCTGTGGGAATCTCACTGATTAACACTGAACCCCGTGGGAGCCTCACTGATTAACACTGAACCCTGTGGGAGTCTCACTGATTAACATTGAACCCTATGGGAGTCTCACTGATTAACACTGAACGCTGTGGGAGTCTCACTGATTAACACTGAACCCTGTGGGAGTCTCACTGATTAACACTGAACCCTGTGGGAGTCTCACTGATTAACACTGAACCCAATTTGAGTCTCACTGATTAACACTGAATCCTGGGGGAGTGTCACTGATTAACTCTGAACCCTACGGGAGTCTCACTGATTAACACTGAACCCTATGGGAGTCTCACTGATTAACACTGAACACTATGGGCGTGTCACTGATTAACACTGAACCCTTTGGGAGTCTCAATGATTAACACTGAACCCTGTGGGAGTCTCACTGATTAACACTGAACACTATGGGAGTGTCACTGATTAACTCTGAACCCTATGGGAGTCTCACTGATTAACACTGAACCCTATGGGAGTCTCACTGATTAACACTGAACACTATGGGAGTGTCACTGATTAACACTGAACCCTGTGGGAGTCTCATTGATTAACACTGAACCCTCTGGGAGTCTCACTGATTAACACTGAACCCTATCGGAGTCTCAATGATTAACACTGAACCCTATGGGAGTTTCACTGATTAACACTGAAAACTGTGGGAGTCTCACTGATTAACACTGAAACCTGTGGGAGTCTCACTGATTAACACTGAACCCTATGGGAGTCTCACTGATTATACACTGAACCCTTTGGGAGTCTCACTGATTAACACTGAACCCTATGGGAGTGTCACTGATTAACTCTGAACCCTACAGGAGTCTCACTGATTAACACTGAACCCTATGGGAGTCTCACTGATTAACACAACACTATGGGAGTGTCACAGATTAAGACTGAACCCTATGGGAGTCTCACTGATTAACACTGAACCCTGTGGGAGTCTCACGGATGAACACCGAACCCTGTTGGAGTCTCACTGATTAACACTGAACCCTATGGGAGTCTCACTGATTAACACTGAACCCTATGGGAGTCTCACTGATCAACACTGAAACCTGTGGGAATCTCACTGATTAACACTGAACCCTGTGGGAGTCTCACTGATTAACATTGAACCCTACGGGAGTCTCACTGATTAACACTGAACCCTATGGGAGTCTCACTGATTAACACTGAACACTATGGGCGTGTCACTGATTAACACTGAACCCTTTGGGAGTCTCAATGATTAACACTGAACCCTGTGGGAGTCTCACTGATTAACACTGAACACTAAGGGAGTGTCACTGATTAACTCTGAACCCTACGGGAGTCTCACTGATTAACACTGAACCCTATGGGAGTCTCACTGATTAACACTGAACACTATGGGAGTGTCACTGATTAACACTGAACCCTGTGGGAGTCTCATTGATTAACACTGAACCCTCTGGGAGTCTCACTGATTAACACTGAACCCTATCGGAGTCTCAATGATTAACACTGAACCCTATGGGAGTTTCACTGATTAACACTGAAAACTGTGGGAGTCTCACTGATTAACACTGAAACCTGTGGGAGTCTCAATGATTAACACTGAACCCTATGGGAGTCTCACTGATTAACACTGAACCCTTTGGGAGTCTCACTGATTAACACTGAACCCTATGGGAGTGTCACTGATTAACTCTGAACCCTACAGGAGTCTCACTGATTAACACTGAACCCTATGGGAGTCTCACTGATTAACACAACACTATGGGAGTGTCACAGATTAAGACTGAACCCTATGGGAGTCTCACTGATTAACACTGAACCCTGTGGGAGTCTCACGGATGAACACCGAACCCTGTTGGAGTCTCACTGATTAACACTGAACCCTATGGGAGTCTCACTGATTAACACTGAACCCTATGGGAGTCTCACTGATTAACACTGAAACCTGTTGGAATCTCACTGATTAACACTGAACCCTGTGGGAGTCTCACTGATTAACATTGAACCCTATGGGAGTCTCACTGATTAACACTGAACGCTGTGGGAGTCTCACTGATTAACACTGAACCCTGTGGGAGTCTCACTGATTAACACTGAACCCTGTGGGAGTCTCACTGATTAACACTGAACCCAATGGGTGTCTCACTGATTAACACTGAACTATGTGGGAGTCTCACTGATTAACACTGAACCCTGTGGGAGTCTCACTGATTAACACTGAACCCTGTGGGAGTCTCACTGATTAACACTGAACTATATGGGAGTCTCACTGATTAACACTGAACCCTGTGGGAGTCTCACTGATTTACACTGAACCCTATGGGCGTCTCACTGATTAACACAGAGCCCTGTGGGAGTCTCATTGATTAACACTGAACCCAATGGGAGTCTCACTGATTAACACTGAACTATGTGGGAGTCTCACTGATTAACACTGAACCCTGTGGGAGTCTCACTGATTAACACTGAACCCTGTGGGAGTCTCACTGATTAACACTGAACCCTGTGGGAGTCTCACTGATTAACACTGAACCCTGTGGGAGTCTCACTGATTAACACTGAACCCAATGGGAGTCTCACTGATTAACACTGAACTATGTGGGAGTCTCACTGATTAACACTGAACCCTGTGGGAGTCTCACTGATTAACACTGAACCCAATTTGAGTCTCACTGATTAACACTGAATCCTGTGGGAGTGTCACTGATTAACTCTAAACCCTACGGGAGTCTCACTGATTAACACTGAACCCTATGGGAGTCTCACTGATTAACACTGAACACTATGGGCGTGTCACTGATTAACACTGAACCCTTTGGGAGACTCACTGATTAACACTGAACCCTGTGGGAGTCTCACTGATTAACACTGAACACTATGGGAGTGTCACTGATTAAATCTGAACCCTACGGGAGTCTCACTGATTAACACTGAACCCTATGGGAGTCTCACTGATTAACACTGAACACTATGGGAGTGTCACTGATTAACACTGAACCCTGTGGGAGTCTCACTGATTAACACTGAACCCTCTGGGAGTCTCACTGATTAACACTGAACCCTATGGGAGTCTCAATGATTAACACTGAACCCTATGGGAGTGTCACTGATTAACACTGAAAACTGTGGGAGTCTCACTGATTAACACTGAACCCTGTGGGAGTCTCACTGATTAACACTGAACCCTGTGGGAGTCTCACTGATTAACACTGAACCCAATGGGAGTCTCACTGATTAACACTGAACTATGTGGGAGTCTCACTGATTAACACTGAACCCTGTGGGAGTCTCACTGATTAACACTGAACCCTGTGGGAGTCTCACTGATTAACACTGAACTATGTGGGAGTCTCACTGATTAAAACTGAACCCTGTGGGAGTCTCACTGATTTACACTGAACCCTATGGGAGTCTCACTGATTAACACTGAGCCCTGTGGGAGTCTCACTGATTAACACTGAGCCCTGTGGGAGTCTCATTGATTAACACTGAACCCTGTGGGAGTCTCACTGATTAACACTGAAAACTGTGGGAGTCTCACTGATTAACACTGAACCATGTGGGAGTCTCACTGATTAACACTGAACCCAATTTGAGTCTCACTGATTAACACTGAATCCTGGGGGAGTGTCACTGATTAACTCTAAACCCTACGGGAGTCTCACTGATTAACACTGAACCCTATGGGAGTCTCACTGATTAACACTGAACACTATGGGCGTGTCACTGATTAACACTGAACCCTTTGGGAGACTCACTGATTAACACTGAACCCTGTGGGAGTCTCACTGATTAACACTGAACACTATGGGAGTGTCACTGATTAACTCTGAACCCTACGGGAGTCTCACTGATTAACACTGAACCCTATGGGAGTCTCACTGATTAACACTGAACACTATGGGAGTGTCACTGATTAACACTGAACCCTGTGGGAGTCTCACTGATTAACACTGAACCCTCTGGGAGTCTCACTGATTAACACTGAACCCTATGGGAGTCTCAATGATTAACACTGAACCCTATGGGAGTGTCACTGATTAACACTGAAAACTGTGGGAGTCTCACTGATTAACACTGAAACCTGTGGGAGTCTCACTGATTAACACTGAACCCTGTGGGAGTCTCACTGATTAACATTGAACCCTATGTTAGTCTCACTGATTAACACTGAACCCTATGGGAGTCTCACTGATTAACACAACACTATGGGAGTGTCACAGATTAACACTGAACCCTACGGGAGTCTCACTGATTAACACTGAACCCTATGGGAGTCTCACTGATTAACACTGAACACTATGGGAGTGTCACTGATCAACACTGAACCCTGTGGGAGTCTCATTGATTAACACTGAACCCTCTGGGAGTCTCACTGATTAACACTGAACCCTATGGGAGTCTCAATGATTAACACTGAACCCTATGGGAGTTTCACTGATTAACACTGAAAACTGTGGGAGTCTCACTGATTAACACTGAAACCTGTGGGAGTCTCACTGATTAACACTGAACCCTATGGGAGTCTCACTGATTAACACTGAACCCTTTGGGAGTCTCACTGATTAACACTGAACCCTATGGGAGTCTCACTGATTAAAACTGAACCCTACAGGAGTCTCACTGATTAACACTGAACCCTATGGGAGTCTCACTGATTAACACAACACTATGGGAGTGTCACAGATTAAGACTGAACCCTATGGGAGTCTCACTGATTAACACTGAACCCTGTGGGAGTCTCACGGATGAACACCGAACCCTGTGGGAGTCTCACTGATTAACACTGAACCCTATGGGAGTCTCACTGATTAACACTGAACCCTATGGGAGTCTCACTGATTAACACTGAAACCGGTGGGAATCTCACTGATTAACAGTGAACCCTATGGGAGTCTCACTGATTAACATTGAACCCTATGGGAGTCTCACTGATTAACACTGAACGCTGTGGGAGTCTCAGTGATTAACACTGAACCCTGTGGGAGTCTCACTGATTAACACTGAACCCTGTGGGAGTCTCACTGATTAACACTGAACCCAATGGGAGTCTTACTGATTAACACTGAACTATGTGGGAGTCTCACTGATTAACACTGAACCCTGTGGGAGTCTCACTGATTAACACTGAACCCTGTGGGAGTCTCACTGATTAACACTGAACTATGTGGGAGTCTCACTGATTAACACTGAACCCTGTGGGAGTCTCACTGATTAACACTGAACCCTATGGGAGTGTCACTGATTAACTCTGAACCCTACAGGAGTCTCACTGATTAACACTGAACCCTATGGGAGTCTCACTGATTAACACAACACTATGGGAGTGTCACAGATTAAGACTGAACCCTATGGGAGTCTCACTGATTAACACTGAACCCTGTGGGAGTCTCACGGATGAACACCGAACCCTGTGGGAGTCTCACTGATTAACACTGAACCCTATGGGAGTCTCACTGATTAACACTGAACCCTATGGGAGTCTCACTGATTAACACTGAAACCTGTGGGAATCTCACTGATTAACACTGAACCCTGTGGGAGTCTCACTGATTAACATTGAACCCTATGGGAGTCTCACTGATTAACACTGAACGCTGTGGGAGTCTCACTGATTAACACTGAACCCTGTGGGAGTCTCACTGATTAACACTGAACCCTGTGGGAGTCTCACTGATTAACACTGAACCCAATTTGAGTCTCACTGATTAACACTGATTCCTGGGGGAGTGTCACTGATTAACTCTGAACCCTACGGGAGTCTCACTGATTAACACTGAACCCTATGGGAGTCTCACTGATTAACACTGAACACTATGGGCGTGTCACTGATTAACACTGAACCCTTTGGGAGTCTCAATGATTAACACTGAACCCTGTGGGAGTCTCACTGATTAACACTGAACACTACGGGAGTGTCACTGATTAACACTGAACCCTGTGGGAGTCTCATTGATTAACACTGAACCCTCTGGGAGTCTCACTGATTAACACTGAACCCTATGGGAGTCTCAATGATTAACACTGAACCCTATGGGAGTTTCACTGATTAACACTGAAAACTGTGGGAGTCTCACTGATTAACACTGAAACCTGTGGGAGTCTCACTGATTAACACTGAACCCTATGGGAGTCTCACTGATTAACACTGAACCCTTTGGGAGTCTCACTGATTAACACTGAACCCTATGGGAGTCTCACTGATTAAAACTGAACCCTACAGGAGTCTCACTGATTAACACTGAACCCTATGGGAGTCTCACTGATTAACACAACACTATGGGAGTGTCACAGATTAAGACTGAACCCTATGGGAGTCTCACTGATTAACACTGAACCCTGTGGGAGTCTCACGGATGAACACCGAACCCTGTGGGAGTCTCACTGATTAACACTGAACCCTATGGGAGTCTCACTGATTAACACTGAACCCTATGGGAGTCTCACTGATTAACACTGAAACCGGTGGGAATCTCACTGATTAACAGTGAACCCTATGGGAGTCTCACTGATTAACATTGAACCCTATGGGAGTCTCACTGATTAACACTGAACGCTGTGGGAGTCTCACTGATTAACACTGAACCCTGTGGGAGTCTCACTGATTAACACTGAACCCTGTGGGAGTCTCACTGATTAACACTGAACCCAATGGGAGTCTCACTGATTAACACTGAACTATGTGGGAGTCTCACTGATTAACACTGAACCCTGTGGGAGTCTCACTGATTAACACTGAACCCTGTGGGAGTCTCACTGATTAACACTGAACTATGTGGGAGTCTCACTGATTAACACTGAACCCTGTGGGAGTCTCACTGATTAACACTGAACCCTATGGGAGTGTCACTGATTAACTCTGAACCCTACAGGAGTCTCACTGATTAACACTGAACCCTATGGGAGTCTCACTGATTAACACAACACTATGGGAGTGTCACAGATTAAGACTGAACCCTATGGGAGTCTCACTGATTAACACTGAACCCTGTGGGAGTCTCACGGATGAACACCGAACCCTGTGGGAGTCTCACTGATTAACACTGAACCCTATGGGAGTCTCACTGATTAACACTGAACCCTATGGGAGTCTCACTGATTAACACTGAAACCTGTGGGAATCTCACTGATTAACACTGAACCCTGTGGGAGTCTCACTGATTAACATTGAACCCTATGGGAGTCTCACTGATTAACACTGAACGCTGTGGGAGTCTCACTGATTAACACTGAACCCTGTGGGAGTCTCACTGATTAACACTGAACCCTGTGGGAGTCTCACTGATTAACACTGAACCCAATTTGAGTCTCACTGATTAACACTGATTCCTGGGGGAGTGTCACTGATTAACTCTGAACCCTACGGGAGTCTCACTGATTAACACTGAACCCTATGGGAGTCTCACTGATTAACACTGAACACTATGGGCGTGTCACTGATTAACACTGAACCCTTTGGGAGTCTCAATGATTAACACTGAACCCTGTGGGAGTCTCACTGATTAACACTGAACACTATGGGAGTGTCACTGATTAACTCTTAACCCTACGGGAGTCTCACTGATTAACACTGAACCCTATGGGAGTCTCACTGATTAACACTGAACACTATGGGAGTGTCACTGATTAACACTGAACCCTGTGGGAGTCTCATTGATTAACACTGAACCCTCTGGGAGTCTCACTGATTAACACTGAACCCTATCGGAGTCTCAATGATTAACACTGAACCCTATGGGAGTTTCACTGATTAACACTGAAAACTGTGGGAGTCTCACTGATTAACACTGAAACCTGTGGGAGTCTCACTGATTAACACTGAACCCTATGGGAGTCTCACTGATTAACACTGAACCCTTTGGGAGTCTCACTGATTAACACTGAACCCTATGGGAGTGTCACTGATTAACTCTGAACCCTACAGGAGTCTCACTGATTAACACTGAACCCTATGGGAGTCTCACTGATTAACACAACACTATGGGAGTGTCACAGATTAAGACTGAACCCTATGGGAGTCTCACTGATTAACACTGAACCCTGTGGGAGTCTCACGGATGAACACCGAACCCTGTGGGAGTCTCACTGATTAACACTGAACCCTATGGGATTCTCACTGATTAACACTGAACCCTATGGGAGTCTCACTGATTAACACTGAAACCTGTGGGAATCTCACTGATTAACACTGAACCCTGTGGGAGTCTCACTGATTAACATTGAACCCTATGGGAGTCTCACTGAGTAACACAGAAAACTGTGGGAGTCTCACTGATTAACACTGAAACCTGTGGGAGTCTCACTGATTAACACTGAACCCTATGGGAGTCTCACTGATTAATACTGAACCCTTTGGGAGTCTCACTGATTAACACTGAACCCTATGGGAGTGTCACTGATTAACTCTGAACCCTACGGGAGTCTCACTGATTAACACTGAACCCTATGGGAGTCTCACTGATTAACACAACACTATGGGAGTGTCACAGATTAACACTGAACCATATGGGAGTCTCACTGATTAACACTGAACACTGTGGGAGTCTCACTGATTAACACCGAACCCTGTGGGAGTCTCACTGATTAACACTGAACCCTATGGGAGTCTCACTGATTAACACTGAACCCTATGGGAGTTTCACTGATTAACACTGAAACCTGTGGGAGTCTCACTGATTAACACTGAACCCTGTGGGAGTCTCACTGATTAACACTGAACGCTGTGGGAGTCTCACTGATTAACACTGAACACTGTGGGAGTCTCACTGGTTAACACTGAACCCTATGGGAGTCTCACTGATTAACCCTGAACACTGTGGGAGTCTCAGTGATTAACACTGAAACCTATGGGAGTCTCACTGATTAACACTAAACCCTGTGGGAGTCTCACTGATTAACACTGAAAACTGTGGGAGTCTCTCACTGATTAACACTGTACCCTGTGGGAGTCTCACTGATTAACACTGAACTATGTGGGAGTCTCACTGATTAACACTGAACCCTGTGGGAGTCTCACTGATTAACACTGAACCCTATGGGAGTCTCACTGATTAACACTGAGCCCTGTGGGAGTCTCACTGATTAACACTGAGCCCTGTGTGAGTCTCATTGATTAACACTGAACCCTGTGGGAGTCTCACTGATTAAAACTGAAAACTGTGGGAGTCTCACTGATTAACACTGAACCCTGTGGGAGTCTCACTGATTAACACTGAACCCAATTTGAGTCTCACTGATTAACACTGAATCCTGGGGGAGTGTCACTGATTAACTCTGAACCCTACGGGAGTCTCACTGATTAACAATGAACCCTATGGGAGTCTCACTGATTAACACTGAACACTATGGGCGTGTCACTGATTAACACTGAACCCTTTGGGAGTCTCAATGATTAACACTGAACCCTGTGGGAGTCTCACTGATTAACACTGAACACTATGGGAGTGTCACTGATTAACTCTGAACCCTACGGGAGTCTCACTGATTAACACTGAACCCTATGGGAGTCTCACTGATTAACACTGAACACTATGGGAGTGTCACTGATTAACTCTGAACCCTACGGGAGTCTCACTGATTAACACTGAACCCTCTGGGAGTCTCACTGATTAACACTGAACCCTGTGGGAGTCTCACTGATTAACACTGAACCCAATGGGAGTCTCACTGATTAACACTGACCCCAATGGGAGTCTCACTGATTAACACTGAACCCTATGGGAGTCTCACTGATTAACACTGAACCCTATGGGAGTCTCACTGATTAACACTGAGCCCTGTGGGAGTCTCACTGATTAACACTGAACCCTGTGGGAGTCTCACTGATTAACACTGAACCCTGTGGGAGTCTCACTGATTAACACTGAAAACTGTGGGAGTCTCACTGATTAACACTGAACCCTGTGGGAGTCTCACTGATTAACACTGAACCCAATTTGTCTCACTGATTAACACTGAATCCTGTGGGAGTCTCACTGATTAACACTGAACCCTATGGGAGTCTCACTGATTAACACTGAACCCTGTGGGAGTCTCACTGATTAACACTGAACCCTATGGGAGTCTCACTGATTAACACTGAACCCTATGGGAGTCTCACTGATTAACACTGAACCCTATGGGAGTCTCACTGATTAACACTGAACCCTATGGGAGTATCACTGATTAATACTGAACCCTGTGGGAGTCTCATTGATTAACACTGAACCCTGTGGGAGTCTCACTGATTAACACTGAACCCTATGGGAGTCTCACTGATTAACATTGAACCCTATAGGAGTCTCACTGATTAACACTGAAACCTGGGGGAGTCTCACTGGATAACACTGAACCCTATGGGAGTCTCACTGATTAACACTGAACCCTATGGGAGTCTCACTGATTAACACTGAACCCTATGGGAGTCTCACTGATTAACACTGAACCCTATGGGAGTCTCACTGATTAACACTGAACCCTACGGGAGTCTCACTGAATAACACTGAACCCTCTGGGAGTCTCACTGATTAACACTGAACCCTAGGGGAGTGTCACTGATTAACACTGAACCCTATGGGAGTCCCATTGATTAACAGTGAGCCCTGTGGGAGTCTCACTGATTAACACTGAACCCTTTGGGAGTCTCACTGATTAACACTGAACCCTATGGGAGTCTCACTGATTAACACTGAACCCTATGGGAGTCTCAGTGATTGTCACTGAACCCTGTGGGAGCCTCACTGATTAACACTGAACCCTATGGGAGTCTCACTGATTAACACTGAACCCTATGGGAGTCTCATTGATTGTCACTGAAACCTATGGGAGTCTCACTGATTAACACTGAACCCTGTGGGAGTCTCACTGATTAACCCTGAACCCTGTGGGAGTCTCACTAATTAACACTGAACCCTGTGGGAGTCTCACTAATTAACCCTGAACCCTGTGGGAGCCTCACTGATTAACACTGAACCCTATGGGAGTCTCACTGATTAACACTGAACCCTATGGGAGTCTCATTGATTGTCACTGAAACCTATGGGAGTCTCACTGATTAACACTGAACCCTGTGGGAGTCTCACTGATTAACCCTGAACCCTGTGGGAGTCTCACTAATTAACACTGAACCCTGTGGGAGTCTCACTAATTAACCCTGAACACTATGGGAGTCTCACTGATTAACACACGGACCCTAGGGGAGTCTCAGTGATTAACACTGAACCCTATGGGAGTCTCACTGATTAACACTGAAGCCTGTAGGAGTCTCACTAATTAACACTGAACCCTGTGGGAGCCTCAATGATTAACACTGAACCCTGTGGGGGTCTCATTGATTAACACTGAAAACTGTGGGAGTATCATTGATTAACACTGAACCCTGTGGGAGTCTCACTGATTAACACTGAACTATGTGGGAGTCTCACTGATTAACACTGAACCCTGTGGGAGTCTCACTGATTAACACTGAACCCTATGGGAGTCTCACTGATTAACACTGAGCCCTGTGGGAGTCTCACTGATTAACACTGAGCCCTGCGGGAGTGTCATTGATTAACACTGAACCCTGTGGGAGTCTCACTGATTAACACTGAACTCTATGGGAGTCTCACTGATTAACACACGGACCCTAGGGGAGTCTCAGTGATTAACACTGAACCCTATGGGAGTCTCACTGATTAACACTGAAGCCTGTAGGAGTCTCACTAATTAACACTGAACCCTGTGGGAGCCTCAATGATTAACACTGAACCCTGTGGGGGTCTCATTGATTAACACTGAAAACTGTGGGAGTCTCATTGATTAACACTGAACCCTGTGGGAGTCTCACTGATTAACACTGAACTATGTGGGAGTCTCACTGATTAACACTGAACCCTGTGGGAGTCTCACTGATTAACACTGAACCCTGTGGGAGTCTCACTGATTAACACTGAGCCCTGTGGGAGTCTCACTGATTAACACTGAGCCCTGTGGGAGTGTCATTGATTAACACTGAACCCTGTGGGAGTCTCACTGATTAACACTGAAAACTGTGGGAGTCTCACTGATTAACACTGAACACTGTGGGAGTCTCACTGATTAACACTGAACCCAATTTGAGTCTCACTGATTAACACTGAACCCTGTGGGAGTCTCACTGATTAACACTGAACCCTATGGGAGTCTCACTGATTAACACTGAACCCTATGGGAGTCTCACTGATTAACACTGAACCCTATGGGAGTCTCACTGATTAACACTGAACCCTATGGGAGTATCACTGATTAATACTGAACCCTGTGGGAGTCTCATTGATTAACACTGAACCCTGTGGGAGTCTCACTGATTAACACTGAACCCTATGGGAGTCTCACTGATTAACATTGAACCCTATGGGAGTCTCACTGATTAACACTGAAACCTGGGGGAGTCTCACTGGATAACACTGAACCCTATGGGAGTCTCACTGATTAACACTGAACCCTATGGGAGTCTCACTGATTAACACTGAACCCTATGGGAGTCTCACTGATTAACACTGAACCCTATGGGAGTCTCACTGATTAACACTGAACCCTACGGGAGTCTCACTGATTAACACTGAACCCTCTGGGAGTCTCACTGATTAACACTGAACCCTAGGGGAGTGTCACTGATTAACACTGAACCCTATGGGAGTCCCATTGATTAACAGTGAGCCCTGTGGGAGTCTCACTGATTAACACTGAACCCTGTGGGAGTCTCTCTGATTAACACTGAACCCTGTGGGAGTCTCACTGATTAACACTGAAAACTGTGGGAGTCTCACTGATTAACACTGAACCCTGTGGGAGTCTCACTGATTAACACTGAACCCAATTTGTCTCACTGATTAACACTGAATCCTGTGGGAGTCTCACTGATTAACACTGAACCCTATGGGAGTCTCACTGATTAACACTGAACCCTGTGGGAGTCTCACTGATTAACACTGAACCCTATGGGAGTCTCACTGATTAACACTGAACCCTATGGGAGTCTCACTGATTAACACTGAACCCTATGGGAGTCTCACTGATTAACACTGAACCCTATGGGAGTATCACTGATTAATACTGAACCCTGTGGGAGTCTCATTGATTAACACTGAACCCTGTGGGAGTCTCACTGATTAACACTGAACCCTATGGGAGTCTCACTGATTAACATTGAACCCTATAGGAGTCTCACTGATTAACACTGAAACCTGGGGGAGTCTCACTGGATAACACTGAACCCTATGGGAGTCTCACTGATTAACACTGAACCCTATGGGAGTCTCACTGATTAACACTGAACCCTATGGGAGTCTCACTGATTAACACTGAACCCTATGGGAGTCTCACTGATTAACACTGAACCCTACGGGAGTCTCACTGATTAACACTGAACCCTCTGGGAGTCTCACTGATTAACACTGAACCCTAGGGGAGTGTCACTGATTAACACTGAACCCTATGGGAGTCCCATTGATTAACAGTGAGCCCTGTGGGAGTCTCACTGATTAACACTGAACCCTTTGGGAGTCTCACTGATTAACACTGAACCCTATGGGAGTCTCACTGATTAACACTGAACCCTATGGGAGTCTCATTGATTGTCACTGAAACCTATGGGAGTCTCACTGATTAACACTGAACCCTGTGGGAGTCTCACTGATTAACACTGAACCCTGTGGGAGTCTCACTAATTAACACTGAACCCTGTGGGAGTCTCACTAATTAACCCTGAACACTGTGGGAGTCTCACTGATTAACACTGAACTCTATGGGAGTCTCACTGATTAACACACGGACCCTAGGGGAGTCTCAGTGATTAACACTGAACCCTATGGGAGTCTCACTGATTAACACTGAAGCCTGTAGGAGTCTCACTAATTAACACTGAACCCTGTGGGAGCCTCAATGATTAACACTGAACCCTGTGGGGGTCTCATTGATTAACACTGAAAACTGTGGGAGTATCATTGATTAACACTGAACCCTGTGGGAGTCTCACTGATTAACACTGAACTATGTGGGAGTCTCACTGATTAACACTGAGCCCTGTGGGAGTCTCACTGATTAACACTGAGCCCTGTGGGAGTGTCATTGATTAACACTGAACCCTGTGGGAGTCTCACTGATTAACACTGAAAACTGTGGGAGTCTCACTGATTAACACTGAACACTGTGGGAGTCTCACTGATTAACACTGAACCCAATTTGAGTCTCACTGATTAACACTGAATCCTGTGGGAGTCTCACTGATTAACACTGAACCCTATGGGAGTCTCACTGATTAACACTGAACCCTGTGGGAGTCTCACTGATTAACACTGAACACTGTGGGAGTCTCACTGATTAACACTTAACCCTATGGGAGTCTCACTGATTAACACTGAACCCTGTGGGAGTCTCACTGATTAACACTGAACCCTATGGGAGTCTCACTGATTAACACTGAACCCTATGGGAGTCTCACTGATTAACACTGAAACATGTGGGAGTCTCACTGGATAACACTGAACCCTATGGGAGTCTCACTGATTAACACTGAACCCTATGGGAGTCTCACTGATTAACACTGAACCCTATGGGAGTCTCACTGATTAACACTGAACCCTACGGGAGTCTCACTGATTAACACTGAACCCTCTGGGAGTCTCACTGATTAACACTGAATCCTGTGGGAGTCTCACTGATTAACACTGAACCCTGTGGGAGTCTCACTGATTAACACTGAACCCAATGGGAGTCTCACTGATTAACACTGACCCCAATGGGAGTCTCACTGATTAACACTGAACCCTATGGGAGTCTCACTGATTAACACTGAACCCTATGGGAGTCTCACTGATTAACACTGAGCCCTGTGGGAGTCTCACTGATTAACACTGAACCCTGTGGGAGTCTCACTGATTAACACTGAACCCTGTGGGAGTCTCACTGATTAACACTGAAAACTGTGGGAGTCTCACTGATTAACACTGAACCCTGTGGGAGTCTCACTGATTAACACTGAACCCAATTTGTCTCACTGATTAACACTGAATCCTGTGGGAGTCTCACTAATTAACACTGAACCCTATGGGAGTCTCACTGATTAACACTGAACCCTGTGGGAGTCTCACTGATTAACACTGAACCCTATGGGAGTCTCACTGATTAACACTGAACCCTACGGGAGTCTCACTGATTAACACTGAACCCTCTGGGAGTCTCACTGATTAACACTGAACCCTAGGGGAGTGTCACTGATTAACACTGAGCCCTGTGGGAGTCTCACTGATTAACACTGAACCCTGTGGGAGTCTCACTGATTAACACTGAACCCTGTGGGAGTCTCACTGATTAACACTGAAAACTGTGGGAGTCTCACTGATTAACACTGAACCCTGTGGGAGTCTCACTGATTAACACTGAACCCTATGGGAGTCCCATTGATTAACAGTGAGCCCTGTGGGAGTCTCACTGATTAACACTGAACCCTGTGGGAGTCTCACTGATTAACACTGACCCCAATGGGAGTCTCACTGATTAACACTGAACCCTATGGGAGTCTCACTGATTAACACTGAACCCTATGGGAGTCTCACTGATTAACACTGAGCCCTGTGGGAGTCTCACTGATTAACACTGAACCCTGTGGGAGTCTCACTGATTAACACTGAACCCTGTGGGAGTCTCACTGATTAACACTGAAAACTGTGGGAGTCTCACTGATTAACACTGAACCCTGTGGGAGTCTCACTGATTAACACTGAACCCAATTTGTCTCACTGATTAACACTGAATCCTGTGGGAGTCTCACTGATTAACACTGAACCCTATGGGAGTCTCACTGATTAACACTGAACCCTGTGGGAGTCTCACTGATTAACACTGAACCCTATGGGAGTCTCACTGATTAACACTGAACCCTATGGGAGTCTCACTGATTAACACTGAACCCTATGGGAGTCTCACTGATTAACACTGAACCCTATGGGAGTATCACTGATTAATACTGAACCCTGTGGGAGTCTCATTGATTAACACTGAACCCTGTGGGAGTCTCACTGATTAACACTGAACCCTATGGGAGTCTCACTGATTAACATTGAACCCTATAGGAGTCTCACTGATTAACACTGAAACCTGGGGGAGTCTCACTGGATAACACTGAACCCTATGGGAGTCTCACTGATTAACACTGAACCCTATGGGAGTCTCACTGATTAACACTGAACCCTATGGGAGTCTCACTGATTAACACTGAACCCTATGGGAGTCTCACTGATTAACACTGAACCCTACGGGAGTCTCACTGAATAACACTGAACCCTCTGGGAGTCTCACTGATTAACACTGAACCCTAGGGGAGTGTCACTGATTAACACTGAACCCTATGGGAGTCCCATTGATTAACAGTGAGCCCTGTGGGAGTCTCACTGATTAACACTGAACCCTTTGGGAGTCTCACTGATTAACACTGAACCCTATGGGAGTCTCACTGATTAACACTGAACCCTATGGGAGTCTCAGTGATTGTCACTGAACCCTGTGGGAGCCTCACTGATTAACACTGAACCCTATGGGAGTCTCACTGATTAACACTGAACCCTATGGGAGTCTCATTGATTGTCACTGAAACCTATGGGAGTCTCACTGATTAACACTGAACCCTGTGGGAGTCTCACTGATTAACCCTGAACCCTGTGGGAGTCTCACTAATTAACACTGAACCCTGTGGGAGTCTCACTAATTAACCCTGAACCCTGTGGGAGCCTCACTGATTAACACTGAACCCTATGGGAGTCTCACTGATTAACACTGAACCCTATGGGAGTCTCATTGATTGTCACTGAAACCTATGGGAGTCTCACTGATTAACACTGAACCCTGTGGGAGTCTCACTGATTAACCCTGAACCCTGTGGGAGTCTCACTAATTAACACTGAACCCTGTGGGAGTCTCACTAATTAACCCTGAACACTATGGGAGTCTCACTGATTAACACACGGACCCTAGGGGAGTCTCAGTGATTAACACTGAACCCTATGGGAGTCTCACTGATTAACACTGAAGCCTGTAGGAGTCTCACTAATTAACACTGAACCCTGTGGGAGCCTCAATGATTAACACTGAACCCTGTGGGGGTCTCATTGATTAACACTGAAAACTGTGGGAGTATCATTGATTAACACTGAACCCTGTGGGAGTCTCACTGATTAACACTGAACTCTATGGGAGTCTCACTGATTAACACACGGACCCTAGGGGAGTCTCAGTGATTAACACTGAACCCTATGGGAGTCTCACTGATTAACACTGAAGCCTGTAGGAGTCTCACTAATTAACACTGAACCCTGTGGGAGCCTCAATGATTAACACTGAACCCTGTGGGGGTCTCATTGATTAACACTGAAAACTGTGGGAGTCTCATTGATTAACACTGAACCCTGTGGGAGTCTCACTGATTAACACTGAACTATGTGGGAGTCTCACTGATTAACACTGAACCCTGTGGGAGTCTCACTGATTAACACTGAACCCTGTGGGAGTCTCACTGATTAACACTGAGCCCTGTGGGAGTCTCACTGATTAACACTGAGCCCTGTGGGAGTGTCATTGATTAACACTGAACCCTGTGGGAGTCTCACTGATTAACACTGAAAACTGTGGGAGTCTCACTGATTAACACTGAACACTGTGGGAGTCTCACTGATTAACACTGAACCCAATTTGAGTCTCACTGATTAACACTGAACCCTGTGGGAGTCTCACTGATTAACACTGAACCCTATGGGAGTCTCACTGATTAACACTGAACCCTATGGGAGTCTCACTGATTAACACTGAACCCTATGGGAGTCTCACTGATTAACACTGAACCCTATGGGAGTATCACTGATTAATACTGAACCCTGTGGGAGTCTCATTGATTAACACTGAACCCTGTGGGAGTCTCACTGATTAACACTGAACCCTATGGGAGTCTCACTGATTAACATTGAACCCTATGGGAGTCTCACTGATTAACACTGAAACCTGGGGGAGTCTCACTGGATAACACTGAACCCTATGGGAGTCTCACTGATTAACACTGAACCCTATGGGAGTCTCACTGATTAACACTGAACCCTATGGGAGTCTCACTGATTAACACTGAACCCTATGGGAGTCTCACTGATTAACACTGAACCCTACGGGAGTCTCACTGATTAACACTGAACCCTCTGGGAGTCTCACTGATTAACACTGAACCCTAGGGGAGTGTCACTGATTAACACTGAACCCTATGGGAGTCCCATTGATTAACAGTGAGCCCTGTGGGAGTCTCACTGATTAACACTGAACCCTGTGGGAGTCTCTCTGATTAACACTGAACCCTGTGGGAGTCTCACTGATTAACACTGAAAACTGTGGGAGTCTCACTGATTAACACTGAACCCTGTGGGAGTCTCACTGATTAACACTGAACCCAATTTGTCTCACTGATTAACACTGAATCCTGTGGGAGTCTCACTGATTAACACTGAACCCTATGGGAGTCTCACTGATTAACACTGAACCCTGTGGGAGTCTCACTGATTAACACTGAACCCTATGGGAGTCTCACTGATTAACACTGAACCCTATGGGAGTCTCACTGATTAACACTGAACCCTATGGGAGTCTCACTGATTAACACTGAACCCTATGGGAGTATCACTGATTAATACTGAACCCTGTGGGAGTCTCATTGATTAACACTGAACCCTGTGGGAGTCTCACTGATTAACACTGAACCCTATGGGAGTCTCACTGATTAACATTGAACCCTATAGGAGTCTCACTGATTAACACTGAAACCTGGGGGAGTCTCACTGGATAACACTGAACCCTATGGGAGTCTCACTGATTAACACTGAACCCTATGGGAGTCTCACTGATTAACACTGAACCCTATGGGAGTCTCACTGATTAACACTGAACCCTATGGGAGTCTCACTGATTAACACTGAACCCTACGGGAGTCTCACTGATTAACACTGAACCCTCTGGGAGTCTCACTGATTAACACTGAACCCTAGGGGAGTGTCACTGATTAACACTGAACCCTATGGGAGTCCCATTGATTAACAGTGAGCCCTGTGGGAGTCTCACTGATTAACACTGAACCCTTTGGGAGTCTCACTGATTAACACTGAACCCTATGGGAGTCTCACTGATTAACACTGAACCCTATGGGAGTCTCATTGATTGTCACTGAAACCTATGGGAGTCTCACTGATTAACACTGAACCCTGTGGGAGTCTCACTGATTAACACTGAACCCTGTGGGAGTCTCACTAATTAACACTGAACCCTGTGGGAGTCTCACTAATTAACCCTGAACACTGTGGGAGTCTCACTGATTAACACTGAACTCTATGGGAGTCTCACTGATTAACACACGGACCCTAGGGGAGTCTCAGTGATTAACACTGAACCCTATGGGAGTCTCACTGATTAACACTGAAGCCTGTAGGAGTCTCACTAATTAACACTGAACCCTGTGGGAGCCTCAATGATTAACACTGAACCCTGTGGGGGTCTCATTGATTAACACTGAAAACTGTGGGAGTATCATTGATTAACACTGAACCCTGTGGGAGTCTCACTGATTAACACTGAACTATGTGGGAGTCTCACTGATTAACACTGAGCCCTGTGGGAGTCTCACTGATTAACACTGAGCCCTGTGGGAGTGTCATTGATTAACACTGAACCCTGTGGGAGTCTCACTGATTAACACTGAAAACTGTGGGAGTCTCACTGATTAACACTGAACACTGTGGGAGTCTCACTGATTAACACTGAACCCAATTTGAGTCTCACTGATTAACACTGAATCCTGTGGGAGTCTCACTGATTAACACTGAACCCTATGGGAGTCTCACTGATTAACACTGAACCCTGTGGGAGTCTCACTGATTAACACTGAACACTGTGGGAGTCTCACTGATTAACACTTAACCCTATGGGAGTCTCACTGATTAACACTGAACCCTGTGGGAGTCTCACTGATTAACACTGAACCCTATGGGAGTCTCACTGATTAACACTGAACCCTATGGGAGTCTCACTGATTAACACTGAAACATGTGGGAGTCTCACTGGATAACACTGAACCCTATGGGAGTCTCACTGATTAACACTGAACCCTATGGGAGTCTCACTGATTAACACTGAACCCTATGGGAGTCTCACTGATTAACACTGAACCCTACGGGAGTCTCACTGATTAACACTGAACCCTCTGGGAGTCTCACTGATTAACACTGAATCCTGTGGGAGTCTCACTGATTAACACTGAACCCTGTGGGAGTCTCACTGATTAACACTGAACCCAATGGGAGTCTCACTGATTAACACTGACCCCAATGGGAGTCTCACTGATTAACACTGAACCCTATGGGAGTCTCACTGATTAACACTGAACCCTATGGGAGTCTCACTGATTAACACTGAGCCCTGTGGGAGTCTCACTGATTAACACTGAACCCTGTGGGAGTCTCACTGATTAACACTGAACCCTGTGGGAGTCTCACTGATTAACACTGAAAACTGTGGGAGTCTCACTGATTAACACTGAACCCTGTGGGAGTCTCACTGATTAACACTGAACCCAATTTGTCTCACTGATTAACACTGAATCCTGTGGGAGTCTCACTAATTAACACTGAACCCTATGGGAGTCTCACTGATTAACACTGAACCCTGTGGGAGTCTCACTGATTAACACTGAACCCTATGGGAGTCTCACTGATTAACACTGAACCCTACGGGAGTCTCACTGATTAACACTGAACCCTCTGGGAGTCTCACTGATTAACACTGAACCCTAGGGGAGTGTCACTGATTAACACTGAGCCCTGTGGGAGTCTCACTGATTAACACTGAACCCTGTGGGAGTCTCACTGATTAACACTGAACCCTGTGGGAGTCTCACTGATTAACACTGAAAACTGTGGGAGTCTCACTGATTAACACTGAACCCTGTGGGAGTCTCACTGATTAACACTGAACCCTATGGGAGTCCCATTGATTAACAGTGAGCCCTGTGGGAGTCTCACTGATTAACACTGAACCCTGTGGGAGTCTCACTGATTAACACTGAACCCTGTGGGAGTCTCACTGATTAACACTGAAAACTGTGGGAGTCTCACTGATTAACACTGAACCCTATAGGAGTCTCACTGATTAACACTGAACCCAATTTGTCTCACTGATTAACACTGAATCCTGTGGGAGTCTCACTGATTAACACTGAACCCTATGGGAGTCTCACTGATTAACACTGAACCCTGTGGGAGTCTCACTGATTAACACTGAACCCTATGGGAGTCTCACTGATTAACACTGAACCCTATGGGAGTCTCACTGATTAACACTGAACCCTATGGGAGTCTCACTGATTAACACTGAACCCTATGGGAGTATCACTGATTAATACTGAACCCTGTGGGAGTCTCATTGATTAACACTGAACCCTGTGGGAGTCTCACTGATTAACACTGAACCCTATGGGAGTCTCACTGATTAACATTGAACCCTATAGGAGTCTCACTGATTAACACTGAAACCTGGGGGAGTCTCACTGGATAACACTGAACCCTATGGGAGTCTCACTGATTAACACTGCACCCTATGGGAGTCTCACTGATTAACACTGAACCCTATGGGAGTCTCACTGATTAACACTGAACCCTATGGGAGTCTCACTGATTAACACTGAACCCTACGGGAGTCTCACTGATTAACACTGAACCCTCTGGGAGTCTCACTGATTAACACTGAACCCTAGGGGAGTGTCACTGATTAACACTGAACCCTATGGGAGTCCCATTGATTAACAGTGAGCCCTGTGGGAGTCTCACTGATTGACACTGAACCCTTTGGGAGTCTCACTGATTAACACTGAACCCTATGGGAGTCTCACTGATTAACACTGAACCCTATGGGAGTCTCATTGATTGTCACTGAAACCTATGGGAGTCTCACTGATTAACACTGAACCCTGTGGGAGTCTCACTGATTAACACTGAACCCTGTGGGAGTCTCACTAATTAACACTGAACCCTGTGGGAGTCTCACTAATTAACCCTGAACACTGTGGGAGTCTCACTGATTAACACTGAACTCTATGGGAGTCTCACTGATTAACACACGGACCCTAGGGGAGTCTCAGTGATTAACACTGAACCCTATGGGAGTCTCACTGATTAACACTGAAGCCTGTAGGAGTCTCACTAATTAACACTGAACCCTGTGGGAGCCTCAATGATTAACACTGAACCCTGTGGGGGTCTCATTGATTAACACTGAAAACTGTGGGAGTATCATTGATTAACACTGAACCCTGTGGGAGTCTCACTGATTAACACTGAACTATGTGGGAGTCTCACTGATTAACACTGAGCCCTGTGGGAGTCTCACTGATTAACACTGAGCCCTGTGGGAGTGTCATTGATTAACACTGAACCCTGTGGGAGTCTCACTGATTAACACTGAAAACTGTGGGAGTCTCACTGATTAACACTGAACACTGTGGGAGTCTCACTGATTAACACTGAACCCAATTTGAGTCTCACTGATTAACACTGAATCCTGTGGGAGTCTCACTGATTAACACTGAACCCTATGGGAGTCTCACTGATTAACACTGAACCCTGTGGGAGTCTCACTGATTAACACTGAACACTGTGGGAGTCTCACTGATTAACACTTAACCCTATGGGAGTCTCACTGATTAACACTGAACCCTGTGGGAGTCTCACTGATTAACACTGAACCCTATGGGAGTCTCACTGATTAACACTGAACCCTATGGGAGTCTCACTGATTAACACTGAAACATGTGGGAGTCTCACTGGATAACACTGAACCCTATGGGAGTCTCACTGATTAACACTGAACCCTATGGGAGTCTCACTGATTAACACTGAACCCTATGGGAGTCTCACTGATTAACACTGAACCCTACGGGAGTCTCACTGATTAACACTGAACCCTCTGGGAGTCTCACTGATTAACACTGAACCCTGTGGGAGTCTCACTGATTAACACTGAACCCTGTGGGAGTCTCACTGATTAACACTGAACCCAATGGGAGTCTCACTGATTAACACTGACCCCAATGGGAGTCTCACTGATTAACACTGAACCCTATGGGAGTCTCACTGATTAACACTGAACCCTATGGGAGTCTCACTGATTAACACTGAGCCCTGTGGGAGTCTCACTGATTAACACTGAACCCTGTGGGAGTCTCACTGATTAACACTGAACCCTGTGGGAGTCTCACTGATTAACACTGAAAACTGTGGGAGTCTCACTGATTAACACTGAACCCTGTGGGAGTCTCACTGATTAACACTGAACCCAATTTGTCTCACTGATTAACACTGAATCCTGTGGGAGTCTCACTAATTAACACTGAACCCTATGGGAGTCTCACTGATTAACACTGAACCCTGTGGGAGTCTCACTGATTAACACTGAACCCTATGGGAGTCTCACTGATTAACACTGAACCCTATGGGAGTCTCACTGATTAACACTGAACCCTATGGGAGTCTCACTGATTAACACTGAACCCTATGGGAGTATCACTGATTAATACTGAACCCTGTGGGAGTCTCATTGATTAACACTGAACCCTGTGGGAGTCTCACTGATTAACACTGAACCCTATGGGAGTCTCACTGATTAACATTGAACCCTATGGGAGTCTCACTGATTAACACTGAAACCTGGGGGAGTCTCACTGGATAACACTGAACCCTATGGGAGTCTCACTGATTAACACTGAACCCTATGGGAGTCTCACTGATTAACACTGAACCCTATGGGAGTCTCACTGATTAACACTGAACCCTATGGGAGTCTCACTGATTAACACTGAACCCTACGGGAGTCTCACTGATTAACACTGAACCCTCTGGGAGTCTCACTGATTAACACTGAACCCTAGGGGAGTGTCACTGATTAACACTGAACCCTATGGGAGTCCCATTGATTAACAGTGAGCCCTGTGGGAGTCTCACTGATTAACACTGAACCCTGTGGGAGTCTCACTGATTAACACTGAACCCTGTGGGAGTCTCACTGATTAACACTGAAAACTGTGGGAGTCTCACTGATTAACACTGAACCCTGTGGGAGTCTCACTGATTAACACTGAACCCAATTTGTCTCACTGATTAACACTGAATCCTGTGGAAGTCTCACTGATTAACACTGAACCCTATGGGAGTCTCACTGATTAACACTGAACCCTGTGGGAGTCTCACTGATTAACACTGAACCCTATGGGAGTCTCACTGATTAACACTGAACCCTATGGGAGTCTCACTGATTAACACTGAACCCTATGGGAGTCTCACTGATTAACACTGAACCCTATGGGAGTATCACTGATTAATACTGAACCCTGTGGGAGTCTCATTGATTAACACTGAACCCTGTGGGAGTCTCACTGATTAACACTGAACCCTATGGGAGTCTCACTGATTAACATTGAACCCTATAGGAGTCTCACTGATTAACACTGAAACCTGGGGGAGTCTCACTGGATAACACTGAACCCTATGGGAGTCTCACTGATTAACACTGAACCCTATGGGAGTCTCACTGATTAACACTGAACCCTATGGGAGTCTCACTGATTAACACTGAACCCTATGGGAGTCTCACTGATTAACACTGAACCCTACGGGAGTCTCACTGATTAACACTGAACCCTCTGGGAGTCTCACTGATTAACACTGAACCCTAGGGGAGTGTCACTGATTAACACTGAACCCTATGGGAGTCCCATTGATTAACAGTGAGCCCTGTGGGAGTCTCACTGATTAACACTGAACCCTTTGGGAGTCTCACTGATTAACACTGAACCCTATGGGAGTCTCACTGATTAACACTGAACCCTATGGGAGTCTCAGTGATTGTCACTGAACCCTGTGGGAGCCTCACTGATTAACACTGAACCCTATGGGAGTCTCACTGATTAACACTGAACCCTATGGGAGTCTCATTGATTGTCACTGAAACCTATGGGAGTCTCACTGATTAACACTGAACCCTGTGGGAGTCTCACTGATTAACACTGAACCCTGTGGGAGTCTCACTAATTAACACTGAACCCTGTGGGAGTCTCACTAATTAACCCTGAACACTGTGGGAGTCTCACTGATTAACACTGAACTCTATGGGAGTCTCACTGATTAACACACGGACCCTAGGGGAGTCTCAGTGATTAACACTGAACCCTATGGGAGTCTCACTGATTAACACTGAAGCCTGTAGGAGTCTCACTAATTAACACTGAACCCTGTGGGAGCCTCAATGATTAACATTGAACCCTGTGGGGGTCTCATTGATTAACACTGAAAACTGTGGGAGTCTCATTGATTAACACTGAACCCTGTGGGAGTCTCACTGATTAACACTGAACTATGTGGGAGTCTCACTGATTAACACTGAACCCTGTGGGAGTCTCACTGATTAACACTGAACCCTATGGGAGTCTCACTGATTAACACTGAGCCCTGTGGGAGTCTCACTGATTAACACTGAGCCCTGTGGGAGTGTCATTGATTAACACTGAACCCTGTGGGAGTCTCACTGATTAACACTGAAAACTGTGGGAGTCTCACTGATTAACACTGAACACTGTGGGAGTCTCACTGATTAACACTGAACCCAATTTGAGTCTCACTGATTAACACTGAATCCTGTGGGAGTCTCACTGATTAACACTGAACCCTATGGGAGTCTCACTGAATAACACTGAACCCAGTGGGAGTCTCACTGATTAACACTGAACACTGTGGGAGTCTCACTGATTAACACTTAACCCTATGGGAGTCTCACTGATTAACACTGAACCCTGTGGGAGTCTCACTGATTAACACTGAACCCTATGGGAGTCTCACTGATTAACACTGAACCCTATGGGAGTCTCACTGATTAACACTGAAACCTGTGGGAGTCTCACTGGATAACACTGAACCCTATGGGAGTCTCACTGATTAACACTGAACCCTATGGGAGTCTCACTGATTAACACTGAACCCTATGGGAGTCTCACTGATTAACACTGAACCCTACGGGAGTCTCACTGATTAACACTGAACCCTCTGGGAGTCTCACTGATTAACACTGAACCCTGTGGGAGTCTCACTGATTAACACTGAACCCTGTGGGAGTCTCACTGATTAACACTGAACCCAATGGGAGTCTCACTGATTAACACTGACCCCAATGGGAGTCTCACTGATTAACACTGAACCCTATGGGAGTCTCACTGATTAACACTGAACCCTATGGGAGTCTCACTGATTAACACTGAGCCCTGTGGGAGTCTCACTGATTAACACTGAACCCTGTGGGAGTCTCACTGATTAACACTGAACCCTGTGGGAGTCTCACTGATTAACACTGAAAACTGTGGGAGTCTCACTGATTAACACTGAACCCTGTGGGAGTCTCACTGATTAACACTGAACCCAATTTGTCTCACTGATTAACACTGAATCCTGTGGGAGTCTCACTGATTAACACTGAACCCTCTGGGAGTCTCACTGATTAACACTGAACCCTGTGGGAGTCTCACTGATTAACACTGAACCCTATGGGAGTCTCACTGATTAACACTGAACCCTATGGGAGTCTCACTGATTAACACTGAACCCTATGGGAGTCTCACTGATTAACACTGAACCCTATGGGAGTATCACTGATTAATACTGAACCCTGTGGGAGTCTCATTGATTAACACTGAACCCTGTGGGAGTCTCACTGATTAACACTGAACCCTGTGGGAGTCTCACTGATTAACACTGAACCCTATGGGAGTCTCACTGATTAACACTGAAACCTGGGGGAGTCTCACTGGATAACACTGAACCCTATGGGAGTCTCACTGATTAACACTGAACCCTATGGGAGTCTCACTGATTAACACTGAACCCTATGGGAGTCTCACTGATTAACACTGAACCCTATGGGAGTCTCACTGATTAACACTGAACCCTACGGGAGTCTCACTGATTAACACTGAACCCTCTGGGAGTCTCACTGATTAACACTGAACCCTAGGGGAGTGTCACTGATTAACACTGAACCCTATGGGAGTCCCATTGATTAACAGTGAGCCCTGTGGGAGTCTCACTGATTAACACTGAACCCTTTGGGAGTCTCACTGATTAACACTGAACCCTATGGGAGTCTCACTGATTAACACTGAACCCTATGGGAGTCTCAGTGATTGTCACTGAACCCTGTGGGAGCCTCACTGATTAACACTGAACCCTATGGGATTCTCTCTGATTAACACTGAACCCTATGGGAGTCTCATTGATTGTCACTGAACCCTATGGAAGTCTCACTGATTAACACTGAACCCTGTGGGAGTCTCACTGATTAACACTGAAAACTATGGGAGTCTCACTGATTAAAACCGACCCCTGTGGGAGTCTCACTGATTAACACTGAACACTGTGGGAGTCTCACTGATTAACACTGAACCCTATGGGAGTCTCACTGATTAACACTGAACCCTATGGGAGTCTCACTGATTAACACTGAAACCTGTGGGAGTCTCACTGGATAACACTGAACCCTATGGGAGTCTCACTGATTAACACTGAACCCTATGGGAGTCTCACTGATTAACACTGAACCCTATGGGAGTCTCACTGATTAACACTGAACCCTACGGGAGTCTCACTGATTAACACTGAACCCTCTGGGAGTCTCACTGATTAACACTGAACCCTGTGGGAGTCTCACTGATTAACACTGAACCCTGTGGGAGTCTCACTGATTAACACTGAACCCAATGGGAGTCTCACTGATTAACACTGACCCCAATGGGAGTCTCACTGATTAACACTGAACCCTATGGGAGTCTCACTGATTAACACTGAACCCTATGGGAGTCTCACTGATTAACACTGAGCCCTGTGGGAGTCTCACTGATTAACACTGAACCCTATGGGAGTCTCACTGATTAACACTGAAACCTGTGGGAGTCTCACTGGATAACACTGAACCCTATGGGAGTCTCACTGATTAACACTGAACCCTATGGGAGTCTCACTGATTAACACTGAACCCTATGGGAGTCTCACTGATTAACACTGAACCCTACGGGAGTCTCACTGATTAACACTGAACCCTCTGGGAGTCTCACTGATTAACACTGAACCCTGTGGGAGTCTCACTGATTAACACTGAACCCTGTGGGAGTCTCACTGATTAACACTGAACCCAATGGGAGTCTCACTGATTAACACTGACCCCAATGGGAGTCTCACTGATTAACACTGAACCCTATGGGAGTCTCACTGATTAACACTGAACCCTATGGGAGTCTCACTGATTAACACTGAGCCCTGTGGGAGTCTCACTGATTAACACTGAACCCTGTGGGAGTCTCACTGATTAACACTGAACCCTGTGGGAGTCTCACTGATTAACACTGAAAACTGTGGGAGTCTCACTGATTAACACTGAACCCTGTGGGAGTCTCACTGATTAACACTGAACCCAATTTGTCTCACTGATTAACACTGAATCCTGTGGGAGTCTCACTGATTAACACTGAACCCTCTGGGAGTCTCACTGATTAACACTGAACCCTGTGGGAGTCTCACTGATTAACACTGAACCCTATGGGAGTCTCACTGATTAACACTGAACCCTATGGGAGTCTCACTGATTAACACTGAACCCTATGGGAGTCTCACTGATTAACACTGAACCCTATGGGAGTATCACTGATTAATACTGAACCCTGTGGGAGTCTCATTGATTAACACTGAACCCTGTGGGAGTCTCACTGATTAACACTGAACCCTATGGGAGTCTCACTGATTAACATTGAACCCTATGGGAGTCTCACTGATTAACACTGAAACCTGGGGGAGTCTCACTGGATAACACTGAACCCTATGGGAGTCTCACTGATTAACACTGAACCCTATGGGAGTCTCACTGATTAACACTGAACCCTATGGGAGTCTCACTGATTAACACTGAACCCTATGGGAGTCTCACTGATTAACACTGAACCCTACGGGAGTCTCACTGATTAACACTGAACCCTCTGGGAGTCTCACTGATTAACACTGAACCCTAGGGGAGTGTCACTGATTAACACTGAACCCTATGGGAGTCCCATTGATTAACAGTGAGCCCTGTGGGAGTCTCACTGATTAACACTGAACCCTTTGGGAGTCTCACTGATTAACACTGAACCCTATGGGAGTCTCACTGATTAACACTGAACCCTATGGGAGTCTCAGTGATTGTCACTGAACCCTGTGGGAGCCTCACTGATTAACACTGAACCCTGTGGGAGTCTCACTGATTAACACTGAACCCTATGGGAGTCTCACTGATTAACATTGAACCCTATGGGAGTCTCACTGATTAACACTGAAACCTGGGGGAGTCTCACTGGATAACACTGAACCCTATGGGAGTCTCACTGATTAACACTGAACCCTATGGGAGTCTCACTGATTAACACTGAACCCTATGGGAGTCTCACTGATTAACACTGAACCCTATGGGAGTCTCACTGATTAACACTGAACCCTACGGGAGTCTCACTGATTAACACTGAACCCTCTGGGAGTCTCACTGATTAACACTGAACCCTAGGGGAGTGTCACTGATTAACACTGAACCCTATGGGAGTCCCATTGATTAACAGTGAGCCCTGTGGGAGTCTCACTGATTAACACTGAACCCTTTGGGAGTCTCACTGATTAACACTGAACCCTATGGGAGTCTCACTGATTAACACTGAACCCTATGGGAGTCTCAGTGATTGTCACTGAACCCTGTGGGAGCCTCACTGATTAACACTGAACCCTATGGGAGTCTCTCTGATTAACACTGAACCCTATGGGAGTCTCATTGATTGTCACTGAACCCTATGGAAGTCTCACTGATTAACACTGAACCCTGTGGGAGTCTCACTAATTAACACTGAACCCTGTGGGAGTCTCACTAATTAACCCTGAACACTGTGGGAGTCTCACTGATTAACACTGAACTCTATGGGAGTCTCACTGATTAACACACGGACCCTAGGGGAGTCTCAGTGATTAACACTGAACCCTATGGGAGTCTCACTGATTAACACTGAAGCCTGTAGGAGTCTCACTAATTAACACTGAACCCTGTGGGAGCCTCAATGATTAACACTGAACCCTGTGGGGGTCTCATTGATTAACACTGAAAACTGTGGGAGTCTCATTGATTAACACTGAACCCTGTGGGAGTCTCACTGATTAACAATGAACTATGTGGGAGTCTCACTGATTAACACTGAACCCTGTGGGAGTCTCACTGATTAACACTGAACCCTATGGGAGTCTCATTGATTGTCACTGAACCCTATGGAAGTCTCACTGATTAACACTGAACCCTGTGGGAGTCTCACTGATTAACACTGAAAACTATGGGAGTCTCACTGATTAAAACCGACCCCTGTGGGAGTCTCACTGATTAACACTGAACACTGTGGGAGTCTCACTGATTAACACTTAACCCTATGGGAGTCTCACTGATTAACACTGAACCCTGTGGGAGTCTCACTGATTAACACTGAACCCTATGGGAGTCTCACTGATTAACACTGAACCCTATGGGAGTCTCACTGATTAACACTGAAACCTGTGGGAGTCTCACTGGATAACACTGAACCCTATGGGAGTCTCACTGATTAACACTGAACCCTATGGGAGTCTCACTGATTAACACTGAACCCTATGGGAGTCTCACTGATTAACACTGAACCCTACGGGAGTCTCACTGATTAACACTGAACCCTCTGGGAGTCTCACTGATTAACACTGAACCCTGTGGGAGTCTCACTGATTCACACTGAACCCTGTGGGAGTCTCACTGATTAACACTGAACCCAATGGGAGTCTCACTGATTAACACTGACCCCAATGGGAGTCTCACTGATTAACACTGAACCCTATGGGAGTCTCACTGATTAACACTGAACCCTATGGGAGTCTCACTGATTAACACTGAGCCCTGTGGGAGTCTCACTGATTAACACTGAACCCTGTGGGAGTCTCACTGATTAACACTGAACCCTGTGGGAGTCTCACTGATTAACACTGAAAACTGTGGGAGTCTCACTGATTAACACTGAACCCTGTGGGAGTCTCACTGATTAACACTGAACCCAATTTGTCTCACTGATTAACACTGAATCCTGTGGTAGTCTCACTGATTAACACTGAACCCTCTGGGAGTCTCACTGATTAACACTGAACCCTGTGGGAGTCTCACTGATTAACACTGAACCCTATGGGAGTCTCACTGATTAACACTGAACCCTATGGGAGTCTCACTGATTAACACTGAACCCTATGGGAGTCTCACTGATTAACACTGAACCCTATGGGAGTATCACTGATTAATACTGAACCCTGTGGGAGTCTCATTGATTAACACTGAACCCTGTGGGAGTCTCACTGATTAACACTGAACCCTATGGGAGTCTCACTGATTAACATTGAACCCTATGGGAGTCTCACTGATTAACACTGAAACCTGGGGGAGTCTCACTGGATAACACTGAACCCTATGGGAGTCTCACTGATTAACACTGAACCCTATGGGAGTCTCACTGATTAACACTGAACCCTATGGGAGTCTCACTGATTAACACTGAACCCTATGGGAGTCTCACTGATTAACACTGAACCCTACGGGAGTCTCACTGATTAACACTGAACCCTCTGGGAGTCTCACTGATTAACACTGAACCCTAGGGGAGTGTCACTGATTAACACTGAACCCTATGGGAGTCCCATTGATTAACAGTGAGCCCTGTGGGAGTCTCACTGATTAACACTGAACCCTTTGGGAGTCTCACTGATTAACACTGAACCCTATGGGAGTCTCACTGATTAACACTGAACCCTATGGGAGTCTCAGTGATTGTCACTGAACCCTGTGGGAGCCTCACTGATTAACACTGAACCCTGTGGGAGTCTCACTGATTAACACTGAACCCTATGGGAGTCTCACTGATTAACATTGAACCCTATGGGAGTCTCACTGATTAACACTGAAACCTGGGGGAGTCTCACTGGATAACACTGAACCCTATGGGAGTCTCACTGATTAACACTGAACCCTATGGGAGTCTCACTGATTAACACTGAACCCTATGGGAGTCTCACTGATTAACACTGAACCCTATGGGAGTCTCACTGATTAACACTGAACCCTACGGGAGTCTCACTGATTAACACTGAACCCTCTGGGAGTCTCACTGATTAACACTGAACCCTAGGGGAGTGTCACTGATTAACACTGAACCCTATGGGAGTCCCATTGATTAACAGTGAGCCCTGTGGGAGTCTCACTGATTAACACTGAACCCTTTGGGAGTCTCACTGATTAACACTGAACCCTATGGGAGTCTCACTGATTAACACTGAACCCTATGGGAGTCTCAGTGATTGTCACTGAACCCTGTGGGAGCCTCACTGATTAACACTGAACCCTATGGGAGTCTCTCTGATTAACACTGAACCCTATGGGAGTCTCATTGATTGTCACTGAACCCTATGGAAGTCTCACTGATTAACACTGAACCCTGTGGGAGTCTCACTAATTAACACTGAACCCTGTGGGAGTCTCACTAATTAACCCTGAACACTGTGGGAGTCTCACTGATTAACACTGAACTCTATGGGAGTCTCACTGATTAACACACGGACCCTAGGGGAGTCTCAGTGATTAACACTGAACCCTATGGGAGTCTCACTGATTAACACTGAAGCCTGTAGGAGTCTCACTAATTAACACTGAACCCTGTGGGAGCCTCAATGATTAACACTGAACCCTGTGGGGGTCTCATTGATTAACACTGAAAACTGTGGGAGTCTCATTGATTAACACTGAACCCTGTGGGAGTCTCACTGATTAACAATGAACTATGTGGGAGTCTCACTGATTAACACTGAACCCTGTGGGAGTCTCACTGATTAACACTGAACCCTATGGGAGACTCACTGATTAACACTGAGCCCTGTGGGAGTCTCACTGATTAACACTGAGCCCTGTGGGAGTGTCATTGATTAACACTGAACCCTGTGGGAGTCTCACTGATTAACACTGAAAACTGTGGGAGTCTCACTGATTAACACTGAACACTGTGGGAGTCTCACTGATTAACACTGAACCCAATTTGAGTCTCACTGATTAACACTGAACCCTATGGGAGTTTCACTGATTAACACTGAACCCTGTGGGAGTCTCACTGATTAACACTGAATCCTGTGGGAGTGTCATTGATTAACACTGAACCCTGTGGGAGTCGCACTGATTAACACTGAAAACTGTGGGAGTCTCACTGATTAACACTGAACCCTGTGGGAGTCTCACTGATTAACACTGAACCCTGTGGGAGTCTCACTGATTAACACTGAACCCTATGGGAGTCTCACTGATTAACACTGAACCCTATGGGAGTCTCACTGATTAACACTGAAACCTGTGGGAGTCTCACTGGATAACACTGAACCCTATGGGAGTCTCACTGATTAACACTGAACCCTATGGGAGTCTCACTGATTAACACTGAACCCTATGGGAGTCTCACTGATTAACACTGAACCCTACGGGAGTCTCACTGATTAACACTGAACCCTCTGGGAGTCTCACTGATTAACACTGAACCCTAGGGGAGTGTCACTGATTAACACTGAACCCTATGGGAGTCTCACTGATTAACACTGAGCCCTGTGGGAGTCTCACTGATTAACACTGAGCCCTGTGGGAGTGTCATTGATTAACACTGAACCCTGTGGGAGTCTCACTGATTAACACTGAAAACTGTGGGAGTCTCACTGATTAACACTGAACCCTGTGGGAGTCTCACTGATTAACACTGAACCCAATTTGAGTCTCACTGATTAACACTGAATTCTGTGGGAGTCTCACTGATTAACACTGAACCCTATGGGAGTCTCACTGATTAACACTGAACCCTGTGGGAGTCTCACTGATTAACACTGAACACTGTGGGAGTCTCACTGATTAACACTTAACCCTATGGGAGTCTCACTGATTAACACTGAAACCTGTGGGAGTCTCACTGGATAACACTGAACCCTATGGGAGTCTCACTGATTAACACTGAACCCTATGGGAGTCTCACTGATTAACACTGAACCCTATGGGAGTCTCACTGATTAACACTGAACCCTACGGGAGTCTCACTGATTAACACTGAACCCTCTGGGAGTCTCACTGATTAACACCGAACCCTAGGGGAGTGTCACTGATTAACACTGAACCCTATGGGAGTCTCATTGATTAACAGTGAACTCTGTGGGAGTCTCACTGATTAACACTGAACCCTTTGGGAGTCTCACTGATTAACACTGAACCCTATGGGAGTCTCACTGATTAACACTGAACCCTGTGGGAGTCTCACTGATTAACACTGACCACTGTGGGAGTCTCACTGATTAACACTGAACCCTATGGGAGTCTCACTGATTAACACTGAACCCTATGGGAGTCTCACTGATTAACACTGAAACCTGTGGGAGTCTCACTGGATAACACTGAACCCTATGGGAGTCTCACTGATTAACACTGAACCCTATGGGATTCTCACTGATTAACACTGAACCCTATGGGAGTCTCACTGATTAACATTGAACCCTATGGGAGTCTCACTGATTAACACTGAAACCTGTGGGAGTCTCACTGGATAACACTGAACCCTATGGGAGTCTCACTGATTAACACTGAACCCTATGGGAGTCTCACTGATTAACACTGAACCCTATGGGAGTCTCACTGATTAACATTGAACCCTATGGGAGTTTCACTGATTAACACTGAACCCTACGGGAGTCTCACTGATTAACACTGAACCCTCTGGGAGTCTCACTGATTAACACTGAACCCTATGGGAGTCTCACTGATTAACACTGGACCCTGTGGGAGTCTCACTGATTAACACTGAACACTGTGGGAGTCTCACTGATTAACACTTAACCCTATGGGAGTCTCACTGATTAACACTGAAACCTGTGGGAGTCTCACTGGATAACACTGAACCCTATGGGAGTCTCACTGATTAACACTGAACCCTATGGGAGTCTCACTGATTAACACTGAACCCTATGGGAGTCTCACTGATTAACACTGAACCCTACGGGAGTCTCACTGATTAACACTGAACCCTCTGGGAGTCTCACTGATTAACACCGAACCCTAGGGGAGTGTCACTGATTAACACTGAACCCTATGGGAGTCTCATTGATTAACAGTGAACTCTGTGGGAGTCTCACTGATTAACACTGAACCCTTTGGGAGTCTCACTGATTAACACTGAACCCTATGGGAGTCTCACTGATTAACACTGAACCCTGTGGGAGTCTCACTGATTAACACTGAACACTGTGGGAGTCTCACTGATTAACACTGAACCCTATGGGAGTCTCACTGATTAACACTGAACCCTATGGGAGTCTCACTGATTAACACTGAAACCTGTGGGAGTCTCACTGGATAACACTGAACCCTATGGGAGTCTCACTGATTAACACTGAACCCTATGGGAGTCTCACTGATTAACACTGAACCCTATGGGAGTCTCACTGATTAACACTGAACCCTACGGGAGTCTCACTGATTAACACTGAACCCTCTGGGAGTCTCACTGATTAACACCGAACCCTAGGGGAGTGTCACTGATTAACACTGAACCCTATGGGAGTCTCATTGATTAACAGTGAACTCTGTGGGAGTCTCACTGATTAACACTGAACCCTTTGGGAGTCTCACTGATTAACACTGAACCCTATGGGAGTCTCACTGATTAACACTGAACCCTGTGGGAGTCTCACTGATTAACACTGAACACTGTGGGAGTCTCACTGATTAACACTGAACCCTATGGGAGTCTCACTGATTAACACTGAACCCTATGGGAGTCTCACTGATTAACACTGAAACCTGTGGGAGTCTCACTGGATAACACTGAACCCTATGGGAGTCTCACTGATTAACACTGAACCCTATGGGATTCTCACTGATTAACACTGAACCCTATGGGAGTCTCACTGGATAACACTGAACCCTATGGGAGTCTCACTGATTAACACTGAACCCTATGGGAGTCTCACTGATTAACACTGAACCCTATGGGAGTCTCACTGATTAACACTGAACCCTACGGGAGTCTCACTGATTAACACTGAACCCTCTGGGAGTCTCACTGATTAACACCGAACCCTAGGGGAGTGTCACTGATTAACACTGAACCCTATGGGAGTCTCATTGATTAACAGTGAACTCTGTGGGAGTCTCACTGATTAACACTGAACCCTTTGGGAGTCTCACTGATTAACACTGAACCCTATGGGAGTCTCACTGATTAACACTGAACCCTGTGGGAGTCTCACTGATTAACACTGAACACTGTGGGAGTCTCACTGATTAACACTGAACCCTATGGGAGTCTCACTGATTAACACTGAACCCTATGGGAGTCTCACTGATTAACACTGAAACCTGTGGGAGTCTCACTGGATAACAATGAACCCTATGGGAGTCTCACTGATTAACACTGAACCCTATGGGATTCTCACTGATTAACACTGAACCCTATGGGAGTCTCACTGATTAACATTGAACCCTATGGGAGTCTCACTGATTAACACTGAAACCTGTGGGAGTTTCACTGGATAACACTGAACCCTATGGGAGTCTCACTGATTAACACTGAACCCTATGGGAGTCTCACTGATTAACACTGAACCCTATGGGAGTCTCACTGATTAACATTGAACCCTATGGGAGTCTCACTGATTAACACTGAACCCTACGGGAGTCTCACTGATTAACACTGAACCCTCTGGGAGTCTCACTGATTAACACTGAACCCTAGGGGAGTGTCAATGATTAACACTGAACCCTATGGGAGTCCCATTGATTAACAGTGAGCCCTGTGGGAGTCTCACTGATTAACACTGAACCCTTTGGGAGTCTAACTGATTAACACTGAACCCTATGGGAGTCTCACTGATTAACACGGAACCCTATGGGAGTCTCACTGATTAACACTGAAACCTGTGGGAGTCTCACTTGATAACACTGAACCCTATGGGAGTCTCACTGATTAACACTGAACCCTATGGGAGTCTCACTGATTAACACTGAACCCTATGGGAGTCTCACTGATTAACACTGAACCCTATGGGAGTCTCACTGATTAACACTGAACCCTATGGGAGTCTCACTGATTAACACTGAAACCTGTGGGAATCTCACTGGATAACACTGAACCCTATGGGAGTCTCACTAATTAACACTGAACCCTATGGGATTCTCACTGATTAACACTGAACCCTATGGGAGTCTCACTGATTAACATTGAACCCTATGGGAGTCTCACTGATTAACACTGAAACCTGTGGGAGTCTCACTGGATAACACTGAACCCTATGGGAGTCTCACTGATTAACACTGAACCCTATGGGAGTCTCACTGATTAACACTGAACCCTATGGGAGTCTCACTGATTAACACTGAACCCTATGGGAGTCTCACTGACTAACACTGAACTATGTGGGAGTCTCACTGATTAACACTGAACCCTGTGGGAGTCTCACTGATTAACACTGAACCCTATGGGAGTCTCACTGATTAACACTGAGCCCTGTGGGAGTCTCACTGATTAACACTGAGCCCTGTGGGAGTGTCATTGATTAACACTGAACCCTGTGGGAGTCTCACTGATTAACACTGAAAACTGTGGGAGTCTCACTGATTAACACTGAACCCTGTGGGAGTCTCACTGATTAACACTGAACCCAATTTGAGTCTCACTGATTAACACTGAATCCTGTGGGAGTCTCACTGATTAACACTGAACCCTATGGGAGTCTCACTGATTAACACTGAACCCTGTGGGAGTCTCACTGATTAACACTGAACCCTATGGGAGTCTCACTGATTAACACTGAACCCTATGGGAGTCTCACTGATTAACACTGAACCCTATGGGAGTCTCACTGATTAACACTGAAACCTGTGGGAATCTCACTGGATAACACTGAACCCTATGGGAGTCTCACTAATTAACACTGAACCCTATGGGATTCTCACTGATTAACACTGAACCCTATGGGAGTCTCACTGATTAACATTGAACCCTATGGGAGTCTCACTGATTAACACTGAAACCTCTGGGAGTCTCACTGGATAACACTGAACCCTATGGGAGTCTCACTGATTAACACTGAACCCTATGGGAGTCTCACTGATTAACACTGAACCCTATGGGAGTCTCACTGATTAACACTGAACCCTATGGGAGTCTCACTGATTAACACTGAACTATGTGGGAGTCTCACTGATTAACACTGAACCCTGTGGGAGTCTCACTGATTAACACTGAACCCTATGGGAGTCTCACTGATTAACACTGAGCCCTGTGGGAGTCTCACTGATTAACACTGAGCCCTGTGGGAGTGTCATTGATTAACACTGAACCCTGTGGGAGTCTCACTGATTAACACTGAAAACTGTGGGAGTCTCACTGATTAACACTGAACCCTGTGGGAGTCTCACTGATTAACACTGAACCCAATTTGAGTCTCACTGATTAACACTGAATCCTGTGGGAGTCTCACTGATTAACACTGAACCCTATGGGAGTCTCACTGATTAACACTGAACCCTGTGGGAGTCTCACTGATTAACACTGAACACTGTGGGAGTCTCACTGATTAACACTTAACCCTATGGGAGTCTCACTGATTAACACTGAAACCTGTGGGAGTCTCACTGGATAACACTGAACCCTATGGGAGTCTCACTGATTAACACTGAACCCTATGGGAGTCTCACTGATTAACACTGAACCCTATGGGAGTCTCACTGATTAACACTGAACCCTACGGGAGTCTCACTGATTAACACTGAACCCTCTGGGAGTCTCACTGATTAACATTGAACCCTAGAGGAGTGTCACTGATTAACACTGAACCCTATGGGAGTCTCATTGATTAACAGTGAACTCTGTTGGAGTCTCACTGATTAACACTGAACCCTTTGGGAGTCTCACTGATTAACACTGAACCCTATGGGAGTCTCACTGGATAACACTGAACCCTATGGGAGTCTCACTGATTAACACTGAACCCTATGGGAGTCTCACTGATTAACACTGAACCCTATGGGAGTCTCATTGATTAACATTGAACCCTATGGGAGTCTCACTGATTAACACTGAACCCTACGGGAGTCTCACTGATTAACACTGAGCCCTGTGGGAGTCTCACTGATTAACACTGAGCCCTGTGGGAGTGTCATTGATTAACACTGAACCCTGTGGGAGTCTCACTGATTAACACTGAAAACTGTGGGAGTCTCACTGATTAACACTGAACCCTGTGGGAGTCTCACTGATTAACACTGAACCCAATTTGAGTCTCACTGATTAACACTGAATCCTGTGGGAGTCTCACTGATTAACACTGAACCCTATGGGAGTCTCACTGATTAACACTGAACCCTGTGGGAGTCTCACTGATTAACACTGAACCCTATGGGAGTCTCACTGATTAACACTGAACCCTATGGGAGTCTCACTGATTAACACTGAACCCTATGGGAGTCTCACTGATTAACACTGAAACCTGTGGGAATCTCACTGGATAACACTGAACCCTATGGGAGTCTCACTAATTAACACTGAACCCTATGGGATTCTCACTGATTAACACTGAACCCTATGGGAGTCTCACTGATTAACATTGAACCCTATGGGAGTCTCACTGATTAACACTGAAACCTCTGGGAGTCTCACTGGATAACACTGAACCCTATGGGAGTCTCACTGATTAACACTGAACCCTATGGGAGTCTCACTGATTAACACTGAACCCTATGGGAGTCTCACTGATTAACACTGAACCCTATGGGAGTCTCACTGATTAACACTGAACTATGTGGGAGTCTCACTGATTAACACTGAACCCTGTGGGAGTCTCACTGATTAACACTGAACCCTATGGGAGTCTCACTGATTAACACTGAGCCCTGTGGGAGTCTCACTGATTAACACTGAGCCCTGTGGGAGTGTCATTGATTAACACTGAACCCTGTGGGAGTCTCACTGATTAACACTGAAAACTGTGGGAGTCTCACTGATTAACACTGAACCCTGTGGGAGTCTCACTGATTAACACTGAACCCAATTTGAGTCTCACTGATTAACACTGAATCCTGTGGGAGTCTCACTGATTAACACTGAACCCTATGGGAGTCTCACTGATTAACACTGAACCCTGTGGGAGTCTCACTGATTAACACTGAACACTGTGGGAGTCTCACTGATTAACACTTAACCCTATGGGAGTCTCACTGATTAACACTGAAACCTGTGGGAGTCTCACTGGATAACACTGAACCCTATGGGAGTCTCACTGATTAACACTGAACCCTATGGGAGTCTCACTGATTAACACTGAACCCTATGGGAGTCTCACTGATTAACACTGAACCCTACGGGAGTCTCACTGATTAACACTGAACCCTCTGGGAGTCTCACTGATTAACATTGAACCCTAGAGGAGTGTCACTGATTAACACTGAACCCTATGGGAGTCTCATTGATTAACAGTGAACTCTGTTGGAGTCTCACTGATTAACACTGAACCCTTTGGGAGTCTCACTGATTAACACTGAACCCTATGGGAGTCTCACTGGATAACACTGAACCCTATGGGAGTCTCACTGATTAACACTGAACCCTATGGGAGTCTCACTGATTAACACTGAACCCTATGGGAGTCTCACTGATTAACATTGAACCCTATGGGAGTCTCACTGATTAACACTGAACCCTACGGGAGTCTCACTGATTAACACTGAACCCTCTGGGAGTCTCACTGATTAACACTGAACCCTAGGGGAGTGTCACTGATTAACGCTGAACCCTATGGGAGTCCCATTGATTAACAGTGAGCCCTGTGGGAGTCTCACTGATTAACACTGAACCCTTTGGGAGTCTAACTGATTAACACTGAACCCTATGGGAGTCTCACTGATTAACACGGGACCCTATGGGAGTCTCACTGATTAACACTGAAACCTGTGGGAGTCTCACTAAATAACACTGAACCCTATGGAAGTCTCACTGATTAACACGGAACCCTATGGGAGTCTCACTGATTAACACTGAAACCTGTGGGAGTCTCACTGGATAACACGGAACCCTATGGGAATCTCACTGATTAACACTGAACCCTATGGGAGTCTCACTGATTAACACTGAACCCTATGGGAGTCTCACTGATTAACACTGAACCCTATGGGAGTCTCACTGATTAACACTGAACCCTATGGGAGTCTCACTGATTAACACTGAAACCTGTGGGAATCTCACTGGATAACACTGAACCCTATGGGAGTCTCACTAATTAACACTGAACCCTATGGGATTCTCACTGATTAACACTGAACCCTATGGGAGTCTCACTGATTAACATTGAACCCTATGGGAGTCTCACTGATTAACACTGAAACCTGTGGGAGTCTCACTGGATAACACTGAACCCTATGGGAGTCTCACTGATTAACACTGAACCCTATGGGAGTCTCACTGATTAACACTGAACCCTATGGGAGTCTCACTGATTAACACCGAACCCTATGGGAGTCTCACTGATTAACACTGAACTATGTGGGAGTCTCACTGATTAACACTGAACCCTGTGGGAGTCTCACTGATTAACACTGAACCCTATGGGATTCTCACTGATTAACACTGAGCCCTGTGGGAGTCTCACTGATTAACACTGAGCCCTGTGGGAGTGTCATTGATTAACACTGAACCCTGTGGGAGTCTCACTGATTAACACTGAAAACTGTGGGAGTCTCACTGATTAACACTGAACCCTGTGGGAGGCTCACTGATTAACACTGAACCCAATTTGAGTCTCACTGATTAACACTGAATCCTGTGGGAGTCTCACTGATTAACACTGAACCCTATGGGAGTCTCACTGATTAACACTGAACCCTGTGGGAGTCTCACTGATTAACACTGAACACTGTGGGAGTCTCACTGATTAACACTTAACCCTATGGGAGTCTCACTAATTAACACTGAAACCTGTGGGAGTCTCACTGGATAACACTGAACCCTATTGGAGTCTCACTGATTAACACTGAACCCTATGGGAGTCTCACTGATTAACACTGAACCCTAAGGGAGTCTCACTGATTAACACTGAACCCTACGGGAGTCTCACTGATTAACACTGAACCCTCTGGGAGTCTCACTGATTAACACTGAACCCGAGAGGAGTGTCACTGATTAACACTGAACCCTATGGGAGTCTCACTGATTAACATTGAACCCTATGGGAGTCTCACTGATTAACACTGAAACCTGTGGGAGTCTCACTGGATAACACTGAACCCTATGGGAGTCTCACTGATTAACACTGAACCCTATGGGAGTCTCACTGATTAACACTGAACCCTATGGGAGTCTCACTGATTAACATTGAACCCTATGGGAGTCTCACTGATTAACACTGAACCCTACGGGAGTCTCACTGATTAACACTGAACCCTCTGGGAGTCTCACTGATTAACACTGAACCCTAGGGGAGTGTCAATGATTAACACTGAACCCTATGGGAGTCCCATTGATTAACAGTGAGCCCTGTGGGAGTCTCACTGATTAACACTGAACCCTTTGGGAGTCTAACTGATTAACACTGAACCCTATGGGAGTCTCACTGATTAACACGGAACCCTATGGGAGTCTCACTGATTAACACTGAAACCTGTGGGAGTCTCACTGGATAACACTGAACCCTATGGGAGTCTCACTGATTAACACTGAACCCTATGGGAGTCTCACTGATTAACACTGAACCCTATGGGAGTCTCACTGATTAACACTGAACCCTATGGGAGTCTCACTGATTAACACTGAACCCTATGGGAGTCTCACTGATTAACACTGAAACCTGTGGGAATCTCACTGGATAACACTGAACCCTATGGGAGTCTCACTAATTAACACTGAACCCTATGGGATTCTCACTGATTAACACTGAACCCTATGGGAGTCTCACTGATTAACATTGAACCCTATGGGAGTCTCACTGATTAACACTGAAACCTGTGGGAGTCTCACTGGATAACACTGAACCCTATGGGAGTCTCACTGATTAACACTGAACCCTATGGGAGTCTCACTGATTAACACTGAACCCTATGGGAGTCTCACTGATTAACACTGAACCCTATGGGAGTCTCACTGATTAACACTGAACTATGTGGGAGTCTCACTGATTAACACTGAACCCTGTGGGAGTCTCACTGATTAACACTGAACCCTATGGGAGTCTCACTGATTAACACTGAGCCCTGTGGGAGTCTCACTGATTAACACTGAGCCCTGTGGGAGTGTCATTGATTAACACTGAACCCTGTGGGAGTCTCACTGATTAACACTGAAAACTGTGGGAGTCTCACTGATTAACACTGAACCCTGTGGGAGTCTCACTGATTAACACTGAACCCAATTTGAGTCTCACTGATTAACACTGAATCCTGTGGGAGTCTCACTGATTAACACTGAACCCTATGGGAGTCTCACTGATTAACACTGAACCCTGTGGGAGTCTCACTGATTAACACTGAACCCTATGGGAGTCTCACTGATTAACACTGAACCCTATGGGAGTCTCACTGATTAACACTGAACCCTATGGGAGTCTCACTGATTAACACTGAAACCTGTGGGAATCTCACTGGATAACACTGAACCCTATGGGAGTCTCACTAATTAACACTGAACCCTATGGGATTCTCACTGATTAACACTGAACCCTATGGGAGTCTCACTGATTAACATTGAACCCTATGGGAGTCTCACTGATTAACACTGAAACCTCTGGGAGTCTCACTGGATAACACTGAACCCTATGGGAGTCTCACTGATTAACACTGAACCCTATGGGAGTCTCACTGATTAACACTGAACCCTATGGGAGTCTCACTGATTAACACTGAACCCTATGGGAGTCTCACTGATTAACACTGAACTATGTGGGAGTCTCACTGATTAACACTGAACCCTGTGGGAGTCTCACTGATTAACACTGAACCCTATGGGAGTCTCACTGATTAACACTGAGCCCTGTGGGAGTCTCACTGATTAACACTGAGCCCTGTGGGAGTGTCATTGATTAACACTGAACCCTGTGGGAGTCTCACTGATTAACACTGAACCCAATTTGAGTCTCACTGATTAACACTGAATCCTGTGGGAGTCTCACTGATTAACACTGAACCCTATGGGAGTCTCACTGATTAACACTGAACCCTGTGGGAGTCTCACTGATTAACACTGAACACTGTGGGAGTCTCACTGATTAACACTTAACCCTATGGGAGTCTCACTGATTAACACTGAAACCTGTGGGAGTCTCACTGGATAACACTGAACCCTATGGGAGTCTCACTGATTAACACTGAACCCTATGGGAGTCTCACTGATTAACACTGAACCCTATGGGAGTCTCACTGATTAACACTGAACCCTACGGGAGTCTCACTGATTAACACTGAACCCTCTGGGAGTCTCACTGATTAACATTGAACCCTAGAGGAGTGTCACTGATTAACACTGAACCCTATGGGAGTCTCATTGATTAACAGTGAACTCTGTTGGAGTCTCACTGATTAACACTGAACCCTTTGGGAGTCTCACTGATTAACACTGAACCCTATGGGAGTCTCACTGGATAACACTGAACCCTATGGGAGTCTCACTGATTAACACTGAACCCTATGGGAGTCTCACTGATTATCACTGAACCCTATGGGAGTCTCACTGATTAACATTGAACCATATGGGAGTCTCACTGATTAACACTGAACCCTACGGGAGTCTCACTGATTAACACTGAACCCTCTGGGAGTCTCACTGATTAACACTGAACCCTAGGGGAGTGTCACTGATTAACGCTGAACCCTATGGGAGTCCCATTGATTAACAGTGAGCCCTGTGGGAGTCTCACTGATTAACACTGAACCCTTTGGGAGTCTAACTGATTAACACTGAACCCTATGGGAGTCTCACTGATTAACACGAGACCCTATGGGAGTCTCACTGATTAACACTGAAACCTGTGGGAGTCTCACTGGATAACACGGAACCCTATGGGAGTCTCACTGATTAACACTGAACCCTATGGGAGTCTCACTGATTAACACTGAACCCTATGGGAGTCTCACTGATTAACATTGAACCCTATGGGAGTCTCACTGATTAACACTGAAACCTGTGGGAGTCTCACTGGATAACACTGAACCCTATGGGAGTCTCACTGATTAACACTGAACCCTATGGGAGTCTCACTGATTAACACTGAACCCTATGGGAGTCTCACTGATTAACACCGAACCCTATGGGAGTCTCACTGATTAACACTGAACTATGTGGGAGTCTCACTGATTAACACTGAACCCTGTGGGAGTCTCACTGATTAACACTGAACCCTATGGGAGTCTCACTGATTAACACTGAGCCCTGTGGGAGTCTCACTGATTAACACTGAGCCCTGTGGGAGTGTCATTGATTAACACTGAACCCTGTGGGAGTCTCACTGATTAACACTGAAAACTGTGGGAGTCTCACTGATTAACACTGAACCCTGTGGGAGGCTCACTGATTAACACTGAACCCAATTTGAGTCTCACTGATTAACACTGAATCCTGTGGGAGTCTCACTGATTAACACTGAACCCTATGGGAGTCTCACTGATTAACACTGAACCCTGTGGGAGTCTCACTGATTAACACTGAACACTGTGGGAGTCTCACTGATTAACACTGAACCCGAGAGGAGTGTCACTGATTAACACTGAACCCTATGGGAGTCTCATTGATTAACAGTGAACTCTGTGGGAGTCTCACTGATTAACACTGAACCCTTTGGGAGTCTCACTGATTAACACTGAACCCTATGGGAGTCTCACTGGATAACACTGAACCCTATGGGAGTCTCACTGATTAACACTGAACCCTATGGGAGTCTAACTGATTAACACTGAACCCTATGGGAGTCTCACTGATTAACACTGAACCCTATGGGAGTCTCACTGATTAACACTGAACCCTATGGGAGTCTCACTGATTAACACTGAACCCTATGGGAGTCTCACTGATTAACACTGAACCCTATGGGAGTCTCACTGATTAACACTGAAACCTGTGGGAATCTCACTGGATAACACTGAACCCTATGGGAGTCTCACTAATTAACACTGAACCCTATGGGATTCTCACTGATTAACACTGAACCCTATGGGAGTCTCACTGATTAACATTGAACCCTATGGGAGTCTCACTGATTAACACTGAAACCTGTGGGAGTCTCACTGGATAACACTGAACCCTATGGGAGTCTCACTGATTAACACTGAACCCTATGGGAGTCTCACTGATTAACACTGAACCCTATGGGAGTCTAACTGATTAACACTGAACCCTATGGGAGTCTCACTGATTAACACTGAACCCTATGGGAGTCTCACTGATTAACACTGAACCCTATGGGAGTCTCACTGATTAACACTGAACCCTATGGGAGTCTCACTGATTAACACTGAACCCTATGGGAGTCTCACTGATTAACACTGAAACCTGTGGGAATCTCACTGGATAACACTGAACCCTATGGGAGTCTCACTAATTAACACTGAACCCTATGGGATTCTCACTGATTAACACTGAACCCTATGGGAGTCTCACTGATTAACATTGAACCCTATGGGAGTCTCACTGATTAACACTGAAACCTGTGGGAGTCTCACTGGATAACACTGAACCCTATGGGAGTCTCACTGATTAACACTGAACCCTATGGGAGTCTCACTGATTAACACTGAACCCTATGGGAGTCTCACTGATTAACACTGAACCCTATGGGAGTCTCACTGATTAACACCGAACCCTATGGGAGTCTCACTGATTAACACTGAACTATGTGGGAGTCTCACTGATTAACACTGAACCCTGTGGGAGTCTCACTGATTAACACTGAACCCTATGGGAGTCTCACTGATTAACACTGAGCCCTGTGGGAGTCTCACTGATTAACACTGAGCCCTGTGGGAGTGTCATTGATTAACACTGAACCCTGTGGGAGTCTCACTGATTAACACTGAAAACTGTGGGAGTCTCACTGATTAACACTGAACCCTGTGGGAGGCTCACTGATTAACACTGAACCCAATTTGAGTCTCACTGATTAACACTGAATCCTGTGGGAGTCTCACTGATTAACACTGAACCCTATGGGAGTCTCACTGATTAACACTGAACCCTGTGGGAGTCTCACTGATTAACACTGAACACTGTGGGAGTCTCACTGATTAACACTTAACCCTATGGGAGTCTCACTAATTAACACTGAAACCTGTGGGAGTCTCACTGGATAACACTGAACCCTATTGGAGTCTCACTGATTAACACTGAACCCTATGGGAGTCTCACTGATTAACACTGAACCCTATGGGAGTCTCACTGATTAACACTGAACCCTACGGGAGTCTCACTGATTAACACTGAACCCTCTGGGAGTCTCACTGATTAACACTGAACCCGAGAGGAGTGTCACTGATTAACACTGAACCCTATGGGAGTCTCATTGATTAACAGTGAACTCTGTGGGAGTCTCACTGATTAACACTGAACCCTTTGGGAGTCTCACTGATTAACACTGAACCCTATGGGAGTCTCACTGGATAACACTGAACCCTATGGGAGTCTCACTGATTAACACTGAACCCTATGGGAGTCTAACTGATTAACACTGAACCCTATGGGAGTCTCACTGATTAACATTGAACCCTATGGGAGTCTCACTGATTAACACTGAACCCTACGGGAGTCTCACTGATTAACACTGAACCCTCTGGGAGTCTCACTGATTAACACTGAACCCTAGGGGAGTCTCACTGATTAACACTGAACCCTGTGGGAGGCTCACTGATTAACACTGAACCCAATTTGAGTCTCACTGATTAACACTGAATCCTGTGGGAGTCTCACTGATTAACACTGAACCCTATGGGAGTCTCACTGATTAACACTGAACCCTGTGGGAGTCTCACTGATTAACACTGAACACTGTGGGAGTCTCACTGATTAACACTTAACCCTATGGGAGTCTCACTGATTAACACTGAAACCTGTGGGAGTCTCACTGGATAACACTGAACCCTATGGGAGTCTCACTGATTAACACTGAACCCTATGGGAGTCTCACTGATTAACACTGAACCCTATGGGAGTCTCACTGATTAACACTGAACCCTACGGGAGTCTCACTGATTAACACTGAACCCTCTGGGAGTCTCACTGATTAACACTGAACCCGAGAGGAGTGTCACTGATTAACACTGAACCCTATGGGAGTCTCATTGATTAACAGTGAACTCTGTGGGAGTCTCACTGATTAACACTGAACCCTTTGGGAGTCTCACTGATTAACACTGAACCCTATGGGAGTCTCACTGGATAACACTGAACCCTATGGGAGTCTCACTGATTAACACTGAACCCTATGGGAGTCTCACTGATTAACACTGAACCCTATGGGAGTCTCACTGATTAACATTGAACCCTATGGGAGTCTCACTGATTAACACTGAACCCTACGGGAGTCTCACTGATTAACACTGAACCCTCTGGGAGTCTCACTGATTAACACTGAACCCTAGGGGAGTGTCACTGATTAACACTGAACCCTATGGGAGTCCCATTGATTAACAGTGAGCCCTGTGGGAGTCTCACTGATTAACACTGAACCCTTTGGGAGTCTAACTGATTAACACTGAACCCTATGGGAGTCTCACTGATTAACACGGGACCCTATGGGAGTCTCACTGATTAACACTGAAACCTGTGGGAGTCTCACTAAATAACACTGAACCCTATGGGAGTCTCACTGATTAACACTGAACCCTGTGGGAGCCTCACTGATTAACACTGAACACTGTGGGAGTCTCACTGATTAACACTGAACCCTATGGAGTCTCACTGATTAACACTGAACCCTATGGGAGTCTCACTGATTAACACTGAAACCTGTGGGAGTCTCACTGGATAACACTGAACCCTATGGGAGTCTCACTGATTAACACTGAACCCTATGGGATTCTCACTGATTAACACTGAACCCTATGGGAGTCTCACTGATTAACATTGAACCCTATGGGAGTCTCACTGATTAACACTGAAACCTGTGGGAGTCTCACTGGATAACACTGAACCCTATGGGAGTCTCACTGATTAACACTGAACCCTATGGGATTCTCACTGATTAACACTGAACCCTATGGGAGTCTCACTGATTAACATTGAACCCTATGGGAGTCTCACTGATTAACACTGAAACCTGTGGGAGTCTCACTGGATAACACTGAACCCTATGGGAGTCTCACTGATTAACACTGAACCCTATGGGAGTATCACTGATTAACATTGAACCCTATGGGAGTCTCACTGATTAACACTGAACCCTACGGGAGTCTCACTGATTAACACTGAACCCTCTGGGAGTCTCACTGATTAACACTGAACCCTAGGGGAGTGTCACTGATTAACACTGAACCCTATGGGAGTCCCATTGATTAACAGTGAGCCCTGTGGGAGTCTCACTGATTAACACTGAACCCTGTGGGAGTCTCACTGATTAACACTGAACCCAATTTGAGTCTCACTGATTAACACTGAATCCTGTGGGAGTCTCACTGATTAACACTGAACCCTATGGGAGTCTCACTGATTAACACTGAACCCTGTGGGAGTCTCACTGATTAACACTGAACACTGTGGGAGTCTCACTGATTAACACTTAACCCTATGGGAGTCTCACTGATTAACACTGAAACCTGTGGGAGTCTCACTGGATAACACTGAACCCTATGGGAGTCTCACTGATTAACACTGAACCCTATGGGAGTCTCACTGATTAACACTGAACCCTATGGGAGTCTCACTGATTAACACTGAACCCTACGGGAGTCTCACTGATTAACACTGAACCCTCTGGGAGTCTCACTGATTAACACTGAACCCTAGAGGAGTGTCACTGATTAACACTGAACCCTATGGGAGTCTCATTGATTAACAGTGAACTCTGTGGGAGTCTCACTGATTAACACTGAACCCTTTGGGAGTCTCACTGATTAACACTGAACCCTATGGGAGTCTCACTGGATAACACTGAACCCTATGGGAGTCTCACTGATTAACACTGAAACCTGTGGGAGTCTCACTGGGTAACACTGAACCCTATGGGAGTCTCACTGATTAACACTGAACCCTATGGGAGTCTCACTGATTAACACTGAACCCTATGGGAGTCTCACTGATTAACACTGAACCCTACGGGAGTCTCACTGATTAACACTGAACCCTCTGGGAGTCTCACTGATTAACACTGAACCCGAGAGGAGTGTCACTGATTAACACTGAACCCTATGGGAGTCTCATTGATTAACAGTGAACTCTGTGGGAGTCTCACTGATTAACACTGAACCCTTTGGGAGTCTCACTGATTAACACTGAACCCTATGGGAGTCTCACTGGATAACACTGAACCCTTTGGGAGTCTCACTGATTAACACTGAACCCTAGGGGAGTGTCACTGATTAACACTGAACCCTATGGGAGTCCCATTGATTAACAGTGAGCCCTGTGGGAGTCTCACTGATTAACACTGAACCCTTTGGGAGTCTAACTGATTAACACTGAACCCTATGGGAGTCTCACTGATTAACACGGGACCCTATGGGAGTCTCACTGATTAACACTGAAACCTGTGGGAGTCTCACTAAATAACACTGAACCCTATGGGAGTCCCATTGATTAACAGTGAGCCCTGTGGGAGTCTCACTGATTAACACTGAACACTGTGGGAGTCTCACTGATTAACACTGAACCCTATGGAGTCTCACTGATTAACACTGAACCCTATGGGAGTCTCACTGATTAACACTGAACCCTATGGGAGTCTCACTGATTAACATTGAACCCTATGGGAGTCTCACTGATTAACACTGAAACCTGTGGGAGTCTCACTGGATAACACTGAACCCTATGGGAGTCTCACTGATTAACACTGAACCCTATGGGAGTCTCACTGATTAACACTGAACCCTATGGGATTCTCACTGATTAACACTGAACCCTATGGGAGTCTCACTGATTAACATTGAACCCTATGGGAGTCTCACTGATTAACACTGAAACCTGTGGGAGTCTCACTGGATAACACTGAACCCTATGGGAGTCGCACTGATTAACACTGAACCTTATGGGAGTCTCACTGATTAACACTGAACCCTATGGGAGTCTCACTGATTAACACTGAACCCTATGGGAGTCTCACTGATTAACACTGAACTATGTGGGAGTCTCACTGATTAACACTGAACCCTGTGGGAGTCTCACTGATTAACACTGAGCCCTGTGGGAGTCTCACTGATTAACACTGAAAACTGTGGGAGTCTCACTGATTAACACTGAACCCTGTGGGAGTCTCACTGATTAACACTGAACCCAATTTGAGTCTCACTGATTAACACTGAATCCTGTGGGAGTCTCACTGATTAACACTGAACCCTATGGGAGTCTCACTGATTAACACTGAACCCTGTGGGAGTCTCACTGATTAACACTGAACACTGTGGGAGTCTCACTGATTAACACTTAACCCTATGGGAGTCTCACTGATTAACACTGAAACCTGTGGGAGTCTCACTGGATAACACTGAACCCTATGGGAGTCTCACTGATTAACACTGAACCCTATGGGAGTCTCACTGATTAACACTGAACCCTATGGGAGTCTCACTGATTAACACTGTACCCTGTGGGAGTCTCACTGATTAACACTGAACACTGTGGGAGTCTCACTGATTAACACTTAACCCTATGGGAGTCTCACTGATTAACACTGAAACCTGTGGGAGTCTCACTGGATAACACTGAACCCTATGGGAGTCTCACTGATTAACACTGAACCCTATGGGAGTCTCACTGATTAACACTGAACCCTATGGGAGTCTCACTGATTAACACTGAACCCTACGGGAGTCTCACTGATTAACACTGAACCCTCTGGGAGTCTCACTGATTAACACCGAACCCTAGGGGAGTGTCACTGATTAACACTGAACCCTATGGGAGTCTCATTGATTAACAGTGAACTCTGTGGGAGTCTCACTGATTAACACTGAACCCTTTGGGAGTCTCACTGATTAACACTGAACCCTATGGGAGTCTCACTGATTAACACTGAACCCTGTGGGAGTCTCACTGATTAACACTGAACACTGTGGGAGTCTCACTGATTAACACTGAACCCTATGGGAGTCTCACTGATTAACACTGAACCCTATGGGAGTCTCACTGATTAACACTGAAACCTGTGGGAGTCTCACTGGATAACACTGAACCCTATGGGAGTCTCACTGATTAACACTGAACCCTATGGGATTCTCACTGATTAACACTGAACCCTATGGGAGTCTCACTGATTAACATTGAACCCTATGTGAGTCTCACTGATTAACACTGAAACCTGTGGGAGTCTCACTGGATAACACTGAACCCTATGGGAGTCTCACTGATTAACACTGAACCCTATGGGAGTCTCACTGATTAACACTGAACCCTATGGGAGTCTCACTGATTAACATTGAACCCTATGGGAGTCTCACCGATTAACACTGAACCCTACGGGAGTCTCACTGATTAACACTGAACCCTCTGGGAGTCTCACTGATTAACACTGAACCCTAGGGGAGTGTCACTGATTAACACTGAACCCTATGGGAGTCCCATTGATTAACAGTGAGCCCTGTGGGAGTCTCACTGATTAACACTGAACCCTTTGGGAGTCTAACTGATTAACACTGAACCCTATGGGAGTCTCACTGATTAACACGGAACCCTATGGGAGTCTCACTGATTAACACTGAAACCTGTGGGAGTCTCACTGGATAACACTGAACCCTATGGGAGTCTCCCTGATTAACACTGAACCCTATGGGAGTCTCACTGATTAACACTGAACCCTATGGGAGTCTCACTGATTAACACTGAACCCTATGGGAGTCTCACTGATTAACACTGAACCCTATGGGAGTCTCACTGATTAACACTGAAACCTGTGGGAATCTCACTGGATAACACTGAACCCTATGGGAGTCTCACTAATTAACACTGAACCCTATGGGATTCTCACTGATTAACACTGAACCCTATGGGAGTCTCACTGATTAACACTGAACTATGTGGGAGTCTCACTGATTAACACTGAACCCTGTGGGAGTCTCACTGGATAACACTGAACCCTATGGGAGTCTCACTGATTAACACTGAACCCTATGGGAGTCTCACTGATTAACACTGAACCCTATGGGAGTCTCACTGATTAACACTGAACCCTATGGGAGTCTCACTGATTAACACTGAACTATGTGGGAGTCTCACTGATTAACACTGAACCCTGTGGGAGTCTCACTGATTAACACTGAACCCTATGGGTGTCTCACTGATTAACACTGAGCCCTGTGGGAGTCTCACTGATTAACACTGAGCCCTGTGGGAGTGTCATTGATTAACACTGAACCCTGTGGGAGTCTCACTGATTAACACTGAAAACTGTGGGAGTCTCACTGATTAACACTGAACCCTGTGGGAGTCTCACTGATTAACACTGAACCCAATTTGAGTCTCACTGATTAACACTGAATCCTGTGGGAGTCTCACTGATTAACACTGAACCCTATGGGAGTCTCACTGATTAACACTGAACCCTGTGGGAGTCTCACTGATTAACACTGAACACTGTGGGAGTCTCACTGATTAACACTTAACCCTATGGGAGTCTCACTGATTAACACTGAAACCTGTGGGAGTCTCACTGGATAACACTGAACCCTATGGGAGTCTCACTGATTAACACTGAACCCTATGGGAGTCTCACTGATTAACACTGAACCCTATGGGAGTCTCACTGATTAACACTGAACCCTACGGGAGTCTCACTGATTAACACTGAACCCTCTGGGAGTCTCACTGATTAACACTGAACCCTAGAGGAGTGTCACTGATTAACACTGAACCCTATGGGAGTCTCATTGATTAACAGTGAACTCTGTGGGAGTCTCACTGAGTAACACTGAACCCTTTGGGACTCTCACTGATTAACACTGAACCCTATGGGAGTCTCACTGGATAACACTGAACCCTATGGGAGTTTCACTGATTAACACTGAACCCTATGGGAGTCTCACTGATTAACACTGAACCCTATGGGAGTCTCACTGATTAACATTGAACCCTATGGGAGTCTCACTGATTAACACTGAACCCTACGGGAGTCTCACTGATTAACACTGAACCCTCTGGGAGTCTCACTGATTAACACTGAACCCTAGAGGAGTGTCACTGATTAACACTGAACCCTATGGGAGTCCCATTGATTAACAGTGAGCCCTGTGGGAGTCTCACTGATTAACACTGAACCCTTTGGGAGTCTAACTGATTAACACTGAAACCTGTGGGAGTCTCACTAAATAACACTGAACCCTATGGGAGTCTCACTGGATAACACTGAACCCTATGGGAGTCTCACTGATTAACACTGAACCCTATGGGATTCTCACTGATTAACACTGAACCCTTTGGGAGTCTAACTGATTAACACTGAACCCTATGGGAGTCTCACTGATTAACACGGGACCCTATGGGAGTCTCACTGATTAACACTGAAACCTGTGGGAGTCTCACTAAATAACACTGAACCCTATGGGAGTCTCACTGATTAACACTGAACCCTGTGGGAGTCTCACTGATTAACACTGAACACTGTGGGAGTCTCACTGATTAACACTGAACCCTATGGAGTCTCACTGATTAACACTGAACCCTATGGGAGTCTCACTGATTAACACTGAAACCTGTGGGAGTCTCACTGGATAACACTGAACCCTATGGGAGTCTCACTGATTAACACTGAACCCTATGGGATTCTCACTGATTAACACTGAACCCTATGGGAGTCTCACTGATTAACATTGAACCCTATGGGAGTCTCACTGATTAACACTGAAACCTGTGGGAGTCTCACTGGATAACACTGAACCCTATGGGAGTCTCACTGATTAACACTGAACCCTATGGGAGTCTCACTGATTAACACTGAACCCTATGGGAGTCTCACTGATTAACATTGAACCCTATGGGAGTCTCACTGATTAACACTGAACCCTACGGGAGTCTCACTGATTAACACTGAACCCTCTGGGAGTCTCACTGATTAACACTGAACCCTAGGGGAGTGTCACTGATTAACACTGAACCCTATGGGAGTCCCATTGATTAACAGTGAGCCCTGTGGGAGTCTCACTGATTAACACTGAACCCTGTGGGAGTCTCACTGATTAACACTGAACCCAATTTGAGTCTCAATGATTAACACTGAATCCTGTGGGAGTCTCACTGATTAACACTGAACCCTATGGGAGTCTCACTGATTAACACTGAACCCTGTGGGAGTCTCACTGATTAACACTGAACACTGTGGGAGTCTCACTGATTAACACTTAACCCTATGGGAGTCTCACTGATTAACACTGAAACCTGTGGGAGTCTCACTGGATAACACTGAACCCTATGGGAGTCTCACTGATTAACACTGAACCCTATGGGAGTCTCACTGATTAACACTGAACCCTATGGGAGTCTCACTGATTAACACTGAACCCTACGGGAGTCTCACTGATTAACACTGAACCCTCTGGGAGTCTCACTGATTAACACTGAACCCTAGAGGAGTGTCACTGATTAACACTGAACCCTATGGGAGTCTCATTGATTAACAGTGAACTCTGTGGGAGTCTCACTGATTAACACTGAACCCTTTGGGAGTCTCACTGATTAACACTGAACCCTCTGGGAGTCTCACTGATTAACACTGAACCCTAGAGGAGTGTCACTGATTAACACTGAACCCTATGGGAGTCTCATTGATTAACAGTGAACTCTGTGGGAGTCTCACTGATTAACACTGAACCCTTTGGGAGTCTCACTGATTAACACTGAACCCTATGGGAGTCTCACTGGATAACACTGAACCCTTTGGGAGTCTCACTGATTAACACTGAACCCTATGGGAGTCTCACTGATTAACACTGAACCCTCTGGGAGTCTCACTGATTAACACTGAACCCTAGGGGAGTGTCACTGATTAACACTGAACCCTATGGGAGTCCCATTGATTAACAGTGAGCCCTGTGGGAGTCTCACTGATTAACACTGAACCCTTTGGGAGTCTAACTGATTAACACTGAACCCTATGGGAGTCTCACTGATTAACGCGGGACCCTATGGGAGTCTCACTGATTAACACTGAAACCTGTGGGAGTCTCACTAAATAACACTGAACCCTATGGGAGTCTCACTGATTAACACTGAACCCTGTGGGAGTCTCACTGATTAACACTGAACACTGTGGGAGTCTCACTGATTAACACTGAACCCTATGGGAGTCTCACTGATTAACACTGAACCCTATGGGAGTCTCACTGATTAACACTGAAACCTGTGGGAGTCTCACTGGATAACACTGAACCCTATGGGAGTCTCACTGATTAACACTGAACCCTATGGGATTCTCACTGAATAACACTGAACCCTATGGGAGTCTCACTGATTAACATTGAACCCTATGGGAGTCTCACTGATTAACACTGAAACCTGTGGGAGTCTCACTGGATAACACTGAACCCTATGGGAGTCTCACCGATTAACACTGAACCCTATGGGAGTCTCACTGATTAACACTGAACCCTATGGGAGTCTCAGTGATTAACATTGAACCCTATGGGAGTCTCACTGATTAACACTGAACCCTACGGGAGTCTCACTGATTAACACTGAACCCTCTGGGAGTCTCACTGATTAACACTGAACCCTAGGGGAGTGTCACTGATTAACACTGAACCCTATGGGAGTCCCATTGATTAACAGTGAGCCCTGTGGGAGTCTCACTGATTAACACTGAACCATTTGGGAGTCTAACTGATTAACACTGAACCCTATGGGAGTCTCACTGATTAACACGGAACCCTATGGGAGTCTCACTGATTAACACTGAAACCTGTGGGAGTCTCACTGGATAACACTGAACCCTATGGGAGTCTCACTGATTAACACTGAACCCTATGGGAGTCTCACTGATTAACACTGAACCCTCTGGGAGTCTCACTGATTAACACTGAACCCTATGGGAGTCTCACTGATTAACACTGAACCCTATGGGAGTCTCACTGATTAACACTGAAACCTGTGGGAGTCTCACTGGATAACACTGAACCCTATGGGAGTCTCACTGATTAACACTGAACCCTATGGGATTCTCACTGATTAACACTGAACCCTATGGGAGTCTCACTGATTAACATTGAACCCTATGGGAGTCTCACTGATTAACACTGAAACCTGTGGGAGTCTCACTGGATAACACTGAACCCTATGGGAGTCTCACTGATTAACACTGAACCCTATGGGAGTCTCACTGATTAACACTGAACCCTATGGGAGTCTCACTGATTAACACTGAACCCTATGGGAGTCTCACTGATTAACACTGAACTATGTGGGAGTCTCACTGATTAACACTGAACCCTGTGGGAGTCTCACTGATTAACACTGAACCCTATGGGAGTCTCACTGATTAACACTGAGCCCTGTGGGAGTCTCACTGATTAACACTGAGCCCTGTGGGAGTGTCATTGATTAACAATGAACCCTGTGGGAGTCTCACTGATTAACACTGAAAACTGTGGGAGTCTCACTGATTAACACTGAACCCTGTGGGAGTCTCACTGATTAACACTGAACCCAATTTGAGTCTCACTGATTAACACTGAATCCTGTGGGAGTCTCACTGATTAACACTGAACCCTATGGGAGTCTCACTGATTAACACTGAACCCTGTGGGAGTCTCACTGATTAACACTGAACACTGTGGGAGTCTCACTGATTAACACTTAACCCTATGGGAGTCTCACTGATTAACACTGAAACCTGTGGGAGTCTCACTGGATAACACTGAACCCTATGGGAGTCTCACTGATTAACACTGAACCCTATGGGAGTCTCACTGATTAACACTGAACCCTATGGGAGTCTCACTGATTAACACTGAACCCTACGAGAGTCTCACTGATTAACACTGAACCCTCTGGGAGTCTCACTGATTAACACTGAACCCTAGAGGAGTGTCACTGATTAACACTGAACCCTATGGGAGTCTCATTGATTAACAGTGAACTCTGTGGGAGTCTCACTGATTAACACTGAACCCTTTGGGAGTCTCACTGATTAACACTGAAACCTGTGGGAGTCTCACTGGATAACACTGAACCCTATGGGAGTCTCACTGATTAACACTTAACCCTATGGGAGTCTCACTGATTAACACTGAACCCTATGGGAGTCTCACTGATTAACACTGAACCCTATGGGAGTCTCACTGATTAACACTGAACCCTATGGGAGTCTCACTGATTAACACTGAAACCTGTGGGAGTCTCACTGGATAACACTGAACCCTATGGGAGTCTCACTGATTAACACTGAACCCTATGGGATTCTCACTGATTAACACTGAACCCTATGGGAGTCTCACTGATTAACATTGAACCCTATGGGAGTCTCACTGATTAACACTGAAACCTGTGGGAGTCTCACTGGATAACACTGAACCCTATGGGAGTCTCACTGATTAACACTGAACCCTATGGGAGTCTCACTGATTAACACTGAACCCTATGGGAGTCTCACTGATTAACACTGAACCCTATGGGAGTCTCACTGATTAACACTGAACTATGTGGGAGTCTCACTGATTAACACTGAACCCTGTGGGAGTCTCACTGATTAACACTGAACCCTATGGGAGTCTCACTGATTAACACTGAGCCCTGTGGGAGTCTCACTGATTAACACTGAGCCCTGTGGGAGTGTCATTGATTAACAATGAACCCTGTGGGAGTCTCACTGATTAACACTGAAAACTGTGGGAGTCTCACTGATTAACACTGAACCCTGTGGGAGTCTCACTGATTAACACTGAACCCAATTTGAGTCTCACTGATTAACACTGAATCCTGTGGGAGTCTCACTGATTAACACTGAACCCTATGGGAGTCTCACTGATTAACACTGAACCCTGTGGGAGTCTCACTGATTAACACTGAACACTGTGGGAGTCTCACTGATTAACACTTAACCCTATGGGAGTCTCACTGATTAACACTGAAACCTGTGGGAGTCTCACTGGATAACACTGAACCCTATGGGAGTCTCACTGATTAACACTGAACCCTATGGGAGTCTCACTGATTAACACTGAACCCTATGGGAGTCTCACTGATTAACACTGAACCCTACGAGAGTCTCACTGATTAACACTGAACCCTCTGGGAGTCTCACTGATTAACACTGAACCCTAGAGGAGTGTCACTGATTAACACTGAACCCTATGGGAGTCTCATTGATTAACAGTGAACTCTGTGGGAGTCTCACTGATTAACACTGAACCCTTTGGGAGTCTCACTGATTAACACTGAACCCTATGGGAGTCTCACTGATTAACACTGAACCCTATGGGAGTCTCACTGATTAACACTGAACCCTATGGGAGTCTCACTGATTAACACTGAACCCTATGGGAGTCTCACTGATTAACATTGAACCCTATGGGAGTCTCACTGATTAACACTGAACCCTACAGGAGTCTCACTGATTAACACTGAACCCTCTGGGAGTCTCACTGATTAACACTGAACCCTAGGGGAGTGTCACTGATTAACACTGAACCCTATGGGAGTCCCATTGATTAACAGTGATCCCTGTGGGAGTCTCACTGATTAACACTGAACCCTTTGGGAGTCTAACTGATTAACACTGAACACTATGGGAGTCTCACTGATTAAAACGGGACCCTATGGGAGTGTCACTGATTAACACTGAAACCTGTGGGAGTCTCACTAAATAACACTGAACCCTATGGGAGTCTCACTGATTAACACTGAACCCTATGGGAGTCTCACTGATTAACACTGAACCCTATGGGAGTCTCACTGATTAACACTGAACCCTACGGGAGTCTCACTATTAACACTGAACCCTCTGGGAGTCTCAATGATTAACACTGAACCCTAGGGGAGTCTCACTGATTAACACTGAAACCTGTGGGAGTCTCACTGGATAACACTGAACCCTATGGGAGTCTCACTGATTAACACTGAACCCTATGGGATTCTCACTGATTGATACTGAACCCTATGGGAGTCTCACTGATTAACATTGAACCCTATGGGAGTCTCACTGATTAACACTGAAACCTGTGGGAGTCTCACTGGATAACACTGAACCCTATGGGAGTCTCACTGATTAACACTGAACCCTATGGGAGTCTCACTGATTAACACTGAACCCTATGGGAGTCTCACTGATTAACACTGAACCCAATGGGAGTCTCACTGATTAACACTGAACCCTACGGGAGTCTCACTGATTAACACTGAACCCTCTGGGAGTCTCACTGATTAACACTGAACCCTAGGGGAGTGTCACTGATTAACACTGAACCCTATGGGAGTCCCATTGATTAACAGTGAGCCCTGTGGGAGTCTCACTGATTAACACTGAACCCTTTGGGAGTCTCACTGATTAACACTGAACCCTATGGGAGTCTCACTGATTAACACTGAACCCTATGGGAGTCTCAGTGATTGTCACTGAACCCTGTGGGAGCCTCACTGATTAACACTGAACCCTATGGGAGTCTCACTGATTAACACTGAACCCTATGGGAGTCTCATTGATTGTCACTGAACCCTACGGGAGTCTCACTGATTAACACTGAACCCTGTGGGAGTCTCTCTGATTAACACTGAACCCTGTGGGAGTCTCACTAATTAACACTGAACCCTGTGGGAGTCTCACTGATTAACCCTGAACACTGTGGGAGTCTCACTGATTAACACTGAACCCTATGGGAGTTTCACTGATTAACACACAACCCTATGGGAGTCTCACTGATTAACACTGAACCCTGTGGGAGTCTCACTGATTAACACTGAACACTGTGGGAGTCTCACTGATTAACACTTAACCCTATGGGAGTCTCACTGATTAACACTGAAACCTGTGGGAGTCTCACTGGATAACACTGAACCCTATGGGAGTCTCACTGATTAACACTGAACCCTATGGGAGTCTCACTGATTAACACTGAACCCTATGGGAGTCTCACTGATTAACACTGAACCCTACGGGAGTCTCACTGATTAACACTGAACCCTCTGGGAGTCTCACTGATTAACACTGAACCCTAGAGGAGTGTCACTGATTAACACTGAACCCTATGGGAGTCTCATTGATTAACAGTGAACTCTGTGGGAGTCTCACTGATTAACACTGAACCCTTTGGGAGTCTCACTGATTAACACTGAACCCTCTGGGAGTCTCACTGATTAACACTGAACCCTAGAGGAGTGTCACTGATTAACACTGAACCCTATGGGAGTCTCATTGATTAACAGTGAACTCTGTGGGAGTCTCACTGATTAACACTGAACCCTTTGGGAGTCTCACTGATTAACACTGAACCCTATGGGAGTCTCACTGGATAACACTGAACCCTTTGGGAGTCTCACTGATTAACACTGAACCCTATGGGAGTCTCACTGATTAACACTGAACCCTCTGGGAGTCTCACTGATTAACACTGAACCCTAGGGGAGTGTCACTGATTAACACTGAACCCTATGGGAGTCCCATTGATTAACAGTGAGCCCTGTGGGAGTCTCACTGATTAACACTGAACCCTTTGGGAGTCTAACTGATTAACACTGAACCCTATGGGAGTCTCACTGATTAACGCGGGACCCTATGGGGGTCTCACTGATTAACTCTGAAACCTGTGGGAGTCTCACTAAATAACACTGAACCCTATGGGAGTCTCACTGATTAACACTGAACCCTGTGGGAGTCTCACTGATTAACACTGAACACTGTGGGAGTCTCACTGATTAACACTGAACCCTATGGGAGTCTCACTGATTAACACTGAACCCTATGGGAGTCTCACTGATTAACACTGAAACCTGTGGGAGTCTCACTGGATAACACTGAACCCTATGGGAGTCTCACTGATTAACACTGAACCCTATGGGATTCTCACTGAATAACACTGAACCCTATGGGAGTCTCACTGATTAACATTGAACCCTATGGGAGTCTCACTGATTAACACTGAAACCTGTGGGAGTCTCACTGGATAACACTGAACCCTATGGGAGTCTCACCGATTAACACTGAACCCTATGGGAGTCTCACTGATTAACACTGAACCCTATGGGAGTCTCACTGATTAACATTGAACCCTATGGGAGTCTCACTGATTAACACTGAACCCTACGGGAGTCTCACTGATTAACACTGAACCCTCTGGGAGTCTCACTGATTAACACTGAACCCTAGGGGAGTGTCACTGATTAACACTGAACCCTATGGGAGTCCCATTGATTAACAGTGAGCCCTGTGGGAGTCTCACTGATTAACACTGAACCATTTGGGAGTCTAACTGATTAACACTGAACCCTATGGGAGTCTCACTGATTAACACGGAACCCTATGGGAGTCTCACTGATTAACACTGAAACCTGTGGGAGTCTCACTGGATAACACTGAACCCTATGGGAGTCTCACTGATTAACACTGAACCCTATGGGAGTCTCACTGATTAACACTGAACCCTCTGGGAGTCTCACTGATTAACACTGAACCCTATGGGAGTCTCACTGATTAACACTGAACCCTATGGGAGTCTCACTGATTAACACTGAAACCTGTGGGAGTCTCACTGGATAACACTGAACCCTATGGGAGTCTCACTGATTAACACTGAACCCTATGGGATTCTCACTGATTAACACTGAACCCTATGGGAGTCTCACTGATTAACATTGAACCCTATGGGAGTCTCACTGATTAACACTGAAACCTGTGGGAGTCTCACTGGATAACACTGAACCCTATGGGAGTCTCACTGATTAACACTGAACCCTATGGGAGTCTCACTGATTAACACTGAACCCTATGGGAGTCTCACTGATTAACACTGAACCCTATGGGAGTCTCACTGATTAACACTGAACTATGTGGGAGTCTCACTGATTAACACTGAACCCTGTGGGAGTCTCACTGATTAACACTGAACCCTATGGGAGTCTCACTGATTAACACTGAGCCCTGTGGGAGTCTCACTGATTAACACTGAGCCCTGTGGGAGTGTCATTGATTAACAATGAACCCTGTGGGAGTCTCACTGATTAACACTGAAAACTGTGGGAGTCTCACTGATTAACACTGAACCCTGTGGGAGTCTCACTGATTAACACTGAACCCAATTTGAGTCTCACTGATTAACACTGAATCCTGTGGGAGTCTCACTGATTAACACTGAACCCTATGGGAGTCTCACTGATTAACACTGAACCCTGTGGGAGTCTCACTGATTAACACTGAACACTGTGGGAGTCTCACTGATTAACACTTAACCCTATGGGAGTCTCACTGATTAACACTGAAACCTGTGGGAGTCTCACTGGATAACACTGAACCCTATGGGAGTCTCACTGATTAACACTGAACCCTATGGGAGTCTCACTGATTAACACTGAACCCTATGGGAGTCTCACTGATTAACACTGAACCCTACGAGAGTCTCACTGATTAACACTGAACCCTCTGGGAGTCTCACTGATTAACACTGAACCCTAGAGGAGTGTCACTGATTAACACTGAACCCTATGGGAGTCTCATTGATTAACAGTGAACTCTGTGGGAGTCTCACTGATTAACACTGAACCCTTTGGGAGTCTCACTGATTAACAATGAAACCTGTGGGAGTCTCACTGGATAACACTGAACCCTATGGGAGTCTCACTGATTAACACTGAACCCTATGGGAGTCTCACTGATTAACACTGAACCCTATGGGAGTCTCACTGATTAACACTGAACCCTATGGGAGTCTCACTGATTAACACTGAACCCTATGGGAGTCTCACTGATTAACACTGAAACCTGTGGGAGTCTCACTGGATAACACTGAACCCTATGGGAGTCTCACTGATTAACACTGAACCCTATGGGATTCTCACTGATTAACACTGAACCCTATGGGAGTCTCACTGATTAACATTGAACCCTATGGGAGTCTCACTGATTAACACTGAAACCTGTGGGAGTCTCACTGGATAACACTGAACCCTATGGGAGTCTCACTGATTAACACTGAACCCTATGGGAGTCTCACTGATTAACACTGAACCCTATGGGGGTCTCACTGATTAACACTGAACCCTATGGGAGTCTCACTGATTAACACTGAACTATGTGGGAGTCTCACTGATTAACACTGAACCCTGTGGGAGTCTCACTGATTAACACTGAACCCTATGGGAGTCTCACTGATTAACACTGAGCCCTGTGGGAGTCTCACTGATTAACACTGAGCCCTGTGGGAGTGTCATTGATTAACAATGAACCCTGTGGGAGTCTCACTGATTAACACTGAAAACTGTGGGAGTCTCACTGATTAACACTGAACCCTGTGGGAGTCTCACTGATTAACACTGAACCCAATTTGAGTCTCACTGATTAACACTGAATCCTGTGGGAGTCTCACTGATTAACACTGAACCCTATGGGAGTCTCACTGATTAACACTGAACCCTGTGGGAGTCTCACTGATTAACACTGAACACTGTGGGAGTCTCACTGATTAACACTTAACCCTATGGGAGTCTCACTGATTAACACTGAAACCTGTGGGAGTCTCACTGGATAACACTGAACACTATGGGAGTCTCACTGATTAACACTGAACCCTATGGGAGTCTCACTGATTAACACTGAACCCTATGGGAGTCTCACTGATTAACACTGAACCCTACGAGAGTCTCACTGATTAACACTGAACCCTCTGGGAGTCTCACTGATTAACACTGAACCCTAGAGGAGTGTCACTGATTAACACTGAACCCTATGGGAGTCTCATTGATTAACAGTGAACTCTGTGGGAGTCTCACTGATTAACACTGAACCCTTTGGGAGTCTCACTGATTAACACTGAACCCTATGGGAGTCTCACTGATTAACACTGAACCCTATGGGAGTCTCACTGATTAACACTGAACCCTATGGGAGTCTCACTGATTAACACTGAACCCTATGGGAGTCTCACTGATTAACATTGAACCCTATGGGAGTCTCACTGATTAACACTGAACCCTACAGGAGTCTCACTGATTAACACTGAACCCTCTGGGAGTCTCACTGATTAACACTGAACCCTAGGGGAGTGTCACTGATTAACACTGAACCCTATGGGAGTCCCATTGATTAACAGTGATCCCTGTGGGAGTCTCACTGATTAACTCTGAACCCTTTGGGAGTCTAACTGATTAACACTGAACCCTATGGGAGTCTCACTGATTAAAACGGGACCCTATGGGAGTGTCACTGATTAACACTGAAACCTGTGGGAGTCTCACTAAATAACACTGAACCCTATGGGAGTCTCACTGATTAACACTGAACCCTATGGGAGTCTCACTGATTAACACTGAACCCTATGGGAGTCTCACTGATTAACACTGAACCCTACGGGAGTCTCACTATTAACACTGAACCCTCTGGGAGTCTCAATGATTAACACTGAACCCTAGGGGAGTCTCACTGATTAACACTGAAACCTGTGGGAGTCTCACTGGATAACACTGAACCCTATGGGAGTCTCACTGATTAACACTGAACCCTATGGGATTCTCACTGATTGACACTGAACCCTATGGGAGTCTCACTGATTAACATTGAACCCTATGGGAGTCTCACTGATTAACACTGAAACCTGTGGGAGTCTCACTGGATAACACTGAACCCTATGGGAGTCTCACTGATTAACACTGAACCCTATGGGAGTCTCACTGATTAACACTGAACCCTATGGGAGTCTCACTGATTAACACTGAACCCAATGGGAGTCTCACTGATTAACACTGAACCCTACGGGAGTCTCACTGATTAACACTGAACCCTCTGGGAGTCTCACTGATTAACACTGAACCCTAGGGGAGTGTCACTGATTAACACTGAACCCTATGGGAGTCCCATTGATTAACAGTGAGCCCTGTGGGAGTCTCACTGATTAACACTGAACCCTTTGGGAGTCTCACTGATTAACACTGAACCCTATGGGAGTCTCACTGATTAACACTGAACCCTATGGGAGTCTCAGTGATTGTCACTGAACCCTGTGGGAGCCTCACTGATTAACACTGAACCCTATGGGAGTCTCACTGATTAACACTGAACCCTATGGGAGTCTCATTGATTGTCACTGAACCCTACGGGAGTCTCACTGATTAACACTGAACCCTGTGGGAGTCTCTCTGATTAACACTGAACCCTGTGGGAGTCTCACTAATTAACACTGAACCCTGTGGGAGTCTCACTGATTAACCCTGAACACTGTGGGAGTCTCACTGATTAACACTGAACCCTATGGGAGTCTCACTGATTAACACACGGACCGTAGGGGAGTCTCAGTGATTAACACTGAACCCTATGGGAGTCTCACTGATTAACACTGAAGCCTGTGGGAGTCTCACTAATTAACACTGAACCCTGTGGGAGCCTCATTGATTAACACTGAACCCTGTGGGGGTCTCACTGATTAACACTGAAAACTGTGGGAGTCTCATTGATTAACACTGAACCCTGTGGGAGTCTCACTGATTAACACTGAACTATGTGGGAGTCTCACTGATTAACACTGAACCCTGTGGGAGTCTCACTGATTAACACTGAACCCTATGGGAGTCTCACTGATTAACACTGAGCCCTGTGGGAGTCTCACTGATTAACACTGAGCCCTGTGGGAGTGTCATTGATTAACACTGAACCCTGTGGGAGTCGCACTGATTAACACTGAAAACTGTGGGAGTCTCACTGATTAACACTGAACCCTGTGGGAGTCTCACTGATTAACACTGAACCCAATTTGAGTCTCACTGATTAACACTGAATCCTGTGGGAGTCTCACTGATTAACACTGAACCCTATGGGAGTCTCACTGATTAACACTGAACCCTGTGGGAGTCTCACTGATTAACACTGAACACTGTGGAAGTCTCACTGATTAACACTTAACCCTATGGGAGTCTCACTGATTAACACTGAACCCTGTGGGAGTCTCACTGATTAACACTGAACCCTATGGGAGTCTCACTGATTAACACTGAACCCTATGGGAGTCTCACTGATTAACACTGAGACCTGTGGGAGTCTCACTGGATAACACTGAACCCTATGGGAGTCTCACTGATTAACACTGAACCCTATGGGAGTCTCACTGATTAACACTGAACCCTATGGGAGTCTCACTGATTATCACTGAACCCTACGGGAGTCTCACTGATTAACACTGAACCCTCTGGGAGTCTCACCGATTAACACTGAACCCTAGGGGAGTGTCACTGATTAACACTGAACCCTATGGGAGTCTCATTGATTAACAGTGAACTCTGTGGGAGTCTCACTGATTAACACTGAACCCTTTCGGAGTCTCACTGATTAACACTGAACCCTATGGGAGTCTCACTGATTAACACTGAACCCTGTGGGAGTCTCACTGATTAACACTGAACACTGTGGGAGTCTCACTGATTAACACTGAACCCTATGGGAGTCTCACTGATTAACACTGAACCCTATGGGAGTCTCACTGATTAACACTGAAACCTGTGGGAGTCTCACTGGATAACACTGAACCCTATGGGAGTCTCACTGATTAACACTGAACCCTATGGGATTCTCACTGATTAACACTGAACCCTATGGGAGTCTCACTGATTAAAACTGAACCCTATGGGAGTCTCACTGATTAACACTGAACTCTATGGGAGTCTCACTTATTAACACTGAACCCTATGGGAGTCTCAGTGATTGTCACTGAACCCTGTGGGAGCCTCACTGATTAACAATGAACCCTATGGGAATCTCACTGATTAACACTGAACCCTATGGGAGTCTCAGTGATTGTCACTGAACCCTATGGGAGTCTCAGTGATTAACACTGAACCTTGTGGGAGTCTCACTGATTAACACTGAACCCTGTGGGAGTCTCACTGATTAACACTGAGCCCTGTGGGAGTGTCATTGATTAACACTGAACCCTGTGGGAGTCGCACTGATTAACACTGAAAACTGTGGGAGTCTCACTGATTAACACTGAACCCTGTGGGAGTCTCACTGATTAACACTGAACCTAATTTGAGTCTCACTGATTAACACTGAATCCTGTGGGAGTCTCACTGATTAACACTGAACCCTATGGGAGTCTCACTGATTAACACTGAACCCTGTGGGAGTCTCACTGATTAACACTGAACACTGTGGGAGTCTCACTGATTAACACTTAACCCTATGGGAGTCTCACTGATTAACACTGAACCCTGTGGGAGTCTCACTGATTAACACTGAACCCTGTGGGAGTCTCACTGATTAACATTGAACCCTATGGGAGTCTCACTGATTAACACTGAAACCTGTGGGAGTCTCACTGGATAACACTGAACCCTATGGGAGTCTCACTGATTAACACTGAACCCTATGGGAGTCTCACTGATTAACACTGAACCCTATGGGAGTCTCACTGATTAACACTGAACCCAATGGGAGTCTCACTGATTAACACTGAACCCTACGGGAGTCTCACTGATTAACACTGAACCCTCTGGGAGTCTCACTGATTAACACTGAACCCTAGGGGAGTGTCACTGATTAACACTGAACCCTATGGGAGTCCCATTGATTAACAGTGAGCCCTGTGGGAGTCTCACTGATTAACACTGAACCCTTTGGGAGTCTCACTGATTAACACTGAACCCTATGGGAGTCTCACTGATTAACACTGAACCCTATGGGAGTCTCAGTGATTGTCACTGAACCCTGTGGGAGCCTCACTGATTAACACTGAACCCTATGGGAGTCTCACTGATTAACACTGAACCCTATGGGAGTCTCATTGATTGTCACTGAACCCTACGGGAGTCTCACTGATTAACACTGAACCCTGTGGGAGTCTCTCTGATTAACACTGAACCCTGTGGGAGTCTCACTAATTAACACTGAACCCTGTGGGAGTCTCACTGATTAACCCTGAACACTGTGGGAGTCTCACTGATTAACACTGAACCCTATGGGAGTCTCACTGATTAACACACGGACCGTAGGGGAGTCTCATTGATTAACACTGAACCCTATGGGAGTCTCACTGATTAACACTGAAGCCTGTGGGAGTCTCACTAATTAACAATGAACCCTGTGGGAGCCTCAATGATTAACACTGAACCCTGTGGGGGTCTCACTGATTAACACTGAAAACTGTGGGAGTCTCATTGATTAACACTGAACCCTGTGGGAGTCTCACTGATTAACACTGAACTATGTGGGAGTCTCACTGATTAACACTGAACCCTGTGGGAGTCTCACTGATTAACACTGAACCCTATGGGAGTCTCACTGATTAACACTGAGCCCTGTGGGAGTCTCACTGATTAACACTGAGCCCTGTGGGAGTGTCATTGATTAACACTGAACCCTGTGGGAGTCGCACTGATTAACACTGAAAACTGTGGGAGTCTCACTGATTAACACTGAACCCTGTGGGAGTCTCACTGATTAACACTGAACCCAATTTGAGTCTCACTGATTAACACTGAATCCTGTGGGAGTCTCACTGATTAACACTGAACCCTATGGGAGTCTCACTGATTAACACTGAACCCTGTGGGAGTCTCACTGATTAACACTGAACACTGTGGAAGTCTCACTGATTAACACTTAACCCTATGGGAGTCGCACTGATTAACACTGAACCCTGTGGGAGTCTCACTGATTAACACTGAACCCTATGGGAGTCTCACTGATTAACACTGAACCCTATGGGAGTCTCACTGATTAACACTGAGACCTGTGGGAGTCTCACTGGATAACACTGAACCCTATGGGAGTCTCACTGATTAACACTGAACCCTATGGGAGTCTCACTGATTAACACTGAACCCTATGGGAGTCTCACTGATTAACACTGAACCCTACGGGAGTCTCACTGATTAACACTGAACCCTCTGGGAGTCTCACCGATTAACACTGAACCCTAGGGGAGTGTCACTGATTAACACTGAACCCTATGGGAGTCTCATTGATTAACAGTGAACTCTGTGGGAGTCTCACTGATTAACACTGAACCCTTTCGGAGTCTCACTGATTAACACTGAACCCTATGGGAGTCTCACTGATTAACACTGAACCCTGTGGGAGTCTCACTGATTAACACTGAACACTGTGGGAGTCTCACTGATTAACACTGAACCCTATGGGAGTCTCACTGATTAACACTGAACCCTATGGGAGTCTCACTGATTAACACTGAAACCTGTGGGAGTCTCACTGGATAACACTGAACCCTATGGGAGTCTCACTGATTAACACTGAACCCTATGGGATTCTCACTGATTAACACTGAACCCTATGGGAGTCTCACTGATTAACACTGAACCCTATGGGAGTCTCACTGATTAACACTGAACTCTATGGGAGTCTCACTTATTAACACTGAACCCTATGGGAGTCTCAGTGATTGTCACTGAACCCTGTGGGAGCCTCACTGATTAACAATGAACCCTATGGGAATCTCACTGATTAACACTGAACCCTATGGGAGTCTCAGTGATTGTCACTGAACCCTATGGGAGTCTCAGTGATTAACACTGAACCTTGTGGGAGTCTCACTGATTAACACTGAACCCTGTGGGAGTCTCACTGATTAACACTGAGCCCTGTGGGAGTGTCATTGATTAACACTGAACCCTGTGGGAGTCGCACTGATTAACACTGAAAACTGTGGGAGTCTCACTGATTAACACTGAACCCTGTGGGAGTCTCACTGATTAACACTGAACCTAATTTGAGTCTCACTGATTAACACTGAATCCTGTGGGAGTCTCACTGATTAACACTGAACCCTATGGGAGTCTCACTGATTAACACTGAACCCTGTGGGAGTCTCACTGATTAACACTGAACACTGTGGGAGTCTCACTGATTAACACTTAACCCTATGGGAGTCTCACTGATTAACACTGAACCCTGTGGGAGTCTCACTGATTAACACTGAACCCTATGGGAGTCTCACTGATTAACACTGAATCCTATGGGAGTCTGACTGATTAACACTGAAACCTGTGGGAGTCTCACTGGATAACACTGAACCCTATGGGAGTCTCACTGATTAACACTGAACCCTATGGGAGTCTCACTGATTAACAGTGAACCTTATGGGAGTCTCACTGATTAACACTGAACCCTACGGGAGTCTCACTGATTAACACTGAACCCTCTGGGAGTCTCACTGATTAACACTGAACCCTAGGGGAGTGTCACTGATTAACACTGAACCCTATGGGAGTCTCATTGATTAACAGTGAACTCTGTGGGAGTCTCACTGATTAACACTGAACCCTTTCGGAGTCTCACTGATTAACACTGAACCCTATGGGAGTCTCACTGATTAACACTGAACCCTGTGGGAGTCTCACTGATTAACACTGAACACTGTGGGAGTCTCACTGATTAACACTGAACCCTATGGGAGTCTCACTGATTAACACTGAACCCTATGGGAGTCTCACTGATTAACACTGAAACCTGTGGGAGTCTCACTGGATAACACTGAACCCTATGGGAGTCTCACTGATTAACACTGAACCCTATGGGATTCTCACTGATTAACACTGAACCCTATGGGAGTCTCACTGATTAACACTGAACCCTATGGGAGTCTCACTGATTAACACTGAACCCTACGGGAGTCTCACTGATTAACACTGAACCCTCTGGGAGTCTCACTGATTAACACTGAACCCTAGGGGAGTGTCACTGATTAACACTGAACCCTATGGGAGTCTCATTGATTAACAGTGAACTCTGTGGGGGTCTCACTGATTAACACTGAACCCTTTGGGAGTCTCACTGATTAACACTGAACCCTATGGGAGTCTTACTTATTAACACTGAACCCTATGGGAGTCTCAGTGATTGTCACTGAACCCTGTGGGAGCCTCACTGATTAACAATGAACCCTATGGGAGTCTCACTGATTAACACTGAACCCTATTGGAGTCTCAGTGATTGTCACTGAACCCTATGGGAGTCTCAGTGATTAACACTGAACCTTGTGGGAGTCTCACTGATTAACACTGAACCCTGTGGGAGTCTCACTGATTAACACTGAACCCTGTGGGAGTCTCACTGATAAACCCTGAACCCTATGGGAGTCTCACTGATTAACACTGAACCCTGTCGGAGTCTTACTGATTAACACACGGACCCTAGGGGAGTCTCAGTGATTAACACTGAACCCTATGGGAGTCTCACTGATTAACAGTGAAGCCTGTGGGAGTCTCACTAATTAACACTGAACCCTATGGGAGCCTCAATGATTAACACTGAACCCTGTCGGAGTCTCACTGATTAACACTGAACCCTATGGGAGTCTCACTGATTAACAGTGAAGCCTGTGGGAGTCTCACTAATTAACACTGAACCCTATGGGAGTCTCACTGATTAAAACCGACCCCTGTGGGAGTCTCACTGATTAACACTGAACCCAATTTGAGTCTCACTGATTAACACTGAACCCTGTGGGAGTCTCACTGATTAACACTGAACCCTATGGGAGTCTCACTGATTAACACTGAACCCTGTGGGAGTCTCACTGATTAACACTGAACACTGTGGGAGTCTCACTGATTAACACTGAACCCTATGGGAGTCTCACTGATTAACACTGAACCATATGGGAGTCTCACTGATTAACACTGAACCCTATGGGAGTCTCACTGATTAACACTGAACCCTATGGGAGTATCACTGATTAATACTGAACCCTGTGGGAGTCTCATTGATTAACACTGAACCCTATGGGAGTCTCACTGATTAACACTGAACCCTATAGGAGTCTCACTGATTAACACTGAACACTATGGGAGTGTCATTGATTAACACTGAACCCTGTGGGAGTCTCACTGATTAACACTGAACCCTCTGGGAGTCTCACTGATTAACACTGAACCCTATGGGAGTTTCACTGATTAACACTGAACCCTGTGGGAGTCTCACTGATTAACACTGAACACTGAGGGAGTCTCACTGATTAACACTGAAAACTATGGGAGTCTCACTGATTAAAACCGACCCCTGTGGGAGTCTCACTGATTAACACTGAACCCAATTTGAGTCTCACTGATTAACACTGAACCCTGTGGGAGTCTCACTGATTAACACTGAACCCTATGGGAGTCTCACTGATTAACACTGAACCCTGTGGGAGTCTCACTGATTAACACTGAACACTGTGGGAGTCTCACTGATTAACACTGAACCCTATGGGAGTCTCACTGATTAACACTGAACCATATGGGAGTCTCACTGATTAACACTGAACCCTATGGGAGTCTCACTGATTAATACTGAACCCTATGGGAGTATCACTGATTAATACTGAACCCTGTGGGAGTCTCATTGATTAACACTGAACCCTATGGGAGTCTCACTGATTAACACTGAACCCTATGGGAGTCTCACTGATTAACACTGAACACTATGGGAGTGTCATTGATTAACACTGAACCCTGTGGGAGTCTCACTGATTAACACTGAACCCTCTGGGAGTCTCACTGATTAACACTGAACCCTATGGGAGTTTCACTGATTAACACTGAACCCTGTGGGAGTCTCACTGATTAACACTGAACACTGAGGGAGTCTCACTGATTAACACTGAACCCTATGGGAGTCTCACTGATTAACACTGAACCCTATGGGAGTCTCACTGATTAACACTGAAACCTGTGGGAGTCTCACTGGATAACACTGAACCCTATGGGAGTCTCACTGATTAACACTGAACCCTATGGGATTCTCACTGATTAACACTGAACCCTATGGGAGTCTCACTGATTAACACTGAACCCTATGGGAGTCTCACTGATTAACACTGAACCCTACGGGAGTCTCACTGATTAACACTGAACCCTCTGGGAGTCTCACTGATTAACAGTGAACTCTGTGGGAGTCTCACTGATTAACACTGAACCCTTTGGGAGTCTCACTGATTAACACTGAACCCTATGGGAGTCTCACTTATTAACACTGAACCCTATGGGAGTCTCAGTGATTGTCACTGAACCCTGTGGGAGCCTCACTGATTAACAATGAACCCTATGGGAGTCTCACTGATTAACACTGAACCCTATGGGAGTCTCAGTGATTGTCACTGAACCATATGGGAGTCTCAGTGATTAACACTGAACCTTGTGGGAGTCTCACTGATTAAAACTGAACCCTGTGGGAGTCTCACTGATTAACACTGAACCCTGTGGGAGTCTCACTGATTAACCCTGAACCCTACGGGAGTCTCACTGATTAACACTGAACCCTCTGGGAGTCTCACTGATTAACACTGAACCCTAGGGGAGTGTCACTGATTAACACTGAACCCTATGGGAGTCTCATTGATTAACAGTGAACTCTGTGGGAGTCTCACTGATTAACACTGAACCCTTTCGGAGTCTCACTGATTAACACTGAACCCTATGGGAGTCTCACTGATTAACACTGAACCCTGTGGGAGTCTCACTGATTAACACTGAACACTGTGGGAGTCTCACTGATTAACACTGAACCCTATGGGAGTCTCACTGATTAACACTGAACCCTATGGGAGTCTCACTGATTAACACTGAAACCTGTGGGAGTCTCACTGGATAACACTGAACCCTATGGGAGTCTCACTGATTAACACTGAACCCTATGGGATTCTCACTGATTAACACTGAACCCTATGGGAGTCTCACTGATTAACACTGAACCCTATGGGAGTCTCACTGATTAACACTGAACCCTACGGGAGTCTCACTGATTAACACTGAACCCTCTGGGAGTCTCACTGATTAACACTGAACCCTAGGGGAGTGTCACTGATTAACACTGAACCCTATGGGAGTCTCATTGATTAACAGTGAACTCTGTGGGGGTCTCACTGATTAACACTGAACCCTTTGGGAGTCTCACTGATTAACACTGAACCCTATGGGAGTCTTACTTATTAACACTGAACCCTATGGGAGTCTCAGTGATTGTCACTGAACCCTGTGGGAGCCTCACTGATTAACAATGAACCCTATGGGAGTCTCACTGATTAACACTGAACCCTATTGGAGTCTCAGTGATTGTCACTGAACCCTATGGGAGTCTCAGTGATTAACACTGAACCTTGTGGGAGTCTCACTGATTAACACTGAACCCTGTGGGAGTCTCACTGATTAACACTGAACCCTGTGGGAGTCTCACTGATAAACCCTGAACCCTATGGGAGTCTCACTGATTAACACTGAACCCTGTCGGAGTCTTACTGATTAACACACGGACCCTAGGGGAGTCTCAGTGATTAACACTGAACCCTATGGGAGTCTCACTGATTAACAGTGAAGCCTGTGGGAGTCTCACTAATTAACACTGAACCCTATGGGAGCCTCAATGATTAACACTGAACCCTGTCGGAGTCTCACTGATTAACACTGAACCCTATGGGAGTCTCACTGATTAACAGTGAAGCCTGTGGGAGTCTCACTAATTAACACTGAACCCTATGGGAGTCTCACTGATTAAAACCGACCCCTGTGGGAGTCTCACTGATTAACACTGAACCCAATTTGAGTCTCACTGATTAACACTGAACCCTGTGGGAGTCTCACTGATTAACACTGAACCCTATGGGAGTCTCACTGATTAACACTGAACCCTGTGGGAGTCTCACTGATTAACACTGAACACTGTGGGAGTCTCACTGATTAACACTGAACCCTATGGGAGTCTCACTGATTAACACTGAACCATATGGGAGTCTCACTGATTAACACTGAACCCTATGGGAGTCTCACTGATTAACACTGAACCCTATGGGAGTATCACTGATTAATACTGAACCCTGTGGGAGTCTCATTGATTAACACTGAACCCTATGGGAGTCTCACTGATTAACACTGAACCCTATAGGAGTCTCACTGATTAACACTGAACACTATGGGAGTGTCATTGATTAACACTGAACCCTGTGGGAGTCTCACTGATTAACACTGAACCCTCTGGGAGTCTCACTGATTAACACTGAACCCTATGGGAGTTTCACTGATTAACACTGAACCCTATGGGAGTCTCACTGATTAACACTGAACACTGAGGGAGTCTCACTGATTAACACTGAAAACTATGGGAGTCTCACTGATTAAAACCGACCCCTGTGGGAGTCTCACTGATTAACACTGAACCCAATTTGAGTCTCACTGATTAACACTGAACCCTGTGGGAGTCTCACTGATTAACACTGAACCCTATGGGAGTCTCACTGATTAACACTGAACCCTGTGGGAGTCTCACTGATTAACACTGAACACTGTGGGAGTCTCACTGATTAACACTGAACCCTATGGGAGTCTCACTGATTAACACTGAACCATATGGGAGTCTCACTGATTAACACTGAACCCTATGGGAGTCTCACTGATTAATACTGAACCCTATGGGAGTATCACTGATTAATACTGAACCCTGTGGGAGTCTCATTGATTAACACTGAACCCTATGGGAGTCTCACTGATTAACACTGAACCCTATGGGAGTCTCACTGATTAACACTGAACACTATGGGAGTGTCATTGATTAACACTGAACCCTGTGGGAGTCTCACTGATTAACACTGAACCCTCTGGGAGTCTCACTGATTAACACTGAACCCTATGGGAGTTTCACTGATTAACACTGAACCCTGTGGGAGTCTCACTGATTAACACTGAACCCTATGGGAGTCTCACTGATTAACACTGAACCCTATGGGAGTCTCACTGATTAACACTGAAACCTGTGGGAGTCTCACTGGATAACACTGAACCCTATGGGAGTCTCACTGATTAACACTGAACCCTATGGGATTCTCACTGATTAACACTGAACCCTATGGGAGTCTCACTGATTAACACTGAACCCTATGGGAGTCTCACTGATTAACACTGAACCCTACGGGAGTCTCACTGATTAACACTGAACCCTCTGGGAGTCTCACTGATTAACAGTGAACTCTGTGGGAGTCTCACTGATTAACACTGAACCCTTTGGGAGTCTCACTGATTAACACTGAACCCTATGGGAGTCTCACTTATTAACACTGAACCCTATGGGAGTCTCAGTGATTGTCACTGAACCCTGTGGGAGCCTCACTGATTAACAATGAACCCTATGGGAGTCTCACTGATTAACACTGAACCCTATGGGAGTCTCAGTGATTGTCACTGAACCATATGGGAGTCTCAGTGATTAACACTGAACCTTGTGGGAGTCTCACTGATTAAAACTGAACCCTGTGGGAGTCTCACTGATTAACACTGAACCCTGTGGGAGTCTCACTGATTAACCCTGAACCCTACGGGAGTCTCACTGATTAACACTGAACCCTCTGGGAGTCTCACTGATTAACACTGAACCCTAGGGGAGTGTCACTGATTAACACTGAACCCTATGGGAGTCTCATTGATTAACAGTGAACTCTGTGGGAGTCTCACTGATTAACACTGAACCCTTTCGGAGTCTCACTGATTAACACTGAACCCTATGGGAGTCTCACTGATTAACACTGAACCCTGTGGGAGTCTCACTGATTAACACTGAACACTGTGGGAGTCTCACTGATTAACACTGAACCCTATGGGAGTCTCACTGATTAACACTGAACCCTATGGGAGTCTCACTGATTAACACTGAAACCTGTGGGAGTCTCACTGGATAACACTGAACCCTATGGGAGTCTCACTGATTAACACTGAACCCTATGGGATTCTCACTGATTAACACTGAACCCTATGGGAGTCTCACTGATTAACACTGAACCCTATGGGAGTCTCACTGATTAACACTGAACCCTACGGGAGTCTCACTGATTAACACTGAACCCTCTGGGAGTCTCACTGATTAACACTGAACCCTAGGGGAGTGTCACTGATTAACACTGAACCCTATGGGAGTCTCATTGATTAACAGTGAACTCTGTGGGGGTCTCACTGATTAACACTGAACCCTTTGGGAGTCTCACTGATTAACACTGAACCCTATGGGAGTCTTACTTATTAACACTGAACCCTATGGGAGTCTCAGTGATTGTCACTGAACCCTGTGGGAGCCTCACTGATTAACAATGAACCCTATGGGAGTCTCACTGATTAACACTGAACCCTATTGGAGTCTCAGTGATTGTCACTGAACCCTATGGGAGTCTCAGTGATTAACACTGAACCTTGTGGGAGTCTCACTGATTAACACTGAACCCTGTGGGAGTCTCACTGATTAACACTGAACCCTGTGGGAGTCTCACTGATAAACCCTGAACCCTATGGGAGTCTCACTGATTAACACTGAACCCTGTCGGAGTCTTACTGATTAACACACGGACCCTAGGGGAGTCTCAGTGATTAACACTGAACCCTATGGGAGTCTCACTGATTAACAGTGAAGCCTGTGGGAGTCTCACTAATTAACACTGAACCCTATGGGAGCCTCAATGATTAACACTGAACCCTGTCGGAGTCTCACTGATTAACACTGAACCCTATGGGAGTCTCACTGATTAACAGTGAAGCCTGTGGGAGTCTCACTAATTAACACTGAACCCTATGGGAGTCTCACTGATTAAAACCGACCCCTGTGGGAGTCTCACTGATTAACACTGAACCCAATTTGAGTCTCACTGATTAACACTGAACCCTGTGGGAGTCTCACTGATTAACACTGAACCCTATGGGAGTCTCACTGATTAACACTGAACCCTGTGGGAGTCTCACTGATTAACACTGAACACTGTGGGAGTCTCACTGATTAACACTGAACCCTATGGGAGTCTCACTGATTAACACTGAACCATATGGGAGTCTCACTGATTAACACTGAACCCTATGGGAGTCTCACTGATTAACACTGAACCCTATGGGAGTATCACTGATTAATACTGAACCCTGTGGGAGTCTCATTGATTAACACTGAACCCTATGGGAGTCTCACTGATTAACACTGAACCCTATAGGAGTCTCACTGATTAACACTGAACACTATGGGAGTGTCATTGATTAACACTGAACCCTGTGGGAGTCTCACTGATTAACACTGAACCCTCTGGGAGTCTCACTGATTAACACTGAACCCTATGGGAGTTTCACTGATTAACACTGAACCCTGTGGGAGTCTCACTGATTAACACTGAACACTGAGGGAGTCTCACTGATTAACACTGAAAACTATGGGAGTCTCACTGATTAAAACCGACCCCTGTGGGAGTCTCACTGATTAACACTGAACCCAATTTGAGTCTCACTGATTAACACTGAACCCTGTGGGAGTCTCACTGATTAACACTGAACCCTATGGGAGTCTCACTGATTAACACTGAACCCTGTGGGAGTCTCACTGATTAACACTGAACACTGTGGGAGTCTCACTGATTAACACTGAACCCTATGGGAGTCTCACTGATTAACACTGAACCATATGGGAGTCTCACTGATTAACACTGAACCCTATGGGAGTCTCACTGATTAATACTGAACCCTATGGGAGTATCACTGATTAATACTGAACCCTGTGGGAGTCTCATTGATTAACACTGAACCCTATGGGAGTCTCACTGATTAACACTGAACCCTATGGGAGTCTCACTGATTAACACTGAACACTATGGGAGTGTCATTGATTAACACTGAACCCTGTGGGAGTCTCACTGATTAACACTGAACCCTCTGGGAGTCTCACTGATTAACACTGAACCCTATGGGAGTTTCACTGATTAACACTGAACCCTGTGGGAGTCTCACTGATTAACACTGAACACTGAGGGAGTCTCACTGATTAACACTGAACCCTATGGGAGTCTCACTGATTAACACTGAACCCTATGGGAGTCTCACTGATTAACACTGAAACCTGTGGGAGTCTCACTGGATAACACTGAACCCTATGGGAGTCTCACTGATTAACACTGAACCCTATGGGATTCTCACTGATTAACACTGAACCCTATGGGAGTCTCACTGATTAACACTGAACCCTATGGGAGTCTCACTGATTAACACTGAACCCTACGGGAGTCTCACTGATTAACACTGAACCCTCTGGGAGTCTCACTGATTAACAGTGAACTCTGTGGGAGTCTCACTGATTAACACTGAACCCTTTGGGAGTCTCACTGATTAACACTGAACCCTATGGGAGTCTCACTTATTAACACTGAACCCTATGGGAGTCTCAGTGATTGTCACTGAACCCTGTGGGAGCCTCACTGATTAACAATGAACCCTATGGGAGTCTCACTGATTAACACTGAACCCTATGGGAGTCTCAGTGATTGTCACTGAACCATATGGGAGTCTCAGTGATTAACACTGAACCTTGTGGGAGTCTCACTGATTAAAACTGAACCCTGTGGGAGTCTCACTGATTAACACTGAACCCTGTGGGAGTCTCACTGATTAACCCTGAACCCTATGGGAGTCTCACTGATTAACACTGAACCCTGTCGGAGTCTTACTGATTAACACACGGACCCTAGGGGAGTCTCAGTGATTAACACTGAACCCTATGGGAGTCTCACTGATTAACAGTGAAGCCTGTGGGAGTCTCACTAATTAACACTGAACCCTATGGGAGCCTCAATGATTAACACTGAACCCTGTCGGAGTCTCACTGATTAACACTGAAAACTATGGGAGTCTCACTGATTAAAACCGACCCCTGTGGGAGTCTCACTGATTAACACTGAACCCAATTTGAGTCTCACTGATTAACACTGAACCCTGTGGGAGTCTCACTGATTAACACTGAACCCTATGGGAGTCTCACTGATTAACACTGAACCCTGTGGGAGTCTCACTGATTAACACTGAACACTGTGGGAGTCTCACTGATTAACACTGAACCCTATGGGAGTCTCACTGATTAACACTGAACCATATGGGAGTCTCACTGATTAACACTGAACCCTATGGGAGTCTCACTGATTAACACTGAACCCTATGGGAGTATCACTGATTAATACTGAACCCTGTGGGAGTCTCATTGATTAACACTGAACCCTATGGGAGTCTCACTGATTAACACTGAACCCTATGGGAGTCTCACTGATTAACACTGAACCCTATGGGAGTCTCACTGATTAACACTGAAACCTGTGGGAGTCTCACTGGATAACACTGAACCCTATGGGAGTCTCACTGATTAACACTGAACCCTATGGGATTCTCACTGATTAACACTGAACCCTATGGGAGTCTCACTGATTAACACTGAACCCTATGGGAGTCTCACTGATTAACACTGAACCCTACGGGAGTCTCACTGATTAACACTGAACCCTCTGGGAGTCTCACTGATTAACAGTGAACTCTGTGGGAGTCTCACTGATTAACACTGAACCCTTTGGGAGTCTCACTGATTAACACTGAACCCTATGGGAGTCTCACTTATTAACACTGAACCCTATGGGAGTCTCAGTGATTGTCACTGAACCCTGTGGGAGCCTCACTGATTAACAATGAACCCTATGGGAGTCTCACTGATTAACACTGAACCCTATGGGAGTCTCAGTGATTGTCACTGAACCATATGGGAGTCTCAGTGATTAACACTGAACCTTGTGGGAGTCTCACTGATTAAAACTGAACCCTGTGGGAGTCTCACTGATTAACACTGAACCCTGTGGGAGTCTCACTGATTAACCCTGAACCCTATGGGAGTCTCACTGATTAACACTGAACCCTGTCGGAGTCTTACTGATTAACACACGGACCCTAGGGGAGTCTCAGTGATTAACACTGAACCCTATGGGAGTCTCACTGATTAACAGTGAAGCCTGTGGGAGTCTCACTAATTAACACTGAACCCTATGGGAGCCTCAATGATTAACACTGAACCCTGTCGGAGTCTCACTGATTAACACTGAAAACTATGGGAGTCTCACTGATTAAAACCGACCCCTGTGGGAGTCTCACTGATTAACACTGAACCCAATTTGAGTCTCACTGATTAACACTGAACCCTGTGGGAGTCTCACTGATTAACACTGAACCCTATGGGAGTCTCACTGATTAACACTGAACCCTGTGGGAGTCTCACTGATTAACACTGAACACTGTGGGAGTCTCACTGATTAACACTGAACCCTATGGGAGTCTCACTGATTAACACTGAACCATATGGGAGTCTCACTGATTAACACTGAACCCTATGGGAGTCTCACTGATTAACACTGAACCCTATGGGAGTATCACTGATTAATACTGAACCCTGTGGGAGTCTCATTGATTAACACTGAACCCTATGGGAGTCTCACTGATTAACACTGAACCCTATGGGAGTCTCACTGATTAACACTGAACACTATGGGAGTGTCATTGATTAACACTGAACCCTGTGGGAGTCTCACTGATTAACACTGAACCCTCTGGGAGTCTCACTGATTAACACTGAACCCTATGGGAGTTTCACTGATTAACACTGAAAACTGTGGGAGTCTCACTGATTAACACTGAAAACTGTGGGAGTCTCTCTGATTAACACTGAAACCTGTGGGAGTCTCACTGATTAACACTGAACCATATGGGAGTCTCACTGATTAACACTGAACCCTTTGGGAGTCTCACTGATTAACACTGAACCCTATGGGAGTCTCACTGATTAACACAACACTATGGGAGTGTCACTGATTAACACTGAACCCTATGGGATTCTCACTGATTAACACTGAACCCTGTGGGAGTCTCACTGATTAACACTGAACCCTGTGGGAGTCTCACTGATTAACACTGTACCCTATGGGAGTCTCACTGATTAACACTGAACCCTATGGGAGTCTCACTGATTAACACTAAAACCTGTGGGAGTCTCACTGATTAACAATGAACCCTGTGGGAGTCTCACTGATTAACACTGAACCCTGTGGGAGTCTCACTGATTAACCCTGAACCCTATGGGAGTCTCACTGATTAACACTGAACCCTGTCGGAGTCTTACTGATTAACACACGGACCCTAGGGGAGTCTCACTGATTAACACTGAACCCTATGGGAGCCTCAATGATTAACACTGAACCCTGTCGGAGTCTCACTGATTAACACTGAAAACTATGGGAGTCTCACTGATTAAAACCGACCCCTGTGGGAGTCTCACTGATTAACACTGAACCCAATTTGAGTCTCACTGATTAACACTGAACCCTGTGGGAGTCTCACTGATTAACACTGAACCCTATGGGAGTCTCACTGATTAACACTGAACCCTGTGGGAGTCTCACTGATTAACACTGAACACTGTGGGAGTCTCACTGATTAACACTGAACCCTATGGGAGTCTCACTGATTAACACTGAACCATATGGGAGTCTCACTGATTAACACTGAACCCTATGGGAGTCTCACTGATTAACACTGAACCCTATGGGAGTATCACTGATTAATACTGAACCCTGTGGGAGTCTCATTGATTAACACTGAACCCTATGGGAGTCTCACTGATTAACACTGAACCCTATGGGAGTCTCACTGATTAACACTGAACACTATGGGAGTGTCATTGATTAACACTGAACCCTGTGGGAGTCTCACTGATTAACACTGAACCCTCTGGGAGTCTCACTGATTAACACTGAACCCTATGGGAGTTTCACTGATTAACACTGAAAACTGTGGGAGTCTCACTGATTAACACTGAAAACTGTGGGAGTCTCTCTGATTAACACTGAAACCTGTGGGAGTCTCACTGATTAACACTGAACCCTATGGGAGTCTCACTGATTAACACTGAACCCTTTGGGAGTCTCACTGATTAACACTGAACCCTATGGGAGTCTCACTGATTAACACAACACTATGGGAGTGTCACTGATTAACACTGAACCCTATGGGATTCTCACTGATTAACACTGAACCCTGTGGGAGTCTCACTGATTAACACTGAACCCTGTGGGAGTCTCACTGATTAACACTGAACACTGTGGGAGTCTCACTGATTAACACTGAACCCTATGGGAGTCTCACTGATTAACACTGAACCATATGGGAGTCTCACTGATTAACACTGAACCCTATGGGAGTCTCACTGATTAACACTGAACCCTATGGGAGTATCACTGATTAATACTGAACCCTGTGGGAGTCTCATTGATTAACACTGAACCCTATGGGAGTCTCACTGATTAACACTGAACCCTATGGGAGTCTCACTGATTAACACTGAACACTATGGGAGTGTCATTGATTAACACTGAACCCTGTGGGAGTCTCACTGATTAACACTGAACCCTCTGGGAGTCTCACTGATTAACACTGAACCCTATGGGAGTTTCACTGATTAACACTGAACCCTGTGGGAGTCTCACTGATTAACACTGAACACTGAGGGAGTCTCACTGATTAACACTGAAAACTATGGGAGTCTCACTGATTAAAACCGACCCCTGTGGGAGTCTCACTGATTAACACTGAACCCAATTTGAGTCTCACTGATTAACACTGAACCCTGTGGGAGTCTCACTGATTAACACTGAACCCTATGGGAGTCTCACTGATTAACACTGAACCCTGTGGGAGTCTCACTGATTAACACTGAACACTGTGGGAGTCTCACTGATTAACACTGAACCCTATGGGAGTCTCACTGATTAACACTGAACCATATGGGAGTCTCACTGATTAACACTGAACCCTATGGGAGTCTCACTGATTAATACTGAACCCTATGGGAGTATCATTGATTAATACTGAACCCTGTGGGAGTCTCATTGATTAACACTGAACCCTATGGGAGTCTCACTGATTAACACTGAACCCTATGGGAGTCTCACTGATTAACACTGAACACTATGGGAGTGTCATTGATTAACACTGAACCCTGTGGGAGTCTCACTGATTAACACTGAACCCTCTGGGAGTCTCACTGATTAACACTGAACCCTATGGGAGTTTCACTGATTAACACTGAACCCTGTGGGAGTCTCACTGATTAACACTGAACACTGAGGGAGTCTCACTGATTAACACTGAACCCTATGGGAGTCTCACTGATTAACACTGAACCCTATGGGAGTCTCACTGATTAACACTGAAACCTGTGGGAGTCTCACTGGATAACACTGAACCCTATGGGAGTCTCACTGATTAACACTGAACCCTATGGGATTCTCACTGATTAACACTGAACCCTATGGGAGTCTCACTGATTAACACTGAACCCTATGGGAGTCTCACTGATTAACACTGAACCCTACGGGAGTCTCACTGATTAACACTGAACCCTCTGGGAGTCTCACTGATTAACAGTGAACTCTGTGGGAGTCTCACTGATTAACACTGAACCCTTTGGGAGTCTCACTGATTAACACTGAACCCTATGGGAGTCTCACTTATTAACACTGAACCCTATGGGAGTCTCAGTGATTGTCACTGAACCCTGTGGGAGCCTCACTGATTAACAATGAACCCTATGGGAGTCTCACTGATTAACACTGAACCCTATGGGAGTCTCAGTGATTGTCACTGAACCATATGGGAGTCTCAGTGATTAACACTGAACCTTGTGGGAGTCTCACTGATTAAAACTGAACCCTGTGGGAGTCTCACTGATTAACACTGAACCCTGTGGGAGTCTCACTGATTAACCCTGAACCCTATGGGAGTCTCACTGATTAACACTGAACCCTGTCGGAGTCTTACTGATTAACACACGGACCCTAGGGGAGTCTCAGTGATTAACACTGAACCCTATGGGAGTCTCACTGATTAACACTGAACCCTATGGGAGTCTCACTGATTAACACTGAACCATATGGGAGTCTCACTGATTAACACTGAACCCTATGGGAGTCTCACTGATTAACACTGAACCCTATGGGAGTATCACTGATTAATACTGAACCCTGTGGGAGTCTCATTGATTAACACTGAACCCTATGGGAGTCTCACTGATTAACACTGAACCCTATGGGAGTCTCACTGATTAACACTGAACACTATGGGAGTGTCATTGATTAACACTGAACCCTGTGGGAGTCTCACTGATTAACACTGAACCCTCTGGGAGTCTCACTGATTAACACTGAACCCTATGGGAGTTTCACTGATTAACACTGAAAACTGTGGGAGTCTCACTGATTAACACTGAAAACTGTGGGAGTCTCTCTGATTAACACTGAAACCTGTGGGAGTCTCACTGATTAACACTGAACCCTATGGGAGTCTCACTGATTAACACTGAACCCTTTGGGAGTCTCACTGATTAACACTGAACCCTATGGGAGTCTCACTGATTAACACAACACTATGGGAGTGTCACTGATTAACACTGAACCCTATGGGATTCTCACTGATTAACACTGAACCCTGTGGGAGTCTCACTGATTAACACTGAACCCTGTGGGAGTCTCACTGATTAACACTGTACCCTATGGGAGTCTCACTGATTAACACTGAACCCTATGGGAGTCTCACTGATTAACACTAAAACCTGTGGGAGTCTCACTGATTAACAATGAACCCTGTGGGAGTCTCACTGATTAACACTGAACCCTGTGGGAGTCTCACTGATTAACCCTGAACCCTATGGGAGTCTCACTGATTAACACTGAACCCTGTCGGAGTCTTACTGATTAACACACGGACCCTAGGGGAGTCTCAGTGATTAACACTGAACCCTATGGGAGTCTCACTGATTAACAGTGAAGCCTGTGGGAGTCTCACTAATTAACACTGAACCCTATGGGAGCCTCAATGATTAACACTGAACCCTGTCGGAGTCTCACTGATTAACACTGAAAACTATGGGAGTCTCACTGATTAAAACCGACCCCTGTGGGAGTCTCACTGATTAACACTGAACCCAATTTGAGTCTCACTGATTAACACTGAACCCTGTGGGAGTCTCACTGATTAACACTGAACCCTATGGGAGTCTCACTGAATAACACTGAACCCTGTGGGAGTCTCACTGATTAACACTGAACACTGTGGGAGTCTCACTGATTAACACTGAACCCTATGGGAGTCTCACTGATTAACACTGAACCATATGGGAGTCTCACTGATTAACACTGAACCCTATGGGAGTCTCACTGATTAACACTGAACCCTATGGGAGTATCACTGATTAATACTGAACCCTGTGGGAGTCTCATTGATTAACACTGAACCCTATGGGAGTCTCACTGATTAACACTGAACCCTATGGGAGTCTCACTGATTAACACTGAACACTATGGGAGTGTCATTGATTAACACTGAACCCTGTGGGAGTCTCACTGATTAACACTGAACCCTATGGGAGCCTCAATGATTAACACTGAACCCTGTCGGAGTCTCACTGATTAACACTGAAAACTATGGGAGTCTCACTGATTAAAACCGACCCCTGTGGGAGTCTCACTGATTAACACTGAACCCAATTTGAGTCTCACTGATTAACACTGAACCCTGTGGGAGTCTCACTGATTAACACTGAACCCTATGGGAGTCTCACTGAATAACACTGAACCCTGTGGGAGTCTCACTGATTAACACTGAACACTGTGGGAGTCTCACTGATTAACACTGAACCCTATGGGAGTCTCACTGATTAACACTGAACCATATGGGAGTCTCACTGATTAACACTGAACCCTATGGGAGTCTCACTGATTAACACTGAACCCTATGGGAGTATCACTGATTAATACTGAACCCTGTGGGAGTCTCATTGATTAACACTGAACCCTATGGGAGTCTCACTGATTAACACTGAACCCTATGGGAGTCTCACTGATTAACACTGAACACTATGGGAGTGTCATTGATTAACACTGAACCCTGTGGGAGTCTCACTGATTAACACTGAACCCTCTGGGAGTCTCACTGATTAACACTGAACCCTATGGGAGTTTCACTGATTAACACTGAAAACTGTGGGAGTCTCACTGATTAACACTGAAAACTGTGGGAGTCTCTCTGATTAACACTGAAACCTGTGGGAGTCTCACTGATTAACACTGAACCCTATGGGAGTCTCACTGATTAACACTGAACCCTTTGGGAGTCTCACTGATTAACACTGAACCCTATGGGAGTCTCACTGATTAACACAACACTATGGGAGTGTCACTGATTAACACTGAACCCTATGGGATTCTCACTGATTAACACTGAACCCTGTGGGAGTCTCACTGATTAACACTGAACCCTGTGGGAGTCTCACTGATTAACACTGTACCCTATGTGAGTCTCACTGATTAACACTGAACCCTATGGGAGTCTCACTGATTAACACTAAAACCTGTGGGAGTCTCACTGATTAACAATGAACCCTGTGGGAGTCTCACTGATTAACACTGAACCCTGTGGGAGTCTCACTGATTAACCCTGAACCCTATGGGAGTCTCACTGATTAACACTGAACCCTGTCGGAGTCTTACTGATTAACACACGGACCCTAGGGGAGTCTCAGTGATTAACACTGAACCCTATGGGAGTCTCACTGATTAACAGTGAAGCCTGTGGGAGTCTCACTAATTAACACTGAACCCTATGGGAGCCTCAATGATTAACACTGAACCCTGTCGGAGTCTCACTGATTAACACTGAAAACTATGGGAGTCTCACTGATTAAAACCGACCCCTGTGGGAGTCTCACTGATTAACACTGAACCCAATTTGAGTCTCACTGATTAACACTGAACCCTGTGGGAGTCTCACTGATTAACACTGAACCCTATGGGAGTCTCACTGAATAACACTGAACCCTGTGGGAGTCTCACTGATTAACACTGAACACTGTGGGAGTCTCACTGATTAACACTGAACCCTATGGGAGTCTCACTGATTAACACTGAACCATATGGGAGTCTCACTGATTAACACTGAACCCTATGGGAGTCTCACTGATTAACACTGAACCCTATGGGAGTATCACTGATTAATACTGAACCCTGTGGGAGTCTCATTGATTAACACTGAACCCTATGGGAGTCTCACTGATTAACACTGAACCCTATGGGAGTCTCACTGATTAACACTGAACACTATGGGAGTGTCATTGATTAACACTGAACCCTGTGGGAGTCTCACTGATTAACACTGAACCCTCTGGGAGTCTCACTGATTAACACTGAACCCTATGGGAGTTTCACTGATTAACACTGAAAACTGTGGGAGTCTCACTGATTAACACTGAAAACTGTGGGAGTCTCTCTGATTAACACTGAAACCTGTGGGAGTCTCACTGATTAACACTGAACCCTATGGGAGTCTCACTGATTAACACTGAACCCTTTGGGAGTCTCACTGATTAACACTGAACCCTATGGGAGTCTCACTGATTAACACAACACTATGGGAGTGTCACTGATTAACACTAAACCCTATGGGATTCTCACTGATTAACACTGAACCCTGTGGGAGTCTCACTGATTAACACTGAACCCTGTGGGAGTCTCACTGATTAACACTGTACCCTATGGGAGTCTCACTGATTAACACTGAACCCTATGGGAGTCTCACTGATTAACACTAAAACCTGTGGGAGTCTCACTGATTAACAATGAACCCTGTGGGAGTCTCACTGATTAACATTGAACCCTATGGGAGTCTCACTGATTAACACTGAACGCTGTGGGAGTCTCACTGATTAACACCGAACCCTGTGGGAGTCTCACTGATTAACACTGAACCCTGTGGGAGTCTCACTGATTAACACTGAACCCAATGGGAGTCTCACTGATTAACACTGAACTATGTGGGAGTCTCACTGATTAACACTGAACCCTGTGGGAGTCTCACTGATTAAGACTGAACCCTATGGGAGTCTCACTGATTAACACTGAACCCTGTGGGAGTCTCACTGATTAACACTGAGCCCTGTGGGAGTCTCACTGATTAACACTGAACCCTGTGGGAGTCTCACTGATTAACACTGAAAACTGTGGGAGTCTCACTGATTAACACTGAACCCTGTGGGAGTTTCCCTGATTAACACTGAACCAAATTTGAGTCTCACTGATTAACACTGAATCCTGTGGGAGTCTCACTGATTAACACTGAACCCTATGGGAGTCTCACTGATTAACACTGAACCCTGTGGGAGTCTCATTGATTAACACTGAGCCCTGTGGGAGTCTCACTGATTAACACTGAACCCTATGGGAGTCTCACTGATTAACACTGAACCCTATGGGAGTCTCACTGATTAACACTGAACCCTATGGGAGTCTCACTGATTAACAGTGAAGCCTGTGGGAGTCTCACTAATTAATACTGAACCCTATCGTAGCCTCAATGATTAACCCTGAACCCTGTGGGAGTCTCACTGATTAACACTGACAACTGTGGGAGTCTCACTGATTAAAACCGAACCCTGTGGGAGTCTCACTGATTAACACTGAACCCAATTTGAGTCTCACTGATTAACACTGAACCCTGTGGGAGTCTCACTGATTAACACTGAACCCTATGGGAGTCTCACTGATTAACACTGAAACCTGTGGGAGTCTCACTGGATAACACTGAACACTATGGGAGTCTCACTGATTAAAACTGAACCCTATGGGATTCTCACTGATTAACACTGAACCCTATGGGAGTCTCACTGATTAACACTGAACCCTTTGGGAGTCTCACTGATTAACACTGAACCCTATGGGAGTCTCACTGATTAACACTGAACCCTATGGGAGTCTCACTGATTAACACTGAACCCTACGGGAGTCTCACTGATTAACACTGAACCCTCTGGGAGTCTCACTGATTAACACTGAACCCTAGGGGAGTGTCACTGATTAACACTGAACCCTATGGGAGTCCCATTGATTAACAGTGAGCCCTGTGGGAGTCTCACTGATTAACACTGAACCCTTTGGGAGTCTAACTGATTAACACTGAACCCTATGGGAGTATCACTGATTAACACTGAACCCTATGGGAGTTTCAGTGATTGTCACTGAACCCTGTGGGAGCCTCACTGATTAACACTGAACCCTATGGGAGTCTCACTGATTAACACTGAACCCTGTGGGAGTCTCTCTGATTAACACTGAACCCTGTGTGAGTTTCACTAATTAACACTGAACCCTGTGGGAGTCTCACTGATTAACCCTGAACACTGTGGGAGTCTCACTGATTAACACTGAACCCTATGGGAGTCTCACTGATTAACACACGGACCCTAGGGGAGTCTCAGTGATTAACACTGAACCCTATGGGAGTCTCACTGATTAACACTGAAGCCTGTGGGAGTCTCACTAATTAACACTGAACCCTGTGGGAGCCTCAATGATTAACACTGAACCCTGTGGGGGTCTCACTGATTAACACTGAAAACTGTGGGAGTCTCATTGATTAACACTGTACCCTGTGGGAGTCTCACTGATTAACAATGAACTATGTGGGAGTCTCACTGATTAACACTGAACCCTGTGGGAGTCTCACTGATTAACACTGAACCCTATGGGAGTCTCACTGATTAACACTGAGCCCTGTGGGAGTCTCACTGATTAACACTGAGCCCTGTGGGAGTGTCATTGATTAACACTGAACCCTGTGGGAGTCGCACTGATTAACACTGAAAACTGTGGGAGTCTCACTGATTAACACTGAACCCTGTGGGAGTCTCACTGATTAACACTGAACCCAATTTGAGTCTCACTGATTAACACTGAATCCTGTGGGAGTCTCACTGATTAACACTGAACCCTATGGGAGTCTCACTGATTAACACTGAACCCTGTGGGAGTCTCACTGATTAACACTGAACACTGTGGGGGAGTCTCACTGATTAACACTTAACCCTATGGGAGTCTCACTGATTAACACTGAACCCTGTGGGAGTCTCACTGATTAACACTGAACCCTAGGGGAGTGTCACTGATTAACACTGAACCCTATGGGAGTCTCATTGATTAACAGTGAACTCTGTGGGAGTCTCACTGATTAACACCTAACCCTTTGGGAGTCTCACTGATTAACACTGAACCCTATGGGAGTCTCACTTATTAACACTGAACCCTATGGGAGTCTCAGTGATTGTCACTGAACCCTGTGGGAGCCTCACTGATTAACAATGAACCCTATGGGAGTCTCACTGTTTAACACTGAACCCTATGGGAGTCTCACTGATTAACACACGGACCCTAGGGGAGTCTCAGTGATTAACACTGAACCCTATGGGAGTCTCACTGATTAACACTGAAGCCTGTGGGAGTCTCACTAATTAACACTGAACCCTGTGGGAGCCTCAATGATTAACACTGAACCCTGTGGGGGTCTCACTGATTAACACTGAAAACTGTGGGAGTCTCATTGATTAACACTGAACCCTGTGGGAGTCTCACTGATTAACAATGAACTATGTGGGAGTCTCACTGATTAACACTGAACCCTGTGGGAGTCTCACTGATTAACACTGAACCCTATGGGAGTCTCACTGATTAACACTGAGCCCTGTGGGAGTCTCACTGATTAACACTGAGCCCTGTGGGAGTGTCATTGATTAACACTGAACCCTGTGGGAGTCGCACTGATTAACACTGAAAACTGTGGGAGTCTCACTGATTAACACTGAACCCTGTGGGAGTCTCACTGATTAACACTGAACCCAATTTGAGTCTCACTGATTAACACTGAATCCTGTGGGAGTCTCACTGATTAACACTGAACCCTATGGGAGTCTCACTGATTAACACTGAACCCTGTGGGAGTCTCACTGATTAACACTGAACACTGTGGGGGAGTCTCACTGATTAACACTTAACCCTATGGGAGTCTCACTGATTAACACTGAACCCTGTGGGAGTCTCACTGATTAACACTGAACCCTAGGGGAGTGTCACTGATTAACACTGAACCCTATGGGAGTCTCATTGATTAACAGTGAACTCTGTGGGAGTCTCACTGATTAACACTGAACCCTTTGGGAGTCTCACTGATTAACACTGAACCCTATGGGAGTCTCACTTATTAACACTGAACCCTATGGGAGTCTCAGTGATTGTCACTGAACCCTGTGGGAGCCTCACTGATTAACAATGAACCCTATGGGAGTCTCATTGATTAACACTGAACCCTATGGGAGTCTCAGTGATTGTCACTGAACCCTATGGGAGTCTCAGTGATTAACACTGAACCTTGTGGGAGTCTCACTTATTAACACTGAACCCTGTGGGAGTCTCACTGATTAACACTGAGCCCTGTGGGAGTGTCATTGATTAACACTGAACCCTGTGGGAGTCGCACTGATTAACACTGAAAACTGTGGGAGTCTCACTGATTAACACTGAACCCTGTGGGAGTCTCACTGATTAACACTGAACCCAATTTGAGTCTCACTGATTAACACTGAATCCTGTGGGAGTCTCACTGATTAACACTGAACCCTATGGGAGTCTCACTGATTAACACTGAACCCTGTGGGAGTCTCACTGATTAACACTGAACACTGTGGGAGTCTCACTGATTAACACTTAACCCTATGGGAGTCTCACTGATTAACACTGAACCCTGTGGGAGTCTCACTGATTAACACTGAACCCTATGGGAGTCTCACTGATTAACACTGAACCCTATGGGAGTCTCACTGATTAACACTAAAACCTGTGGGAGTCTCACTGGATAACACTGAACCCTATGGGAGTCTCACTGATTAACACTGAACCCTATGGGTGTCTCACTGATTAACACTGAACCCTGTGGGGGTCTCACTGATTAACACTGAACCCTGTGGGAGCCTCAATGATTAACACTGAACCCTGTGGGGGTCTCACTGATTAACACTGAAAACTGTGGGAGTCTCACTGATTAACACTGAACCCAATTTGAGTCTCACTGATTAACACTGAATCCTGTGGGAGTCTCACTGATTAACACTGAGCCCTGTGGGAGTGTCATTGATTAACACTGAACCCTGTGGGAGTCGCACTGATTAACACTGAAAACTGTGGGAGTCTCACTGATTAACACTGAACCCTGTGGGAGTCTCACTGATTAACACTGAACCCAATTTGAGTCTCACTGATTAACACTGAATCCTGTGGGAGTCTCACTGATTAACACTGAACCCTATGGGAGTCTCACTGATTAACACTGAACCCTGTGGGAGTCTCACTGATTAACACTGAACACTGTGGGAGTCTCACTGATTAACACTTAACCCTATGGGAGTCTCACTGATTAACACTGAACCCTGTGGGAGTCTCACTGATTAACACTGAACCCTATGGGAGTCTCACTGATTAACACTGAACCCTATGGGAGTCTCACTGATTAACACTGAAACCTGTGGGAGTCTCACTGGATAACACTGAACCCTATGGGAGTCTCACTGATTAACACTGAACCCTATGGGTGTCTCACTGATTAACACTGAACCCTGTGGGGGTCTCACTGATTAACACTGAACCCTGTGGGAGCCTCAATGATTAACACTGAACCCTGTGGGGGTCTCACTGATTAACACTGAAAACTGTGGGAGTCTCACTGATTAACACTGAACCCAATTTGAGTCTCACTGATTAACACTGAATCCTGTGGGAGTCTCACTGATTAACACTGAACCCTATGGGAGTCTCACTGATTAACACTGAACCCTGTGGGAGTCTCACTGATTAACACTGAACTATGTGGGAGTCTCACTGATTAACACTGAACCCTGTGGGAGTATCACTGATTAACGCTGAACCCTATGGGAGTCTCACTGATTAACACTGAGCCCTGTGGGAGTCTCACTGATTAACACTGAGCCCTGTGGGAGTGTCATTGATTAACACTGAACCCTGTGGGAGTCGCACTGATTAACACTGAAAACTGTGGGAGTCTCACTGATTAACACTGAACCCTGTGGGAGTCTCACTGATTAACACTGAACCCAATTTGAGTCTCACTGATTAACACTGAATCCTGTGGGAGTCTCACTGATTAACACTGAACCCTGTGGGAGTCTCACTGATTAACACTGAGCCCTGTGGGAGTGTCATTGATTAACACTGAACCCTGTGGGAGTCGCACTGATTAACACTGAAAACTGTGGGAGTCTCACTGATTAACACTGAACCCTGTGGGAGTCTCACTGATTAACACTGAACCCAATTTGAGTCTCACTGATTAACACTGAATCCTGTGGGAGTCTCACTGATTAACACTGAACCCTATGGGAGTCTCACTGATTAACACTGAACCCTGTGGGAGTCTCACTGATTAACACTGAACACTGTGGGAGTCTCACTGATTAACACTTAACCCTATGGGAGTCTCACTGATTAACACTGAACCCTGTGGGAGTCTCACTGATTAACACTGAACCCTATGGGAGTCTCACTGATTAACACTGAACCCTATGGGAGTCTCACTGATTAACACTGAAACCTGTGGGAGTCTCACTGGATAACACTGAACCCTATGGGAGTCTCACTGATTAACACTGAACCCTATGGGTGTCTCACTGATTAACACTGAAGCCTGTGGGGGTCTCACTGATTAACACTGAACCCTGTGGGAGCCTCAATGATTAACACTGAACCCTGTGGGGGTCTCACTGATTAACACTGAAAACTGTGGGAGTCTCATTGATTAACACTGAACCCTGTGGGAGTCTCACTGATTAACACTGAACTATGTGGGAGTCTCACTGATTAACACTGAACCCTGTGGGAGTCTCACTGATTAACACTGAACCCTATGGGAGTCTCACTGATTAACACTGAACCCTGTGGGAGTCTCACTGATTAACACTGAGCCCTGTGGGAGTGTCATTGATTAACACTGAACCCTGTGGGAGTCGCACTGATTAACACTGAAAACTGTGGGAGTCTCACTGATTAACACTGAACCCTGTGGGAGTCTCACTGATTAACACTGAACCCAATTTGAGTCTCACTGATTAACACTGAATCCTGTGGGAGTCTCACTGATTAACACTGAACCCTATGGGAGTCTCACTGATTAACACTGAACCCTATGGGTGTCTCACTGATTAACACTGAACCCTGTGGGGGTCTCACTGATTAACACTGAACCCTGTGGGAGCCTCAATGATTAACACTGAACCCTGTGGGGGTCTCACTGATTAACACTGAAAACTGTGGGAGTCTCACTGATTAACACTGAACCCAATTTGAGTCTCACTGATTAACACTGAATCCTGTGGGAGTCTCACTGATTAACACTGAACCCTATGGGAGTCTCACTGATTAACACTGAACCCTGTGGGAGTCTCACTGATTAACACTGAACTATGTGGGAGTCTCACTGATTAACACTGAACCCTGTGGGAGTCTCACTGATTAACGCTGAACCCTATGGGAGTCTCACTGATTAACACTGAGCCCTGTGGGAGTCTCACTGATTAACACTGAGCCCTGTGGGAGTGTCATTGATTAACACTGAACCCTGTGGGAGTCGCACTGATTAACACTGAAAACTGTGGGAGTCTCACTGATTAACACTGAACCCTGTGGGAGTCTCACTGATTAACACTGAACCCAATTTGAGTCTCACTGATTAACACTGAATCCTGTGGGAGTCTCACTGATTAACACTGAACCCTATGGGAGTCCCACTGATTAACACTGAACCCTGTGGGAGTCTCACTGATTAACACTGAGCCCTGTGGGAGTGTCATTGATTAACACTGAACCCTGTGGGAGTCGCACTGATTAACACTGAAAACTGTGGGAGTCTCACTGATTAACACTGAGCCCTGTGGGGGTGTCATTGATTAACACTGAACCCTGTGGGAGTCGCACTGATTAACACTGAAAACTGTGGGAGTCTCACTGATTAACACTGAACCCTGTGGGAGTCTCACTGATTAACACTGAACCCAATTTGAGTCTCACTGATTAACACTGAATCCTGTGGGAGTCTCACTGATTAACACTGAACCCTATGGGAGTCTCACTGATTAACACTGAACCCTGTGGGAGTCTCACTGATTAACACTAAAACCTGTGGGAGTCTCACTGGATAACACTGAACCCTATGGGAGTCTCACTGATTAACACTGAACCCTATGGGTGTCTCACTGATTAACACTGAACCCTGTGGGGGTCTCACTGATTAACACTGAACCCTGTGGGAGCCTCAATGATTAACACTGAACCCTGTGGGGGTCTCACTGATTAACACTGAAAACTGTGGGAGTCTCACTGATTAACACTGAACCCAATTTGAGTCTCACTGATTAACACTGAATCCTGTGGGAGTCTCACTGATTAACACTGAGCCCTGTGGGAGTGTCATTGATTAACACTGAACCCTGTGGGAGTCGCACTGATTAACACTGAAAACTGTGGGAGTCTCACTGATTAACACTGAACCCTGTGGGAGTCTCACTGATTAACACTGAACCCAATTTGAGTCTCACTGATTAACACTGAATCCTGTGGGAGTCTCACTGATTAACACTGAACCCTATGGGAGTCTCACTGATTAACACTGAACCCTGTGGGAGTCTCACTGATTAACACTGAACACTGTGGGAGTCTCACTGATTAACACTTAACCCTATGGGAGTCTCACTGATTAACACTGAACCCTGTGGGAGTCTCACTGATTAACACTGAACCCTATGGGAGTCTCACTGATTAACACTGAACCCTATGGGAGTCTCACTGATTAACACTGAAACCTGTGGGAGTCTCACTGGATAACACTGAACCCTATGGGAGTCGCACTGATTAACACTGAAAACTGTGGGAGTCTCACTGATTAACACTGAACCCTGTGGGGGTCTCACTGATTAACACTGAACCCTGTGGGAGCCTCAATGATTAACACTGAACCCTGTGGGGGTCTCACTGATTAACACTGAAAACTGTGGGAGTCTCACTGATTAACACTGAACCCTATGGGTGTCTCACTGATTAACACTGAACCCTGTGGGGGTCTCACTGATTAACACTGAACTCTGTGGGAGCCTCAATGATTAACACTGAACCCTGTGGGGGTCTCACTGATTAACACTGAAAACTGTGGGAGTCTCACTGATTAACACTGAACCCAATTTGAGTCTCACTGATTAACACTGAATCCTGTGGGAGTCTCACTGATTAACACTGAACCCTATGGGAGTCTCACTGATTAACACTGAACCCTGTGGGAGTCTCACTGATTAACACTGAACTATGTGGGAGTCTCACTGATTAACACTGAACCCTGTGGGAGTCTCACTGATTAACGCTGAACCCTATGGGAGTCTCACTGATTAACACTGAGCCCTGTGGGAGTCTCACTGATTAACACTGAGCCCTGTGGGAGTGTCATTGATTAACACTGAACCCTGTGGGAGTCGCACTGATTAACACTGAAAACTGTGGGAGTCTCACTGATTAACACTGAACCCTGTGGGAGTCTCACTGATTAACACTGAACCCAATTTGAGTCTCACTGATTAACACTGAATCCTGTGGGAGTCTCACTGATTAACACTGAACCCTATGGGAGTCCCACTGATTAACACTGAACCCTGTGGGAGTCTCACTGATTAACACTGAGCCCTGTGGGAGTGTCATTGATTAACACTGAACCCTGTGGGAGTCGCACTGATTAACACTGAAAACTGTGGGAGTCTCACTGATTAACACTGAGCCCTGTGGGGGTGTCATTGATTAACACTGAACCCTGTGGGAGTCGCACTGATTAACACTGAAAACTGTGGGAGTCTCACTGATTAACACTGAACCCTGTGGGAGTCTCACTGATTAACACTGAACCCAATTTGAGTCTCACTGATTAACACTGAATCCTGTGGGAGTCTCACTGATTAACACTGAACCCTATGGGAGTCTCACTGATTAACACTGAACCCTGTGGGAGTCTCACTGATTAACACTAAAACCTGTGGGAGTCTCACTGGATAACACTGAACCCTATGGGAGTCTCACTGATTAACACTGAACCCTATGGGTGTCTCACTGATTAACACTGAACCCTGTGGGGGTCTCACTGATTAACACTGAACCCTGTGGGAGCCTCAATGATTAACACTGAACCCTGTGGGGGTCTCACTGATTAACACTGAAAACTGTGGGAGTCTCACTGATTAACACTGAACCCAATTTGAGTCTCACTGATTAACACTGAATCCTGTGGGAGTCTCACTGATTAACACTGAGCCCTGTGGGAGTGTCATTGATTAACACTGAACCCTGTGGGAGTCGCACTGATTAACACTGAAAACTGTGGGAGTCTCACTGATTAACACTGAACCCTGTGGGAGTCTCACTGATTAACACTGAACCCAATTTGAGTCTCACTGATTAACACTGAATCCTGTGGGAGTCTCACTGATTAACACTGAACCCTATGGGAGTCTCACTGATTAACACTGAACCCTGTGGGAGTCTCACTGATTAACACTGAACACTGTGGGAGTCTCACTGATTAACACTTAACCCTATGGGAGTCTCACTGATTAACACTGAACCCTGTGGGAGTCTCACTGATTAACACTGAACCCTATGGGAGTCTCACTGATTAACACTGAACCCTATGGGAGTCTCACTGATTAACACTGAAACCTGTGGGAGTCTCACTGGATAACACTGAACCCTATGGGAGTCTCACTGATTAACACTGAACCCTATGGGTGTCTCACTGATTAACACTGAACCCTGTGGGGGTCTCACTGATTAACACTGAACCCTGTGGGAGCCTCAATGATTAACACTGAACCCTGTGGGGGTCTCACTGATTAACACTGAAAACTGTGGGAGTCTCACTGATTAACACTGAACCCAATTTGAGTCTCACTGATTAACACTGAATCCTGTGGGAGTCTCACTGATTAACACTGAACCCTATGGGAGTCTCACTGATTAACACTGAACCCTGTGGGAGTCTCACTGATTAACACTGAACTATGTGGGAGTCTCACTGATTAACACTGAACCCTGTGGGAGTCTCACTGATTAACGCTGAACCCTATGGGAGTCTCACTGATTAACACTGAGCCCTGTGGGAGTCTCACTGATTAACACTGAGCCCTGTGGGAGTGTCATTGATTAACACTGAACCCTGTGGGAGTCGCACTGATTAACACTGAAAACTGTGGGAGTCTCACTGATTAACACTGAACCCTGTGGGAGTCTCACTGATTAACACTGAACCCAATTTGAGTCTCACTGATTAACACTGAATCCTGTGGGAGTCTCACTGATTAACACTGAACCCTATGGGAGTCTCACTGATTAACACTGAACCCTGTGGGAGTCTCACTGATTAACACTGAGCCCTGTGGGAGTGTCATTGATTAACACTGAACCCTGTGGGAGTCGCACTGATTAACACTGAAAACTGTGGGAGTCTCACTGATTAACACTGAACCCTGTGGGAGTCTCACTGATTAACACTGAACCCAATTTGAGTCTCACTGATTAACACTGAATCCTGTGGGAGTCTCACTGATTAACACTGAACCCTATGGGAGTCTCACTGATTAACACTGAACCCTGTGGGAGTCTCACTGATTAACACTGAACACTGTGGGAGTCTCACTGATTAACACTTAACCCTATGGGAGTCTCACTGATTAACACTGAACCCTGTGGGAGTCTCACTGATTAACACTGAACCCTATGGGAGTCTCACTGATTAACACTGAACCCTATGGGAGTCTCACTGATTAACACTGAAACCTGTGGGAGTCTCACTGGATAACACTGAACCCTATGGGAGTCTCACTGATTAACACTGAACCCTATGGGTGTCTCACTGATTAACACTGAAGCCTGTGGGGGTCTCACTGATTAACACTGAACCCTGTGGGAGCCTCAATGATTAACACTGAACCCTGTGGGGGTCTCACTGATTAACACTGAAAACTGTGGGAGTCTCATTGATTAACACTGAACCCTGTGGGAGTCTCACTGATTAACACTGAACTATGTGGGAGTCTCACTGATTAACACTGAACCCTGTGGGAGTCTCACTGATTAACACTGAACCCTATGGGAGTCTCACTGATTAACACTGAACCCTGTGGGAGTCTCACTGATTAACACTGAGCCCTGTGGGAGTGTCATTGATTAACACTGAACCCTGTGGGAGTCGCACTGATTAACACTGAAAACTGTGGGAGTCTCACTGATTAACACTGAACCCTGTGGGAGTCTCACTGATTAACACTGAACCCAATTTGAGTCTCACTGATTAACACTGAATCCTGTGGGAGTCTCACTGATTAACACTGAACCCTATGGGAGTCTCACTGATTAACACTGAACCCTATGGGTGTCTCACTGATTAACACTGAACCCTGTGGGGGTCTCACTGATTAACACTGAACCCTGTGGGAGCCTCAATGATTAACACTGAACCCTGTGGGGGTCTCACTGATTAACACTGAAAACTGTGGGAGTCTCACTGATTAACACTGAACCCAATTTGAGTCTCACTGATTAACACTGAATCCTGTGGGAGTCTCACTGATTAACACTGAACCCTATGGGAGTCTCACTGATTAACACTGAACCCTGTGGGAGTCTCACTGATTAACACTGAACTATGTGGGAGTCTCACTGATTAACACTGAACCCTGTGGGAGTCTCACTGATTAACGCTGAACCCTATGGGAGTCTCACTGATTAACACTGAGCCCTGTGGGAGTCTCACTGATTAACACTGAGCCCTGTGGGAGTGTCATTGATTAACACTGAACCCTGTGGGAGTCGCACTGATTAACACTGAAAACTGTGGGAGTCTCACTGATTAACACTGAACCCTGTGGGAGTCTCACTGATTAACACTGAACCCAATTTGAGTCTCACTGATTAACACTGAATCCTGTGGGAGTCTCACTGATTAACACTGAACCCTATGGGAGTCCCACTGATTAACACTGAACCCTGTGGGAGTCTCACTGATTAACACTGAGCCCTGTGGGAGTGTCATTGATTAACACTGAACCCTGTGGGAGTCGCACTGATTAACACTGAAAACTGTGGGAGTCTCACTGATTAACACTGAACCCTGTGGGAGTCTCACTGATTAACACTGAACCCTGTGGGAGTCTCACTGATTAACACTGAACCCAATTTGAGTCTCACTGATTAACACTGAATCCTGTGGGAGTCTCACTGATTAACACTGAACCCTATGGGAGTCTCACTGATTAACACTGAACCCTGTGGGAGTCTCACTGATTAACACTGAACACTGTGGGAGTCTCACTGATTAACACTTAACCCTATGGGAGTCTCACTGATTAACACTGAACCCTGTGGGAGTCTCACTGATTAACACTGAACCCTATGGGAGTCTCACTGATTAACACTGAACCCTATGGGAGTCTCACTGATTAACACTGAAACCTGTGGGAGTCTCACTGGATAACACTGAACCCTATGGGAGTCTCACTGATTAACACTGAACCCTATGGGTGTCTCACTGATTAACACTGAACCCTGTGGGGGTCTCACTGATTAACACTGAACCCTGTGGGAGCCTCAATGATTAACACTGAACCCTGTGGGGGTCTCACTGATTAACACTGAAAACTGTGGGAGTCTCATTGATTAACACTGAACCCTGTGGGAGTCTCACTGATTAACACTGAACTATGTGGGAGTCTCACTGATTAACACTGAACCCTGTGGGAGTCTCACTGATTAACACTGAACCCTATGGGAGTCTCACTGATTAACACTGAGCCCTGTGGGAGTCTCACTGATTAACACTGAGCCCTGTGGGAGTGTCATTGATTAACACTGAACCCTGTGGGAGTCGCACTGATTAACACTGAAAACTGTGGGAGTCTCACTGATTAACACTGAACCCTGTGGGAGTCTCACTGATTAACACTGAACCCAATTTGAGTCTCACTGATTAACACTGAATCCTGTGGGAGTCTCACTGATTAACACTGAACCCTATGGGAGTCTCACTGATTAACACTGAACCCTGTGGGAGTCTCACTGATTAACACTGAACACTGTGGGGGAGTCTCACTGATTAACACTTAACCCTATGGGAGTCTCACTGATTAACACTGAACCCTGTGGGAGTCTCACTGATTAACACTGAACCCTAGGGGAGTGTCACTGATTAACACTGAACCCTATGGGAGTCTCATTGATTAACAGTGAACTCTGTGGGAGTCTCACTGATTAACACTGAACCCTTTGGGAGTCTCACTGATTAACACTGAACCCTATGGGAGTCTCACTTATTAACACTGAACCCTATGGGAGTCTCAGTGATTGTCACTGAACCCTGTGGGAGCCTCACTGATTAACAATGAACCCTATGGGAGTCTCACTGATTAACACTGAACCCTATGGGAGTCTCAGTGATTGTCACTGAACCCTATGGGAGTCTCAGTGATTAACACTGAACCTTGTGGGAGTCTCACTGATTAACACTGAACCCTGTGGGAGTCTCACTGATTAACACTGAGCCCTGTGGGGGTGTCATTGATTAACACTGAACCCTGTGGGAGTCGCACTGATTAACACTGAAAACTGTGGGAGTCTCACTGATTAACACTGAACCCTGTGGGAGTCTCACTGATTAACACTGAACCCAATTTGAGTCTCACTGATTAACACTGAATCCTGTGGGAGTCTCACTGATTAACACTGAACCCTATGGGAGTCTCACTGATTAACACTGAACCCTGTGGGAGTCTCACTGATTAACACTGAACACTGTGGGAGTCTCACTGATTAACACTTAACCCTATGGGAGACTCACTGATTAACACTGAACCCTGTGGGAGTCTCACTGATTAACACTGAACCCTATGGGAGTCTCACTGATTAACACTGAACCCTATGGGAGTCTCACTGATTAACACTGAAACCTGTGGGAGTCTCACTGGATAACACTGAACCCTATTGGAGTCTCACTGATTAACACTGAACCCTATGGGTGTCTCACTGATTAACACTGAACCCTATGGGAGTCTCACTGATTAACACTGAACCCTACGGGAGTCTCACTGATTAACACTGAACCCTCTGGGAGTCTCACTGATTAACACTGAACCCTAGGGGAGTGTCACTGATTAACACTGAACCCTATGGGAGTCTCATTGATTAACAGTGAACTCTGTGGGAGTCTCACTGATTAACACTGAACCCTTTCGGAGTCTCACTGATTAACACTGAACCCTATGGGAGTCTCACTGATTAACACTGAACCCTGTGGGAGTCTCACTGATTAACACTGAACACTGTGGGAGTCTCACTGATTAACACTGAACCCTATGGGAGTCTCACTGATTAACACTGAACCCTATGGGAGTCTCACTGATTAACACTGAAACCTGTGGGAGTCTCACTGGATAACACTGAACCCTATGGGAGTCTCACTGATTAACACTGAACCCTATGGGATTCTCACTGATTAACACTGAACCCTATGGGAGTCTCACTGATTAACACTGAACCCTATGGGAGTCTCACTGATTAACACTGAACCCTACGGGAGTCTCACTGATTAACACTGAACCCTCTGGGAGTCTCACTGATTAACACTGAACCCTAGGGGAGTGTCACTGATTAACACTGAACCCTATGGGAGTCTCATTGATTAACAGTGAACTCTGTGGGAGTCTCACTGATTAACACTGAACCCTTTGGGAGTCTCACTGATTAACACTGAACCCTATGGGAGTCTCACTTATTAACACTGAACCCTATGGGAGTCTCAGTGATTGTCACTGAACCCTGTGGGAGCCTCACTGATTAACAATGAACCCTATGGGAGTCTCACTGATTAACACTGAACCCTATGGGAGTCTCAGTGATTGTCACTGAACCCTATGGGAGTCTCAGTGATTAACACTGAATCTTGTGGGAGTCTCACTGATTAACACTGAACCCTGTGGGAGTCTCACTGATTAACACTGAACCCTGTGGGAGTCTCACTGTTTAACACTGAACACTGTGGGAGTCTCACTGATTAACACTGAACCCTATGGGAGTCTCACTGATTAACACTGAACCATATGGGAGTCTCACTGATTAACACTGAACCCTATGGGAGTCTCACTGATTAACACTGAACCCTATGGGAGTATCACTGATTAATACTGAACCCTGTGGGAGTCTCATTGATTAACACTGAACCCTATGGGAGTCTCACTGATTAACACTGAACCCTATGGGAGTCTCACTGATTAACACTGAACACTATGGGAGTGTCATTGATTAACACTGAACCCTGTGGGAGTCTCACTGATTAACACTGAACCCTCTGGGAGTCTCACTGATTAACACTGAACCCTATGGGAGTTTCAATGATTAACACTGAAAACTGTGGGAGTCTCACTGATTAACACTGAAAACTGTGGGAGTCTCTCTGATTAACACTGAAACCTGTGGGAGTCTCACTGATTAACACTGAACCCTATGGGAGTCTCACTGATTAACACTGAACCCTTTGGGAGTCTCACTGATTAACACTGAACCCTATGGGAGTGTCACTGATTAACTCTGAACCCTACGGGAGTCTCACTGATTAACACTGAACCCTATGGGAGTCTCACTGATTAACACAACACTATGGGAGTGTCACTGATTAACACTGAACCCTATGGGAGTCTCACTGATTAACACTGAACCCTATGGGAGTCTCACTGATTAACACTAAAACCTGTGGGAGTCTCACTGATTAACACTGAACCCTGTGGGAGTCTCACTGATTAACATTGAACCCTATGGGAGTCTCACTGATTAACACTGAACGCTGTGGGAGTCTCACTGATTAACACCGAACCCTGTGGGAGTCTCACTGATTAACACTGAACCCTGTGGGAGTCTCACTGATTAACACTGAACCCAATGGGAGTCTCACTGATTAACACTGAACTATGTGGGAGTCTCACTGATTAACACTGAACCCTGTGGGAGCCTCACTGATTAACAATGAACCCTATGGGAGTCTCACTGATTAACACTGAACCCTATGGGAGTCTCAGTGATTGTCACTGAACCCTATGGGAGTCTCAGTGATTAACACTGAACCTTGTGGGAGTCTCACTGATTAACACTGAACCCTGTGGGAGTCTCACTGATTAACACTGAGCCCTGTGGGGGTGTCATTGATTAACACTGAACCCTGTGGGAGTCGCACTGATTAACACTGAAAACTGTGGGAGTCTCACTGATTAACACTGAACCCTGTGGGAGTCTCACTGATTAACACTGAACCCAATTTGAGTCTCACTGATTAACACTGAATCCTGTGGGAGTCTCACTGATTAACACTGAACCCTATGGGAGTCTCACTGATTAACACTGAACCCTGTGGGAGTCTCACTGATTAACACTGAACACTGTGGGAGTCTCACTGATTAACACTTAACCCTATGGGAGACTCACTGATTAACACTGAACCCTGTGGGAGTCTCACTGATTAACACTGAACCCTATGGGAGTCTCACTGATTAACACTGAACCCTATGGGAGTCTCACTGATTAACACTGAAACCTGTGGGAGTCTCACTGGATAACACTGAACCCTATGGGAGTCTCACTGATTAACACTGAACCCTATGGGTGTCTCACTGATTAACACTGAACCCTATGGGAGTCTCACTGATTAACACTGAACCCTACGGGAGTCTCACTGATTAACACTGAACCCTCTGGGAGTCTCACTGATTAACACTGAACCCTAGGGGAGTGTCACTGATTAACACTGAACCCTATGGGAGTCTCATTGATTAACAGTGAACTCTGTGGGAGTCTCACTGATTAACACTGAACCCTTTCGGAGTCTCACTGATTAACTCTGAACCCTATGGGAGTCTCACTGATTAACACTGAACCCTGTGGGAGTCTCACTGATTAACACTGAACACTGTGGGAGTCTCACTGATTAACACTGAACCCTATGGGAGTCTCACTGATTAACACTGAACCCTATGGGAGTCTCACTGATTAACACTGAAACCTGTGGGAGTCTCACTGGATAACACTGAACCCTATGGGAGTCTCACTGATTAACACTGAACCCTATGGGATTCTCACTGATTAACACTGAACCCTATGGGAGTCTCACTGATTAACACTGAACCCTATGGGAGTCTCACTGATTAACACTGAACCCTACGGGAGTCTCACTGATTAACACTGAACCCTCTGGGAGTCTCACTGATTAACACTGAACCCTAGGGGAGTGTCACTGATTAACACTGAACCCTATGGGAGTCTCATTGATTAACAGTGAACTCTGTGGGAGTCTCACTGATTAACACTGAACCCTTTGGGAGTCTCACTGATTAACACTGAACCCTATGGGAGTCTCACTTATTAACACTGAACCCTATGGGAGTCTCAGTGATTGTCACTGAACCCTGTGGGAGCCTCACTGATTAACAATGAACCCTATGGGAGTCTCACTGATTAACACTGAACCCTATGGGAGTCTCAGTGATTGTCACTGAACCCTATGGGAGTCTCAGTGATTAACACTGAATCTTGTGGGAGTCTCACTGATTAACACTGAACCCTGTGGGAGTCTCACTGATTAACACTGAACCCTGTGGGAGTCTCACTGTTTAACACTGAACACTGTGGGAGTCTCACTGATTAACACTGAACCCTATGGGAGTCTCACTGATTAACACTGAACCATATGGGAGTCTCACTGATTAACACTGAACCCTATGGGAGTCTCACTGATTAACACTGAACCCTATGGGAGTATCACTGATTAATACTGAACCCTGTGGGAGTCTCATTGATTAACACTGAACCCTATGGGAGTCTCACTGATTAACACTGAACCCTATGGGAGTCTCACTGATTAACACTGAACACTATGGGAGTGTCATTGATTAACACTGAACCCTGTGGGAGTCTCACTGATTAACACTGAACCCTCTGGGAGTCTCACTGATTAACACTGAACCCTATGGGAGTTTCAATGATTAACACTGAAAACTGTGGGAGTCTCACTGATTAACACTGAAAACTGTGGGAGTCTCTCTGATTAACACTGAAACCTGTGGGAGTCTCACTGATTAACACTGAACCCTATGGGAGTCTCACTGATTAACACTGAACCCTTTGGGAGTCTCACTGATTAACAGTGAACCCTATGGGAGTGTCACTGATTAACTCTGAACCCTACGGGAGTCTCACTGATTAACACTGAACCCTATGGGAGTCTCACTGATTAACACAACACTATGGGAGTGTCACTGATTAACACTGAACCCTATGGGAGTCTCACTGATTAACACTGAACCCTATGGGAGTCTCACTGATTAACACTAAAACCTGTGGGAGTCTCACTGATTAACACTGAACCCTGTGGGAGTCTCACTGATTAACATTAAACCCTATGGGAGTCTCACTGATTAACACTGAACGCTGTGGGAGTCTCACTGATTAACACCGAACCCTGTGGGAGTCTCACTGATTAACACTGAACCCTGTGGGAGTCTCACTGATTAACACTGAACCCAATGGGAGTCTCACTGATTAACACTGAACTATGTGGGAGTCTCACTGATTAACACTGAACCCTGTGGGAGTCTCACTGATTAACACTGAACCCTATGGGAGTCTCACTGATTAACACTGAGCCCTGTGGGAGTCTCACTGATTAACACTGAGCCCTGTGGGAGTCTCACTGATTAACACTGAACCCTGTGGGAGTCTCACTGATTAACACTGAAAACTGTGGGAGTCTCACTGATTAACACTGAACCCTGTGGGAGTTTCCCTGATTAACACTGAACCAAATTTGAGTCTCACTGATTAACACTGAATCCTGTGGGAGTCTCACTGATTAACACTGAACCCTATGGGAGTCTCACTGATTAACACTGAACCCTGTGGGAGTCTCACTGATTAACCCTGAACCCTATGGGAGTCTCACTGATTAACACTGAATCCTGTCGGAGTCTTACTGATTAACACACGGACCCTAGGGGAGTCTCACTGATTAACACTGAACCCTATGGGAGTCTCACTGATTAACAGTGAAGCCTGTGGGAGTCTCACTAATTAACACTGAACCCTATGGGAGCCTCAATGATTAACACTGAACCCTGTCGGAGTCTCACTGATTAACACTGAAAACTATGGGAGTCTCACTGATTAAAACCGACCCCTGTGGGAGTCTCACTGATTAACACTGAACCCAATTTGAGTCTCACTGATTAACACTGAACCCTGTGGGAGTCTCACTGATTAACACTGAACCCTATGGGAGTCTCACTGATTAACACTGAACCCTGTGGGAGTCTCACTGATTAACACTGAACACTGTGGGAGTCTCACTGATTAACACTGAACCCTATGGGAGTCTCACTGATTAACACTGAACCATATGGGAGTCTCACTGATTAACACTGAACCCTATGGGAGTCTCACTGATTAACACTGAACCCTATGGGAGTATCACTGATTAATACTGAACCCTGTGGGAGTCTCATTGATTAACACTGAACCCTATGGGAGTCTCACTGATTAACACTGAACCCTATGGGAGTCTCACTGATTAACACTGAACACTATGGGAGTGTCATTGATTAACACTGAACCCTGTGGGAGTCTCACTGATTAACACTGAACCCTCTGGGAGTCTCACTGATTAACACTGAACCCTATGGGAGTTTCACTGATTAACACTGAAAACTGTGGGAGTCTCACTGATTAACACTGAAAACTGTGGGAGTCTCTCTGATTAACACTGAAACCTGTGGGAGTCTCACTGATTAACACTGAACCCTATGGGAGTCTCACTGATTAACACTGAACCCTTTGGGAGTCTCACTGATTAACACTGAACCCTATGGGAGTCTCACTGATTAACACAACACTATGGGAGTGTCACTGATTAACACTGAACCCTATGGGATTCTCACTGATTAACACTGAACCCTGTGGGAGTCTCACTGATTAACACTGAACCCTGTGGGAGTCTCACTGATTAACACTGAACACTGTGGGAGTCTCACTGATTAACACTGAACCCTATGGGAGTCTCACTGATTAACACTGAACCATATGGGAGTCTCACTGATTAACACTGAACCCTATGGGAGTCTCACTGATTAACACTGAACCCTATGGGAGTATCACTGATTAATACTGAACCCTGTGGGAGTCTCATTGATTAACACTGAACCCTATGGGAGTCTCACTGATTAACACTGAACCCTATGGGAGTCTCACTGATTAACACTGAACACTATGGGAGTGTCATTGATTAACACTGAACCCTGTGGGAGTCTCACTGATTAACACTGAACCCTCTGGGAGTCTCACTGATTAACACTGAACCCTATGGGAGTTTCACTGATTAACACTGAACCCTGTGGGAGTCTCACTGATTAACACTGAACACTGAGGGAGTCTCACTGATTAACACTGAAAACTATGGGAGTCTCACTGATTAAAACCGACCCCTGTGGGAGTCTCACTGATTAACACTGAACCCAATTTGAATCTCACTGATTAACACTGAACCCTGTGGGAGTCTCACTGATTAACACTGAACCCTATGGGAGTCTCACTGATTAACACTGAACCCTGTGGGAGTCTCACTGATTAACACTGAACACTGTGGGAGTCTCACTGATTAACACTGAACCCTATGGGAGTCTCACTGATTAACACTGAACCATATGGGAGTCTCACTGATTAACACTGAACCCTATGGGAGTCTCACTGATTAATACTGAACCCTATGGGAGTATCACTGATTAATACTGAACCCTGTGGGAGTCTCATTGATTAACACTGAACCCTATGGGAGTCTCACTGATTAACACTGAACCCTATGGGAGTCTCACTGATTAACACTGAACACTATGGGAGTGTCATTGATTAACACTGAACCCTGTGGGAGTCTCACTGATTAACACTGAACCCTCTGGGAGTCTCACTGATTAACACTGAACCCTATGGGAGTTTCACTGATTAACACTGAACCCTGTGGGAGTCTCACTGATTAACACTGAACACTGAGGGAGTCTCACTGATTAACACTGAACCCTATGGGAGTCTCACTGATTAACACTGAACCCTATGGGAGTCTCACTGATTAACACTGAAACCTGTGGGAGTCTCACTGGATAACACTGAACCCTATGGGAGTCTCACTGATTAACACTGAACCCTATGGGATTCTCACTGATTAACACTGAACCCTATGGGAGTCTCACTGATTAACACTGAACCCTATGGGAGTCTCACTGATTAACACTGAACCCTACGGGAGTCTCACTGATTAACACTGAACCCTCTGGGAGTCTCACTGATTAACAGTGAACTCTGTGGGAGTCTCACTGATTAACACTGAACCCTTTGGGAGTCTCACTGATTAACACTGAACCCTATGGGAGTCTCACTTATTAACACTGAACCCTATGGGAGTCTCAGTGATTGTCACTGAACCCTGTGGGAGCCTCACTGATTAACAATGAACCCTATGGGAGTCTCACTGATTAACACTGAACCCTATGGGAGTCTCAGTGATTGTCACTGAACCATATGGGAGTCTCAGTGATTAACACTGAACCTTGTGGGAGTCTCACTGATTAAAACTGAACCCTGTGGGAGTCTCACTGATTAACACTGAACCCTGTGGGAGTCTCACTGATTAACCCTGAACCCTATGGGAGTCTCACTGATTAACACTGAACCCTGTCGGAGTCTTACTGATTAACACACGGACCCTAGGGGAGTCTCAGTGATTAACACTGAACCCTATGGGAGTCTCACTGATTAACACTGAACCCTATGGGAGTCTCACTGATTAACACTGAACCATATGGGAGTCTCACTGATTAACACTGAACCCTATGGGAGTCTCACTGATTAACACTGAACCCTATGGGAGTATCACTGATTAATACTGAACCCTGTGGGAGTCTCATTGATTAACACTGAACCCTATGGGAGTCTCACTGATTAACACTGAACCCTATGGGAGTCTCACTGATTAACACTGAACACTATGGGAGTGTCATTGATTAACACTGAACCCTGTGGGAGTCTCACTGATTAACACTGAACCCTCTGGGAGTCTCACTGATTAACACTGAACCCTATGGGAGTTTCACTGATTAACACTGAAAACCGTGGGAGTCTCACTGATTAACACTGAAAACTGTGGGAGTCTCTCTGATTAACACTGAAACCTGTGGGAGTCTCACTGATTAACACTGAACCCTATGGGAGTCTCACTGATTAACACTGAACCCTTTGGGAGTCTCACTGATTAACACTGAACCCTATGGGAGTCTCACTGATTAACACAACACTATGGGAGTGTCACTGATTAACACTGAACCCTATGGGATTCTCACTGATTAACACTGAACCCTGTGGGAGTCTCACTGATTAACACTGAACCCTGTGGGAGTCTCACTGATTAACACTGTACCCTATGGGAGTCTCACTGATTAACACTGAACCCTATGGGAGTCTCACTGATTAACACTAAAACCTGTGGGAGTCTCACTGATTAACAATGAACCCTGTGGGAGTCTCACTGATTAACACTGAACCCTGTGGGAGTCTCACTGATTAACCCTGAACCCTATGGGAGTCTCACTGATTAACACTGAACCCTGTCGGAGTCTTACTGATTAACACACGGACCCTAGGGGAGTCTCAGTGATTAACACTGAACCCTATGGGAGTCTCACTGATTAACAGTGAAGCCTGTGGGAGTCTCACTAATTAACACTGAACCCTATGGGAGCCTCAATGATTAACACTGAACCCTGTCGGAGTCTCACTGATTAACACTGAAAACTATGGGAGTCTCACTGATTAAAACCGACCCCTGTGGGAGTCTCACTGATTAACACTGAACCCAATTTGAGTCTCACTGATTAACACTGAACCCTGTGGGAGTCTCACTGATTAACACTGAACCCTATGGGAGTCTCACTGAATAACACTGAACCCTGTGGGAGTCTCACTGATTAACACTGAACACTGTGGGAGTCTCACTGATTAACACTGAACCCTATGGGAGTCTCACTGATTAACACTGAACCATATGGGAGTCTCACTGATTAACACTGAACCCTATGGGAGTCTCACTGATTAACACTGAACCCTATGGGAGTATCACTGATTAATACTGAACCCTGTGGGAGTCTCATTGATTAACACTGAACCCTATGGGAGTCTCACTGATTAACACTGAACCCTATGGGAGTCTCACTGATTAACACTGAACACTATGGGAGTGTCATTGATTAACACTGAACCCTGTGGGAGTCTCACTGATTAACACTGAACCCTCTGGGAGTCTCACTGATTAACACTGAACCCTATGGGAGTTTCACTGATTAACACTGAAAACTGTGGGAGTCTCACTGATTAACACTGAAAACTGTGGGAGTCTCTCTGATTAACACTGAAACCTGTGGGAGTCTCACTGATTAACACTGAACCCTATGGGAGTCTCACTGATTAACACTGAACCCTTTGGGAGTCTCACTGATTAACACTGAACCCTATGGGAGTCTCACTGATTAACACAACACTATGGGAGTGTCACTGATTAACACTAAACCCTATGGGATTCTCACTGATTAACACTGAACCCTGTGGGAGTCTCACTGATTAACACTGAACCCTGTGGGAGTCTCACTGATTAACACTGTACCCTATGGGAGTCTCACTGATTAACACTGAACCCTATGGGAGTCTCACTGATTAACACTAAAACCTGTGGGAGTCTCACTGATTAACAATGAACCCTGTGGGAGTCTCACTGATTAACATTGAACCCTATGGGAGTCTCACTGATTAACACTGAACGCTGTGGGAGTCTCACTGATTAACACCGAACCCTGTGGGAGTCTCACTGATTAACACTGAACCCTGTGGGAGTCTCACTGATTAACACTGAACCCAATGGGAGTCTCACTGATTAACACTGAACTATGTGGGAGTCTCACTGATTAACACTGAACCCTGTGGGAGTCTCACTGATTAACACTGAACCCTATGGGAGTCTCACTGATTAACACTGAACCCTGTGGGAGTCTCACTGATTAACACTGAGCCCTGTGGGAGTCTCACTGATTAACACTGAACCCTGTGGGAGTCTCACTGATTAACACTGAAAACTGTGGGAGTCTCACTGATTAACACTGAACCCTGTGGGAGTTTCCCTGATTAACACTGAACCAAATTTGAGTCTCACTGATTAACACTGAATCCTGTGGGAGTCTCACTGATTAACACTGAACCCTATGGGAGTCTCACTGATTAACACTGAACCCTGTGGGAGTCTCATTGATTAATACTGAACACTGTGGGAGTCTCACTGATTAACACTTAACCCTATGGGAGTCTCACTGATTAACACTGAACCCTGTGGGAGTCTCACTGATTAACACTGAACACTGTGGGAGTCTCACTGATTAACACTGAACCCTATGGGAGTCTCACTGATTAACACTGAACCCTATGGGAGTCTCACTGATTAACACTGAACCCTATGGGAGTCTCACTGATTAACAGTGAAGCCTGTGGGAGTCTCACTAATTAATACTGAACCCTATCGTAGCCTCAATGATTAACCCTGAACCCTGTGGGAGTCTCACTGATTAACACTGACAACTGTGGGAGTCTCACTGATTAAAACCGAACCCTGTGGGAGTCTCACTGATTAACACTGAACCCAATTTGAGTCTCACTGATTAACACTGAACCCTGTGGGAGTCTCACTGATTAACACTGAACCCTATGGGAGTCTCACTGATTAACACTGAAACCTGTGGGAGTCTCACTGGATAACACTGAACACTATGGGAGTCTCACTGATTAAAACTGAACCCTATGGGATTCTCACTGATTAACACTGAACCCTATGGGAGTCTCACTGATTAACACTGAACCCTTTGGGAGTCTCACTGATTAACACTGAACCCTATGGGAGTCTCACTGATTAACACTGAACCCTATGGGAGTCTCACTGATTAACACTGAACCCTACGGGAGTCTCACTGATTAACACTGAACCCTCTGGGAGTCTCACTGATTAACACTGAACCCTAGGGGAGTGTCACTGATTAACACTGAACCCTATGGGAGTCCCATTGATTAACAGTGAGCCCTGTGGGAGTCTCACTGATTAACACTGAACCCTTTGGGAGTCTAACTGATTAACACTGAACCCTATGGGAGTATCACTGATTAACACTGAACCCTATGGGAGTTTCAGTGATTGTCACTGAACCCTGTGGGAGCCTCACTGATTAACACTGAACCCTATGGGAGTCTCACTGATTAACACTGAACCCTGTGGGAGTCTCTCTGATTAACACTGAACCCTGTGTGAGTTTCACTAATTAACACTGAACCCTGTGGGAGTCTCACTGATTAACCCTGAACACTGTGGGAGTCTCACTGATTAACACTGAACCCTATGGGAGTCTCACTGATTAACACACGGACCCTAGGGGAGTCTCAGTGATTAACACTGAACCCTATGGGAGTCTCACTGATTAACACTGAAGCCTGTGGGAGTCTCACTAATTAACACTGAACCCTGTGGGAGCCTCAATGATTAACACTGAACCCTGTGGGGGTCTCACTGATTAACACTGAAAACTGTGGGAGTCTCATTGATTAACACTGAACCCTGTGGGAGTCTCACTGATTAACAATGAACTATGTGGGAGTCTCACTGATTAACACTGAACCCTGTGGGAGTCTCACTGATTAACACTGAACCCTATGGGAGTCTCACTGATTAACACTGAGCCCTGTGGGAGTCTCACTGATTAACACTGAGCCCTGTGGGAGTGTCATTGATTAACACTGAACCCTGTGGGAGTCGCACTGATTAACACTGAAAACTGTGGGAGTCTCACTGATTAACACTGAACCCTGTGGGAGTCTCACTGATTAACACTGAACCCAATTTGAGTCTCACTGATTAACACTGAATCCTGTGGGAGTCTCACTGATTAACACTGAACCCTATGGGAGTCTCACTGATTAACACTGAACCCTGTGGGAGTCTCACTGATTAACACTGAACACTGTGGGGGAGTCTCACTGATTAACACTTAACCCTATGGGAGTCTCACTGATTAACACTGAACCCTGTGGGAGTCTCACTGATTAACACTGAACCCTAGGGGAGTGTCACTGATTAACACTGAACCCTATGGGAGTCTCATTGATTAACAGTGAACTCTGTGGGAGTCTCACTGATTAACACCTAACCCTTTGGGAGTCTCACTGATTAACACTGAACCCTATGGGAGTCTCACTTATTAACACTGAACCCTATGGGAGTCTCAGTGATTGTCACTGAACCCTGTGGGAGCCTCACTGATTAACAATGAACCCTATGGGAGTCTCACTGTTTAACACTGAACCCTATGGGAGTCTCACTGATTAACACACGGACCCTAGGGGAGTCTCAGTGATTAACACTGAACCATATGGGAGTCTCACTGATTAACACTGAAGCCTGTGGGAGTCTCACTAATTAACACTGAACCCTGTGGGAGCCTCAATGATTAACACTGAACCCTGTGGGGGTCTCACTGATTAACACTGAAAACTGTGGGAGTCTCATTGATTAACACTGAACCCTGTGGGAGTCTCACTGATTAACAATGAACTATGTGGGAGTCTCACTGATTAACACTGAACCCTGTGGGAGTCTCACTGATTAACACTGAACCCTATGGGAGTCTCACTGATTAACACTGAGCCCTGTGGGAGTCTCACTGATTAACACTGAGCCCTGTGGGAGTGTCATTGATTAACACTGAACCCTGTGGGAGTCGCACTGATTAACACTGAAAACTGTGGGAGTCTCACTGATTAACACTGAACCCTGTGGGAGTCTCACTGATTAACACTGAACCCAATTTGAGTCTCACTGATTAACACTGAATCCTGTGGGAGTCTCACTGATTAACACTGAACCCTATGGGAGTCTCACTGATTAACACTGAACCCTGTGGGAGTCTCACTGATTAACACTGAACACTGTGGGGGAGTCTCACTGATTAACACTTAACCCTATGGGAGTCTCACTGATTAACACTGAACCCTGTGGGAGTCTCACTGATTAACACTGAACCCTAGGGGAGTGTCACTGATTAACACTGAACCCTATGGGAGTCTCATTGATTAACAGTGAACTCTGTGGGAGTCTCACTGATTAACACTGAACCCTTTGGGAGTCTCACTGATTAACACTGAACCCTATGGGAGTCTCACTGATTAACACTGAGCCCTGTGGGAGTCTCACTGATTAACACTGAGCCCTGTGGGAGTGTCATTGATTAACACTGAACCCTGTGGGAGTCGCACTGATTAACACTGAAAACTGTGGGAGTCTCACTGATTAACACTGAACCCTGTGGGAGTCTCACTGATTAACACTGAACCCAATTTGAGTCTCACTGATTAACACTGAATCCTGTGGGAGTCTCACTGATTAACACTGAACCCTATGGGAGTCTCACTGATTAACACTGAACCCTGTGGGAGTCTCACTGATTAACACTGAACACTGTGGGGGAGTCTCACTGATTAACACTTAACCCTATGGGAGTCTCACTGATTAACACTGAACCCTGTGGGAGTCTCACTGATTAACACTGAACCCTAGGGGAGTGTCACTGATTAACACTGAACCCTATGGGAGTCTCATTGATTAACAGTGAACTCTGTGGGAGTCTCACTGATTAACACTGAACCCTTTGGGAGTCTCACTGATTAACACTGAACCCTATGGGAGTCTCACTTATTAACACTGAACCCTATGGGAGTCTCAGTGATTGTCACTGAACCCTGTGGGAGCCTCACTGATTAACAATGAACCCTATGGGAGTCACATTGATTAACACTGAACCCTATGGGAGTCTCAGTGATTGTCACTGAACCCTATGGGAGTCTCAGTGATTAACACTGAACCTTGTGGGAGTCGCACTGATTAACACTGAAAACTGTGGGAGTCTCACTGATTAACACTGAACCCTGTGGGAGTCTCACTGATTAACACTGAACCCAATTTGAGTCTCACTGATTAACACTGAATCCTGTGGGAGTCTCACTGATTAACACTGAACCCTATGGGAGTCTCACTGATTAACACTGAACCCTGTGGGAGTCTCACTGATTAACACTGAACACTGTGGGAGTCTCACTGATTAACACTTAACCCTATGGGAGTCTCACTGATTAACACTGAACCCTGTGGGAGTCTCACTGATTAACACTGAACCCTATGGGAGTCTCACTGATTAACACTGAACCCTATGGGAGTCTCACTGATTAACACTAAAACCTGTGGGAGTCTCACTGGATAACACTGAACCCTATGGGAGTCTCACTGATTAACACTGAACCCTATGGGTGTCTCACTGATTAACACTGAACCCTGTGGGGGTCTCACTGATTAACACTGAACCCTGTGGGAGCCTCAATGATTAACACTGAACCCTGTGGGGGTCTCACTGATTAACACTGAAAACTGTGGGAGTCTCACTGATTAACACTGAACCCAATTTGAGTCTCACTGATTAACACTGAATCCTGTGGGAGTCTCACTGATTAACACTGAGCCCTGTGGGAGTGTCATTGATTAACACTGAACCCTGTGGGAGTCGCACTGATTAACACTGAAAACTGTGGGAGTCTCACTGATTAACACTGAACCCTGTGGGAGTCTCACTGATTAACACTGAACCCAATTTGAGTCTCACTGATTAACACTGAATCCTGTGGGAGTCTCACTGATTAACACTGAACCCTATGGGAGTCTCACTGATTAACACTGAACCCTGTGGGAGTCTCACTGATTAACACTGAACACTGTGGGAGTCTCACTGATTAACACTTAACCCTATGGGAGTCTCACTGATTAACACTGAACCCTGTGGGAGTCTCACTGATTAACACTGAACCCTATGGGAGTCTCACTGATTAACACTGAACCCTATGGGAGTCTCACTGATTAACACTGAAACCTGTGGGAGTCTCACTGGATAACACTGAACCCTATGGGAGTCTCACTGATTAACACTGAACCCTATGGGTGTCTCACTGATTAACACTGAACCCTGTGGGGGTCTCACTGATTAACACTGAACCCTGTGGGAGCCTCAATGATTAACACTGAACCCTGTGGGGGTCTCACTGATTAACACTGAAAACTGTGGGAGTCTCACTGATTAAAACTGAACCCAATTTGAGTCTCACTGATTAACACTGAATCCTGTGGGAGTCTCACTGATTAACACTGAACCCTATGGGAGTCTCACTGATTAACACTGAACCCTGTGGGAGTCTCACTGATTAACACTGAACTATGTGGGAGTCTCACTGATTAACACTGAACCCTGTGGGAGTCTCACTGATTAACGCTGAACCCTATGGGAGTCTCACTGATTAACACTGAGCCCTGTGGGAGTCTCACTGATTAACACTGAGCCCTGTGGGAGTGTCATTGATTAACACTGAACCCTGTGGGAGTCGCACTGATTAACACTGAAAACTGTGGGAGTCTCACTGATTAACACTGAACCCTGTGGGAGTCTCACTGATTAACACTGAACCCAATTTGAGTCTCACTGATTAACACTGAATCCTGTGGGAGTCTCACTGATTAACACTGAACCCTATGGGAGTCTCACTGATTAACACTGAACCCTGTGGGAGTCTCACTGATTAACACTGAGCCCTGTGGGAGTGTCATTGATTAACACTGAATCCTGTGGGAGTCGCACTGATTAACACTGAAAACTGTGGGAGTCTCACTGATTAACACTGAACCCTGTGGGAGTCTCACTGATTAACACTGAACCCAATTTGAGTCTCACTGATTAACACTGAATCCTGTGGGAGTCTCACTGATTAACACTGAACCCTATGGGAGTCTCACTGATTAACACTGAACCCTGTGGGAGTCTCACTGATTAACACTGAACACTGTGGGAGTCTCACTGATTAACACTTAACCCTATGGGAGTCTCACTGATTAACACTGAACCCTGTGGGAGTCTCACTGATTAACACTGAACCCTATGGGAGTCTCACTGATTAACACTGAACCCTATGGGAGTCTCACTGATTAACACTGAAACCTGTGGGAGTCTCACTGGATAACACTGAACCCTATGGGAGTCTCACTGATTAACACTGAACCCTATGGGTGTCTCACTGATTAACACTGAACCCTGTGGGGGTCTCACTGATTAACACTGAACCCTGTGGGAGCCTCAATGATTAACACTGAACCCTGTGGGGGTCTCACTGATTAACACTGAAAACTGTGGGAGTCTCATTGATTAACACTGAACCCTGTGGGAGTCTCACTGATTAACACTGAACTATGTGGGAGTCTCACTGATTAACACTGAACCCTGTGGGAGTCTCACTGATTAACACTGAACCCTATGGGAGTCTCACTGATTAACACTGAACCCTGTGGGAGTCTCACTGATTAACACTGAGCCCTGTGGGAGTGTCATTGATTAACACTGAACCCTGTGGGAGTCGCACTGATTAACACTGAAAACTGTGGGAGTCTCACTGATTAACACTGAACCCTGTGGGAGTCTCACTGATTAACACTGAACCCAATTTGAGTCTCACTGATTAACACTGAATCCTGTGGGAGTCTCACTGATTAACACTGAACCCTATGGGAGTCTCACTGATTAACACTGAACCCTATGGGTGTCTCACTGATTAACACTGAACCCTGTGGGGGTCTCACTGATTAACACTGAACCCTGTGGGAGCCTCAATGATTAACACTGAACCCTGTGGGGGTCTCACTGATTAACACTGAAAACTGTGGGAGTCTCACTGATTAACACTGAACCCAATTTGAGTCTCACTGATTAACACTGAATCCTGTGGGAGTCTCACTGATTAACACTGAACCCTATGGGAGTCTCACTGATTAACACTGAACCCTGTGGGAGTCTCACTGATTAACACTGAACTATGTGGGAGTCTCACTGATTAACACTGAACCCTGTGGGAGTCTCACTGATTAACGCTGAACCCTATGGGAGTCTCACTGATTAACACTGAGCCCTGTGGGAGTCTCACTGATTAACACTGAGCCCTGTGGGAGTGTCATTGATTAACACTGAACCCTGTGGGAGTCGCACTGATTAACACTGAAAACTGTGGGAGTCTCACTGATTAACACTGAACCCTGTGGGAGTCTCACTGATTAACACTGAACCCAATTTGAGTCTCACTGATTAACACTGAATCCTGTGGGAGTCTCACTGATTAACACTGAACCCTATGGGAGTCTCACTGATTAACACTGAACCCTGTGGGAGTCTCACTGATTAACACTGAGCCCTGTGGGAGTGTCATTGATTAACACTGAACCCTGTGGGAGTCGCACTGATTAACACTGAAAACTGTGGGAGTCTCACTGATTAACACTGAACCCTGTGGGAGTCTCACTGATTAACACTGAACCCTGTGGGAGTCTCACTGATTAACACTGAACCCAATTTGAGTCTCACTGATTAACACTGAATCCTGTGGGAGTCTCACTGATTAACACTGAACCCTATGGGAGTCTCACTGATTAACACTGAACCCTGTGGGAGTCTCACTGATTAACACTGAATACTGTGGGAGTCTCACTGATTAACACTTAACCCTATGGGAGTCTCACTGATTAACACTGAACCCTGTGGGAGTCTCACTGATTAACACTGAACCCTTTGGGAGTCTCACTGATTAACACTGAACCCTATGGGAGTCTCACTGATTAACACTGAACCCTATGGGTGTCTCACTGATTAACACTGAACCCTGTGGGGGTCTCACTGATTAACACTGAACCCTGTGGGAGCCTCAATGATTAACACTGAACCCTGTGGGGGTCTCACTGATTAACACTGAAAACTGTGGGAGTCTCATTGATTAACACTGAACCCTGTGGGAGTCTCACTGATTAACACTGAACTATGTGGGAGTCTCACTGATTAACACTGAACCCTGTGGGAGTCTCACTGATTAACACTGAACCCTATGGGAGTCTCACTGATTAACACTGAGCCCTGTGGGAGTCTCACTGATTAACACTGAGCCCTGTGGGAGTGTCATTGATTAACACTGAACCCTGTGGGAGTCGCACTGATTAACACTGAAAACTGTGGGAGTCTCACTGATTAACACTGAACCCTGTGGGAGTCTCACTGATTAACACTGAACCCAATTTGAGTCTCACTGATTAACACTGAATCCTGTGGGAGTCTCACTGATTAACACTGAACCCTATGGGAGTCTCACTGATTAACACTGAACCCTGTGGGAGTCTCACTGATTAACACTGAACACTGTGGGGGAGTCTCACTGATTAACACTTAACCCTATGGGAGTCTCACTGATTAACACTGAACCCTGTGGGAGTCTCACTGATTAACACTGAACCCTAGGGGAGTGTCACTGATTAACACTGAACCCTATGGGAGTCTCATTGATTAACAGTGAACTCTGTGGGAGTCTCACTGATTAACACTGAACCCTTTGGGAGTCTCACTGATTAACACTGAACCCTATGGGAGTCTCACTTATTAACACTGAACCCTATGGGAGTCTCAGTGATTGTCACTGAACCCTGTGGGAGCCTCACTGATTAACAATGAACCCTATGGGAGTCTCACTGATTAACACTGAACCCTATGGGAGTCTCAGTGATTGTCACTGAACCCTATGGGAGTCTCAGTGATTAACACTGAACCTTGTGGGAGTCTCACTGATTAACACTGAACCCTGTGGGAGTCTCACTGATTAACACTGAGCCCTGTGGGGGTGTCATTGATTAACACTGAACCCTGTGGGAGTCGCACTGATTAACACTGAAAACTGTGGGAGTCTCACTGATTAACACTGAACCCTGTGGGAGTCTCACTGATTAACACTGAACCCAATTTGAGTCTCACTGATTAACACTGAATCCTGTGGGAGTCTCACTGATTAACACTGAACCCTATGGGAGTCTCACTGATTAACACTGAACCCTGTGGGAGTCTCACTGATTAACACTGAACACTGTGGGAGTCTCACTGATTAACACTTAACCCTATGGGAGACTCACTGATTAACACTGAACCCTGTGGGAGTCTCACTGATTAACACTGAACCCTATGGGAGTCTCACTGATTAACACTGAACCCTATGGGAGTCTCACTGATTAACACTGAAACCTGTGGGAGTCTCACTGGATAACACTGAACCCTATGGGAGTCTCACTGATTAACACTGAACCCTATGGGTGTCTCACTGATTAACACTGAACCCTATGGGAGTCTCACTGATTAACACTGAACCCTACGGGAGTCTCACTGATTAACACTGAACCCTCTGGGAGTCTCACTGATTAACACTGAACCCTAGGGGAGTGTCACTGATTAACACTGAACCCTATGGGAGTCTCATTGATTAACAGTGAACTCTGTGGGAGTCTCACTGATTAACACTGAACCCTTTCGGAGTCTCACTGATTAACACTGAACCCTATGGGAGTCTCACTGATTAACACTGAACCCTGTGGGAGTCTCACTGATTAACACTGAACACTGTGGGAGTCTCACTGATTAACACTGAACCCTATGGGAGTCTCACTGATTAACACTGAACCCTATGGGAGTCTCACTGATTAACACTGAAACCTGTGGGAGTCTCACTGGATAACACTGAACCCTATGGGAGTCTCACTGATTAACACTGAACCCTATGGGATTCTCACTGATTAACACTGAACCCTATGGGAGTCTCACTGATTAACACTGAACCCTATGGGAGTCTCACTGATTAACACTGAACCCTACGGGAGTCTCACTGATTAACACTGAACCCTCTGGGAGTCTCACTGATTAACACTGAACCCTAGGGGAGTGTCACTGATTAACACTGAACCCTATGGGAGTCTCATTGATTAACAGTGAACTCTGTGGGAGTCTCACTGATTAACACTGAACCCTTTGGGAGTCTCACTGATTAACACTGAACCCTATGGGAGTCTCACTTATTAACACTGAACCCTATGGGAGTCTCAGTGATTGTCACTGAACCCTGTGGGAGCCTCACTGATTAACAATGAACCCTATGGGAGTCTCACTGATTAACACTGAACCCTATGGGAGTCTCAGTGATTGTCACTGAACCCTATGGGAGTCTCAGTGATTAACACTGAATCTTGTGGGAGTCTCACTGATTAACACTGAACCCTGTGGGAGTCTCACTGATTAACACTGAACCCTGTGGGAGTCTCACTGTTTAACACTGAACACTGTGGGAGTCTCACTGATTAACACTGAACCCTATGGGAGTCTCACTGATTAACACTGAACCATATGGGAGTCTCACTGATTAACACTGAACCCTATGGGAGTCTCACTGATTAACACTGAACCCTATGGGAGTATCACTGATTAATACTGAACCCTGTGGGAGTCTCATTGATTAACACTGAACCCTATGGGAGTCTCACTGATTAACACTGAACCCTATGGGAGTCTCACTGATTAACACTGAACACTATGGGAGTGTCATTGATTAACACTGAACCCTGTGGGAGTCTCACTGATTAACACTGAACCCTCTGGGAGTCTCACTGATTAACACTGAACCCTATGGGAGTTTCAATGATTAACACTGAAAACTGTGGGAGTCTCACTGATAACACTGAAAACTGTGGGAGTCTCTCTGATTAACACTGAAACCTGTGGGAGTCTCACTGATTAACACTGAACCCTATGGGAGTCTCACTGATTAACACTGAACCCTTTGGGAGTCTCACTGATTAACACTGAACCCTATGGGTGTGTCACTGATTAACTCTGAACCCTACGGGAGTCTCACTGATTAACACTGAACCCTATGGGAGTCTCACTGATTAACACAACACTATGGGAGTGTCACTGATTAACACTGAACCCTATGGGAGTATCACTGATTAACACTGAACCCTATGGGAGTCTCACTGATTAACACTAAAACCTGTGGGAGTCTCACTGATTAACACTGAACCCTGTGGGAGTCTCACTGATTAACATTGAACCCTATGGGAGTCTCACTGATTAACACTGAACGCTGTGGGAGTCTCACTGATTAACACCGAACCCTGTGGGAGTCTCACTGATTAACACTGAACCCTGTGGGAGTCTCACTGATTAACACTGAACCCAATGGGAGTCTCACTGATTAACACTGAACTATGTGGGAGTCTCACTGATTAACACTGAACCCTGTGGGAGTCTCACTGATTAACACTGAACCCTATGGGAGTCTCACTGATTAACACTGAGCCCTGTGGGAGTCTCACTGATTAACACTGAGCCCTGTGGGAGTCTCACTGATTAACACTGAACCCTGTGGGAGTCTCACTGATTAACACTGAAAACTGTGGGAGTCTCACTGATTAACACTGAACCCTGTGGGAGTTTCCCTGATTAACACTGAACCAAATTTGAGTCTCACTGATTAACACTGAATCCTGTGGGAGTCTCACTGATTAACACTGAACCCTATGGGAGTCTCACTGATTAACACTGAACCCTGTGGGAGTCTCATTGATTAATACTGAACACTGTGGGAGTCTCACTGATTAACACTTAACCCTATGGGAGTCTCACTGATTAATACTGAACCCTGTGGGAGTCTCACTGATTAACACTGAACACTGTGGGAGTCTCACTGATTAACACTGAACCCTATGGGAGTCTCACTGATTAACACTGAACCCTATGGGAGTCTCACTGATTAACACTGAACCCTTTGGGAGTCTCACTGATTAACAGTGAAGCCTGTGGGAGTCTCACTAATTAATACTGAACCCTATCGTAGCCTCAATGATTAACCCTGAACCCTGTGGGAGTCTCACTGATTAACACTGAAAACTGTGGGAGTCTCACTGATTAAAACCGAACCCTGTGGGAGTCTCACTGATTAACACTGAACCCAATTTGAGTCTCACTGATTAACACTGAACCTTTTGGGAGTCTCACTGATTAACACTGAACCCTATGGGAGTGTCACTGATTAACTCTGAACCCTACGGGAGTCTCACTGATTAACACTGAACCCTATGGGAGTCTCACTGATTAACACAACACTATGGGAGTGTCCCTGATTAACACTGAACCCTATGGGATTCTCACTGATTAACACTGAACCCTGTGGGAGTCTCACTGATTAACACTGAACCCTGTGGGAGTCTCACTGATTAACACTGAACCATATGGGAGTCTCACTGATTAACACTGAACCCTATGGGATTCTCACTGATTAACACTGAACCCTATGGGAGTCTCACTGATTAACACTGAACCCTATGGGAGTCTCACTGATTAACACTGAACCCTACGGGAGTCTCACTGATTAACACTGAACCCTCTGGGAGTCTCACTGATTAACACTGAACCCTAGGGGAGTGTCACTGATTAACACTGAACCCTATGGGAGTCTCATTGATTAACAGTGAACTCTGTGGGAGTCTCACTGATTAACACTGAACCCTTTGGGAGTCTCACTGATTAACACTGAACCCTATGGGAGTCTCACTTATTAACACTGAACCCTATGGGAGTCTCAGTGATTGTCACTGAACCCTGTGGGAGCCTCACTGATTAACAATGAACCCTATGGGAGTCTCACTGATTAACACTGAACCCTATGGGAGTCTCAGTGATTGTCACTGAACCCTATGGGAGTCTCAGTGATTAACACTGAATCTTGTGGGAGTCTCACTGATTAACACTGAACCCTGTGGGAGTCTCACTGATTAACACTGAACCCTGTGGGAGTCTCACTGTTTAACACTGAACACTGTGGGAGTCTCACTGATTAACACTGAACCCTATGGGAGTCTCACTGATTAACACTGAACCATATGGGAGTCTCACTGATTAACACTGAACCCTATGGGAGTCTCACTGATTAACACTGAACCCTATGGGAGTATCACTGATTAATACTGAACCCTGTGGGAGTCTCATTGATTAACACTGAACCCTATGGGAGTCTCACTGATTAACACTGAACCCTATGGGAGTCTCACTGATTAACACTGAACACTATGGGAGTGTCATTGATTAACACTGAACCCTGTGGGAGTCTCACTGATTAACACTGAACCCTCTGGGAGTCTCACTGATTAACACTGAACCCTATGGGAGTTTCAATGATTAACACTGAAAACTGTGGGAGTCTCACTGATTAACACTGAAAACTGTGGGAGTCTCTCTGATTAACACTGAAACCTGTGGGAGTCTCACTGATTAACACTGAACCCTATGGGAGTCTCACTGATTAACACTGAACCCTTTGGGAGTCTCACTGATTAACACTGAACCCTATGGGAGTGTCACTGATTAACTCTGAACCCTACGGGAGTCTCACTGATTAACACTGAACCCTATGGGAGTCTCACTGATTAACACAACACTATGGGAGTGTCACTGATTAACACTGAACCCTATGGGAGTCTCACTGATTAACACTGAACCCTATGGGAGTCTCACTGATTAACACTAAAACCTGTGGGAGTCTCACTGATTAACACTGAACCCTGTGGGAGTCTCACTGATTAACATTGAACCCTATGGGAGTCTCACTGATTAACACTGAACGCTGTGGGAGTCTCACTGATTAACACCGAACCCTGTGGGAGTCTCACTGATTAACACTGAACCCTGTGGGAGTCTCACTGATTAACACTGAACCCAATGGGAGTCTCACTGATTAACACTGAACTATGTGGGAGTCTCACTGATTAACACTGAACCCTGTGGGAGTCTCACTGATTAACACTGAACCCTATGGGAGTCTCACTGATTAACACTGAGCCCTGTGGGAGTCTCACTGATTAACACTGAGCCCTGTGGGAGTCTCACTGATTAACACTGAACCCTGTGGGAGTCTCACTGATTAACACTGAAAACTGTGGGAGTCTCACTGATTAACACTGAACCCTGTGGGAGTTTCCCTGATTAACACTGAACCAAATTTGAGTCTCACTGATTAACACTGAATCCTGTGGGAGTCTCACTGATTAACACTGAACCCTATGGGAGTCTCACTGATTAACACTGAACCCTGTGGGAGTCTCATTGATTAATACTGAACACTGTGGGAGTCTCACTGATTAACACTTAACCCTATGGGAGTCTCACTGATTAACACTGAACCCTGTGGGAGTCTCACTGATTAACACTGAACACTGTGGGAGTCTCACTGATTAACACTGAACCCTATGGGAGTCTCACTGATTAACACTGAACCCTATGGGAGTCTCACTGATTAACACTGAACCCTATGGGAGTCTCACTGATTAACAGTGAAGCCTGTGGGAGTCTCACTAATTAATACTGAACCCTATCGTAGCCTCAATGATTAACCCTGAACCCTGTGGGAGTCTCACTGATTAACACTGAAAACTGTGGGAGTCTCACTGATTAAAACCGAACCCTGTGGGAGTCTCACTGATTAACACTGAACCCAATTTGAGTCTCACTGATTAACACTGAACCTTTTGGGAGTCTCACTGATTAACACTGAACCCTATGGGAGTGTCACTGATTAACTCTGAACCCTACGGGAGTCTCACTGATTAACACTGAACCCTATGGGAGTCTCACTGATTAACACAACACTATGGGAGTGTCCCTGATTAACACTGAACCCTATGGGATTCTCACTGATTAACACTGAACCCTGTGGGAGTCTCACTGATTAACACTGAACCCTGTGGGAGTCTCACTGATTAACACTGAACCATATGGGAGTCTCACTGATTAACACTGAACCCTATGGGAGTCTCACTGATTAACACTAAAACCTGTGGGAGTCTCACTGATTAACACTGAACCCTGTGGGAGTCTCACTGATTAACATTGAACCCTATGGGAGTCTCACTGATTAACACTGAACGCTGTGGGAGTCTCACTGATTAACTCCGAACCCTGTGGGAGTCTCACTGATTAACACTGAACCCTGTGGGAGTCTCACTGATTGACACTGAACCCAATGGGAGTCTCACTGATTTACACTGAACTATGTGGGAGTCTCACTGATTAACACTGAACCCTGTGGGAGTCTCACTGATTAACACTGAACCCTATGGGAGTCTCACTGATTAACACTGAGCCCTGTGGGAGTCTCACTGATTAACACTGAGCCCTGTGGGAGTCTCACTGATTAACACTGAACCCTGTGGGAGTCTCACTGATTAACACTGACAACTGTGGGAGTCTCACTGATTAACACTGAACCCTGTGGGAGTTTCCCTGATTAACACTGAACCAAATTTGAGTCTCACTGATTAACACTGAATCCTGTGGGAGTCTCACTGATTAACACTGAAGCCTATGGGAGTCTCACTGATTAACACTGAACCCTGTGGGAGTCTCATTGATTAATACTGAACACTGTGGGAGTCTCACTGATTAACACTTAACCCTATGGGAGTCTCACTGATTAACACTGAACCCTGTGGGAGTTACTCTGATTAACACTGAACACTGTGGGAGTCTCACTGATTAACACTGAACCCTATGGGAGTCTCACTGATTAACACTGAACCCTATGGGAGTCTCACTGATTAACACTGAACCCTATGGGAGTCTCACTGATTAACAGTGAAGCCTGTGGGAGTCTCACTAATTAATACTGAACCCTATCGTAGCCTCAATGATTAACCCTGAACCCTTTGAGAGTCTCACTGATTAACACTGAAAACTGTGGGAGTCTCACTGATTAAAACCGAACCCTGTGGGAGTCTCACTGATTAACACTGAACCCAATTTGAGTCTCACTGATTAACACTGAACCCTGTGGGAGTCTCACTGATTAACACTGAACCCTATGGGAGTCTCACTGATTAACACTGAACCCTATGGGAGTCTCACTGATTAACACTGAAACCTGTGGGAGTCTCACTGGATAACACTGAACCCTATGGGAGTCTCACTGATTAACACTGAACCCTATGGGATTCTCACTGATTAACATTGAACCCTATGGGAGTCTCACTGATTAACATTGAACCCTATGGGAGTCTCACTGATTAACACTGAAACCTGTGGGAGTCTCACTGGATAACACTGAACCCTATGGGAGTCTCACTGATTAACACTGAACCCTATGGGAGTCTCACTGATTAACACTGAAACCTATGGGAGTCTCACTGATTAACACTGAACCCTATGGGAGTCTCACTGATTAACACTGAACCCTACGGGAGTCTCACTGATTAACACTGAACCCTCTGGGAGTCTCACTGATTAACACTGAACCCTAGGGGAGTGTCACTGATTAACACTGAACCCTATGGGAGTCCCATTGATTAACAGTGAGCCCTGTGGGAGTCTCACTGATTAACACTGAACCCTTTGGGAGTCTAACTGATTAACACTGAACCCTATGGGAGTATCACTGATTAACACTGAACCCTATGGGAGTCTCAGTGATTGTCACTGAACCCTGTGGGAGCCTCACTGATTAACACTGAACCCTATGGGAGTCTCACTGATTAACACTGAACCCTATGGGAGTTTCATTGATTGTCACTGAACCCTACGGGAGTCTCACTGATTAACACTGAACCCTGTGGGAGTCTCTCTGATTAACACTGAACCCTGTGGGAGTCTCACTAATTAACACTGAACCCTGTGGGAGTCTCACTGATTAACCCTGAACACTGTGGGAGTCTCACTGATTAACACTGAACCCTATGGGAGTCTCACTGATTAACACACGGACCCTAGGGGAGTCTCAGTGATTAACACTGAACCCTATGGGAGTCTCACTGATTAACACTGAAGCCTGTGGGAGTCTCACTAATTAACACTGAACCCTGTGGGAGCCTCAATGATTAACACTGAACCCTGTGGGGGTCTCACTGATTAACACTGACAACTGTGGGAGTCTCATTGATTAACACTGAACCCTGTGGGAGTCTCACTGATTAACACTGAACTATGTGGGAGTCTCACTGATTAACACTGAACCCTGTGGGAGTCTCACTGATTAACACTGAACCCTATGGGAGTCTCACTGATTAACACTGAGCCCTGTGGGAGTCTCACTGATTAACACTGAACCCTGTGGGAGTCTCATTGATTAATACTGAACACTGTGGGAGTCTCACTGATTAACACTTAACCCTATGGGAGTCTCACTGATTAACACTGAACCCTGTGGGAGTCTCACTGATTAACACTGAACACTGTGGGAGTCTCACTGATTAACACTGAACTATGTGGGAGTCTCACTGATTAACACTGAACCCTATGGGATTCTCACTGATTAACATTGAACCCTATGGGAGTCTCACTGATTAACATTGAACCCTATGGGAGTCTCACTGATTAACACTGAAACCTGTGGGAGTCTCACTGGATAACACTGAACCCTATGGGAGTCTCACTGATTAACACTGAACCCTATGGGAGTCTCACTGATTAACACTGAAACCTATGGGAGTCTCACTGATTAACACGGAACCCTATGGGAGTTTCACTGATTAACACTGAACCCTACGGGAGTCTCACTGATTAACACTGAACCCTCTGGGAGTCTCACTGATTAACACTGAACCCTAGGGGAGTGTCACTGATTAACACTGAACCCTATGGGAGTCCCATTGATTAACAGTGAGCCCTGTGGGAGTCTCACTGATTAACACTGAACCCTTTGGGAGTCTAACTGATTAACACTGAACCCTATGGGAGTATCACTGATTAACACTGAACCCTATGGGAGTCTCAGTGATTGTCACTGAACCCTGTGGGAGCCTCACTGATTAACACTGAACCCTATGGGAGTCTCACTGATTAACACTGAACCCTATGGGAGTTTCATTGATTGTCACTGAACCCTACGGGAGTCTCACTGATTAACACTGAACCCTGTGGGAGTCTCTCTGATTAACACTGAACCCTGTGGGAGTCTCACTAATTAACACTGAACCCTGTGGGAGTCTCACTGATTAACCCTGAACACTGTGGGAGTCTCACTGATTAACACTGAACCCTATGGGAGTCTCACTGATTAACACACGGACCCTAGGGGAGTCTCAGTGATTAACACTGAACCCTATGGGAGTCTCACTGATTAACACTGAAGCCTGTGGGAGTCTCACTAATTAACACTGAACCCTGTGGGAGCCTCAATGATTAACACTGAACCCTGTGGGGGTCTCACTGATTAACACTGACAACTGTGGGAGTCTCATTGATTAACACTGAACCCTGTGGGAGTCTCACTGATTAACACTGAACTATGTGGGAGTCTCACTGATTAACACTGAACCCTGTGGGAGTCTCACTGATTAACACTGAACCCTATGGGAGTCTCACTGATTAACACTGAGCCCTGTGGGAGTCTCACTGATTAACACTGAACCCTGTGGGAGTCTCATTGATTAATACTGAACACTGTGGGAGTCTCACTGATTAACACTGAACCCTGTGGGAGTCTCACTGATTAACACTGAACACTGTGGGAGTCTCACTGATTAACACTTAACCCTATGGGAGTCTCACTGATTAACACTGAACCCTGTGGGAGTCTCACTGATTAACACTGAACCCTATGGGAGTCTCACTGATTAACACTGAACCCTATGGGAGTCTCACTGATTAACACTGAAACCTGTGGGAGTCTCACTGGATAACACTGAACCCTATGGGAGTCTCATTGATTAACACTGAACCCTATGGGTGTCTCACTGATTAACACTGAACCCTGTGGGGGTCTCACTGATTAACACTGAACCCTGTGGGAGCCTCAATGATTAACACTGAACCCTGTGGGGGTCTCACTGATTAACACTGAAAACTGTGGGAGTCTCATTGATTAACACTGAACCCTGTGGGAGTCTCACTGATTAACACTGAACTATGTGGGAGTCTCACTGATTAACACTGAACCCTGTGGGAGTCTCACTGATTAACACTGAACCCTATGGGAGTCTCACTGATTAACACTGAGCCCTGTGGGAGTCTCACTGATTAACACTGAGCCCTGTGGGAGTGTCATTGATTAACACTGAACCCTGTGGGAGTCGCACTGATTAACACTGAAAACTGTGGGAGTCTCACTGATTAACACTGAACCCTGTGGGAGTCTCACTGATTAACACTGAACCCAATTTGAGTCTCACTGATTAACACTGAATCCTGTGGGAGTCTCACTGATTAACACTGAACCCTATGGGAGTCTCACTGATTAACACTGAACCCTGTGGGAGTCTCACTGATTAACACTGAACACTGTGGGGGAGTCTCAATGATTAACACTTAACCCTATGGGAGTCTCACTGATTAACACTGAACCCTGTGGGAGTCTCACTGATTAACACTGAACCCTAGGGGAGTGTCACTGATTAACACTGAACCCTATGGGAGTCTCATTGATTAACAGTGAACTCTGTGGGAGTCTCAATGATTAACACTGAACCCTTTGGGAGTCTCACTGATTAACACTGAACCCTATGGGAGTCTCACTTATTAACGCTGAACCCTATGGGAGTCTCAGTGATTGTCACTGAACCCTGTGGGAGCCTCACTGATTAACAATGAACCCTATGGGAGTCTCACTGATTAACACTGAACCCTATGGGAGTCTCAGTGATTGTCACTGAACCCTATGGGAGTCTCAGTGATTAACACTGAACCTTGTGGGAGTCTCACTGATTAACACTGAACCCTGTGGGAGTCTCACTGATTAACACTGAGCCCTGTGGGAGTGTCATTGATTAACACTGAACCCTGTGGGAGTCGCACTGATTAACACTGAAACCTGTGGGAGTCTCACTGGATAACACTGAACCCTATGGGAGTCTCACTGATTAACACTGAACCCTATGGGTGTCTCACTGATTAACACTGAACCCTGTGGGGGTCTCACTGATTAACACTGAACCCTGTGGGAGCCTCAATGATTAACACTGAACCCTGTGGGGGTCTCACTGATTAACACTGAAAACTGTGGGAGTCTCATTGATTAACACTGAACCCTGTGGGAGTCTCACTGATTAACACTGAACTATGTGGGAGTCTCACTGATTAACACTGAACCCTGTGGGAGTCTCACTGATTAACACTGAACCCTATGGGAGTCTCACTGATTAACACTGAGCCCTGTGGGAGTCTCACTGATTAACACTGAGCCCTGTGGGAGTGTCATTGATTAACACTGAACCCTGTGGGAGTCGCACTGATTAACACTGAAAACTGTGGGAGTCTCACTGATTAACACTGAACCCTGTGGGAGTCTCACTGATTAACACTGAACCCAATTTGAGTCTCACTGATTAACACTGAATCCTGTGGGAGTCTCACTGATTAACACTGAACCCTATGGGAGTCTCACTGATTAACACTGAACCCTGTGGGAGTCTCACTGATTAACACTGAACACTGTGGGGGAGTCTCAATGATTAACACTTAACCCTATGGGAGTCTCACTGATTAACACTGAACCCTGTGGGAGTCTCACTGATTAACACTGAACCCTAGGGGAGTGTCACTGATTAACACTGAACCCTATGGGAGTCTCATTGATTAACAGTGAACTCTGTGGGAGTCTCACTGATTAACACTGAACCCTTTGGGAGTCTCACTGATTAACACTGAACCCTATGGGAGTCTCACTTATTAACGCTGAACCCTATGGGAGTCTCAGTGATTGTCACTGAACCCTGTGGGAGCCTCACTGATTAACAATGAACCCTATGGGAGTCTCACTGATTAACACTGAACCCTATGGGAGTCTCAGTGATTGTCACTGAACCCTATGGGAGTCTCAGTGATTAACACTGAACCTTGTGGGAGTCTCACTGATTAACACTGAACCCTGTGGGAGTCTCACTGATTAACACTGAGCCCTGTGGGAGTGTCATTGATTAACACTGAACCCTGTGGGAGTCGCACTGATTAACACTGAAAACTGTGGGAGTCTCACTGATTAACACTGAACCCTGTGGGAGTCTCACTGATTAACACTGAACCCAATTTGAGTCTCACTGATTAACACTGAATCCTGTGGGAGTCTCACTGATTAACACTGAACCCTATGGGAGTCTCACTGATTAACACTGAACCCTGTGGGAGTCTCACTGATTAACACTGAACACTGTGGGAGTCTCACTTATTAACACTTAACCCTATGGGAGACTCACTGATTAACACTGAACCCTGTGGGAGTCTCACTGATTAACACTGAACCCTATGGGAGTCTCACTGATTAACACTGAACCCTATGGGAGTCTCACTGATTAACACTGAAACCTGTGGGAGTCTCACTGGATAACACTGAACCCTATGGGAGTCTCACTGATTAACACTGAACCCTATGGGTGTCTCACTGATTAACACTGAACCCTATGGGAGTCTCACTGATTAACACTGAACCCTACGGGAGTCTCACTGATTAACACTGAACCCTCTGGGAGTCTCACTGATTAACACTGAACCCTAGGGGAGTGTCACTGATTAACACTGAACCCTATGGGAGTCTCATTGATTAACAGTGAACTCTGTGGGAGTCTCACTGATTAACACTGAACCCTTTCGGAGTCTCACTGATTAACACTGAACCCTATGGGAGTCTCACTGATTAACACTGAACCCTGTGGTAGTCTCACTGATTAACACTGAACACTGTGGGAGTCTCACTGATTAACACTGAACCCTATGGGAGTCTCACTGATTAACACTGAACCCTATGGGAGTCTCACTGATTAACACTGAAACCTGTGGGAGTCTCACTGGATAACACTGAACCCTATGGGAGTCTCACTGATTAACACTGAACCCTATGGAATTCTCACTGATTAACACTGAACCCTATGGGAGTCTCACTGATTAACACTGAACCCTATGGGAGTCTCACTGATTAACACTGAACCCTACGGGAGTCTCACTGATTAACACTGAACCCTCTGGGAGTCTCACTGATTAACACTGAACCCTAGGGGAGTGTCACTGATTAACACTGAACCCTATGGGAGTCTCATTGATTAACAGTGAACTCTGTGGGAGTCTCACTGATTAACACTGAACCCTTTGGGAGTCTCACTGATTAACACTGAACCCTATGGGAGTCTCACTTATTAACACTGAACCCTATGGGAGTCTCAGTGATTGTCACTGAACCCTGTGGGAGCCTCACTGATTAACAATGAACCCTATGGGAGTCTCACTGATTAACACTGAACCCTATGGGAGTCTCAGTGATTGTCACTGAACCCTATGGGAGTCTCAGTGATTAACACTGAATCTTGTGGGAGTCTCACTGATTAACACTGAACCCTGTGGGAGTCTCACTGATTAACACTGAACCCTGTGGGAGTCTCACTGATTAACACTCAACACTGTGGGAGTCTCACTGATTAACACTGAACCCTATGGGAGTCTCACTGATTAACACTGAACCATATGGGAGTCTCACTGATTAACACTGAACCCTATGGGAGTCTCACTGATTAACACTGAACCCTATGGGAGTATCACTGATTAATACTGAACCCTGTGGGAGTCTCATTGATTAACACTGAACCCTATGGGAGTCTCACTGATTAACACTGAACCCTATGGGAGTCTCACTGATTAACACTGAACACTATGGGAGTGTCATTGATTAACACTGAACCCTGTGGGAGTCTCACTGATTAACACTGAACCCTCTGGGAGTCTCACTGATTAACACTGAACCCTATGGGAGTTTCAATGATTAACACTGAAAACTGTGGGAGTCTCACTGATTAACACTGAAAACTGTGGGAGTCTCTCTGATTAACACTGAAACCTGTGGGAGTCTCACTGATTAACACTGAACCCTATGGGAGTCTCACTGATTAACACTGAACCCTTTGGGAGTCTCACTGATTAACACTGAACCCTATGGGAGTGTCACTGATTAACTCTGAACCCTACGGGAGTCTCACTGATTAACACTGAACCCTATGGGAGTCTCACTGATTAACACAACACTATGGGAGTGTCACTGATTAACACTGAACCCTATGGGATTCTCACTGATTAACACTGAACCCTGTGGGAGTCTCACTGATTAACACTGAACCCTATGGGAGTCTCACTGATTAACACTGAACCCTATGGGAGTCTCACTGATTGACACTAAAACCTGTGGGAGTCTCACTGATTAACACTGAACCCTGTGGGAGTCTCACTGATTAACATTGAACCCTATGGGAGTCTCACTGATTAACACTGAACGCTGTGGGAGTCTTACTGATTAACACCGAACCCTGTGGGAGTCTCACTGATTAACACTGAACCCTGTGGGAGTCTCACTGATTAACACTGAACCCAATGGGAGTCTCACTGATTAACACTGAACTATGTGGGAGTCTCACTGATTAACACTGAACCCTGTGGGAGTCTCACTGATTAACACTGAACCCTATGGGAGTCTCACTAATTAACATTGAGCCCTGTGGGAGTCTCACTGATTAACACTGAGCCCTGTGGGAGTCTCACTGATTAACACTGAACCCTGTGGGAGTCTCACTGATTAACACTGAAAACTGTGGGAGTCTCACTGATTAACACTGAACCCTGTGGGAGTTTCCCTGATTAACACTGAACCAAATTTGAGTCTCACTGATTAACACTGAATCCTGTGGGTGTCTCACTGATTAACACTGAACCCTATGGGAGTCTCACTGATTAACACTGAACCCTGTGGGAGTCTCATTGATTAATACTGAACACTGTGGGAGTCTCACTGATTAACACTTAACCCTATGGGAGTCTCACTGATTAACACTGAACCCTGTGGGAGTCTCACTGATTAACACTGAACACTGTGGGAGTCTCACTGATTAACACTGAACCCAATTTGAGTCTCACTGATTAACACTGAATCCTGTGGGAGTCTCACTGATTAACACTGAACCCTATGGGAGTCTCACTGATTAACACTGAACCCTGTGGGAGTCTCACTGATTAACACTGAACACTGTGGGAGTCTCACTGATTAACACTTAACCCTATGGGAGACTCACTGATTAACACTGAACCCTGTGGGAGTCTCACTGATTAACACTGAACCCTATGGGAGTCTCACTGATTAACACTGAACCCTATGGGAGTCTCACTGATTAACACTGAAACCTGTGGGAGTCTCACTGGATAACACTGAACCCTATGGGAGTCTCACTGATTAACACTGAACCCTATGGGTGTCTCACTGATTAACACTGAACCCTATGGGAGTCTCACTGATTAACACTGAACCCTACGGGAGTCTCACTGATTAACACTGAACCCTCTGGGAGTCTCACTGATTAACACTGAACCCTAGGGGAGTGTCACTGATTAACACTGAACCCTATGGGAGTCTCATTGATTAACAGTGAACTCTGTGGGAGTCTCACTGATTAACACTGAACCCTTTCGGAGTCTCACTGATTAACACTGAACCCTATGGGAGTCTCACTGATTAACACTGAACCCTGTGGGAGTCTCACTGATTAACACTGAACACTGTGGGAGTCTCACTGATTAACACTGAACCCTATGGGAGTCTCACTGATTAACACTGAACCCTATGGGAGTCTCACTGATTAACACTGAAACCTGTGGGAGTCTCACTGGATAACACTGAACCCTATGGGAGTCTCACTGATTAACACTGAACCCTATGGAATTCTCACTGATTAACACTGAACCCTATGGGAGTCTCACTGATTAACACTGAACCCTATGGGAGTCTCACTGATTAACACTGAACCCTACGGGAGTCTCACTGATTAACACTGAACCCTCTGGGAGTCTCACTGATTAACACTGAACCCTAGGGGAGTGTCACTGATTAACACTGAACCCTATGGGAGTCTCATTGATTAACAGTGAACTCTGTGGGAGTCTCACTGATTAACACTGAACCCTTTGGGAGTCTCACTGATTAACACTGAACCCTATGGGAGTCTCACTTATTAACACTGAACCCTATGGGAGTCTCAGTGATTGTCACTGAACCCTGTGGGAGCCTCACTGATTAACAATGAACCCTATGGGAGTCTCACTGATTAACACTGAACCCTATGGGAGTCTCAGTGATTGTCACTGAACCCTATGGGAGTCTCAGTGATTAACACTGAATCTTGTGGGAGTCTCACTGATTAACACTGAACCCTGTGGGAGTCTCACTGATTAACACTGAACCCTGTGGGAGTCTCAGTGATTAACACTGAACACTGTGGGAGTCTCACTGATTAACACTGAACCCTATGGGAGTCTCACTGATTAACACTGAACCATATGGGAGTCTCACTGATTAACACTGAACCCTATGGGAGTCTCACTGATTAACACTGAACCCTATGGGAGTATCACTGATTAATACTGAACCCTGTGGGAGTCTCATTGATTAACACTGAACCCTATGGGAGTCTCACTGATTAACACTGAACCCTATGGGAGTCTCACTGATTAACACTGAACACTATGGGAGTGTCATTGATTAACACTGAACCCTGTGGGAGTCTCACTGATTAACACTGAACCCTCTGGGAGTCTCACTGATTAACACTGAACCCTATGGGAGTTTCAATGATTAACACTGAAAACTGTGGGAGTCTCACTGATTAACACTGAAAACTGTGGGAGTCTCTCTGATTAACACTGAAACCTGTGGGAGTCTCACTGATTAACACTGAACCCTATGGGAGTCTCACTGATTAACACTGAACCCTTTGGGAGTCTCACTGATTAACACTGAACCCTATGGGAGTGTCACTGATTAACTCTGAACCCTACGGGAGTCTCACTGATTAACACTGAACCCTATGGGAGTCTCACTGATTAACACAACACTATGGGAGTGTCACTGATTAACACTGAACCCTATGGGATTCTCACTGATTAACACTGAACCCTGTGGGAGTCTCACTGATTAACACTGAACCCTGTGGGAGTCTCACTGATTAACACTGAACCCTATGGGAGTCTCACTGATTAACACTGAACCCTATGGGAGTCTCACTGATTGACACTAAAACCTGTGGGAGTCTCACTGATTAACACTGAACCCTGTGGGAGTCTCACTGATTAACATTGAACCCTATGGGAGTCTCACTGATTAACACTGAACGCTGTGGGAGTCTTACTGATTAACACCGAACCCTGTGGGAGTCTCACTGATTAACACTGAACCCTGTGGGAGTCTCACTGATTAACACTGAACCCAATGGGAGTCTCACTGATTAACACTGAACTATGTGGGAGTCTCACTGATTAACACTGAACCCTGTGGGAGTCTCACTGATTAACACTGAACCCTATGGGAGTCTCACTAATTAACACTGAGCCCTGTGGGAGTCTCACTGATTAACACTGAGCCCTGTGGGAGTCTCACTGATTAACACTGAACCCTGTGGGAGTCTCACTGATTAACACTGAAAACTGTGGGAGTCTCACTGATTAACACTGAACCCTGTGGGAGTTTCCCTGATTAACACTGAACCAAATTTGAGTCTCACTGATTAACACTGAATCCTGTGGGAGTCTCACTGATTAACACTGAACCCTATGGGAGTCTCACTGATTAACACTGAACCCTGTGGGAGTCTCATTGATTAATACTGAACACTGTGGGAGTCTCACTGATTAACACTTAACCCTATGGGAGTCTCACTGATTAACACTGAACCCTGTGGGAGTCTCACTGATTAACACTGAACACTGTGGGAGTCTCACTGATTAACACTGAACCCTATGGGAGTCTCACTGATTAACACTGAACCCTATGGGAGTCTCACTGATTAACACTGAACCCTATGGGAGTCTCACTGATTAACAGTGAAGCCTGTGGGAGTCTCACTAATTAATACTGAACCCTATCGTAGCCTCAATGATTAACCCTGAACCCTGTGGGAGTCTCACTGATTAACACTGAAAACTGTGGGAGTCTCACTGATTAAAACCGAACCCTGTGGGAGTCTCACTGATTAACACTGAACCCAATTTGAGTCTCACTGATTAACACTGAACCTTTTGGGAGTCTCACTGATTAACACTGAACCCTATGGGAGTGTCACTGATTAACTCTGAACCCTACGGGAGTCTCACTGATTAACACTGAACCCTATGGGAGTCTCACTGATTAACACAACACTATGGGAGTGTCCCTGATTAACACTGAACCCTATGGAAACTCACTGATTAACACTGAACCCTGTGGGAGTCTCACTGATTAACACTGAACCCTGTGGGAGTCTCACTGATTAACACTGAACCATATGGGAGTCTCACTGATTAACACTGAACCCTATGGGAGTCTCACTGATTAACACTAAAACCTGTGGGAGTCTCACTGATTAACACTGAACCCTGTGGGAGTCTCACTGATTAACATTGAACCCTATGGGAGTCTCACTGATTAACACTGAACGCTGTGGGAGTCTCACTGATTAACTCCGAACCCTGTGGGAGTCTCACTGATTAACACTGAACCCTGTGGAAGTCTCACTGATTGACACTGAACCCAATGGGAGTCTCACTGATTTACACTGAACTATGTGGGAGTCTCACTGATTAACACTGAACCCTGTGGGAGTCTCACTGATTAAGACTGAACCCTATGGGAGTCTCACTGATTAACACTGAGCCCTGTGGGAGTCTCACTGATTAACACTGAGCCCTGTGGGAGTCTCACTGATTAACACTGAACCCTGTGGGAGTCTCACTGATTAACACTGACAACTGTGGGAGTCTCACTGATTAACACTGAACCCTGTGGGAGTTTCCCTGATTAACACTGAACCAAATTTGAGTCTCACTGATTAACACTTAATCCTGTGGGAGTCTCACTGATTAACACTGAACCCTATGGGAGTCTCACTGATTAACACTGAACCCTGTGGGAGTCTCATTGATTAATACTGAACACTGTGGGAGTCTCACTGATTAACACTTAACCCTATGGGAGTCTCACTGATTAACACTGAACCCTGTGGGAGTCTCTCTGATTAACACTGAACACTGTGGGAGTCTCACTGATTAACACTGAACCCTATGGGAGTCTCACTGATTAACACTGAACCCTATGGGAGTCTCACTGATTAACACTGAACCCTATGGGAGTCTCACTGATTAACAGTGAAGCCTGTGGGAGTCTCACTAATTAATACTGAACCCTATCGTAGCCTCAATGATTAACCCTGAACCCTTTGAGAGTCTCACTGATTAACACTGAAAACTGTGGGAGTCTCACTGATTAAAACCGAACCCTGTGGGAGTCTCACTGATTAACACTGAACCCAATTTGAGTCTCACTGATTAACACTGAACCCTGTGGGAGTCTCACTGATTAACACTGAACCCTATGGGAGTCTCACTGATTAACACTGAACCCTATGGGAGTCTCACTGATTAACACTGAAACCTGTGGGAGTCTCACTGGATAACACTGAACCCTATGGGAGTCTCACTGATTAACACTGAACCCTATGGGATTCTCACTGATTAACATTGAACCCTATGGGAGTCTCACTGATTAACATTGAACCCTATGGGAGTCTCACTGATTAACACTGAAACCTGTGGGAGTCTCACTGGATAACACTGAACCCTATGGGAGTCTCACTGATTAACACTGAACCCTATGGGAGTCTCACTGATTAACACTGAACCCTATGGGAGTCTCACTGATTAACACTGAAACCTATGGGAGTCTCACTGATTAACACTGAACCCTATGGGAGTCTCACTGATTAACACTGAACCCTACGGGAGTCTCACTGATTAACACTGAACCCTCTGGGAGTCTCACTGATTAACACTGAACCCTAGGGGAGTGTCACTGATTAACACTGAACCCTATGGGAGTCCCATTGATTAACAGTGAGCCCTGTGGTGTCTCATTGATTAACACTGAACCCTTTGGGAGTCTAACTGATTAACACTGAACCCTATGGGAGTATCACTGATTAACACTGAACCCTATGGGAGTCTCAGTGATTGTCACTGAACCCTGTGGGAGCCTCACTGATTAACACTGAACCCTATGGGAGTCTCACTGATTAACACTGAACCCTATGGGAGTTTCATTGATTGTCATTGAACCCTACGGGAGTCTCACTGATTAACACTGAACCCTGTGGGAGTCTCTCTGATTAACACTGAACCCTGTGGGAGTCTCACTAATTAACACTGAACCCTGTGGGAGTCTCACTGATTAACCCTGAACACTGTGGGAGTCTCACTGATTAACACTGAACCCTATGGGAGTCTCACTGATTAACACACGGACCCTAGGGGAGTCTCAGTGATTAACACTGAACCCTATGGGAGTCTCACTGATTAACACTGAAGCCTGTGGGAGTCTCACTAATTAACACTGAACCCTGTGGGAGCCTCAATGATTAACACTGAACCCTGTGGGGGTCTCACTGATTAACACTGACAACTGTGGGAGTCTCATTGATTAACACTGAACCCTGTGGGAGTCTCACTGATTAACACTGAACTATGTGGGAGTCTCACTGATTAACACTGAACCCTGTGGGAGTCTCACTGATTAACACTGAACCCTATGGGAGTCTCACTGATTAACACTGAGCCCTGTGGGAGTCTCACTGATTAACACTGAACCCTGTGGGAGTCTCATTGATTAATACTGAACACTGTGGGAGTCTCACTGATTAACACTTAACCCTATGGGAGTCTCACTGATTAACACTGAACCCTGTGGGAGTCTCACTGATTAACACTGAACACTGTGGGAGTCTCACTGATTAACACTGAACTATGTGGGAGTCTCACTGATTAACACTGAACCCTATGGGATTCTCACTGATTAATATTGAACCCTATGGGAGTCTCACTGATTAACATTGAACCCTATGGGAGTCTCACTGATTAACACTGAAACCTGTGGGAGTCTCACTGGATAACACTGAACCCTATGGGAGTCTCACTGATTAACACTGAACCCTATGGGAGTCTCACTGATTAACACTGAAACCTATGGGAGTCTCACTGATTAACACTGAACCCTATGGGAGTCTCACTGATTAACACTGAACCCAATGGGAGTCTCACTGATTTACACTGAACTATGTGGGAGTCTCACTGATTAACACTGAACCCTGTGGGAGTCTCACTGATTAACACTGAACCCTATGGGAGTCTCACTGATTAACACTGAGCCCTGTGGGAGTCTCACTGATTAACACTGAGCCCTGTGGGAGTCTCACTGATTAACACTGAACCCTGTGGGAGTCTCACTGATTAACACTGACAACTGTGGGAGTCTCACTGATTAACACTGAACCCTGTGGGAGTTTCCCTGATTAACACTGAACCAAATTTGAGTCTCACTGATTAACACTGAATCCTGTGGGAGTCTCACTGATTAACACTGAACCCTATGGGAGTCTCACTGATTAACACTGAACCCTGTGGGAGTCTCATTGATTAATACTGAACACTGTGGGAGTCTCACTGATTAACACTTAACCCTATGGGAGTCTCACTGATTAACACTGAACCCTGTGGGAGTCTCTCTGATTAACACTGAACACTGTGGGAGTCTCACTGATTAACACTGAACCCTATGGGAGTCTCACTGATTAACACTGAACCCTATGGGAGTCTCACTGATTAACACTGAACCCTATGGGAGTCTCACTGATTAACAGTGAAGCCTGTGGGAGTCTCACTAATTAATACTGAACCCTATCGTAGCCTCAATGATTAACCCTGAACCCTTTGAGAGTCTCACTGATTAACACTGAAAACTGTGGGAGTCTCACTGATTAAAACCGAACCCTGTGGGAGTCTCACTGATTAACACTGAACCCAATTTGAGTCTCACTGATTAACACTGAACCCTGTGGGAGTCTCACTGATTAACACTGAACCCTATGGGAGTCTCACTGATTAACACTGAACCCTATGGGAGTCTCACTGATTAACACTGAAACCTGTGGGAGTCTCACTGGATAACACTGAACCCTATGGGAGTCTCACTGATTAACACTGAACCCTATGGGATTCTCACTGATTAACATTGAACCCTATGGGAGTCTCACTGATTAACATTGAACCCTATGGGAGTCTCACTGATTAACACTGAAACCTGTGGGAGTCTCACTGGATAACACTGAACCCTATGGGAGTCTCACTGATTAACACTGAACCCTATGGGAGTCTCACTGATTAACACTGAAACCTATGGGAGTCTCACTGATTAACACTGAACCCTATGGGAGTCTCACTGATTAACACTGAACCCTACGGGAGTCTCACTGATTAACACTGAACCCTCTGGGAGTCTCACTGATTAACACTGAACCCTAGGGGAGTGTCACTGATTAACACTGAACCCTATGGGAGTCCCATTGATTAACAGTGAGCCCTGTGGGAGTCTCACTGATTAACACTGAACCCTTTGGGAGTCTAACTGATTAACACTGAACCCTATGGGAGTATCACTGATTAACACTGAACCCTATGGGAGTCTCAGTGATTGTCACTGAACCCTGTGGGAGCCTCACTGATTAACACTGAACCCTATGGGAGTCTCACTGATTAACACTGAACCCTATGGGAGTTTCATTGATTGTCATTGAACCCTACGGGAGTCTCACTGATTAACACTGAACCCTGTGGGAGTCTCTCTGATTAACACTGAACCCTGTGGGAGTCTCACTAATTAACACTGAACCCTGTGGGAGTCTCACTGATTAACCCTGAACACTGTGGGAGTCTCACTGATTAACACTGAACCCTATGGGAGTCTCACTGATTAACACACGGACCCTAGGGGAGTCTCAGTGATTAACACTGAACCCTATGGGAGTCTCACTGATTAACACTGAAGCCTGTGGGAGTCTCACTAATTAACACTGAACCCTGTGGGAGCCTCAATGATTAACACTGAACCCTGTGGGGGTCTCACTGATTAACACTGACAACTGTGGGAGTCTCATTGATTAACACTGAACCCTGTGGGAGTCTCACTGATTAACACTGAACTATGTGGGAGTCTCACTGATTAACACTGAACCCTGTGGGAGTCTCACTGATTAACACTGAACCCTATGGGAGTCTCACTGATTAACACTGAGCCCTGTGGGAGTCTCACTGATTAACACTGAACCCTGTGGGAGTCTCATTGATTAATACTGAACACTGTGGGAGTCTCACTGATTAACACTTAACCCTATAGGAGTCTCACTGATTAACACTGAACCCTGTGGGAGTCTCACTGATTAACACTGAACACTGTGGGAGTCTCACTGATTAACACTGAACTATGTGGGAGTCTCACTGATTAACACTGAACCCTATGGGATTCTCACTGATTAACATTGAACCCTATGGGAGTCTCACTGATTAACATTGAACCCTATGGGAGTCTCACTGATTAACACTGAAACCTGTGGGAGTCTCACTGGATAACACTGAACCCTATGGGAGTCTCACTGATTAACACTGAACCCTATGGGAGTCTCACTGATTAACACTGAAACCTATGGGAGTCTCACTGATTAACACTGAACCCTATGGGAGTCTCACTGATTAACACTGAACCCTACGGGAGTCTCACTGATTAACACTGAACCCTCTGGGAGTCTCACTGATTAACACTGAACCCTAGGGGAGTGTCACTGATTAACACTGAACCCTATGGGAGTCCCATTGATTAACAGTGAGCCCTGTGGGAGTCTCACTGATTAACACTGAATCCTGTGGGAGTCTCACTGATTAACACTGAACCCTATGGGAGTCTCACTGATTAACACTGAACCCTGTGGGAGTCTCATTGATTAATACTGAACACTGTGGGAGTCTCACTGATTAACACTTAACCCTATGGGAGTCTCACTGATTAACACTGAACCCTGTGGGAGTCTCTCTGATTAACACTGAACACTGTGGGAGTCTCACTGATTAACACTGAACCCTATGGGAGTCTCATTGATTAACACTGAACCCTATGGGAGTCTCACTGATTAACACTGAACCCTATGGGAGTCTCACTGATTAACAGTGAAGCCTGTGGGAGTCTCACTAATTAATACTGAACCCTATCGTAGCCTCAATGATTAACCCTGAACCCTTTGAGAGTCTCACTGATTAACACTGAAAACTGTGGGAGTCTCACTGATTAAAACCGAACCCTGTGGGAGTCTCACTGATTAACACTGAACCCAATTTGAGTCTCACTGATTAACACTGAACCCTGTGGGAGTCTCACTGATTAACACTGAACCCTATGGGAGTCTCACTGATTAACACTGAACCCTATGGGAGTCTCACTGATTAACACTGAAACCTGTGGGAGTCTCACTGGATAACACTGAACCCTATGGGAGTCTCACTGATTAACACTGAACCCTATGGGATTCTCACTGATTAACATTGAACCCTATGGGAGTCTCACTGATTAACATTGAACCCTATGGGAGTCTCACTGATTAACACTGAAACCTGTGGGAGTCTCACTGGATAACACTGAACCCTATGGGAGTCTCACTGATTAACACTGAACCCTATGGGAGTCTCACTGATTAACACTGAAACCTATGGGAGTCTCACTGATTAACACTGAACCCTATGGGAGTCTCACTGATTAACACTGAACCCTACGGGAGTCTCACTGATTAACACTGAACCCTCTGGGAGTCTCACTGATTAACACTGAACCCTAGGGGAGTGTCACTGATTAACACTGAACCCTATGTGAGTCCCATTGATTAACAGTGAGCCCTGTGGGAGTCTCACTGATTAACACTGAACCCTTTGGGAGTCTAACTGATTAACACTGATCCCTATGGGAGTATCACTGATTAACACTGAACCCTATGGGAGTCTCAGTGATTGTCACTGAACCCTGTGGGAGCCTCACTGATTAACACTGAACCCTATGGGAGTCTCACTGATTAACACTGAACCCTATGGGAGTTTCATTGATTGTCACTGAACCCTACGGGAGTCTCACTGATTAACACTGAACCCTGTGGGAGTCTCTCTGATTAACACTGAACCCTGTGGGAGTCTCACTAATTAACACTGAACCCTGTGGGAGTCTCACTGATTAACCCTGAACACTGTGGGAGTCTCACTGATTAACACTGAACCCTATGGGAGTCTCACTGATTAACACACGGACCCTAGGGGAGTCTCAGTGATTAACACTGAACCCTATGGGAGTCTCACTGATTAACACTGAAGCCTGTGGGAGTCTCACTAATTAACACTGAACCCTGTGGGAGCCTCAATGATTAACACTGAACCCTGTGGGGGTCTCACTGATTAACACTGAACCCTGTGGGAGTTTCCCTGATTAACACTGAACCAAATTTGAGTCTCACTGATTAACACTGAATCCTGTGGGAGTCTTACTGATTAACACTGAACCCTATGGGAGTCTCACTGATTAACACTGAACCCTGTGGGAGTCTCATTGATTAATACTGAACACTGTGGGAGTCTCACTGATTAACACTTAACCCTATGGGAGTCTCACTGATTAACACTGAACCCTGTGGGAGTCTCTCTGATTAACACTGAACACTGTGGGAGTCTCACTGATTAACACTGAACCCTATGGGAGTCTCACTGATTAACACTGAACCCTATGGGAGTCTCACTGATTAACACTGAACCCTATGGGAGTCTCACTGATTAACAGTGAAGCCTGTGGGAGTCTCACTAATTAATACTGAACCCTATCGTAGCCTCAATGATTAACCCTGAACCCTTTGAGAGTCTCACTGATTAACACTGAAAACTGTGGGAGTCTCACTGATTAAAACCGAACCCTGTGGGAGTCTCACTGATTAACACTGAACCCAATTTGAGTCTCACTGATTAACACTGAACCCTGTGGGAGTCTCACTGATTAACACTGAACCCTATGGGAGTCTCACTGATTAACACTGAACCCTATGGGAGTCTCACTGATTAACACTGAAACCTGTGGGAGTCTCACTGGATAAAACTGAACCCTATGGGAGTCTCACTGATTAACACTGAACCATATGGGATTCTCACTGATTAACATTGAACCCTATGGGAGTCTCACTGATTAACATTGAACCCTATGGGAGTCTCACTGATTAACACTGAAACCTGTGGGAGTCTCACTGGATAACACTGAACCCTATGGGAGTCTCACTGATTAACACTGAACCCTATGGGAGTCTCACTGATTAACACTGAAACCTATGGGAGTCTCACTGATTAACACTGAACCCTATGGGAGTCTCACTGATTAACACTGAACCCTACGGGAGTCTCACTGATTAACACTGAACCCTCTGGGAGTCTCACTGATTAACACTGAACCCTAGGGGAGTGTCACTGATTAACACTGAACCCTATGGGAGTCCCATTGATTAACAGTGAGCCCTGTGGGAGTCTCACTGATTAACACTGAACCCTTTGGGAGTCTAACTGATTAACACTGAACCCTATGGGAGTATCACTGATTAACACTGAACCCTATGGGAGTCTCAGTGATTGTCACTGAACCCTGTGGGAGCCTCACTGATTAACACTGAACCCTATGGGAGTCTCACTGATTAACACTGAACCCTATGGGAGTTTCATTGATTGTCATTGAACCCTACGGGAGTCTCACTGATTAACACTGAACCCTGTGGGAGTCTCTCTGATTAACACTGAACCCTGTGGGAGTCTCACTAATTAACACTGAACCCTGTGGGAGTCTCACTGATTAACCCTGAACACTGTGGGAGTCTCACTGATTAACACTGAACCCTATGGGAGTCTCACTGATTAACACACGGACCCTAGGGGAGTCTCAGTGATTAACACTGAACCCTATGGGAGTCTCACTGATTAACACTGAAGCCTGTGGGAGTCTCACTAATTAACACTGAACCCTGTGGGAGCCTCAATGATTAACACTGAACCCTGTGGGGGTCTCACTGATTAACACTGACAACTGTGGGAGTCTCATTGATTAACACTGAACCCTGTGGGAGTCTCACTGATTAACACTGAACTATGTGGGAGTCTCACTGATTAACACTGAACCCTGTGGGAGTCTCACTGATTAACACTGAACCCTATGGGAGTCTCACTGATTAACACTGAGCCCTGTGGGAGTCTCACTGATTAACACTGAACCCTGTGGGAGTCTCATTGATTAATACTGAACACTGTGGGAGTCTCACTGATTAACACTTAACCCTATGGGAGTCTCACTGATTAACACTGAACCCTGTGGGAGTCTCACTGATTAACACTGAACACTGTGGGAGTCTCACTGATTAACACTGAACTATGTGGGAGTCTCACTGATTAACACTGAACCCTATGGGATTCTCACTGATTAACATTGAACCCTATGGGAGTCTCAATGATTAACATTGAACCCTATGGGAGTCTCACTGATTAACACTGAAACCTGTGGGAGTCTCACTGGATAACACTGAACCCTATGGGAGTCTCACTGATTAACACTGAACCCTACGGGAGTCTCACTGATTAACACTGAACCCTCTGGGAGTCTCACTGATTAACACTGAACCCTAGGGGAGTGTCACTGATTAACACTGAACCCTATGGGAGTCCCATTGATTAACAGTGAGCCCTGTGGGAGTCTCACTGATTAACACTGAACCCTTTGGGAGTCTAACTGATTAACACTGATCCCTATGGGAGTATCACTGATTAACACTGAACCCTATGGGAGTCTCAGTGATTGTCACTGAACCCTGTGGGAGTCTCACTGATTAACACTGAACCCTATGGGAGTCTCACTGATTAACACTGAGCCCTGTGGGAGTCTCACTGATTAACACTGAACCCTGTGGGAGTCTCATTGATTAATACTGAACACTGTGGGAGTCTCACTGATTAACACTTAACCCTATGGGAGTCTCACTGATTAACACTGAACCCTGTGGGAGTCTCACTGATTAACACTGAACACTGTGGGAGTCTCACTGATTAACACTGAACTATGTGGGAGTCTCACTGATTAACACTGAACCCTATGGGATTCTCACTGATTAACATTGAACCCTATGGGAGTCTCACTGATTAACACTGAAACCTGTGGGAGTCTCACTGGATAACACTGAACCCTATGGGAGTCTCACTGATTAACACTGAACCCTATGGGAGTCTCACTGATTAACACTGAAACCTATGGGAGTCTCACTGATGAACACTGAACCCTATGGGAGTCTCACTGATTAACACTGAACCCTACGGGAGTCTCACTGATTAACACTGAACCCTCTGGGAGTCTCACTGATTAACACTGAACCCTAGAGGAGTGTCACTGATTAACACTGAACCCTATGGGAGTCCCATTGATTAACAGTGAGCCCTGTGGGAGTCTCACTGATTAACACTGAACCCTTTGGGAGTCTAACTGATTAACACTGAACCCTATGGGAGTATCACTGATTAACACTGAACCCTATGGGAGTCTCAGTGATTGTCACTGAACCCTGTGGGAGCCTCACTGATTAACACTGAACCCTATGGGAGTCTCACTGATTAACACTGACCCCTATGGGAGTTTCATTGATTGTCACTGAACCCTACGGGAGTCTCACTGATTAACACTGAACCCTGTGGGAGTCTCTCTGATTAACACTGAACCCTGTGGGAGTCTCACTAATTAACACTGAACCCTGTGGGAGTCTCACTGATTAACCCTGAACACTGTGGGAGTCTCACTGATTAACACTGAACCCTATGGGAGTCTCACTGATTAACACACGGACCCTAGGGGAGTCTCAGTGATTAACACTGAACCCTATGGGAGTCTCACTGATTAACACTGAAGCCTGTGGGAGTCTCACTAATTAACACTGAACCATGTGGGAGCCTCAATGATTAACACTGAACCCTGTGGGGGTCTCACTGATTAACACTGACAACTGTGGGAGTCTCATTGATTAACACTGAACCCTGTGGGAGTCTCACTGATTAACACTGAACTATGTGGGAGTCTCACTGATTAACACTGAACCCTGTGGGAGTCTCACTGATTAACACTGAACCCTATGGGAGTCTCACTGATTAACACTGAGCCCTGTGGGAGTCTCACTGATTAACACTGAACCCTGTGGGAGTCTCATTGATTAATACTGAACACTGTGGGAGTCTCACTGATTAACACTTAACCCTATGGGAGTCTCACTGATTAACACTGAACCCTGTGGGAGTCTCACTGATTAACACTGAACACTGTGGGAGTCTCACTGATTAACACTGAACCCTATGGGAGTCTCACTGATTAACACTGAACCCTATGGGAGTCTCACTGATTAAAACCGAACCCTGTGGGAGTCTCACTGATTAACACTGAACCCAATTTGAGTCTCACTGATTAACACTGAACCCTGTGGGAGTCTCAATGATTAACACTGAACCCTATGGGAGTCTCACTGATTAACACTGAACCCTATGGGAGTCTCACTGATTAACACTGAAACCTGTGGGAGTCTCACTGGATAACACTGAACCATATGGGAGTCTCACTGATTAACACTGAACCCTATGGTATTCTCACTGATTAATACTGAACCCTATGGGAGTCTCACTGATTAACATTGAACCCTATGGGAGTCTCACTGATTAACACTGAAACCTGTGAGAGTCTCACTGGATAACACTGAACCCTATGGGAGTCTCACTGATTAACATTGAACCCTATGGGAGTCTCACTGATTAACACTGAACCCTATGGGAGTCTCACTGATTAACACTGAACCCTATGGGAGTCTCACTGATTAACACTGAACCCTACGGGAGTCTCACTGATTAGCACTGAACCCTCTGGGAGTCTCACTGATTAACACTGAACCCTAGGGGAGTGTCACTGATTAACACTGAACCCTATGGGAGTCCCATTGATTAACAGTGAGCCCTGTGGGAGTCTCACTGATTAACACTGAACCCTTTGGGAGTCTAACTGATTAACACTGAACCCTATGGGAGTATCACTGATTAACACTGAACCCTATGGGAGTCTCAGTGATTGTCACTGAACCCTGTGGGAGCCTCACTGATTAAAACTGAACCCTATGGGAGTCTCACTGATTAACACTGAACCCTATGGGAGTCTCATTGATTGTCACTGAACCCTACGGGAGTCTCACTGATTAACACTGAACCCTATGGGAGTCCCATTGATTAACAGTGAGCCCTGTGGGAGTCTCACTGATTAACACTGAACCCTTTGGGAGTCTAACTGATTAACACTGAACCCTATGGGAGTATCACTGATCAACACTGAACCCTATGGGAGTCTCAGTGATTGTCACTGAACCCTGTGGGAGCCTCACTGATTAACACTGAACCCTATGGGAGTCTCACTGATTAACACTGACCCCTATGGGAGTTTCATTGATTGTCACTGAACCCTACGGGAGTCTCACTGATTAACACTGAACCCTGTGGGAGTCTCTCTGATTAACACTGAACCCTGTGGGAGTCTCACTAATTAACACTGAACCCTGTGGGAGTCTCACTGATTAACCCTGAACACTGTGGGAGTCTCACTGATTAACACTGAACCCTATGGGAGTCTCACTGATTAACACACGGACCCTAGGGGAGTCTCAGTGATTAACACTGAACCCTATGGGAGTCTCACTGATTAACACTGAAGCCTGTGGGAGTCTCACTAATTAACACTGAACCATGTGGGAGCCTCAATGATTAACACTGAACCCTGTGGGGGTCTCACTGATTAACACTGACAACTGTGGGAGTCTCATTGATTAACACTGAACCCTGTGGGAGTCTCACTGATTAACACTGAACTATGTGGGAGTCTCACTGATTAACACTGAACCCTGTGGGAGTCTCACTGATTAACACTGAACCCTATGGGAGTCTCACTGATTAACACTGAGCCCTGTGGGAGTCTCACTGATTAACACTGAACCCTGTGGGAGTCTCATTGATTAATACTGAACACTGTGGGAGTCTCACTGATTAACACTTAACCCTATGGGAGTCTCACTGATTAACACTGAACCCTGTGGGAGTCTCACTGATTAACACTGAACACTGTGGGAGTCTCACTGATTAACACTGAACCCTATGGGAGTCTCACTGATTAACACTGAACCCTATGGGAGTCTCACTGATTAAAACCGAACCCTGTGGGAGTCTCACTGATTAACACTGAACCCAATTTGAGTCTCACTGATTAACACTGAACCCTGTGGGAGTCTCAATGATTAACACTGAACCCTATGGGAGTCTCACTGATTAACACTGAACCCTATGGGAGTCTCACTGATTAACACTGAAACCTGTGGGAGTCTCACTGGATAACACTGAACCCTATGGGAGTCTCACTGATTAACACTGAACCATATGGGATTCTCACTGATTAACATTGAACCCTATGGGAGTCTCACTGATTAACATTGAACCCTATGGGAGTCTCACTGATTAACACTGAAACCTGTGGGAGTCTCACTGGATAACACTGAACCCTATGGGAGTCTCACTGATTAACACTGAACCCTATGGGAGTCTCACTGATTAACACTGAAACCTATGGGAGTCTCACTGATTAACACTGAACCCTATGGGAGTCTCACTGATTAACACTGAACCCTACGGGAGTCTCACTGATTAACACTGAACCCTCTGGGAGTCTCACTGATTAACACTGAACCCTAGGGGAGTGTCACTGATTAACACTGAACCCTATGGGAGTCCCATTGATTAACAGTGAGCCCTGTGGGAGTCTCACTGATTAACACTGAACCCTTTGGGAGTCTAACTGATTAACACTGAACCCTATGGGAGTATCACTGATTAACACTGAACCCTATGGGAGTCTCAGTGATTGTCACTGAACCCTGTGGGAGCCTCACTGATTAACACTGAACCCTATGGGAGTCTCACTGATTAACACTGAACCCTATGGGAGTTTCATTGATTGTCATTGAACCCTACGGGAGTCTCACTGATTAACACTGAACCCTGTGGGAGTCTCTCTGATTAACACTGAACCCTGTGGGAGTCTCACTAATTAACACTGAACCCTGTGGGAGTCTCACTGATTAACCCTGAACACTGTGGGAGTCTCACTGATTAACACTGAACCCTATGGGAGTCTCACTGATTAACACACGGACCCTAGGGGAGTCTCAGTGATTAACACTGAACCCTATGGGAGTCTCACTGATTAACACTGAAGCCTGTGGGAGTCTCACTAATTAACACTGAACCCTGTGGGAGCCTCAATGATTAACACTGAACCCTGTGGGGGTCTCACTGATTAACACTGACAACTGTGGGAGTCTCATTGATTAACACTGAACCCTGTGGGAGTCTCGCTGATTAACACTGAACTATGTGGGAGTCTCACTGATTAACACTGAACCCTGTGGGAGTCTCACTGATTAACACTGAACCCTATGGGAGTCTCACTGATTAACACTGAGCCCTGTGGGAGTCTCACTGATTAACACTGAACCCTGTGGGAGTCTCATTGATTAATACTGAACACTGTGGGAGTCTCACTGATTAACACTTAACCCTATGGGAGTCTCACTGATTAACACTGAACCCTGTGGGAGTCTCACTGATTAACACTGAACACTGTGGGAGTCTCACTGATTAACACTGAACTATGTGGGAGTCTCACTGATTAACACTGAACCCTATGGGATTCTCACTGATTAACATTGAACCCTATGGGAGTCTCACTGATTAACATTGAACCCTATGGGAGTCTCACTGATTAACACTGAAACCTGTGGGAGTCTCACTGGATAACACTGAACCCTATGGGAGTCTCACTGATTAACACTGAACCCTACGGGAGTCTCACTGATTAACACTGAACCCTCTGGGAGTCTCACTGATTAACACTGAACCCTAGGGGAGTGTCACTGATTAACACTGAACCCTATGGGAGTCCCATTGATTAACAGTGAGCCCTGTGGGAGTCTCACTGATTAACACTGAACCCTTTGGGAGTCTAACTGATTAACACTGATCCCTATGGGAGTATCACTGATTAACACTGAACCCTATGGGAGTCTCAGTGATTGTCACTGAACCCTGTGGGAGCCTCACTGATTAACACTGAACCCTATGGGAGTCTCACTGATTAACACTGAACCCTATGGGAGTTTCATTGATTGTCACTGAACCCTACGGGAGTCTCACTGATTAACACTGAACCCTGTGGGAGTCTCTCTGATTAACACTGAACCCTGTGGGAGTCTCACTAATTAACACTGAACCCTGTAGGAGTCTCACTGATTAACCCTGAACACTGTGGGAGTCTCACTGATTAACACTGAACCCTATGGGAGTCTCACTGATTAACACACGGACCCTAGGGGAGTCTCAGTGATTAACACTGAACCCTATGGGAGTCTCACTGATTAACACTGAAGCCTGTGGGAGTCTCACTAATTAACACTGAACCCTGTGGGAGCCTCAATGATTAACACTGAACCCTGTGGGGGTCTCACTGATTAACACTGACAACTGTGGGAGTCTCATTGATTAACACTGAACCCTGTGGGAGTCTCACTGATTAACACTGAACTATGTGGGAGTCTCACTGATTAACACTGAACCCTGTGGGAGTCTCACTGATTAACACTGAACCCTATGGGAGTCTCACTGATTAACACTGAGCCCTGTGGGAGTCTCACTGATTAACACTGAACCCTGTGGGAGTCTCATTGATTAATACTGAACACTGTGGGAGTCTCACTGATTAACACTTAACCCTATGGGAGTCTCACTGATTAACACTGAACCCTGTGGGAGTCTCACTGATTAACACTGAACACTGTGGGAGTCTCACTGATTAACACTGAACTATGTGGGAGTCTCACTGATTAACACTGAACCCTATGGGATTCTCACTGATTAACATTGAACCCTATGGGAGTCTCACTGATTAACACTGAAACCTGTGGGAGTCTCACTGGATAACACTGAACCCTATGGGAGTCTCACTGATTAACACTGAACCCTATGGGAGTCTCACTGATTAACACTGAAACCTATGGGAGTCTCACTGATGAACACTGAACCCTATGGGAGTCTCACTGATTAACACTGAACCCTACGGGAGTCTCACTGATTAACACTGAACCCTCTGGGAGTCTCACTGATTAACACTGAACCCTAGAGGAGTGTCACTGATTAACACTGAACCCTATGGGAGTCCCATTGATTAACAGTGAGCCCTGTGGGAGTCTCACTGATTAACACTGAACCCTTTGGGAGTCTAACTGATTAACACTGAACCCTATGGGAGTATCACTGATTAACACTGAACCCTATGGGAGTCTCAGTGATTGTCACTGAACCCTGTGGGAGCCTCACTGATTAACACTGAACCCTATGGGAGTCTCACTGATTAACACTGACCCCTATGGGAGTTTCATTGATTGTCACTGAACCCTACGGGAGTCTCACTGATTAACACTGAACCCTGTGGGAGTCTCTCTGATTAACACTGAACCCTGTGGGAGTCTCACTAATTAACACTGAACCCTGTGGGAGTCTTACTGATTAACCCTGAACACTGTGGGAGTCTCACTGATTAACACTGAACCCTATGGGAGTCTCACTGATTAACACACGGACCCTAGGGGAGTCTCAGTGATTAACACTGAACCCTATGGGAGTCTCACTGATTAACACTGAAGCCTGTGGGAGTCTCACTAATTAACACTGAACCATGTGGGAGCCTCAATGATTAACACTGAACCCTGTGGGGGTCTCACTGATTAACACTGACAACTGTGGGAGTCTCATTGATTAACACTGAACCCTGTGGGAGTCTCACTGATTAACACTGAACTATGTGGGAGTCTCACTGATTAATACTGAACACTGTGGGAGTCTCACTGATTAACACTTAACCCTATGGGAGTCTCACTGATTAACACTGAACCCTGTGGGAGTCTCACTGATTAACACTGAACACTGTGGGAGTCTCACTGATTAACACTGAACCCTATGGGAGTCTCACTGATTAACACTGAACCCTATGGGAGTCTCACTGATTAAAACCGAACCCTGTGGGAGTCTCACTGATTAACACTGAACCCAATTTGAGTCTCACTGATTAACACTGAACCCTGTGGGAGTCTCAATGATTAACACTGAACCCTATGGGAGTCTCACTGATTAACACTGAACCCTATGGGAGTCTCACTGATTAACACTGAAACCTGTGGGAGTCTCACTGGATAACACTGAACCATATGGGAGTCTCACTGATTAACACTGAACCCTATGGTATTCTCACTGATTAATACTGAACCCTATGGGAGTCTCACTGATTAACATTGAACCCTATGGGAGTCTCACTGATTAACACTGAAACCTGTGAGAGTCTCACTGGATAACACTGAACCCTATGGGAGTCTCACTGATTAACATTGAACCCTATGGGAGTCTCACTGATTAACACTGAACCCTATGGGAGTCTCACTGATTAACACTGAACCCTATGGGAGTCTCACTGATTAACACTGAACCCTACGGGAGTCTCACTGATTAGCACTGAACCCTCTGGGAGTCTCACTGATTAACACTGAACCCTAGGGGAGTGTCACTGATTAACACTGAACCCTATGGGAGTCCCATTGATTAACAGTGAGCCCTGTGGGAGTCTCACTGATTAACACTGAACCCTTTGGGAGTCTAACTGATTAACACTGAACCCTATGGGAGTATCACTGATTAACACTGAACCCTATGGGAGTCTCAGTGATTGTCACTGAACCCTGTGGGAGCCTCACTGATTAAAACTGAACCCTATGGGAGTCTCACTGATTAACACTGAACCCTATGGGAGTCTCATTGATTGTCACTGAACCCTACGGGAGTCTCACTGATTAACACTGAACCCTATGGGAGTCCCATTGATTAACAGTGAGCCCTGTGGGAGTCTCACTGATTAACACTGAACCCTTTGGGAGTCTAACTGATTAACACTGAACCCTATGGGAGTATCACTGATCAACACTGAACCCTATGGGAGTCTCAGTGATTGTCACTGAACCCTGTGGGAGCCTCACTGATTAACACTGAACCCTATGGGAGTCTCACTGATTAACACTGACCCCTATGGGAGTTTCATTGATTGTCACTGAACCCTACGGGAGTCTCACTGATTAACACTGAACCCTGTGGGAGTCTCTCTGATTAACACTGAACCCTGTGGGAGTCTCACTAATTAACACTGAACCCTGTGGGAGTCTCACTGATTAACCCTGAACACTGTGGGAGTCTCACTGATTAACACTGAACCCTATGGGAGTCTCACTGATTAACACACGGACCCTAGGGGAGTCTCAGTGATTAACACTGAACCCTATGGGAGTCTCACTGATTAACACTGAAGCCTGTGGGAGTCTCACTAATTAACACTGAACCATGTGGGAGCCTCAATGATTAACACTGAACCCTGTGGGGGTCTCACTGATTAACACTGACAACTGTGGGAGTCTCATTGATTAACACTGAACCCTGTGGGAGTCTCACTGATTAACACTGAACTATGTGGGAGTCTCACTGATTAACACTGAACCCTGTGGGAGTCTCACTGATTAACACTGAACCCTATGGGAGTCTCACTGATTAACACTGAGCCCTGTGGGAGTCTCACTGATTAACACTGAACCCTGTGGGAGTCTCATTGATTAATACTGAACACTGTGGGAGTCTCACTGATTAACACTTAACCCTATGGGAGTCTCACTGATTAACACTGAACCCTGTGGGAGTCTCACTGATTAACACTGAACACTGTGGGAGTCTCACTGATTAACACTGAACCCTATGGGAGTCTCACTGATTAACACTGAACCCTATGGGAGTCTCACTGATTAAAACCGAACCCTGTGGGAGTCTCACTGATTAACACTGAACCCAATTTGAGTCTCACTGATTAACACTGAACCCTGTGGGAGTCTCAATGATTAACACTGAACCCTATGGGAGTCTCACTGATTAACACTGAACCCTATGGGAGTCTCACTGATTAACACTGAAACCTGTGGGAGTCTCACTGGATAACACTGAACCATATGGGAGTCTCACTGATTAACACTGAACCCTATGGTATTCTCACTGATTAATACTGAACCCTATGGGAGTCTCACTGATTAACATTGAACCCTATGGGAGTCTCACTGATTAACACTGAAACCTGTGAGAGTCTCACTGGATAACACTGAACCCTATGGGAGTCTCACTGATTAACATTGAACCCTATGGGAGTCTCACTGATTAACACTGAACCCTATGGGAGTCTCACTGATTAACACTGAACCCTATGGGAGTCTCACTGATTAACACTGAACCCTACGGGAGTCTCACTGATTAGCACTGAACCCTCTGGGAGTCTCACTGATTAACACTGAACCCTAGGGGAGTGTCACTGATTAACACTGAACCCTATGGGAGTCCCATTGATTAACAGTGAGCCCTGTGGGAGTCTCACTGATTAACACTGAACCCTTTGGGAGTCTAACTGATTAACACTGAACCCTATGGGAGTATCACTGATTAACACTGAACCCTATGGGAGTCTCAGTGATTGTCACTGAACCCTGTGGGAGCCTCACTGATTAAAACTGAACCCTATGGGAGTCTCACTGATTAACACTGAACCCTATGGGAGTCTCATTGATTGTCACTGAACCCTACGGGAGTCTCACTGATTAACACTGAACCCTGTGGGAGTCTCTCTGATTAACACTGAACCCTGTGGGAGTCTCACTAATTAACACTGAACCCTGTGGCAGTCTCACTGATTAACCCTGAACACTGTGGGAGTCTCACTGATTAACACTGAACCCTATGGGAGTCTCACTGATTAACACACGGACCCTAGGGGAGTCTCAGTGATTAACACTGAACCCTATGGGAGTCTCACTGATTAACACTGAAGCCTGTGGGAGTCTCACTAATTAACACTGAACCCTGTGGGAGCCTCAATGATTAACACTGAACCCTGTGGGGGTCTCACTGATTAACACTGACAACTGTGGGAGTCTCATTGATTAACACTGAACCCTGTGGGAGTCTCACTGATTAACACTGAACTATGTGGGAGTCTCACTGATTAACACTGAACCCTGTGGGAGTCTCACTGATTAACACTGAACCCTATGGGAGTCTCACTGATTAACACTGAGCCCTGTGGGAGTCTCACTGATTAACACTGAGCCCTGTGGGAGTGTCATTGATTAACACTGAACCCTGTGGGAGTCGCACTGATTAACACTGAAAACTGTGGGAGTCTCACTGATTAACAATGAACCCTGTGGGAGTCTCACTGATTAACACTGAACCCAATTTGAGTCTCACTGATTAACACTGAATCCTGTGGGAGTCTCACTGATTAACACTGAACCATATGGGAGTCTCACTGATTAACACTGAACCCTGTGGGAGTCTCACTGATTAACACTGAACACTGTGGGGGAGTCTCACTGATTAACACTTAACCCTATGGGAGTCTCACTGATTAACACTGAACCCTGTGGGAGTCTCACTGATTAACACTGAACCCTATGGGAGTCTCACTGATTAACACTGAACCCTATGGGAGTCTCACTGATTAACACTGAAACCTGTGGGATTTTCACTGGATAACATTGAACCCTATGGGAGTCTCACTGATTAACACTGAACCCTATGGGAGTCTCACTGATTAACACCGAACCCTATGGGAGTCTCACTGATTAACACTGAACCCTACGGGAGTCTCACTGATTAACACTGAACCCTCTGGGAGTCTCACTGATTAACACTGAACCCTAGGGGAGTGTCACTGATTAACACTGAACCCTATGGGAGTCTCATTGATTAACAGTGAACTCTGTGGGAGTCTCACTGATTAACACTGAACCCTTTGGGAGTCTCACTGATTAACACTGAACCCTATGGGAGTCTCACTGATTAACACTGAACCCTGTGGGAGTCTCACTGATTAACACTCAACACTGTGGGAGTCTCACTGATTAACACTGAACCCTATGGGAGTCTCACTGATTAACACTGAACCCTATGGGAGTCTCACTGATTAACACTGAAACCTGTGGGAGTCTCACTGGATAACACTGAACCCTATGGGAGTCTCACTGATTAACACTGAACCCTATGGGATTCTCACTGATTAACACTAAACCCTATGGGAGTCTCACTGATTAACACTGAACCCTATGGGAGTCTCACTGATTAACACTGATCCCTACGAGAGTCTCACTGATTAACACTGAACCCTCTGGGAGTCTCACTGATTAACACTGAACCCTAGGGGAGTGTCACTGATTAACACTGAACCCTATGGGAGTCTCATTGATTAACAGTGAACTCTGTGGGAGTCTCACTGATTAGCACTGAACCCTTTGGGAGTCTCACTGATTAACACTGAACCCTATGGGAGTCTCACTTATTAACACTGAACCCTATGGGAGTCTCAGTGATTGTCACTGAACCCTGTGGGAGCCTCACTGATTAACAATGAACCCTATGGGAGTCTCACTGATTAACACTGAACCCTATGGGAGTCTCAGTGATTGTCACTGAACCCTATGGGAGTCGCAGTGATTAACACTGAACTTTGTGGGAGTCTCAATGATTAACACTGAACCCTGTGGGAGTCTCACTGATTAACACTGAACCCTGTGGGAGTCTCACTGATTAACCCTGAACCCTATGGGAGTCTCACTGGTTAACACTGAACCCTGTCGGAGTCTTACTGATTAACACACGGACCCAAGGGGAGTCTCAGTGATTAACACTGAACCCTATGGGAGGCTCACTGATTAACACTGAAAACTATGGGAGTCTCACTGATTAAAATCGACCCCTGTGGGAGTCTCACTGATTAACACTGAACCCAATTTGAGTCTCACTGATTAACACTGAACCCTGTGGGAGTCTCACTGATTAACACTGAACCCTAAGGGAGTCTCACTGATTAACACTGAACCCTGTGGGAGTCTCACTGATTAACACTGAACCCTATGGGAGTCTCACTGATTAACACTGAAACCTGTGGGAGTCTCACTGGATAACACTGAACCCTATGGGAGTCTCACTGATTAACACTGAACCCTATGGGAGTCTCACTGATTAACACTGAACCCTATGGGAGTCTCACTGATTAACATTGAACCCTACGGGAGTCTCACTGATTAACACTGAACCCTCTGGGAGTCTCACTGATTAACACTGAACCCTAGGGGAGTGTCACTGATTAACACTGAACCCTATGGGAGTCTCATTGATTAACAGTGAACTCTGTGGGAGTCTCACTGATTAACACTGAACCCTTTGGGAGTCTCACTGATTAACACTGAACCCTATGGGAGTCTCACTGATTAACACTGAACCCTGTGGGAGTCTCACTGATTAACACTGAACACTGTGGGAGTCTCACTGATTAACACTGAACCCTATGGGAGTCTCACTGATTAACACTGAACCCTATGGGAGTCTCACTGATTAACACTGAAACCTGTGGGAGTCTCACTGGATAACACTGAACCCTATGGGAGTCTCACTGATTAACACTGAACCCTACGGGAGTCTCACTGATTAACACTGAACCCTCTGGGAGTCTCACTGATTAACACTGAACCCAAGGGGAGTGTCACTGATTAACACTGAACCCTATGGGAGTCTCACTGATTAACAGTGAACTCTGTGGGAGTCTCACTGATTAACACTGAACCCTTTGGGAGTCTCACTGATTAACACTGAACCCTATGGGAGTCTCACTTATTAACACTGAACCCTATGGGAGTCTCAGTGATTGTCACTGAACCCTGTGGGAGCCTCACTGATTAACAATGAACCCTATGGGAGTCTCACTGATTAACACTGAACCCTATGGGAGTCTCAGTGATTGTCACTGAACCCTATGGGAGTCTCAGTGATTAACACTGAACTTTGTGGGAGTCTCAATGATTAACACTGAACCCTGTGGGAGTCTCACTGATTAACACTGAACTCTGTGGGAGTCTCACTGATTAACCCTGAACCCTATGGGAGTCTCACTGATTAACACTGAACCCTGTCGGAGTCTTACTGATTAACACACGGACCCTAGGGGAGTCTCAGTGATTAACACTGAACCCTATGGGAGTCTCACTGATTAACAGTGAAGCCTGTGGGAGTCTCACTAATTAACACTGAACCCTATGGGAGCCTCAATGATTAACACTGAACCCTGTGGGAGTCTCACTGATTAACACTGAAAACTATGGGAGTCTCACTGATTAAAACCGACCCCTGTGGGAGTCTCACTGATTAACACTGAACCCAATTTGAGTCTCACTGATTAACACTGAACCCTGTGGGAGTCTCACTGATTAACACTGAACCCTATGGGAGTCTCACTGATTAACACTGAACCCTGTGGGAGTCTCACTGATTAACACTGAACAATGTGGGAGTCTCACTGATTAACACTGAACCCTATGGGAGTCTCACTGATTAACACTGAACCCTATGGGAGTCTCACTGATTAACACTGAACCCTATGGGAGTCTCACTGATTAACACTGAATCCTATGGGAGTATCACTGATTAATACTGAACCCTGTGGGAGTCTCATTGATTAACACTGAACCCTGTGGGAGTCTCACTGATTAACACTGAACCCTATGGGAGTCTCACTGATTAACACTGAACACTATGGGAGTGTCATTGATTAACACTGAACCCTGTGGGAGTCTCACTGATTAACACTGAACCCTCTGGGAGTCTCACTGATTAACACTGAACCCTATGGGAGTTTCACTGATTAACACTGAAAACTGTGGGAGTCTCACTGATTAACACTGAAAACTGTGGGAGTCTCTCTGATTAACACTGAAACCTGTGGGAGTCTCACTGATTAACACTGAACCCTATGGGAGTCTCACTGATTAACACTGAACCCTTTGGGAGTCTCACTGATTAACACTGAACCCTATGGGAGTGTCACTGATTAACTCTGAACCCTACGGGAGTCTCACTGATTAACACTGAACCCTATGGGAGTCTCACTGATTAACACAACACTATGGGAGTGTCACTGATTAACACTGAACCCTATGGGATTCTCACTGATTAACACTGAACCCTGTGGGAGTCTCACTGATTAACACTGAACCCTGTGGGAGTCTCACTGATTAACACTGAACCCTATGTGAGTCTCACTGATTAACACTGAACCCTATGGGAGTCTCACTGATTAACACTAAAACCTGTGGGAGTCTCACTGATTAACACTGAACCCTGTGGGAGTCTCACTGATTAACATTGAACCCTATGGGAGTCTCACGGATTAACACTGAACGCTGTGGGAGTCTCACTGATTAACACCGAACCCTGTGGGAGTCTCACTGATTAACACTGAACCCTGTGGGAGTCTCACTGATTAACACTGAACCCTATGGGAGTCTCAGTGATTGTCACTGAACCCTGTGGGAGCCTCACTGATTAACAATGAACCCTATGGGAGTCTCACTGATTAACACTGAACCCTATGGGAGTCTCAGTGATTGTCACTGAACCCTATGGGAGTCGCAGTGATTAACACTGAACTTTGTGGGAGTCTCAATGATTAACACTGAACCCTGTGGGAGTCTCACTGATTAACACTGAACCCTGTGGGAGTCTCACTGATTAACCCTGAACCCTATGGGAGTCTCACTGGTTAACACTGAACCCTGTCGGAGTCTTACTGATTAACACACGGACCCTAGGGGAGTCTCAGTGATTAACACTGAACCCTATGGGAGGCTCACTGATTAACACTGAAAACTATGGGAGTCTCACTGATTAAAATCGACCCCTGTGGGAGTCTCACTGATTAACACTGAACCCAATTTGAGTCTCACTGATTAACACTGAACCCTGTGGGAGTCTCACTGATTAACACTGAACCCTAAGGGAGTCTCACTGATTAACACTGAACCCTGTGGGAGTCTCACTGATTAACACTGAACCCTATGGGAGTCTCACTGATTAACACTGAAACCTGTGGGAGTCTCACTGGATAACACTGAACCCTATGGGAGTCTCACTGATTAACACTGAACCCTATGGGAGTCTCACTGATTAACACTGAACCCTATGGGAGTCTCACTGATTAACATTGAACCCTACGGGAGTCTCACTGATTAACACTGAACCCTCTGGGAGTCTCACTGATTAACACTGAACCCTAGGGGAGTGTCACTGATTAACACTGAACCCTATGGGAGTCTCATTGATTAACAGTGAACTCTGTGGGAGTCTCACTGATTAACACTGAACCCTTTGGGAGTCTCACTGATTAACACTGAACCCTATGGGAGTCTCACTGATTAACACTGAACCCTGTGGGAGTCTCACTGATTAACACTGAACACTGTGGGAGTCTCACTGATTAACACTGAACCCTATGGGAGTCTCACTGATTAACACTGAACCCTATGGGAGTCTCACTGATTAACACTGAAACCTGTGGGAGTCTCACTGGATAACACTGAACCCTATGGGAGTCTCACTGATTAACACTGAACCCTACGGGAGTCTCACTGATTAACACTGAACCCTCTGGGAGTCTCACTGATTAACACTGAACCCAAGGGGAGTGTCACTGATTAACACTGAACCCTATGGGAGTCTCACTGATTAACAGTGAACTCTGTGGGAGTCTCACTGATTAACACTGAACCCTTTGGGAGTCTCACTGATTAACACTGAACCCTATGGGAGTCTCACTTATTAACACTGAACCCTATGGGAGTCTCAGTGATTGTCACTGAACCCTGTGGGAGCCTCACTGATTAACAATGAACCCTATGGGAGTCTCACTGATTAACACTGAACCCTATGGGAGTCTCAGTGATTGTCACTGAACCCTATGGGAGTCTCAGTGATTAACACTGAACTTTGTGGGAGTCTCAATGATTAACACTGAACCCTGTGGGAGTCTCACTGATTAACACTGAACCCTGTGGGAGTCTCACTGATTAACCCTGAACCCTATGGGAGTCTCACTGATTAACACTGAACCCTGTCGGAGTCTTACTGATTAACACACGGACCCTAGGGGAGTCTCAGTGATTAACACTGAACCCTATGGGAGTCTCACTGATTAACAGTGAAGCCTGTGGGAGTCTCACTAATTAACACTGAACCCTATGGGAGCCTCAATGATTAACACTGAACCCTGTGGGAGTCTCACTGATTAACACTGAAAACTATGGGAGTCTCACTGATTAAAACCGACCCCTGTGGGAGTCTCACTGATTAACACTGAACCCAATTTGAGTCTCACTGATTAACACTGAACCCTACGGGAGTCTCACTGATTAACACTGAACCCTCTGGGAGTCTCACTGATTAACACTGAACCCAAGGGGAGTGTCACTGATTAACACTGAACCCTATGGGAGTCTCACTGATTAACAGTGAACTCTGTGGGAGTCTCACTGATTAACACTGAACCCTTTGGGAGTCTCACTGATTAACACTGAACCCTATGGGAGTCTCACTTATTAACACTGAACCCTATGGGAGTCTCAGTGATTGTCACTGAACCCTGTGGGAGCCTCATTGATTAACAATGAACCCTATGGGAGTCTCACTGATTAACACTGAACCCTATGGGAGTCTCAGTGATTGTCACTGAACCCTATGGGAGTCTCAGTGATTAACACTGAACTTTGTGGGAGTCTCAATGATTAACACTGAACCCTGTGGGAGTCTCACTGATTAACACTGAACCCTGTGGGAGTCTCACTGATTAACCCTGAACCCTATGGGAGTCTCACTGATTAACACTGAACCCTGTCGGAGTCTTACTGATTAACACACGGACCCTAGGGGAGTCTCAGTGATTAACACTGAACCCTATGGGAGTCTCACTGATTAACAGTGAAGCCTGTGGGAGTCTCACTAATTAACACTGAACCCTATGGGAGCCTCAATGATTAACACTGAACCCTGTGGGAGTCTCACTGATTAACACTGAAAACTATGGGAGTCTCACTGATTAAAACCGACCCCTGTGGGAGTCTCACTGATTAACACTGAACCCAATTTGAGTCTCACTGATTAACACTGAACCCTGTGGGAGTCTCACTGATTAACACTGAACCCTATGGGAGTCTCACTGATTAACACTGAACCCTGTGGGAGTCTCACTGATTAACACTGAACAATGTGGGAGTCTCACTGATTAACACTGAACCCTATGGGAGTCTCACTGATTAACACTGAACCCTATGGGAGTCTCACTGATTAACACTGAACCCTATGGGAGTCTCACTGATTAACACTGAATCCTATGGGAGTATCACTGATTAATACTGAACCCTGTGGGAGTCTCATTGATTAACACTGAACCCTGTGGGAGTCTCACTGATTAACACTGAACCCTATGGGAGTCTCACTGATTAACAGTGAACACTATGGGAGTGTCATTGATTAACACTGAACCCTGTGGGAGTCTCACTGATTAACACTGAACCCTCTGGGAGTCTCACTGATTAACACTGAACCCTATGGGAGTTTCACTGATTAACACTGAAAACTGTGGGAGTCTCACTGATTAACACTGAAAACTGTGGGAGTCTCTCTGATTAACACTGAAACCTGTGGGAGTCTCACTGATTAACACTGAACCCTATGGGAGTCTCACTGATTAACACTGAACCCTTTGGGAGTCTCACTGATTAACACTGAACCCTATGGGAGTGTCACTGATTAACTCTGAACCCTACGGGAGTCTCACTGATTAACACTGAACCCTATGGGAGTCTCACTGATTAACACAACACTATGGGAGTGTCACTGATTAACACTGAACCCTATGGGATTCTCACTGATTAACACTGAACCCTGTGGGAGTCTCACTGATTAACACTGAACCCTGTGGGAGTCTCACTGATTAACACTGAACCCTATGTGAGTCTCACTGATTAACACTGAACCCTATGGGAGTCTCACTGATTAACACTAAAACCTGTGGGAGTCTCACTGATTAACACTGAACCCTGTGGGAGTCTCACTGATTAACATTGAACCCTATGGGAGTCTCACGGATTAACACTGAACGCTGTGGGAGTCTCACTGATTAACACCGAGCCCTGTGGGAGTCTCACTGATTAACACTGAACCCTGTGGGAGTCTCACTGATTAACACTGAACCCAATGGGAGTCTCACTGATTAACACTGAACTATGTGGGAGTCTCACTGATTAACACTGAACCCTGTGGAAGTCTCACTGATTAACACTGAACCCGAAGGGAGTCTCACTGATTAACATTGAGCCCTGTGGGAGTCTCACTGATTAACACTGAGCCCTGTGGGAGTCTCACTGATTAACACTGAACCCAGTGGGAGTCTCACTGATTAACACTGAAAACTGTGGGAGTCTCACTGATTAACACTGAACCCTGTGGGAGTTCCTCTGATTAACACTGAACCAAATTTGAGTCTCACTGATTAACACTGAATCCTGTGGGAGTCTCACTGATTAACACTGAACCCTATGGGAGTCTCACTGATTAACACTGAACCCTGTGGGAGTCTCATTGATTAATACTGAACACTGTGGGAGTCTCACTGATTAACACTTAACCCTATGGGAGTCTCACTGATTAACACTGAACCCTGTGGGAGTCTCACTGATTAACACTGAACACTGTGGGAGTCTCACTGATTAACACTGCACCCTATGGGAGTCTCACTGATTAACACTGAACCCAATTTGAGTCTCACTGATTAACACTGAACCCTATGGGAGTCTCACTGATTAAAACCGAACCCTGTGGGAGTCTCACTGATTAACACTGAACCCAATTTGAGTCTCACTGATTAACACTGAACCCTGTGGGAGTCTCAATGATTAACACTGAACACTGTGGGAGTCTCACTGATTAACACTGAACCCTATGGGAGTCTCACTGATTAACACTGAACCCTATGGGAGTATCACTGATTAATACTGAACCCTGTGGGTGTCTCATTGATTAACACTGAACCCTGTGGGAGTCTCACTGATTAACACTGAACCCTATGGGAGTCTCACTGATTAACACTGAACACTATGGGAGTGTCACTGATTAACACTGAACCCTGTGGGAGTCTCACTGATTAACACTGAACCCTCTGGGAGTCTCACTGATTAACACTGAACCCTATGGAAGTTTCACTGATTAACACTGAAAACTGTGGGAGTCTCACTGATTAACACTGAAAACTGTGGGAGTCTCACTGATTAACTCTGAAACCTGTGGGAGTCTCACTGATTAACACTGAACCCTTTGGGAGTCTCACTGATTAACACTGAACCCTATGGGAGTGTCACTGATTAACTCTGAACCCTACGGGAGTCTCACTGATTAACACTGAACCCTATGGGAGTCTCACTGATTAACACTGAACCCTGTGGGAGTCTCACTGATTAACACTGAACCCTATGGGAGTCTCACTGATTAACACTGAACCCTATGGGAGTCTCACTGATTAACACTAAAACCTGTGGGAGTCTCACTGATTAACACTGAACCCTGTGGGAGTCTCACTGATTAACATTGAATCCTATGGGAGTCTCACTGATTAACACTGAACGCTGTGGGAGTCTCACTGATTAACACCGAACCCTGTGGGAGTCTCACTGATTAACACTGAACCCTGTGGGAGTCTCACTGATTAACACTGAACCCAATGGGCGTCTCACTGATTAACACTGAACTATGTAGGAGTCTCACTGATTAACACTGAACCCTGTGGGAGTCTCACTGATTAACACTGAACCCTATGGGAGTCTCACTGATTAACACTGAGCCCTGTGGGAGTCTCACTGATTAACACTGAGCCCTGTGGGAGTCTCACTGATTAACACTGAACCCTGTGGGAGTCTCACTGATTAACACTGAAAACTGTGGGAGTCTCACTGATTAACACTGAACCCTGTGGGAGTTTCACTGATTAACACTGAACCAAATTTGAGTCTCACTGATTAACACTGAATCCTGTGGGAGTCTCACTGATTAACACTGAACCCTATGGGAGTCTCACTGATTAACACTGAACCCTGTGGGAGTCTCATTGATTAACACTGAACACTGTGGGAGTCTCACTGATTAACACTTAACCCTATGGGAGTCTCACTGATTAACACTGAACCCTGTGGGAGTCTCACTGATTAACACTGAACACTGTGGGAGTCTCACTGATTAACACTGAACCCTATGGGAGTCTCACTGATTAACACTGAACCCTATGGGAGTCTCACTGATTAACACTGAACCCTATGGGAGTCTCACTGATTAACACTGAACCCTATGGGAGTATCACTGATTAATACTGAACCCTGTGGGAGTCTCATTGATTAACACTGAACCCTGTGGGAGTCTCACTGATTAACACTGAAAACTGTGGGAGTCTCACTGATTAAAACCGAACCCTGTGGGAGTCTCACTGATTAACACTGAACCCAATTTGAGTCTCACTGATTAACACTGAACCCTGTGGGAGTCTCACTGATTAACACTGAACCTTATGGGAGTCTCACTGATTAACACTGAACCCTGTGGGAGTCTCACTGATTAACACTGAACACTGTGGGGGTCTCACTGATTAACACTGAACCCTATGGGAGTCTCACTGATTAACACTGAACCCTATGGGAGTCTCACTGATTAACACTGAACCCTATGGGAGTCTCACTGATTAACACTGAACCCTATGGGAGTATCACTGATTAATACTGAACCCTGTGGGAGTCTCATTGATTAACACTGAACCCTGTGGGAGTCTCACTGATTAACACTGGACCCTCTGGGAGTCTCACTGATTAACACTGAACCCTATGGGAGTTTCACTGATTAACACTGAAAACTGTGGGAGTCTCACTGATTAACACTGAAACCTGTGGGAGTCTCACTGATTAACACTGAACCCTATGGGAGTCTCACTGATTAACACTGAACCCTTTGGGAGTCTCACTGATTAACACTGAACCCTATGGGAGTGTCACTGTTTAACTCTGAACCCTACGGGAGTCTCACTGATTAACACTGAACCCTATGGGAGTCTCACTGATTAACACAACACTATGGGAGTGTCACTGATTAACACTGAACCCTATGGGATTCTCACTGATTAACACTGAACCCTGTGGGAGTCTCACTTATTAACACTGAACCCTGTGGGAGTCTCACTGATTAACACTGAACCCTATGCGAGTCTCACTGATTAACACTGAACCCTATGGGAGTCTCACTGATTAACACTAAAACCTGTGGGAGTCTCACTGATTAACACTGAACCCTGTGGGAGTCTCACTGATTAACATTGAACCCTATGGGAGTCTCACTGATTAACACTGAACGCTGTGGGAGTCTCACTGATTAACACCGAACCCTGTGGGAGTCTCACTGATTAACACTGAACCCTGTGGGAGTCTCACTGATTAACACTGAACCCAATGGGAGTCTCACTGATTAACACTAAACTATGTGGGAGTCTCACTGATTAACACTGATCCCTGTGGGAGTCTCACTGATTAACACTGAACCCTATGGGAGTCTCACTGATTAACACTGAGCCCTGTGGGAGTCTCACTGATTAACACTGAGCCCTGTGGGAGTCTCACTGATTAACACTGAACCCTGTGGGAGTCTCACTGATTAACACTGAAAACTGTGGGAGTCTCACTGATTAACACTGAACCCTGTGGGAGTTTCACTGATTAACACTCAACCAAATTTGAGTCTCACTGATTAACACTGAACCCTGTGGGAGTCTCCCTGATTAACATTGAACCCTATGGGAGTCTCACTGATTAACACTGAACGCTGTGGGAGTCTCACTGATTAACACCGAACCCTGTGGGAGTCTCACTGATTAACACTGAACACTGTGGGAGTCTCACTGATTAACACTGAACCCTATGGGAGTCTCACTGATTAACACTGAACCCTATGGGAGTCTCACTGATTAACACTGAACCCTATGGGAGTCTCACTGATTAACACTGAACCCTATGGGAGTATCACTGATTAATACTGAACCCTGTGGGAGTCTCATTGATTAACACTGAACCCTGTGGGAGTCTCACTGATTAACACTGAACCCTATGGGAGTCTCACTGATTAACACTGAACACTATGGGAGTGTCACTGATTAACACTGAACCCTGTGGGAGTCTCACTGATTAACACTGAACCCTCTGGGAGTCTCACTGATTAACACTGAACCCTATGGGAGTTTCACTGATTAACACTGAAAACTGTGGGAGTCTCACTGATTAACACTGAAAACTGTGGGAGTCTCACTGATTAACACTGAAACCTGTGGGAGTCTCACTGATTAACACTGAACCCTATGGGAGTCTCACTGATTAACACTGAACCCTTTGGGAGTCTCACTGATTAACACTGAACCCTATGGGAGTGTCACTGATTAACTCTGAACCCTACGGGAGTCTCACTGATTAACAATGAACCCTATGGGAGTCTCACTGATTAACACAACACTATGGGAGTGTCACTGATTAACACTGAACCCTATGGGATTCTCACTGATTAACACTGAACCCTGTGGGAGTCTCACTGATTAACACTGAACCCTGTGGGAGTCTCACTGATTAACACTGAACCCTATGGGAGTCTCACTGATTAACACTGAACCCTATGGGAGTCTCACTGATTTACACTAAAACCTGTGGGAGTCTCACTGATTAACACCGAACCCTGTGGGAGTCTCACTGATTAACACTGAACCCTGTGGGAGTCTCACTGATTAACACTGAACCCAATGGGAGTCTCACTGATTAACACTGAACTATGTGGGAGTCTCACTGATTAACACTGAACCCTGTGGGAGTCTCACTGATTAACACTGAACCCTATGGGAGTCTCACTGATTAACACTGAGCCCTGTGGGAGTCTCACTGATTAACACTGAGCCCTGTGGGAGTCTCACTGATTAACACTGAACCCTGTGGGAGTCTCACTGATTAACACTGAAAACTGTGGGAGTCTCACTGATTAACACTGAACCCTGTGGGAGTTTCACTGATTAACACTGAACCAAATTTGAGTCTCACTGATTAACACTGAATCCTGTGGGAGTCTCACTGATTAACACTGAACCCTATGGGTGTCTCACTGATTAACACTGAACCCTGTGGGAGTCTCATTGATTAACACTGAACACTGTGGGAGTCTCACTGATTAACACTTAACCCTATGGGAGTCTCACTGATTAACACTGAACCCTGTGGGAGTCTCACTGATTAACACTGAAGACTGTGGGAGTCTCACTCATTAACACTGAACCCTATGGGAGTCTCACTGATTAACACTGAACCCTATGAGAGTCTCACTGATTAACACTGAACCCTATGGGAGTATCACTGATTAATACTGAACCCTGTGGGAGTCTCATTGATTAACACTGAACCTTGTGGGAGTCTCACTGATTAACACTGAAAACTGTGGGAGTCTCACTGATTAAAACCGAACCCTGTGGGAGTCTCACTGATTAACACTGAACCCAATTTGAGTCTCACTGATTAACACTGAACCCTGTGGGAGTCTCACTGATTAACACTGAACCTTATGGGAGTCTCACTGATTAACACTGAACCCTGTGGGAGTCTCACTGATTAACACTGAACACTGTGGGAGTCTCACTGATTAACACTGAACCCTATGGGAGGCTCACTGATTACCACTGAACCCTATGGGAGTCTCACTGATTAACACTGAACCCTATGGGAGTCTCACTGATTAACACTGAACCCTATGGGAGTATCACTGATTAATACTGAACCCTGTGGGAGTCTCATTGATTAACACTGAACCCTGTGGGAGTCTCACTGATTAACACTGGACCCTCTGGGAGTCTCACTGATTAACACTGAAACCTGTGGGAGTCTCACTGATTAACACTGAACCCTATGGGAGTCTCACTGATTAACACTGAACCCTTTGGGAGTCTCACTGATTAACACTGAACCCTATGGGAGTGTCACTGATTAACTCTGAACCCTACGGGAGTCTCACTGATTAACACTGAACCCTATGGGAGTCTCACTGATTAACACAACACTATGGGAGTGTCACTGATTAACACTGGACCCTATGGGATTCTCACTGATTAACACTGAACCCTGTGGGAGTCTCACTGATTAACACTGAACCCTGTGGGAGTCTCACTGATTAACACTGAACACTGTGGGAGTCTCACTGATTAACACTGAACCCTATGGGAGGCTCACTGATTAACACTGAACCCTATGGGAGTCTCACTGATTAACACTGAACCCTATGGGAGTCTCACTGATTAACACTGAACCCTATGGGAGTATCACTGATTAATACTGAACCCTGTGGGAGTCTCATTGATTAACACTGAACCCTGTGGGAGTCTCACTGATTAACACTGGACCCTCTGGGAGTCTCACTGATTAACACTGAACCCTTTGGGAGTCTCACTGATTAACACTGAACCCTATGGGAGTGTCACTGATTAACTCTGAACCCTACGGGAGTCTCACTGATTAACACTGAACCCTATGGGAGTCTCACTGATTAACACAACACTATGGGAGTGTCACTGATTAACACTGGACCCTATGGGATTCTCACTGATTAACACTGAACCCTGTGGGAGTCTCACTGATTAACACTGAACCCTGTGGGAGTCTCACTGATTAACACTGAACCCTATGGGAGTCTCACTGATTAACACTGAACCCTATGGGAGTCTCACTGATTAACACTAAAACCTGTGGGAGTCTCACTGATTAACACTGAACCCTGTGGGAGTCTCACTGATTAACATTGAACCCTATGGGAGTCTCACTGATTAACACTGAACGCAGTGGGAGTCTCACTGATTAACACCGAACCCTGTGGGAGTCTCACTGATTAACACTGAACCCTGTGGGAGTCTCACTGATTAACACTGAACCCAATGGGAGTCTCACTGATTAACACTGAACTATGTCGGAGTTTCACTGATTAACACTGAACCCTGTGGGAGTCTCACTGATTAACACTGAACCCTATGGGAGTCTCACTGATTAACACTGAGCCCTGTGGGAGTCTCACTGATTAACACTGAGCCCTGTGGGAGTCTCACTGATTAACACTGAAAACTGTGGGAGTCTCACTGATTAACACTGAACCCTGTGGGAGTTTCACTGATTAACACTGAACCAAATTTGAGTCTCACTGATTAACACTGAACCCTGTGGGAGTCTCACTGATTAACATTGAACCCTATGGGAGTCTCACTGATTAACACTGAACGCTGTGGGAGTCTCACTGATTAACACCGAACCCTGTGGGAGTCTCACTGATTAACACTGAACACTGTGGGAGTATCACTGATTAACACTGAACCCTATGGGAGTCTCACTGATTAACACTGAACCCTATGGGAGTCTCACTGATTAACACTGAACCCTATGGGAGTCTCACTGATTAACACTGAACCCTATGGGAGTATCACTGATTAATACTGAACCCTGTGGGAGTCTCATTGATTAACACTGAACCCTGTGGGAGTCTCACTGATTAACACTGAACCCTATGGGAGTCTCACTGATTAACACTGAACACTATGGGAGTGTCACTGATTAACACTGAACCCTGTGGGAGTCTCACTGATTAACACTGAACCCTCTGGGAGTCTCACTGATTAACACTGAACCCTATGGGAGTTTCACTGATTAACACTGAAAACTGTGGGAGTCTCACTGATTAACACTGAAAACTGTGGGAGTCTCACTGATTAACACTGAAACCTGTGGGAGTCTCACTGATTAACACTGAACCCTATGGGAGTCTCACTGATTAACACTGAACCCTTTGGGAGTCTCACTGATTAACACTGAACCCTATGGGAGTGTCACTGATTAACTCTGAACCCTACGGGAGTCTCACTGATTAACACTGAGCCCTGTGGGAGTCTCACTGATTAACACTGAGCCCTGTGGGAGTCTCACTGATTAACACTGAACCCTGTGGGAGTCTCACTGATTAACACTGAAAACTGTGGGAGTCTCACTGATTAACACTGAACCCTGTGGGAGTTTCACTGATTAACACTGAACCAAATTTGAGTCTCACTGATTAACACTGAATCCTGTGGGAGTCTCACTGATTAACACTGAACCCTATGGGAGTCTCACTGATTAACACTGAACCCTGTGGGAGTCTCATTGATTAACACTGAACACTGTGGGAGTCTCACTGATTAACACTTAACCCTATGGGAGTCTCACTGATTAACACTGAACCCTGTGGGAGTCTCACTGATTAACACTGAAGACTGTGGGAGTCTCACTCATTAACACTGAACCCTATGGGAGTCTCACTGATTAACACTGAACCCTATGAGAGTCTCACTGATTAACACTGAACCCTATGGGAGTATCACTGATTAATACTGAACCCTGTGGGAGTCTCATTGATTAACACTGAACCCTGTGGGAGTCTCACTGATTAACACTGAAAACTGTGGGAGTCTCACTGATTAAAACCGAACCCTGTGGGAGTCTCACTGATTAACACTGAACCCAATTTGAGTCTCACTGATTAACACTGAACCCTGTGGGAGTCTCACTGATTAACACTGAACCTTATGGGAGTCTCACTGATTAACACTGACCCTGTGGGAGTCTCACTGATTAACACTGAACACTGTGGGAGTCTCACTGATTAACACTGAACCCTATGGGAGGCTCACTGATTAACACTGAACCCTATGGGAGTCTCACTGATTAACACTGAACCCTATGGGAGACTCACTGATTAACACTGAACCCTATGGGAGTATCACTGATTAATACTGAACCCTGTGGGAGTCTCATTGATTAACACTGAACCCTGTGGGAGTCTCACTGATTAACACTGGACCCTCTGGGAGTCTCACTGATTAACACTGAAACCTGTGGGAGTCTCACTGATTAACACTGAACCCTATGGGAGTCTCACTGATTAACACTGAACCCTTTGGGAGTCTCACTGATTAACACTGAACCCTATGGGAGTGTCACTGATTAACTCTGAACCCTACGGGAGTCTCACTGATTAACACTGAACCCTATGGGAGTCTCACTGATTAACACAACACTATGGGAGTGTCACTGATTAACACTGGACCCTATGGGATTCTCACTGATTAACACTGAACCCTGTGGGAGTCTCACTGATTAACACTGAACCCTGTGGGAGTCTCACTGATTAACACTGAACACTGTGGGAGTCTCACTGATTAACACTGAACCCTATGGGAGGCTCACTGATTAACACTGAACCCTATGGGAGTCTCACTGATTAACACTGAACCCTATGGGAGTCTCACTGATTAACACTGAACCCTATGGGAGTATCACTGATTAATACTGAACCCTGTGGGAGTCTCATTGATTAACACTGAACCCTGTGGGAGTCTCACTGATTAACACTGGACCCTCTGGGAGTCTCACTGATTAACACTGAAACCTGTGGGAGTCTCACTGATTAACACTGAACCCTATGGGAGTCTCACTGATTAACACTGAACCCTTTGGGAGTCTCACTGATTAACACTGAACCCTATGGGAGTGTCACTGATTAACTCTGAACCCTACGGGAGTCTCACTGATTAACACTGAACCCTATGGGAGTCTCACTGATTAACACAACACTATGGGAGTGTCACTGATTAACACTGGACCCTATGGGATTCTCACTGATTAACACTGAACCCTGTGGGAGTCTCACTGATTAACACTGAACCCTGTGGGAGTCTCACTGATTAACACTGAACCCTATGGGAGTCTCACTGATTAACACTGAACCCTATGGGAGTCTCACTGATTAACACTAAAACCTGTGGGAGTCTCACTGATTAACACTGAACCCTGTGGGAGTCTCACTGATTAACATTGAACCCTATGGGATTCTCACTGATTAACACTGAACGCAGTGGGAGTCTCACTGATTAACACCGAACCCTGTGGGAGTCTCACTGATTAACACTGAACCCTGTGGGAGTCTCACTGATTAACACTGAACCCAATGGGAGTCTCACTGATTAACACTGAACTATGTGGGAGTCTCACTGATTAACACTGAACCCTGTGGGAGTCTCACTGATTAACACTGAACCCTATGGGAGTCTCACTGATTAACACTGAGCCCTGTGGGAGTCTCACTGATTAACACTGAGCCCTGTGGGAGTCTCACTGATTAACACTGAAAACTGTGGGAGTCTCACTGATTAACACTGAACCCTGTGGGAGTTTCACTGATTAACACTGAACCAAATTTGAGTCTCACTGATTAACACTTAACCCTGTGGGAGTCTCACTGATTAACATTGAACCCTATGGGAGTCTCACTGATTAACACTGAACGCTGTGGGAGTCTCACTGATTAACACCGAACCCTGTGGGAGTCTCACTGATTAACACTGAACACTGTGGGAGTATCACTGATTAACACTGAACCCTATGGGAGTCTCACTGATTAACACTGAACCCTATGGGAGTCTCACTGATTAAAACTGAACCCTATGGGAGTCTCACTGATTAACACTGAACCCTATGGGAGTATCACTGATTAATACTGAACCCTGTGGGAGTCTCATTGATTAACACTGAACCCTGTGGGAGTCTCACTGATTAACACTGAACCCTATGGGAGTCTCACTGATTAACACTGAACACTATGGGAGTGTCACTGATTAACACTGAACCCTGTGGGAGTCTCACTGATTAACACTGAACCCTCTGGGAGTCTCACTGATTAACACTGAACCCTATGGGAGTTTCACTGATTAACACTGAAAACTGTGGGAGTCTCACTGATTAACACTGAAAACTGTGGGAGTCTCACTGATTAACACTGAAACCTGTGGGAGTCTCACTGATTAACACTGAACCCTATGGGAGTCTCACTGATTAACACTGAACCCTTTGGGAGTCTCACTGATTAACACTGAACCCTATGGGAGTGTCACTGATTAACTCTGAACCATACGGGAGTCTCACTGATTAACACTGAACCCTATGGGAGTCTCACTGATTAACACAACACTATGGGAGTGTCACTGATTAACACTGAACCCTATGGGATTCTCACTGATTAACACTGAACCCTGTGGGAGTCTCACTGATTAACACTGAACCCTATGGGAGTCTCACTGATTAACACAACACTATGGGAGTGTCACTGATTAACACTGAACCCTATGGGATTCTCACTGATTAACACTGAACCCTGTGGGATTCTCACTGATTAACACTGAACCCTGTGGGAGTCTCACTGATTGACACTAAAACCTGTGGGAGTCTCACTGATTAACACTGAACCCTGTGGGAGTCTCACTGATTAACATTGAACCCTATGGGAGTCTCACTGATTAACACTGAACGCAGTGGGAGTCTCACTAATTAACACCGAACCCTGTGGGAGTCTCACTGATTAACACTGAACCCTGTGGGAGACTCACTGATTAACACTGAACCCAATGGGAGTCTCACTTATTAACACTGAACTATGTGGGAGTCTCACTGATTAACACTGAACCCGGTGGGAGTCTCACTGATTAACACTGAACCCTATGGGAGTCTCACTGATTAACACTGAGCCCTGTGGGAGTCTCACTGATTAACACTGAGCCCTGTGGGAGTCTCACTGATTAACACTGAACCCTGTGGGAGTCTCACTGATTAACACTGAAAACTGTGGGAGTCTCACTGATTAACACTGAACCCTGTGGGAGTTTCACTGATTAACACTGAACCAAATTTGAGTCTCACTGATTAACACTGAACCCTGTGGGAGTCTCACTGATTAACATTGAACCCTATGGGAGTCTCACTGATTAACACTGAACGCTGTGGGAGTCTCACTGATTAACACCGAACCCTGTGGGAGTCTCACTGATTAACACTGAACACTGTGGGAGTCTCACTGATTAACACTGAACCCTATGGGAGTCTCACTGATTAACACTGAACCCTATGGGAGTCTCACTGATTAACACTGAACCCTATGGGAGTCTCACTGATTAACACTGAACCCTATGGGAGTATCACTGATTAATACTGAACCCTGTGGGAGTCTCATTGATTAACACTGAACCCTGTGGGAGTCTCACTGATTAACACTGAACCCTATGGGAGTCTCACTGATTAACACTGAACACTATGGGAGTGTCACTGATTAACACTGAACCCTGTGGGAGTCTCACTGATTAACACTGAACCCTCTGGGAGTCTCACTGATTAACACTGAACCCTATGGGAGTTTCACTGATTAACACTGAAAACTGTGGGAGTCTCACTGATTAACACTGAAAACTGTGGGAGTCTCACTGATTAACACTGAAACCTGTGGGAGTCTCACTGATTAACACTGAACCCTATGGGAGTCTCACTGATTAACACTGAACCCTTTGGGAGTCTCACTGATTAACACTGAACCCTATGGGAGTGTCACTGATTAACTCTGAACCCTACGGGAGTCTCACTGGTTAACACTGAACCCTATGGGAGTCTCACTGATTAACACACCACTATGGGAGTGTCACTGATTAACACTGAACCCTATGGGATTCTCACTGATTAACACTGAACCCTGTGGGAGTCTCACTGATTAACAATGAACCCTGTGGGAGTCTCACTGATTAACACTGAACCCTATGGGAGTCTCACTGATTAACACTGAACCCTATGGGAGTCTCACTGATTAACACTAAAACCTGTGGGAGTCTCACTGATTAACACTGAACCCTGTGGGAGTCTCACTGATTAACATTGAACCCTATGGGAGTCTCACTGATTAACACTGAACGCTGTGGGAGTCTCACTGATTAACACCGCACCCTGTGGGAGTCTCACTGATTAACACTGAACCCTGTGGGAGTCTCACTGATTAACACTGAACCCAATGGGAGTCTCACTGATTAACACTGAACTATGTGGGAGTCTCACTGATTAACACTGAACCCTGTGGGAGTCTCACTGATTAACACTGAACCCTATGGGAGTCTCACTGATTAACACTGAGCCCTGTGGGAGTCTCACTGATTAACACTGAGCCCTGTGGGAGTCTCACTGATTAACACTGAACTCTGTGGGAGTTTCACTGATTAACACTGAAAACTGTGGGAGTCTCACTGATTAACACTGAACCCTGTGGGAGTTTCACTGATTAACACTGAACCAAATTTGAGTCTCACTGATTAACACTGAATCCTGTGGGAGTCTCACTAATTAACACTGAACCCTTTGGGAGTCTCACTGATTAACACTGAACCCTATGGGAGTGTCACTGATTAACTCTGAACCCTACGGGAGTCTCACTGATTAACACTGAACCCTATGGGAGTCTCACTGATTAACACAACACTATGGGAGTGTCACTGATTAACACTGGACCCTATGGGATTCTCACTGATTAACACTGAACCCTGTGGGAGTCTCACTGATTAACACTGAACCCTGTGGGAGTCTCACTGATTAACACTGAACCCTATGGGAGTCTCACTGATTAACACTGAACCCTATGGGAGTCTCACTGATTAACACTAAAACCTGTGGGAGTCTCACTGATTAACACTGAACCCTGTGGGAGTCTCACTGATTAACATTGAACCCTATGGGAGTCTCACTGATTAACACTGAACGCAGTGGGAGTCTCACTGATTAACACCGAACCCTGTGGGAGTCTCACTGATTAACACTGAACCCTGTGGGAGTCTCACTGATTAACACTGAACCCAATGGGAGTCTCACTGATTAACACTGAACTATGTGGGAGTCTCACTGATTAACACTGAACCCTGTGGGAGTCTCACCGATTAACACTGAACCCTATGGGAGTCTCACTGATTAACACTGAGCCCTGTGGGAGTCTCACTGATTAACACTGAGCCCTGTGGGAGTCTCACTGATTAACACTGAAAACTGTGGGAGTCTCACTGATTAACACTGAACCCTGTGGGAGTTTCACTGATTAACACTGAACCAAATTTGAGTCTCACTGATTAACACTGAACCCTGTGGGAGTCTCACTGATTAACATTGAACCCTATGGGAGTCTCACTGATTAACACTGAACGCTGTGGGAGTCTCACTGATTAACACCGAACCCTGTGGGAGTCTCACTGATTAACACTGAACACTGTGGGAGTCTCACTGATTAACACTGAACCCTATGGGAGTCTCACTGATTAACACTGAACCCTATGGGAGTCTCACTGATTAACACTGAACCCTATGGGAGTCTCACTGATTAACACTGAACCCTATGGGAGTATCACTGATTAATACTGAACCCTGTGGGAGTCTCATTGATTAACACTGAACCCTGTGGGAGTCTCACTGATTAACACTGAACCCTATGGGAGTCTCACTGATTAACACTGAACACTATGGGAGTGTCACTGATTAACACTGAACCCTGTGGGAGTCTCACTGATTAACACTGAACCCTCTGGGAGTCTCACTGATTAACACTGAACCCTATGGGAGTTTCACTGATTAACACTGAAAACTGTGGGAGTCTCACTGATTAACACTGAAAACTGTGGGAGTCTCACTGATTAACACTGAAACCTGTGGGAGTCTCACTGATTAACACTGAACCCTATGGGAGTCTCACTGATTAACACTGAACCCTTTGGGAGTCTCACTGATTAACACTGAACCCTATGGGAGTGTCACTGATTAACTCTGAACCCTACGGGAGTCTCACTGATTAACACTGAACCCTATGGGAGTCTCACTGATTAACACAACACTATGGGAGTGTCACTGATTAACACTGAACCCTATGGGATTCTCACTGATTAACACTGAACCCTGTGGGAGTCTCACTGATTAACACTGAACCCTATGGGAGTCTCACTGATTAACACAACACTATGGGAGTGTCACTGATTAACACTGAACCCTATGGGATTCTCACTGATTAACACTGAACCCTGTGGGAGTCTCACTGATTAACACTGAACCCTGTGGGAGTCTCACTGATTGACACTAAAACCTGTGGGAGTCTCACTGATTAACACTGAACCCTGTGGGAGTTTCACTGATTAACATTGAACCCTATGGGAGTCTCACTGATTAACACTGAACGCAGTGGGAGTCTCACTGATTAACACCGAACCCTGTGGGAGTCTCACTGATTAACACTGAACCCTGTGGGAGTCTCACTGATTAACACTGAACCCAATGGGAGTCTCACTGATTAACACTGAACTATGTGGGAGTCTCACTGATTAACACTGAACCCTGTGGGAGTCTCACTGATTAACACTGAACCCTATGGGAGTCTCACTGATTAACACTGAGCCCTGTGGGAGTCTCACTGATTAACACTGAGCCCTGTGGGAGTCTCACTGATTAACACTGAACCCTGTGGGAGTCTCACTGATTAACACTGAAAACTGTGGGAGTCTCACTGATTAACACTGAACCCTGTGGGAGTTTCACTGATTAACACTGAACCAAATTTGAGTCTCACTGATTAACACTGAACCCTGTGGGAGTCTCACTGATTAACATTGAACCCTATGGGAGTCTCACTGATTAACACTGAACGCTGTGGGAGTCTCACTGATTAACACCGAACCCTGTGGGAGTCTCACTGATTAACACTGAACACTGTGGGAGTCTCACTGATTAACACTGAACCCTATGGGAGTCTCACTGATTAACACTGAACCCTGTGGGAGTCTCACCGATTAACACTGAACCCTATGGGAGTCTCACTGATTAACACTGAGCCCTGTGGGAGTCTCACTGATTAACACTGAGCCCTGTGGGAGTCTCACTGATTAACACTGAAAACTGTGGGAGTCTCACTGATTAACACTGAACCCTGTGGGAGTTTCACTGATTAACACTGAACCAAATTTGAGTATCACTGATTAACACTGAACCCTGTGGGAGTCTCACTGATTAACATTGAACCCTATGGGAGTCTCACTGATTAACACTGAACGCTGTGGGAGTCTCACTGATTAACACCGAACCCTGTGGGAGTCTCACTGATTAACACTGAACACTGTGGGAGTCTCACTGATTAACACTGAACCCTATGGGAGTCTCACTGATTAACACTGAACCCTATGGGAGTCTCACTGATTAACACTGAACCCTATGGGAGTATCACTGATTAATACTGAACCCTGTGGGAGTCTCATTGATTAACACTGAACCCTGTGGGAGTCTCACTGATTAACACTGAACCCTATGGGAGTCTCACTGATTAACACTGAACCCTGTGGGAGTCTCACTGATTAACACCGAACCCTGTGGGAGTCTCACTGATTAACACTGAACACTGTGGGAGTCTCACTGATTAACACTGAACCCTATGGGAGTCTCACTGATTAACACTGAACCCTGTGGGAGTCTCACCGATTAACACTGAACCCTATGGGAGTCTCACTGATTAACACTGAGCCCTGTGGGAGTCTCACTGATTAACACTGAGCCCTGTGGGAGTCTCACTGATTAACACTGAAAACTGTGGGAGTCTCACTGATTAACACTGAACCCTGTGGGAGTTTCACTGATTAACACTGAACCAAATTTGAGTATCACTGATTAACACTGAACCCTGTGGGAGTCTCACTGATTAACATTGAACCCTATGGGAGTCTCACTGATTAACACTGAACGCTGTGGGAGTCTCACTGATTAACACCGAACCCTGTGGGAGTCTCACTGATTAACACTGAACACTGTGGGAGTCTCACTGATTAACACTGAACCCTATGGGAGTCTCACTGATTAACACTGAACCCTATGGGAGTCTCACTGATTAACACTGAACCCTATGGGAGTCTCACTGATTAACACTGAACCCTATGGGAGTATCACTGATTAATACTGAACCCTGTGGGAGTCTCATTGATTAACACTGAACCCTGTGGGAGTCTCACTGATTAACACTGAACCCTATGGGAGTCTCACTGATTAACACTGAACACTATGGGAGTGTCACTGATTAACACTGAACCCTGTGGGAGTCTCACTGATTAACACTGAACCCTCTGGGAGTCTCACTGATTAACACTGAACCCTATGGGAGTTTCACTGATTAACACTGAAAACTGTGGGAGTCTCACTGATTAACACTGAAAACTGTGGGAGTCTCACTGATTAACACTGAAACCTGTGGGAGTCTCACTGATTAACACTGAACCCTATGGGAGTCTCACTGATTAACACTGAACCCTTTGGGAGTCTCACTGATTAACACTGAACCCTATGGGAGTGTCACTGATTAACTCTGAACCCTACGGGAGTCTCACTGATTAACACTGAACCCTATGGGAGTCTCACTGATTAACACAACACTATGGGAGTGTCACTGATTAACACTGAACCCTATGGGATTCTGACTGATTAACACTGAACCCTGTGGGAGTCTCACTGATTAACACTGAACCCTATGGGAGTCTCACTGATTAACACAACACTATGGGAGTGTCACTGATTAACACTGAACCCTATGGGATTCTCACTGATTAACACTGAACCCTGTGGGAGTCTCACTGATTAACACTGAACCCTGTGGGAGTCTCACTGATTGACACTAAAACCTGTGGGAGTCTCACTGATTAACACTGAACCCTGTGGGAGTCTCACTGATTAACATTGAACCCTATGGGAGTCTCACTGATTAACACTGAACGCAGTGGGAGTCTCACTGATTAACACCGAACCCTGTGGGAGTCTCACTGATTAACACTGAACCCTGTGGGAGTCTCACTGATTAACACTGAACCCAATGGGAGTCTCACTGATTAACACTGAACTATGTGGGAGTCTCACTGATTAACACTGAACCCTGTGGGAGTCTCACTGATTAACACTGAACCCTATGGGAGTCTCACTGATTAACACTGAGCCCTGTGGGAGTCTCACTGATTAACACTGAGCCCTGTGGGAGTCTCACTGATTAACACTGAACCCTGTGGGAGTCTCACTGATTAACACTGAAAACTGTGGGAGTCTCACTGATTAACACTGAACCCTGTGGGAGTTTCACTGATTAACACTGAACCAAATTTGAGTCTCACTGATTAACACTGAACCCTGTGGGAGTCTCACTGATTAACATTGAACCCTATGGGAGTCTCACTGATTAACACTGAACGCTGTGGGAGTCTCACTGATTAACACCGAACTCTGTGGGAGTCTCACTGATTAACACTGAACACTGTGGGAGTCTCACTGATTAACACTGAACCCTATGGGAGTCTCACTGATTAACACTGAACCCTATGGGAGTCTCACTGATTAACACTGAACCCTATGGGAGTCTCACTGATTAACACTGAACCCTATGGGAGTATCACTGATTAATACTGAACTCTGTGGGAGTCTCATTGATTAACACTGAACCCTGTGGGAGTCTCACTGATTAACACTGAACCCTATGGGAGTCTCACTGATTAACACTGAACACTATGGGAGTGTCACTGATTAACACTGAACCCTGTGGGAGTCTCACTGATTAACACTGAACCCTCTGGGAGTCTCACTGATTAACACTGAACCCTATGGGAGTTTCACTGATTAACACTGAAAACTGTGGGAGTCTCACTGATTAACACTGAACGCTGTGGGTGTCTCACTGATTAACATCGAACCCTGTGGGAGTCTCACTGATTAACACTGAACACTGTGGGAGTCTCACTGATTAACACTGAACCCTATGGGAGTCTCACTGATTAACACTGAACCCTATGGGAGTCTCACTGATTAACACTGAACCCTATGGGAGTCTCACTGATTAACACTGAACCCTATGGGAGTATCACTGATTAATACTGAACCCTGTGGGAGTCTCATTGATTAACACTGAACCCTGTGGGAGTCTCACTGATTAACACTGAACCCTATGGGAGTCTCACTGATTAACACTGAACACTATGGGAGTGTCACTGATTAACACTGAACCCTGTGGGAGTCTCACTGATTAACACTGAACCCTCTGGGAGTCTCACTGATTAACACTGAACCCTATGGGAGTTTCACTGATTAACACTGAAAACTGTGGGAGTCTCACTGATTAACACTGAAAACTGTGGGAGTCTCACTGATTAACACTGAAACCTGTGGGAGTCTCACTGATTAACACTGAACCCTATGGGAGTCTCACTGATTAACACTGAACCCTTTGGGAGTCTCACTGATTAACACTGAACCCTATGGGAGTGTCACTGATTAACTCTGAACCCTACGGGAGTCTCACTGATTAACACTGAACCCTATGGGAGTCTCACTGATTAACACAACACTATGGGAGTGTCACTGATTAACACTGAACCCTATGGGATTCTCACTGATTAACACTGAACCCTGTGGGAGTCTCACTGATTAACACTGAACCCTATGGGAGTCTCACTGATTAACACAACACTATGGGAGTGTCACTGATTAACACTGAACCCTATGGGATTCTCACTGATTAACACTGAACCCTGTGGGAGTCTCACTGATTAACACTGAACCCTGTGGGAGTCTCACTGATTAACACTAACACCTGTGGGAGTCTCACTGATTAACACTGAACCCTGTGGGAGTCTCACTGATTAACATTGAACCCTATGGGAGTCTCACTGATTAACACTGAACGCAGTGGGAGTCTCACTGATTAACACCGAACCCTGTGGGAGTCTCACTGATTAACACTGAACCCTGTGGGAGTCTCACTGATTAACACTGAACCCAATGGGAGTCTCACTGATTAACACTGAACTATGTGGGAGTCTCACTGATTAACACTGAACCCTGTGGGAGTCTCACTGATTAACACTGAACCCTATGGGAGTCTCACTGATTAACACTGAGCCCTGTGGGAGTCTCACTGATTAACACTGAGCCCTGTGGGAGTCTCACTGATTAACACTGAACCCTGTGGGAGTCTCACTGATTAACACTGAAAACTGTGGGAGTCTCACTGATTAACACTGAACCCTGTGGGAGTTTCACTGATTAACACTGAACCAAATTTGAGTCTCACTGATTAACACTGAACCCTGTGGGAGTCTCACTGATTAACATTGAACCCTATGGGAGTCTCACTGATTAACACTGAACGCTGTGGGAGTCTCACTGATTAACACCGAACCCTGTGGGAGTCTCACTGATTAACACTGAACACTGTGGGAGTCTAAATTTCGATTTAAAGCTTTCGTGACTGCAATGATTCATCTTCTTTGGTTCTTTCGGTAAAGTCACGTAGAATGAGAATAAAATAATAAATTGATAAAATAAAATAACACAATAATATTCTCACGACGTTTCGGCCACAACACAAGCGGCCTTCATCAGGTGAAGGGAGCGAGACTGTCTGGTAGGACAGCGCTGGAGTGAGAGAGCCACGTTCAGATCACGGCTTTTAAGCTGTGTGAGAGGAACAAAGAGCCTTGACGAAGGAATTAGCATAAAATTTAGCATTAAAAAGGCTGAATGATTAGCTTGTGACTGGTCACAGAAATAGCTATGTTAAAAGTTAAAGCATACACCTCCGCAGAGGCACCCATTGTTAAAAGGAATTAGCATAGAATTTAGCATTGAAATAGCTAAATTAAGGCATTCGCTTGTAGCTGCTACAGAAATAGTTACGTTGAAGTCAGAGTATACACATTCACCGAGGCACTTAGTACAAATCAAAACAGGAGAATTTAGCATTGAAATAACTAGGCGAATTTAGCATTGAGCTATTCACAGTACTATATAGTGAACCAATAAAAACTAAAATATAAATTACCTTCATGTTATCAATAAACTCTATATTCTCCAATCAGCTAAGCTACCAACCATAAGTCGTTATATATCACAATGCTATATGGCGAAAAAATGGGTGGATTCTTACCCTCAAATTTCCGTACCACGGATAGCTACGGGCCCCGTTCAGACGGACGAGTTCGTCCATGGTCAGAACAGAGGAGGGGGAGAGAGACAGCTGCGAAGCCCTAGTATACTCCATGTTGTAAACCATACCATTAACCGTGGTGTGAGAGGTATTAAGAGGCAATGCTGGCGAAAGAGCTGCGGTCTGAAGGTCATCGTAAAATTACAATTAATTAAGAACAGAAATGATTTAACACATCTTTCCAGTGGTTACTAAGCCTGAATCCATCTTCTCGGTTGAAATTGTCTTTGTGCTTGTATATGTGAATGGCCTCATGAACGAATCTCTCATGGTAGCCAGTTGGTTTGCAAAGAACCTCCGTCTTGGAGAAGTCAATGTCATGTGAGCCCACTGAATTGTAACAGTGATCTGCCACGGCAGAGGAGTTCGTCTTACCGTGTTTCAAGTCTGCTTTATGTTCGCGGATGCGGTCCGAGATATGTCTTTTGGTTTCTCCAATGTAGCTACTACCACAGAGGCACTTTAGTTTGTAAACGCCCGGGTACTGTATGTCTGGAAGAGCATCTTTTACAGATGGAACTAAATCACGGATTTTGTGTACTGTGTTGAATCGGACCTGGATCTTGTGTTTATTCAGGATTTTGGAGATCTTTTTAGTGACCCCTGCAATGTAGGGTAAGGTGATGGTTTTGAGTGGCTCCACAAGAGGATCCTTCTTCATGACTGGAGTGATGGCTTTGCGGATTGTGTAGTCGGAGTAGCCATTAGCCCTGAGAGCCTGGTGTACGTGCTTGAGTTCACTGGTAATGTGTTCCTGGTCGGAAATGCATTGGGCTCTATGGTATAGAGTCTTGATGAGGCAGTTCTTCTGGGATGGATGGTGGTGGGAATCCGGTTTCAAGTAAGCATCTGTATGGGTAGCTTTCCTGTAGACAGAGTGGCTCATTGAACCATCATGTCTCCTTTTAATTAAGACATCCAGAAAGGGTAGTTTGCCATCTTTTTCAACCTCCATGGTAAATCTGATGGCTGGGTGTATTGAATTGATGTGGTCGCGGAATTGGTCTAGAGCAGGCTGGCCATGTGGCCAGATGACAAAGGTGTCATCAACGTACCTCTTCCATAAGGTCGGGCGTAGAGTGGCAGTCTGGATGGCGTCAGTTTCAAATTTTTCCATGAATACGTTGGCTACAACCGGAGATAGGGGGGAGCCCATTGGGGTGCCCTCAGTTTGTTTGTAGAAAGTTCCATTCCAGGTGAAGTATGTGTTGGTTAAGCAATGTCTCACCAGGGGGGGTACATCAGTATGCAGTCCTTGATGAACCAGGTCTTCAATGATAGCGATGGTGTCAGGTACCGGGACTTTGGTGAACAAGGACACCACATCAAAACTGACAAGCAGGTCGTTTGGGGACAGGGAAATGTCTTTGATTGTCGATACCAGGTGAGTAGAATTTAGTACCGCAGAGGTGGTTTTTCCAGTGAAAGGTCGCAGTATATCAGCCAGAAAACGTGCCAGTTTGTAGGTGGGGGAGCTGATAGTAGAGACGATGGGACGAAGGGGTGTATCTTCTTTGTGTATCTTTGGAAGGCCATATAATCTTGGTGGTCTGGCAGCAGAGGGTTTCAACAAGAACTGTTTGTTCTCATCAATTAATGCTGTTGAATCAGAGATAATTTTGTTCGTTTTGGTGACCAGGCTGTTGGTGGGATCTCTTTTTATTTTTGTATAGCTGCCATCGTTGAGTAGTTCTTGAATTTTGTTGTTATATTCTGTTTTGTCCATGATGACAGTGGCATTGCCTTTGTCGGCTGAGAGAACGACAATATCATCCCTCTTTTTTAATTGAGATAATTCAAAACGTTCGTCTTTGCTGATGTTGCTAGGTGGCAACTTAGCGTTTTTGAGGGTTGCAGCGATTTCAGATCTTGCTACGTCTGCAGAGATGTGACTCAAGCCCTTGAGTGCAACGTCGACATGGGCAATTATATCATTAACCGGTAAGTGTCTCGGTGTGACAGCAAAGTTTAGACCTTTAGCTAAAACGGATTTCAGACCATCAGAAATGGAACTGTTACTGCGATTAATTACGACTTTGTTGACGTCTATCTTTTCGGTGTGTGGATCCGATTTTTTGCTGGAGAGGTGATTGAATTTGGAAATCAAATTGTCCCTACATTTGTTCGACATAGTGGCAGCCGAAGAGGTAGTCATATTGTCTACATGTTCCCAATCCGATGTAGACATTGTTGCTGTCAATTTTAAGTGTGATTTGTAGAGTGTCTTGTCTAACTGATCGAGTTCGATGCGTGTAAGTCTGATTTTTTCCGAGATAAGAGCGAAGCTAGTTCTAGCTAGAATTCGTTTTGCATTGAGAGAAGTTGCAACAGCAGAGGTTAGTGTAAATGCGGTTGGTATTACCTTAGAGTCGCGGCATCTCTTCAGACAGGTGAGAGACTCGATTAGTTGAGCCTTCTTATCCCGAAGTCTGTTGAATGATCTTAAGGATGTGTGGAATCCCTCCCCGTAGAGGCGGTTAAATTTCGATTTAAAGCTTTCGTGACTGCAATGATTCATCTTCTTTGGTTCTTTCGGTAAAGTCACGTAGAATGAGAATAAAATAATAAATTGATAAAATAAAATAACACAATAATATTCTCACGACGTTTCGGCCACAACACAAGCGGCCTTCATCAGGTGAAGGGAGCGAGACTGTCTGGTAGGACAGCGCTGGAGTGAGAGAGCCACGTTCAGATCACGGCTTTTAAGCTGTGTGAGAGGAACAAAGAGCCTTGACGAAGGAATTAGCATAAAATTTAGCATTAAAAAGGCTGAATGATTAGCTTGTGACTGGTCACAGAAATAGCTATGTTAAAAGTTAAAGCATACACCTCCGCAGAGGCACCCATTGTTAAAAGGAATTAGCATAGAATTTAGCATTGAAATAGCTAAATTAAGGCATTCGCTTGTAGCTGCTACAGAAATAGTTACGTTGAAGTCAGAGTATACACATTCACCGAGGCACTTAGTACAAATCAAAACAGGAGAATTTAGCATTGAAATAACTAGGCGAATTTAGCATTGAGCTATTCACAGTACTATATAGTGAACCAATAAAAACTAAAATATAAATTACCTTCATGTTATCAATAAACTCTATATTCTCCAATCAGCTAAGCTACCAACCATAAGTCGTTATATATCACAATGCTATATGGCGAAAAAATGGGTGGATTCTTACCCTCAAATTTCCGTACCACGGATAGCTACGGGCCCCGTTCAGACGGACGAGTTCGTCCATGGTCAGAACAGAGGAGGGGGAGAGAGACAGCTGCGAAGCCCTAGTATACTCCATGTTGTAAACCATACCATTAACCGTGGTGTGAGAGGTATTAAGAGGCAATGCTGGCGAAAGAGCTGCGGTCTGAAGGTCATCGTAAAATTACAATTAATTAAGAACAGAAATGATTTAACACATCTTTCCAGTGGTTACTAAGCCTGAATCCATCTTCTCGGTTGAAATTGTCTTTGTGCTTGTATATGTGAATGGCCTCATGAACGAATCTCTCATGGTAGCCAGTGGAGCCACTCAAAACCATCACCTTACCCTACATTGCAGGGGTCACTAAAAAGATCTCCAAAATCCTGAATAAACACAAGATCCAGGTCCGATTCAACACAGTACACAAAATCCGTGATTTAGTTCCATCTGTAAAAGATGCTCTTCCAGACATACAGTACCCGGGCGTTTACAAACTAAAGTGCCTCTGTGGTAGTAGCTACATTGGAGAAACCAAAAGACATATCTCGGACCGCATCCGCGAACATAAAGCAGACTTGAAACACGGTAAGACGAACTCCTCTGCCGTGGCAGATCACTGTTACAATTCAGTGGGCTCACATGACATTGACTTCTCCAAGACGGAGGTTCTTTGCAAACCAACTGGCTACCATGAGAGATTCGTTCATGAGGCCATTCACATATACAAGCACAAAGACAATTTCAACCGAGAAGATGGATTCAGGCTTAGTAACCACTGGAAAGATGTGTTAAATCATTTCTGTTCTTAATTAATTGTAATTTTACGATGACCTTCAGACCGCAGCTCTTTCGCCAGCATTGCCTCTTAATACCTCTCACACCACGGTTAATGGTATGGTTTACAACATGGAGTATACTAGGGCTTCGCAGCTGTCTCTCTCCCCCTCCTCTGTTCTGACCATGGACGAACTCGTCCGTCTGAACGGGGCCCGTAGCTATCCGTGGTACGGAAATTTGAGGGTAAGAATCCACCCATTTTTTCGCCATATAGCATTGTGATATATAACGACTTATGGTTGGTAGCTTAGCTGATTGGAGAATATAGAGTTTATTGATAACATGAAGGTAATTTATATTTTAGTTTTTATTGGTTCACTATATAGTACTGTGAATAGCTCAATGCTAAATTCGCCTAGTTATTTCAATGCTAAATTCTCCTGTTTTGATTTGTACTAAGTGCCTCGGTGAATGTGTATACTCTGACTTCAACGTAACTATTTCTGTAGCAGCTACAAGCGAATGCCTTAATTTAGCTATTTCAATGCTAAATTCTATGCTAATTCCTTTTAACAATGGGTGCCTCTGCGGAGGTGTATGCTTTAACTTTTAACATAGCTATTTCTGTGACCAGTCACAAGCTAATCATTCAGCCTTTTTAATGCTAAATTTTATGCTAATTCCTTCGTCAAGGCTCTTTGTTCCTCTCACACAGCTTAAAAGCCGTGATCTGAACGTGGCTCTCTCACTCCAGCGCTGTCCTACCAGACAGTCTCGCTCCCTTCACCTGATGAAGGCCGCTTGTGTTGTGGCCGAAACGTCGTGAGAATATTATTGTGTTATTTTATTTTATCAATTTATTATTTTATTCTCATTCTACGTGACTTTACCGAAAGAACCAAAGAAGATGAATCATTGCAGTCACGAAAGCTTTAAATCGAAATTTAACCGCCTCTACGGGGAGGGATTCCACACATCCTTAAGATCATTCAACAGACTTCGGGATAAGAAGGCTCAACTAATCGAGTCTCTCACCTTTCTGAAGAGATGCCGCGACTCTAAGGTAATACCAACCGCATTTACACTAACCTCTGCTGTTGCAACTTCTCTCAATGCAAAACGAATTCTAGCTAGAACTAGCTTCGCTCTTATCTCGGAAAAAATCAGACTTACACGCATCGAACTCGATCAGTTAGACAAGACACTCTACAAATCACACTTAAAATTGACAGCAACAATGTCTACATCGGATTGGGAACATGTAGACAATATGACTACCTCTTCGGCTGCCACTATGTCGAACAAATGTAGGGACAATTTGATTTCCAAATTCAATCACCTCTCCAGCAAAAAATCGGATCCACACACCGAAAAGATAGACGTCAACAAAGTCGTAATTAATCGCAGTAACAGTTCCATTTCTGATGGTCTGAAATCCGTTTTAGCTAAAGGTCTAAACTTTGCTGTCACACCGAGACACTTACCGGTTAATGATATAATTGCCCATGTCGACGTTGCACTCAAGGGCTTGAGTCACATCTCTGCAGACGTAGCAAGATCTGAAATCGCTGCAACCCTCAAAAACGCTAAGTTGCCACCTAGCAACATCAGCAAAGACGAACGTTTTGAATTATCTCAATTAAAAAAGAGGGATGATATTGTCGTTCTCTCAGCCGACAAAGGCAATGCCACTGTCATCATGGACAAAACAGAATATAACAACAAAATTCAAGAACTACTCAACGATGGCAGCTATACAAAAATAAAAAGAGATCCCACCAACAGCCTGGTCACCAAAACGAACAAAATTATCTCTGATTCAACAGCATTAATTGATGAGAACAAACAGTTCTTGTTGAAACCCTCTGCTGCCAGACCACCAAGATTATATGGCCTTCCAAAGATACACAAAGAAGATACACCCCTTCGTCCCATCGTCTCTACTATCAGCTCCCCCACCTACAAACTGGCACGTTTTCTGGCTGATATACTGCGACCTTTCACTGGAAAAACCACCTCTGCGGTACTAAATTCTACTCACCTGGTATCGACAATCAAAGACATTTCCCTGTCCCCAAACGACCTGCTTGTCAGTTTTGATGTGGTGTCCTTGTTCACCAAAGTCCCGGTACCTGACACCATCGCTATCATTGAAGACCTGGTTCATCAAGGACTGCATACTGATGTACCCCCCCTGGTGAGACATTGCTTAACCAACACATACTTCACCTGGAATGGAACTTTCTACAAACAAACTGAGGGCACCCCAATGGGCTCCCCCCTATCTCCGGTTGTAGCCAACGTATTCATGGAAAAATTTGAAACTGACGCCATCCAGACTGCCACTCTACGCCCGACCTTATGGAAGAGGTACGTTGATGACACCTTTGTCATCTGGCCACATGGCCAGCCTGCTCTAGACCAATTCCGCGACCACATCAATTCAATACACCCAGCCATCAGATTTACCATGGAGGTTGAAAAAGATGGCAAACTACCCTTTCTGGATGTCTTAATTAAAAGGAGACATGATGGTTCAATGAGCCACTCTGTCTACAGGAAAGCTACCCATACAGATGCTTACTTGAAACCGGATTCCCACCACCATCCATCCCAGAAGAACTGCCTCATCAAGACTCTATACCATAGAGCCCAATGCATTTCCGACCAGGAACACATTACCAGTGAACTCAAGCACGTACACCAGGCTCTCAGGGCTAATGGCTACTCCGACTACACAATCCGCAAAGCCATCACTCCAGTCATGAAGAAGGATCCTCTTGTGGAGCCACTCAAAACCATCACCTTACCCTACATTGCAGGGGTCACTAAAAAGATCTCCAAAATCCTGAATAAACACAAGATCCAGGTCCGATTCAACACAGTACACAAAATCCGTGATTTAGTTCCATCTGTAAAAGATGCTCTTCCAGACATACAGTACCCGGGCGTTTACAAACTAAAGTGCCTCTGTGGTAGTAGCTACATTGGAGAAACCAAAAGACATATCTCGGACCGCATCCGCGAACATAAAGCAGACTTGAAACACGGTAAGACGAACTCCTCTGCCGTGGCAGATCACTGTTACAATTCAGTGGGCTCACATGACATTGACTTCTCCAAGACGGAGGTTCTTTGCAAACCAACTGGCTACCATGAGAGATTCGTTCATGAGGCCATTCACATATACAAGCACAAAGACAATTTCAACCGAGAAGATGGATTCAGGCTTAGTAACCACTGGAAAGATGTGTTAAATCATTTCTGTTCTTAATTAATTGTAATTTTACGATGACCTTCAGACCGCAGCTCTTTCGCCAGCATTGCCTCTTAATACCTCTCACACCACGGTTAATGGTATGGTTTACAACATGGAGTATACTAGGGCTTCGCAGCTGTCTCTCTCCCCCTCCTCTGTTCTGACCATGGACGAACTCGTCCGTCTGAACGGGGCCCGTAGCTATCCGTGGTACGGAAATTTGAGGGTAAGAATCCACCCATTTTTTCGCCATATAGCATTGTGATATATAACGACTTATGGTTGGTAGCTTAGCTGATTGGAGAATATAGAGTTTATTGATAACATGAAGGTAATTTATATTTTAGTTTTTATTGGTTCACTATATAGTACTGTGAATAGCTCAATGCTAAATTCGCCTAGTTATTTCAATGCTAAATTCTCCTGTTTTGATTTGTACTAAGTGCCTCGGTGAATGTGTATACTCTGACTTCAACGTAACTATTTCTGTAGCAGCTACAAGCGAATGCCTTAATTTAGCTATTTCAATGCTAAATTCTATGCTAATTCCTTTTAACAATGGGTGCCTCTGCGGAGGTGTATGCTTTAACTTTTAACATAGCTATTTCTGTGACCAGTCACAAGCTAATCATTCAGCCTTTTTAATGCTAAATTTTATGCTAATTCCTTCGTCAAGGCTCTTTGTTCCTCTCACACAGCTTAAAAGCCGTGATCTGAACGTGGCTCTCTCACTCCAGCGCTGTCCTACCAGACAGTCTCGCTCCCTTCACCTGATGAAGGCCGCTTGTGTTGTGGCCGAAACGTCGTGAGAATATTATTGTGTTATTTTATTTTATCAATTTATTATTTTATTCTCATTCTACGTGACTTTACCGAAAGAACCAAAGAAGACTGTGGGAGTCTCACTGATTAACACTGAACCCTATGGGAGTCTCACTGATTAACACTGAACCCTATGGGAGTCTCACTGATTAACACTGAACCCTATGGGAGTCTCACTGATTAACACTGAACCCTATGGGAGTATCACTGATTAATACTGAACTCTGTGGGAGTCTCATTGATTAACACTGAACCCTGTGGGAGTCTCACTGATTAACACTGAACCCTATGGGAGTCTCACTGATTAACACTGAACACTATGGGAGTGTCACTGATTAACACTGAACCCTGTGGGAGTCTCACTGATTAACACTGAACCCTCTGGGAGTCTCACTGATTAACACTGAATCCTATGGGAGTTTCACTGATTAACACTGAAAACTGTGGGAGTCTCACTGATTAACACTGAAAACTGTGGGAGTCTCACTGATTAACACTGAAACCTGTGGGAGTCTCACTGATTAACACTGAACCCTATGGGAGTCTCATTGATTAACACTGAACCCTTTGGGAGTCTCACTGATTAACACTGAACCCTATGGGAGTGTCACTGATTAACTCTGAACCCTACGGGAGTCTCACTGGTTAACACTGAACCCTATGGCAGTCTCATTGATTAACACAACACTATGGGAGTGTCACTGATTAACACTGAACCCTATGGGATTCTCACTGATTAACACTGAACCCTGTGGGAGTCTCACTGATTAACAATGAACCCTGTGGGAGTCTCACTGATTAACACTGAACCCTATGGGAGTCTCACTGATTAACACTGAACCCTATGGGAGTCTCACTGATTAACACTAAAACCTGTGGGAGTCTCACTGATTAACACTGAACCCTGTGGGAATCTCACTGATTAACATTGAACCCTATGGGAGTCTCACTGATTAACACTGAACGCTGTGGGAGTCTCACTGATTAACACCGAACCCTGTGGGAGTCTCACTGATTAACACTGAACCCTGTGGGAGTCTCACTGATTAACACTGAACCCAATGGGAGTCTCACTGATTAACACTGAACTATGTGGGAGTCTCACTGATTAACACTGAACCCTGTGGGAGTCTCACTGATTAACACTGAACCCTATGGGAGTCTCACTGATTAACACTGAGCCCTGTGGGAGTCTCACTGATTAACACTGAGCCCTGTGGGAGTCTCACTGATTAACACTGAACCCTGTGGGAGTTTCACTGATTAACACTGAAAACTGTGGGAGTCTCACTGATTAACACTGAACCCTGTGGGAGTTTCACTGATTAACACTGAACCAAATTTGAGTCTCACTGATTAACACTGAATCCTGTGGGAGTCTCACTGATTAACACTGAACCCTATGGGAGTCTCACTGATTAACACTGAACCCTGTGGGAGTCTCATTGATTAACAATGAACACTGTGGGAGTCTCACTGATTAACACTTAACCCTATGGGAGTCTCACTGATTAACACTGAACCCTGTGGGAGTCTCACTGATTAACACTGAACCCTATGGGAGTCTCACTGATTAACACTGAACCCTATGGGAGTCTCACTGATTAACACTGAACCCTATGGGAGTATTACTGATTAATACTGAACCCTGTGGAAGTCTCATTGATTAACACTGAATCCTGTGGGAGTCTCACTGATTAACACTGAAAACTGTGGGAGTCTCACTGATTAACACTGAAAACTGTGGGAGTCTCACTGATTAACACTGAAACCTGTGGGAGTCTCACTGATTAACACTGAACCTAATGGGAGTCTCACTGATTAACACTGAACCCTTTGGGAGTCTCACTGATTAACACTGAACCCTATGGGAGTGTCACGGATTAACTCTGAACCCTACGGGAGTCTCACTGATTAACCCTGAACCCTATGGGAGTCTCACTGATTAACACAACACTATGGGAGTGTCACTGATTAACACTGAACCCTATGGGATTCTCACTGATTAACACTGAACCCTGTGGGAGTCTCACTGATTAACACTGAACCGTGTGGGAGTCTCACTGATTAACACTGAACCCTATGGGAGTCTCACTGATTAACACTGAACCCTATGGGAGTCTCACTGATTAACACTAAAACCTGTGGGAGTCTCACTGATTAACACTGAACCCTGTGGGAGTCTCACTGATTAACATTGAACCCTATGGGAGTCTCACTGATTAACACTGAACGCAGTGGGAGTCTCACTGATTAACACCGAACCCTGTGGGAGTCTCACTGATTAACACTGAACCCTGTGGGAGTCTCACTGATTAACACTGAACCCAATGGGAGTCTCACTGATTAACACTGAACTATGTGGGAGTCTCACTGATTAACACTGAACCCTGTGGGAGTCTCACTGATTAACACTGAACCCTATGGGAGTCTCACTGATTAACACTGAGCCCTGTGGGAGTCTCACTGATTAACACTGAGCCCTGTGGGAGTCTCACTGATTAACACTGAACCCTGTGGGAGACTCACTGATTAACACTGAAAACTGTGGGAGTCTCACTGATTAACACTGAACCCTGTGGGAGTTTCACTGATTAACACTGAACCAAATTTGAGTCTCACTGATTAACACTGAATCCTGTGGGAGTCTCACTGATTAACACTGAACCCTATGGGAGTCTCACTGATTAACACTGAACCCTGTGGGAGTCTCATTGATTAACACTGAACACTGTGGGAGTCTCACTGATTAACACTTAACCCTATGGGAGTCTCACTGATTAACACTGAACCCTGTGGGAGTCTCACTGATTAACACTGAACCCTATTGGAGTCTCACTGATTAACATTGAACCCTATGGGAGTCTCATTGATTAACACTGAACCCTATGGGAGTATCACTGATTAATACTGAACCCTGTGGAAGTCTCATTGATTAACACTGAATCCTGTGGGAGTCTCACTGATTAACACTGAAAACTGTGGGAGTCTCACTGATTAACACTGAAAACTGTGGGAGTCTCACTGATTAACACTGAAACCTGTGGGAGTCTCACTGATTAACACTGAACCTAATGGGAGTCTCACTGATTAACACTGAACCCTTTGGGAGTCTCACTGATTAACACTGAACCCTATGGGAGTGTCACGGATTAACTCTGAACCCTACGGGAGTCTCACTGATTAACACTGAACCCTATGGGAGTCTCACTGATTAACACAACACTATGCGAGTGTCACTGATTAACACTGAACCCTATGGGATTCTCACTGATTAACACTGAACCCTGTGGGAGTCTCACTGATTAACACTGAACCCTGTGGGAGTCTCACTGATTAACACTGAACCCTATGGGAGTCTCACTGATTAACACTGAACCCTATGGGAGTCTCACTGATTAACACTGAACGCAGTGGGAGTCTCACTGATTAACACCGAACCCTGTGGGAGTCTCACTGATTAACACTGAACCCTGTGGGAGTCTCACTGATTAACACTGAACCCAATGGGAGTCTCACTGATTAACACTGAACTATGTGGGAGTCTCACTGATTAACACTGAACCCTGTGGGAGTCTCACTGATTAACACTGAACCCTATGGGAGTCTCACTGATTAACACTGAGCCCTGTGGGAGTCTCACTGATTAACACTGAGCCCTGTGGGAGTCTCACTGATTAACACTGAACCCTGTGGGAGTCTCACTGATTAACACTGAAAACTGTGGGAGTCTCACTGATTAACACTGAACCCTGTGGGAGTTTCACTGATTAACACTGAACCAAATTTGAGTCTCACTGATTAACACTGAATCCAGTGGGAGTCTCACTGATTAACACTGAACCCTATGGGAGTCTCACTGATTAACACTGAACCCTGTGGGAGTCTCATTGATTAACACTGAACACTGTGGGAGTCTCACTGATTAACACTTAACCCTATGGGAGTCTCACTGATTAACACTGAACCATGTGGGAGTCTCACTGATTAACACTGAACCCTATGGGAGTCTCACTGATTAACACTGAACCCTATGGGAGTCTCACTGATTAACACTGAACCCTATGGGAGTATCACTGATTAATACTGAACCCTGTGGGAGTCTCATTGATTAACACTGAACCCTGTGGGAGTCTCACTGATTAACACTGAAAACTGTGGGAGTCTCACTGATTAACACTGAAAACTGTGGGAGTCTCACTGATTAACACTGAAACCTGTGGGAGTCTCACTGATTAACACTGAACCTAATGGGAGTCTCACTGATTAACACTGAACCCTTTGGGAGTCTCACTGATTAACACTGAACCCTATGGGAGTGTCACGGATTAACTCTGAACCCTACGGGAGTCTCACTGATTAACACTGATCCCTATGGGAGTCTCACTGATTAACACAACACTATGGGAGTGTCACTGATTAACACTGAACCCTATGGGATTCTCACTGATTAACACTGAACCCTGTGGGAGTCTCACTGATTAACACTGAACCCTGTGGGAGTCTCACTGATTAACACTGAACCCTATGGGAGTATCACTGATTAACACTGAACCCTATGGGAGTCTCACTGATTAACACTAAAACCTGTGGGAGTCTCACTGATTAACACTGAACCCTGTGGGAGTCTCACTGATTAACATTGAACCCTATGGGAGTCTCACTGATTAACACTGAACGCAGTGGGAGTCGAACTGATTAACACCGAACCCTGTGGGAGTCTCACTGATTAACACTGAACCCTGTGGGAGTCTCACTGATTAACACTGAACCCAATGGGAGTCTCACTGATTAACACTGAACTATGTGGGAGTCTCACTGATTAACACTGAACCCTGTGGGAGTCTCACTGATTAACACTGAACCCTATGGGAGTCTCACTGATTAACACTGAGCCCTGTGGGAGTCTCACTGATTAACACTGAGCCCTGTGGGAGTCTCACTGATTAACACTGAACCCTGTGGGAGTCTCACTGATTAACACTGAAAACTGTGGGAGTCTCACTGATTAACACTGAACCCTGTGGGAGTTTCACTGATTAACACTGAACCAAATTTGAGTCTCACTGATTAACACTGAACCCTGTGGGAGTCTCACTGATTAACATTGAACCCTATGGGAGTCTCACTGATTAACACTGAACGCTGTGGGAGTCTCACTGATTAACACCGAACCCTATGGGAGTCTCACTGATTAACAATGAACGCTGTGGGAGTCTCACTGATTAACACCGAACCCTGTGGGAGTCTCACTGATTAACACTGAACACTGTGGGAGTCTCACTGATTAACACTGAACCCTATGGGAGTCTCACTGATTAACACTGAACCCTATGGAAGTCTCACTGATTAAAACTGAACCCTATGGGAGTCTCACTGATTAACACTGAACCCTATGGGAGTATCACTGATTAATACTGAACCCTGTGGGAGTCTCATTGATTAACACTGAACCCTGTGGTAGTCTCACTGATTAACACTGAACCCTATGGGAGTCTCACTGATTAACACTGAACACTATGGGAGTGTCACTGATTAACACTGATCCCTGTGGGAGTCTCACTGATTAACATTGAACCCTCTGGGAGTCTCACTGATTAACACTGAACCCTATGGGAGTTTCACTGATTAACACTGAAAACTGTGGGAGTCTCACTGATTAACACTGAAAACTGTGGGAGTCTCACTGATTAACACTGAAACCTGTGGGAGTCTCACTGATTAACACTGAACCCCATGGGAGTCTCACTGATTAACACTGAACCCGTTGGGAGTCTCACTGATTAACACTGAACCCTATGGGAGTGTCACTGATTAACTCTGAACCCTACGGGAGTCTCACTGGTTAACACTGAACCCTATGGGAGTCTCACTGATTAACACAACACTATGGGAGTGTCACTGATTAACACTGAACCCTATGGGATTCTCACTGATTAACACTGAACCCTGTGGGAGTCTCACTGATTAACAATTAACCCTGTGGGAGTCTCACTGATTAACACTGAACCCTATGGGAGTCTCACTGATTAACACTGAACCCTATGGGAGTCTCACTGATTAACAATAAAACCTGTGGGAGTCTCACTGATTAACACTGAACCCTGTGGGAGTCTCACTGATTAACATTGAACCCTATGGGAGTCTCACTGATTAACACTGAACGCTGTGGGAGTCTCACTGATTAACACCGAACCCTGTGGGAGTCTCACTGATTAACACTGAACCCTGTGGGAGTCTCACTGATTAACACTGAAACCAATGGGAGTCTCACTGATTAACACTGAACTATGTGGGAGTCTCACTGATTAACACTGAACCCTGTGGGAGTCTCACTGATTAACACTGAACCCTATGGGAGTCTCACTGATTAACACTGAGCCCTGTGGGAGTCTCACTGATTAACACTGAGCCCTGTGGGAGTCTCACTGATTAACACTGAACCCTGTGGGAGTTTCACTGATTAACACTGAAAACTGTGGGAGTCTCACTGATTAACACTGAACCCTGTGGGAGTTTCACTGATTAACACTGAACCAAATTTGAGTTTCACTGATTAACACTGAATCCTGTGGGAGTCTCACTGATTAACACTGAACCCTATGGGAGTCTCACTGATTAACACTGAACCCTGTGGGAGTCTCATTGATTAACACTGAACACTGTGGGAGTCTCACTGATTAACACTTAACCCTATGGGAGTCTCACTGATTAACACTGAACCCTGTGGGAGTCTCACTGATTAACACTGAACCCTATGGGAGTCTCACTGATTAACACTGAACCCTATGGGAGTCTCACTGATTAACACTGAACCCTATGGGAGTATCACTGATTAATACTGAACCCTGTGGGAGTCTCATTGATTAACACTGAACCCTGTGGGAGTCTCACTGATTAACACTGAAAACTGTGGGAGTCTCACTGATTAACACTGAAAACTGTGGGAGTCTCACTGATTAACACTGAAACCTGTGGGAGTCTCACTGATTAACACTGAACCTAATGGGAGTCTCACTGATTAACACTGAACCCTTTGGGAGTCTCACTGATTAACACTGAACCTTATGGGAGTGTCACGGATTAACTCTGAACCCTACGGGAGTCTCACTGATTAACACTGAACCTTATGGGAGTCTCACTGATTAACACTGAACCCTGTGGGAGTCTCACTGATTAACACTGAACCCTATGGGAGTCTCACTGATTAACACTGAACCCTATGGGAGTCTCACTGATTAACACTAAAACCTGTGGGAGTCTCACTGATTAACACTGAACCCTGTGGGAGTCTCACTGATTAACATTGAACCCTATGGGAGTCTCACTGATTAACACTGAACGCAGTGGGAGTCTCACTGATTAACACCGAACCCTGTGGGAGTCTCACTGATTAACACTGAACACTGTGGGAGTCTCACTGATTAACACTGAACCCAATGGGAGTCTCACTGATTAACACTGAACTATGTGGGAGTCTCACTGATTAACACTGAACCCAATGGGAGTCTCACTGATTAACACTGAGCCCTGTGGGAGTCTCACTGATTAACACTGAGCCCTGTGGGAGTCTCACTGATTAACACTGAACCCTGTGGGAGTCTCACTGATTAACACTGAAAACTGTGGGAGTCTCACTGATTAACACTGAACCCTGTGGGAGTTTCACTGATTAACACTGAACCAAATTTGAGTCTCACTGATTAACACTGAACCCTGTGGGAGTCTCACTGATTAACATTGAACCCTATGGGAGTCTCACTGATTAACACTGAACGCTGTGGGAGTCTCACTGATTAACACCGAACCCTGTGGGAGTCTCACTGATTAACACTGTGGGAGTCTCACTGATTAACACTGAACCCTATGGGAGTCTCACTGATTAACACTGAACCCTATGGGAGTCTCACTGATTAACACTGAACCCTATGGGAGTCTCACTGATTAACACTGAACCCTATGGGAGTATCACTGATTAATACTGAACCCTGTGGGAGTCTCATTGATTAACACTGAACCCTGTGGGAGTCTCACTGATTAAAACTGAACCCTATGGGAGTCTCACTGATTAACACTGAACACTATGGGAGTGTCACTGATTAACACTGAACCCTGTGGGAGTCTCACTGATTAACACTGAACCCTGTGGGAGTCTCACTGATTAACACTGAACCCTATGGGAGTCTCACTGATTAACACTGAACCCTATGGGAGTCTCACTGATTAACACTAAAACCTGTGGGAGTCTCACTGACTAACACTGAACCCTGTGGGAGTCTCACTGATTAACATTGAACCCTATGGGAGTCTCACTGATTAACACTGAACGCAGTGGGAGTCTCACTGATTAACACCGAACCCTGTGGGAGTCTCACTGATTAACACTGAACCCTGTGGGAGTCTCACTGATTAACACTGAACCCAATGGGAGTCTCACTGATTAACACTGAACTATGTGGGAGTCTCACTGATTAACACTGAACCCTGTGGGAGTCTCACTGATTAACACTGAACCCTATGGGAGTCTCACTGATTAACACTGAACCCTGTGGGAGTCTCACTGATTAACATTGAACCCTATGGGAGTCTCACTGATTAACACTGAACGCTGTGGGAGTCTCACTGATTTACACCGAACCCTGTGGGAGTCTCACTGATTAACACTGAACCCTGTGGGAGTCTCACTGATTAACACTGAAACCAATGGGAGTCTCACTGATTAACACTGAACTATGTGGGAGTCTCACTGATTAACACTGAACCCTGTGGGAGTCTCACTGATTAACACTGAACCCTATGGGAGTCTCACTGATTAACACTGAGCCCTGTGGGAGTCTCACTGATTAACACTGAGCCCTGTGGGAGTCTCACTGATTAACACTGAACCCTGTGGGAGTTTCACTGATTAACACTGAAAACTGTGGGAGTCTCACTGATTAACACTGAACCCTGTGGGAGTTTCACTGATTAACACTGAACCAAATTTGAGTTTCACTGATTAACACTGAATCCTGTGGGAGTCTCACTGATTAACACTGAACCCTATGAGAGTCTCACTGATTAACACTGAACCCTGTGGGAGTCTCATTGATTAACACTGAACACTGTGGGAGTCTCACTGATTAACACTTAACCCTATGGGAGCCTCACTGATTAACACTGAACCCTGTGGGAGTCTCACTGATTAACACTGAACCCTATTGGAGTCTCACTGATTAACACTGAACCCTATGGGAGTCTCACTGATTAACACTGAACCCTATGGGAGTATCACTGATTAATACTGAACCCTGTGGGAGTCTCATTGATTAACACTGAACCCTGTGGGAGTCTCACTGATTAACACTGAAAACTGTGGGAGTCTCACTGATTAACACTGAAAACTGTGGGAGTCTCACTGATTAACACTGAACCCTGTGGGAGTTTCACTGATTAACACTGAACCAAATTTGAGTTTCACTGATTAACACTGAATCCTGTGGGAGTCTCACTGATTAACACTGAACCCTATGGGAGTCTCACTGATTAACACTGAACCCTGTGGGAGTCTCATTGATTAACACTGAACACTGTGGGAGTCTCACTGATTAACACTTAACCCTATGGGAGTCTCACTGATTAACACTGAACCCTGTGGGAGTCTCACTGATTAACACTGAACCCTATGGGAGTCTCACTGATTAACACTGAACCCTATGGGATTCTCACTGATTAACACTGAACCCTATGGGAGTATCACTGATTAATACTGAACCCTGTGGGAGTCTCATTGATTAACACTGAACCCTGTGGGAGTCTCACTGATTAACACTGAAAACTGTGGGAGTCTCACTGATTAACACTGAAAACTGTGGGAGTCTCACTGATTAACACTGAAACCTGTGGGAGTCTCACTGATTAACACTGAACCTAATGGGAGTCTCACTGATTAACACTGAACCCTTTGGGAGTCTCACTGATTAACACTGAACCTTATGGGAGTGTCACGGATTAACTCTGAACCCTACGGGAGTCTCACTGATTAACACTGAACCTTATGGGAGTCTCACTGATTAACACTGAACCCTGTGGGAGTCTCACTGATTAACACTGAACCCTATGGGAGTCTCACTGATTAACACTGAACCCTATGGGAGTCTCACTGATTAACACTAAAACCTGTGGGAGTCTCACTGATTAACACTGAACCCTGTGGGAGTCTCACTGATTAACATTGAACCCTATGGGAGTCTCACTGATTAACACTGAACGCAGTGGGAGTCTCACTGATTAACACCGAACCCTGTGGGAGTCTCACTGATTAACACTGAACACTGTGGGAGTCTCACTGATTAACACTGAACCCAATGGGAGTCTCACTGATTAACACTGAACTATGTGGGAGTCTCACTGATTAACACTGAACCCTGTGGGAGTCTCACTGATTAACACTGAACCCAATGGGAGTCTCACTGATTAACACTGAGCCCTGTGGGAGTCTCACTGATTAACACTGAGCCCTGTGGGAGTCTCACTGATTAACACTGAACCCTGTGGGAGTCTCACTGATTAACACTGAAAACTGTGGGAGTCTCACTGATTAACACTGAACCCTGTGGGAGTTTCACTGATTAACACTGAACCAAATTTGAGTCTCACTGATTAACACTGAACCCTGTGGGAGTCTCACTGATTAACATTGAACCCTATGGGAGTCTCACTGATTAACACTGAACGCTGTGGGAGTCTCACTGATTAACACCGAACCCTGTGGGAGTCTCACTGATTAACACTGTGGGAGTCTCACTGATTAACACTGAACCCTATGGGAGTCTCACTGATTAACACTGAACCCTATGGGAGTCTCACTGATTAACACTGAACCCTATGGGAGTCTCACTGATTAACACTGAACCCTATGGGAGTATCACTGATTAATACTGAACCCTGTGGGAGTCTCATTGATTAACACTGAACCCTGTGGGAGTCTCACTGATTAAAACTGAACCCTATGGGAGTCTCACTGATTAACACTGAACACTATGGGAGTGTCACTGATTAACACTGAACCCTGTGGGAGTCTCACTGATTAACACTGAACCCTGTGGGAGTCTCACTGATTAACACTGAACCCTATGGGAGTCTCACTGATTAACACTGAACCCTATGGGAGTCTCACTGATTAACACTAAAACCTGTGGGAGTCTCACTGACTAACACTGAACCCTGTGGGAGTCTCACTGATTAACATTGAACCCTATGGGAGTCTCACTGATTAACACTGAACGCAGTGGGAGTCTCACTGATTAACACCGAACCCTGTGGGAGTCTCACTGATTAACACTGAACCCTGTGGGAGTCTCACTGATTAACACTGAACCCAATGGGAGTCTCACTGATTAACACTGAACTATGTGGGAGTCTCACTGATTAACACTGAACCCTGTGGGAGTCTCACTGATTAACACTGAACTCTATGGGAGTCTCACTGATTAACACTGAACCCTGTGGGAGTCTCACTGATTAACATTGAACCCTATGGGAGTCTCACTGATTAACACTGAACACTGTGGGAGTCTCACTGATTTACACCGAACCCTGTGGGAGTCTCACTGATTAACACTGAACCCTGTGGGAGTCTCACTGATTAACACTGAAACCAATGGGAGTCTCACTGATTAACACTGAACTATGTGGGAGTCTCACTGATTAACACTGAACCCTGTGGGAGTCTCACTGATTAACACTGAACCCTATGGGAGTCTCACTGATTAACACTGAGCCCTGTGGGAGTCTCACTGATTAACACTGAGCCCTGTGGGAGTCTCACTGATTAACACTGAACCCTGTGGGAGTTTCACTGATTAACACTGAAAACTGTGGGAGTCTCACTGATTAACACTGAACCCTGTGGGAGTTTCACTGATTAACACTGAACCAAATTTGAGTTTCACTGATTAACACTGAATCCTGTGGGAGTCTCACTGATTAACACTGAACCGTATGAGAGTCTCACTGATTAACACTGAACCCTGTGGGAGTCTCATTGATTAACACTGAACACTGTGGGAGTCTCACTGATTAACACTTAACCCTATGGGAGCCTCACTGATTAACACTGAACCCTGTGGGAGTCTCACTGATTAACACTGAACCCTATTGGAGTCTCACTGATTAACACTGAACCCTATGGGAGTCTCACTGATTAACACTGAACCCTATGGGAGTATCACTGATTAATACTGAACCCTGTGGGAGTCTCATTGATTAACACTGAACCCTGTGGGAGTCTCACTGATTAACACTGAAAACTGTGGGAGTCTCACTGATTAACACTGAAAACTGTGGGAGTCTCACTGATTAACACTGAAACCTGTGGGAGTCTCACTGATTAACACTGAACCTAATGGGAGTCTCACTGATTAACACTGAACCCTTTGGGAGTCTCACTGATTAACACTGAACCCTATGGGAGTGTCACGGATTAACTCTGAACCCTACGGGAGTCTCACTGATTAACACTGAACCTTATGGGAGTCTCACTGATTAACACTGAACCCTGTGGGAGTCTCACTGATTAACACTGAACCCTATGGGAGTCTCACTGATTAACACTGAACCCTATGGGAGTCTCACTGATTAACACTAAAACCTGTGGGAGTCTCACTGATTAACACTGAACCCTGTGGGAGTCTCACTGATTAACATTGAACCCTATGGGAGTCTCACTGATTAACACTGAACGCAGTGGGAGTCTCACTGATTAACACCGAACCCTGTGGGAGTCTCACTGATTAACACTGAACACTGTGGGAGTCTCACTGATTAACACTGAACCCAATGGGAGTCTCACTGATTAACACTGAACTATGTGGGAGTCTCACTGATTAACACTGAACCCTGTGGGAGTCTCACTGATTAACACTGAACCCGATGGGAGTCTCACTGATTAACACTGAGCCCTGTGGGAGTCTCACTGATTAACACTGAGCCCTGTGGGAGTCTCACTGATTAACACTGAACCCTGTGGGAGTCTCACTGATTAACACTGAAAACTGTGGGAGTTTCACTGATTAACACTGAACCCTGTGGGAGTTTCACTGATTAACACTGAACCAAATTTGAGTCTCACTGATTAACACTGAACCCTGTGGGAGTCTCACTGATTAACATTGAACCCAATGGGAGTCTCACTGATTAACACTGAACGCTGTGGGAGTCTCACTGATTAACACCGAACCCTGTGGGAGTCTCACTGATTAACACTGTGGGAGTCTCACTGATTAACACTGAACCCTATGGGAGTCTCACTGATTAACACTGAACCCTATGGGAGTCTCACTGATTAACACTGAACCCTATGGGAGTCTCACTGATTAACACTGAACCCTATGGGAGTATCACTGATTAATACTGAACCCTGTGGGAGTCTCATTGATTAACACTGAACCCTGTGGGAGTCTCACTGATTAAAACTGAACCCTATGGGAGTCTCACTGATTAACACTGAACACTATGGGAGTGTCACTGATTAACACTGAACCCTGTGGGAGTCTCACTGATTAACACTGAACCCTGTGGGAGTCTCACTGATTAACACTGAACCCTATGGGAGTCTCACTGATTAACACTGAACCCTATGGGAGTCTCACTGATTAACACTAAAACCTGTGGGAGTCTCACTGACTAACACTGAACCCTGTGGGAGTCTCACTGATTAACATTGAACCCTATGGGAGTCTCACTGATTAACACTGAACGCAGTGGGAGTCTCACTGATTAATACCGAACCCTGTGGGAGTCTCACTGATTAACACTGAACCCTGTGGGAGTCTCACTGATTAACACTGAACCCAATGGGAGTCTCACTGATTAACACTGAACTATGTGGGAGTCTCACTGATTAACACTGAACCCTGTGGGAGTCTCACTGATTAACACTGAACCCTATGGGAGTCTCACTGATTAACACTGAGCCCTGTGGGAGTCTCACTGATTAACACTGAGCCCTGTGGGAGTCTCACTGATTAACACTGAACCCTGTGGGAGTCTCACTGATTAACACTGAAAACTGTGGGAGTCTCACTGATTAACACTGAACCCTGTGGGAGTTTCACTGATTAACACTGAACCAAATTTGAGTCTCAATGATTAACACTGAACCCTGTGGGAGTCTCACTGATTAACACTGAACGCTGTGGGAGTCTCACTGATTAACACCGAACCCTGTGGGAGTCTCACTGATTAACACTGAACACTGTGGGAGTCTCACTGATTAACACTGAACCCTATGGGAGTCTCACTAATTAACACTGAACCCTATGGGAGTATCATTGATTAATACTGAACCCTGTGGGAGTCTCATTGATTAACACTGAACCCTGTGGGAGTCTCACTGATTAACACTGAACCCTATGGGAGTCTCACTGATTAACACTGAACACTATGGGAGTGTCACTGATTAACACTGAACCCTGTGGGAGTCTCACTGATTAACACTGAACCCTCTGGGAGTCTCACTGATTAACACTGAACCCTCTGGGAGTCTCACTGATTAACACTGAACCCTATGGTAGTTTCACTGATTAACACTGAAAACTGTGGGAGTCTCACTGATTAACACTGAAAACTGTGGGAGTCTCACTGATTAACACTGAAACCTGTGGGAGTCTCACTGATTAACACTGAACCCTATGGAAGTCTCACTGATTAACACTGAACCCTTTGGGAGTCTCACTGATTAACACTGAACCCTATGGGAGTGTCACTGATTAACTCTGAACCCTACGGGAGTCTCACTGATTAACACTGAACCCTATGGGAGTCTCACTGATTAACACAACACTATGGGAGTGTCACTGATTAACACTGGACCCTATGGGATTCTCACTGATTAACACTGAACCCTGTGGGAGTCTCACTGATTAACACTGAACCCTATGGGAGTCTCACTGATTAACACAACACTATGGGAGTGTCACTGATTAACACTGAACCCTATGGGATTCTCACTGATTAACACTGAACCCTGTGGGAGTCTCACTGATTAACACTGAACCCTGTGGGAGTCTCACTGATTAACACTAAAACCTGTGGGAGTCTCACTGATTAACACTGAACCCTGTGGGAGTCTCACTGATTAACATTGAACCCTATGGGAGTCTCACTGATTAACACTGAACGCAGTGGGAGTCTCACTGATTAACACCGAACCCTGTGGGAGTCTCACTGATTAACACTGAACCCTGTGGGAGTCTCACTGATTAACACTGAACCCAATGGGAGTCTCACTGATTAACACTGAACTATGTGGGAGTCTCACTGATTAACACTGAACCCTGTGGGAGTCTCACTGATTAACACTGAACCCTATGGGTGTCTCACTGATTAACACTGAGCCCTGTGGGAGTCTCACTGATTAACACTGAGCCCTGTGGGAGTCTCACTGATTAACACTGAACCCTGTGGGAGTCTCACTGATTAACACTGAAAACTGTGAGAGACTCACTGATTAACACTGAACCCTGTGGGAGTTTCACTGATTAACACTGAACCAAATTTGAGTCTCACTGATTAACACTGAACCCTGTGGGAGTCTCACTGATTAACATTGAACCCTATGGGAGTCTCACTGATTAACACTGAACGCTGTGGGAGTCTCACTGATTAACACCGAACCCTGTGGGAGTCTCACTGATTAACACTGAACACTGTGGGAGTCTCACTGATTAACACTGAACCCTATGGGAGTCTCACTGATTAACACTGAACCCTATGGGAGTCTCACTGATTAACACTGAACCCTATGGGAGTCTCACTGATTAACACTGAACCCTATGGGAGTATCACTGATTAATACTGAACCCTGTGGGAGTCTCATTGATTAACACTGAACCCTGTGTGAGTCTCACTGATTAACACTGAACCCTCTGGGAGTCTCACTGATTAACACTGAACCCTATGGGAGTTTCACTGATTAACACTGAAAACTGTGGGAGTCTCACTGATTAACACTGAAAACTGTGGGAGTCTCACTGATTAACACTGAAACCTGTGGGAATCTCACTGATTAACACTGAACCCTATGGGAGTCTCACTGATTAACACTGAACCCTTTGGGAGTCTCACTGATTAACACTGAACCCTATGGGAGTGTCACTGATTAACTCTGAACCCTACGGGAGTCTCACTGATTAACACTGAACCCTATGGGAGTCTCACTAATTAACACAACACTATGGGAGTGTCACTGATTAACACTGAACCCTATGGGATTCTCACTGATTAACACTGAACCCTGTGGGAGTCTCACTGATTAACAATGAACCCTGTGGGAGTCTCACTGATTAACACTGAACCCTATGGGAGTCTCACTGATTAACACTGAACCCTATGGGAGTCTCACTGATTAACACTAAAACCTGTGGGAGTCTCACTGATTAACACTGAACCCTGTGGGAGTCTCACTGATTAACATTGAACCCTATGGGAGTCTCACTGATTAACACTGAACCCTATGGGAGTCTCACTGATTAACACCGAACCCTGTGGGAGTCTCACTGATTAACACTGAACCCTGTGGGAGTCTCACTGATTAACACTGAACCCAATCGGAGTCTCACTGATTAACACTGAACTATGTGGGAGTCTCACTGATTAACACTGAACCCTGTGGGAGTCTCACTGATTAACACTGAACCCTATGGGAGTCTCACTGATTAACACTGAGCCCTGTGGGAGTCTCACTGATTAACACTGAGCCCTGTGGGAGTCTCACTGATTAACACTGAACCCTGTGGGAGTTTCACTGATTAACACTGAAAACTGTGGGAGTCTCACTGATTAACACTGAACCCTGTGGGAGTTTCACTGATTAACACTGAACCAAATTTGAGTCTCACTGATTAACACTGAATCCTGTGGGTGTCTCACTGATTAACACTGAACCCTGTGGGAGTCTCACTGATTAACACTGAACACTGTGGGAGTCTCACTGATTAACACTGAACCCAATGGGAGTCTCACTGATTAACACTGAACTATGTGGGAGTCTCACTGATTAACACTGAACCCTGTGGGAGTCTCACTGATTAACACTGAACCCGATGGGAGTCTCACTGATTAACACTGAGCCCTGTGGGAGTCTCACTGATTAACACTGAGCCCTGTGGGAGTCTCACTGATTAACACTGAACCCTGTGGGAGTCTCACTGATTAACACTGAAAACTGTGGGAGTTTCACTGATTAACACTGAACCCTGTGGGAGTTTCACTGATTAACACTGAACCAAATTTGAGTCTCACTGATTAACACTGAACCCTGTGGGAGTCTCACTGATTAACATTGAACCCAATGGGAGTCTCACTGATTAACACTGAACGCTGTGGGAGTCTCACTGATTAACACCGAACCCTGTGGGAGTCTCACTGATTAACACTGTGGGAGTCTCACTGATTAACACTGAACCCTATGGGAGTCTCACTGATTAACACTGAACCCTATGGGAGTCTCACTGATTAACACTGAACCCTATGGGAGTCTCACTGATTAACACTGAACCCTATGGGAGTATCACTGATTAATACTGAACCCTGTGGGAGTCTCATTGATTAACACTGAACCCTGTGGGAGTCTCACTGATTAAAACTGAACCCTATGGGAGTCTCACTGATTAACACTGAACACTATGGGAGTGTCACTGATTAACACTGAACCCTGTGGGAGTCTCACTGATTAACACTGAACCCTGTGGGAGTCTCACTGATTAACACTGAACCCTATGGGAGTCTCACTGATTAACACTGAACCCTATGGGAGTCTCACTGATTAACACTAAAACCTGTGGGAGTCTCACTGACTAACACTGAACCCTGTGGGAGTCTCACTGATTAACATTGAACCCTATGGGAGTCTCACTGATTAACACTGAACGCAGTGGGAGTCTCACTGATTAATACCGAACCCTGTGGGAGTCTCACTGATTAACACTGAACCCTGTGGGAGTCTCACTGATTAACACTGAACCCAATGGGAGTCTCACTGATTAACACTGAACTATGTGGGAGTCTCACTGATTAACACTGAACCCTGTGGGAGTCTCACTGATTAACACTGAACCCTATGGGAGTCTCACTGATTAACACTGAGCCCTGTGGGAGTCTCACTGATTAACACTGAGCCCTGTGGGAGTCTCACTGATTAACACTGAACCCTGTGGGAGTCTCACTGATTAACACTGAAAACTGTGGGAGTCTCACTGATTAACACTGAACCCTGTGGGAGTTTCACTGATTAACACTGAACCAAATTTGAGTCTCAATGATTAACACTGAACCCTGTGGGAGTCTCACTGATTAACACTGAACGCTGTGGGAGTCTCACTGATTAACACCGAACCCTGTGGGAGTCTCACTGATTAACACTGAACACTGTGGGAGTCTCACTGATTAACACTGAACCCTATGGGAGTCTCACTAATTAACACTGAACCCTATGGGAGTCTCACTGATTAACACTGAAACCTATGGGAGTCTCACTGATTAACACTGAACCCTATGGGAGTATCATTGATTAATACTGAACCCTGTGGGAGTCTCATTGATTAACACTGAACCCTGTGGGAGTCTCACTGATTAACACTGAACCCTATGGGAGTCTCACTGATTAACACTGAACACTATGGGAGTGTCACTGATTAACACTGAACCCTGTGGGAGTCTCACTGATTAACACTGAACCCTCTGGGAGTCTCACTGATTAACACTGAACCCTCTGGGAGTCTCACTGATTAACACTGAACCCTATGGTAGTTTCACTGATTAACACTGAAAACTGTGGGAGTCTCACTGATTAACACTGAAAACTGTGGGAGTCTCACTGATTAACACTGAAACCTGTGGGAGTCTCACTGATTAACACTGAACCCTATGGAAGTCTCACTGATTAACACTGAACCCTTTGGGAGTCTCACTGATTAACACTGAACCCTATGGGAGTGTCACTGATTAACTCTGAACCCTACGGGAGTCTCACTGATTAACACTGAACCCTATGGGAGTCTCACTGATTAACACAACACTATGGGAGTGTCACTGATTAACACTGGACCCTATGGGATTCTCACTGATTAACACTGAACCCTGTGGGAGTCTCACTGATTAACACTGAACCCTATGGGAGTCTCACTGATTAATACAACACTATGGGAGTGTCACTGATTAACACTGAACCCTATGGGATTCTCACTGATTAACACTGAACCCTGTGGGAGTCTCACTGATTAACACTGAACCCTGTGGGAGTCTCACTGATTAACACTAAAACCTGTGGGAGTCTCACTGATTAACACTGAACCCTGTGGGAGTCTCACTGATTAACATTGAACCCTATGGGAGTCTCACTGATTAACACTGAACGCAGTGGGAGTCTCACTGATTAACACCGAACCCTGTGGGAGTCTCACTGATTAACACTGAACCCTGTGGGAGTCTCACTGATTAACACTGAACCCAATGGGAGTCTCACTGATTAACACTGAACTATGTGGGAGTCTCACTGATTAACACTGAACCCTGTGGGAGTCTCACTGATTAACACTGAACCCTATGGGTGTCTCACTGATTAACACTGAGCCCTGTGGGAGTCTCACTGATTAACACTGAGCCCTGTGGGAGTCTCACTGATTAACACTGAACCCTGTGGGAGTCTCACTGATTAACACTGAAAACTGTGAGAGACTCACTGATTAACACTGAACCCTGTGGGAGTTTCACTGATTAACACTGAACCAAATTTGCGTCTCACTGATTAACACTGAACCCTGTGGGAGTCTCACTGATTAACATTGAACCCTATGGGAGTCTCACTGATTAACACTGAACGCTGTGGGAGTCTCACTGATTAACACCGAACCCTGTGGGAGTCTCACTGATTAACACTGAACACTGTGGGAGTCTCACTGATTAACACTGAACCCTATGGGAGTCTCACTGATTAACACTGAACCCTATGGGAGTCTCACTGATTAACACTGAACCCTATGGGAGTCTCACTGATTAACACTGAACCCTATGGGAGTATCACTGATTAATACTGAACCCTGTGGGAGTCTCATTGATTAACACTGAACCCTGTGTGAGTCTCACTGATTAACACTGAACCCTCTGGGAGTCTCACTGATTAACACTGAACCCTATGGGAGTTTCACTGATTAACACTGAAAACTGTGGGAGTCTCACTGATTAACACTGAAAACTGTGGGAGTCTCACTGATTAACACTGAAACCTGTGGGAATCTCACTGATTAACACTGAACCCTATGGGAGTCTCACTGATTAACACTGAACCCTTTGGGAGTCTCACTGATTAACACTGAACCCTATGGGAGTGTCACTGATTAACTCTGAACCCTACGGGAGTCTCACTGATTAACACTGAACCCTATGGGAGTCTCACTGATTAACACAACACTATGGGAGTGTCACTGATTAACACTGAACCCTATGGGATTCTCACTGATTAACACTGAACCCTGTGGGAGTCTCACTGATTAACAATGAACCCTGTGGGAGTCTCACTGATTAACACTGAACCCTATGGGAGTCTCACTGATTAACACTGAACCCTATGGGAGTCTCACTGATTAACACTAAAACCTGTGGGAGTCTCACTGATTAACACTGAACCCTGTGGGAGTCTCACTGATTAACATTGAACCCTATGGGAGTCTCACTGATTAACACTGAACCCTATGGGAGTCTCACTGATTAACACCGAACCCTGTGGGAGTCTCACTGATTAACACTGAACCCTGTGGGAGTCTCACTGATTAACACTGAACCCAATCGGAGTCTCACTGATTAACACTGAACTATGTGGGAGTCTCACTGATTAACACTGAACCCTGTGGGAGTCTCACTGATTAACACTGAACCCTATGGTAGTCTCACTGATTAACACTGAGCCCTGTGGGAGTCTCACTGATTAACACTGAGCCCTGTGGGAGTCTCACTGATTAACACTGAACCCTGTGGGAGTTTCACTGATTAACACTGAAAACTGTGGGAGTCTCACTGATTAACACTGAACCCTGTGGGAGTTTCACTGATTAACACTGAACCAAATTTGAGTCTCACTGATTAACACTGAATCCTGTGGGTGTCTCACTGATTAACACTGAACCCTATGGGAGTCTCACTGATTAACACTGAACCCTGTGGGAGTCTCATTGATTAACACTGAACACTGTGGGAGTCTCACTGATTAACACTTAACCCTATGTTAGTCTCACTGATTAACACTGAACCCTGTGGGAGTCTCACTGATTAACACTGAACCCTATGGGAGTCTCACTGATTAACACTGAACCCTATGGAGTCTCACTGATTAACACTGAACCCTATGGGAGTATCACTGATTAATACTGAACCCTGTGGGAGTCTCATTGATTAACACTGAACCCTGTGGGAGTCTCACTGATTAACACTGAAAACTGTGGGAGTCTCACTGATTAACACTGAAAACTGTGGGAGTCTCACTGATTAACACTGAAACCTGTGGGAGTCTCACTGATTAACACTGAACCTAATGGGAGTCTCACTGATTAACACTGAACCCTTTGGGAGTCTCACTGATTAACACTGAACCCTATGGGAGTGTCACTGATTAACTCTGAACCCTACGGGAGTCTCACTGATTAACACTGAACCCTATGGGAGTCTCACTGATTAACACAACACTATGGGAGTGTCACTGATTAACACTGAACCCTATGGGATTCTCACTGATTAACACTGAACCCTGTGGGAGTCTCACTGATTAACACTGAACCCTGTGGGAGTCTCACTGATTAACACTGAACCCTATGGGAGTCTCACTGATTAACACTGAACCCTATGGGAGTCTCACTGATTAACACTAAAACCTGTGGGAGTCTCACTGATTAACACTGAACCCTGTGGGAGTCTCACTGATTAACATTGAACCCTATGGGAGTCTCACTGATTAACACTGAACGCAGTGGGTGTCTCACTGATTAACACCGAACCCTGTGGGAGTCTCACTGATTAACACTGAACCCTGTGGGAGTCTCACTGATTAACACTGAACCCAATGGGAGTCTCAGTGATTAACACTGAACTATGTGGGAGTCTCACTGATTAACACTGAACCCTGTGGGAGTCTCACTGATTAACACTGAACCCTATGGGGAATCTCACTGATTAACACTGAGCCCTGTGGGAGTCTCACTGATTAACACTGAGCCCTGTGGGAGTCTCACTGATTAACACTGAACCCTGTGGGAGTCTCACTGATTAACACTGAAAACTGTGGGAGTCTCACTGATTAACACTGAACCCTGTGGGAGTTTCACTGATTAACACTGAACCAAATTTGAGTCTCACTGATTAGCACTGAACCCTGTGGGAGTCTCACTGATTAACATTGAACCCTATGGGAGTCTCACTGATTAACACTGAACGCTGTGGGAGTCTCACTGATTAACACCGAACCCTGTGGGAGTCTCACTGATTAAAACTGAACACTGTGGGAGTCTCACTGATTAACACTGAACCCTATGGGAGTATCACTGATTAATACTGAACCCTGTGGGAGTCTCATTGATTAACACTGAACCCTGTGGGAGTCTCACTGATTAACACTGAACCCTATGGGAGTCTCACTGATTAACACTGAACACTATGGGAGTGTCACTGATTAACACTGAACCCTGTGGGAGTCTCACTGATTAACACTGAACCCTCTGGGAGTCTCACTGATTAACACTGAACCCTATGGGAGTTTCACTGATTAACACTGAAAACTGTGGGAGTCTCACTGATTAACACTGAAAACTGTGGGAGTCTCACTGATTAACACTGAAACCTGTGGGAGTCTCACTGATTAACACTGAACCCTATGGGAGTCTCACTGATTAACACTGAACCCTTTGGGAGTCTCACTGATTAACACTGAACCCTATGGGAGTGTCACTGATTAACTCTGAACCCTACGGGAGTCTCACTGATTAACACTGAACCCTATGGGAGTCTCACTGATTAACACAACACTATGGGAGTGTCACTGATTAACACTGAACCCTATGGGATTCTCACTGATTAACACTGAACCCTGTGGGAGTCTCACTGATTAACAATGAACCCTGTGGGAGTCTCACTGATTAACACTGAACCCTATGGGAGTCTCACTAATTAACACTGAACCCTATGGGAGTCTCACTGATTAACACTAAAACTTGTGGGAGTCTCACTGATTAACACTGAACCCTGTGGGAGTCTCACTGATTAACATTGAACCCTATGGGAGTCTCACTGATTAACACTGAACGCTGTGGGAGTCTCACTGATTAACACCGAACCCTGTGGGAGTCTCACTGATTAACACTGAACCCTGTGGGAGTCTCACTGATTAACACTGAACCCAATGGGAGTCTCACTGATTAACACTGAACTATGTGGGAGTCTCACTGATTAACACTGAACCCTGTGGGAGTCTCACTGATCAACACTGAACCCTATGGGAGTCTCACTGATTAACACTGAGCCCTGTGGGAGTCTCACTGATTAACACTGAGCCCCGTGGGAGTTTCACTGATTAACACTGAACCAAATTTGAGTCTCACTGATTAACACTGAATCCTGTGGGAGTCTCACTGATTAACACTGAACCCTATGGGAGTATCACTGATTAACACTGAACCCTGTGGGAGTCTCATTGATTAACACTGAACACTGTGGGAGTCTCACTGATTAACACTTAACCCTATGGGAGTCTCACTGATTAACACTGAACCCTGTGGGAGTCTCACTGATTAACACTGAACCCTATGGGAGTCTCACTGATTAACACTGAACCCTATGGGAGTCTCACTGATTAACACTGAACCCTATGGGAGTATCACTGATTAATACTGAACCCTGTGGGAGTCTCATTGATTAACACTGAACCCTGTGGGAGTCTCACTGATTAACACTGAAAACTGTGGGAGTCTCACTGATTAAAACCGAACCCTGTGGGAGTCTCACTGATTAACACTGAACCCAATGGGAGTCTCACTGATTAACACTGAACTATGTGGGAGTCTCACTGATTAACACTGAACCCTGTGGGAGTCTCACTGATTAACACTGAACCCTATGGGAGTCTCACTGATTAACACTGAGCCCTGTGGGAGTCTCACTGATTAACACTGAGCCCTGTGGGAGTCTCACTGATTAACACTGAACCCTGTGGGAGTTTCACTGATTAACACTGAAAACTGTGGGAGTCTCACTGATTAACACTGAACCCTGTGGGAGTTTCACTGATTAACACTTAACCAAATTTGAGTCTCACTGATTAACACTGAATCCTGTGGGTGTCTCACTGATTAACACTGAACCCTATGGGAGTCTCACTGATTAACACTGAACCCTGTGGGAGTCTCATTGATTAACACTGAACACTGTGGGAGTCTCACTGATTAACACTTAACCCTATGTTAGTCTCACTGATTAACACTGAACCCTATGGGAGTATCACTGATTAATACTGAACCCTGTGGGAGTCTCATTGATTAACACTGAACCCTGTGGGAGTCTCACTGATTAACACTGAAAACTGTGGGAGTCTCACTGATTAACACTGAAAACTGTGGGAGTCTCACTGATTAACACTGAAACCTGTGGGAGTCTCACTGATTAACACTGAACCTAATGGGAGTCTCACTGATTAACACTGAACCCTTTGGGAGTCTCACTGATTAACACTGAACCCTATGGGAGTGTCACTGATTAACTCTGAACCCTACGGGAGTCTCACTGATTAACACTGAACCCTATGGGAGTCTCACTGATTAACACAACACTATGGGAGTGTCACTGATTAACACTGAACCCTATGGGATTCTCACTGATTAACACTGAACCCTGTGGGAGTCTCACTGATTAACACTGAACCCTGTGGGAGTCTCACTGATTAACACTGAACCCTATGGGAGTCTCACTGATTAACACTGAACCCTATGGGAGTCTCACTGATTAACACTAAAACCTGTGGGAGTCTCACTGATTAACACTGAACCCTGTGGGAGTCTCACTGATTAACATTGAACCCTATTGGAGTCTCACTGATTAACACTGAACGCAGTGGGTGTCTCACTGATTAACACCGAACCCTGTGGGAGTCTCACTGATTAACACTGAACCCTGTGGGAGTCTCACTGATTAACACTGAACCCAATGGGAGTCTCACTGATTAACACTGAACTATGTGGGAGTCTCACTGATTAACACTGAACCCTGTGGGAGTCTCACTGATTAACACTGAAAACTGTGGGAGTCTCACTGATTAACACTGAAAACTGTGGGAGTCTCACTGATTAACACTGAAACCTGTGGGAGTCTCACTGATTAACACTGAACCTAATGGGAGTCTCACTGATTAACACTGAACCCTTTGGGAGTCTCACTGATTAACACTGAACCCTATGGGAGTGTCACTGCTTAACTCTGAACCCTACGGGAGTCTCACTGATTAACACTGAACCCTATGGGAGTCTCACTGATTAACACAACACTATGGGAGTGTCACTGATTAACACTGAACCCTATGGGATTCTCACTGATTAACACTGAACCCTGTGGGAGTCTCACTGATTAACACTGAACCCTGTGGGAGTCTCACTGATTAACACTGAACCCTATGGGACTCTCACTGATTAACACTGAACCCTATGGGAGTCTCACTGATTAACACTAAAACCTGTGGGAGTCTCACTGATTAACACTGAACCCTGTGGGAGTCTCACTGATTAACATTGAACCCTATGGGAGTCTCACTGATTAACACTGAACGCAGGGGTGTCTCACTGATTAACACCGAACCCTGTGGGAGTCTCACTGATTAACACTGAACCCTTTGGGAGTCTCACTGATTAACACTGAACCCAATGGGAGTCTCACTGATTAACACTGAACTATGTGGGAGTCTCACTGATTAACACTGAACCCTGTGGGAGTCTCACTGATTAACACTGAACCCTATGGGGAGTCTCACTGATTAACACTGAGCCCTGTGGGAGTCTCACTGATTAACACTGAGCCCTGTGGGAGTCTCACTGATTAACACTGAACCCTGTGGGAGTCTCACTGATTAACACTGAAAACTGTGGGAGTCTCACTGATTAACACTGAACCCTGTGGGAGTTTCACTGATTAACACTGAACCAAATTTGAGTCTCACTGATTAACACTGAACCCTGTGGGAGTCTCACTGATTAACATTGAACCCTATGGGAGTCTCACTGATTAACACTGAACGCTGTGGGAGTCTCACTGATTAACACCGAACCCTGTGGGAGTCTCACTGATTAACACTGAACACTGTGGGAGTCTCACTGATTAACACTGAACCCTATGGGAGTCTCACTGATTAACACTGAACCCTATGGGAGTCTCACTGATTAACACTGAACCCTATGGGAGTCTCACTGATTAACACTGAACCCTATGGGAGTATCACTGATTAATAATGAACCCTGTGGGAGTCTCATTGATTAACACTGAACCCTGTGGGAGTCTCACTGATTAACACTGAACCCTATGGGAGTCTCACTGATTAACACTGAACACTATGGGAGTGTCACTGATTAACACTGAACCCTGAGGGAGTCTCACTGATTAACACTGAACCCTCTGGGAGTCTCACTGATTAACACTGAACCCTATGGGAGTTTCACTGATTAACACTGAAAACTGTGGGAGTCTCACTGATTAACACTGAAAACTGTGGGAGTCTCACTGATTAACACTGATACCTGTGGGAGTCTCACTGATTAACACTGAACCCTATGGGAGTCTCACTGATTAACACTGAACCCTTTGGGAGTCTCACTGATTAACACTGAACCCTATGGGAGTGTCACTGATTAACTCTGAACCCTACGGGAGTCTCACTGATTAACACTGAACCCTATGGGAGTCTCACTGATTAACACAACACTATGGGAGTGTCACTGATTAACACTGAACCCTATGGGATTCTCACTGATTAACACTGAACCCTGTGGGAGTCTCACTGATTAACAATGAACCCTGTGGGAGTCTCACTGATTAACACTGAACCCTATGGGAGTCTCACTAATTAACACTGAACCCTATGGGAGTCTCACTGATTAACACTAAAACCTGTGGGAGTCTCACTGATTAACACTGAACCCTGTGGGAGTCTCACTGATTAACATTGAACCCTATGGGAGTCTCACTGATTAACACTGAACGCTGTGGGAGTCTCACTGATTAACACCGAACCCTGTGGGAGTCTCACTGATTAACACTGAACCCTGTGGGAGTCTCACTGATTAACACTGAACCCAATGGGAGTCTCACTGATTAACACTGAACTATGTGGGAGTCTCACTGATTAACACTGAACCCTGTGGGAGTCTCACTGATCAACACTGAACCCTATGGGAGTCTCACTGATTAACACTGAGCCCTGTGGGAGTCTCACTGATTAACACTGAGCCCCGTGGGAGTCTCACTGATTAACACTGAACCCTGTGGGAGTCTCACTGATTAACACTGAAAACTGTGGGAGTCTCACTGATTAACACTGAGCCCTGTGGGAGTTTCACTGATTAACACTGAACCAAATTTGAGTCTCACTGATTAACACTGAATCCTGTGGGAGTCTCACTGATTAACACTGAACCCTATGGGAGTATCACTGATTAACACTGAACCCTGTGGGAGTCTCATTGATTAACACTGAACACTGTGGGAGTCTCACTGATTAACACTGAGCCCTGTGGGAGTCTCACTGATTAACACTGAGCCCTGTGGGAGTCTCACTGATTAACACTGAACCCTGTGGGAGTCTCACTGATTAACACTGAAAACTGTGGGAGTCTCACTGATTAACACTGAACCCTGTGGGAGTTTCACTGATTAACACTGAACCAAATTTGAGTCTCACTGATTAACACTGAACCCTGTGGGAGTCTCACTGATTAACATTGAACCCTATGGGAGTCTCACTGATTAACACTGAACGCTGTGGGAGTCTCACTGATTAACACCGAACCCTGTGGGAGTCTCACTGATTAACACTGAACACTGTGGGAGTCTCACTGATTAACACTGAACCCTATGGGAGTCTCACTGATTACACTGAACCCTATGGGAGTCTCACTGATTAACACTGAACCCTATGGGAGTCTCACTGATTAACACTGAACCCTATGGGAGTATCACTGATTAATACTGAACCCTGTGGGAGTCTCATTGATTAACACTGAACCCTGTGGGAGTCTCACTGATTAACACTGAACCCTATGGGAGTCTCACTGATTAACACTGAACACTATGGGAGTGTCACTGATTAACACTGAACCCTGTGGGAGTCTCACTGATTAACACTGAACCCTCTGGGAGTCTCACTGATTAACACTGAACCCTATGGGAGTTTCACTGATTAACACTGAAAACTGTGGTAGTCTCACTGATTAACACTGAAAACTGTGGGAGTCTCACTGATTAACACTGATACCTGTGGGAGTCTCACTGATTAACACTGAACCCTATGGGAGTCTCACTGATTAACACTGAACCCTTTGGGAGTCTCACTGATTAACACTGAACCCTATGGGAGTGTCACTGATTAACTCTGAACCCTACGGGAGTCTCACTGATTAACACTGAACCCTATGGGAGTCTCACTGATTAACACAACACTATGGGAGTGTCACTGATTAACACTGAACCCTATGGGATTCTCACTGATTAACACTGAACCCTGTGGGAGTCTCACTGATTAACAATGAACCCTGTGGGAGTCTCACTGATTAACACTGAACCCTATGGGAGTCTCACTAATTAACACTGAACCCTATGGGAGTCTCACTGATTAACACTAAAACCTGTGGGAGTCTCACTGATTAACACTGAACCCTGTGGGAGTCTCACTGATTAACATTGAACCCTATGGGAGTCTCACTGATTAACACTGAACGCTGTGGGAGTCTCACTGATTAACACCGAACCCTGTGGGAGTCTCACTGATTAACACTGAACCCTGTGGGAGTCTCACTGATTAACACTGAACCCAATGGGAGTCTCACTGATTAACACTGAACTATGTGGGAGTCTCACTGATTAACACTGAACCCTGTGGGAGTCTCACTGATCAACACTGAACCCTATGGGAGTCTCACTGATTAACACTGAGCCCTGTGGGAGTCTCACTGATTAACACTGAGCCCCGTGGGAGTCTCACTGATTAACACTGAACCCTGTGGGAGTCTCACTGATTAACACTGAAAACTGTGGGAGTCTCACTGATTAACACTGAACCCTGTGGGAGTTTCACTGATTAACACTGAACCAAATTTGATTCTCACTGATTAACACTGAATCCTGTGGGAGTCTCACTGATTAACACTGAACCCTATGGGAGTATCACTGATTAACACTGAACCCTGTGGGAGTCTCATTGATTAACACTGAACACTGTGGGAGTCTCACTGATTAACACTTAACCCTATGGGAGTCTCACTGATTAACACTGAACCCTGTGGGAGTCTCACTGATTAACACTGAACCCTATGGGAGTCTCACTGATTAACACTGAACCCTATGGGAGTCTCACTGATTAACACTGAACCCTATGGGAGTATCACTGATTAATACTGAACCCTGTGGGAGTCTCATTGATTAACACTGAACCCTGTGGGAGTCTCACTGATTAACACTGAAAACTGTGGGAGTCTCACTGATTAAAACCGAACCCTGTGGGAGTCTCACTGATTAACACTGAAACCAATTTGAGTCTCACTGATTAACACTGAACCCTGTGGGAGTCTCACGGATTAACACTGAACCCTATGGGAGTCTCACTGATTAAAACTGAACCTTGTGGGAGTCTCACTGATTAACACTGAACACTGTGGGAGTCTCACTGATTAACACTGAACCCTATGGGAGTCTCACTGATTAACATTGAACCCTATGGGAGTCTCACTGATTAACACTGAACCCTATGGGAGTCTCACTGATTAACACTGAACCCTATGGGAGTATCACTGATTAATACTGAACCCTGAGGGAGTCTCATTGATTAACAATGAACCCTGTGGGAGTCTCACTGATTAACATTGAACCCTATGGGAGTCTCACTGATTAACACTGAACGCTGTGGGAGTCTCACTGATTAACACCGAACCCTGTGGGAGTCTCACTGATTAACACTGAACCCTGTGGGAGTCTCACTGATTAACACTGAACCCAATGGGAGTCTCACTGATTAACACTGAACTATGTGGGAGTCTCACTGATTAACACTGAACCCTGTGGGAGTCTCATTGATTAACACTGAACCCTATGGGAGTCTCACTGATTAACACTGAGCCCTGTGGGAGTCTCACTGATTAACACTGAGCCCCGTGGGAGCCTCACTGATTAACACTGAACCCTGTGGGAGTCTCACTGATTAACACTGAAAACTGTGGGAGTCTCACTGATTAACACTGAACCCTGTGGGAGTTTCACTGATTAACACTGAACCAAATTTGAGTCTCACTGATTAACACTGAATCCTGTGGGAGTCTCACTGATTAACACTGAACCCTATGGGAGTATCACTGATTAACACTGAACCCTGTGGGAGTCTCATTGATTAACACTGAACACTGTGGGAGTCTCACTGATTAACACTTAACCCTATGGGAGTCTCACTGATTAACACTGAACCCTGTGGGAGTCTCACTGATTAACACTGAACCCTATGGGAGTCTCACTGATTAACACTGAACCCTATGGGAGTCTCACTGATTAACACTGAACCCTATGGGAGTATCACTGATTAATACTGAACCCTGTGGGAGTCTCATTGATTAACACTGAACCCTGTGGGAGTCTCACTGATTAACACTGAAAACTGTGGGAGTCTCACTGATTAAAACCGAACCCTGTGGGAGTCTCACTGATTAACACTGAAACCAATTTGAGTCTCACTGATTAACACTGAACCCTGTGGGAGTCTCACGGATTAACACTGAACCCTATGGGAGTCTCACTGATTAACACTGCACCTTGTGGGAGTCTCACTGATTAACACTGAACACTGTGGGAGTCTCACTGATTAACACTGAACCCTATGGGAGTCTCACTGATTAACATTGAACCCTATGGGAGTCTCACTGATTAACACTGAACCCTATGGGAGTCTCACTGATTAACACTGAACCCTATGGGAGTATCACTGATTAATACTGAACCCTGAGGGAGTCTCATTGATTAACAATGAACCCTGTGGGAGTCTCACTGATTAACATTGAACCCTTTGGGAGTCTCACTGATTAACACTGAACGCTGTGGGAGTCTCACTGATTAACACCGAACCCTGTGGGAGTCTCACTGATTAACACTGAACCCTGTGGGAGTCTCACTGATTAACACTGAACCCAATGGGAGTCTCACTGATTAACACTGAACTATGTGGGAGTCTCACTGATTAACACTGAACCCTGTGGGAGTCTCACTGATTAACACTGAACCCTATGGGAGTCTCACTGATTAACACTGAGCCCTGTGGGATTCTCACTGATTAACACTGACCCCTGTGGGAGTCTCACTGATTAACACTGAAAACTGTGGGAGTCTCATTGATTAACAATGAACCCTGTGGGAGTCTCACTGATTAACACTGAACCCTATGGGAGTCTCACTGATTAACACTGAACACTATGGGAGTGTCACTGATTAACACTGAACCCTGAGGGAGTCTCATTGATTAACAATGAACCCTGTGGGAGTCTCACTGATTAACACTGAACCCTATGGGAGTCTCACTGATTAACACTGAACACTATGGGAGTGTCACTGATTAACACTGAACCCTGTGGGAGTCTCACTGATTAACACTGGACCCTCTGGGAGTCTCACTGATTAACACTGAACCCTATGGGAGTTTCACTGATTAACACTGTAAACTGTGGGAGTCTCACTGATTAACACTGAAAACTGTGGGAGTCTCACTGATTAACACTGAAACCTGTGGGAGTCTCACTGATTAACACTGAACCCTATGGGAGTCTCACTGATTAACACTGAACCCTTTGGGAGTCTCACTGATTAACACTGAACCCTATGGGAGTGTCACTGATTAACTCTGAACCCTACGGGAGTCTCACTGATTAACACTGAACCCTATGGGAGTCTCACTGATTAACACAACACTATGGGAGTGTCACTGATTAACACTGAACCCTATGGGATTCTCACTGATTAACACTGAACCCTGTGGGAGTCTCACTGATTAACACTGCACCCTGTGGGAGTCTCACTGATTAACACTGAACCCTATGGGAGTCTCACTGATTAACACTAAAACCTGTGGGAGTCTCACTGATTAACACTGAACCCTGTGGGAGTCTCACTGATTAACATTGAACCCTATGGGAGTCTCACTGATTAACACTGAACGCTGTGGGAGTCTCACTGATTAACACCGAACCCTGTGGGAGTCTCACTGATTAACACTGAACCCTGTGGGAGTCTCACTGATTAACACTGAACCCAATGGGAGTCTCACTGATTAACACTGAACTATGTGGGAGTCTCACTGATTAACACTGAACCCTGTGAGAGTCTCACTGATTAACACTGAACCCTATGGGAGTCTCACTGATTAACACTGAGCCCTGTGGGATTCTCACTGATTAACACTGAGCCCTGTGGGAGTCTCACTGATTAACACTGAACCCTGTGGGAGTCTCACTGATTAACACTGAAAACTGTGGGAGTCTCACTGATTAACACTGAACCTAATGGGAGTCTCACTGATTAACACTGAACCCTTTGGGAGTCTCACTGATTAACACTGAACCCTGTGGGAGTCTCACTGATTAACATTGAACCCTAGGGGAGTCTCACTGATTAACACTGTACGCTGTGGGAGTCTCACTGATTAACACCGAACCCTGTGGGAGTCTCACTGATTAACACTGAACCCTGTGGGAGTCTCACTGATTAACACTGAACCCAATGGGAGTCTCACTGATTAATACTGAACTATGTGGGAGTCTCACTGATTAACACTGAACCCTGTGGGAGTCTCACTGATCAACACTGAACCCTATGGGAGTCTCACTGATTAACACTGAGCCCTGTGGGAGTCTGACTGATTAACACTGAGCCCCGTGGGAGTCTCACTGATTAACACTGAGCCCTGTGGGAGTCTCACTGAATAACACTGAACCCTGTGGGAGTCTCACTGATTAACACTGAACCTAATGGGAGTCTCACTGATTAACACTGAACCCTTTGGGAGTCTCACTGATTAACACTGAACCCTGTGGGAGTCTCACTGATTAACATTGAACCCTAGGGGAGTCTCACTGATTAACACTGAACGCTGTGGGAGTCTCACTGATTAACACCGAACCCTGTGGGAGTCTCACTGATTAACACTGAACCCTGTGGGAGTCTCACTGATTAACACTGAACCCAATGGGAGTCTCACTGATTAACACTGAACCCTTTGGGAGTCTCACTGATTAACACTGAACCCTATGGGAGTGTCACTGATTAACTCTGAACCCTACGGGAGTCTCACTGATTAACACTGAACCCTATGGGAGTCTCACTGATTAACACAACACTATGGGAGTGTCACTGATTAACACTGAACCCTATGGGATTCTCACTGATTAACACTGCACCCTGTGGGAGTCTCACTGATTAACACTGAACCCTATGGGAGTCTCACTGATTAACACTAAAACCTGTGGGAGTCTCACTGATTAACACTGAACCCTGTGGGAGTCTCACTGATTAACACTGAACCCAATGGGAGTCTCACTGATTAACACTGAACTATGTGGGAGTCTCACTGATTAACACTGAACCCTGTGGGAGTCTCACTGATTAACACTGAACCCTATGGGAGTCTCACTGATTAACACTGAGCCCTGTGGGATTCTCACTGATTAACACTGAGCCCTGTGGGAGTCTCACTGATTAACACTGAACCCTGTGGGAGTCTCATTGATTAACACTGAAAACTGTGGGAGTCTCACTGATTAACACTGAACCTAATGGGAGTCTCACTGATTAACACTGAACCCTGTGGGAGTCTCACTGATTAACATTGAACCCTAGGGGAGTCTCACTGATTAACACTGAACGCTGTGGGAGTCTCACTGATTAACACCGAACCCTGTGGGAGTCTCACTGATTAACACTGAACCCTGTGGGAGTCTCACTGATTAACACTGAACCCAATGGGAGTCTCACTGATTAACACTGAACTATGTGGGAGTCTCACTGATTAACACTGAACCCTGTGGGAGTCTCACTGATCAACACTGAACCCTATGGGAGTCTCACTGATTAACACTGAGCCCTGTGGGAGTCTGACTGATTAACACTGAGCCCCGTGGGAGTCTCACTGATTAACACTGAACCCTGTGGGAGTCTCACTGATTAACACTGAAAACTGTGGGAGTCTCACTGATTAACACTGAACCCTGTGGGAGTTTCACTGATTAACACTGAACCAAATTTGAGTCTCACTGATTAACACTGAATCCTGTGGGAGTCTCACTGATTAACACTGAACCCTATGGGAGTATCACTGATTAACACTGAACCCTGTGGGAGTCTCATTGATTAACACTGAACACTGTGGGAGTCTCACTGATTAACACTTAACCCTATGGGAGTCTCACTGATTAACACTGAACCCTGTGGGAGTCTCACTGATTAACACTGAACCCTATGGGAGTCTCACTGATTAACACTGAACCCTATGGGAGTCTCACTGATTAACACTTAACCTTATGGGAGTATCACTGATTAATACTGAACCCTGTGGGAGTCTCATTGATTAACACTGAACCCTGTGGGAGTCTCACTGATTAACACTGAAAACTGTGGGAGTCTCACTGATTAAAACCGAACCCTGTGGGAGTCTCACTGATTAACACTGAAACCAATTTGAGTCTCACTGATAAACACTGAACCCTGTGGGAGTCTCACGGATTAACACTGAACCCTATGGGAGTCTCACTGATTAACACTGAACCTTGTGGGAGTCTCACTGATTAACACTGAACACTGTGGGAGTCTCACTGATTAACACTGAACCCTATGGGAGTCTCACTGATTAACATTGAACCCTATGGGAGTCTCACTGATTAACACTGAACCCTATGGGAGTCTCACTGATTAACACTGAACCCTATGGGAGTATCACTGATTAATACTGAACCCTGAGGGAGTCTCATTGATTAACAATGAACCCTGTGGGAGTCTCACTGATTAACATTGAACCCTATGGGAGTCTCACTGATTAACACTGAACGCTGTGGGAGTCTCACTGATTAACACCGAACCCTGTGGGAGTCTCACTGATTAACACTGAACCCTGTGGGAGTCTCACTGATTAACACTGAACCCAATGGGAGTCTCACTGATTAACACTGAACTATGTGGGAGTCTCACTGATTAACACTGAACCCTGTGGGAGTCTCACTGATTAACACTGAACCCTATGGGAGTCTCACTGATTAACACTGAGCCCTGTGGGATTCTCACTGATTAACACTGAGCCCTGTGGGAGTCTCACTGATTAACACTGAACCCTGTGGGAGTCTCACTGATTAACACTGAAAACTGTGGGAGTCTCACTGATTAACACTGGACCCTCTGGGAGTATCACTGATTAATACTGAACCCTGAGGGAGTCTCATTGATTAACAATGAACCCTGTGGGAGTCTCACTGATTAACACTGAACCCTATGGGAGTCTCACTGATTAACACTGAACACTATGGGAGTGTCACTGATTAACACTGAACCCTGTGGGAGTCTCACTGATTAACACTGGACCCTCTGGGAGTCTCACTGATTAACACTGAACCGTATGGGAGTTTCACTGATTAACACTGTAAACTGTGGGAGTCTCACTGATTAACACTGAAAACTGTGGGAGTCTCACTGATTAACACTGAAACCTGTGGGAGTCTCACTGATTAACACTGAACCCTATGGGAGTCTCACTGATTAACACTGAACCCTTTGGGAGTCTCACTGATTAACACTGAACCCTATGGGAGTGTCACTGATTAACTCTGAACCCTACGGGAGTCTCACTGATTAACATTGAACCCTATGGGAGTCTCACTGATTAACACAACACTATGGGAGTGTCACTGATTAACACTGAACCCTATGGGATTCTCACTGATTAACACTGAACCCTGTGGGAGTCTCACTGATTAACACTGATCCCTGTGGGAGTCTCACTGATTAACACTGAACCCTATGGGAGTCTCACTGATTAACACTAAAACCTGTGGGAGTCTCACTGATTAACACTGAACCCTGTGGGAGTCTCACTGATTAACATTGAACCCTATGGGAGTCTCACTGATTAACACTGAACGCTGTGGGAGTCTCACTGATTAACACCGAACCCTGTGGGAGTCTCACTGATTAACACTGAACCCTGTGGGAGTCTCACTGATTAACACTGAACCCAATGGGAGTCTCACTGATTAACACTGAACTATGTGGGAGTCTCACTGATTAACACTGAACCCTGTGGGAGTCTCACTGATTAACACTGAACCCTATGGGAGTCTCACTGATTAACACTGAGCCCTGTGGGATTCTCACTGATTAACACTGAGCCCTGTGGGAGTCTCACTGATTAACACTGAACCCTGTGGGAGTCTCACTGATTAACACTGAAAACTGTGGGAGTCTCACTGATTAACACTGAACCCTGTGGGAGTTTCACTGATTAACAATGAACCAAATTTGAGTCTCACTGATTAACACTGAATCCTGTGGGAGTCTCACTGATTAACACTGAACCCTATGGGAGTCTCACTGATTAACACTGAACCCTGTGGGAGTCTCATTGATTAACACTGAACACTGTGGGAGTCTCACTGATTAACACTGAACCCTATGGGAGTCTCACTGATTAACACTGAACCCTGTGGGAGTCTCACTGATTAACACTGAACACTGTGGGAGTCTCACTGATTAACACTGAACCCTATGGGAGTCTCACTGATTAACACTGAACCCTGTGGGAGTCTCATTGATTAACACTGAACACTGTGGGAGTCTCACTGATTAACACTGAACCCTATGGGAGTCTCACTGATTAACACTGAACCCTGTGGGAGTCTCACTGATTAACACTGAACACTGTGGGAGTCTCACTGATTAACACTGAACCCTATGGGAGTCTCACTGATTAACACTGAACCCTATGGGATTCTCACTGATTAACACTGAACCCTGTGGGAGTCTCACTGATTAACACTGAACCCTGTGGGAGTCTCACTGATTAACACTGAACCCTATGGGAGTCTCACTGATTAACACTAAAACCTGTGGGAGTCTCACTGATTAACACTGAACCCTGTGGGAGTCTCACTGATTAACATTGAACCCTATGGGAGTCTCACTGATTAACACTGAACGCTGTGGGAGTCTCACTGATTAACACCGAACCCTGTGGGAGTCTCACTGATTAACACTGAACCCTGTGGGAGTCTCACTGATTAACACTGAACCCAATGGGAGTCTCACTGATTAACACTGAACTATGTGGGAGTCTCACTGATTAACACTGAACCCTGTGGGAGTCTCACTGATTAACACTGAACCCTATGGGAGTCTCACTGATTAACACTGAGCCCTGTGGGATTCTCACTGATTAACACTGAGCCCTGTGGGAGTCTCAATGATTAACACTGAACCCTGTGGGAGTCTCACTGATTAACACTGAAAACTGTGGGAGTCTCACTGATTAACACTGAACCCTGTGGGAGTTTCACTGATTAACACTGAACCAAATTTGAGTCTCACTGATTAACACTGAATCCTGTGGGAGTCTCACTGATTAACACTGAACCCTATGGGAGTCTCACTGATTAACACTGAACCCTGTGGGAGTCTCATTGATTAACACTGAACACTGTGGGAGTCTCACTGATTAACACTGAACCCTATGGGAGTCTCACTGATTAACACTGAACCCTGTGGGAGTCTCACTGATTAACACTGAACACTGTGGGAGTCTCACTGATTAACACTGAACCCTATGGGAGTCTCACTGATTAACACTGAACCCTATGGGAGTCTCACTGATTAACACTGAACCCTATGGGAGTCTCACTGATTAACACTGAACCCTATGGGAGTATCACTGATTAATACTGAACCCTGAGGGAGTCTCATTGATTAACACTGAACCCTGTGGGAGTCTCACTGATTAACACTGAAACCTGTGGGAGTCTCACTGATTAACACTGATCCCTATGGGAGTCTCACTGATTAACACTGAACCCTTTGGGAGTCTCACTGATTAACACTGAACCCTATGGGAGTGTCACTGATTAACTCTGAACCCTACGGGAGTCTCACTGATTAACACTGAACCCTATGGGAGTCTCACTGATTAACACAACACTATGGGAGTGTCACTGATTAACACTGAACCCTATGGGATTCTCACTGATTAACACTGAACCCTGTGGGAGTCTCACTGATTAACACTGAACCCTGTGGGAGTCTCACTGATTAACACTGAACCCTATGGGAGTCTCACTGATTAACACTAAAACCTGTGGGAGTCTCACTGATTAACACTGAACCCTGTGGGAGTCTCACTGATTAACATTGAACCCTATGGGAGTCTCACTGATTAACACTGAACGCTGTGGGAGTCTCACTGATTAACACCGAACCCTGTGGGAGTCTCACTGATTAACACTGAACCCTGTGGGAGTCTCACTGATTAACACTGAACCCAATGGGAGTCTCACTGATTAACACTGAACTATGTGGGAGTCTCACTGATTAACACTGAACCCTGTGGGAGTCTCACTGATTAACACTGAACCCTATGGGAGTCTCACTGATTAACACTGAGCCCTGTGGGATTCTCACTGATTAACACTGAGCCCTGTGGGAGTCTCACTGATTAACACTGAACCCTGTGGGAGTCTCACTGATTAACACTGAAAACTGTGGGAGTCTCACTGATTAACACTGAACCCTGTGGGAGTTTCACTGATTAACACTGAACCAAATTTGAGTCTCACTGATTAACACTGAATCCTGTGGGAGTCTCACTGATTAACACTGAACCCTATGGGAGTCTCACTGATTAACACTGAACCCTGTGGGAGTCTCATTGATTAACACTGAACACTGTGGGAGTCTCACTGATTAACACTGAACCCTGTGGGAGTTTCACTGATTAACACTGAACCAAATTTGAGTCTCACTGATTAACACTGAACACTGTGGGAGTCTCACTGATTAACACTGAACCCTATGGGAGTCTCACTGATTAACACTGAACCCTGTGGGAGTCTCATTGATTAACACTGAACACTGTGGGAGTCTCACTGATTAACACTGAACCCTATGGGAGTCTCACTGATTAACACTGAACCCTGTGGGAGTCTCACTGATTAACACTGAACACTGTGGGAGTCTCACTGATTAACACTGAACCCTATGGGAGTCTCACTGATTAACACTGAACCCTATGGGATTCTCACTGATTAACACTGAACCCTGTGGGAGTCTCACTGATTAACACTGAACCCTGTGGGAGTCTCACTGATTAACACTGAACCCTATGGGAGTCTCACTGATTAACACTAAAACCTGTGGGAGTCTCACTGATTAACACTGAACCCTGTGGGAGTCTCACTGATTAACATTGAACCCTATGGGAGTCTCACTGATTAACACTGAACGCTGTGGGAGTCTCACTGATTAACACCGAACCCTGTGGGAGTCTCACTGATTAACACTGAACCCTGTGGGAGTCTCACTGATTAATACTGAACCCAATGGGAGTCTCACTGATTAACACTGAACTATGTGGGAGTCTCACTGATTAACACTGAACCCTGTGGGAGTCTCACTGATTAACACTGAACCCTACGGGAGTCTCACTGATTAACACTGAGCCCTGTGGGATTCTCACTGATTAACACTGAGCCCTGTGGGAGTCTCACTGATTAACACTGAACCCTGTGGGAGTCTCACTGATTAACACTGAAAACTGTGGGAGTCTCACTGATTAACACTGAACCAAATTTGAGTCTCACTGATTAACACTGAATCCTGTGGGAGTCTCACTGATTAACACTGAACCCTATGGGAGTCTCACTGATTAACACTGAACCCTGTGGGAGTCTCATTGATTAACACTGAACACTGTGGGAGTCTCACTGATTAACACTGAACCCTATGGGAGTCTCACTGATTAACACTGAACCCTGTGGGAGTCTCACTGATTAACACTGAACACTGTGGGAGTCTCACTGATTAACACTGAACCCTATGGGAGTCTCACTGATTAACACTGAACCCTATGGGAGTCTCACTGATTAACACTGAACCCTATGGGAGTCTCACTGATTAACACTGAACCCTATGGGAGTATCACTGATTAATACTGAACCCTGAGGGAGTCTCATTGATTAACACTGAACCCTGTGGGAGTCTCACTGATTAACACTGAACCCTATGGGAGTCTCACTGATTAACACTGAACACTATGGGAGTGTCACTGATTAACACTGAACCCTGTGGGAGTCTCACTGATTAACACTGGACCCTCTGGGAGTCTCACTGATTAACACTGAACCCTATGGGAGTTTCACTGATTAACACTGAAAACTGTGGGAGTCTCACTGATTAACACTGAAAACTGTGGGAGTCTCACTGATTAACACTGAAACCTGTGGGAGTCTCACTGATTAACACTGAACCCTATGGGAGTCTCACTGATTAACACTGAACCCTTTGGGAGTCTCACTGATTAACATTGAATCCTATGGGAGTGTCACTGATTAACTCTGAACCCTACGAGAGTCTCACTGATTAACACTGAACCCTATGGGAGTCTCACTGATTAACACAACACTATGGGAGTGTCACTGATTAACACTGAACCCTATGGGATTCTCACTGATTAACACTGAACCCTGTGGGAGTCTCACTGATTAACACTGAACCCTGTGGGAGTCTCACTGATTAACACTGAACACTATGGGATTCTCACTGATTAACACTGAACCCTATGGGAGTTTCACTGATTAACACTGACAACTGTGGGAGTCTCACTGATTAACACTGAAAACTGTGGGAGTCTCACTGATTAACACTGAAACCTGTGGGAGTCTCACTGATTAACACTGAACCCTATGGGAGTCTCACTGATTAACACTGAACCCTTTGGGAGTCTCACTGATTAACATTGAACCCTAATGGAGTGTCACTGATTAACTCTGAACCCTACGAGAGTCTCACTGATTAACACTGAACCCTATGGGAGTCTCACTGATTAACACAACACTATGGGAGTGTCACTGATTAACACTGAACCCTATGGGATTCTCACTGATTAACACTGAACCCTGTGGGAGTCTCACTGATTAACACTGAACCCTGTGGGAGTCTCACTGATTAACACTGAACACTATGGGATTCTCACTGATTAACACTGAACCCTATGGGAGTCTCACTGATTAACACTAAAACCTGTGGGAGTCTCACTGATTAACACTGAACCCTGTGGGAGTCTCACTGATTAACATTGAACCCTAAGGGAGTCTCACTGATTAACACTGAACGCTGTGGGAGTCTCACTGATTAACACCGAACCCTGTGGGAGTCTCACTGATTAACACTGAGCCCTGTGGGAGTCTCACTGATTAACACTGAACCCAATGGGAGTCTCACTGATTAACACTGAACTATGTGGGAGTCTCACTGATTAACACTGAACCCTGTGGGAGTTTCACTGATTAACACTGAACCCTGTGGGAGTCTCACTGATTAACATTGAACCCTATGGGAGTCTCACTGATTAACACTGAATGCTGTGGGAGTCTCACTGATTAACACCGAACCCTGTGGGAGTCTCACTGATTAACACTGAACCCTATGGGATTCTCACTGATTAACATTGAACCCTATGGGAGTGTCACTGATTAACTCTGAACCCTACGAGAGTCTCACTGATTAACACTGAACCCTATGGGAGTCTCACTGATTAACATTGAACCCTATGGGAGTGTCACTGATTAACTCTGAACCCTACGAGAGTCTCACTGATTAACACTGAACCCTATGGGAGTCTCACTGATTAACACAACACTATGGGAGTGTCACTGATTAACACTGAACCCTATGGGATTCTCACTGATTAACACTGAACCCTGTGGGAGTCTCACTGATTAACACTGAACCCTGTGGGAGTCTCACTGATTAACACTGAACACTATGGGATTCTCACTGATTAACACTGAACCCTATGGGAGTTTCACTGATTAACACTGAAAACTGTGGGAGTCTCACTGATTAACACTGAAAACTGTGGGAGTCTCACTGATTAACACTGAAACCTGTGGGAGTCTCACTGATTAACACTGAACCCTATGGGAGTCTCACTGATTAACACTGAACCCTTTGGGAGTCTCACTGATTAACATTGAACCCTATGGGAGTGTCACTGATTAACTCTGAACCCTACGAGAGTCTCACTGATTAACACTGAACCCTATGGGAGTCTCACTGATTAACACAACACTATGGGAGTGTCACTGATTAACACTGAACCCTATGGGATTCTCACTGATTAACACTGAACCCTGTGGGAGTCTCACTGATTAACACTGAACCCTGTGGGAGTCTCACTGATTAACACTGAACACTATGGGATTCTCACTGATTAACACTGAACCCTATGGGAGTCTCACTGATTAACACTAAAACCTGTGGGAGTCTCACTGATTAACACTGAACCCTGTGGGAGTCTCACTGATTAACATTGAACCCTAAGGGAGTCTCACTGATTAACACTGAACGCTGTGGGAGTCTCACTGATTAACACCGAACCCTGTGGGAGTCTCACTGATTAACACTGAGCCCTGTGGGAGTCTCACTGATTAACACTGAACCCAATGGGAGTCTCACTGATTAACACTGAACTATGTGGGAGTCTCACTGATTAACACTGAACCCTGTGGGAGTTTCACTGATTAACACTGAACCCTGTGGGAGTCTCACTGATTAACATTGAACCCTATGGGAGTCTCACTGATTAACACTGAATGCTGTGAGAGTCTCACTGATTAACACCGAACCCTGTGGGAGTCTCACTGATTAACACTGAACCCTATGGGATTCTCACTGATTAACACTGAACCCTGTGGGAGTCTCACTGATTAACACTGAACCCTATGGGAGTCTCACTGATTAACACTAAAACCTGTGGGAGTCTCACTGATTAACACTGAACCCTGTGGGAGTCTCACTGATTAACATTGAACCCTATGGGAGTCTCACTGATTAACACTGAACGCTGTGGGAGTCTCACTGATTAACACCGAACCCTGTGGAAGTCTCACTGATTAACACTGAACCCTGTGGGAGTCTCACTGATTAACACTGAACCCAATGGGAGTCTCACTGATTAACACTGAACTATGTGGGAGTCTCACTGATTAACACTGAACCCTGTGGGAGTCTCACTGATTAACATTGAACCCTATGGGAGTCTCACTGATTAACACTGAATGCTGTGGGAGTCTCACTGATTAACACCGAACCCTGTGGGAGTCTCACTGATTAACACTGAACCCTGTGGGAGTCTCACTGATTAACACTGAACCCAATGGGAGTCTCACTGATTAACACTGAACTATGTGGGAGTCTCACTGATTAACACTGAACCCTGTGGGAGTCTCACTGATTAACACTGAACCCTATGGGAGTCTCACTGATTAACACTGAGCCCTGTGGGATTCTCACTGATTAACACTGAGCCCTGTGGGAGTCTCACTGATTAACACTGAACCCTGTGGGAGTCTCACTGATTAACACTGAAAACTGTGGGAGTCTCACTGATTAACACTGAACCCTGTGGGAGTTTCACTGATTAACACTGAACCAAATTTGAGTCTCACTGATTAACACTGAATCCTGTGGGAGTCTCACTGATTAACACTGAACCCTATGGGAGTCTCACTGATTAACACTGAACCCTGTGGGAGTCTCATTGATTAACACTGAACACTGTGGGAGTCTCACTGATTAACACTGAACCCTATGGGAGTCTCACTGATTAACACTGAACCCTGTGGGAGTCTCACTGATTAACACTGAACACTGTGGGAGTCTCACTGATTAACACTGAACCCTATGGGAGTCTCACTGATTAACACTGAACCCTATGGGAGTCTCACTGATTAACACTGAACCCTATGGGAGTCTCACTGATTAACACTGAACCCTATGGGAGTATCACTGATTAATACTGAACCCTGAGGGAGTCTCATTGATTAACACTGAACCCTGTGGGAGTCTCACTGATTAACACTGAACCCTATGGGAGTCTCACTGATTAACACTGAACACTATGGGAGTGTCACTGATTAACACTGAACCCTGTGGGAGTCTCACTGATTAACACTGGACCCTCTGGGAGTCTCACTGATTAACACTGAACCCTATGGGAGTTTCACTGATTAACACTGAAAACTGTGGGAGTCTCACTGATTAACACTGAACCCTATGGGAGTGTCACTGATTAACTCTGAACCCTTTGGGAGTCTCACTGATTAACATTGAACCCTATGGGAGTGTCACTGATTAACTCTGAACCCTACGAGAGTCTCACTGATTAACACTGAACCCTATGGGAGTCTCACTGATTAACACAACACTATGGGAGTGTCACTGATTAACACTGAACCCTATGGGATTCTCACTGATTAACACTGAACCCTGTGGGAGTCTCACTGATTAACACTGAACCCTGTGGGAGTCTCACTGATTAACACTGAACACTATGGGATTCTCACTGATTAACACTGAACCCTATGGGAGTTTCACTGATTAACACTGAAAACTGTGGGAGTCTCACTGATTAACACTGAAAACTGTGGGAGTCTCACTGATTAACACTGAAACCTGTGGGAGTCTCACTGATTAACACTGAACCCTATGGGAGTCTCACTGATTAACACTGAACCCTTTGGGAGTCTCACTGATTAACATTGAACCCTATGGGAGTGTCACTGATTAACTCTGAACCCTACGAGAGTCTCACTGATTAACACTGAACCCTATGGGAGTCTCACTGATTAACACAACACTATGGGAGTGTCACTGATTAACACTGAACCCTATGGGATTCTCACTGATTAACACTGAACCCTGTGGGAGTCTCACTGATTAACACTGAACCCTGTGGGAGTCTCACTGATTAACACTGAACACTATGGGATTCTCACTGATTAACACTGAACCCTATGGGAGTCTCACTGATTAACACTAAAACCTGTGGGAGTCTCACTAATTAACACTGAACCCTGTGGGAGTCTCACTGATTAACATTGAACCCTAAGGGAGTCTCACTGATTAACACTGAACGCTGTGGGAGTCTCACTGATTAACACCGAACCCTGTGGGTGTCTCACTGATTAACACTGAGCCCTGTGGGAGTCTCACTCATTAACACTGAACCCAATGGGAGTCTCACTGATTAACACTGAACTATGTGGGAGTCTCACTGATTAACACTGAACCCTGTGGGAGTTTCACTGATTAACACTGAACCCTGTGGGAGTCTCACTGATTAACATTGAACCCTATGGGAGTCTCACTGATTAACACTGAACGCTGTGGGAGTCTCACTGATTAACACCGAACCCTGTGGGAGTCTCACTGATTAACACTGAACCCTGTGGGAGTCTCACTGATTAACACTGAACCCAATGGGAGTCTCACTGATTAACACTGAACTATGTGGGAGTCTCACTGATTAACACTGAACCCTGTGGGAGTCTCACTGATTAACACTGAACCCTATGGGAGTCTCACTGATTAACACTGAGCCCTGTGGGATTCTCACTGATTAACACTGAGCCCTGTGGGAGTCTCACTGATTAACACTGAACCCTGTGGGAGTCTCACTGATTAACACTGAAAACTGTGGGAGTCTCACTGATTAACACTGAACCCTGTGGGAGTTTCACTGATTAACACTGAACCAAATTTGAGTCTCACTGATTAACACTGAATCCTGTGGGAGTCTCACTGATTAACACTGAACCCTATGGGAGTCTCACTGATTAACACTGAACCCTGTGGGAGTCTCATTGATTAACACTGAACACTGTGGGAGTCTCACTGATTAACACTGAACCCTATGGGAGTCTCACTGATTAACACTGAACCCTGTGGGAGTCTCACTGATTAACACTGAACACTGTGGGAGTCTCACTGATTAATACTGATCCCTATGGGAGTCTCACTGATTAACACTGAACCCTATGGGAGTCTCACTGATTAACACTGAACCCTATGGGAGTCTCACTGATTAACACTGAACCCTATGGGAGTATCACTGATTAATACTGAACCCTGAGGGAGTCTCATTGATTAACACTGAACCCTGTGGGAGTCTCACTGATTAACACTGAACCCTATGGGAGTCTCACTGATTAACACTGAACACTATGGGAGTGTCACTGATTAACACTGAACCCTGTGGGAGTCTCACTGATTAACACTGGACCCTCTGGGAGTCTCACTGATTAACACTGAACCCTATGGGAGTTTCACTGATTAACACTGAAAACTGTGGGAGTCTCACTGATTAACACTGAAAACTGTGGGAGTCTCACTGATTAACACTGAAACCTGTGGGAGTCTCACTGATTAACACTGAACCCTATGGGAGTCTCACTGATTAACACTGAACCCTTTGGGAGTCTCACTGATTAACATTGAACCCTATGGGAGTGTCACTGATTAACTCTGAACCCTACGGGAGTCTCACTGATTAACACTGAACCCTATGGGAGTCTCACTGATTAACACAACACTATGGGAGTGTCACTGATTAACACTGAACCCTATGGGATTCTCACTGATTAACACTGAACCCTGTGGGAGTCTCACTGATTAACACTGAACCCTGTGGGAGTCTCACTGATTAACACTGAACACTATGGGATTCTCACTGATTAACACTGAACCCTATGGGAGTCTCACTGATTAACACTAAAACCTGTGGGAGTCTCACTGATTAACACTGAACCCTGTGGGAGTCTCACTGATTAACATTGAACCCTATGGGAGTCTCACTGATTAACACTGAACGCTGTGGGAGTCTCACTGATTAACACCGAACCCTGTGGGAGTCTCACTGATTAACACTGAACCCTGTGGGAGTCTCACTGATTAACACTGAACCCAATGGGAGTCTCACTGATTAACACTGAACTATGTGGGAGTCTCACTGATTAACACTGAACCCTGTGGGAGTTTCACTGATTAACACTGAACCCTATGGGAGTCTCACTGATAAACACTGAGCCCTGTAGGATTCTCACTGATTAACACTGAGCCCTGTGGGAGTCTCACTGATTAACACTGAACCCTGTGGGAGTCTCACTGATTAACACTGAAAACTGTGGGAGTCTCACTGATTAACACTGAACCCTGTGGGAGTTTCACTGATTAACACTGAACCAAATTTGAGTCTCACTGATTAACACTGAATCCTGTGGGAGTCTCACTGATTAACACTGAACCCTATGGGAGTCTCACTGATTAACACTGAACCCTGTGGGAGTCTCATTGATTAACACTGAACACTGTGGGAGTCTCACTGATTAACACTTAACCCTATGGGAGTCTCACTGATTAACACTGAACCCTGTGGGAGTCTCACTGATTAACACTGAACACTGTGGGATTCTCACTGATTAACACTGAACCCTATGGGAGTCTCACTGATTAACACTGAACCCTATGGGAGTCTCACTGATTAACACTGAACCCTATGGGAGTCTCACTGATTAACAGTGAAGCCTGTGGGAGTCTCACTGATTAATACTGAACCCTGTGGGAGTCTCATTGATTAACACTGAACCCTGTGGGAGTCTCACTGATTAACACTGAACCCTATGGGAATCTCACTGATTAACATTGAACCCTATGGGAGTCTCACTGATTAACACTGAAAGCTGTGGGAGTCACTGGATAAGAATGAACCCTATGGGAGTCTCACTGATTAACACTGAACCCTATGGGAGTCTCACTGATTAACACTGAACCCTATGGGAGTCTCACTGGTTAACATTGAACCCTATGGGAGTCTCACTGATTAACACTGAACCCTACGGGAGTCTCACTGATTAACACTGAAGCCTCTGGGAGTCTCACTGATTAACACTGAACACTAGGTGAGTGTCACTGATTAACACTGAACCCTATGGGAGTCCCATTGATTAACAGTGAACTCTGTTGGAGTCTCACTGATTAATACTGAACCCTTTGGGAGTCTCACTGATTAACACTGAACCCTATGGGAGTCTCACTGATTAACACTGAAGCCTGTGGGAGTCTCACTAATTAACACTGAACCCTGTGGGAGCCTCAACGATTAACACTGAACCCTGTGGGGGTCTCACTGATTAACACTGAAAACTGTGGGAGTCTCATTGATTAACACTGAACCCTGTGGGAGTCTCACTGATTAACACTGAACCCAGTGGGAGTCTCACTGATTAACACTGATCCCTGTGGGAGTCTCACTAATTAACACTGAACCCTGTGGGAGTCTCACTGATTAACCCTGAACACTGTGGGAGTCTCACTGATTAACACTGAACCCTATGGGAGTCTCACTGATTAACACACGGACCCTAGGGGAGTCTCAGTGATTAACACTGAACCCTATGGGAGTCTCAATGATTAACACTGAAGCCTGTGGGAGTCTCACTAATTAACACTGAACCCTGTGGGAGCCTTAATGATTAACACTGAACCCTGTGGGAGTCTCACTGATTAACACTGAAAACTGTGGGAGTCTCACTGATTAACACTGAACCCTGTGGGAGTCTCACTGATTAACACTGAACCCTGTGGGAGTCTCACTGATTAACACTGAAAACTGTGGGAGTCTCACTGATCAACACTGAACCCTGTGGGAGTTTCACTGATTAACACTGAACCAAATTTGAGTCTCACTGATTAACACTGAATCCTGTGGGAGTCTCACTGATTAACACTGAACCCTATGGGAGTCTCACTGATTAACACTGAACACTGTGAGAGTCTCACTGATTAACACTGAACCCTATGGGAGTCTCACTGATTAACACTGAGCCCTGTGGGATTCTCACTGATTAACACTGAGCCCTGTGGGAGTCTCACTGATTAACACTGAACCCTGTGGGAGTCTCACTGATTAACACTGGAAACTGTGGGAGTCTCACTGATTAACACTGAACCCTGTGGGAGTTTCACTGATTAACACTGAACCAAATTTGAGTCTCACTGATTAACACTGAATCCTGTGGGAGTCTCACTGATTAACACTGAACCCTATGGGAGTCTCACTGATTAACACTGAACCCTGTGGGAGTCTCATTGATTAACACTGAACACTGTGGGAGTCTCACTGATTAACACTTAACCCTATGGGAGTCTCACTGATTAACACTGAACCCTGTGGAAGTCTCACTGATTAACACGGAACACTGTGGGATTCTCACTGATTAACACTGAACCCTATGGGAGTCTCACTGATTAACACTGAACCCTATGGGAGTCTCACTGATTAACACTGAACCCTATGGGAGTCTCACTGATTAACAGTGAAGCCTGTGGGAGTCTCACTGATTAATACTGAACCCTGTGGGAGTCTCATTGATTAACACTGAACCCTGTGGGAGTCTCACTGATTAACACTGAACCCTATGGGAATCTCACTGATTAACATTGAACCCTATGGGAGTCTCACTGATTAACACTGAAAGCTGTGGGAGTCTCACTGGATAACAATGAACCCTATGGGAGTCTCACTGATTAACACTGAACCCTATGGGAGTCTCACTGATTAACACTGAACCCTATGGGAGTCTCACTTTTTAACATTGAACCCTATGGGAGTCTCACTGATTAACCATGAACCCTACGGGAGTCTCACTGATTAACACTGAAGCCTCTGGGAGTCTCACTGATTAACACTGAACACTAGGTGAGTGTCACTGATTAACACTGAACCCTATGGGAGTCCCATTGATTAACAGTGAACTCTGTTGGAGTCTCACTGATTAACACTGAACCCTTTGGGAGTCTCACTGATTAACACTATGGGAGTCTCACTGATTAACACTGAAGCCTGTGGGAGTCTCACTAATTAACACTGAACCCTGTGGGAGCCTCAACGATTAACACTGAACCATGTGGGGGTCTCACTGATTAACACTGAAAACTGTGGGAGTCTCATTGATTAACACTGAACCCTGTGGGAGTCTCACTGATTAACACTGAACCCAGTGGGAGTCTCACTGATTAACACTGAACCCTGTGGGAGTCTCACTAATTAACACTGAACCCTGTGGGAGTCTCACTGATTAACCCTGAACACTGTGGGAGTCTCACTGATTAACACTGAACGCTGTGGGAGTCTCACTGATTAACACTGAACCCTGTGGGAGTTTAACTGATTAACACTGAACCAAATTTGAGTCTCACTGATTAACACTGAATCCTGTGGGAGTCTCACTGATTAACACTGAACCCTATGGGAGTCTCACTGATTAACACTGAACACTGTGGGAGTCTCACTGATTAACACTGAACCCTATGGGAGTCTCACTGATTAACACTGAGCCCTGTGGGATTCTCACTGATTAACACTGAACCCTGTGGGAGTCTCACTGATTAACACTGAACCCTGTGGGAGTCTCACTGATTAACACTGAAAACTGTGGGAGTCTCACTGATTAACACTGAACCCTGTGGGAGTCTCACTGATTAACACTGAACCCAGTGGGAGTCTCACTGATTAACACTGAACCCTGTGGGAGTCTCACTAATTAACACTGAACCCTGTGGGAGTCTCACTGATTAACCCTGAACACTGTGGGAGTCTCACTGATTAACACTGAACCCTATGGGAGTCTCACTGATTAACACACGGACCCTAGGGGAGTCTCAGTGATTAACACTGAACCCTATGGGAGTCTCACTGATTAACACTGAAGCCTGTGGGAGTCTCACTAATTAACACTGAACCCTGTGGGAGCCTCAATGATTAACACTGAACCCTGTGGGAGTCTCACTGATTAACACTGAAAACTGTGGGAGTCTCACTGATTAACACTGAACCCTGTGGGAGTCTCACTGATTAACACTGAACCCTGTGGGAGTCTCACTGATTAACACTGAAAACTGTGGGAGTCTCACTGATTAACACTGAACCCTGTGGGAGTTTCACTGATTAACAATGAACCAAATTTGAGTCTCACTGATTAACACTGAATCCTGTGGGAGTCTCACTGATTAACACTGAACCCTATGGGAGTCTCACTGATTAACACTGAACACTGTGGGAGTCTCACTGATTAACACTGAACCCTATGGGAGTCTCACTGATTAACACTGAACCCTATGGGAGTCTCACTGATTAACATTGAACCCTATGGGAGTCTCACTGATTAACACTGAACCCTATGGGAGTATCACTGATTAATACTGAACCCTGAGGGAGTCTCATTGATTAACACTGAACCCTGTGGGAGTCTCACTGATTAACACTGAACCCTATGGGAGTCTCACTGATTAACACTGAACACTATGGGAGTGTCACTGATTAACACTGAACCCTGTGGGAGTCTCACTGATTAACACTGGACCCTCTGGGAATCTCACTGATTAACACTGAACCATATGGGAGTTTCACTGATTAACACTGAAAACTGTGGGAGTCTCACTGATTAACACTGAAAACTGTGGGAGTCTCACTGATTAACACTGAAACCTGTGGGAGTCTCACTGATTAACACTGAACCCTATGGGAGTCTCACTGATTAACACTGAACCCTTTGGGAGTCTCACTGATTAACACTGAACCCTATGGGAGTGTCACTGATTAACTCTGAACCCTACGGGAGTGTCACTGATTAACACTGAACCCTATGGGATTCTCACTGATTAACACTGAACCCTGTGGGAGTCTCACTGATTAACACTGAACCCTGTGGGAGTCTCACTGATTAACACTGAAAGCTATGGGAGTCTCACTGATTAACACTGAACCCTATGGGAGTCTCACTGATTAACACTAAAACCTGTGGGAGTCTCACTGATTAACACTGAACCCTGTTGGAGTCTCACTGATTAACATTGAATCCTATGGGAGTCTCACTGATTAACACTGAACGCTGTGGGAGTCTCACTGATTAACACCGAACCCTGTGGGAGTCTCACTGATTAACACTGCACCCTGTGGGAGTCTCACTGATTAACACTGAACCCTGTGGGAGTCTCACTGATTAACACTGAACCCTATGGGAGTCTCACTGATTAACACTGAGCCCTGTGGGATTCTCACTGATTAACACTGAGCCCTGTGGGAGTCTCACTGATTAACACTGAACCCTGTGGGAGTCTCACTGATTAACACTGAAAACTGTGGGAGTCTCACTGATTAACACTGAACCCTGTGGGAGTTTCACTGATTAACACTGAACCAAATTTGAGTCTCACTGATTAACACTGATTCCTGTGGGAGTCTCACTGATTAACACTGAACCCTATGGGAGTCTCACTGATTAACACTGAACCCTGTGGGAGTCCCATTGATTAACACTGAAAACTGTGGGAGTCTCACTGATTAACACTTAACCCTATGGGAGTCTCACTGATTAACACTGAACCCTGTGGGAGTCTCACTGATTAACACTGAACACTGTGGGAGTCTCACTGATTAACACTGAACCCTATGGGAGTCTCACTGATTAACACTGAACCCTATGGGAGTCTCACTGATTAACACTGAACCCTATGGGAGTCTCACTGATTAACAGTGAAGCCTGTGGGAGTCTCACTGATTAATACTGAACCCTGTGGGAGTCTCATTGAATAACACTGAACCCTGTGGGAGTCTCACTGATTAACACTGAACCCTATGGGAATCTCACTGATTAACATTGGACCCTATGGGAGTCTCACTGATTAACACTGAGCCCTGTGGGAGTTTCACTGATTAACACTGAACCAAATTTGAGTCTCACTGATTAACACTGAATCCTGTGGGAGTCTCACTGATTAACACTGAACCCTATGGGAGTCTCACTGATTAACACTGAACACTGTGGGAGTCTCACTGATTAACACTGAACCCTATGGGAGTCTCACTGATTAACACTGAGCCCTGTGGGATTCTCACTGATTAACACTGAACCCTGTGGGAGTCTCACTGATTAACACTGAACCCTGTGGGAGTCTCACTGATTAACACTGAAAACTGTGGGAGTCTCACTGATTAACACTGAACCCTGTGGGAGTCTCACTGATTAACACTGAACCCAGTGGGAGTCTCACTGATTAACACTGAACCCTGTGGGAGTCTCACTAATTAACACTGAACCCTGTGGGAGTCTCACTGATTAACCCTGAACACTGTGGGAGTCTCACTGATTAACACTGAACCCTGTAGGAGTCTCACTGATTAACACTGAACCCTGTGGGAGTCTCACTGATTAACACTGAAAACTGTGGGAGTCTCACTGATTAACACTGAACCCTGTGGGAGTTTCACTGATTAACAATGAACCAAATTTGAGTCTCACTGATTAACACTGAATCCTGTGGGAGTCTCACTGATTAACACTGAACCCTATGGGAGTCTCACTGATTAACACTGGACACTGTAGGAGTCTCACTGATTAACACTGAACCCTATGGGAGTCTCACTGATTAACACTGAACCCTATGGGAGTCTCACTGATTAACACTGAACACTGTAGGAGTCTCACTGATTAACACTGAACCCTATGGGAGTCTCACTGATTAACACTGAACCCTATGGGAGTCTCACTGATTAACACTGAACCCTATGGGAGTCTCACTGATTAACACTGAACCCTATGGGAGTATCACTGATTAATACTGAACCCTGAGGGAGTCTCATTGATTAACACTGAACCCTGTGGGAGTCTCACTGATTAACACTGAACCCTATGGGAGTCTCACTGATTAACACTGAACCAAATTTGAGTCTCACTGATTAACACTGATTCCTGTGGGAGTCTCACTGATTAACACTGAACCCTATGGGAGTCTCACTGATTAACACTGAACCCTATGGGAGTCTCACTGATTAACACTGAACCCTATGGGAGTCTCACTGATTAACACTGAACCCTATGGGAGTATCACTGATTAATACTGAACCCTGAGGGAGTCTCATTGATTAACACTGAACCCTGTGGGAGTCTCACTGATTAACACTGAACCCTGTGGGAGTTTCACTGATTAACACTGAACCAAATTTGAGTCTCACTGATTAACACTGATTCCTGTGGGAGTCTCACTGATTAACACTGAACCCTATGGGAGTCTCACTGATTAACACTGAACCCTGTGGGAGTCCCATTGATTAACACTGAAAACTGTGGGAGTCTCACTGATTAACACTTAACCCTATGGGAGTCTCACTGATTAACACTGAACCCTGTGGGAGTCTCACTGATTAACACTGAACACTGTGGGAGTCTCACTGATTAACACTGAACCCTATGGGAGTCTCACTGATTAACACTGAACCCTATGGGAGTCTCACTGATTAACACTAAAACCTGTGGGAGTCTCACTGATTAACACTGAACCCTGTTGGAGTCTCACTGATTAACATTGAATCCTATGGGAGTCTCACTGATTAACACTGAACGCTGTGGGAGTCTCACTGATTAACACCGAACCCTGTGGGAGTCTCACTGATTAACACTGAACCCTGTGGGAGTCTCACTGATTAACACTGAACCCTGTGGGAGTCTCACTGATTAACACTGAACCCTATGGGAGTCTCACTGATTAACACTGAGCCCTGTGGGATTCTCACTGATTAACACTGAGCCCTGTGGGAGTCTCACTAATTAACACTGAACCCTGTGGGAGTCTCACTGATTAACACTGAAAACTGTGGGAGTCTCACTGATTAACACTGAACCCTGTGGGAGTTTCACTGATTAACACTGAACCAAATTTGAGTCTCACTGATTAACACTGATTCCTGTGGGAGTCTCACTGATTAACACTGAACCCTATGGGAGTCTCACTGATTAACACTGAACCCTGTGGGAGTCCCATTGATTAACACTGAAAACTGTGGGAGTCTCACTGATTAACACTTAACCCTATGGGAGTCTCACTGATTAACACTGAACCCTGTGGGAGTCTCACTGATTAACACTGAACACTGTGGGAGTCTCACTGATTAACACTGAACCCTATGGGAGTCTCACTGATTAACACTGAACCCTATGGGAGTCTCACTGATTAACACTGAACCCTATGGGAGTCTCACTGATTAACAGTGAAGCCTGTGGGAGTCTCACTGATTAATACTGAACCCTGTGGGAGTCTCATTGAATAACACTGAACCCTGTGGGAGTCTCACTGATTAACACTGAACCCTATGGGAATCTCACTGATTAACATTGGACCCTATGGGAGTCTCACTGATTAACACTGAACGCTGTGGGAGTCTCACTGATTAACACTGAACCCTGTGGGAGTTTCACTGATTAACACTGAACCAAATTTGAGTCTCACTGATTAACACTGAATCCTGTGGGAGTCTCACTGATTAACACTGAACCCTATGGGAGTCTCACTGATTAACACTGAACACTGTGGGAGTCTCACTGATTAACACTGAACCCTATGGGAGTCTCACTGATTAACACTGAGCCCTGTGGGATTCTCACTGATTAACACTGAACCCTGTGGGAGTCTCACTGATTAACACTGAACCCTGTGGGAGTCTCACTGATTAACACTGAAAACTGTGGGAGTCTCACTGATTAACACTGAACCCTGTGGGAGTCTCACTGATTAACACTGAACCCAGTGGGAGTCTCACTGATTAACACTGAACCCTGTGGGAGTCTCACTAATTAACACTGAACCCTGTGGGAGTCTCACTGATTAACCCTGAACACTGTGGGAGTCTCACTGATTAACACTGAACCCTATGGGAGTCTCACTGATTAACACACGGACCCTAGGGGAGTCTCAGTGATTAACACTGAACCCTATGGGAGTCTCACTGATTAACACTGAAGCCTGTGGGAGTCTCACTAATTAACACTGAACCCTGTGGGAGCCTCAATGATTAACACTGAACCCTGTGGGAGTCTCACTGATTAACACTGAAAACTGTGGGAGTCTCACTGATTAACACTGAACCCTGTAGGAGTCTCACTGATTAACACTGAACCCTGTGGGAGTCTCACTGATTAACACTGAAAACTGTGGGAGTCTCACTGATTAACACTGAACCCTGTGGGAGTTTCACTGATTAACAATGAACCAAATTTGAGTCTCACTGATTAACACTGAATCCTGTGGGAGTCTCACTGATTAACACTGAACCCTATGGGAGTCTCACTGATTAACACTGAACACTGTGGGAGTCTCACTGATTAACACTGAACCCTATGGGAGTCTCACTGATTAACACTGAACCCTATGGGAGTCTCACTGATTAACACTGAACCCTATGGGAGTCTCACTGATTAACACTGAACCCTATGGGAGTATCACTGATTAATACTGAACCCTGAGGGAGTCTCATTGATTAACACTGAACCCTGTGGGAGTCTCACTGATTAACACTGAACCCTATGGGAGTCTCACTGATTAACACTGAACCAAATTTGAGTCTCACTGATTAACACTGATTCCTGTGGGAGTCTCACTGATTAACACTGAACCCTATGGGAGTCTCACTGATTAACACTGAACCCTATGGGAGTCTCACTGATTAACACTGAACCCTATGGGAGTCTCACTGATTAACACTGAACCCTATGGGAGTATCACTGATTAATACTGAACCCTGAGGGAGTCTCATTGATTAACACTGAACCCTGTGGGAGTCTCACTGATTAACACTGAACCCTGTGGGAGTTTCACTGATTAACACTGAACCAAATTTGAGTCTCACTGATTAACACTGATTCCTGTGGGAGTCTCACTGATTAACACTGAACCCTATGGGAGTCTCACTGATTAACACTGAACACTGTGGGAGTCTCACTGATTAACACTGAACCCTATGGGAGTCTCACTGATTAACACTGAACCCTATGGGAGTCTCACTGATTAACACTGAACCCTATGGGAGTCTCACTGATTAACACTGAACCCTATGGGAGTATCACTGATTAATACTGAACCCTGAGGGAGTCTCATTGATTAACACTGAACCCTGTGGGAGTCTCACTGATTAACACTGAACCCTATGGGAGTCTCACTGATTAACACTGAACCAAATTTGAGTCTCACTGATTAACACTGATTCCTGTGGGAGTCTCACTGATTAACACTGAACCCTATGGGAGTCTCACTGATTAACACTGAACCCTATGGGAGTCTCACTGATTAACACTGAACCCTATGGGAGTCTCACTGATTAACACTGAACCCTATGGGAGTATCACTGATTAATACTGAACCCTGAGGGAGTCTCATTGATTAACACTGAACCCTGTGGGAGTCTCACTGATTAACACTGAACCCTGTGGGAGTTTCACTGATTAACACTGAACCAAATTTGAGTCTCACTGATTAACACTGATTCCTGTGGGAGTCTCACTGATTAACACTGAACCCTATGGAAGTCTCACTGATTAACACTGAACCCTGTGGGAGTCCCATTGATTAACACTGAAAACTGTGGGAGTCTCACTGATTAACACTTAACCCTATGGGAGTCTCACTGATTAACACTGAACCCTGTGGGAGTCTCACTGATTAACACTGAACACTGTGGGAGTCTCACTGATTAACACTGAACCCTATGGGAGTCTCACTGATTAACACTGAACCCTATGGGAGTCTCACTGATTAACACTGAACCCTATGGGAGTCTCACTGATTAACAGTGAAGCCTGTGGGAGTCTCACTGATTAATACTGAACCCTGTGGGAGTCTCATTGATTAACACTGAACCCTGTGGGAGTCTCACTGATTAACACTGAACCCTATGGGAATCTCACTGATTAACATTGGACCCTATGGGAGTCTCACTGATTAACACTGAACGCTGTGGGAGTCTCACTGATTAACACTGAACCCTGTGGGAGTTTCACTGATTAACACTGAACCAAATTTGAGTCTCACTGATTAACACTGAATCCTGTGGGAGTCTCACTGATTAACACTGAACCCTATGGGAGTCTCACTGATTAACACTGAACACTGTGGGAGTCTCACTGATTAACACTGAACCCTATGGGAGTCTCACTGATTAACACTGAGCCCTGTGGGATTCTCACTGATTAACACTGAACCCTGTGGGAGTCTCACTGATTAACACTGAACCCTGTGGGAGTCTCACTGATTAACACTGAAAACTGTGGGAGTCTCACTGATTAACACTGAACCCTGTGGGAGTCTCACTGATTAACACTGAACCCAGTGGGAGTCTCACTGATTAACACTGAACCCTGTGGGAGTCTCACTAATTAACACTGAACCCTGTGGGAGTCTCACTGATTAACCCTGAACACTGTGGGAGTCTCACTGATTAACACTGAACCCTATGGGAGTCTCACTGATTAACACACGGACCCTAGGGGAGTCTCAGTGATTAACACTGAACCCTATGGGAGTCTCACTGATTAACACTGAAGCCTGTGGGAGTCTCACTAATTAACACTGAACCCTGTGGGAGCCTCAATGATTAACACTGAACCCTGTGGGAGTCTCACTGATTAACACTGAAAACTGTGGGAGTCTCACTGATTAACACTGAACCCTGTGGGAGTCTCACTGATTAACACTGAACCCTGTGGGAGTCTCACTGATTAACACTGAAAACTGTGGGAGTCTCACTGATTAACACTGAACCCTGTGGGAGTTTCACTGATTAACAATGAACCAAATTTGAGTCTCACTGATTAACACTGAATCCTGTGGGAGTCTCACTGATTAACACTGAACCCTATGGGAGTCTCACTGATTAACACTGAACACTGTGGGAGTCTCACTGATTAACACTGAACCCTATGGGAGTCTCACTGATTAACACTGAACCCTATGGGAGTCTCACTGATTAACACTGAACCCTATGGGAGTCTCACTGATTAACACTGAACCCTATGGGAGTATCACTGATTAATACTGAACCCTGAGGGAGTCTCATTGATTAACACTGAACCCTGTGGGAGTCTCACTGATTAACACTGAACCCTATGGGAGTCTCACTGATTAACACTGAACACTATGGGAGTGTCACTGATTAACACTGAACCCTGTGGGAGTCTCACTGATTAACACTGGACCCTCTGGGAATCTCACTGATTAACACTGAACCATATGGGAGTTTCACTGATTAACACTGAAAACTGTGGGAGTCTCACTGATTAACACGGAAAACTGTGGGAGTCTCACTGATTAACACTGAAACCTGTGGGAGTCTCACTGATTAACACTGAACACTATGGGAGTCTCACTGATTAACACTGAACCCTTTGGGAGTCTCACTGATTAACACTGAACCCTATGGGAGTGTCACTGATTAACTCTGAACCCTACGGGAGTGTCACTGATTAACACTGAACCCTATGGGATTCTCACTGATTAACACTGAACCCTGTGGGAGTCTCACTGATTAACACTGAACCCTGTGCGAGTCTCACTGATTAACACTGAAAGCTATGGGAGTCTCACTGATTAACACTGAACCCTATGGGAGTCTCACTGATTAACACTAAAACCTGTGGGAGTCTCACTGATTAACACTGAACCCTGTTGGAGTCTCACTGATTAACATTGAATCCTATGGGAGTCTCACTGATTAACACTGAACGCTGTGGGAGTCTCACTGATTAACACCGAACCCTGTGGGAGTCTCACTGATTAACACTGAACCCTGTGGGAGTCTCACTGATTAACACTGAACCCTGTGGGAGTCTCACTGATTAACACTGAACCCTATGGGAGTCTCACTGATTAACACTGAGCCCTGTGGGATTCTCACTGATTAACACTGAGCCCTGTGGGAGTCTCACTGATTAACACTGAACCCTGTGGGAGTCTCACTGATTAACACTGAAAACTGTGGGAGTCTCACTGATTAACACTGAACCCTGTGGGAGTTTCACTGATTAACACTGAACCAAATTTGAGTCTCACTGATTAACACTGATTCCTGTGGGAGTCTCACTGATTAACACTTAACCCTATGGGAGTCTCACTGATTAACACTGAACCCTGTGGGAGTCTCACTGATTAACACTGAACACTGTGGGAGTCTCACTGATTAACACTGAACCCTATGGGAGTCTCACTGATTAACACTGAACCCTATGGGAGTCTCACTGATTAACACTGAACCCTATGGGAGTCTCACTGATTAACAGTGAAGCCTGTGGGAGTCTCACTGATTAATACTGAACCCTGTGGGAGTCTCATTGATTAACACTGAACCCTGTGGGAGTCTCACTGATTAACACTGAACCCTATGGGAATCTCACTGATTAACATTGGACCCTATGGGAGTCTCACTGATTAACACTGAAAGCTGTGGGAGTCTCACTGGATAACAATGAACCCTATGGGAGTCTCACTGATTAACACTGAACCCTATGGGAGTCTCACTGATTAACACTGAACCCTATGGGAGTCTCACTGATTAACATTGAACCCTATGGGAGTCTCACTGATTAACACTGAACCCTACGGGAGTCTCACTGATTAACACTGAAGCCTCTGGGAGTCTCACTGATTAACACTGAACCCTAGGTGAGTGTCACTGATTAACACTGAACCCTGTGGGAGTCCCATTGATTAACACTGAAAACTGTGGGAGTCTCACTGATTAACACTTAACCCTATGGGAGTCTCACTGATTAACACTGAACCCTGTGGGAGTCTCACTGATTAACACTGAACACTGTGGGAGTCTCACTGATTAACACTGAACCCTATGGGAGTCTCACTGATTAACACTGAACCCTATGGGAGTCTCACTGATTAACACTGAACCCTATGGGAGTCTCACTGATTAACAGTGAAGCCTGTGGGAGTCTCACTGATTAATACTGAACCCTGTGGGAGTCTCATTGATTAACACAGAACCCTGTGGGAGTCTCACTGATTAACACTGAACCCTATGGGAATCTCACTGATTAACATTGGACCCTATGGGAGTCTCACTGATTAACACTGAAAGCTGTGGGAGTCTCACTGGATAACAATGAACCCTATGGGAGTCTCACTGATTAACACTGAACCCTATGGGAGTCTCACTGATTAACACTGAACCCTATGGGAGTCTCACTGATTAACATTGAACCCTATGGGAGTCTCACTGATTAACACTGAACCCTACGGGAGTCTCACTGATTAACACTGAAGCCTCTGGGAGTCTCACTGATTAACACTGAACCCTGTGGGAGTTTCACTGATTAACACTGAACCAAATTTGAGTCTCACTGATTAACACTGATTCCTGTGGGAGTCTCACTGATTAACACTGAACCCTATGGGAGTCTCACTGATTAACACTGAACCCTGTGGGAGTCCCATTGATTAACACTGAAAACTGTGGGAGTCTCACTGATTAACACTTAACCCTATGGGAGTCTCACTGATTAACACTGAACCCTGTGGGAGTCTCACTGATTAACACTGAACACTGTGGGAGTCTCACTGATTAACACTGAACCCTATGGGAGTCTCACTGATTAACACTGAACCCTATGGGAGTCTCACTGATTAACACTGAACCCTATGGGAGTCTCACTGATTAACAGTGAAGCCTGTGGGAGTCTCACTGATTAATACTGAACCCTGTGGGAGTCTCATTGATTAACACTGAACCCTGTGGGAGTCTCACTGATTAACACTGAACCCTATGGGAATCTCACTGATTAACATTGGACCCTATGGGAGTCTCACTGATTAACACTGAACGCTGTGGGAGTCTCACTGAGTAACACTGAACCCTGTGGGAGTTTCACTGATTAACACTGAAACAAATTTGAGTCTCACTGATTAACACTGAATCCTGTGGGAGTCTCACTGATTAACACTGAACCCTATGGGAGTCTCACTGATTAACACTGAACACTGTGGGAGTCTCACTGATTAACACTGAACCCTATGGGAGTCTCACTGATTAGCACTGAGCCCTGTGGGATTCTCACTGATTAACACTGAACCCTGTGGGAGTCTCACTGATTAACACTGAACCCTGTGGGAGTCTCACTGATTAACACTGAAAACTGTGGGAGTCTCACTGATTAACACTGAACCCTGTGGGAGTCTCACTGATTAACACTGAACCCAGTGGGAGTCTCACTGATTAACACTGAACCCTGTGGGAGTCTCACTAATTAACACTGAACCCTGTGGGAGTCTCACTGATTAACCCTGAACACTGTGGGAGTCTCACTGATTAACACTGAACCCTATGGGAGTCTCACTGATTAACACACGGACCCTAGGGGAGTCTCAGTGATTAACACTGAACCCTATGGGAGTCTCACTGATTAACACTGAAGCCTGTGGGAGTCTCACTAATTAACACTGAACCCTGTGGGAGCCTCAATGATTAACACTGAACCCTGTGGGAGTCTCACTGATTAACACTGAAAACTGTGGGAGTCTCACTGATTAACACTGAACCCTGTGGGAGTCTCACTGATTAACACTGAACCCTGTGGGAGTCTCACTGATTAACACTGAAAACTGTGGGAGTCTCACTGATTAACACTGAACCCTGTGGGAGTTTCACTGATTAACAATGAACCAAATTTGAGTCTCACTGATTAACACTGAATCCTGTGGGAGTCTCACTGATTAACAGTGAACCCTATGGGAGTCTCACTGATTAACACTGAACACTGTGGGAGTCTCACTGATTAACACTGAACCCTATGGGAGTCTCACTGATTAACACTGAACCCTATGGGAGTCTCACTGATTAACACTGAACCCTATGGGAGTCTCACTGATTAACACTGAACCCTATGGGAGTATCACTGATTAATACTGAACCCTGAGGGAGTCTCATTGATTAACACTGAACCCTGTGGGAGTCTCACTGATTAACACTGAACCCTATGGGAGTCTCACTGATTAACACTGAACACTATGGGAGTGTCACTGATTAACACTGAACCCTGTGGGAGTCTCACTGATTAACACTGGACCCTCTGGGAATCTCACTGATTAACACTGAACCATATGGGAGTTTCACTGATTAACACTGAAAACTGTGGGAGTCTCACTGATTAACACTGAAAACTGTGGGAGTCTCACTGATTAACACTGAAACCTGTGGGAGTCTCACTGATTAACACTGAACCCTATGGGAGTCTCACTGATTAACACTGAACCCTTTGGGAGTCTCACTGATTAACACTGAACCCTATGGGAGTGTCACTGATTAACTCTGAACCCTACGGGAGTGTCACTGATTAACACTGAACCCTATGGGATTCTCACTGATTAACACTGAACCCTGTGGGAGTCTCACTGATTAACACTGAACCCTGTGGGAGTCTCACTGATTAACACTGAAAGCTATGGGAGTCTCACTGATTAACACTGAACCCTATGGGAGTCTCACTGATTAACACTAAAACCTGTGGGAGTCTCACTGATTAACACTGAACCCTGTTGGAGTCTCACTGATTAACATTGAATCCTATGGGAGTCTCACTGATTAACACTGAACGCTGTGGGAGTCTCACTGATTAACACCGAACCCTGTGGGAGTCTCACTGATTAACACTGAACCCTGTGGGAGTCTCACTGATTAACACTGAACCCTGTGGGAGTCTCACTGATTAACACTGAACCCTATGGGAGTCTCACTGATTAACACTGAGCCCTGTGGGATTCTCACTGATTAACACTGAGCCCTGTGGGAGTCTCACTGATTAACACTGAACCCTGTGGGAGTCTCACTGATTAACACTGAAAACTGTGGGAGTCTCACTGATTAACACTGAACCCTGTGGGAGTTTCACTGATTAACACTGAACCAAATTTGAGTCTCACTGATTAACACTGATTCCTGTGGGAGTCTCACTGATTAACACTTAACCCTATGGGAGTCTCACTGATTAACACTGAACCCTGTGGGAGTCTCACTGATTAACACTGAACACTGTGGGAGTCTCACTGATTAACACTGAACCCTATGGGAGTCTCACTGATTAACACTGAACCCTATGGGAGTCTCACTGATTAACACTGAACCCTATGGGAGTCTCACTGATTAACAGTGAAGCCTGTGGGAGTCTCACTGATTAATACTGAACCCTGTGGGAGTCTCATTGATTAACACTGAACCCTGTGGGAGTCTCACTGATTAACACTGAACCCTATGGGAATCTCACTGATTAACATTGGACCCTATGGGAGTCTCACTGATTAACACTGAAAGCTGTGGGAGTCTCACTGGATAACAATGAACCCTATGGGAGTCTCACTGATTAACACTGAACCCTATGGGAGTCTCACTGATTAACACTGAACCCTATGGGAGTCTCACTGATTAACATTGAACCCTATGGGAGTCTCACTGATTAACACTGAACCCTACGGGAGTCTCACTGATTAACACTGAAGCCTCTGGGAGTCTCACTGATTAACACTGAACCCTAGGTGAGTGTCACTGATTAACACTGAACCCTGTGGGAGTCCCATTGATTAACACTGAAAACTGTGGGAGTCTCACTGATTAACACTTAACCCTATGGGAGTCTCACTGATTAACACTGAACCCTGTGGGAGTCTCACTGATTAACACTGAACACTGTGGGAGTCTCACTGATTAACACTGAACCCTATGGGAGTCTCACTGATTAACACTGAACCCTATGGGAGTCTCACTGATTAACACTGAACCCTATGGGAGTCTCACTGATTAACAGTGAAGCCTGTGGGAGTCTCACTGATTAATACTGAACCCTGTGGGAGTCTCATTGAGACTCCCACAGGGTTCAGTATTAACCCTGTGGGAGTCTCACTGATTAACACTGAACCCTATGGGAATCTCACTGATTAACATTGGACCCTATGGGAGTCTCACTGATTAACACTGAAAGCTGTGGGAGTCTCACTGGATAACAATGAACCCTATGGGAGTCTCACTGATTAACACTGAACCCTATGGGAGTCTCACTGATTAACACTGAACCCTATGGGAGTCTCACTGATTAACATTGAACCCTATGGGAGTCTCACTGATTAACACTGAACCCTACGGGAGTCTCACTGATTAACACTGAAGCCTCTGGGAGTCTCACTGATTAACACTGAACCCTAGGTGAGTGTCACTGATTAACACTGAACCCTATGGGAGTCCCATTGATTAACACTGAACCCTGTGGGAGTCTCACTGATTAACACTGAACCCTATGGGAATCTCACTGATTAACATTGGACCCTATGGGAGTCTCACTGATTAACACTGAAAGCTGTGGGAGTCTCACTGGATAACAATGAACCCTATGGGAGTCTCACTGATTAACACTGAACCCTATGGGAGTCTCACTGATTAACACTGAACCCTATGGGAGTCTCACTGATTAACATTGAACCCTATGGGAGTCTCACTGATTAACACTGAACCCTACGGGAGTCTCACTGATTAACACTGAAGCCTCTGGGAGTCTCACTGATTAACACTGAACCCTAGGTGAGTGTCACTGATTAACACTGAACCCTGTGGGAGTCCCATTGATTAACACTGAAAACTGTGGGAGTCTCACTGATTAACACTTAACCCTATGGGAGTCTCACTGATTAACACTGAACCCTGTGGGAGTCTCACTGATTAACACTGAACACTGTGGGAGTCTCACTGATTAACACTGAACCCTATGGGAGTCTCACTGATTAACACTGAACCCTATGGGAGTCTCACTGATTAACACTGAACCCTATGGGAGTCTCACTGATTAACAGTGAAGCCTGTGGGAGTCTCACTGATTAATACTGAACCCTGTGGGAGTCTCATTGATTAACACAGAACCCTGTGGGAGTCTCACTGATTAACACTGAACCCTATGGGAATCTCACTGATTAACATTGGACCCTATGGGAGTCTCACTGATTAACACTGAAAGCTGTGGGAGTCTCACTGGATAACAATGAACCCTATGGGAGTCTCACTGATTAACACTGAACCCTATGGGAGTCTCACTGATTAACACTGAACCCTATGGGAGTCTCACTGATTAACATTGAACCCTATGGGAGTCTCACTGATTAACACTGAACCCTACGGGAGTCTCACTGATTAACACTGAAGCCTCTGGGAGTCTCACTGATTAACACTGAACCCTAGGTGAGTGTCACTGATTAACACTGAACCCTATGGGAGTCCCATTGATTAACACTGAACCCTGTGGGAGTCTCACTGATTAACACTGAACCCTATGGGAATCTCACTGATTAACATTGAACCCTATGGGAGTCTCACTGATTAACACTGAAAGCTGTGGGAGTCTCACTGGATAACAATGAACCCTATGGGAGTCTCACTGATTAACACTGAACCCTATGGGAGTCTCACTGATTAACACTGAACCCTATGGGAGTCTCACTGATTAACATTGAACCCTATGGGAGTCTCACTGATTAACACTGAACCCTACGGGAGTCTCACTGATTAACACTGAAGCCTCTGGGAGTCTCACTGATTAACACTGAACCCTAGGTGAGTGTCACTGATTAACACTGAACCCTATGGGAGTCCCATTGATTAACAGTGAACTCTGTTGGAGTCTCACTGATTAACACTGAACCCTTTGGGAGTCTCACTGATTAACACTGAACCCTATGGGAGTCTCACTGATTAACACAGAAGCCTGTGGGAGTCTCACTAATTAACATTGGACCCTGTGGGAGCCTCAATGATTAACACTGAACCCTGTGGAGGTCTCACTGATTAACAATGAAAACTGTGGGAGTCTCATTGATTAACACTGAACCCTGTGGGAGTCTCACTGATTAACACTGAACCCAGTGGGAGTCTCACTGATTAACACTGAACCCTGTGGGAGTCTCACTATTTAACACTGAACCCTGTGGGAGTCTCACTGATTAACCCTGAACACTGTGGGAGTCTCACTGATTAACACTGAACCCTATGGGAGTCTCACTGATTAACACACGGACCCTAGGGGAGTCTCAGTGATTAACACTGAACCCTATGGGAGTCTCACTGATTAACACTGAAGCCTGTGGGAGTCTCACTAATTAACACTGAACCCTGTGGGAGCCTCAATGATTAACACTGAACCCTGTGGGAGTCTCACTGATTAACACTGAACCCTGTGGGAGTCTCACTGATTAACACTGGACTATGTGGGAGTCTCACTGATTAACACTGAACGCTGTGGGAGTCTCACTGATTAACACTGAACCCTATGGGAGTCTCACTGATTAACACTGAACCCTAGGTGAGTGTCACTGATTAACACTGAACCCTATGGGAGTCCCATTGATTAACAGTGAACTCTGTTGGAGTCTCACTGATTAACACTGAACCCTTTGGGAGTCTCACTGATTAACACTGAAACCTATGGGAGTCTCACTGATTAACACTGAAGCGTGTGGGAGTCTCACTAATTAACACTGAACCCTGTGGGAGCCTCAATGATTAACACTGAACCCTGTGGGGGTCTCACTGATTAACACTGAAAACTGTGGGAGTCTCATTGATTAACACTGAACCCTGTGGGAGTCTCACTGATTAACACTGAACCCAGTGGGAGTCTTACTGATTAACACTGAACCCTGTGGGAGTCTCACTGATTAACACTGAACCCTATGGGAGTCTCACTGATTAACACTGAGCCCTGTGGGATTCTCACTGATTAACACTGAGCCCTGTGGGAGTCTCACTGATTAACACTGAACCCTGTGGGAGTCTCACTGATTAACACTGAACCCTGTGGGAGTCTCACTATTTAACACTGAACCCTGTGGGAGTCTCACTGATTAACCCTGAACACTGTGGGAGTCTCACTGATTAACACTGAACCCTATGGGAGTCTCACTGATTAACACACGGACCCTAGGGGAGTCTCAGTGATTAACACTGAACCCTATGGGAGTCTCACTGATTAACACTGAAGCCTGTGGGAGTCTCACTAATTAACACTGAACCCTGTGGGAGCCTCAATGATTAACACTGAACCCTGTGGGAGTCTCACTGATTAACACTGAACCCTGTGGGAGTCTCACTGATTAACACTGGACTATGTGGGAGTCTCACTGATTAACACTGAATGCTGTGGGAGTCTCACTGATTAACACTGAACCCTATGGGAGTCTCACTGATTAACACTGAACCCTAGGTGAGTGTCACTGATTAACACTGAACCCTATGGGAGTCCCATTGATTAACAGTGAACTCTGTTGGAGTCTCACTGATTAACACTGAACCCTTTGGGAGTCTCACTGATTAACACTGAAACCTATGGGAGTCTCACTGATTAACACTGAAGCGTGTGGGAGTCTCACTAATTAACACTGAACCCTGTGGGAGCCTCAATGATTAACACTGAACCCTGTGGGGGTCTCACTGATTAACACTGAAAACTGTGGGAGTCTCATTGATTAACACTGAACCCTGTGGGAGTCTCACTGATTAACACTGAACCCAGTGGGAGTCTTACTGATTAACACTGAACCCTGTGGGAGTCTCACTGATTAACACTGAACCCTATGGGAGTCTCACTGATTAACACTGAGCCCTGTGGGATTCTCACTGATTAACACTGAGCCCTGTGGGAGTCTCACTGATTAACACTGAACCCTGTGGGAGTCTCACTGATTAACACTGAAAACTGTGGGAGTCTCACTGATTAACACTGAACCCTGTGGGAGTTTCACTGATTAACACTGAACCAAATTTGAGTCTCACTGATTAACACTGAATCCTGTGGGAGTCTCACTGATTAACACTGAACCCTATGGGAGTCTCACTGATTAACACTGAACCCTGTGGGAGTCTCATTGATTAACACTGAACACTGTGGGAGTCTCACTGATTAACACTTAACCCTATGGGAGTCTCACTGATTAACACTGAACCCTGTGGGAGTCTCACTGATTAACACTGAACACTGTGGGAGTCTCACTGATTAACACTGAACCCTATGGGAGTCTCACTGATTAACACTGAACCCTATGGGAGTCTCACTGATTAACACTGAACCCTATGGGAGTCTCACTGATTAACAGTGAAGCCTGTGGGAGTCTCACTGATTAATACTGAACCCTGTGGGAGTCTCATTGATTAACACTGAACCCTGTGGGAGTCTCACTGATTAACACTGAACCCTATGGGAATCTCACTGATTAACATTGAACCCTAAGGGAGTCTCACTGATTAACACTGAAAGCTGTGGGAGTCTCACTGGATAACAATGAACCCTATGGGAGTCTCACTGATTAACACTGAACCCTATGGGAGTCTCACTGATTAACACTGAACCCTATGGGAGTCTCACTGATTAACATTGAACCCTATGGGAGTCTCACTGATTAACACTGAACCCTACGGGAGTCTCACTGATTAACACTGAAGCCTCTGGGAGTCTCACTGATTAACACTGTACCCTAGGTGAGTGTCACTGATTAACACTGAACCCTATGGGAGTCCCATTGATTAACAGTGAACTCTGTTGGAGTCTCACTGATTAACACTGAACCCTTTGGGAGTCTCACTGATTAACACTGAACCCTATGGGAGTCTCACTGATTAACACTGAAGCCTGTGGGAGTCTCACTAATTAACATTGAACCCTGTGGGAGCCTCAATGATTAACACTGAACCCTGTGGGGGTCTCACTGATTAACAATGAAAACTGTGGGAGTCTCATTGATTAACACTGAACCCTGTGGGAGTCTCACTGATTAACACTGAACCCAGTGGGAGTCTCACTGATTAACACTGAACCCTGTGGGAGTCTCACTATTTAACACTGAACCCTGTGGGAGTCTCACTGATTAACCCTGAACACTGTGGGAGTCTCACTGATTAACACTGAACCCTATGGGAGTCTCACTGATTAACACACGGACCCTAGGGGAGTCTCAGTGATTAACACTGAACCCTATGGGAGTCTCACTGATTAACACTGAAGCCTGTGGGAGTCTCAATAATTAACACTGAACCCTGTGGGAGCCTCAATGATTAACACTGAACCCTGTGGGAGTCTCACTGATTAACACTGAACCCTGTGGGAGTCTCACTGATTAACACTGAACTATGTGGGAGTCTCACTGATTAACACTGAACGCTGTGGGAGTCTCACTGATTAACACTGAACCCTATGGGAGTCTCACTGATTAACACTGAACCCTAGGTGAGTCTCACTGATTAACACTGAACCCTATGGGAGTCCCATTGATTAACAGTTAACTCTGTTGGAGTCTCACTGATTAACACTGAACCCTTTGGGAGTCTCACTGATTAACACTGAAACCTATGGGAGTCTCACTGATTAACACTGAAGCCTGTGGGAGTCTCACTAATTAACACTGAACCCTGTGGGAGCCTCAATGATTAACACTGAACCCTGTGGGGGTCTCACTGATTAACACTGAAAACTGTGGGAGTCTCATTGATTAACACTGAACCCTGTGGGAGTCTCACTGATTAACACTGAACCCAGTGGGAGTCTCACTGATTAACACTGAACCCTGTGGGAGTCTCACTATTTAACACTGAACCCTGTGGGAGTCTCACTGATTAACCCTGAACACTGTGGGAGTCTCACTGATTAACACTGAATCCTGTGGGAGTCTCACTGATTAACACTGAACCCTGTGGGAGGCCCATTGATTAACACTGAAAACTGTGGGAGACTCACTGATTAACACTTAACCCTATGGGAGTCTCACTGATTAACACTGAACCCTGTGGGAGTCTCACTGATTAACACTGAACACTGTGGGAGTCTCACTGATTAACACTGAACCCTATGGGAGTCTCACTGATTAACACTGAACCCTATGGGAGTCTCACTGATTAACATTGAACCCTATGGGAGTCTCACTGATTAACACTGAACCCTACCGGAGTCTCACTGATTAACACTGAAGCCTCTGGGAGTCTCACTGATTAACACTGAACCCTAGGTGAGTGTCACTGATTAACACTGAACCCTATGGGAGTCTCACTGATTAACACTGAACCCTATGGGAGTCTCACTGATTAACAGTGAAGCCTGTGGGAGTCTCACTGATTAATACTGAACCCTGTGGGAGTCTCATTGATTAACACTGAACCCTGTGGGAGTCTCACTGATTAACACTGAACCCTATGGGAATCTCACTGATTAACATTGAACCCTATGGGAGTCTCACTGATTAACACTGAAAGCTGTGGGAGACTCACTGGATAACAATGAACCCTATGGGAGTCTCACTGATTAACACTGAACCCTATGGGAGTCTCACTGATTAACACTGAACCCTATGGGAGTCTCACTGATTAACATTGAACCCTATGGGAGTCTCACTGATTAACACTGAACCCTACGGGAGTCTCACTGATTAACACTGAAGCCTCTGGGAGTCTCACTGATTAACACTGAACCCTAGGTGAGTGTCACTGATTAACACTGAAACCTATGGGAGTCCCATTGATTAACAGTGAACTCTATTGGAGTCTCACTGATTAACACTGAACCCTTTGGGAGTCTCACTGATTAACACTGAACCCTATGGGAGTCTCACTGATTAACACTGAAGCCTGTGGGAGTCTCACTAATTAACATTGAACCCTGTGGGAGCCTCAATGATTAACACTGAACCCTGTGGGAGTCTCACTGATTAACACTGAACCCAGGGGGAGTCTCACTGATTAACACTGAACCCTGTGGGAGTCTCACTATTTAACACTGAACCCTGTGGGAGTCTCACTGATTAACCCTGAACACTGTGGGAGTCTCACTGATTAACACTGAACCCTATGGGAGTCTCAATGATTAACACACGGACCCTAGGGGAGTCTCAGTGATTAACACTGAACCGTATGGGAGTCTCACTGATTAACACTGAAGCCTGTGGGAGTCTCACTAATTAACACTGAACCCTGTGGGAGCCTCAATGATTAACACTGAACCCTGTGGGAGTCTCACTGATTAACACTGAACCCTGTGGGAGTCTCACTGATTAACACTGAACTATGTGGGAGTCTCACTGATTAACACTGAACGCTGTGGGAGTCTCACTGATTAACACTGAACCCTATGGGAGTCTCACTGATTAACACACGGACCCTAGGGGAGTCTCAGTGATTAACACTGAACCCTATGGGAGTCTCACTGATTAACACTGAAGCCTGTGGGAGTCTCACTAATTAACACTGAACCCTGTGGGAGCCTCAATGATTAACACTGAACCCTGTGGGAGTCTCACTGATTAACACTGAACCCTGTGGGAGTCTGACTGATTAACACTGAACTATGTGGGAGTCTCACTGATTAACACTGAACGCTGTGGGAGTCTCACTGATTAACACTGAACCCTATGGGAGTCTCACTGATTAACACTGAACCCTAGGTGAGTGTCACTGATTAACACTGAACCCTATGGGAGTCCCATTGATTAACAGTGAACTCTGTTGGAGTCTCACTGATTAACACTGAACCCTTTGGGAGTCTCACTGATTAACACTGAAACCTATGGGAGTCTCACTGATTAACACTGAAGCCTGTGGGAGTCTCACTAATTAACACTGAACCCTGTGGGAGCCTCAATGATTAACACTGAACCCTGTGGGGGTCTCACTGATTAACACTGAAAACTGTGGGAGTCTCATTGATTAACACTGAACCCTGTGGGAGTCTCATTGATTAACACTGAACCCAGTGGGAGTCTCACTGATTAACACTGAACCCTGTGGGAGTCTCACTATTTAACACTGAACCCTGTGGGAGTCTCACTGATTAACCCTGAACACTGTGGGAGTCTCACTGATTAACACTGAATCCTGTGGGAGTCTCACTGATTAACACTGAACCCTGTGGGAGTCCCATTGATTAACACTGAACCCTATGGGAGTCTCACTGATTAACACTGAACCCTATGGGAGTCTCACTGATTAACACTGAACCCTATGGGAGTCTCACTGATTAACAGTGAAGCCTGTGGGAGTCTCACTGATTAATACTGAACCCTGTGGGAGTCTCATTGATTAACACTGAACCCTGTGGGAGTCCCATTGATTAACACTGAAAACTGTGGGAGTCTCACTGATTAACACTGAACACTGTGGGAGTCTCACTGATTAACACTGAACCCTATGGGAGTCTCACTGATTAACACTGAACCCTATGGGAGTCTCACTGATTAACACTGAACCCTATGGGAGTCTCACTGATTAACAGTGAAGCCTGTGGGAGTCTCACTGATTAATACTGAACCCTGTGGGAGTCTCATTGATTAACACTGAACCCTGTGGGAGTCTCACTGATTAACACTGAACCCTATGGGAATCTCACTGATTAACATTGAACCCTATGGGAGTCTCACTGATTAACACTGAAAGCTGTGGGAGTCTCACTGGATAACAATGAACCCTATGGGAGTCTCACTGATTAACACTGAACCCTATGGGAGTCTCACTGATTAACACTGAACCCTATGGGAGTCTCACTGATTAACATTGAACCCTATGGGAGTCTCACTGATTAACACTGAACCCTACGAGAGTCTCACTGATTAACACTGAAGCCTCTGGGAGTCTCACTGATTAACACTGAACCCTAGGTGAGTGTCACTGATTAACACTGAACCCTATGGGAGTCTCACTGATTAACACTGAACCCTATGGGAGTCTCACTGATTAACAGTGAAGCCTGTGGGAGTCTCACTGATTAATACTGAACCCTGTGGGAGTCTCATTGATTAACATTGAACCCTGTGGGAGTCTCACTGATTAACACTGAACCCTATGGGAATCTCACTGATTAACATTGAACCCTATGGGAGTCTCACTGATTAACACTGAAAGCTGTGGGAGTCTCACTGGATAACAATGAACCCTATGGGAGTCTCACTGATTAACACTGAACCCTATGGGAGTCTCACTGATTAACACTGAACCCTATGGGAGTCTCACTGATTAACATTGAACCCTATGGGAGTCTCACTGATTAACACTGAACCCTACGGGAGTCTCACTGATTAACACTGAAGCCTCTGGGAGTCTCACTGATTAACACTGAACCCTAGGTGAGTGTCACTGATTAACACTGAACCCTATGGGAGTCCCATTGATTAACAGTGAACTCTGTTGGAGTCTCACTGATTAACACTGAACCATTTGGGAGTCTCACTGATTAACACTGAACCCTATGGGAGTCTCACTGATTAACACTGAAGCCTGTGGGAGTCTCACTAATTAACATTGAACGCTGTGGGAGCCTCAATGATTAACACTGAACCCTGTGGGAGTCTCACTGATTAACACTGAACCCAGTGGGAGTCTCACTGATTAACACTGAACCCTGTGGGAGTCTCACTATTAACACTGAACCCTGTGGGAGTCTCACTGATTAACCCTGAACACTGTGGGAGTCTCACTGATTAACACTGAACCCTATGGGAGTCTCACTGATTAACACACGGACCCTAGGGGAGTCTCAGTGATTAACACTGAACCCTATGGGAGTCTCACTGATTAGCACTGAAGCCTGTGGGAGTCTCACTAATTAACACTGAACCCTGTGGGAGCCTCAATGATTAACACTGAACCCTGTGGGAGTCTCACTGATTAACACTGAACCCTGTGGGAGTCTCACTGATTAACACTGAACTATGTGGGAGTCTCACTGATTAACACTGAACGCTGTGGGAGTCTCACTGTTTAACACTGAACCCTATGGGAGTCTCACTGATTAACACTGAACCCTAGGTGAGTGTCACTGATTAACACTGAACCCTATGGGAGTCCCATTGATTAACAGTGAACTCTGTTGGAGTCTCACTGATTAACACTGAACCCTTTGGGAGTCTCACTGATTAACACTGAAACCTATGGGAGTCTCACTGATTAACACTGAAGCGTGTGGGAGTCTCACTAATTAACACTGAACCCTGTGGGAGCCTCAATGATTAACACTGAACCCTGTGGGAGTCTCATTGATTAACACTGAACCCAGTGGGAGTCTCACTGATTAACACTGAACCCTGTGGGAGTCTCACTATTTAACACTGAACCCTGTGGGAGTCTCACTGATTAACCCTGAACACTGTGGGAGTCTCACTGATTAACACTGAATCCTGTGGGAGTCTCACTGATTAACACTGAACCCTGTGGGAGTCCCATTGATTAACACTGAACCCTATGGGAGTCTCACTGATTAACACTGAACCCTATGGGAGTCTCACTGATTAACACTGAACCCTATGGGAGTCTCACTGATTAACAGTGAAGCCTGTGGGAGTCTCACTGATTAATACTGAACCCTGTGGGAGTCTCATTGATTAACACTGAACCCTGTGGGAGTCCCATTGATTAACACTGAAAACTGTGGGAGTCTCACTGATTAACACTGAACACTGTGGGAGTCTCACTGATTAACACTGAACCCTATGGGAGTCTCACTGATTAACACTGAACCCTATGGGAGTCTCACTGATTAACACTGAACCCTATGGGAGTCTCACTGATTAACAGTGAAGCCTGTGGGAGTCTCACTGATTAATACTGAACCCTGTGGGAGTCTCATTGATTAACACTGAACCCTGTGGGAGTCTCACTGATTAACACTGAACCCTATGGGAATCTCACTGATTAACATTGAACCCTATGGGAGTCTCACTGATTAACACTGAAAGCTGTGGGAGTCTCACTGGATAACAATGAACCCTATGGGAGTCTCACTGATTAACACTGAACCCTATGGGAGTCTCACTGATTAACACTGAACCCTATGGGAGTCTCACTGATTAACATTGAACCCTATGGGAGTCTCACTGATTAACACTGAACCCTACGAGAGTCTCACTGATTAACACTGAAGCCTCTGGGAGTCTCACTGATTAACACTGAACCCTAGGTGAGTGTCACTGATTAACACTGAACCCTATGGGAGTCTCACTGATTAACACTGAACCCTATGGGAGTCTCACTGATTAACAGTGAAGCCTGTGGGAGTCTCACTGATTAATACTGAACCCTGTGGGAGTCTCATTGATTAACATTGAACCCTGTGGGAGTCTCACTGATTAACACTGAACCCTATGGGAATCTCACTGATTAACATTGAACCCTATGGGAGTCTCACTGATTAACACTGAAAGCTGTGGGAGTCTCACTGGATAACAATGAACCCTATGGGAGTCTCACTGATTAACACTGAACCCTATGGGAGTCTCACTGATTAACACTGAACCCTATGGGAGTCTCACTGATTAACATTGAACCCTATGGGAGTCTCACTGATTAACACTGAACCCTACGGGAGTCTCACTGATTAACACTGAAGCCTCTGGGAGTCTCACTGATTAACACTGAACCCTAGGTGAGTGTCACTGATTAACACTGAACCCTATGGGAGTCCCATTGATTAACAGTGAACTCTGTTGGAGTCTCACTGATTAACACTGAACCATTTGGGAGTCTCACTGATTAACACTGAACCCTATGGGAGTCTCACTGATTAACACTGAAGCCTGTGGGAGTCTCACTAATTAACATTGAACGCTGTGGGAGCCTCAATGATTAACACTGAACCCTGTGGGAGTCTCACTGATTAACACTGAACCCAGTGGGAGTCTCACTGATTAACACTGAACCCTGTGGGAGTCTCACTATTAACACTGAACCCTGTGGGAGTCTCACTGATTAACCCTGAACACTGTGGGAGTCTCACTGATTAACACTGAACCCTATGGGAGTCTCACTGATTAACACACGGACCCTAGGGGAGTCTCAGTGATTAACACTGAACCCTATGGGAGTCTCACTGATTAGCACTGAAGCCTGTGGGAGTCTCACTAATTAACACTGAACCCTGTGGGAGCCTCAATGATTAACACTGAACCCTGTGGGAGTCTCACTGATTAACACTGAACCCTGTGGGAGTCTCACTGATTAACACTGAACTATGTGGGAGTCTCACTGATTAACACTGAACGCTGTGGGAGTCTCACTGTTTAACACTGAACCCTATGGGAGTCTCACTGATTAACACTGAACCCTAGGTGAGTGTCACTGATTAACACTGAACCCTATGGGAGTCCCATTGATTAACAGTGAACTCTGTTGGAGTCTCACTGATTAACACTGAACCCTTTGGGAGTCTCACTGATTAACACTGAAACCTATGGGAGTCTCACTGATTAACACTGAAGCGTGTGGGAGTCTCACTAATTAACACTGAACCCTGTGGGAGCCTCAATGATTAACACTGAACCCTGTGGGGGTCTCACTGATTAACACTGAAAACTGTGGGAGTCTCATTGATTAACACTGAACCCTGTGGGAGTCTCACTGATTAACACTGAACCCAGTGGGAGTCTCACTGATTAACACTGAACCCTGTGGGAGTCTCACTGATTAACACTGAACCCTATGGGAGTCTCACTGATTAACACTGAGCCCTGTGGGATTCTCACTGATTAACACTGAGCCCTGTGGGAGTCTCACTGATTAACACTGAACCCTGTGGGAGTCTCACTGATTAACACTGAAAACTGTGGGAGTCTCACTGATTAACACTGAACCCTGTGGGAGTTTCACTGATTAACACTGAACCAAATTTGAGTCTCACTGATTAACACTGAATCCTGTGGGAGTCTCACTGATTAACACTGAACCCTATGGGAGTCTCACTGATTAACACTGAACCCTGTGGGAGTCTCATTGATTAACACTGAACACTGTGGGAGTCTCACTGATTAACACTTAACCCTATGGGAGTCTCACTGATTAACACTGAACCCTGTGGGAGTCTCACTGATTAACACTGAACACTGTGGGAGTCTCACTGATTAACACTGAACCCTATGGGAGTCTCACTGATTAACACTGAACCCTATGGGAGTCTCACTGATTAACACTGAACCCTATGGGAGTCTCACTGATTAACAGTGAAGCCTGTGGGAGTCTCACTGATTAATACTGAACCCTGTGGGAGTCTCATTGATTAACACTGAACCCTGTGGGAGTCTCACTGGATAACAATGAACCCTATGGGAGTCTCACTGATTAACACTGAACCCTATGGGAGTCTCACTGATTAACACTGAACCCTATGGGAGTCTCACTGATTAACATTGAACCCTATGGGAGACTCACTGATTAACACTGAACCCTACGGGAGTCTCACTGATTAACACTGAAGCCTCTGGGAGTCTCACTGATTAACACTGAACCCTAGGTGAGTGTCACTGATTAACACTGAACCCTATGGGAGTCCCATTGATTAACAGTGAACTCTGTTGGAGTCTCACTGATTAACACTGAACCCTTTGGGAGTCTCACTGATTAATACTGAACCCTATGGGAGTCTCACTGATTAACACTGAAGCCTGTGGGAGTCTCACTAATTAACATTGAACCCTGTGGGAGCCTCAATGATTAACACTGAACCCTGTGGGGGTCTCACTGATTAACAATGAAAACTGTGGGAGTCTCATTGATTAACACTGAACCCTGTGGGAGTCTCACTGATTAACACTGAACCCAGTGGGAGTCTCACTGATTAACACTGAACCCTGTGGGAGTCTCACTATTTAACACTGAACCCTGTGGGAGTCTCACTGATTAACCCAGAACACTGTGGGAGTCTCACTGAGTAACACTGAACCCTATGGGAGTCTCACTGATTAACACACGGACCCTAGGGGAGTTTCAGTGATTAACACTGAACCCTATGGGAGTCTCACTGATTAACACTGAAGCCTGTGGGAGTCTCACTAATTAACACTGAACCCTTTGGGAGCCTCAATGATTAACACTGAACCCTGTGGGAGTCTCACTGATTAACACTGAACCCTGTGGGAGTCTCACTGATTAACACTGAACCCTGTGGGAGTCTCACTGATTAACACTGAACTATGTGGGAGTCTCACTGATTAACACTGAACACTGTGGGAGTCTCACTGATTAACACTGAACCCTATGGGAGTCTCACTGATTAACACTGAACCCTAGGTGAGTGTCACTGATTAACACTGAACCCTATGGGAGTCCCATTGATTAACAGTGAACTCTGTTGGAGTCTCACTGATTAACACTGAACCCTTTGGGAGTCTCACTGATTAACACTGAAACCTATGGGAGTCTCACTGATTAACACTGAAGCCTGTGGGAGTCTCACTAATTAACACTGAACCCTGTGGGAGCCTCAATGATTAACACTGAACCCTGTGGGGGTCTCACTGATTAACACTGAAAACTGTGGGAGTCTCATTGATTAACACTGAACCCTGTGGGAGTCTCACTGATTAACACTGAACCCAGTGGGAGTCTCACTGATTAACACTGAACCCTGTGGGAGTCTCACTATTTAACACTGAACCCTGTGGGAGTCTCACTGATTAACCCTGAACACTGTGGGAGTCTCACTGATTAACACTGAACCCTATGGGAGTCTCACTGATTAACACACGGACCCTAGGGGAGTCTCAGTGATTAACACTGAACCCTATGGGAGTCTCACTGATTAACACTGAAGCCTGTGGGAGTCTCACTAATTAACACTGAACCCTGTGGGAGCCTCAATGATTAACACTGAACCCTGTGGGAGTCTCACTGATTAACACTGAACCCTGTGGGAGTCTCACTGATTAACACTGAACTATGTGGGAGTCTCACTGATTAACACTGAACGCTGTGGGAGTCTCACTGATTAACACTGAACCCTATGGGAGTCTCACTGATTAACACTGAGCCCTGTGGGAGTCTCACTGATTAACACTGAGCCCTGTGGGAGTCTCATTGATTAACACTGAACCCTGTGGGAGTCTCACTGATTAACACTGAAAACTGTGGGAGTTTCACTGATTAACACTGAACCCTGTGGGAGTCTCACTGATTAACACTGAACACTGTGGGAGTCTCACTGATTAACACTTAACCCTATGGGAGTCTCACTATTTAACACTGAACCCTGTGGGAGTCTCACTGATTAACCCTGAACACTGTGGGAGTCTCACTGATTAACACTGAACCCTATGGGAGTCTCACTGATTAACACACGGACCCTAGGGGAGTCTCAGTGATTAACACTGAACCCTATGGGAGTCTCACTGATTAACACTGAAGCCTGTGGGAGTCTCACTAATTAACACTGAACCCTGTGGGAGCCTCAATGATTAACACTGAACCCTGTGGGAGTCTCACTGATTAACACTGAACCCTGTGGGAGTCTCACTGATTAACACTGAACTATGTGGGAGTCTCACTGATTAACACTGAACGCTGTGGGAGTCTCACTGATTAACACTGAACCCTATGGGAGTCTCACTGATTAACACTGAGCCCTGTGGGAGTCACACTGATTAACACTGAGCCCTGTGGGAGTCTCATTGATTAACACTGAACCCTGTGGGAGTCTCACTGATTAACACTGAAAACTGTGGGAGTCTCACTGATTAACACTGAACCCTGTGGGAGTCTCACTGATTAACACTGAAGCCAATTTGAGTCTCACTGATTAATACTGAATCCTGTGGGAGTCTCACTGATTAACACTGAACCCTATGGGAGTCTCACTGATTAACACTGAACCCTGTGGGAGTCTCACTGATTAACACTGAACACTGTGGGAGTCTCACTGATTAACACTTAACCCTATGGGAGTCTCACTGATTAACACTGAACCCTGTGGGAGTCTCACTGATTAACCCTGAACACTGTGGGAGTCTCACTGATTAACACTGAACACTATGGGAGTCTCACTGATTAACACACGGACCCTAGGTGAGTGTCACTGATTAACACTGAACCCTATGGGAGTCCCATTGATTAACAGTGAACTCTGTTGGAGTCTCACTGATTAACACTGAACCCTTTGGGAGTCTCACTGATTAACACTGAAACCTATGGGAGTCTCACTGATTAACACTGAAGCCTGTGGGAGTCTCACTAATTAACACTGAACCCTGTGGGAGCCTCAATGATTAACACTGAACCCTGTGGGGGTCTCACTGATTAACACTGAAAACTGTGGGAGTCTCATTGATTAACACTGAACCCTGTGGGAGTCTCACTGATTAACACTGAACCCAGTGGGAGTCTCACTGATTAACACTGAACCCTGTGGGAGTCTCACTATTTAACACTGAACCCTGTGGGAGTCTCACTGATTAACCCTGAACACTGTGGGAGTCTCACTGATTAACACTGAACCCTATGGGAGTCTCACTGATTAACACACGGACCCTAGGGGAGTCTCAGTGATTAACACTGAACCCTATGGGAGTCTCACTGATTAACACTGAAGCCTGTGGGAGTCTCACTAATTAACACTGAACCCTGTGGGAGCCTCAATGATTAACACTGAACCCTGTGGGAGTCTCACTGATTAACACTGAACCCTGTGGGAGTCTCACTGATTAACACTGAACTATGTGGGAGTCTCACTGATTAACACTGAACGCTGTGGGAGTCTCACTGATTAACACTGAACCCTGAACACTGTGGGAGTCTCACTGATTAACACTGAACCCTATGGGAGTCTCACTGATTAACACACGGACCCTAGGGGAGTCTCAGTGATTAACACTGAACCCTATGGGAGTCTCACTGATTAACACTGAAGCCTGTGGGAGTCTCACTAATTAACACTGAACCCTGTGGGAGCCTCAATGATTAACACTGAACCCTGTGGGAGTCTCACTGATTAACACTGAACCCTGTGGGAGTCTCACTGATTAACACTGAACTATGTGGGAGTCTCACTGATTAACACTGAACGCTGTGGGAGTCTCACTGATTAACACTGAACCCTATGGGAGTCTCACTGATTAACACTGAGCCCTGTGGGAGTCTCACTGATTAACACTGAGCCCTGTGGGAGTCTCACTAATTAACACTGAACCCTGTGGGAGCCTCAATGATTAACACTGAACCCTGTGGGGGTCTCACTGATTAACACTGAAAACTGTGGGAGTCTCATTGATTAACACTGAACCCTGTGGGAGTCTCACTGATTAACACTGAACCCAGTGGGAGTCTCACTGATTAACACTGAACCCTGTGGGAGTCTCACTATTTAACACTGAACCCTGTGGGAGTCTCACTGATTAACCCTGAACACTGTGGGAGTCTCACTGATTAACACTGAACCCTATGGGAGTCTCACTGATTAACACACGGACCCTAGGGGAGTCTCAGTGATTAACACTGAACCCTATGGGAGTCTCACTGATTAACACTGAAGCCTGTGGGAGTCTCACTAATTAACACTGAACCCTGTGGGAGCCTCAATGATTAACACTGAACCCTGTGGGAGTCTCACTGATTAACACTGAACCCTGTGGGAGTCTCACTGATTAACACTGAACTATGTGGGAGTCTCACTGATTAACACTGAAGCCTGTGGGAGTCTCACTAATTAACACTGAACCCTGTGGGAGCCTCAATGATTAACACTGAACCCTGTGGGAGTCTCACTGATTAACACTGAACCCTGTGGGAGTCTCACTGATTAACACTGAACTATGTGGGAGTCTCACTGATTAACACTGAACGCTGTGGGAGTCTCACTGATTAACACTGAACCCTATGGGAGTCTCACTGATTAACACTGAGCCCTGTGGGAGTCTCACTGATTAACACTGAGCCCTGTGGGAGTCTCATTGATTAACACTGAACCCTGTGGGAGTCTCACTGATTAACACTGAAAACTGTGGGAGTCTCACTGATTAACACTGAACCCTGTGGGAGTCTCACTGATTAACACTGAAGCCAATTTGAGTCTCACTGATTAATACTGAATCCTGTGGGAGTCTCACTGATTAACACTGAACCCTATGGGAGTCTCACTGATTAACACTGAACCCTGTGGGAGTCTCACTGATTAACACTGAACACTGTGGGAGTCTCACTGATTAACACTTAACCCTATGGGAGTCTCACTGATTAACACTGAACCCTGTGGGAGTCTCACTGATTAACCCTGAACACTGTGGGAGTCTCACTGATTAACACTGAACACTATGGGAGTCTCACTGATTAACACACGGACCCTAGGTGAGTGTCACTGATTAACACTGAACCCTATGGGAGTCCCATTGATTAACAGTGAACTCTGTTGGAGTCTCACTGATTAACACTGAACCCTTTGGGAGTCTCACTGATTAACACTGAAACCTATGGGAGTCTCACTGATTAACACTGAAGCCTGTGGGAGTCTCACTAATTAACACTGAACCCTGTGGGAGCCTCAATGATTAACACTGAACCCTGTGGGGGTCTCACTGATTAACACTGAAAACTGTGGGAGTCTCATTGATTAACACTGAACCCTGTGGGAGTCTCACTGATTAACACTGAACCCAGTGGGAGTCTCACTGATTAACACTGAACCCTGTGGGAGTCTCACTATTTAACACTGAACCCTGTGGGAGTCTCACTGATTAACCCTGAACACTGTGGGAGTCTCACTGATTAACACTGAACCCTATGGGAGTCTCACTGATTAACACACGGACCCTAGGGGAGTCTCAGTGATTAACACTGAACCCTATGGGAGTCTCACTGATTAACACTGAAGCCTGTGGGAGTCTCACTAATTAACACTGAACCCTGTGGGAGCCTCAATGATTAACACTGAACCCTGTGGGAGTCTCACTGATTAACACTGAACCCTGTGGGAGTCTCACTGATTAACACTGAACTATGTGGGAGTCTCACTGATTAACACTGAACGCTGTGGGAGTCTCACTGATTAACACTGAACCCTATGGGAGTCTCACTGATTAACACCGAGCCCTGTGGGAGTCTCACTGATTAACACTGAGCCCTGTGGGAGTCTCATTGATTAACACTGAACCCTGTGGGAGTCTCACTGATTAACACTGAAAACTGTGGGAGTCTCACTGATTAACACTGAACCCTGTGGGAGTCTCACTGATTAACACTGAAGCCAATTTGAGTCTCACTGATTAATACTGAATCCTGTGGGAGTCTCACTGATTAACACTGAACCCTATGGGAGTCTCACTGATTAACACTGAACCCTGTGGGAGTCTCACTGATTTACACTGAACACTGTGGGAGTCTCACTGATTAACACTTAACCCTATGGGAGTCTCACTATTTAACACTGAACCCTGTGGGAGTCTCACTGATTAACCCTGAACACTGTGGGAGTCTCACTGATTAACACTGAACCCTATGGGAGTCTCACTGATTAACACACGGACCCTAGGGGAGTCTCAGTGATTAACACTGAACCCTATGGGAGTCTCACTGATTAACACTGAAGCCTGTGGGAGTCTCACTAATTAACACTGAACCCTGTGGGAGCCTCAATGATTAACACTGAACCCTGTGGGAGTCTCACTGATTAACACTGAACCCTGTGGGAGTCTCACTGATTAACACTGAACTATGTGGGAGTCTCACTGATTAACACTGAACGCTGTGGGAGTCTCACTGATTAACACTGAACCCTATGGGAGTCTCACTGATTAACACTGAGCCCTGTGGGAGTCTCACTGATTAACACTGAGCCCTGTGGGAGTCTCATTGATTAACACTGAACCCTGTGGGAGTCTCACTGATTAACACTGAAAACTGTGGGAGTCTCACTGATTAACACTGAACCCTGTGGGAGTCTCACTGATTAACACTGAAGCCAATTTGAGTCTCACTGATTAATACTGAATCCTGTGGGAGTCTCACTGATTAACACTGAACCCTATGGGAGTCTCACTGATTAACACTGAACCCTGTGGGAGTCTCACTGATTAACACTGAACTATGTGGGAGTCTCACTGATTAACACTGAACGCTGTGGGAGTCTCACTGATTAACACTGAACCCTATGGGAGTCTCACTGATTAACACTGAGCCCTGTGGGAGTCTCACTGATTAACACTGAGCCCTGTGGGAGTCTCATTGATTAACACTGAACCCTGTGGGAGTCTCACTGATTAACACTGAAAACTGTGGGAGTCTCACTGATTAACACTGAACCCTGTGGGAGTCTCACTGATTAACACTGAAGCCAATTTGAGTCTCACTGATTAATACTGAATCCTGTGGGAGTCTCACTGATTAACACTGAACCCTATGGGAGTCTCACTGATTAACACTGAACCCTGTGGGAGTCTCACTGATTAACACTGAACACTGTGGGAGTCTCACTGATTAACACTTAACCCTATGGCAGTCTCACTGATTAACAATGAACACTGTGGGAGTCTCACTGATTAACACTGAAGACTGTGGGAGTCTCACTGATTAACACTGAACCCTATGGGAGTCTCACTGATTAACACACGGACCCTAGGGGAGTCTCAGTGATTAACACTGAACCCTATGGGAGTCTCACTGATTAACACTGAAGCCTGTGGGAGTCTCACTAATTAACACTGAACCCTGTGGGAGCCTCAATGATTAACACTGAACCCTGTGGGAGTCTCACTGATTAACACTGAACCCTGTGGGAGTCTCACTGATTAACACTGAACTATGTGGGAGTCTCACTGATTAACACTGAACGCTGTGGGAGTCTCACTGATTAACACTGAACCCTATGGGAGTCTCACTGATTAACACTGAGCCCTGTGGGAGTCTCACTGATTAACACTGAGCCCTGTGGGAGTCTCATTGATTAACACTGAACCCTGTGGGAGTCTCACTGATTAACACTGAAAACTGTGGGAGTCTCACTGATTAACACTGAACCCTGTGGGAGTCTCACTGATTAACACTGAAGCCAATTTGAGTCTCACTGATTAATACTGAATCCTGTGGGAGTCTCACTGATTAACACTGAACCCTATGGGAGTCTCACTGATTAACACTGAACCCTGTGGGAGTCTCACTGATTAACACTGAACACTGTGGGAGTCTCACTGATTAACACTTAACCCTATGGGAGTCTCACTGATTAACACTGAACCCTGTGGGAGTCTCACTGATTAACCCTGAACACTGTGGGAGTCTCACTGATTAACACTGAACACTATGGGAGTCTCACTGATTAACACACGGACCCTAGGGGAGTCTCAGTGATTAACACTGAACCCTATGGGAGTCTCACTGATTAACACTGAAGCCTGTGGGAGTCTCACTAATTAACACTGAACCCTGTGGGAGCCTCAATGATTAACACTGAACCCTGTGGGAGTCTCACTGATTAACCCTGAACCCTGTGGGAGTCTCACTGATTAACACTGAACTATGTGGGAGTCTCACTGATTAACACTGAACGCTGTGGGAGTCTCACTGATTAACACTGAACCCTATGGGAGTCTCACTGATTAACACTGAGCCCAGTGGGAGTCTCACTGATTAACACTGAGCCCTGTGGGAGTCTCATTGATTAACACTGAACCCTGTGGGAGTCTCACTGATTAACACTGAAAACTGTGGGAGTCTCACTGATTAACACTGAACCCTGTGGGAGTCTCACTGATTAACACTGAAGCCAATTTGAGTCTCACTGATTAATACTGAATCCTGTGGGAGTCTCACTGATTAACACTGAACCCTATGGGAGTCTCACTGATTAACACTGAACCCTGTGGGAGTCTCACTGATTAACACTGAACACTGTGGGAGTCTCACTGATTAACACTTAACCCTATGGGAGTCTCACTGATTAACACTGAACCCTGTGGGAGTCTCACTGATTAACACTGAACACTGTGGGAGTCTCACTGATTAACACTGAACACTATGGGAGTCTCACTGATTAACACTGAACCCTATGGGAGTCTCACTGATTAACACTGAACCCTATGGGAGTCTCACTGATTAACACTGAACCCTATGGGAGTATCACTGATTAATACTGAACCCTGTGGGAGTCTCATTGATTAACACTGAACCCTATGGGAGTCTCACTGATTAACACTGAACCCTATGGGAGTCTCACTGATTAACACTGAACCCTTTGGGAGTCTCACTGATTAACACTGAAACCTATGGGAGTCTCACTGATTAACACTGAAGCCTGTGGGAGTCTCACTAATTAACACTGAACCCTGTGGGAGCCTCAATGATTAACACTGAACCCTGTGGGGGTCTCACTGATTAACACTGAACCCTGTGGGAGTCTCACTATTTAACACTGAACCCTGTGAGAGTCTTACTGATTAACCCTGAACACTGTGGGAGTCTCACTGATTAACACTGAACCCTATGGGAGTCTCACTGATTAACACACGGACCCTAGGGGAGTCTCAGTGATTAACACTGAACCCTATGGGAGTCTCACTGATTAACACTGAAGCCTGTGGGAGTCTCACTAATTAACACTGAACCCTGTGGGAGCCTCAATGATTAACACTGAACCCTGTGGGAGTCTCACTGATTAACACTGAACCCTGTGGGAGTCTCACTGATTAACACTGAACTATGTGGGAGTCTCACTGATTAACACTGAACGCTGTGGGAGTCTCACTGATTAACACTGAACCCTATGGGAGTCTCACTGATTAACACTGAGCCCTGTGGGAGTCTCACTGATTAACACTGAGCCCTGTGGGAGTCTCATTGATTAACACTGAACCCTGTGGGAGTCTCACTGATTAACACTGAAAACTGTGGGAGTCTCACTGATTAACACTGAACCCTGTGGGAGTCTCACTGATTAACACTGAAGCCAATTTGAGTCTCACTGATTAATACTGAATCCTGTGGGAGTCTCACTGATTAACACTGAACCCTATGGGAGTCTCACTGATTAACACTGAACCCTGTGGGAGTCTCACTCATTAACACTGAACCCTGTGGGAGTCTCACTGATTAACACTGAACACTATGGGAGTCTCACTGATTAACACTGAACCCTATGGGAGTCTCACTGATTAACACTGAACCCTATGGGAGTCTCACTGATTAACACTGAACCCTATGGGAGTATCATTGATTAATACTGAACCCTGTGGGAGTCTCATTGATTAACACTGAACCCTATGGGAGTCTCACTGATTAACACTGAACCCTATGGGAGTCTCACTGATTAACACTGAACCCTTTGGGAGTCTCACTGATTAACACTGAAACCTATGGGAGTCTCACTGATTAACACTGAAGCCTGTGGGAGTCTCACTAATTAACACTGAACCCTGTGGGAGCCTCAATGATTAACACTGAACCCTGTGGGGGTCTCACTGATTAACACTGAAAACTGTGGGAGTCTCATTGATTAACACTGAACCCTGTGGGAGTCTCACTGATTAACACTGAACCCAGTGGGAGTCTCACTGATTAACACTGAACCCTGTGGGAGTCTCACTATTTAACACTGAACCCTGTGGGAGTCTCACTGATTAACCCTGAACACTGTGGGAGTCTCACTGATTAACACTGAACCCTATGGGAGTCTCACTGATTAACACACGGACCCTAGGGGAGTCTCAGTGATTAACACTGAACCCTATGGGAGTCTCACTGATTAACACTGAAGCCTGTGGGAGTCTCACTAATTAACACTGAACCCTGTGGGAGCCTCAATGATTAACACTGAACCCTGTGGGAGTCTCACTGATTAACACTGAACCCTGTGGGAGTCTCACTGATTAACACTGAACTATGTGGGAGTCTCACTGATTAACACTGAACGCTGTGGGAGTCTCACTGATTAACACTGAACCCTATGGGAGTCTCACTGATTAACACTGAGCCCTGTGGGAGTCTCACTGATTAACACTGAGCCCTGTGGGAGTCTCATTGATTAACACTGAACCCTGTGGGAGTCTCACTGATTAACACTGAAAACTGTGGGAGTCTCACTGATTAACACTGAACCCTGTGGGAGTCTCACTGATTAACACTGAAGCCAATTTGAGTCTCACTGATTAATACTGAATCCTGTGGGAGTCTCACTGATTAACACTGAACCCTATGGGAGTCTCACTGATTAACACTGAACCCTGTGGGAGTCTCACTGATTAACACTGAACACTGTGGGAGTCTCACTGATTAACACTTAACCCTATGGGAGTCTCACTGATTAACACTGAACCCTGTGGGAGTCTCACTGATTAACACTGAACACTGTGGGAGTCTCACTGATTAACACTGAACCCTATGGGAGTCTCACTGATTAACACTGAACCCTATGGGAGTCTCACTGATTAACACTGAACCCTATGGGAGTCTCACTGATTAACACTGAACCCTATGGGAGTATCACTGATTAATACTGAACCCTGTGGGAGTCTCATTGATTAACACTGAACCCTATGGGAGTCTCACTGATTAACACTGAACCCTATGGGAGTCTCACTGATTAACACTGAACCCTTTGGGAGTCTCACTGATTAACACTGAAACCTATGGGAGTCTCACTGATTAACACTGAAGCCTGTGGGAGTCTCACTAATTAACACTGAACCCTGTGGGAGCCTCAATGATTAACACTGAACCCTGTGGGGGTCTCACTGATTAACACTGAAAACTGTGGGAGTCTCATTGATTAACACTGAACCCTGTGGGAGTCTCACTGATTAACACTGAACCCAGTGGGAGTCTCACTGATTAACACTGAACCCTGTGGGAGTCTCACTATTTAACACTGAACCCTGTGGGAGTCTCACTGATTAACCCTGAACACTGTGGGAGTCTCACTGATTAACACTGAACCCTATGGGAGTCTCACTGATTAACACACGGACCCTAGGGGAGTCTCAGTGATTAACACTGAACCCTATGGGAGTCTCACTGATTAACACTGAAGCCTGTGGGAGTCTCACTAATTAACACTGAACCCTGTGGGAGCCTCAATGATTAACACTGAACCCTGTGGGAGTCTCACTGATTAACACTGAACCCTGTGGGAGTCTCACTGATTAACACTGAACTATGTGGGAGTCTCACTGATTAACACTGAACGCTGTGGGAGTCTCACTGATTAACACTGAACACTATGGGAGTCTCACTGATTAACACTGAGCCCTGTGGGAGTCTCACTGATTAACACTGAGCCCTGTGGGAGTCTCATTGATTAACACTGAACCCTGTGGGAGTCTCACTGATTAACACTGAAAACTGTGGGAGTCTCACTGATTAACACTGAACCCTGTGGGAGTCTCACTGATTAACACTGAAGACAATTTGAGTCTCACTGATTAATACTGAATCCTGTGGGAGTCTCACTGATTAACACTGAACCCTATGGGAGTCTCACTGATTAACACTGAACACTGTGGGAGTCTCACTGATTAACACTTAACCCTATGGGAGTCTCACTGATTAACACTGAACCCTGTGGGAGTCTCACTGATTAACCCTGAACACTGTGGGAGTCTCACTGATTAACACTGAACACTATGGTAGTCTCACTGATTAACACACGGACCCTAGGGGAGTCTCAGTGATTAACACTGAACCCTATGGGAGTCTCACTGATTAACACTGAAGCCTGTGGGAGTCTCACTAATTAACACTGAACCCTGTGGGAGCCTCAATGATTAACACTGAACCCTGTGGGAGTCTCACTGATTAACACTGAACCCTGTGGGAGTCTCACTGATTAACACTGAACTATGTGGGAGTCTCACTGATTAACACTAAACGCTGTGGGAGTCTCACTGATTAACACTGAACCCTATGGGAGTCTCACTGATTAACACTGAGCCCTGTGGGAGTCTCACTGATTAACACTGAGCCCTGTGGGAGTCTCATTGATTAACACTGAACCCTGTGGGAGTCTCACTGATTAACACTGAAAACTGTGGGAGTCTCACTGATTAACACTGAACCCTGTGGGAGTCTCACTGATTAACACTGAAGCCAATTTGAGTCTCACTGATTAATACTGAATCCTGTGGGAGTCTCACTGATTAACACTGAACCCTATGGGAGTCTCACTGATTAACACTGAACCCTGTGGGAGTCTCACTGATTAACACTGAACACTGTGGGAGTCTCACTGATTAACACTTAACCCTATGGGAGTCTCACTGATTAACACTGAACCCTGTGGGAGTCTCACTGATTAACACTGAACACTATGGGAGTCTCACTGATTAACACTGAACCCTATGGGAGTCTCACTGATTAACACTGAACCCTATGGGAGTCTCACTGATTAACACTGAACCCTATGGGAGTATCACTGATTAATACTGAACCCTGTGGGAGTCTCATTGATTAACACTGAACCCTATGGGAGTCTCACTGATTAACACTGAACCCTATGGGAGTCTCACTGATTGACACTGAAACCTGTGGGAGTCTCACTGATTAACACTGAACCCTGTGGGAGTCTCACTGATTAACATTGAACCCTATGGGAGTCTCACTGATTAACACTGAACGCTGTGGGAGTCTCACTGATTAACACTGAACCCTGTGGGAGTCTCACTGATTAACACTGAACCCTGTGGGAGTCTCACTGATTAACACTGAACCCAATGGGAGTCTCACTGATTAACACTGAACTATGTGGGAGTCTCACTGATTAACAATGAACCCTGTGGGAGTCTCACTGATTAACACTGAACCCTATGGAAGTCTCACTGATTAACACTGAGCCCTGTGGGAGTCTCACTGATTAACACTGAGCCCTCTGGGAGTCTCACTGATTAACACTGAACCCTGTGGGAGTCTCACTGATTAACACTGAAAACTGTGGGAGTCTCACTGATTAACACTGAACCCAATTTGAGTCTCACTGATTAACACTGAAAACTGTGGGAGTCTCACTGATTAACACTGAACCCAATTTGAGTCTCACTGAGTAACACTGAATCCTGTGGGAGTCTCACTGATTAATACTGAACCCTATGGGAGTCTCACTGATTAACACTGAACCCTGTGGGAGTCTCATTGATTAACACTGAACACTGGGGGAGTCTCACTGATTAACACTGAACCCTGTGGGAGTCTCACTGATTAACACTGAACCCAATTTGAGTCTCACTGAGTAACACTGAATCCTGTGGGAGTCTCACTGATTAATACTGAACCCTATGGGAGTCTCACTGATTAACACTGAACCCTGTGGGAGTCTCATTGATTAACACTGAACACTGGGGGAGTATCACTGAGTAACACTTAACCCTATGGGAGTCTCACTGATTAACACTGAACCCTGTGGGAGTCTCACTGATTAACACTGAACCCTATGGGAGTGTCACTGATTAACTCTGAACCCTACGGGAGTCTCACTGATTAACACTGAACCCTATGGGAGTCTCACTGATTAACTCAACACTATGGGAGTGTCACTGATTAACACTGAACCCTATGGGAGTCTCACTGATTAACACTGAACCCTGTGGGAGTCTCACTGATTAACACTGAACGCTGTGGGAGTCTCACTGATTAACACTGAACACTATGGGAGTCTCACTGATTAACACTGAGCCCTGTGGGAGTCTCACTGATTAACACTGAGCCCTGTGGGAGTCTCATTGATTAACACTGAACCCTGTGGGAGTCTCACTGATTAACACTGAAAACTGTGGGAGTCTCACTGATTAACACTGAACCCTGTGGGAGTCTCACTGATTAACACTGAAGACAATTTGAGTCTCACTGATTAATACTGAATCCTGTGGGAGTCTCACTGATTAACACTGAACCCTATGGGAGTCTCACTGATTAACACTGAACACTGTGGGAGTCTCACTGATTAACACTTAACCCTATGGGAGTCTCACTGATTAACACTGAACCCTGTGGGAGTCTCACTGATTAACCCTGAACACTGTGGGAGTCTCACTGATTAACACTGAACACTATGGTAGTCTCACTGATTAACACACGGACCCTAGGGGAGTCTCAGTGATTAACACTGAACCCTATGGGAGTCTCACTGATTAACACTGAAGCCTGTGGGAGTCTCACTAATTAACACTGAACCCTGTGGGAGCCTCAATGATTAACACTGAACCCTGTGGGAGTCTCACTGATTAACACTGAACCCTGTGGGAGTCTCACTGATTAACACTGAACTATGTGGGAGTCTCACTGATTAACACTAAACGCTGTGGGAGTCTCACTGATTAACACTGAACCCTATGGGAGTCTCACTGATTAACACTGAGCCCTGTGGGAGTCTCACTGATTAACACTGAGCCCTGTGGGAGTCTCATTGATTAACACTGAACCCTGTGGGAGTCTCACTGATTAACACTGAAAACTGTGGGAGTCTCACTGATTAACACTGAACCCTGTGGGAGTCTCACTGATTAACACTGAAGCCAATTTGAGTCTCACTGATTAATACTGAATCCTGTGGGAGTCTCACTGATTAACACTGAACCCTATGGGAGTCTCACTGATTAACACTGAACCCTGTGGGAGTCTCACTGATTAACACTGAACACTGTGGGAGTCTCACTGATTAACACTTAACCCTATGGGAGTCTCACTGATTAACACTGAACCCTGTGGGAGTCTCACTGATTAACACTGAACACTATGGGAGTCTCACTGATTAACACTGAACCCTATGGGAGTCTCACTGATTAACACTGAACCCTATGGGAGTCTCACTGATTAACACTGAACCCTATGGGAGTATCACTGATTAATACTGAACCCTGTGGGAGTCTCATTGATTAACACTGAACCCTATGGGAGTCTCACTGATTAACACTGAACCCTATGGGAGTCTCACTGATTGACACTGAAACCTGTGGGAGTCTCACTGATTAACACTGAACCCTGTGGGAGTCTCACTGATTAACATTGAACCCTATGGGAGTCTCACTGATTAACACTGAACGCTGTGGGAGTCTCACTGATTAACACTGAACCCTGTGGGAGTCTCACTGATTAACACTGAACCCTGTGGGAGTCTCACTGATTAACACTGAACCCAATGGGAGTCTCACTGATTAACACTGAACTATGTGGGAGTCTCACTGATTAACAATGAACCCTGTGGGAGTCTCACTGATTAACACTGAACCCTATGGAAGTCTCACTGATTAACACTGAGCCCTGTGGGAGTCTCACTGATTAACACTGAGCCCTCTGGGAGTCTCACTGATTAACACTGAACCCTGTGGGAGTCTCACTGATTAACACTGAAAACTGTGGGAGTCTCACTGATTAACACTGAACCCAATTTGAGTCTCACTGATTAACACTGAAAACTGTGGGAGTCTCACTGATTAACACTGAACCCAATTTGAGTCTCACTGAGTAACACTGAATCCTGTGGGAGTCTCACTGATTAATACTGAACCCTATGGGAGTCTCACTGATTAACACTGAACCCTGTGGGAGTCTCATTGATTAACACTGAACACTGGGGGAGTCTCACTGATTAACACTGAACCCTGTGGGAGTCTCACTGATTAACACTGAACCCAATTTGAGTCTCACTGAGTAACACTGAATCCTGTGGGAGTCTCACTGATTAATACTGAACCCTATGGGAGTCTCACTGATTAACACTGAACCCTGTGGGAGTCTCATTGATTAACACTGAACACTGGGGGAGTATCACTGAGTAACACTTAACCCTATGGGAGTCTCACTGATTAACACTGAACCCTGTGGGAGTCTCACTGATTAACACTGAACCCTATGGGAGTGTCACTGATTAACTCTGAACCCTACGGGAGTCTCACTGATTAACACTGAACCCTATGGGAGTCTCACTGATTAACTCAACACTATGGGAGTGTCACTGATTAACACTGAACCCTATGGGAGTCTCACTGATTAACACTGAACCCTGTGGGAGTCTCACTGATTAACACTGAACCCTGTGGGAGTCTCACTGATTAACACTGAACCCTATGGGAGTCTCACTGATTAACACTGAACCCTATGGGAGTCTCACTGATTAACACTGAAACCTGTGGGAGTCTCACTGATTAACACTGATCCCTGTGGGAGTCTCAATGATTAACATTGAACCCTATGGGAGTCTCAACGATTAACACTGAACGCTGTGGGAGTCTCACTGATTAACACTGAACCCTGTGGGAGTCTCACTGATTAACACTGAACCCTGTGGGAGTCTCACTGATTAACACTTAACCCTATGGGAGTCTCACTGATTAACACTGAACCCTGTGGGAGTCTCACTGATTAACACTGAACACTGTGGGAGTCTCACTGATTAACACTGAACACTATGGGAGTCTCACTGATTAACACTGAACCCTATGGGAGTCTCACTGATTAACACTGAACCCTATGGGAGTCTCACTGATTAACACTGAACCCTATGGGAGTATCACTGATTAATACTGAACCCTGTGGGAGTCTCATTGATTAACACTGAACCCTATGGGAGTCTCACTGATTAACACTGAACCCTATGGGAGTCTCACTGATTAACACTGAAACCTGTGGGAGTCTCACTGATTAACACTGAACCCTGTGGGAGTCTCACTGATTAACATTGAACCCTATGGGAGTCTCACTGATTAACACTGAACGCTGTGGGAGTCTCACTGATTAACACTGAACCCTGTGGGAGTCTCACTGATTAACACTGAACCCTGTGGGCGTCTCACTGATTAACACTGAACCCAATGGGAGTCTCACTGATTAACACTGAACTATGTGGGAGTCTCACTGATTAACAATGAACCCTGTGGGAGTCGCACTGATTAACACTGAACCCTATGGAAGTCTCACTGATTAACACTGAGCCCTGTGGGAGTCTCACTGATTAACACTGAGCCCTCTGGGAGTCTCACTGATTAACACTGAACCCTGTGGGAGTCTCACTGATTAACACTGAAAACTGTGGGAGTCTCACTGATTAACACTGAACCCAATTTGAGTCTCACTGATTAACACTGAAAACTGTGGGAGTCTCACTGATTAACACTGAACCCAATTTGAGTCTCACTGATTAACACTGAATCCTGTGGGAGTCTCACTGATTAACACTGAACCCTGTGGGAGTCTCACTGATTAACACTGAACCCTGTGGGAGTCTCACTGATTAACACTGAACGCAATTTGAGTCTCACTGAGTAACACTGAATCCTGTGGGAGTCTCACTGATTAATACTGAACCCTATGGGAGTCTCACTGATTAACACTGAACCCTGTGGGAGTCTCATTGATTAACACTGAACACTGGGGGAGTATCACTGAGTAACACTTAACCCTATGGGAGTCTCACTGATTAACACTGAACCCTGTGGGAGTCTCACTGATTAACACTGAACCCTATTGGAGTGTCACTGATTAACTTTGAACCCTACGGGAGTCTCACTGATTAACACTGAACCCTATGGGAGTCTCACTGATTAACTCAACACTATGGGAGTGTCACTGATTAACACTGAACCCTATGGGAGTCTCACTGATTAACATTGAACCCTGTGGGAGTCTCACTGATTAACACTGAACCCTGTGGGAGTCTCACTGATTAACACTGAACCCTATGGGAGTCTCACTGATTAACACTGAACCCTATGGGAGTCTCACTGATTAACACTGAAACCTGTGGGAGTCTCACTGATTAACACTGATCCCTGTGGGAGTCTCAATGATTAACATTGAACACTATGGGAGTCTCAACGATTAACACTGAACGCTGTGGGAGTCTCACTGATTAACACTGAACCCTGTGGGAGTCTCACTGATTAACACTGAACCATGTGGGAGTCTCACTGATTAACACTGAACCCAATGGGAGTCTCACTGATTAACACTGAACTATGTGGGAGTTTCACTGATTAACACTGAACCCTGTGGGAGTCTCACTGATTAACACTGAACCCTATGGAAGTCTCACTGATTAACACTGAACCCTGTGGGAGTCTCACTGATTAACACTGAGCCCTCTGGGAGTCTCACTGATTAACACTGAACCCTGAGGGAGTCTCACTGATTAACACTGAAAACTGTGGGAGTTTCACTGATTAACACTGAACCCTGTGGGAGTCTCACTGATTAACACTGAACCCAATTTGAGTCTCACTGATTAGCACTGAATCCTGTGGGAGTCTCACTGATTAACACTGAACCCTATGGGAGTCTCACTGATTAACACTGAACCCTGTGGGAGTCTCATTGATTAACACTGAACACTGTGGGAGTATCACTGATTAACACTTAACCCTATGGGAGTCTCACTGATTAACACTGAACCCTGTGGGAGTCTCACTGATTAACACTGAAAACTGTGGGAGTGTCACTGATTAACACTGAAACCTGTGGGAGTTTCACTGATTAACACTGAACCCTATGGGAGTCTCACTGATTAACACGGAACCCTTTGGGAGTCTCACTGATTAACACTGAACCCTATGGGAGTGTCACTGATTAACTCTGAACCCTACGGGAGTCTCACTGATTAACACTGAACCCTATGGGAGTCTCACTGATTAACACAACACTATGGGAGTGTCACTGATTAACACTGAACCCTTTGGGAGTCTCACTGATTAACACTGAACCCTGTGGGAGCCTCACTGATTAACACTGAACCCTGTGGGAGTCTCACTGATTAACACTGAACCCTATGGGAGTCTCACTGATTAACACTGAAACCTGTGGGAGTCTCACTGATTAACACTGAACCCTGTGGGAGTCTCACTGATTAACACTGAACCCTATGGGAGTCTCACTGATTAACACTGAAACCTGTGGGAGTCTCACTGATTAACACTGAACCCTGTGGGAGTCTCACTGATTAACATTGAACCCTATGGGAGTCTCACTGATTAACACTGAACGCTGTGGGAGTCTCACTGATTAACACCGAACCCTGTGGGAGTCTCACTGATTAACACTGAACCCTGTGGGAGTCTCACTGATTAACACTGAACCCAATGGGAGTCTCACTGATTAATACTGAACTATGTGGGAGTCTCACTGATTTACACTGAACCCTGTGGGATTCTCACTGATTAACACTGAGCCCGTGGGAGTCTCACTGATTAACACTGAACCCTGTGGGAGTCTCACTGATTAACACTGAAAACTGTGGGAGTCTCACTGATTAACACTGAACCCTGTGGGAGTCTCACTGATTAACACTGAACCAAATTTGAGTCTCACTGATTAACACTGAATCCTGTGGGAGTCTCACTGATTAACACTGAACCCTATGGGAGTCTCACTGATTAACACTGAACCCTGTGGGAGTCTCATTGATTAACACTGAACACTGTGGGAGTCTCACTGATTAACACTTAACCCTATGGGAGTCTCACTGATTAACACTGAACCCTGGGCGAGTCTCACTGATTAACACTGAACACTGTGGGAGTCTCACTGATTAACACTGAACCCTATGGGAGTCTCACTGATTAACACTGAACCCTATGGGAGTCTCACTGATTAACACTGAACCCTATGGGAGTCTCACTGATTAACACTGAACCCTATGGGAGTATCACTGATTAATACTGAACCCTGTGGGAGTCTCATTGATTAACACTGAACCCTGTGGGAGTCTCACTGATTAACACTGAACCCTACGGGAGTCTCACTGATTAACATTGAACCCTATGGGAGTCTCACTGATTAACACTGAAACCTGTGGGAGTCTCACTGGACAACAATGAACCCTATGGGAGTCTCACTGATTAACACTGAACCCTTTGGGAGTCCCACTGATTAACACTGAACCCTATGGGAGTCTCAGTGATTGTCACTGAACCCTGTGGGAGCCTCACTGATTAACACTGAACCCTATGGGAGTCTCACTGATTAACACTGAACCCTATGGGAGTCTCAGTGATTGTCACTGAACCCTATGGGAGTCTCACTGATTAACACTGAACCCAGTGGGAGTCTCACTGATTAACACTGAACCCTGTGGGAGTCTCACTAATTAACACTGAACCCTGTGGGAGTCTCACTGATTAACCCTGAACACTGTGGGAGTCTCACTGATTAACACTGAAACCTATGGGAGTCTCACTGATTAACACACGGACCCTAGGGGAGTCTCAGTGATTAACACTGAACCCTATGGGAGTCTCATTGATTAACACTGAAGCCTGTGGGAGTCTCACTAATTAACACTGAACCCTGTGGGAGCCTCAATGATTAACACTGAACCCTGTGGGAGTCTCACTGATTAACACTGAAAACTGTGGGAGTCTCACTGATTAACACTGAACCCTGTGGGAGTCTCACTGATTAACACTGAACTATGTGGGAGTCTCACTGATTAACACTGAACCCTGTGGGAGTCTCACTGATTAACACTGAACCCTCTGGGAGTCTCACTGATTAACACTGAGCCCTGTGGGAGTCTCACTGATTAACACTGAGCCCTGTGGGAGTCTCATTGATTAACACTGAACCCTGTGGGAGTCTCACTGATTAACACTGAAAACTGTGGGAGTCTCACTGATTAACACTGAACCCTGTGGGAGTCTCACTGATTAACACTGAACCCAATTTGAGTCTCACTGATTAACACTGAATCCTGTGGGAGTCTCACTGATTAACACTGAACCCTATGGGAGTCTCACTGATTAACACTGAACCCAGTGGGAGTCTCACTGATTAACACTGAACACTGTGGGAGTCTCACTGATTAACACTGAACCCTGTGGGAGTCTCACTGATTAACACTGAAAACTGTGGGAGTGTCACTGATTAACACTGAAACCTGTGGGAGTTTCACTGATTAACACTGAACCCTATGGGAGTCTCACTGATTAACACTGAACCCTTTGGGAGTCTCACTGATTAACACTGAACCCTATGGGAGTGTCACTGATTAACACTGAACCCTTTGGGAGTCTCACTGATTAACACTGAACCCTGTGGGAGTCTCACTGATTAACACTGAACCCTGTGGGAGTCTCACTGATTAACACTGAACCCTATGGGAGTCTCACTGATTAACACTGAAACCTGTGGGAGTCTCACTGATTAACACTGAACCCTGTGGGAGTCTCACTGATTAACATTGGACCCTATGGGAGTCTCACTGATTAACACTGAACGCTGTGGGAGTCTCACTGATTAACACCGAACCCTGTGGGAGTCTCACTGATTAACACTGAACCCTGTGGGAGTCTCACTGATTAACACTGAACCCAATGGGAGTCTCACTGATTAATACTGAACTATGTGGGAGTCTCACTGATTTACACTGAACCCTGTGGGATTCTCACTGATTAACACTGAGCCCGTGGGAGTCTCACTGATTAACACTGAACCCTGTGGGAGTCTCACTGATTAACACTGAAAACTGTGGGAGTCTCACTGATTAACACTGAACCAAATTTGAGTCTCACTGATTAACACTGAATCCTGTGGGAGTCTCACTGATTAACACTGAACCCTATTGGAGTTTCACTGATTAACACTGAACCCTGTGGGAGTCTCATTGATTAACACTGAACACTGTGGGAGTCTCACTGATTAACACTTAACCCTATGGGAGTCTCACTGATTAACACTGAACCCTGGGGGAGTCTCACTGATTAACACTGAACACTGTGGGAGTCTCACTGATTAACACTGAACCCTATGGGAGTCTCACTGATTAACACTGAACCCTATGGGAGTCTCACTGATTAACACTGAACCCTATGGGAGTCTCACTGATTAACACTGAACCCTATGGGAGTATCACTGATTAATACTGAACCCTGTGGGAGTCTCATTGATTAACACTGAACCCTGTGGGAGTCTCACTGATTAACACTGAACCCTACGGGAGTCTCACTGATTAACATTGATCCCTATGGGAGTCTCACTGATTAACACTGAAACCTGTGGGAGTCTCACTGGATAACAATGAACCCTATGGGAGTCTCACTGATTAACACTGAACCCTATGGGAGTCTCACTGATTAACACTGAACCCTATGGGAGTCTCACTGATTAACATTGAACCCTATGGGAGTCTCACTGATTAACACTGAACCCTACGGGAGGCTCACTGATTAACACTGAAGCATATGGGAGTCTCACTGATTAACACTGAACCCTAGGGGAGTGTCACTGATTAACACTGAACCCTATGGGAGTCCCATTGATTAACAGTGAACTCTGTTGGAGTCTCACTGATTAACACTGAACCCTTTGGGAGTCCCACTGATTAACACTGAACCCTATGGGAGTCTCAGTGATTGTCACTGAACCCTGTGGGAGCCTCACTGATTAACACTGAACCCTATGGGAGTCTCACTGATTAACACTGAACCCTATGGGAGTCTCAGTGATTGTCACTGAACCCTATGGGAGTCTCACTGATTAACACTGAACCCAGTGGGAGTCTCACTGATTAACACTGAACCCTGTGGGAGTCTCACTAATTAACACTGAACCCTGTGGGAGTCTCACTGATTAACCCTGAACACTGTGGGAGTCTCACTGATTAACACTGAAACCTATGGGAGTCTCACTGATTAACACACGGACCCTAGGGGAGTCTCAGTGATTAACACTGAACCCTATGGGAGTCTCATTGATTAACACTGAAGCCTGTGGGAGTCTCACTAATTAACACTGAACCCTGTGGGAGCCTCAATGATTAACACTGAACCCTGTGGGAGTCTCACTGATTAACACTGAAAACTGTGGGAGTCTCACTGATTAACACTGAACCCTGTGGGAGTCTCACTGATTAACACTGAACTATGTGGGAGTCTCACTGATTAACACTGAACCCTGTGGGAGTCTCACTGATTAACACTGAACCCTATGGGAGTCTCACTGATTAACACTGAGCCCTGTGGGAGTCTCACTGATTAACACTGAGCCCTGTGGGAGTCTCATTGATTAACACTGAACCCTGTGGGAGTCTCACTGATTAACACTGAAAACTGTGGGAGTCTCACTGATTAACACTGAACCCTGTGGGAGTCTCACTGATTAACACTGAACCCAATTTGAGTCTCACTGATTAACACTGAATCCTGTGGGAGTCTCACTGATTAACACTGAACCCAGTGGGAGTCTCACTGATTAACACTGAACACTGTGGGAGTCTCACTGATTAAAACTTAACCCTATGGGAGTCTCACTGATTAACACTGAACCCTGTGGGAGTCTCACTGATTAACACTGAACACTGTGGGAGTCTCACTGATTAACACTGAACCCTATGGGAGTCTCACTGATTAACACTGAACCCTATGGGAGTCTCACTGATTAACACTGAACCCTATGGGAGTCTCACTGATTAACACTGAACCCTATGGGAGTATCATGATTAATACTGAACCCTGTGGGAGTCTCATTGATTAACACTGAACCCTGTGGGAGTCTCACTGATTAACACTGAACCCTATGGGAGTCTCACTGATTAACACTGAACCCTATGGGAGTCTCACTGATTAACACTGAAACCTGTGGGAGTCTCACTGGATAACACTGAACCCTATGGGAGTCTCACTGATTAACACACGGATCCTAGGGGAGTCTCAGTGATTAACAGTGAACCCTATGGGAGTCTCATTGATTAACACTGAAGCCTGTGGGAGTCTCACTAATTAACACTGAACCCTGTGGGAGCCTCAATGATTAACACTGAACCCTGTGGGAGTCTCACTGATTAACACTGAAGCCTGTGGGAGTCTCACTAATTAACACTGAACCCTGTGGGAGCCTCAATGATTAACACTGAACCCTGTGGGAGTCTCACTGATTAACACTGAAAACTGTGGGAGTCTCACTGATTAACACTGAACCCTGTGGGAGTCTCACTGATTAACACTGAACTATGTGGGAGTCTCACTGATTAACACTGAACCCTGTGGGAGTCTCACTGATTAACACTGAACCCTCTGGGAGTCTCACTGATTAACACTGAGCCCTGTGGGAGTCTCACTGATTAACACTGAGCCCTGTGGGAGTCTCATTGATTAACACTGAACCCTGTGGGAGTCTCACTGATTAACACTGAAAACTGTGGGAGTCTCACTGATTAACACTGAACCCTGTGGGAGTCTCACTGATTAACACTGAACCCAATTTGAGTCTCACTGATTAACACTGAATCCTGTGGGAGTCTCACTGATTAACACTGAACCCTATGGGAGTCTCACTGATTAACACTGAACCCAGTGGGAGTCTCACTGATTAACACTGAACACTGTGGGAGTCTCACTGATTAACACTGAACCCTGTGGGAGTCTCACTGATTAACACTGAAAACTGTGGGAGTGTCACTGATTAACACTGAAACCTGTGGGAGTTTCACTGATTAACACTGAACCCTATGGGAGTCTCACTGATTAACACTGAACCCTTTGGGAGTCTCACGGATTAACACTGAACCCTATGGGAGTGTCACTGATTAACACTGAACCCTTTGGGAGTCTCACTGATTAACACTGAACCCTGTGGGAGTCTCACTGATTAACACTGAACCCTGTGGGAGTCTCACTGATTAACACTGAACCCTATGGGAGTCTCACTGATTAACACTGAAACCTGTGGGAGTCTCACTGATTAACACTGAACCCTGTGGGAGTCTCACTGATTAACATTGGACCCTATGGGAGTCTCACTGATTAACACTGAACGCTGTGGGAGTCTCACTGATTAACACCGAACCCTGTGGGAGTCTCACTGATTAACACTGAACCCTGTGGGAGTCTCACTGATTAACACTGAACCCAATGGGAGTCTCACTGATTAATACTGAACTATGTGGGAGTCTCACTGATTTACACTGAACCCTGTGGGATTCTCACTGATTAACACTGAGCCCGTGGGAGTCTCACTGATTAACACTGAACCCTGTGGGAGTCTCACTGATTAACACTGAAAACTGTGGGAGTCTCACTGATTAACACTGAACCAAATTTGAGTCTCACTGATTAACACTGAATCCTGTGGGAGTCTCACTGATTAACACTGAACCCTATTGGAGTTTCACTGATTAACACTGAACCCTGTGGGAGTCTCATTGATTAACACTGAACACTGTGGGAGTCTCACTGATTAACACTTAACCCTATGGGAGTCTCACTGATTAACACTGAACCCTGGGGGAGTCTCACTGATTAACACTGAACACTGTGGGAGTCTCACTGATTAACACTGAACCCTATGGGAGTCTCACTGATTAACACTGAACCCTATGGGAGTCTCACTGATTAACACTGAACCCTATGGGAGTCTCACTGATTAACACTGAACCCTATGGGAGTATCACTGATTAATACTGAACCCTGTGGGAGTCTCATTGATTAACACTGAACCCTGTGGGAGTCTCACTGATTAACACTGAACCCTACGGGAGTCTCACTGATTAACATTGAACCCTATGGGAGTCTCACTGATTAACACTGAAACCTGTGGGAGTCTCACTGGATAACAATGAACCCTATGGGAGTCTCACTGATTAACACTGAACCCTATGGGAGTCTCACTGATTAACACTGAACCCTATGGGAGTCTCACTGATTAACATTGAACCCTATGGGAGTCTCACTGATTAACACTGAACCCTACGGGAGTCTCACTGATTGACACTGAAGCATATGGGAGTCTCACTGATTAACACTGAACCCTAGGGGAGTGTCACTGATTAACACTGAACCCTATGGGAGTCCCATTGATTAACAGTGAACTCTGTTGGAGTCTCACTGATTAACACTGAACCCTTTGGGAGTCCCACTGATTAACACTGAACCCTATGGGAGTCTCAGTGATTGTCACTGAACCCTGTGGGAGCCTCACTGATTAACACTGAACCCTATGGGAGTCTCACTGATTAACACTGAACCCTATGGGAGTCTCAGTGATTGTCACTGAACCCTATGGGAGTCTCACTGATTAACACTGAACCCAGTGGGAGTCTCACTGATTAACACTGAACCCTGTGGGAGTCTCACTAATTAACACTGAACCCTGTGGGAGTCTCACTGATTAACACTGAACCCAGTGGGAGTCTCACTGATTAACACTGAACCCTGTGGGAGTCTCACTAATTAACACTGAACCCTGTGGGAGTCTCACTGATTTACACTGAACCCTGTGGGATTCTCACTGATTAACACTGAGCCCGTGGGAGTCTCACTGATTAACACTGAACCCTGTGGGAGTCTCACTGATTAACACTGAAAACTGTGGGAGTCTCACTGATTAACACTGAACCAAATTTGAGTCTCACTGATTAACACTGAATCCTGTGGGAGTCTCACTGATTAACACTGAACCCTATTGGAGTTTCACTGATTAACACTGAACCCTGTGGGAGTCTCATTGATTAACACTGAACACTGTGGGAGTCTCACTGATTAACACTTAACCCTATGGGAGTCTCACTGATTAACACTGAACCCTGGGGGAGTCTCACTGATTAACACTGAACACTGTGGGAGTCTCACTGATTAACACTGAACCCTATGGGAGTCTCACTGATTAACACTGAACCCTATGGGAGTCTCACTGATTAACACTGAACCCTATGGGAGTCTCACTGATTAACACTGAACCCTATGGGAGTATCACTGATTAATACTGAACCCTGTGGGAGTCTCATTGATTAACACTGAACCCTGTGGGAGTCTCACTGATTAACACTGAACCCTACGGGAGTCTCACTGATTAACATTGATCCCTATGGGAGTCTCACTGATTAACACTGAAACCTGTGGGAGTCTCACTGGATAACAATGAACCCTATGGGAGTCTCACTGATTAACACTGAACCCTATGGGAGTCTCACTGATTAACACTGAACCCTATGGGAGTCTCACTGATTAACATTGAACCCTATGGGAGTCTCACTGATTAACACTGAACCCTACGGGAGGCTCACTGATTAACACTGAAGCATATGGGAGTCTCACTGATTAACACTGAACCCTAGGGGAGTGTCACTGATTAACACTGAACCCTATGGGAGTCCCATTGATTAACAGTGAACTCTGTTGGAGTCTCACTGATTAACACTGAACCCTTTGGGAGTCCCACTGATTAACACTGAACCCTATGGGAGTCTCAGTGATTGTCACTGAACCCTGTGGGAGCCTCACTGATTAACACTGAACCCTATGGGAGTCTCACTGATTAACACTGAACCCTATGGGAGTCTCAGTGATTGTCACTGAACCCTATGGGAGTCTCACTGATTAACACTGAACCCAGTGGGAGTCTCACTGATTAACACTGAACCCTGTGGGAGTCTCACTAATTAACACTGAACCCTGTGGGAGTCTCACTGATTAACCCTGAACACTGTGGGAGTCTCACTGATTAACACTGAAACCTATGGGAGTCTCACTGATTAACACACGGACCCTAGGGGAGTCTCAGTGATTAACACTGAACCCTATGGGAGTCTCATTGATTAACACTGAAGCCTGTGGGAGTCTCACTAATTAACACTGAACCCTGTGGGAGCCTCAATGATTAACACTGAACCCTGTGGGAGTCTCACTGATTAACACTGAAAACTGTGGGAGTCTCACTGATTAACACTGAACCCTGTGGGAGTCTCACTGATTAACACTGAACTATGTGGGAGTCTCACTGATTAACACTGAACCCTGTGGGAGTCTCACTGATTAACACTGAACCCTATGGGAGTCTCACTGATTAACACTGAGCCCTGTGGGAGTCTCACTGATTAACACTGAGCCCTGTGGGAGTCTCATTGATTAACACTGAACCCTGTGGGAGTCTCACTGATTAACACTGAAAACTGTGGGAGTCTCACTGATTAACACTGAACCCTGTGGGAGTCTCACTGATTAACACTGAACCCAATTTGAGTCTCACTGATTAACACTGAATCCTGTGGGAGTCTCACTGATTAACACTGAACCCAGTGGGAGTCTCACTGATTAACACTGAACACTGTGGGAGTCTCACTGATTAAAACTTAACCCTATGGGAGTCTCACTGATTAACACTGAACCCTGTGGGAGTCTCACTGATTAACACTGAACACTGTGGGAGTCTCACTGATTAACACTGAACCCTATGGGAGTCTCACTGATTAACACTGAACCCTATGGGAGTCTCACTGATTAACACTGAACCCTATGGGAGTCTCACTGATTAACACTGAACCCTATGGGAGTATCATGATTAATACTGAACCCTGTGGGAGTCTCATTGATTAACACTGAACCCTGTGGGAGTCTCACTGATTAACACTGAACCCTATGGGAGTCTCACTGATTAACACTGAACCCTATGGGAGTCTCACTGATTAACACTGAAACCTGTGGGAGTCTCACTGGATAACACTGAACCCTATGGGAGTCTCACTGATTAACACACGGATCCTAGGGGAGTCTCAGTGATTAACAGTGAACCCTATGGGAGTCTCATTGATTAACACTGAAGCCTGTGGGAGTCTCACTAATTAACACTGAACCCTGTGGGAGCCTCAATGATTAACACTGAACCCTGTGGGAGTCTCACTGATTAACACTGAAGCCTGTGGGAGTCTCACTAATTAACACTGAACCCTGTGGGAGCCTCAATGATTAACACTGAACCCTGTGGGAGTCTCACTGATTAACACTGAAAACTGTGGGAGTCTCACTGATTAACACTGAACCCTGTGGGAGTCTCACTGATTAACACTGAACTATGTGGGAGTCTCACTGATTAACACTGAACCCTGTGGGAGTCTCACTGATTAACACTGAACCCTCTGGGAGTCTCACTGATTAACACTGAGCCCTGTGGGAGTCTCACTGATTAACACTGAGCCCTGTGGGAGTCTCATTGATTAACACTGAACCCTGTGGGAGTCTCACTGATTAACACTGAAAACTGTGGGAGTCTCACTGATTAACACTGAACCCTGTGGGAGTCTCACTGATTAACACTGAACCCAATTTGAGTCTCACTGATTAACACTGAATCCTGTGGGAGTCTCACTGATTAACACTGAACCCTATGGGAGTCTCACTGATTAACACTGAACCCAGTGGGAGTCTCACTGATTAACACTGAACACTGTGGGAGTCTCACTGATTAACACTGAACCCTGTGGGAGTCTCACTGATTAACACTGAAAACTGTGGGAGTGTCACTGATTAACACTGAAACCTGTGGGAGTTTCACTGATTAACACTGAACCCTATGGGAGTCTCACTGATTAACACTGAACCCTTTGGGAGTCTCACGGATTAACACTGAACCCTATGGGAGTGTCACTGATTAACACTGAACCCTTTGGGAGTCTCACTGATTAACACTGAACCCTGTGGGAGTCTCACTGATTAACACTGAACCCTGTGGGAGTCTCACTGATTAACACTGAACCCTATGGGAGTCTCACTGATTAACACTGAAACCTGTGGGAGTCTCACTGATTAACACTGAACCCTGTGGGAGTCTCACTGATTAACATTGGACCCTATGGGAGTCTCACTGATTAACACTGAACGCTGTGGGAGTCTCACTGATTAACACCGAACCCTGTGGGAGTCTCACTGATTAACACTGAACCCTGTGGGAGTCTCACTGATTAACACTGAACCCAATGGGAGTCTCACTGATTAATACTGAACTATGTGGGAGTCTCACTGATTTACACTGAACCCTGTGGGATTCTCACTGATTAACACTGAGCCCGTGGGAGTCTCACTGATTAACACTGAACCCTGTGGGAGTCTCACTGATTAACACTGAAAACTGTGGGAGTCTCACTGATTAACACTGAACCAAATTTGAGTCTCACTGATTAACACTGAATCCTGTGGGAGTCTCACTGATTAACACTGAACCCTATTGGAGTTTCACTGATTAACACTGAACCCTGTGGGAGTCTCATTGATTAACACTGAACACTGTGGGAGTCTCACTGATTAACACTTAACCCTATGGGAGTCTCACTGATTAACACTGAACCCTGGGGGAGTCTCACTGATTAACACTGAACACTGTGGGAGTCTCACTGATTAACACTGAACCCTATGGGAGTCTCACTGATTAACACTGAACCCTATGGGAGTCTCACTGATTAACACTGAACCCTATGGGAGTCTCACTGATTAACACTGAACCCTATGGGAGTATCACTGATTAATACTGAACCCTGTGGGAGTCTCATTGATTAACACTGAACCCTGTGGGAGTCTCACTGATTAACACTGAACCCTACGGGAGTCTCACTGATTAACATTGAACCCTATGGGAGTCTCACTGATTAACACTGAAACCTGTGGGAGTCTCACTGGATAACAATGAACCCTATGGGAGTCTCACTGATTAACACTGAACCCTATGGGAGTCTCACTGATTAACACTGAACCCTATGGGAGTCTCACTGATTAACATTGAACCCTATGGGAGTCTCACTGATTAACACTGAACCCTACGGGAGTCTCACTGATTGACACTGAAGCATATGGGAGTCTCACTGATTAACACTGAACCCTAGGGGAGTGTCACTGATTAACACTGAACCCTATGGGAGTCCCATTGATTAACAGTGAACTCTGTTGGAGTCTCACTGATTAACACTGAACCCTTTGGGAGTCCCACTGATTAACACTGAACCCTATGGGAGTCTCAGTGATTGTCACTGAACCCTGTGGGAGCCTCACTGATTAACACTGAACCCTATGGGAGTCTCACTGATTAACACTGAACCCTATGGGAGTCTCAGTGATTGTCACTGAACCCTATGGGAGTCTCACTGATTAACACTGAACCCAGTGGGAGTCTCACTGATTAACACTGAACCCTGTGGGAGTCTCACTAATTAACACTGAACCCTGTGGGAGTCTCACTGATTAACCCTTAACACTGTGGGAGTCTCACTGATTAACACTGAAACCTATGGGAGTCTCACTGATTAACACACGGACCCTAGGGGAGTCTCAGTGATTAACACTGAACCCTATGGGAGTCTCATTGATTAACACTGAAGCCTGTGGGAGTCTCACTAATTAACACTGAACCCTGTGGGAGCCTCAATGATTAACACTGAACCCTGTGGGAGTCTCACTGATTAACACTGAAAACTGTGGGAGTCTCACTGATTAACACTGAACCCTGTGGGAGTCTCACTGATTAACACTGAACTATGTGGGAGTCTCACTGATTAACACTGAACCCTGTGGGAGTCTCACTGATTAACACTGAACCCTATGGGAGTCTCACTGATTAACACTGAGCCCTGTGGGAGTCTCACTGATTAACACTGAGCCCTGTGGGAGTCTCATTGATTAACACTGAACCCTGTGGGAGTCTCACTGATTAACACTGAAAACTGTGGGAGTCTCACTGATTAACACTGAACCCTGTGGGAGTTTCACTGATTAACACTGAACCCTATGGGAGTCTCACTGATTAACACTGAACCCTTTGGGAGTCTCACTGATTAACACTGAACCCTATGGGAGTGTCACTGATTAACACTGAACCCTTTGGGAGTCTCACTGATTAACACTGAACCCTGTGGGAGTCTCACTGATTAACACTGAACCCTGTGGGAGTCTCACTGATTAACACTGAACCCTATGGGAGTCTCACTGATTAACACTGAAACCTGTGGGAGTCTCACTGATTAACACTGAACCCTGTGGGAGTCTCACTGATTAACATTGGACCCTATGGGAGTCTCACTGATTAACACTGAACGCTGTGGGAGTCTCACTGATTAACACCGAACCCTGTGGGAGTCTCACTGATTAACACTGAACCCTGTGGGAGTCTCACTGATTAACACTGAACCCAATGGGAGTCTCACTGATTAATACTGAACTATGTGGGAGTCTCACTGATTTACACTGAACCCTGTGGGATTCTCACTGATTAACACTGAGCCCGTGGGAGTCTCACTGATTAACACTGAACCCTGTGGGAGTCTCACTGATTAACACTGAAAACTGTGGGAGTCTCACTGATTAACACTGAACCAAATTTGAGTCTCACTGATTAACACTGAATCCTGTGGGAGTCTCACTGATTAACACTGAACCCTATTGGAGTTTCACTGATTAACACTGAACCCTGTGGGAGTCTCATTGATTAACACTGAACACTGTGGGAGTCTCACTGATTAACACTTAACCCTATGGGAGTCTCACTGATTAACACTGAACCCTGTGGGAGTCTCACTGATTAACACTGAACTATGTGGGAGTCTCACTGATTAACACTGAACCCTGTGGGAGTCTCACTGATTAACACTGAACCCTATGGGAGTCTCACTGATTAACACTGAGCCCTGTGGGAGTCTCACTGATTAACACTGAGCCCTGTGGGAGTCTCATTGATTAACACTGAACCCTGTGGGAGTCTCACTGATTAACACTGAAAACTGTGGGAGTCTCACTGATTAACACTGAACCCTGTGGGAGTTTCACTGATTAACACTGAACCCTATGGGAGTCTCACTGATTAACACTGAACCCTTTGGGAGTCTCACTGATTAACACTGAACCCTATGGGAGTGTCACTGATTAACACTGAACCCTTTGGGAGTCTCACTGATTAACACTGAACCCTGTGGGAGTCTCACTGATTAACACTGAACCCTGTGGGAGTCTCACTGATTAACACTGAACCCTATGGGAGTCTCACTGATTAACACTGAAACCTGTGGGAGTCTCACTGATTAACACTGAACCCTGTGGGAGTCTCACTGATTAACATTGGACCCTATGGGAGTCTCACTGATTAACACTGAACGCTGTGGGAGTCTCACTGATTAACACCGAACCCTGTGGGAGTCTCACTGATTAACACTGAACCCTGTGGGAGTCTCACTGATTAACACTGAACCCAATGGGAGTCTCACTGATTAATACTGAACTATGTGGGAGTCTCACTGATTTACACTGAACCCTGTGGGATTCTCACTGATTAACACTGAGCCCGTGGGAGTCTCACTGATTAACACTGAACCCTGTGGGAGTCTCACTGATTAACACTGAAAACTGTGGGAGTCTCACTGATTAACACTGAACCAAATTTGAGTCTCACTGATTAACACTGAATCCTGTGGGAGTCTCACTGATTAACACTGAACCCTATTGGAGTTTCACTGATTAACACTGAACCCTGTGGGAGTCTCATTGATTAACACTGAACACTGTGGGAGTCTCACTGATTAACACTTAACCCTATGGGAGTCTCACTGATTAACACTGAACCCTGGGGGAGTCTCACTGATTAACACTGAACACTGTGGGAGTCTCACTGATTAACACTGAACCCTATGGGAGTCTCACTGATTAACACTGAACCCTATGGGAGTCTCACTGATTAACACTGAACCCTATGGGAGTCTCACTGATTAACACTGAACCCTATGGGAGTATCACTGATTAATACTGAACCCTGTGGGAGTCTCATTGATTAACACTGAACCCTGTGGGAGTCTCACTGATTAACACTGAACCCTACGGGAGTCTCACTGATTAACATTGAACCCTATGGGAGTCTCACTGATTAACACTGAAACCTGTGGGAGTCTCACTGGATAACAATGGACCCTATGGGAGTCTCACTGATTAACACTGAACCCTATGGGAGTCTCACTGATTAACACTGAACCCTATGGGAGTCTCACTGATTAACATTGAACCCTATGGGAGTCTCACTGATTAACACTGAACCCTACGGGAGTCTCACTGATTAACACTGAAGCATATGGGAGTCTCACTGATTAACACTGAACCCTAGGGGAGTGTCACTGATTAACACTGAACCCTATGGGAGTCCCATTGATTAACAGTGAACTCTGTTGGAGTCTCACTGATTAACACTGAACCCTTTGGGAGTCCCACTGATTAACACTGAACCCTATGGGAGTCTCAGTGATTGTCACTGAACCCTGTGGGAGCCTCACTGATTAACACTGAACCCTATGGGAGTCTCACTGATTAACACTGAACCCTATGGGAGTCTCAGTGATTGTCACTGAACCCTATGGGAGTCTCACTGATTAACACTGAACCCAGTGGGAGTCTCACTGATTAACACTGAACCCTGTGGGAGTCTCACTAATTAACACTGAACCCTGTGGGAGTCTCACTGATTAACCCTGAACACTGTGGGAGTCTCACTGATTAACACTGAAACCTATGGGAGTCTCACTGATTAACACACGGACCCTAGGGGAGTCTCAGTGATTAACACTGAACCCTATGGGAGTCTCATTGATTAACACTGAAGCCTGTGGGAGTCTCACTAATTAACACTGAACCCTGTGGGAGCCTCAATGATTAACACTGAACCCTGTGGGAGTCTCACTGATTAACACTGAAAACTGTGGGAGTCTCACTGATTAACACTGAACCCTGTGGGAGTCTCACTGATTAACACTGAACTATGTGGGAGTCTCACTGATTAACACTGAACCCTGTGGGAGTCTCACTGATTAACACTGAACCCTATGGGAGTCTCACTGATTAACACTGAGCCCTGTGGGAGTCTCACTGATTAACACTGAGCCCTGTGGGAGTCTCATTGATTAACACTGAACCCTGTGGGAGTCTCACTGATTAACACTGAAAACTGTGGGAGTCTCACTGATTAACACTGAACCCTGTGGGAGTCTCACTGATTAACACTGAACCCAATTTGAGTCTCACTGATTAACACTGAATCCTGTGGGAGTCTCACTGATTAACACTGAACCCAGTGGGAGTCTCACTGATTAACACTGAACACTGTGGGAGTCTCACTGATTAAAACTTAACCCTATGGGAGTCTCACTGATTAACACTGAACCCTGTGGGAGTCTCACTGATTAACACTGAACACTGTGGGAGTCTCACTGATTAACACTGAACCCTATGGGAGTCTCACTGATTAACACTGAACCCTATGGGAGTCTCACTGATTAACACTGAACCCTATGGGAGTCTCACTGATTAACACTGAACCCTATGGGAGTATCATGATTAATACTGAACCCTGTGGGAGTCTCATTGATTAACACTGAACCCTGTGGGAGTCTCACTGATTAACACTGAACCCTATGGGAGTCTCACTGATTAACACTGAACCCTATGGGAGTCTCACTGATTAACACTGAAACCTGTGGGAGTCTCACTGGATAACACTGAACCCTATGGGAGTCTCACTGATTAAGACACGGATCCTAGGGGAGTCTCAGTGATTAACAGTGAACCCTATGGGAGTCTCATTGATTAACACTGAAGCCTGTGGGAGTCTCACTAATTAACACTGAACCCTGTGGGAGCCTCAATGATTAACACTGAACCCTGTGGGAGTCTCACTGATTAACACTGAAAACTGTGGGAGTCTCACTGATTAACACTGAACCCTGTGGGAGTCTCACTGATTAACACTGAACTATGTGGGAGTCTCACTGATTAACACTGAACCCTGTGGGAGTCTCACTGATTAACACTGAACCCTATGGGAGTCTCACTGATTAACACTGAGCCCTGTGGGAGTCTCACTGATTAACACTGAGCCCTGTGGGAGTCTCATTGATTAACACTGAACCCTGTGGGAGTCTCACTGATTAACACTGAAAACTGTGGGAGTCTCACTGATTAACACTGAACCCTGTGGGAGTCTCACTGATTAACACTGAACCCAATTTGAGTCTCACTGATTAACACTGAATCCTGTGGGAGTCTCACTGATTAACACTGAACCCTATGGGAGTCTCACTGATTAACACTGAACCCAGTGGGAGTCTCACTGATTAACACTGAACACTGTGGGAGTCTCACTGATTAAAACTTAACCCTATGGGAGTCTCACTGATTAACACTGAACCCTGTGGGAGTCTCACTGATTAACACTGGACACTGTGGGAGTCTCACTGATTAACACTGAACCCTATGGGAGTCTCACTGATTAACACTGAACCCTATGGGAGTCTCACTGATTAACACTGAACCCTATGGGAGTCTCACTGATTAACACTGAACCCTATGGGAGTATCATGATTAATACTGAACCCTGTGGGAGTCTCATTGATTAACACTGAACCCTGTGGGAGTCTCACTGATTAACACTGAACCCTATGGGAGTCTCACTGATTAACACTGAACCCTATGGGAGTCTCACTGATTAACACTGAAACCTGTGGGAGTCTCACTGGATAACACTGAACCCTATGGGAGTCTCACTGATTAACACACGGACCCTAGGGGAGTCTCAGTGATTAACAGTGAACCCTATGGGAGTCTCATTGATTAACACTGAAGCCTGTGGGAGTCTCACTAATTAACACTGAACCCTGTGGGAGCCTCAATGATTAACACTGAACCCTGTGGGAGTCTCACTGATTAACACTGAAAACTGTGGGAGTCTCACTGATTAACATTGAACCCTGTGGGAGTCTCACTGATTAACACTGAACCCTTTGGGAGTCTCACTGATTAACACTGAACCCTATGGGAGTGTCACTGATTAACTCTGAACCCTACGGGAGTCTCACTGATTAACACTGAACCCTATGGGAGTCTCACTGATTAACACAACACTATGGGAGTGTCACTGATTAACACTGAACCCTATGGGAGTCTCACTGATTAACACTGAACCCTGTGGGAGTCTCACTGATTAACACTGAACCCTGTGGGAGTCTCACTGATTAACACTGAACCCTATGGGAGTCTCACTGATTAACACTGAAACCTGTGGGAGTCTCACTGATTAACACTGAACCCTGTGGGCGTCTCACTGATTAACATTGAACCCTATGGGAGTCTCACTGATTAACACTGAACGCTGTGGGAGTCTCACTGATTAACACCGAACCCTGTGGGAGTCTCACTGATTAACACTGAACCCTGTGGGAGTCTCACTGATTAACACTGAACCCAATGGGAGCCTCACTGATTAATACTGAACTATGTGGGAGTCTCACTGATTTACACTGAACCCTGTGGGAGTCTCACTGATTAACACTGAACCCTATGGGAGTCTCACTGATTAACACTGAGCCCTGTGGGAGTCTCACTGATTAATACTGAGCCCTGTGGGAGTCTCACTGATTAACACTGAACCCTGTGGGAGTCTCACTGATTAACACTGAAAACTGTGGGAGTCTCACTGATTAACACTGAACCCTGTGGGAGTCTCACTGATTAACACTGAACCAAATTTGAGTCTCACTGATTAACACTGAATCCTGTGGGAGTCTCACTGATTAACACTGAACCCTATGGGAGTCTCACTGATTAACACTGAACCCTGTGGGAGTCTCATTGATTAACACTGAACACTGTGGGAGTCTCACTGATTAACACTTAACCCTATGGGAGTCTCACTGATTAACACTGAACCCTGGGGGAGTCTCACTGATTAACACTGAACACTGTGGGAGTCTCACTGATTAACACTGAACCCTATGGGAGTCTCACTGATTAACACTGAACCCTATGGGAGTCTCACTGATTAACACTGAACCCTATGGGAGTCTCACTGATTAACACTGAACCCTATGGGAGTATCACTGATTAATACTGAACCCTGTGGGAGTCTCATTGATTAACACTGAACCCTGTGGGAGTCTCACTGATTAACACTGAACCCTATGGGAGTCTCACTGATTAACAATGAACCCTATGGGAGTCTCACTGATTAACACTGAAACCTGTGGGAGTCTCACTGGATAACAATGAACCCTATAGGAGTCTCACTGATTAACACTGAACCCTATGGGAGTCTCACTGATTAACACTGAACCCTATGGGAGTCTCACTGATTAACATTGAACCCTATGGGAGTCTCACTGATTAACACTGAACCCTACTGGAGTCTCACTGATTAACACTGAAGCCTATGGGAGTCTCACTGATTAACACTGAACCCTAGGGGAGTGTCACTGATTAACACTGAACCCTATGGGAGTCCCATTGATTAACAGTGAACTCTGTTGGAGTCTCACTGATTAACACTGAACCCTTTGGGAGTCCCACTGATTAACACTGGACCCTATGGGAGTCTCAGTGATTGTCACTGAACCCTGTGGGAGCCTCACTGATTAACACTGAACCCTATGGGAGTCTCACTGATTAACACTGAACCCTATGGGAGTCTCAGTGATTGTCACTGAACCCTGTGGGAGTCTCACTGATTAACCCTGAACACTGTGGGAGTCTCACTGATTAACACTGAAACCTATGGGAGTCTCACCGATTAACACTGAACCCAGTGGGAGTCTCACTGATTAACACTGAACCCTGTGGGAGTCTCACTAATTAACACTGAACCCTGTGGGAGTCTCACTGCTTAACCCTGAACACTGTGGGAGTCTCACTGATTAACACTGGGACCCTAGGGGAGTCTCAGTGATTAACACTGAACCCTATGGGAGTCTCATTGATTAACACTGAAGCCTGTGGGAGTCTCACTAAATAACACTGAAGCCTGTGGGAGCCTCAATGATTAACACTGAACCCTGTGGGAGTCTCACTGATTAACACTGAAAACTGTGGGAGTCTCACTGATTAACACTGAACCCTGTGGGAGTCTCACTGATTAACACTGAACTATGTGGGAGTCTCACTGATTAACACTGAACCCTGTGGGAGTCTCACTGATTAACACTGAACCCTATGGGAGTCTCACTGATTAACACTGAGCCCTGTGGGAGTCTCACTGATTAACACTGAGCCCTGTGGGAGTCTCATTGATTAACACTGAACCCTGTGGGAGTCTCACTGATTAACACTGAAAACTGTGGGAGTCTCACTGATTAAAACTTAACCCTATGGGAGTCTCACTGATTAACACTGAACACAGTGGGAGTCTCACTGATTAACACTGAACACTGTGGGAGTCTCACTGATTAACACTGAACCCTATGGGAGTCTCACTGATTAACACTGAACCCTATGGGAGTATCACTGATTAACACTGAACCCTATGCGAGTCTCACTGATTAACACTGAACCCTATGGGAGTATCATGATTAATACTGAACCCTGTGGGAGTCTCATTGATTAACACTGAACCCTGTGGGAGTCTCACTGATTAACACTGAACCCTATGGGAGTCTCACTGATTAACACTGAACCCTATGGGAGTCTCACTGATTAACACTGAAACCTGTGGGAGTCTCACTGGATAACACTGAACCCTATGGGAGTCTCACTGATTAACACACGGACCCTAGGGGAGTCTCAGTGATTAACAGTGAACCCTATGGGAGTCTCATTGATTAACACTGAAACCTGTGGGAGTCTCACTAATTAACACTGAACCCTGTGGGAGCCTCAATGATTAACACTGAACCCTGTGGGAGTCTCACTGATTAACACTGAAAACTGTGGGAGTCTCACTGATTAACACTGAACCCTGTGGGAGTCTCACTGATTAACACTGAACTATGTGGGAGTCTCACTGATTAACACTGAACCCTGTGGGAGTCTCACTGATTAACACTGAACCCTATGGGAGTCTCACTGATTAACACTGAGCCCTGTGGGAGTCTCACTGATTAACACTGAGCCCTGTGGGAGTCTCATTGATTAACACTGAACCCTGTTGGAGTCTCACTGATTAACACTGAAAACTGTGGGAGTCTCACTCATTAACACTGAACCCTGTGGGAGTCTCACTGATTAACACTGAACCCTATGGGAGTCTCACTGATTAACACTGAACCCTATGGGAGTCTCACTGATTAACATTGAACCCTATGGGAGTCTCACTGATTAACACTGAACCCTACGGGAGTCTCACTGATTAACACTGAAGCCTATGGGAGTCTCACTGATTAACACTGAACCCTAGGGGAGTGTCACTGATTAACACTGAACCCTATGGGAGTCCCATTGATTAACAGTGAACTCTGTTGGAGTCTCACTGATTAACACTGAACCCTTTGGGAGTCCCACTGATTAACACTGGACCCTATGGGAGTCTCAGTGATTGTCACTGAACCCTGTGGGAGCCTCACTGATTAACACTGAACCCTATGGGAGTCTCACTGATTAACACTGAACCCTATGGGAGTCTCAGTGATTGTCACTGAACCCTGTGGGAGTCTCACTGATTAACCCAGAACACTGTGGGAGTCTCACTGATTAACACTGAAACCTATGGGAGTCTCACTGATTAACACTGAACCCAGTGGGAGTCTCACTGATTAACACTGAACCCTGTGGGAGTCTCACTAATTAACACTGAACCCTGTGGGAGTCTCACTGCTTAACCCTGAACACTGTGGGAGTCTCACTGATTAACACTGGGACCCTAGGGGAGTCTCAGTGATTAACACTGAACCCTATGGGAGTCTCATTGATTAACACTGAAGCCTGTGGGAGTCTCACTAATTAACACTGAAGCCTGTGGGAGCCTCAATGATTAACACTGAACCCTGTGGGAGTCTCACTGATTAACACTGAAAACTGTGGGAGTCTCACTGATTAACACTGAACCCTGTGGGAGTCTCACTGATTAACACTGAACTATGTGGGAGTCTCACTGATTAACACTGAACCCTGTGGGAGTCTCACTGATTAACACTGAACCCTATGGGAGTCTCACTGATTAACACTGAGCCCTGTGGGAGTCTCACTGATTAACACTGAGCCCTGTGGGAGTCTCATTGATTAACACTGAACCCTGTGGGAGTCTCACTGATTAACACTGAAAACTGTGGGAGTCTCACTGATTAAAACTTAACCCTATGGGAGTCTCACTGATTAACACTGAACACAGTGGGAGTCTCACTGATTAACACTGAACACTGTGGGAGTCTCACTGATTAACACTGAACCCTATGGGAGTCTCACTGATTAACACTGAACCCTATGGGAGTATCACTGATTAACACTGAACCCTATGCGAGTCTCACTGATTAACACTGAACCCTATGGGAGTATCATGATTAATACTGAACCCTGTGGGAGTCTCATTGATTAACACTGAACCCTGTGGGAGTCTCACTGATTAACACTGAACCCTATGGGAGTCTCACTGATTAACACTGAACCCTATGGGAGTCTCACTGATTAACACTGAAACCTGTGGGAGTCTCACTGGATAACACTGAACCCTATGGGAGTCTCACTGATTAACACACGGACCCTAGGGGAGTCTCAGTGATTAACAGTGAACCCTATGGGAGTCTCATTGATTAACACTGAAACCTGTGGGAGTCTCACTAATTAACACTGAACCCTGTGGGAGCCTCAATGATTAACACTGAACCCTGTGGGAGTCTCACTGATTAACACTGAAAACTGTGGGAGTCTCACTGATTAACACTGAACCCTGTGGGAGTCTCACTGATTAACACTGAACTATGTGGGAGTCTCACTGATTAACACTGAACCCTGTGGGAGTCTCACTGATTAACACTGAACCCTATGGGAGTCTCACTGATTAACACTGAGCCCTGTGGGAGTCTCACTGATTAACACTGAGCCCTGTGGGAGTCTCATTGATTAACACTGAACCCTGTGGGAGTCTCACTGATTAACACTGAAAACTGTGGGAGTCTCACTCATTAACACTGAACCCTGTGGGAGTCTCACTGATTAACACTGAACCCAATTTGAGTCTCACTGATTAACACTGAGCCCTGTGGGAGTCTCACTGATTAACACTGAACCCTACTGGAGTCTCACTGATTAACACTGAAGCCTATGGGAGTCTCACTGATTAACACTGAACCCTAGGGGAGTGTCACTGATTAACACTGAACCCTATGGGAGTCCCATTGATTAACAGTGAACTCTGTTGGAGTCTCACTGATTAACACTGAACCCTTTGGGAGTCCCACTGATTAACACTGGACCCTATGGGAGTCTCAGTGATTGTCACTGAACCCTGTGGGAGCCTCACTGATTAACACTGAACCCTATGGGAGTCTCACTGATTAACACTGAACCCTATGGGAGTCTCAGTGATTGTCACTGAACCCTGTGGGAGTCTCACTGATTAACCCTGAACACTGTGGGAGTCTCACTGATTAACACTGAAACCTATGGGAGTCTCACCGATTAACACTGAACCCAGTGGGAGTCTCACTGATTAACACTGAACCCTGTGGGAGTCTCACTAATTAACACTGAACCCTGTGGGAGTCTCACTGCTTAACCCTGAACACTGTGGGAGTCTCACTGATTAACACTGGGACCCTAGGGGAGTCTCAGTGATTAACACTGAACCCTATGGGAGTCTCATTGATTAACACTGAAGCCTGTGGGAGTCTCACTAATTAACACTGAAGCCTGTGGGAGCCTCAATGATTAACACTGAACCCTGTGGGAGTCTCACTGATTAACACTGAAAACTGTGGGAGTCTCACTGATTAACACTGAACCCTGTGGGAGTCTCACTGATTAACACTGAACTATGTGGGAGTCTCACTGATTAACACAGAACCCTGTGGGAGTCTCACTGATTAACACTGAACCCTATGGGAGTCTCACTGATTAACACTGAGCCCTGTGGGAGTCTCACTGATTAACACTGAGCCCTGTGGGAGTCTCATTGATTAACACTGAACCCTGTGGGAGTCTCACTGATTAACACTGAAAACTGTGGGAGTCTCACTGATTAAAACTTAACCCTATGGGAGTCTCACTGATTAACACTGAGCCCTGTGGGAGTCTCACTGATTAACACTGAGCCCTGTGGGAGTCTCATTGATTAACACTGAACCCTGTGGGAGTCTCACTGATTAACACTGAAAACTGTGGGAGTCTCACTCATTAACACTGAACCCTGTGGGAGTCTCACTGATTAACACTGAACCCAATTTGAGTCTCACTGATTAACACTGAGCCCTGTGGGAGTCTCACTGATTAACACTGAACCCTACTGGAGTCTCACTGATTAACACTGAAGCCTATGGGAGTCTCACTGATTAACACTGAACCCTAGGGGAGTGTCACTGATTAACACTGAACCCTATGGGAGTCCCATTGATTAACAGTGAACTCTGTTGGAGTCTCACTGATTAACACTGAACCCTTTGGGAGTCCCACTGATTAACACTGGACCCTATGGGAGTCTCAGTGATTGTCACTGAACCCTGTGGGAGCCTCACTGATTAACACTGAACCCTATGGGAGTCTCACTGATTAACACTGAACCCTATGGGAGTCTCAGTGATTGTCACTGAACCCTGTGGGAGTCTCACTGATTAACCCTGAACACTGTGGGAGTCTCACTGATTAACACTGAAACCTATGGGAGTCTCACCGATTAACACTGAACCCAGTGGGAGTCTCACTGATTAACACTGAACCCTGTGGGAGTCTCACTAATTAACACTGAACCCTGTGGGAGTCTCACTGCTTAACCCTGAACACTGTGGGAGTCTCACTGATTAACACTGGGACCCTAGGGGAGTCTCAGTGATTAACACTGAACCCTATGGGAGTCTCATTGATTAACACTGAAGCCTGTGGGAGTCTCACTAATTAACACTGAAGCCTGTGGGAGCCTCAATGATTAACACTGAACCCTGTGGGAGTCTCACTGATTAACACTGAAAACTGTGGGAGTCTCACTGATTAACACTGAACCCTGTGGGAGTCTCACTGATTAACACTGAACTATGTGGGAGTCTCACTGATTAACACAGAACCCTGTGGGAGTCTCACTGATTAACACTGAACCCTATGGGAGTCTCACTGATTAACACTGAGCCCTGTGGGAGTCTCACTGATTAACACTGAGCCCTGTGGGAGTCTCATTGATTAACACTGAACCCTGTGGGAGTCTCACTGATTAACACTGAAAACTGTGGGAGTCTCACTGATTAAAACTTAACCCTATGGGAGTCTCACTGATTAACACTGAACACAGTGGGAGTCTCACTGATTAACACTGAACACTGTGGGAGTCTCACTGATTAACACTGAACCCTATGGGAGTCTCACTGATTAACACTGAACCCTATGGGAGTATCACTGATTAACACTGAACCCTATGCGAGTCTCACTGATTAACACTGAACCCTATGGGAGTATCATGATTAATACTGAACCCTGTGGGAGTCTCATTGATTAACACTGAACCCTGTGGGAGTCTCACTGATTAACACTGAACCCTATGGGAGTCTCACTGATTAACACTGAACCCTATGGGAGTCTCACTGATTAACACTGAAACCTGTGGGAGTCTCACTGGATAACACTGAACCCTATGGGAGTCTCACTGATTAACACACGGACCCTAGGGGAGTCTCAGTGATTAACAGTGAACCCTATGGGAGTCTCATTGATTAACACTGAAACCTGTGGGAGTCTCACTAATTAACACTGAACCCTGTGGGAGCCTCAATGATTAACACTGAACCCTGTGGGAGTCTCACTGATTAACACTGAAAACTGTGGGAGTCTCACTGATTAACACTGAACCCTGTGGGAGTCTCACTGATTAACACTGAACTATGTGGGAGTCTCACTGATTAACACTGAACCCTGTGGGAGTCTCACTGATTAACACTGAACCCTATGGGAGTCTCACTGATTAACACTGAGCCCTGTGGGAGTCTCACTGATTAACACTGAGCCCTGTGGGAGTCTCATTGATTAACACTGAACCCTGTTGGAGTCTCACTGATTAACACTGAAAACTGTGGGAGTCTCACTCATTAACACTGAACCCTGTGGGAGTCTCACTGATTAACACTGAACCCTATGGGAGTCTCACTGATTAACACTGAACCCTATGGGAGTCTCACTGATTAACATTGAACCCTATGGGAGTCTCACTGATTAACACTGAACCCTACGGGAGTCTCACTGATTAACACTGAAGCCTATGGGAGTCTCACTGATTAACACTGAACCCTAGGGGAGTGTCACTGATTAACACTGAACCCTATGGGAGTCCCATTGATTAACAGTGAACTCTGTTGGAGTCTCACTGATTAACACTGAACCCTTTGGGAGTCCCACTGATTAACACTGGACCCTATGGGAGTCTCAGTGATTGTCACTGAACCCTGTGGGAGCCTCACTGATTAACACTGAACCCTATGGGAGTCTCACTGATTAACACTGAACCCTATGGGAGTCTCAGTGATTGTCACTGAACCCTGTGGGAGTCTCACTGATTAACCCTGAACACTGTGGGAGTCTCACTGATTAACACTGAAACCTATGGGAGTCTCACTGATTAACACTGAACCCAGTGGGAGTCTCACTGATTAACACTGAACCCTGTGGGAGTCTCACTAATTAACACTGAACCCTGTGGGAGTCTCACTGCTTAACCCTGAACACTGTGGGAGTCTCACTGATTAACACTGGGACCCTAGGGGAGTCTCAGTGATTAACACTGAACCCTATGGGAGTCTCATTGATTAACACTGAAGCCTGTGGGAGTCTCACTAATTAACACTGAAGCCTGTGGGAGCCTCAATGATTAACACTGAACCCTGTGGGAGTCTCACTGATTAACACTGAAAACTGTGGGAGTCTCACTGATTAACACTGAACCCTGTGGGAGTCTCACTGATTAACACTGAACTATGTGGGAGTCTCACTGATTAACACTGAACCCTGTGGGAGTCTCACTGATTAACACTGAACCCTATGGGAGTCTCACTGATTAACACTGAGCCCTGTGGGAGTCTCACTGATTAACACTGAGCCCTGTGGGAGTCTCATTGATTAACACTGAACCCTGTGGGAGTCTCACTGATTAACACTGAAAACTGTGGGAGTCTCACTGATTAAAACTTAACCCTATGGGAGTCTCACTGATTAACACTGAACACAGTGGGAGTCTCACTGATTAACACTGAACACTGTGGGAGTCTCACTGATTAACACTGAACCCTATGGGAGTCTCACTGATTAACACTGAACCCTATGGGAGTATCACTGATTAACACTGAACCCTATGCGAGTCTCACTGATTAACACTGAACCCTATGGGAGTATCATGATTAATACTGAACCCTGTGGGAGTCTCATTGATTAACACTGAACCCTGTGGGAGTCTCACTGATTAACACTGAACCCTATGGGAGTCTCACTGATTAACACTGAACCCTATGGGAGTCTCACTGATTAACACTGAAACCTGTGGGAGTCTCACTGGATAACACTGAACCCTATGGGAGTCTCACTGATTAACACACGGACCCTAGGGGAGTCTCAGTGATTAACAGTGAACCCTATGGGAGTCTCATTGATTAACACTGAAACCTGTGGGAGTCTCACTAATTAACACTGAACCCTGTGGGAGCCTCAATGATTAACACTGAACCCTGTGGGAGTCTCACTGATTAACACTGAAAACTGTGGGAGTCTCACTGATTAACACTGAACCCTGTGGGAGTCTCACTGATTAACACTGAACTATGTGGGAGTCTCACTGATTAACACTGAACCCTGTGGGAGTCTCACTGATTAACACTGAACCCTATGGGAGTCTCACTGATTAACACTGAGCCCTGTGGGAGTCTCACTGATTAACACTGAGCCCTGTGGGAGTCTCATTGATTAACACTGAACCCTGTGGGAGTCTCACTGATTAACACTGAAAACTGTGGGAGTCTCACTCATTAACACTGAACCCTGTGGGAGTCTCACTGATTAACACTGAACCCAATTTGAGTCTCACTGATTAACACTGAGCCCTGTGGGAGTCTCACTGATTAACACTGAGCCCTGTGGGAGTCTCATTGATTAACACTGAACCCTGTGGGAGTCTCACTGATTAACACTGAAAACTGTGGGAGTCTCACTGATTAACACTGAACCCTGTGGGAGTCTCACTGATTAACACTGAACCCAATTTGAGTCTCACTGATTAACACTGAATCCTGTGGGAGTCTCACTGATTAACACTGAACCCTATGGGAGTCTCACTGATTAACACTGAACCCAGTGGGAGTCTTACTGATTAACACTGAACACTGTGGGAGTCTCACTGACTAACACTTAACCCTATGGGAGTCTCACTGATTAACACTGAACCCTGTGGGAGTCTCACTGATTAACACTGAACACTGTGGGAGTCTCACTGATTAACACTGAACCCTATGGGAGTCTCACTGATTAACACTGAACCCTGTGGGAGTCTCACTGATTAACACTGAACCCTGTGGGAGTCTCACTGATTAACACTGAACCCTATGGGAGTCTCACTGATTAACACTGAACCCTATGGGAGTCTCACTGATTAACACTGAAACCTGTGGGAGTCTCACTGGATAACACTGAACCCTATGGGAGTCTCACTGATTAACACTGAACCCTATGGGAGTCTCACTGATTAAAACTGAACCCTATGGGAGTCGCACTGATTAACACTGAACCCTATGGGAGTCTCACTGATTAACACTGAACCCTACGGGAGTCTCACTGATTAACACTGAACCCTCTGGGAGTCTCACTGATTAACACTGAACCCTAGGGGAGTGTCACTGATTAACACTGAACACTATGGGAGTCTCATTGATTAACAGTGAACTCTGTGGGATTCTCACTGATTAACACTGAACCCTTTGGGAGTCTCACTGATTAACACTGAACCCTATGGGAGTCTCACTTATTAACACTGAACCCTATGGGAGTCTCAGTGATTGTCACTGAACCCTGTGGGAGCCTCATTGATTAACACTGAACCCTATGGGAGTCTCACTGATTAACACTGAACCCTATGGGAGTCTCAGTGATTGTCACTGAACCCTATGGGAGTCTCCGTGATTAACACTGAACCCTGTGGGAGTCTCACTGATTAACACTGAACCCTGTGGGAGTCTCACTGATTAACACTGAACACTATGGGAGTCTCACTGATTAACACTGAACACTATGGGCGTGTCACTGATTAACACTGAACCCTATGGGAGCCTCACTGATTAACACTGAACACTATGGGAGTGTCACTGATTAACTCTGAACCTTACGGGAGTCTCACTGATTAACACTGAACCCTCTGGGAGTCTCACTGATTAACACTGAACCCTATGGGTGTCTCAATGATTAACACTGAACACTATGGGAGTTTCACTGATTAACACTGAAAAATGTGGGAGTCTCACTGATTAACACTGAAACCTGTGGGAGTCTCACTGATTAACACTGAACCCTATGGGAGTCTCACTGATTAACACTGAACCCTTTGGGAGTCTCACTGATTAACACTGAACCCTATGGGAGTGTCACTGATTAACTCTGAACCCTACGGGAGTCTCACTGATTAACACTGAACCCTATGGGAGACTCACTGATTAACTCAACACTATGGGAGTGTCACTGATTAACACTGAACCCTATGGGAGTCTCACTGATTAACACTGAACCCTATGGGAGTCTCACTGATTAACACTGAACCCTGTGGGAGTCTCACTGATTAACACTGATCCCTATGGGAGTCTCACTGATTAACACTGAACCCTATGGGAATCTCACTGATTAACACTGAAACCTGTGGGAGTCTCACTGATTAACACTGAACCCTGTGGGAGTCTCACTGATTAACATTGAACCCTATGGGAGTCTCACTGATTAACACTGAACGCTGTGGGAGTTTCACTGATTAACACTGAAAAATGTGGGAGTCTCACTGATTAACACTTAAACCTGTGGGAGTCTCACTGATTAACACTGAACCCTATGGGAGTCTCACTGATTAACACTGAACCCTTTGGGAGTCTCACTGATTAACACTGAACCCTATGGGAGTGTCACTGATTAACTCTGAACCCTACGGGAGTCTCACTGATTAACACTGAACCCTATGGGAGACTCACTGATTAACTCAACACTATGGGAGTGTCACTGATTAACACTGAACCCTATGGGAGTCTCACTGATTAACACTGAACCCTGTGGGAGTCTCACTGATTAACACTGAACCCTGTGGGAGTCTCACTGATTAACACTGATCTCTATGGGAGTCTCACTGATTAACACTGAACCCTATGGGAATCTCACTGATTAACACTGAAACCTGTGGGAGTCTCACTGATTAACACTGAACCCTGTAGGAGTCTCACTGATTAACATTGAACCCTATGGGAGTCTCACTGATTAACACTGAACGCTGTGGGAGTCTCACTGATTAACACTGAACCCTTTGGGAGTCTCACTGATTAACACTGAACCCTGTGGGAGTCTCACTGATTAACACTGAACCCAATGGGAGTCTCACTGATTAACACTGAACTATGTGGGAGTCTCACTGATTAACACTGAACCCTGTGGGAGTCTCACTGATTAACACTGAACCCTATGGAAGTCTCACTGATTAACACTGAGCCCTGTGGGAGTCTCACTGATTAACACTGAGCCCTGTGGGAGTCTCACTGATTAACACTGAAAACTGTGGGAGTCTCACTGATTAACACTGAACCCTGTGGGAGTCTCACTGATTAACACTGAACCCAATTTGAGTCTCACTGATTAACACTGAATCCTGTGGGAGTCTCACTGATTAACACTGAACCCTATGGGAGTCTCACTGATTAACACTGAGCCCTGTGGGAGTCTCACTGATTAACACTGAGCCCTGTGGGAGTCTCATTGATTAACACTGAACCCTGTGGGAGTCTCACTGATTAACACTGACAACTGTGGGAGTCTCACTGATTAACACTGAACCCTGTGGGAGTCTCACTGATTAACACTGAACCCAATTTGAGTCTCACTGATTAACACTGAATCCTGTGGGAGTCTCACTGATTAACACTGAACCCTATGGGAGTCTCACTGATTAACACTGAACCCAGTGAGAGTCTTACTGATTAACACTGAACACTGTGGGAGTCTCACTGATTAACACTTAACCCATGGGAGTCTCACTGATTAACACTGAACCCTGTGGGAGTCTCACTGATTAACACTGAACACTGTGGGAGTCTCACTGATTAACACTGAACCCTATGGGAGTCTCACTGATTAACACTGAACCCTATGGGAGTCTCACTGATTAACACTGAACCCTATGGGAGTCTCACTGATTAACACTGAACCCTATGGGAGTATCATGATTAATACTGAACCCTGTGGGAGTCTCATTGATCAACACTGAACCCTGTGGGAGTCTCACTAATTAACACTGAACCCTATGGGAGTCTCACTGATTAACACTGAACCCTATGGGAGTCTCACTGATTAACACTGAAACCTGTGGGAGTCTCACTGGATAACACTGAACCCTATGGGAGTCTCACTGATTAACACTGAACCCTATGGGAGTCTCACTGATTAACACCGAACACTATGGGAGTGTCACTGATTAACTCTGAACCCTACGGGAGTCTCACTGATTAACACTGAACACTATGGGAGTCTCACTGATTAACACTGAACACTATGGGCGTGTCACTGATTAACACTGAACCCTATGGGAGCCTCACTGATTAACACTGAACCCTGTGGGAGTCTCCCTGATTAACACTGAACACTATGGGAGTGTCACTGATTAACTCTGAACCCTACGGGAGTCTCACTGATTAACACTGAACCCTCTGGGAGTCTCACTGATTAACACTGAACCCTATGGGTGTCTCAATGATTAACACTGAACCCTATGGGAGTTTCACTGATTAACACTGAAAAATGTGGGAGTCTCACTGATTAACACTGAAACCTGTGGGAGTCTCACTGATTAACACTGAACCCTATGGGAGACTCACTGATTAACTCAACACTATGGGAGTGTCACTGATTAACACTGAACCCTATGGGAGTCTCACTGATTAACACTGAACCCTGTGGGAGTCTCACTGATTAACACTGAACCCTGTGGGAGTCTCACTGATTAACACTGATCCCTATGGGAGTCTCACTGATTAACACTGAACCCTATGGGAATCTCACTGATTAACACTGAAACCTGTGGGAGTCTCACTGATTAACACTGAACCCTGTGGGAGTCTCACTGATTAACATTGAACCCTATGGGAGTCTCACTGATTAACACTGAACGCTGTGGGAGTCTCACTGATTAACACTGAACCCTTTGGGAGTCTCACTGATTAACACTGAACCCTGTGGGAGCCTCACTGATTAACACTGAACCCAATGGGAGTCTCACTGATTAACACTGAACTATGTGGGAGTCTCACTGATTAACACTGAACCCTGTGGGAGTCTCACTGATTAACACTGAACCCCATGGAAGTCTCACTGATTAACACTGAGCCCTGTGGGAGTCTCACTGATTAACACTGAGCCCTGTGGGAGTCTCACTGATTAACACTGAACCCTGTGGGAGTCTCACTGATTAACACTGAAAACTGTGGGAGTCTCACTGATTAACACTGAACCCTGTGGGAGTCTCACTGATTAACACTGAACCCTATGGGAGTCTCACTGATTAACACTGAGCCCTGTGGGAGTCTCACTGATTAACACTGAGCCCTGTGGGAGTCTCATTGATTAACACTGAACCCTGTGGGAGTCTCACTGATTAACACTGAAAACTGTGGGAGTCTCACTGATTAACACTGAACCCTGTGGGAGTCTCACTGATTAACACTGAACCCAATTTGAGTCTCACTGATTAACACTGAATCCTGTGGGAGTCTCACTGATTAACACTGAACCCTATGGGAGTCTCACTGATTAACACTGAACCCAGTGAGAGTCTTACTGATTAACACTGAACACTGTGGGAGTCTCACTGATTAACACTTAACCCATGGGAGTCTCACTGATTAACACTGAACCCTGTGGGAGTCTCACTGATTAACACTGAACACTGAGGGAGTCTCACTGATTAACACTGAACCCTATGGGAGTCTCACTGATTAACACTGAACCCTATGGGAGTCTCACTGATTAACACTGAAACCTATGGGAGTCTCACTGATTAACACTGAACCCTATGGGAGTATCATGATTAATACTGAACCCTGTGGGAGTCTCATTGATCAACACTGAACCCTGTGGGAGTCTCACTAATTAACACTGAACCCTATGGGAGTCTCACTGATTAACACTGAACCCTGTGGGAGTCTCACTGATTAACACTGAAACCTGTGGGAGTCTCACTGGATAACACTGAACCCTATGGGAGTCTCACTGATTAACACTGAACCCTATGGGAGTCTCACTGATTAACACCGAACACTATGGGAGTGTCACTGATTAACTCTGAACCCTACGGGAGTCTCACTGATTAACACTGAACACTATGGGAGTCTCACTGATTAACACTGAACACTATGGGCGTGTCACTGATTAACACTGAACCCTATGGGAGCCTCACTGATTAACACTGAACCGTGTGGGAGTCTCCCTGATTAACACTGAACACTATGGGAGTGTCACTGATTAACTCTGAACCCTACGGGAGTCTCACTGATTAACACTGAACCCTCTGGGAGTCTCACTGATTAACACTGAACCCTATGGGTGTCTCAATGATTAACACTGAACCCTATGGGAGTTTCACTGATTAACACTGAAAAATGTGGGAGTCTCACTGATTAACACTGAAACCTGTGGGAGTCTCACTGATTAACACTGAACCCTATGGGAGTCTCACTGATTAACACTGAACCCTTTGGGAGTCTCACTGATTAACACTGAACCCTATGGGAGTGTCACTGATTAACTCTGAACCCTACGGGAGTCTCACTGATTAACACTGAACCCTATGGGAGACTCACTGATTAACTCAACACTATGGGAGTGTCACTGATTAACACTGAACCCTGTGGGAGTCTCACTGATTAACACTGAACCCTGTGGGAGTCTCACTGATTAACACTGAACCCTGTGGGAGTCTCACTGATTAACATTGAACCCTATGGGAGTCTCACTGATTAACACTGAACGCTGTGGGAGTCTCACTGATTAACACTGAACCCTGTGGGAGTCTCACTGATTAACACTGAACCCTGTGGGAGTCTCACTGATTAACACTGAACCCAATGGGAGTCTCACTGATTAACACTGAACTATGTGAGAGTCTCACTGATTAACACTGAACCCTGTGGGAGTCTCACTGATTAACACTGAACCCTATGGAAGTCTCACTGATTAACACTGAGCCCTGTGGGAGTCTCACTGATTAACACTGAGCCCTGTGGGAGTCTCACTGATTAACACTGAACCCTGTGGGAGTCTCACTGATTAACACTGAAAACTGTGGGAGTCTCACTGATTAACACTGAACCCTGTGGGAGTCTCACTGATTAACACTGAACCCAATTTGAGTCTCACTGATTAACACTGAATCCTGTGGGAGTCTCACTGATTAACACTGAACCCTATGGGAGTCTCACTGATTAACACTGAGCCCTGTGGGAGTCTCACTGATTAACACTGAGCCTTGTGGGAGTCTCATTGATTAACACTGAACCCTGTGGGAGTCTCACTGATTAACACTGAACCCTTTGGGAGTCTCACTGATTAACACTGAACCCTGTGGGAGTCTCACTGATTAACACTGAACCCAATGGGAGTCTCACTGATTAACACTGAACTATGTGGGAGTCTCACTGATTAACACTGAACCCTGTGGGAGTCTCACTGATTAACACTGAACCCTATGGAAGTCTCACTGATTAACACTGAGCCCTGTGGGAGTCTCACTGATTAACACTGAGCCCTGTGGGAGTCTCACTGATTAACACTGAACCCTGTGGGAGTCTCACTGATTAACACTGAAAACTGTGGGAGTCTCACTGATTAACACTGAACCCTGTGGGAGTCTCACTGATTAACACTGAACCCAATTTGAGTCTCACTGATTAACACTGAATCCTGTGGGAGTCTCACTGATTAACACTGAACCCTATGGGAGTCTCACTGATTAACACTGAACCCTATGGGAGTCTCACTGATTAACACTGAACCCAGTGAGAGTCTTACTGATTAACACTGAACACTGTGGGAGTCTCACTGATTAACACTTAACCCATGGGAGTCTCACTGATTAACACTGAACCCTGTGGGAATCTCACTGATTAACACTGAACACTGAGGGAGTCTCACTGATTAACACTGAACCCTATGGGAGTCTCACTGATTAACACTGAACCCTATGGGAGTCTCACTGATTAACACTGAACCCTATGGGAGTCTCACTGATTAACACTGAACCCTATGGGAGTATCATGATTAATACTGAACCCTGTGGGAGTCTCATTGATCAACACTGAACCCTGTGGGAGTCTCACTAATTAACACTGAACCCTATGGGAGTCTCACTGATTAACACTGAACCCTATGGGATTCTCACTGATTAACACTGAAACCTGTGGGAGTCTCACTGGATAACACTGAACCCTATGGGAGTCTCACTGATTAACACTGAACCCTATGGGAGTCTCACTGATTAACACCGAACACTATGGGAGTGTCACTGATTAACTCTGAACCCTACGGGAGTCTCACTGATTAACACTGAACACTATGGGAGTCTCACTGATTAACACTGAACACTATGGGCGTGTCACTGATTAACACTGAACCCTATGGGAGCCTCACTGATTAACACTGAACCCTGTGGGAGTCTCCCTGATTAACACTGAACCCTGTGGGAGTCTCACTGATTAACACTGAAAACTGTGGGAGTCTCACTGATTAACACTGAACCCTGTGGGAGTCTCATTGATTAACACTGAACCCTATGGGTGTCTCAATGATTAACACTGAACCCTATGGGAGTTTCACTGATTAACACTGAAAAATGTGGGAGTCTCACTGATTAACACTGAACAATGTGGGAGTCTCACTGATTAACACTGAACCCTATGCGAGTCTCAGTGATTACCACTGAACCCTTTGGGAGTCTCACTGATTAACACTGAACACTATGGGAGTGTCACTGATTAACTCTGAACCCTACGGGAGTCTCACTGATTAACACTGAACCCTTTGGGAGTCTCACTGATTAACACTGAACCCTGTGGGAGTTTCACTGATTAACACTGAACCCTATGGGAGTCTCACTGATTAACATTGAACCCTATGGGAGTCTCACTGATTAACACTGAAACCTGTGGGAGTCTCACTGGATAACACTGAACCCTATGGGAGTCTCACTGATTAACACTGAACCCTATGGGAGTCTCACTGATTAACACTGTACCCTATGGGAGTCTCACTGATTAACACTGAACCCTATGGGAGTCTCACTGATTAACACTGAACCCTATGGGAGTCTCACTGATTAACACTGAACCCTGTGGGAGTCTCACTGATTAACACTGTACCCTATGGGAGTCTCACTGATTAACACTGAACCCTATGGGAGTCTCACTGATTAACACTGAAACCTGTGGTAGTCTCACTGATTAACACTGAACCCTGTGGGAGTCTCACTGATTAACATTGAACCCTATTGGAGTCTCACTGATTAACACTGAACGCTGTGGGAGTCTCACTGATTAACACTGAACCCTGTGGGAGTCTCACTGATTAACACTGAACCCTGTGGGAGTCTCACTGATTAACACTGAACCCAATGGGAGTCTCACTGATTAACACTGAACTATGTGGGAGTCTCACTGATAAACACTGAACCCTGTGGGAGTCTCACTGATTAACACTGAACCCTATGGAAGTCTCACTGATTAACACTGAGCCCTGTGGGAGTCTCACTGATTAACACTGAGCCCTGTGGGAGTCTCACTGATTAACACTGAACCCTGTGGGAGTCTCACTGATTGACACTGAAAACTGTGGGAGTCTCACTGATTAACACTGAACCCTGTGGGAGTCTCACTGATTAACACTGAACACTGTGGGAGTCTCACTGATTAACACTGAACCCTATGGGAGTCTCACTGATTAACACTGAACCCTATGGGAGTCTCACTGATTAACACTGAACCGTATGGGAGTCTCACTGATTAACACTGAACCCTATGGGAGTATCACTGATTAATACTGAACCCTGTGGGAGTTTCATTGATTAACACTGAACCCTGTGGGAGTCTCACTGATTAACACTGAACCCTATGGGAGTCTCACTGATTAACATTGAACCCTATGGGAGTCTCACGGATTAACACTGAAACCTGTGGGAGTCTCACTGGATAACACTGAACCCTATGGGAGTCTCACTGATTAACACTGAACCCTATGGGAGTCTCACTGATTAACACTGAACCCTATGGGAGTCTCACTGATTAACACTGAACCCTATGGGAGTCTCACTGATTAACACTGAAACCTGTGGGAGTCTCACTGATTAACACTGAACCCTGTGGGAGTCTCACTGATTAACACTGAACACTATGGGCGTGTCACTGATTAACACTGAACCCTATGGGAGCCTCACTGATTAACACTGAACCCTGTGGGAGTCTCCCTGATTAACACTGAACCCTGTGGGAGTCTCACTGATTAACACTGAAAACTGTGGGAGTCTCACTGATTAACACTGAACCCTGTGGGAGTCTCATTGATTAACACTGAACCCTATGGGTGTCTCAATGATTAACACTGAACCCTATGGGAGTTTCACTGATTAACACTGAAAAATGTGGGAGTCTCACTGATTAACACTGAACAATGTGGGAGTCTCACTGATTAACACTGAACCCTATGCGAGTCTCAGTGATTACCACTGAACCCTTTGGGAGTCTCACTGATTAACACTGAACACTATGGGAGTGTCACTGATTAACTCTGAACCCTACGGGAGTCTCACTGATTAACACTGAACCCTTTGGGAGTCTCACTGATTAACACTGAACCCTGTGGGAGTTTCACTGATTAACACTGAACCCTATGGGAGTCTCACTGATTAACATTGAACCCTATGGGAGTCTCACTGATTAACACTGAAACCTGTGGGAGTCTCACTGGATAACACTGAACCCTATGGGAGTCTCACTGATTAACACTGAACCCTATGGGAGTCTCACTGATTAACACTGTACCCTATGGGAGTCTCACTGATTAACACTGAACCCTATGGGAGTCTCACTGATTAACACTGAACCCTATGGGAGTCTCACTGATTAACACTGAACCCTATGGGAGTCTCACTGATTAACACTGAAACCTGTGGTAGTCTCACTGATTAACACTGAACCCTGTGGGAGTCTCACTGATTAACATTGAACCCTATTGGAGTCTCACTGATTAACACTGAACGCTGTGGGAGTCTCACTGATTAACACTGAACCCTGTGGGAGTCTCACTGATTAACACTGAACCCTGTGGGAGTCTCACTGATTAACACTGAACCCAATGGGAGTCTCACTGATTAACACTGAACTATGTGGGAGTCTCACTGATAAACACTGAACCCTGTGGGAGTCTCACTGATTAACACTGAACCCTATGGAAGTCTCACTGATTAACACTGAGCCCTGTGGGAGTCTCACTGATTAACACTGAGCCCTGTGGGAGTCTCACTGATTAACACTGAACCCTGTGGGAGTCTCACTGATTGACACTGAAAACTGTGGGAGTCTCACTGATTAACACTGAACCCTGTGGGAGTCTCACTGATTAACACTGAACACTGTGGGAGTCTCACTGATTAACACTGAACCCTATGGGAGTCTCACTGATTAACACTGAACCGTATGGGAGTCTCACTGATTAACACTGAACCCTATGGGAGTATCACTGATTAATACTGAACCCTGTGGGAGTTTCATTGATTAACACTGAACCCTGTGGGAGTCTCACTGATTAACACTGAACCCTATGGGAGTCTCACTGATTAACATTGAACCCTATGGGAGTCTCACGGATTAACACTGAAACCTGTGGGAGTCTCACTGGATAACACTGAACCCTATGGGAGTCTCACTGATTAACACTGAACCCTATGGGAGTCTCACTGATTAACACTGAACCCTATGGGAGTCTCACTGATTAACACTGAACCCTATGGGAGTCTCACTGATTAACACTGAAACCTGTGGGAGTCTCACTGATTAACACTGAACCCTGTGGGAGTCTCACTGATTAACACTGAACCCTATGGGAGTCTCACTGATTAACACTGAACCCTATGGGAGTCTCACTGATTAACACTGAAACCTGTGGTAGTCTCACTGATTAACCCTGAACCCTGTGGGAGTCTCACTGATTAACATTGAACCCTATGGGAGTCTCACTGATTAACACTGAACGCTGTGGGAGTCTCACTGATTAACACTGAACCCTGTGGGAGTCTCATTGATTAACACTGAACCCTGTGGGAGTCCCACTGATTAACACTGAACCCAATGGGAGTCTCACTGATTAACACTGAACTATGTGGGAGTCTCACTGATTAACACTGAACCCTGTGGGAGTCTCACTGATTAACACTGAACCCTATGGAAGTCTCACTGATTAACACTGAGCCCTGTGGGAGTCTCACTGATTAACACTGAGCCCTGTGGGAGTCTCACTGATTAATACTGAACCCTGTGGGAGTCTCACTGATTAACACTGAACAATGTGGGAGTCTCACTGATTAACACTGAGACTCACTATGCGAGTCTCAGTGATTACCACTGAACCCTATGGGAGTCTCACTGATTAACACTGAACCCTATGGGAGTATCACTGATTAATACTGAACCCTGTGGGAGTCTCATTGATTAACACTGAACCCTGTGGGAGTCTCACTGATTAACACTGAACCCTATGGGAGTCTCACTGATTAACATTGAACCCTATGGGAGTCTCACTGATTAACACTGAAACCTGTGGGAGTCTCACTGGATAACACTGAACCCTATGGCAGTCTCACTGATTAACACTGAACCCTATGGGAGTCTCACTGATTAACACTGAACCCTATGTGAGTCTCACTGATTAACACTGAACCCTATGGGAGGCTCACTGATTAACACTGAACCCTATGGGAGTCTCACTGATTAACACTGAACCCTGTGGGAGTCTCACTGATTAACACTGAACCCTATGGGAGTCTCACTGATTAACACTGAACCCTATGGGAGTCTCACTGATTAACACTGAAACCTGTGGTAGTCTCACTGATTAACACTGAACCCTGTGGGAGTCTCACTGATTAACATTGAACCCTATGGGAGTCTCACTGATTAACACTGAACGCTGTGGGAGTCTCACTGATTAACACTGAACCCTATGGGAGTCTCACTGATTAACACTGGACCCTGTGGGAGTCTCACTGATTAACACTGAACCCAATGGGAGTCTCACTGATTAACACTGAACTATGTGGGAGTCTCACTGATTAACACTGAACCCTGTGGGAGTCTCACTGATTAACACTGAACCCTATGGAAGTCTCACTGGTTAACACTGAGCCCTGTGGGAGTCTCGCTGATTAACACTGAACCCTGTGGGAGTCTCACTGATTAACACTGAGCCCTGTGGGAGTCTCACTGATTAACACTGAACCCTGTGGGAGTCTCACTGATTAACACTGAACCCTATGGAAGTCTCACTGATTAACACTGAGCCCTGTGGGAGTCTCACTGATTAACACTGAGCCCTGTGGGAGTCTCACTGATTAACACTGAACCCTGTGGGAGTCTCACTGATTAACACTGAAAACTGTGGGAGTCTCACTGATTAACACCGAACCCTGTGGGAGTCTCACTGATTAACACTGAACCCTATGGGAGTCTCACTGATTAACACTGAACCCTGTGGGAGTCTCATTGATTAACACTGAACACTGTGGGAGTCTCACTGATTAACACTTAACCCTATGGGAGTCTCACTGATTAACACTGAACCCTGTGGGAGTCTCACTGATTAACACTTAACCCTATGGGAGTCTCACTGATTAACATTGAACCCTGTGGGAGTCTCACTGATTAACACTGAACCCAATGGGAGTCTCACTGATTAACACTGAACTATGTGGGAGTCTCACTGATTAACACTGAACCCAATGGGAGTCTCACTGATTAACACTGAACCCTATGGAAGTCTCACTGATTAACACTGAGCCCTGTGGGAGTCTCACTGATTAACACTGAACACTATGGAAGTCTCACTGATTAACACTGAACCCTGTGGGAGTCTCACTGATTAACACTGAAAACTGTGGGAGTCTCACTGATTAACACTGAACCCTGTGGGAGTCTCACTGATTAACACTGAAAACTGTGGGAGTCTCACTGATTAACACTGAACCCTGTGGGAGTCTCACTGATTAACACTGAACCCAATTTGAGTCTCACTGATTAACACTGAATCCTGTGGGAGTCTCACTGATTAACACTGAACCCTATGGGAGTCTCACTGATTAACACTGAACCCTGTGGGAGTCTCATTGATTAACACTGAACACTGTGGGAGTCTCACTGATTAACACTTAACCCTATGGGAGTCTCACTGATTAACACTGAACCCTGTGGGAGTCTCACTGATTAACACTGAACAATGTGGGAGTCTCACTGATTAACACTGAACCCTATGGGAGTCTCACTGATTACCACTGAACTCTATGGGAGTATCACTGATTAATACTGAACCCTGTGGGAGTCTCATTGATTAACACTGAACCCTGTGGGAGTCTCACTGATTAACACTGAACTCTATGGGAGTCTCACTGATTAACATTGAACCCTATGGGAGTCTCACTGATCAACACTGAAACCTGTGGGAGTCTCACTGGATAACACTGAACCCTATGGGAGTCTCACTGATTAACACTGAACCCTATGGGAGTCTCACTGATTAACACTGAACCCTATGTGAGTCTCACTGATTAACACTGAACCCTATGGGAGTCTTACTGATTAACACTGAACCCTATGGGAGTCTCACTGATTAACACTGAACCCTGTGGGAGTCTCACTGATTAACACTGAACCCTATGGGAGTCTCAATGATTAACACTGAACCCTATGGGAGTCTCACTGATTAACACTGAAACCTGTGGTAGTCTCACTGATTAACACTGAACCCTGTGGGAGTCTCACTGATTAACATTGAACCCTATGGGAGTCTCACTGATTAACACTGAACGCTGTGGGAGTCTCACTGATTAACACTGAACCCTGTGGGAGTCTCACTGATTAACACTGAACCCTGTGGGAGTCTCACTGATTAACACTGAACCCAATGGGAGTCTCACTGATTAACACTGAACTATGTGGGAGTCTCACTGATTAACACTGAACCCTGTGGGAGTCTCACTGATTAACACTGAACCCTATGGAAGTCTCACTGGTTAACACTGAGCCCTGTGGGAGTTTCACTGATTAACACTGAACCCTGTGGGAGTCTCACTGATTAACACTGAACCCTATGGAAGTCTCACTGATTAACACTGAGCCCTGTGGGAGTCTCACTGATTAACACTGAGCCCTGTGGGAGTCTCACTGATTAACTCTGAACCCTGTGGGAGTCTCACTGATTAACACTGAAAACTGTGGGAGTCTCACTGATTAACACTGAACCCTGTGGGAGTCTCACTGATTAACACTGAACCCAATTTGAGTCTCACTGATTAACACTGAATCCTGTGGGAGTCTCACTGATTAACACTGAACCCTATGGGAGTCTCACTGATTAACACTGAACCCTGTGGGAGTCTCATTGATTAACACTGAACACTGTGGGAGTCTCACTGATTAACACTTAACCCTATGGGAGTCTCACTGATTAACACTGAACCCTGTGGGAGTCTCACTGATTAACACTGAACAATGTGGGAGTCTCACTGATTAACACTGAACCCTATGCGAGTCTCAGTGATTACCACTGAACCCTATGGGAGTCTCACTGATTAACACTGAACCCTATGGGAGTCTCACTGATTAACACTGAACCCTATGGGAGTATCACTGATTAATACTGAACCCTGTGGGAGTCTCATTGATTAACACTGAACCCTGTGGGAGTCTCACTGATTAACACTGAACCCTATGGGAGTCTCACTGATTAACATTGAACCCTATGGGAGTCTCACTGATTAACACTGAAACCTGTGGGAGTCTCACTGATTAACACTGAACAATGTGGGAGTCTCACTGATTAACACTGAACCCTATGCGAGTCTCAGTGATTACCACTGAACCCTATGGGAGTCTCACTGATTAACACTGAACCCTATGGGAGTCTCACTGATTAACACTGAACCCTATGGGAGTCTCACTGATTAACACTGAACCCTATGGCAGTCTCACTGATTAACATTGAACCCTATGGGAGTCTCACTGATTAACACTGAAACCTGTGGGAGTCTCACTGGATAACACTGAACCCTATGGGAGTCTCACTGATTAACACTGAACCCTATGGGAGTCTCACTGATTAACACTGAACCCTATGGGAGTCTCACTGATTAACACTGAACCCTATGGGAGTCTCACTGATTAACACTGAACCCTATGGGAGTCTCACTGATTAACACTGAACCCTGTGGGAGTCTCACTGATTAACACTGTACCCTATGGGAGTCTCACTGATTAACACTGAACCCTATGGGAGTCTCACTGATTAACACTGAAACCTGTGGTAGTCTCACTGATTAACACTGAACCCTGTGGGAGTCTCACTGATTAACATTGTACCCTATTGGAGTCTCACTGATTAACACTGAACGCTGTGGGAGTCTCACTGATTAACACTGAACCCTGTGGGAGTCTCACTGATTAACACTGAACCCTGTGGGAGTCTCACTGATTAACACTGAACCCAATGGGAGTCTCACTGATTAACACTGAACTATGTGGGAGTCTCACTGATTAACACTGAACCCTGTGGGAGTCTCACTGATTAACACTGAACCCTATGGAAGTCTCACTGATTAACACTGAGCCCTGTGGGAGTCTCACTGATTAACACTGAGCCCTGTGGGAGTCTCACTGATTAACACTGAACCCTGTGGGAGTCTCACTGATTGACACTGAAAACTGTGGGAGTCTCACTGATTAACACTGAACCCTGTGGGAGTCTCACTGATTAACACTGAACACTGTGGGCGTCTCACTGATTAACACTGAACCCTATGGGAGTCTCACTGATTAACACTGAACCCTATGGGAGTCTCACTGATTAACACTGAACCGTATGGGAGTCTCACTGATTAACACTGAACCCTATGGGAGTATCACTGATTAATACTGAACCCTGTGGGAGTTTCATTGATTAACACTGAACCCTGTGGGAGTCTCACTGATTAACACTGAACCCTATGGGAGTCTCACTGATTAACAATGAACCCTATGGGAGTCTCACTGATTAACACTGAAACCTGTGGGAGTCTCACTGGATAACACTGAACCCTATGGGAGTCTCACTGATTAACACTGAACCCTATGGGAGTCTCACTGATTAACACTGAACCCTATGGGAGTCTCACTGATTAACACTGAACCCTATGGGAGTCTCACTGATTAACACTGAAACCTGTGGGAGTCTCACTGATTAACACCGAACCCTGTGGGAGTCTCACTGATTAACACTGAACCCTATGGGAGTCTCACTGATTAACACTGAACCCTATGGGAGTCTCACTGATTAACACTGAAACCTGTGGTAGTCTCACTGATTAACCCTGAACCCTGTGGGAGTCTCACTGATTAACATTGAACCCTATGGGAGTCTCACTGATTAACACTGAACGCTGTGGGAGTCTCACTGATTAACACTGAACCCTATGGGAGTCTCACTGATTAACACTGAACCCTGTGGGAGTCTCACTGATTAACACTGTACCCTATGGGAGTCTCACTGATTAACACTGAACCCTATGGGAGTCTCACTGATTAACACTGAAACCTGTGGTAGTCTCACTGATTAACACTGAACCCTGTGGGAGTCTCACTGATTAACATTGTACCCTATTGGAGTCTCACTGATTAACACTGAACGCTGTGGGAGTCTCACTGATTAACACTGAACCCTGTGGGAGTCTCACTGATTAACACTGAACCCTGTGGGAGTCTCACTGATTAACACTGAACCCAATGGGAGTCTCACTGATTAACACTGAACTATGTGGGAGTCTCACTGATTAACACTGAACCCTGTGGGAGTCTCACTGATTAACACTGAACCCTATGGAAGTCTCACTGATTAACACTGAGCCCTGTGGGAGTCTCACTGATTAACACTGAGCCCTGTGGGAGTCTCACTGATTAACACTGAACCCTGTGGGAGTCTCACTGATTGACACTGAAAACTGTGGGAGTCTCACTGATTAACACTGAACCCTGTGGGAGTCTCACTGATTAACACTGAACACTGTGGGCGTCTCACTGATTAACACTGAACCCTATGGGAGTCTCACTGATTAACACTGAACCCTATGGGAGTCTCACTGATTAACACTGAACCGTATGGGAGTCTCACTGATTAACACTGAACCCTATGGGAGTATCACTGATTAATACTGAACCCTGTGGGAGTTTCATTGATTAACACTGAACCCTGTGGGAGTCTCACTGATTAACACTGAACCCTATGGGAGTCTCACTGATTAACAATGAACCCTATGGGAGTCTCACTGATTAACACTGAACCCTATGGGAGTATCACTGATTAACACTGAAACCTGTGGGAGTCTCACTGATTAACACTGAACCCTGTGGGAGTCTCACTGATTAACACTGAACCCTATGGGAGTCTCACTGATTAACACTGAACCCTATGGGAGTCTCACTGATTAACACTGAAACCTGTGGTAGTCTCACTGATTAACCCTGAACCCTGTGGGAGTCTCACTGATTAACATTGAACCCTATGGGAGTCTCACTGATTAACACTGAACGCTGTGGGAGTCTCACTGATTAACACTGAACCCTGTGGGAGTCTCACTGATTAACACTGAACCCTGTGGGAGTCTCACTGATTAACACTGACCCCTGTGGGAGTCTCACTGATTAACACTGAACCCTGTGGGAGTCTCACTGATTAACACTGAACCCTGTGGGAGTCTCATTGATTAACACTGAACCCTGTGGGAGTCTCACTGATTAACACTGAACCCTATGGGAGTCTCACTGATTAACATTGAACCCTATGGAAGTCTCACTGATTAACACTGAGCCCTGTGGGAGTCTCACTGATTAACACTGAGCCCTGTGGGAGTCTCACTGATTAACACTGAACCCTGTGGGAGTCTCACTGATTGACACTGAAAACTGTGGGAGTCTCACTGATTAACACTGAACCATGTGGGAGTCTCACTGATTAACACTGAACACTGTGGGAGTCTCACTGATTAACACTGAACCCTATGGGAGTCTCACTGATTAACACTGAACCCTATGGGAGTCTCACTGATTAACACTGAACCGTATGGGAGTCTCACTGATTAACACTGAACCCTATGGGAGTATCACTGATTAATACTGAACCCTATGGGAGTCTCACTGATTAACACTGAACCCTATGGGAGTCTCACTGATTAACACTGAACACTGTGGGAGTCTCACTGATTAACACTGAACCCTATGGGAGTCTCACTGATTAACACTGAACCCTATGGGAGTCTCACTGATTAACACTGAACCGTATGGGAGTCTCACTGATTAACACTGAACCCTATGGGAGTATCACTGATTAATACTGAACCCTATGGGAGTCTCACTGATTAACACTGAACCCTATGGGAGTCTCACTGATTAACATTGAACCCTATGGGAGTCTCACTGATTAACACTGAACCCTATGGGAGTCTCACTGATTAACACTGAACCCTATGGGAGTCTCACTGATTAACACTGAACCCTATGGGAGTCTCACTGATTAACACTGAACCCTATGGGAGTCTCACTGATTAACACTGAAACCTGTGGTAGTCTCACTGATTAACACTGAAACCTGTGGGAGTCTCACTGATTAACATTGAACCCTGTGGGAGTCTCACTGATTAATACTGAACCCTATGGGAGTCTCACTGATTAACACTGAACCCTATGGGAGTCTCACTGATTAACACTGGACCCTGTGGGAGTCTCACTGATTAACACTGAACCCAATGGGAGTCTCACTGATTAACACTGAACTATGTGGGAGTCTCACTGATTAACACTGAACCCTGTGGGAGTCTCACTGATTAACACTGAACCCTATGGAAGTCTCACTGGTTAACACTGAGCCCTGTGGGAGTCTCACTGATTAACACTGAACCCTGTGGGAGTCTCACTGATTAACACTGAACCCTATGGAAGACTCACTGATTAACACTGAGCCCTGTGGGAGTCTCACTGATTAACACTGAGCCCTATGGGAGTCTCACTGATTAACACTGAACCCTGTGGGAGTCTCACTGATTAACACTGAACACTGTGGGCGTCTCACTGATTAACACTGAACCCTATGGGAGTCTCACTGATTAACACTGAACCCTATGGGAGTCTCACTGATTAACACTGAACCGTATGGGAGTCTCACTGATTAACACTGAACCCTATGGGAGTATCACTGATTAATACTGAACCCTGTGGGAGTTTCATTGATTAACACTGAACCCTGTGGGAGTCTCACTGATTAACACTGAACCCTATGGGAGTCTCACTGATTAACAATGAACCCTATGGGAGTCTCACTGATTAACACTGAACCCTATGGGAGTATCACTGATTAACACTGAAACCTGTGGGAGTCTCACTGATTAACACTGAACCCTGTGGGAGTCTCACTGATTAACACTGAACCCTATGGGAGTCTCACTGATTAACACTGAACCCTATGGGAGTCTCACTGATTAACACTGAAACCTGTGGTAGTCTCACTGATTAACCCTGAACCCTGTGGGAGTCTCACTGATTAACATTGAACCCTATGGGAGTCTCACTGATTAACACTGAACGCTGTGGGAGTCTCACTGATTAACACTGAACCCTGTGGGAGTCTCACTGATTAACACTGAACCCTGTGGGAGTCTCACTGATTAACACTGACCCCTGTGGGAGTCTCACTGATTAACACTGAACCCTGTGGGAGTCTCACTGATTAACACTGAACCCTGTGGGAGTCTCATTGATTAACACTGAACCCTGTGGGAGTCTCACTGATTAACACTGAACCCTATGGGAGTCTCACTGATTAACATTGAACCCTATGGGAGTCTCACTGATTAACACTGAAACCTGTGGGAGTCTCACTGGATAACACTGAACCCTATGGGAGTCTCATTGCTTAACACTGAACCCTATGGGAGTCTCACTGATTAACACTGAACCCTATGGGTGTCTCACTGATTAACACTGAACCCTATGGGAGTCTCACTGATTAACACTGAACCCTATGGGAGTCTCACTGATTAACACTGAACCCTGTGGGAGTCTCACTGATTAACACTGTACCCTATGGGAGTCTCACTGATTAACACTGAACCCTATGGGAGTCTCACTGATTAACACTGAGAACCTGTGGTAGTCTCACTGATTAACACTGAACCCTGTGGGAGTCTCACTGATTAACATTGAACCCTATTGGAGTCTCACTGATTAACACTGAACGCTGTGGGAGTCTCACTGATTAACACTGAACCCTGTGGGAGTCTCACTGATTAACACTGAACCCTGTGGGAGTCTCACTGATTAACACTGAACCCAATGGGAGTCTCACTGATTAACACTGAACTATGTGGGAGTCTCACTGATTAACACTGAACCCTGTGGGAGTCTCACTGATTAACACTGAACCCTATGGAAGTCTCACTGATTAACACTGAGCCCTGTGGGAGTCTCACTGATTAACACTGAGCCCTGTGGGAGTCTCACTGATTAACACTGAACCCTGTGGGAGTCTCACTGATTGACACTGAAAACTGTGGGAGTCTCACTGATTAACACTGAACCCTGTGGGAGTCTCACTGATTAACACTGAACACTGTGGGAGTCTCACTGATTAACACTGAACCCTATGGGAGTCTCACTGATTAACACTGAACCCTATGGGAGTCTCACTGATTAACACTGAACCGTATGGGAGTCTCACTGATTAACACTGAACCCTATGGGAGTATCACTGATTAATACTGAACCCTATGGGAGTCTCACTGATTAACACTGAACCCTATGGGAGTCTCACTGATTAACACTGAACCCTATGGGAGTCTCACTGATTAACATTGAACCCTATGGGAGTCTCACTGATTAACACTGAACCCTATGGGAGTCTCACTGATTAACACTGAACCCTATGGGAGTCTCACTGATTAACACTGAACCCTATGGGAGTCTCACTGATTAACACTGAAACCTATGGGAGTCTCACTGATTAACACTGAAACCTGTGGTAGTCTCACTGATTAACACTGAAACCTGTGGGAGTCTCACTGATTAACATTGAACCCTGTGGGAGTCTCACTGATTAATACTGAACCCTATGGGAGTCTCACTGATTAACACTGAACCCTATGGGAGTCTCACTGATTAACACTGGACCCTGTGGGAGTCTCACTGATTAACACTGAACCCAATGGGAGTCTCACTGATTAACACTGAACTATGTGGGAGTCTCACTGATTAACACTGAACCCTGTGGGAGTCTCACTGATTAACACTGAACCCTATGGAAGTCTCACTGGTTAACACTGAGCCCTGTGGGAGTCTCACTGATTAACACTGAACCCTGTGGGAGTCTCACTGATTAACACTGAACCCTATGGAAGACTCACTGATTAACACTGAGCCCTGTGGGAGTCTCACTGATTAACACTGAGCCCTATGGGAGTCTCACTGATTAACACTGAACCCTATGGGAGTCTCACTGATTAACACTGAAACCTGTGGTAGTCTCACTGATTGACCCTGAACCCTGTGGGAGTCTCACTGATTAACATTGAACCCTATGGGAGTCTCACTGATTAACACTGAACGCTGTGGGAGTCTCACTGATTAACACTGAACCCTGTGGGAGTCTCACTGATTAACACTGAACCCTGTGGGAGTCTCACTGATTAACACTGACCCCTGTGGGAGTCTCACTGATTAACACTGAACCCTGTGGGAGTCTCACTGATTAACACTGAACCCTGTGGGAGTCTCATTGATTAACACTGAACCCTGTGGGAGTCTCACTGATTAACACTGAACCCTATGGGAGTCTCACTGATTAACATTGAACCCTATGGGAGTCTCACTGATTAACACTGAAACCTGTGGGAGTCTCACTGGATAACACTGAACCCTATGGGAGTCTCATTGATTAACACTGAACCCTATGGGAGTCTCACTGATTAACACTGAACCCTATGGGTGTCTCACTGATTAACACTGAACCCTATGGGAGTCTCACTGATTAACACTGAACCCTATGGGAGTCTCACTGATTAACACTGAACCCTGTGGGAGTCTCACTGATTAACACTGTACCCTATGGGAGTCTCACTGATTAACACTGAACCCTATGGGAGTCTCACTGATTAACACTGAACCCTATGGGTGTCTCACTGATTAACACTGAACCCTATGGGAGTCTCACTGATTAACACTGAACCCTATGGGAGTCTCACTGATTAACACTGAACCCTGTGGGAGTCTCACTGATTAACACTGTACCCTATGGGAGTCTCACTGATTAACACTGAACCCTATGGGAGTCTCACTGATTAACACTGAGAACCTGTGGTAGTCTCACTGATTAACACTGAACCCTGTGGGAGTCTCACTGATTAACATTGAACCCTATTGGAGTCTCACTGATTAACACTGAACGCTGTGGGAGTCTCACTGATTAACACTGAACCCTGTGGGAGTCTCACTGATTAACACTGAACCCTGTGGGAGTCTCACTGATTAACACTGAACCCAATGGGAGTCTCACTGATTAACACTGAACTATGTGGGAGTCTCACTGATTAACACTGAACCCTGTGGGAGTCTCACTGATTAACACTGAACCCTATGGAAGTCTCACTGATTAACACTGAGCCCTGTGGGAGTCTCACTGATTAACACTGAAAACTGTGGGAGTCTCACTGATTAACACTGAACCCTGTGGGAGTCTCACTGATTAACACTGAACACTGTGGGAGTCTCACTGATTAACACTGAACCCTATGGGAGTCTCACTGATTAACACTGAACCCTATGGGAGTCTCACTGATTAACACTGAACCGTATGGGAGTCTCACTGATTAACACTGAACCCTATGGGAGTATCACTGATTAATACTGAACCCGATGGGAGTCTCACTGATTAACACTGAACCCTATGGGAGTCTCACTGATTAACACTGAACCCTATGGGAGTCTCACTGATTAACATTGAACCCTATGGGAGTCTCACTGATTAACACTGAACCCTATGGGAGTCTCACTGATTAACACTGAACCCTATGGGAGTCTCACTGATTAACACTGAACCCTATGGGAGTCTCACTGATTAACACTGAAACCTATGGGAGTCTCACTGATTAACACTGAAACCTGTGGTAGTCTCACTGATTAACACTGAAACCTGTGGGAGTCTCACTGATTAACATTGAACCCTGTGGGAGTCTCACTGATTAATACTGAACCCTATGGGAGTCTCACTGATTAACACTGAACCCTATGGGAGTCTCACTGATTAACACTGGACCCTGTGGGAGTCTCACTGATTAACACTGAACCCAATGGGAGTCTCACTGATTAACACTGAACTATGTGGGAGTCTCACTGATTAACACTGAACCCTGTGGGAGTCTCACTGATTAACACTGAACCCTATGGAAGTCTCACTGGTTAACACTGAGCCCTGTGGGAGTCTCACTGATTAACACTGAACCCTGTGGGAGTCTCACTGATTAACACTGAACCCTATGGAAGACTCACTGATTAACACTGAGCCCTGTGGGAGTCTCACTGATTAACACTGAGCCCTATGGGAGTCTCACTGATTAACACTGAACCCTATGGGAGTCTCACTGATTAACACTGAAACCTGTGGTAGTCTCACTGATTGACCCTGAACCCTGTGGGAGTCTCACTGATTAACATTGAACCCTATGGGAGTCTCACTGATTAACACTGAACGCTGTGGGAGTCTCACTGATTAACACTGAACCCTGTGGGAGTCTCACTGATTAACACTGAACCCTGTGGGAGTCTCACTGATTAACACTGACCCCTGTGGGAGTCTCACTGATTAACACTGAACCCTGTGGGAGTCTCACTGATTAACACTGAACCCTGTGGGAGTCTCATTGATTAACACTGAACCCTGTGGGAGTCTCACTGATTAACACTGAACCCTATGGGAGTCTCACTGATTAACATTGAACCCTATGGGAGTCTCACTGATTAACACTGAAACCTGTGGGAGTCTCACTGGATAACACTGAACCCTATGGGAGTCTCATTGATTAACACTGAACCCTATGGGAGTCTCACTGATTAACACTGAACCCTATGGGTGTCTCACTGATTAACACTGAACCCTATGGGAGTCTCACTGATTAACACTGAACCCTATGGGAGTCTCACTGATTAACACTGAACCCTGTGGGAGTCTCACTGATTAACACTGTACCCTATGGGAGTCTCACTGATTAACACTGAACCCTATGGGAGTCTCACTGATTAACACTGAGAACCTGTGGTAGTCTCACTGATTAACACTGAACCCTGTGGGAATCTCACTGATTAACATTGAACCCTATTGGAGTCTCACTGATTAACACTGAACGCTGTGGGAGTCTCACTGATTAACACTGAACCCTGTGGGAGTCTCACTGATTAACACTGAACCCTGTGGGAGTCTCACTGATTAACACTGAACCCAATGGGAGTCTCACTGATTAACACTGAACTATGTGGGAGTCTCACTGATTAACACTGAACCCTGTGGGAGTCTCACTGATTAACACTGAACCCTATGGAAGTCTCACTGATTAACACTGAGCCCTGTGGGAGTCTCACTGATTAACACTGAGCCCTGTGGGAGTCTCACTGATTAACACTGAACCCTGTGGGAGTCTCACTGATTGACACTGAAAACTGTGGGAGTCTCACTGATTAACACTGAACCCTGTGGGAGTCTCACTGATTAACACTGAACACTGTGGGAGTCTCACTGATTAACACTGAACCCTATGGGAGTCTCACTGATTAACACTGAACCCTATGGGAGTCTCACTGATTAACACTGAACCGTATGGGAGTCTCACTGATTAACACTGAACCCTATGGGAGTATCACTGATTAATACTGAACCCTATGGGAGTCTCACTGATTAACACTGAACCCTATGGGAGTCTCACTGATTAACACTGAACCCTATGGGAGTCTCACTGATTAACATTGAACCCTATGGGAGTCTCACTGATTAACACTGAACCCTATGGGAGTCTCACTGATTAACACTGAACCCTATGGGAGTCTCACTGATTAACACTGAACCCTATGGGAGTCTCACTGATTAACACTGAACCCTATGGGAGTCTCACTGATTAACACTGAAACCTGTGGTAGTCTCACTGATTAACACTGAAACCTGTGGGAGTCTCACTGATTAACATTGAACCCTGTGGGAGTCTCACTGATTAACACTGAACCCTATGGGAGTCTCACTGATTAACACTGAACCCTATGGGAGTCTCACTGATTAACACTGGACCCTGTGGGAGTCTCACTGATTAACACTGAACCCAATGGGAGTCTCACTGATTAACACTGAACTATGTGGGAGTCTCACTGATTAACACTGAACCCTGTGGGAGTCTCACTGATTAACACTGAACCCTATGGAAGTCTCACTGGTTAACACTGAGCCCTGTGGGAGTCTCACTGATTAACACTGAACCCTGTGGGAGTCTCACTGATTAACACTGAACCCTATGGAAGACTCACTGATTAACACTGAGCCCTGTGGGAGTCTTACTGATTAACACTGAGCCCTGTGGGAGTCTCACTGATTAACACTGAACCCTGTGGGAGTCTCACTGATTAACACTGAAAACTGTGGGAGTCTCACTGATTAACACTGAACCCTGTGGGAGTCTCACTGATTAACACTGAACCCAATTTGAGTCTCACTGATTAACACTGAATCCTGTGGGAGTCTCACTGATTAACACTGAACCCTATGGGAGTCTCACTGATTAACACTGAACCCTGTGGGAGTCTCATTGATTAACACTGAACACTGTGGGAGTCTCACTGATTAACACTTAACCCTATGGGAGTCTCACTGATTAACACTGAACCCTGTGGGAGTCTCACTGATTAACACTGAACCCTGTGGGAGTCTCACTGATTAACACTGAACCCTGTGGGAGTCTCACTGATTAACACTGAACCCAATGGGAGTCTCACTGATTAACACTGAACTATGTGGGAGTCTCACTGATTAACACTGAACCCTGTGGGAGTCTCACTGATTAACACTGAACCCTATGGAAGTCTCACTGATTAACACTGAGCCCTGTGGGAGTCTCACTGATTAACACTGAGCCCTGTGGGAGTCTCACTGATTAACACTGAACCCTGTGGGAGTCTCACTGATTAACACTGAAAACTGTGGGAGTCTCACTGATTAACACTGAACCCTGTGGGAGTCTCACTGATTAACACTGAACCCAATTTGAGTCTCACTGATTAACACTGAATCCTGTGGGAGTCTCACTGATTAACACTGAACCCTTTGGGAGTCTCACTGATTAACACTGAACCCTGTGGGAGTCTCATTGATTAACACTGAACACTGTGGGAGTCTCACTGATTAACACTTAACCCTATGGGAGTCTCACTGATTAACACTGAACCCTGTGGGAGTCTCACTGATTAACACTGAACAATGTGGGAGTCTCACTGATTAACACTGAACCCTATTCGAGTCTCAGTGTTTACCACTGAACCCTATGGGAGTCTCATTGATTAACACTGAACCCTATGGGAGTCTCACTGATTAACACTGAACCCTGTGGGAGTCTCACTGATTAACACTGAACCCTATGGGAGTCTCACTGATTAACATTGAACCCTATGGGAGTCTCACTGATTAACACTGAAACCTGTGGGAGTCTCACTGGATAACACTGAACCCTATGGGAGTCTCACTGATTAACACTGAACCCTATGGGAGTCTCACTGATTAACAATGAACCCTATGTGAGTCTCACTGATTAACACTGAACCCTATGGGAGTCTCACTGATTAACACTGAACCCTATGGGAGTCTCACTGATTAACACTGAACCCTGTGGGAGTCTCACTGATTAACACTGAACCCTATGGGAGTCTCACTGATTAACACTGAACCCTATGGGAGTCTCACTGATTAACACTGAAACCTGTGGTAGTCTCACTGATTAACACTGAACCCTGTGGGAGTCTCACTGATTAACATTGAACCCTATGGGAGTCTCACTGATTAACACTGAACGCTGTGGGAGTCTCACTGATTAACACTGAACCCTGTGGGAGTCTCACTGATTAACACTGAACCCTGTGGGAGTCTCACTGATTAACACTGAACCCTATGGAAGTCTCACTGATTAACACTGAGCCCTGTGGGAGTCTCACTGATTAACACTGAGCCCTGTGGGAGTCTCACTGATTAACACTGAACCCTGTGGGAGTCTCACTGATTAACACTGAAAATTGTGGGAGTCTCACTGATTAACACTGAACCCTGTGGGAGTCTCACTGATTAACACTGAACCCAATTTGAGTCTCACTGATTAACACTGAATCCTGTGGGAGTCTCACTGATTAACACTGAACCCTATGGGAGTCTCACTGATTAACACTGAACCCTGTGGGAGTCTCATTGATTAACACTGAACACTGTGGGAGTCTCACTGATTAACACTTAACCCTATGGGAGTCTCACTGATTAACACTGAACCCTGTGGGAGTCTCACTGATTAACACTGAACAATGTGGGAGTCTCACTGATTAACACTGAACCCTATTCGAGTCTCAGTGTTTACCACTGAACCCTATGGGAGTCTCACTGATTAACACTGAACCCTATGGGAGTCTCACTGATTAACACTGAACCCTGTGGGAGTCTCACTGATTAACACTGAACCCTATGGGAGTCTCACTGATTAACATTGAACCCTATGGGAGTCTCACTGATTAACACTGAAACCTGTGGGAGTCTCACTGGATAACACTGAACCCTATGGGAGTCTCACTGATTAACACTGAACCCTATGGGAGTCTCACTGATTAACAATGAACCCTATGTGAGTCTCACTGATTAACACTGAACCCTATGGGAGTCTCACTGATTAACACTGAACCCTATGGGAGTCTCACTGATTAACACTGAACCCTGTGGGAGTCTCACTGATTAACACTGAACCCTATGGGAGTCTCACTGATTAACACTGAACCCTATGGGAGTCTCACTGATTAACACTGAAACCTGTGGTAGTCTCACTGATTAACACTGAACCCTGTGGGAGTCTCACTGATTAACATTGAACCCTATGGGAGTCTCACTGATTAACACTGAACGCTGTGGGAGTCTCACTGATTAACACTGAACCCTGTGGGAGTCTCACTGATTAACACTGAACCCTGTGGGAGTCTCACTGATTAACACTGAACCCAATGGGAGTCTCACTGATTAACACTGAACTATGTGGGAGTCTCACTGATTAACACTGAACCCTGTGGGAGTCTCACTGATTAACACTGAACCCTATGGAAGTCTCACTGGTTAACACTGAGCCCTGTGGGAGTCTCACTGATTAACACTGAACCCTGTGGGAGTCTCACTGATTAACACTGAACCCTATGGAAGTCTCACTGATTAACACTGAGCCCTGTGGGAGTCTCACTGATTAACACTGAGCCCTGTGGGAGTCTCACTGATTAACACTGAACCCTGTGGGAGTCTCACTGATTAACACTGAAAACTGTGGGAGTCTCACTGATTAACACTGAACCCTGTGGGAGTCTCACTGATTAACACTGAACCCAATTTGAGTCTCACTGATTAACACTGAATCCTGTGGAAGTCTCACTGATTAACACTGAACCCTATGGGAGTCTCACTGATTAACACTGAACCCTGTGGGAGTCTCATTGATTAACACTGAACACTGTGGGAGTCTCACTGATTAACAGTTAACCCTATGGGAGTCTCACTGATTAACACTGAACCCTGTGGGAGTCTCACTGATTAACACTGAACAATGTGGGAGTCTCACTGATTAACACTGAACCCTATGCGAGTCTCAGTGATTACCACTGAACCCTATGGGAGTCTCACTGATTAACACTGAACCCTATGGGAGTCTCACTGATTAACACTGAACCCTATGGGAGTATCACTGATTAATACTGAACCCTGTGGGAGTCTCATTGATTAACACTGAACCCTGTGGGAGTCTCACTGATTAACACTGAACCCTATGGGAGTCTCACTGATTAACATTGAACCCTATGGGAGTCTCACTGATTAACACTGAAACCTGTGGGAGTCTCACTGGATAACACTGAACCCTATGGGAGTCTCACTGATTAACACTGAACCCTATGGGAGTCTCACTGATTAACACTGAACCCTATGGGAGTCTCACTGATTAACACTGAACCCTATGGGAGTCTCACTGATTAACACTGAACCCTATAGGAGTCTCACTGATTAACACTGAACCCTGTGGGAGTCTCACTGATTAACACTGTACCCTATGGGAGTCTCACTGATTAACACTGAACCCTATGGGAGTCTCACTGATTAACACTGAAACCTGTGGTAGTCTCACTGATTAACACTGAACCCTGTGGGAGTCTCACTGATTAACATTGAACCCTATTGGAGTCTCACTGATTAACACTGAACGCTGTGGGAGTCTCACTGATTAACACTGAACCCTGTGGGAGTCTCACTGATTAACACTGAACCCTGTGGGAGTCTCACTGATTAACACTGAACCCAATGGGAGTCTCACTGATTAACACTGAACTATGTGGGAGTCTCACTGATTAACACTGAACCCTGTGGGAGTCTCACTGATTAACACTGAACCCTATGGAAGTCTCACTGATTAACACTGAGCCCTGTGGGAGTCTCACTGATTAACACTGAGCCCTGTGGGAGTCTCACTGATTAACACTGAACCCTGTGGGAGTCTCACTGATTGACACTGAAAACTGTGGGAGTCTCACTGATTAACACTGAACCCTGTGGGAGTCTCACTCATTAACACTGAACACTGTGGGAGTCTCACTGATTAAGACTGAACCCTATGGGAGTCTCACTGATTAACACTGAACCCTATGGGAGTCTCACTGATTAACACTGAACCGTATGGGAGTCTCACTGATTAACACTGAACCCTATGGGAGTATCACTGATTAATACTGAACCCTGTGGGAGTTTCATTGATTAACACTGAACCCTGTGGGAGTCTCACTGATTAACACTGAACCCTATGGGAGTCTCACTGATTAACATTGAACCCTATGGGAGTCTCACTGATTAACACTGAAACCTGTGGGAGTCTCACTGGATAACACTGAACCCTATGGGAGTCTCACTGATTAACACTGAACCCTATGGGAGTCTCACTGATTAACACTGAACCCTATGGGAGTCTCACTGATTAACACTGAACCCTATGGGAGTCTCACTGATTAACACTGAAACCTGTGGGAGTCTCACTGATTAACACTGAACCCTGTGGGATTCTCACTGATTAACACTGAACCCTATGGGAGTCTCACTGATTAACACTGAACCCTATGGGAGTCTCACTGATTAACACTGAAACCTGTGGTAGTCTCACTGATTAACCCTGAACCCTGTGGGAGTCTCACTGATTAACATTGAACCCTATGGGAGTCTCACTGATTAACACTGAACGCTGTGGGAGTCTCACTGATTAACACTGAACCCTGTGGGAGTCTCACTGATTAACACTGAACCCTGTGGGAGTCTCACTGATTAACACTGAACCCAATGGGAGTCTCACTGATTAACACTGAACTATGTGGGAGTCTCACTGATTAACACTGAACCCTGTGGGAGTCTCACTGATTAACACTGAACCCTATGGAAGTCTCACTGATTAACACTGAGCCCTGTGGGAGTCTCACTGATTAACACTGATCCCTGTGGGAGTCTCACTGATTAACACTGAACCCTGTGGGAGTCTCACTGATTAACACTGAAAACTGTGGGAGTCTCACTGATTAACACTGAACCCTGTGGGAGTCTCACTGATTAACACTGAACCCAATTTGAGTCTCACTGATTAACACTGAATCCTGTGGGAGCCTCACTGATTAACACTGAACCCTATGGGAGTCTCACTGATTAACACTGAACCCTGTGGGAGTCTCATTGATTAACACTGAACACTGTGGGAGTCTCACTGATTAACACTTAACCCTATGGGAGTCTCACTGATTAACACTGAACCCTGTGGGAGTCTCACTGATTAACACTGAACAATGTGGGAGTCTCACTGATTAACACTGAACCCTATGCGAGTCTCAGTGATTACCACTGAACCCTATGGGAGTCTCACTGATTAACACTGAACCCTATGGGAGTCTCACTGATTAACACTGAACCCTATGGGAGTATCACTGATTAATACTGAACCCTGTGGGAGTCTCATTGATTAACACTGAACCCTGTGGGAGTCTCACTGATTAACACTGAACCCTATGGGAGTCTCACTGATTAACATTGAACCCTATGGGAGTCTCACTGATTAACACTGAAACCTGTGGGAGTCTCACTGGATAACACTGAACCCTATGGGAGTCTCACTGATTAACACTGAACCCTATGGGAGTCTCACTGATTAACACTGAACCCTATGGGAGTCTCACTGATTAACACTGAAACCTGTGGGAGTCTCACTGATTAACACTGAACCCTGTGGGAGTCTCACTGATTAACACTGAACCCTATGGGAGTCTCACTGATTAACACTGAACCCTATGGGAGTCTCACTGATTAACACTGAAACCTGTGGTAGTCTCACTGATTAACCCTGAACCCTGTGGGGGTCTCACTGATTAACATTGAACCCTATGGGAGTCTCACTGATTAACACTGAACGCTGTGGGAGTCTCACTGATTAACACTGAACCCTGTGGGAGTCTCACTGATTAACACTGAACCCTGTGGGAGTCTCACTGATTAACACTGAACCCAATGGGAGTCTCACTGATTAACACTGAACTATGTGGGAGTCTCACTGATTAACACTGAACCCTGTGGGAGTCTCACTGATTAACACTGAACCCTATGGAAGTCTCACTGATTAACACTGAGCCCTGTGGGAGTCTCACTGATTAACACTGAGCCCTGTGGGAGTCTCACTGATTAACACTGAACCCTGTGGGAGTCTCACTGATTAACACTGAAAACTGTGGGAGTCTCACTGATTAACACTGAACCCTGTGGGAGTCTCACTGATTAACACTGAACCCAATTTGAGTCTCACTGATTAACACTGAATCCTGTGGGAGTCTCACTGATTAACACTGAACCCTATGCGAGTCTCACTGATTAACACTGAACCCTGTGGGAGTCTCATTGATTAACACTGAACACTGTGGGAGTCTCACTGATTAACACTTAACCCTATGGGAGTCCACTGATTAACACTGAACCCTGTGGGAGTCTCACTGATTAACACTGAACAATGTGGGAGTCTCACTGATTAACACTGAACCCTTTGCGAGTCTCAGTGATTACCACTGAACCCTATGGGAGTCTCACTGATTAACACTGAACCCTATGGGAGTCTCACTGATTAACACTGAACCCTATGGGAGTATCACTGATTAATACTGAACCCTGTGGGAGTCTCATTGATTAACACTGAACCCTGAGGGAGTCTCACTGATTAACACTGAACCCTATGGGAGTCTCACTGATTAACATGGAACCCTATGGGAGTCTCACTGATTAACACTGAAACCTGTGGGAGTCTCACTGGATAACACTGAACCCTATGGGAGTCTCACTGATTAACACTGAACCCTATGGGAGTCTCACTGATTAACACTGAACCCTATGGGAGTCTCACTGATTAACACTTAACCCTATGGGAGTCTCACTGATTAACACTGAACCCTATGGGAGTCTCACTGATTAACACTGAACCCTGTGGGAGTCTCACCGATTAACACTGAACCCTATGGGAGTCTCACTGATTAACACTGAACCCTATGGGAGTCTCACTGATTAACACTGAAACCTGTGGTAGTTTCACTGATTAACACTGAACCCTGTGGGAGTCTCACTGATTAACATTGAACCCTATGGGAGTCTCACTGATTAACACTGAACGCTGTGGGAGTCTCACTGATTAACACTGAACCCTGTGGGAGTCTCACTGATTAACACTGAACCCTGTGGGAGTCTCACTGATTAACACTGAACCCAATGGGAGTCTCACTGATTAACACTGAACTATGTGGGAGTCTCACTGATTAACACTGAACCCTGTGGGAGTCTCACTGATTAACACTGAACCCTATGGAAGTCTCACTGGTTAACACTGAGCCCTGTGGGAGTCTCACTGATTAACACTGAGCCCTGTGGGAGTCTCACTGATTAACACTGAACCCTGTGGGAGTCTCACTGATTGACACTGAAAACTGTGGGAGTCTCACTGATTAACACTGAACCCTGTGGGAGTCTCACTGATTAACACTGAACACTGTGGGAGTCTCACTGATTAACACTGAACCCTATGGGAGTCTCACTGATTAACACTGAACCCTATGGGAGTCTCACTGATTAACACTGAACCCTATGTGAGTATCACTGATTAATACTGAACCCTGTGGGAGTTTCATTGATTAACACTGAACCCTGTGGGAGTCTCACTGATTAACACTGAACCATATGGGAGTCTCACTGATTAACATTGAACCCTACGGGAGTCTCACTGATTAACACTGAAACCTGTGGGAGTCTCACTGGATAACACTGAACCCTATGGGAGTCTCACTGATTAACACTGAACACTATGGGAGTCTCACTGATTAACACTGAACCCTATGGGAGTCTCACTGATTAACACTGAACCCTATGGGAGTCTCACTGATTAACACTGAAACCTGTGGGAGTCTCACTGATTAACACTGAACCCTGTGGGAGTCTCACTGATTAACACTGAACCCTATGGGAGTCTTACTGATTAACACTGAACCCTATGGGAGTCTCACTGATTAACACTGAAACCTGTGGTAGTCTCACTGATTAACCCTGAACCCTGTGGGAGTCTCACTGATTAACATTGAACCCTATGAGAGTCTCACTGATTAACACTGAACGCTGTGGGAGTCTCACTGATTAACACTGAACCCTGTGGAAGTCTCACTGATTAACACTGAACCCTGTGGGAGTCTCACTGATTAACACTGAACCCAATGGGAGTCTCACTGATTAACACTGAACTATTTGGGAGTCTCACTGATTAACACTGAACCTTGTGGGAGTCTCACTGATTAACACTGAACCCTATGGAAGTCTCACTGATTAACATTGAGCCCTGTGGGAGTCTCACTGATTAACACTGAGCCCTGTGGGAGTCTCACTGATTAACACTGAACCCTGTGGGAGTCTCACTGATTAACACTGAAAACTGTGGGAGTCTCACTGATTAACACTGAACCCTGTGGGAGTCTCACTGATTAACACTGAACCCAATTTGAGTCTCACTGATTAACACTGAATCCTGTGGGAGTCTCACTGATTAACACTGAACCCTATGGGAGTCTCACTGATTAACACTGAACCCTGTGGGAGTCTCATTGATTAACACTGAACACTGTGGGAGTCTCACCGATTAACACTTAACCCTATGGGAGTCTCACTGATTAACACTGAACCCTGTGGGAGTCTCACTGATTAACACTGAACAATGTGGGAGTCTCACTGATTAACACTGAACCCTATGCGAGTCTCAGTGATTACCACTGAACCCTATGGGAGTCTCACTGATTAACACTGAACCCTATGGGAGTCTCACTGATTAACACTGAACCCTATGGGAGTATCACTGATTAATACTGAACCCTATGGGAGTCTCATTGATTAACACTGAACCCTGTGGGAGTCTCACTGATTAACACTGAACCCTATGGGAGTCTCACTGATTAACACTGAACCCTGTGGGAGTCTCACTGATTAACACTGAACCCAATTTGAGTCTCACTGATTAACACTGAATCCTGTGGGAGTCTCACTGATTAACACTGAACCCTATGGGAGTCTCACTGATTAACACTTAACCCTGTGGGAGTCTCATTGATTAACACTGAACACTGTGGGAGTCTCACTGATTAACACTTAACCCTATGGGAGTCTCACTGATTAACACTGAACCCTGTGGGAGTCTCACTGATTAACACTGAACAATGTGGGAGTCTCACTGATTAACACTGAACCCTATGCGAGTCTCAGTGATTACCACTGAATCCTATGGGAGTCTCACTGATTAACACTGAACCCTATGGGAGTCTCACTGATTAACACTGAACCCTATGGGAGTATCACTGATTAATACTGAACCCTGTGGGAGTCTCATTGATTAACACTGAACCCTGTGGGAGTCTCACTGATTAACACTGAACCCTATGGGAGTCTCACTGATTAACATTGAACCCTATGGGAGTCTCACTGATTAACACTGAAACCTGTGGGAGTCTCACTGGATAACACTGAACCCTATGTGAGTCTCACTGATTAACACTGAACCCTATGGGAGTCTCACTGATTAACACTGAACCCTATGGGAGTCTCACTGATTAACACTGAACCCTATGGGAGTCTCACTGACTAACACTGAACCGTACGGGAGTCTCACTGATTAACACTGAACCCTCTGGGAGTCTCACTGATTAACACTGAACCCTAGTGGAGTGTCACTGATTAACACTGAACCCTATGGGAGTCTCACTGATTAACACTGAACCCTATGGGAGTCTCACTGATTAACACTGAACCCTATGGGAGTCTCACTGATTAACACTGAAACCTGTGGTAGTCTCACTGATTAACCCTGAACCCTGTGGGAGTCTCACTGATTAACATTGAACCCTATGGGAGTCTCACTGATTAACACTGAACGCTGTGGGAGTCTCACTGATTAACACTGAACCCTGTGGGAGTCTCACTGATTAACACTGAACCCTGTGGGAGTCTCACTGATTAACACTGAACCCAATGGGAGTCTCACTGATTAACACTGAACTATGTGGGAGTCTCACTGATTAACACTGAACCCTGTGGGAGTCTCACTGATTAACACTGAACCCTATGGAAGTCTCACTGATTAACACTGAGCCCTGTGGGAGTCTCACTGATTAACACTGAGCCCTGTGGGAGTCTCACTGATTAACACTGAACCCTGTGGGAGTCTCACTGATTAACACTGAAAACTGTGGGAGTCTCACTGATTAACACTGAACCCTGTGGGAGTCTCACTGATTAACACTGAACTCTGTGGGAGTCTCACTGATTAACACTGAACCCTTTGGGAGTCTCACTGATTAACACTGAACCCTATGGGAGTCTCACAGATTAACACTGAACCCTATGGGAGTCTCAGTGATTGTCACTGAACCCTGTGGGAGCCTCACTGATCAACACTGAACCCTATGGGAGTCTCACTGATTAACACTGAACCCTATGGGAGTCTCAGTGATTGTCACTGAATCCTATGGGAGTCTCCCTGATTAACACTGAACCCTGGGGGAGTCTCACTGATTAACACTGAACCCTGTGGGAGTCTCACTAATTAACACTGAACCCTGTGGGAGTCTCACTGATTAACCCTGAACACTGTGGGAGTCTCACTGATTAACACTGAACCCTATGGGAGTCTCACTGATTAACACACGGACCCTAGGGGAGTCTCAGTGATTAACACTGAACCCTATGGGAGTCTCACTGATTAACACTGAAGCCCGTGGGAGTCTCACTAATTAACACTGAACCCTGTGGGAGCCTCAATGATTAACACTGAACTATGTGGGAGTCTCACTGATTAACACTGAACCCTGTGGGAGTCTCACTGATTAACACTGAACCCTATGGGAGTCTCACTGATTAACACTGAGCCCTGTGGGAGTCTCACTGATTAACACTGAGCCCTGTGGGAGTCTCATTGATTAACACTGAACCCTGTGGGAGTCTCACTGATTAACACTGAAAACTGTGGGAGTCTCACTGATTAACACTGAACCCTGTGGGAGTCTCACTGATTAACACTGAACCCAATTTGAGTCTCACTTATTAACACTGAATCCTGTGGGAGTGTCACTGATTAATTCTGAACCCTACGGGAGTCTCACTGATTAACACTGAACCCTATGGGAGTCTCACTGATTAACACTGAACACTATGGGTTTGTCAGTGATTAACACTGAACCCTATGGGAGTCTCACTGATTAACACTGAACCCTATGGGAGTCTCAATGGTTAACACTGAACCCTATGGGAGTTTCACTGATTAACACTGAAAACTGTGGGAGTCTCACTGATTAACACTGAAACCTGTGGGAGTCTCACTGATTAACACTGAACCCTATGGGAGTCTCACTGATTAACACTGAACCCTTTGGGAGCCTCAATGATTAACACTGAACCCTATGGGAGTGTCAATGATTAACTCTGAACGCTACAGGAGTCTCACTGATTAACACTGAACCCTATGGGAGTCTCACTGATTAACACAACACTATGGGAGTGTCACTGATTAACACTGAACCCTATGGGAATCCCATTGATTAACAGTGAACTCTGTGGGAGTCTCACTGATTAACACTAAACCGTTTGGGAGTCTCACTGATTAACACTGAACCCTATGGGAGTCTCACTGATTAACACTGAACCCTATGGGAGTCTCAGTGATTGTCACTGAAACCTGTGGGAGCCTCACTGATTAACACTGAACCCTATGGGAGTCTCACTGATTAACACCGAACCCTATGGGAGTCTCAGTGATTGTCACTGAACCCTATGGGAGTCTCACTGATTAACACTGAACCCTGTGGGAGTCTCACTGATTAACACTGAACCCTGTGGGAGTCTCACTAATTAACACTGAACCCTGTGGGAGTCTCACTGATTAACACTGAACCCTATGGAAGTCTCACTGATTAACACTGAGCCCTGTGGGAGTCTCACTGATTAACACTGAGCCCTGTGGGAGTCTCATTGATTAACACTGAACCCTGTGGGAGTCTCACTGATTAACACTGAAAACTGTGGGAGTCTCACTGATTAACACTGAACCCTGTGGGAGTCTCACTGATTAACACTGAACCCTAAGGGAGTCTCAATGATTAACACTGAACCCTATGGGAGTCTCAGTGATTGTCACTGAACCCTGTGGGAGCCTCACTGATTAACACTGAACCCTATGGGAGTCTCACTGATTAACACCGAACCCTATGGGAGTCTCAGTGATTGTCACTGAACCCTATGGGAGTCTCACTGATTAACACTGAACCCTGTGGGAGTCTCACTGATTAACACTGAACCCTGTGGGAGTCTCACTAATTAACACTGAACCCTGTGGGAGTCTCACTGATTAACACTGAACCCTATGGGAGTCTCACTGATTAACACTGAGCCCTGTGGGAGTCTCACTGATTAACACTGAGCCCTGTGGGAGCCTCATTGATTAACACTGAACCCTGTGGGAGTCTCACTGATTAACACTGAAAACTGTGGGAGTCTCACTAATTAACACTGAACCCTGTGGGAGTCTCACTGATTAACACTGAGCCCTGTGGGAGTCTCACTGATTAACACTGAGCCCTGTGGGAGTCTCATTGATTAACATTGAACCCTATGGGAGTCTCACTGATTAACACTGAACACTATGGGCGTGTCACTGATTAACACTGAACCCTATTGGAGTCTCACTGATTAAGACTGAACCCTGTGGGAGTCTCACTGATTAACACTGAACACTATGGGAGTGTCACTGATTAACTCTGAACCCTACGGGAGTCTCACTGATTAACACTGAACCCTATAGGAGTCTCACTGATTAACACTGAACACTATGGGAGTGTCACTGATTAACACTGAACCCTGTGGGAGTCTCACTGATTAACACTGAACCCTCTGGGAGTCGCACTGATTAACACTGAACCCTAAGGGAGTATCACTGATTAACACTTAACCCTACGGGAGTCTCACTGATTAACACTGAACCCTGTGGGAGTCGCATTGATTAACACTGAACCCTATGGGAGTCTCACTGATTAACACTGAACCCTATGGGAGTATCACTGATTAATACTGAACCCTGTGGGAGTCTCATTGATTAACACTGAACCCTGTGGGAGTCTCACTGATTAACACTGAACCCTATGGGAGTATCACTGATTAATACTGAACCCTGTGGGAGTCTCATTGATTAACACTGAACCCTGTGGGAGTCTCACTGATTAACACTGAACCCTATGGGAGTCTCACTGATTAACATTGAACCCTATGGGAGTCTCACTGATTAACACTGAAACCTGTGGGAGTCTCACTGGATAACACTGAACCCTATGGGAGTCTCACTGATTAACACTGAACCCTATGGGAGTCTCACTGATTAACACTGAACCCTATGGGAGTCTCACTGATTAATACTGAACACTATGGGAGTCTCACTGATTAACACTGAACCCTGTGGGAGTCTCACTGATTAACACTGAACCCTGTGGGAGTCTCACTGATTAACACTGAACCCTATGGGAGTCTCACTGATTAACACTGAACCCTATGGGAGTCTCACTGATTAACACTGAAACCTGTGGTAGTCTCACTGATTAACACTGAACCCTGTGGGAGTCTCACTGATTAACATTGAACCCTATGGGAGTCTCACTGATTAACACTGAACCCTGTGGGAGTCTCACTGATTAACACTGAACCCTGTGGGAGTCTCACTGATTAACACTGAACCCTATGGGAGTCTCACTGATTAACACTGAACCCTATGGGAGTCTCACTGATTAACACTGAAACCTGTGGTAGTCTCACTGATTAACACTGAACGCTGTGGGAGTCTCACTGATTAACACTGAACCCTGTGGGAGTCTCACTGATTGACACTGAACCCTGTGGGAGTCTCACTGATTAACACTGAGCCCTGTGGGAGTCTCATTGATTAACACTGAACCCTGTGGGAGTCTCACTGATTAACACTGAAAACTGTGGGAGTCTCACTGATTAACACTGAACCCTGTGGGAGTCTCACTGATTAACACTGAACCCTTAGGGAGTCTCAATGATTAACACTGAACCCTATGGGAGTCTCAGTGATTGTCACTGAACCCTGTGGGAGCCTCACTGATTAACACTGAACCCTATGGGAGTCTCACTGATTAACACCGAACCCTATGGGAGTCTCAGTGATTGTCACTGAACCCTATGGGAGTCTCACTGATTAACACTGAACCCTGTGGGAGTCTCACTGATTAACACTGAACCCTGTGGGAGTCTCACTAATTAACACTGAACCCTGTGGGAGTCTCACTGATTAACACTGAACCCTATGGGAGTCTCACTGATTAACACTGAGCCCTGTGGGAGTCTCACTGATTAACACTGAGCCCTGTGGGAGCCTCATTGATTAACACTGAACCCTGTGGGAGTCTCACTGATTAACACTGAAAACTGTGGGAGTCTCACTAATTAACACTGAACCCTGTGGGAGTCTCACTGATTAACACTGAGCCCTGTGGGAGTCTCACTGATTAACACTGAGCCCTGTGGGAGTCTCATTGATTAACACTGAACCCTATGGGAGTCTCACTGATTAACACTGAACACTATGGGCGTGTCACTGATTAACACTGAACCCTATTGGAGTTTCACTGATTAAGACTGAACCCTGTGGGAGTCTCACTGATTAACACTGAACACTATGGGAGTGTCATTGATTAACTCTGAACCCTACGGGAGTCTCACTGATTAACACTGAACCCTATAGGAGTCTCACTGATTAACACTGAACACTATGGGAGTGTCACTGATTAACACTGAACCCTGTGGGAGTCTCACTGATTAACACTGAACCCTCTGGGAGTCGCACTGATTAACACTGAACCCTAAGGGAGTATCACTGATTAACACTTAACCCTACGGGAGTCTCACTGATTAACACTGAACCCTGTGGGAGTCGCATTGATTAACACTGAACCCTATGGGAGTCTCACTGATTAACACTGAACCCTATGGGAGTATCACTGATTAATACTGAACCCTGTGGGAGTCTCATTGATTAACACTGAACCCTGTGGGAGTCTCACTGATTAACACTGAACCCTATGGGAGTATCACTGATTAATACTGAACCCTGTGGGAGTCTCATTGATTAACACTGAACCCTGTGGGAGTCTCACTGATTAACACTGAACCCTATGGGAGTCTCACTGATTAACATTGAACCCTATGGGAGTCTCACTGATTAACACTGAACCCTGTGGGAGTCTCACTGATTAACACTGAACCCTATGGGAGTCTCACTGATTAACACTGAACCCTATGGGAGTCTCACTGATTAACACTGAACCCTATGGGAGTCTCACTGATTAACACTGAAACCTGTGGTAGTCTCACTGATTAACACTGAACGCTGTGGGAGTCTCACTGATTAACACTGAACCCTGTGGGAGTCTCACTGATTGACACTGAACCCTGTGGGAGTCTCACTGATTAACACTGAGCCCTGTGGGAGTCTCATTGATTAACACTGAACCCTGTGGGAGTCTCACTGATTAACACTGAAAACTGTGGGAGTCTCACTGATTAACACTGAACCCTGTGGGAGTCTCACTGATTAACACTGAACCCTTAGGGAGTCTCAGTGATTGTCACTGAACCCTGTGGGAGCCTCACTGATTAACACTGAACCCTATGGGAGTCTCACTGATTAACACCGAACCCTATGGGAGTCTCACTGATTAACACTGAACCCTGTGGGAGTCTCACTGATTAACACTGAACCCTTAGGGAGTCTCAGTGATTGTCACTGAACCCTGTGGGAGCCTCACTGATTAACACTGAACCCTATGGGAGTCTCACTGATTAACACTGAACCCTGTGGGAGTCTCACTGATTAACACTGAACCCTGTGGGAGTCTCACTAATTAACACTGAACCCTGTGGGAGTCTCACTAATTAACACTGAACCCTATGGGAGTCTCACTGATTAACACTGAGCCCTGTGGGAGTCTCACTGATTAACACTGAGCCCTGTGGGAGCCTCATTGATTAACACTGAACCCTGTGGGAGTCTCACTGATTAACACTGAAAACTGTGGGAGTCTCACTAATTAACACTGAACCCTGTGGGAGTCTCACTGATTAACACTGAGCCCTGTGGGAGTCTCACTGATTAACACTGAGCCCTGTGGGAGTCTCATTGATTAACACTGAACCCTATGGGAGTCTCACTGATTAACACTGAACACTATGGGCGTGTCACTGATTAACACTGAACCCTATTGGAGTCTCACTGATTAAGACTGAACCCTGTGGGAGTCTCACTGATTAACACTGAACACTATGGGAGTGTCACTGATTAACTCTGAACCCTACGGGAGTCTCACTGATTAACACTGAACCCTATAGGAGTCTCACTGATTAACACTGAACACTATGGGAGTGTCACTGATTAACACTGAACCCTGTGGGAGTCTCACTGATTAACACTGAACCCTCTGGGAGTCGCACTGATTAACACTGAACCCTAAGGGAGTATCACTGATTAACACTTAACCCTACGGGAGTCTCACTGATTAACACTGAACCCTGTGGGAGTCGCATTGATTAACACTGAACCCTATGGGAGTCTCACTGATTAACACTGAACCCTATGGGAGTATCACTGATTAATACTGAACCCTGTGGGAGTCTCATTGATTAACACTGAACCCTGTGGGAGTCTCACTGATTAACACTGAACCATATGGGAGTATCACTGATTAATACTGAACCCTGTGGGAGTCTCATTGATTAACACTGAACCCTGTGGGAGTCTCACTGATTAACACTGAACCCTATGGGAGTCTCACTGATTAACATTGAACCCTATGGGAGTCTCACTGATTAACACTGAAACCTGTGGGAGTCTCACTGGATAACACTGAACCCTATGGGAGTCTCACTGATTAACACTGAACCCTATGGGAGTCTCACTGATTAACACTGAACCCTATGGGAGTCTCACTGATTAACACTGAACACTATGGGAGTCTCACTGATTAACACTGAACCCTGTGGGAGTCTCACTGATTAACACTGAACCCTGTGGGAGTCTCACTGATTAACACTGAACCCTATGGGAGTCTCACTGATTAACACTGAACCCTATGGGAGTCTCACTGATTAACACTGAAACCTGTGGTAGTCTCACTGATTAACACTGAACCCTGTGGGAGTCTCACTGATTAACATTGAACCCTATGGGAGTCTCACTGATTAACACTGAACCCTGTGGGAGTCTCACTGATTAACACTGAACCCTGTGGGAGTCTCACTGATTAACACTGAACCCTATGGGAGTCTCACTGATTAACACTGAACCCTATGGGAGTCTCACTGATTAACACTGAAACCTGTGGTAGTCTCACTGATTAACACTGAACGCTGTGGGAGTCTCACTGATTAACACTGAACCCTGTGGGAGTCTCACTGATTGACACTGAACCCTGTGGGAGTCTCACTGATTAACACTGAACCCAATGGGAGTCTCACTGATTAACACTGAACTATGTGGGAGTCTCACTGATTAACACTGAACCATGTCGGAGTCTCACTGATTAACACTGAATACTATGGGAGTCTCACTGATTAACACTGAACCCTGTGGGAGTCTCACTGATTAACACTGAACCCTGTGGGAGTCTCACTGATTAACACTGAACCCTATGGGAGTCTCACTGATTAACACTGAACCCTATGGGAGTCTCACTGATTAACACTGAAACCTGTGGTAGTCTCACTGATTAACACTGAACCCTGTGGGAGTCTCACTGATTAACATTGAACCCTATGGGAGTCTCACTGATTAACACTGAACGCTGTGGGAGTCTCACTGATTAACACTGAACCCTGTGGGAGTCTCACTGATTGACACTGAACCCTGTGGGAGTCTCACTGATTAACACTGAACCCAATGGGAGTCTCACTGATTAACACTGAACTATGTGGGAGTCTCACTGATTAACACTGAACCATGTGGGAGTCTCACTGATTAACACTGAATACTATGGGAGTGTCACTGATTAACTCTGAACCCTACGGTAGTCTCACTGATTAACACTGAACCCTATAGGAGTCTCACTGATTAACACTGAACATTATGGGAGTGTCACTGATTAACACTGAACCCTGTGGGAGTCTCACTGATTAACACTGAACCCTCTGGGAGTCGCACTGATTAACACTGAACCCTATGGGAGTAACACTGATTAACACTTAACCCTATGGGAGTCTCACTGATTAACACTGAACCCTGTGGGAGTCTCACTGATTAACACTGAACCTTATGGGAGTCTCACTGATTAACACTGAACCCTATGGGAGTATCACTGATTAATACTGAACCCTGTGGGAGTCTCATTGATTAACACTGAACCCTGTGGGAGTCTGACTGATTAACACTGAACCCTATGGGAGTATCACTGATTAATACTGAACCCTGTGGGAGTCTCATTGATTAACACTGAACCCTGTGGGAGTCTCACTGATTAACACTGAACCCTATGGGAGTCTCACTGATTAACATTGAACCCTATGGGAGTCTCACTGATTAACACTGAAACCTGTGGGAGGCTCACTGGATAACACTGAACCCTATGCGAGTCTCACTGATTAACACTGAACCCTATGGGAGTCTCACTGATTAACACTGAACCCTATGGGAGTCTCACTGATTAACACTGAACCCTATGGGAGTCTCACTGATTAACACTGAACCCTGTGGGAGTCTCACTGATTAACACTGAACCCTGTGGGAGTCTCACTGATTAACACTGAACCCTATGGGAGTCTCACTGATTAACACTGAACCCTATGGGAGTCTCACTGATTAACACTGAAACCTGTGGTAGTCTCACTGATTAACACTGAACCCTGTGGGAGTCTCACTGATTAACATTGAACCCTATGGGAGTCTCACTGATTAACACTGAACCCTGTGGGAGTCTCACTGATTAACACTGAACCCTGTGGGAGTCTCACTGATTAACACTGAACCCTATGGGAGTCTCACTGATTAACACTGAACCCTATGGGAGTCTCACTGATTAACACTGAAACCTGTGGTAGTCTCACTGATTAACACTGAACCCTGTGGGTGTTTCACTGATTAACATTGAACCCTATGGGAGTCTCATTGATTAACACTGAACGCTGTGGGAGTCTCACTGATTAACACTGAACCCTGTGGGAGTCTCACTGATTGACACTGAACCCTGTGGGAGTCTCACTGATTAACACTGAACCCAATGGGAGTCTCACTGATTAACACTGAACTATGTGGGAGTCTCACTGATTAACACTGAACCCTGTGGGAGTCTCACTGATTAACACTGAATACTATGGGAGTGTCACTGATTAACTCTGAACCCTACGGGAGTCTCACTGATTAACACTGAACCCTATAGGAGTCTCACTGATTAACACTGAACACTATGGGAGTGTCACTGATTAACACTGAACCCTGTGGGAGTCTCACTGATTAACACTGAACCCTCTGGGAGTCGCACTGATTAACACTGAACCCTATGGGAGTATCACTGATTAACACGTAACCCTACGGGAGTCTCACTGATTAACACTGAACCCTGTGGGAGTCTCACTGATTAACACTGAACCCTATGGGAGTCTCACTGATTAACACTGAACCCTATGGGAGTATCACTGATTAATACTGAACCCTGTGGGAGTCTCATTGATTAACACTGAACCCTGTGGGAGTCTCACTGATTAACACTGAACCCTATGGGAGTATCACTGATTAATACTGAACCCTGTGGGAGTCTCATTGATTAACACTGAACCCTGTGGGAGTCTCACTGATTAACACTGAACCCTATGGGAGTCTCACTGATTAACATTGAACCCTATGGGAGTCTCACTGATTAACACTGAAACCTGTGGGAGTCTCACTGGATAACACTGAACCCTATGGGAGTCTCACTGATTAACACTGAACCCTATGGGAGTCTCACTGATTAACACTGAACCCTATGGGAGTCTCACTGATTAACACTGAACCCTATGGGAGTCTCACTGATTAACACTGCACCCTATGGGAGTCTCACTGATTAACACTGAACCCTATGGGAGTCTCACTGATTAACACCGAACCCTATGGGAGTCTCACTGATTAACACTGAACCCTGTGGGAGTCTCACTGATTAACACTGAAACCTGTGGTAGTCTCACTGATTAACACTGCACCCTGTGGGAGTCTCACTGATTAACATTGAACCCTATGGGAGTCTCACTGATAAACACTGAACCCTGTGGGAGTCTCACTGATTAACACTGAACCCTGTGGGAGTCTCACTGATTAACACTGAACCCTATGGGAGTCTCACTGATTAATACTGAACCCTGTGGGAGTCTCATTGATTAACACTGAACCCTGTGGGAGTCTCACTGATTAACACTGAACCCTATGGGAGTATCACTGATTAATACTGAACCCTGTGGGAGTCTCATTGATTAACACTGAACCCTGTGGGAGTCTCACTGATTAACACTGAACCCTATGGGAGTCTCACTGATTAACATTGAACCCTATGGGAGTCTCACTGATTAACACTGAAACCTGTGGGAGTCTCACTGGATAACACTGAACCCTATGGGAGTCTCACTGATTAACACTGAACCCTATGGGAGTCTCACTGATTAACACTGAACCCTATGGGAGTCTCACTGATTAACACTGAACCCTATGGGAGTCTCACTGATTAACACTGAACCCTGTGGGAGTCTCACTGATTAACACTGAACCCTGTGGGAGTCTCACTGATTAACACTGAACCCTATGGGAGTCTCACTGATTAACACTGAACCCTATGGGAGTCTCACTGATTAACACTGAAACCTGTGGTAGTCTCACTGATTAACACTGAACCCTGTGGGAGTCTCACTGATTAACATTGAACCCTATGGGAGTCTCACTGATTAACACTGAACCCTGTGGGTGTCTCACTGATTAACACTGAACCCTGTGGGAGTCTCACTGATTAACACTGAACCCTATGGGAGTCTCACTGATTAACACTGAACCCTATGGGAGTCTCACTGATTAACACTGAAACCTGTGGTAGTCTCACTGATTAACACTGAACCCTGTGGGAGTCTCACTGATTAACATTGAACCCTATGGGAGTCTCACTGATTAACACTGAACGCTGTGGGAGTCTCACTGATTAACACTGAACCCTGTGGGAGTCTCACTGATTGACACTGAACCCTGTGGGAATCTCACTGATTAACACTGAACCCAATGGGAGTCTCACTGATTAACACTGAACTATGTGGGAGTCTCACTGATTAACACTGAACCCTGTGGGAGTCTCACTGATTAACACTGAATACTATGGGAGTGTCACTGATTAACTCTGAACCCTACGGGAGTCTCACTGATTAACACTGAACCCTATAGGAGTCTCACTGATTAACACTGAACACTATGGGAGTGTCACTGATTAACACTGAACCCTGTGGGAGTATCACTGATTAATACTGAACCCTGTGGGAGTCTCATTGATTAACACTGAACCCTGTGGGAGTCTCACTGATTAACACTGAACCCTATGGGAGTCTCACTGATTAACATTGAACCCTATGGGAGTCTCACTGATTAACACTGAAACCTGTGGGAGTCTCACTGGATAACACTGAACCCTATGGGAGTCTCACTGATTAACACTGAACCCTATGGGAGTCTCACTGATTAACACTGAACCCTATAGGAGTCTCACTGATTAACACTGAACACTATGGGAGTGTCACTGATTAACACTGAACCCTGTGGGAGTCTCACTGATTAACACTGAACCCTCTGGGAGTCGCACTGATTAACACTGAACTCTATAGGAGTATCACTGATTAACACGTAACCCTACGTGAGTCTCACTGATTAACACTGAACCCTGTGGGAGTCTCACTGATTAACACTGAACCCTATGGGAGTCTCACTGATTAACACTGAACCCTATGGGAGTATCACTGATTAATACTGAACCCTGTGGGAGTCTCATTGATTAACACTGAACCCTGTGGGAGTCTCACTGATTAACACTGAACCCTATGGGAGTATCACTGATTAATACTGAACCCTGTGGGAGTCTCATTGATTAACACTGAACCCTGTGGGAGTCTCACTGATTAACACTGAACCCTATGGGAGTCTCACTGATTATCATTGAACCCTATGGGAGTCTCACTGATTAACACTGAAACCTGTGGGAGTCTCACTGGATAACACTGAACCCTATGGGAGTCTCACTGATTAACACTGAACCCTATGGGAATCTCACTGATTAACACTGAACCCTATGGGAGTCTCACTGATTAACACTGAACCCTATGGGAGTCTCACTGATTAACACTGAACCCTATGGGAGTCTCACTGATTAACACTGAACCCTATGGGAGTCTCACTGATTAACACTGAACCCTATGGGAGTCTCACTGATTAACACTGAACCCTGTGGGAGTCTCACTGATTAACACTGAAACCTGTGGTAGTCTCACTGATTAACACTGCACCCTGTGGGAGTCTCACTGATTAACATTGAACCCTATGGGAGTCTCACTGATTAACACTGAACCCTGTGGGAGTCTCACTGATTAACACTGAACCCTGTGGGAGTCTCACTGATTAACACTGAACCCTATGGGAGTCTCACTGATTAATACTGAACCCTGTGGGAGTCTCATTGATTAACACTGAACCCTGTGGGAGTCTCACTGATTAACACTGAACCCTATGGGAGTATCACTGATTAATACTGAACCCTGTGGGAGTCTCATTGATTAACACTGAACCCTGTGGGAGTCTCACTGATTAACACTGAACCCTATGGGAGTCTCACTGATTAACATTGAACCCTATGGGAGTCTCACTGATTAACACTGAAACCTGTGGGAGTCTCACTGGATAACACTGAACCCTATGGGAGTCTCACTGATTAACACTGAACCCTATGGGAGTCTCACTGATTAACACTGAACCCTACGGGAGTCTCACTGATTAACACTGAACCCTATGGGAGTCTCACTGATTAACACTGAACCCTGTGGGAGTCTCACTGATTAACACTGAACCCTGTGGGAGTCTCACTGATTAACACTGAACCCTATGGGAGTCTCACTGATTAACACTGAACCCTATGGGAGTCTCACTGATTAACACTGAAACCTGTGGTAGTCTCACTGATTAACACTGAACCCTGTGGGAGTCTCACTGATTAACATTGAACCCTATGGGAGTCTCACTGATTAACACTAAACCCTGTGGGAGTCTCACTGATTAACACTGAACCCTGTGGGAGTCTCACTGATTAACACTGAACCCTATGGGAGTCTCACTGATTAACACTGAACCCTATGGGAGTCTCACTGATTAACACTGAAACCTGTGGTAGTCTCACTGATTAACACTGAACCCTGTGGGAGTCTCACTGATTAACATTGAACCCTATGGGAGTCTCACTGATTAACACTGAACACTGTGGGAGTCTCACTGATTAACACTGAACCCTGTGGGAGTCTCACTGATTGACACTGAACCCTGTGGGAGTCTCACTGATTAACACTGAACCCAATGGGAGTCTCACTGATTAACACTGAACTATGTGGGAGTCTCACTGATTAACACTGAACCCTGTGGGAGTCTCACTGATTAACACTGAATACTATGGGAGTGTCACTGATTAACTCTGAACCCTACGGGAGTCTCACTGATTAACACTGAACCCTATAGGAGTCTCACTGATTAACACTGAACACTATGGGAGTGTCACTGATTAACACTGAACCCTGTGGGAGTCTCACTGATTAACACTGAACCCTCTGGGAGTCGCACTGATTAACACTGAACCCTATGGGAGTATCACTGATTAACACTTAACCCTACGAGAGTCTCACTGATTAACACTGAACCCTGTGGGAGTCTCACTGATTAACACTGAACCCTATGGGAGTCTCACTGATTAACACTGAACCCTATGGGAGTATCACTGATTAATACTGAACCCTGTGGGAGTCTCATTGATTAACACTAAACCCTGTGGGAGTCTCACTGATTAACACTGAACCCTATGGGAGTATCACTGATTAATACTGAACCCTGTGGGAGTCTCATTGATTAACACTGAACCCTGTGGGAGTCTCACTGATTAACACTGAACCCTATGGGAGTCTCACTGATTAACATTGAACCCTATGGGAGTCTCACTGATTAACACTGAAACCTGTGGGAGTCTCACTGGATAACACTGAACCCTATGGGAGTCTCACTGATTAACACTGAACCCTATGGGAGTCTCACTGATTAACACTGAACCCTATAGGAGTCTCACTGATTAACACTGAACACTATGGGAGTCTCACTGATTAACACTGAACCCTGTGGGAGTCTCACTGATTAACACTGAACCCTCTGGGAGTCGCACTGATTAACACTGAACCCTATGGGAGTATCACTGATTAACACGTAACCCTACGGGAGTCTCACTGATTAACACTGAACCCTGTGGGAGTCTCACTGATTAACACTGAACCCTATGGGAGTCTCACTGATTAACACTGAACCCTATGGGAGTATCACTGATTAATACTGAACCCTGTGGGAGTCTCATTGATTAACACTGAACCCTGTGGGAGTCTCACTGATTAACACTGAACCCTATGGGAGTATCACTGATTAATACTGAACCCTGTGGGAGTCTCATTGATTAACACTGAACCCTGTGGGAGTCTCACTGATTAACACTGAACCCTGTGGGAGTCTCACTGATTAACATTGAACCCTATGGGAGTCTCACTGATTAACACTGAAACCTGTGGTAGTCACACTGATTAACACTGAACCCTGTGGGAGTCTCACTGATTAACACTGAACCCTATGGGAGTATCACTGATTAATACTGAACCCTGTGGGAGTCTCAATGATTAACACTGAACCCTGTGGGAGTCTCACTGATTAACACTGAACCCTATGGGAGTCTCACTGATTAACATTGAACCCTATGGGAGTCTCACTGATTAACACTGAAACCTGTGGGAGTCTCACTGGATAACACTGAACCCTATGGGAGTCTCACTGATTAACACTGAACCCTATGGGAGTCTCACTGATTAACACTGAACCCTATGGGAGTCTCACTGATTAACACTGAACCCTGTGGGAGTCTCACTGATTAACACTGAACCCTATGGGAGTCTCACTGATTAACACTGAACCCTATGGGAGTCTCACTGATTAACACTGAACCCTATGGGAGTCTCACTGATTAACACTGAACCCTGTGGGAGTCTCACTGGATAACACTGAACCCTATGGGAGTCTCACTGATTAACACTGAACCCTATGGGAGTCTCACTGATTAACACTGAACCCTATAGGAGTCTCACTGATTAACACTGAACACTATGGGAGTGTCACTGATTAACACTGAACCCTGTGGGAGTCTCACTGATTAACACTGAACCCTCTGGGAGTCGCACTGATTAACACTGAACCCTATAGGAGTATCACTGATTAACACGTAACCCTACGGGAGTCTCACTGATTAACACTGAACCCTGTGGGAGTCTCACTGATTAACACTGAACCCTATGGGAGTCTCACTGATTAACACTGAACCCTATGGGAGTATCACTGATTAATACTGAACCCTGTGGGAGTCTCATTGATTAACACTGAACCCTGTGGGAGTCTCACTGATTAACACTGAACCCTATGGGAGTATCACTGATTAATACTGAACCCTGTGGGAGTCTCATTGATTAACACTGAACCCTGTGGGAGTCTCACTGATTAACACTGAACCCTATGGGAGTCTCACTGATTATCATTGAACCCTATGGGAGTCTCACTGATTAACACTGAAACCTGTGGGAGTCTCACTGGATAACACTGAACCCTATGGGAGTCTCACTGATTAACACTGAACCCTATGGGAATCTCACTGATTAACACTGAACCCTATGGGAGTCTCACTGATTAACACTGAACCCTATGGGAGTCTCACTGATTAACACTGAACCCTATGGGAGTCTCACTGATTAACACTGAACCCTATGGGAGTCTCACTGATTAACACTGAACCCTATGGGAGTCTCACTGATTAACACTGAACCCTGTGGGAGTCTCACTGATTAACACTGAAACCTGTGGTAGTCTCACTGATTAACACTGCACCCTGTGGGAGTCTCACTGATTAACATTGAACCCTATGGGAGTCTCACTGATTAACACTGAACCCTGTGGGAGTCTCACTGATTAACACTGAACCCTGTGGGAGTCTCACTGATTAACACTGAACCCTATGGGAGTCTCACTGATTAATACTGAACCCTGTGGGAGTCTCATTGATTAACACTGAACCCTGTGGGAGTCTCACTGATTAACACTGAACCCTATGGGAGTATCACTGATTAATACTGAACCCTGTGGGAGTCTCATTGATTAACACTGAACCCTGTGGGAGTCTCACTGATTAACACTGAACCCTATGGGAGTCTCACTGATTAACATTGAACCCTATGGGAGTCTCACTGATTAACACTGAAACCTGTGGGAGTCTCACTGGATAACACTGAACCCTATGGGAGTCTCACTGATTAACACTGAACCCTATGGGAGTCTCACTGATTAACACTGAACCCTACGGGAGTCTCACTGATTAACACTGAACCCTATGGGAGTCTCACTGATTAACACTGAACCCTGTGGGAGTCTCACTGATTAACACTGAACCCTGTGGGAGTCTCACTGATTAACACTGAACCCTATGGGAGTCTCACTGATTAACACTGAACCCTATGGGAGTCTCACTGATTAACACTGAAACCTGTGGTAGTCTCACTGATTAACACTGAACCCTGTGGGAGTCTCACTGATTAACATTGAACCCTATGGGAGTCTCACTGATTAACACTAAACCCTGTGGGAGTCTCACTGATTAACACTGAACCCTGTGGGAGTCTCACTGATTAACACTGAACCCTATGGGAGTCTCACTGATTAACACTGAACCCTATGGGAGTCTCACTGATTAACACTGAAACCTGTGGTAGTCTCACTGATTAACACTGAACCCTGTGGGAGTCTCACTGATTAACATTGAACCCTATGGGAGTCTCACTGATTAACACTGAACACTGTGGGAGTCTCACTGATTAACACTGAACCCTGTGGGAGTCTCACTGATTGACACTGAACCCTGTGGGAGTCTCACTGATTAACACTGAACCCAATGGGAGTCTCACTGATTAACACTGAACTATGTGGGAGTCTCACTGATTAACACTGAACCCTGTGGGAGTCTCACTGATTAACACTGAATACTATGGGAGTGTCACTGATTAACTCTGAACCCTACGGGAGTCTCACTGATTAACACTGAACCCTATAGGAGTCTCACTGATTAACACTGAACACTATGGGAGTGTCACTGATTAACACTGAACCCTGTGGGAGTCTCACTGATTAACACTGAACCCTCTGGGAGTCGCACTGATTAACACTGAACCCTATGGGAGTATCACTGATTAACACTTAACCCTACGAGAGTCTCACTGATTAACACTGAACCCTGTGGGAGTCTCACTGATTAACGCTGAACCCTATGGGAGTCTCACTGATTAACACTGAACCCTATGGGAGTATCACTGATTAATACTGAACCCTGTGGGAGTCTCATTGATTAACACTAAACCCTGTGGGAGTCTCACTGATTAACACTGAACCCTATGGGAGTATCACTGATTAATACTGAACCCTGTGGGAGTCTCATTGATTAACACTGAACCCTGTGGGAGTCTCACTGATTAACACTGAACCCTATGGGAGTCTCACTGATTAACATTGAACCCTATGGGAGTCTCACTGATTAACACTGAAACCTGTGGGAGTCTCACTGGATAACACTGAACCCTATGGGAGTCTCACTGATTAACACTGAACCCTATGGGAGTCTCACTGATTAACACTGAACCCTATAGGAGTCTCACTGATTAACACTGAACACTATGGGAGTGTCACTGATTAACACTGAACCCTGTGGGAGTCTCACTGATTAACACTGAACCCTCTGGGAGTCGCACTGATTAACACTGAACCCTATGGGAGTATCACTGATTAACACGTAACCCTACGGGAGTCTCACTGATTAACACTGAACCCTGTGGGAGTCTCACTGATTAACACTGAACCCTATGGGAGTCTCACTGATTAACACTGAACCCTATGGGAGTATCACTGATTAATACTGAACCCTGTGGGAGTCTCATTGATTAACACTGAACCCTGTGGGAGTCTCACTGATTAACACTGAACCCTATGGGAGTATCACTGATTAATACTGAACCCTGTGGGAGTCTCATTGATTAACACTGAACCCTGTGGGAGTCTCACTGATTAACACTGAACCCTATGGGAGTCTCACTGATTAACATTGAACCCTATGGGAGTCTCACTGATTAACACTGAAACCTGTGGTAGTCACACTGATTAACACTGAACCCTGTGGGAGTCTCACTTATTAACACTGAACCCTATGGGAGTATCACTGATTAATACTGAACCCTGTGGGAGTCTCAATGATTAACACTGAACCCTGTGGGAGTCTCACTGATTAACACTGAACCCTATGGGAGTCTCACTGATTAACATTGAACCCTATGGGAGTCTCACTGATTAACACTGAAACCTGTGGGAGTCTCACTGGATAACACTGAACCCTATGGGAGTCTCACTGATTAACACTGAACCCTATGGGAGTCTCACTGATTAACACTGAACCCTATGGGAGTCTCACTGATTAACACTGAACCCTATGGGAGTCTCACTGATTAACACTGAACCCTATGGGAGTCTCACTGATTAACACTGAACCCTATGGGAGTCTCACTGATTAACACTGAACCCTATGGGAGTCTCACTGATTAACACTGAACCCTGTGGGAGTCTCACTGATTAACACTGAAACCTGTGGTAGTCTCACTGATTAACACTGAACCCTTTGGGAGTCTCACTGATTAACATTGAACCCTATGGGAGTCTCACTGATTAACACTGAACACTGTGGGAGTCTCACTGATTAACACTGAACCCTGTGGGAGTCTCACTGATTGACACTGAACCCTGTGGGAGTCTCACTGATTAACACTGAACCCAATGGGAGTCTCACTGATTAACACTGAACTATGTGGGAGTCTCACTGATTAACACTGAACCCTGTGGGAGTCTCACTGATTAACACTGAATACTATGGGAGTGTCACTGATTAACTCTGAACCCTACGGGAGTCTCACTGATTAACACTGAACCCTATAGGAGTCTCACTGATTAACACTGAACACTATGGGAGTGTCACTGATTAACACTGAACCCTGTGGGAGTCTCACTGATTAACACTGAACCCTCTGGGAGTCGCACTGATTAACACTGAACCCTATGGGAGTATCACTGATTAACACTTAACCCTACGAGAGTCTCACTGATTAACACTGAACCCAATGGGAGTCTCACTGATTAACACTGAACTATGTGGGAGTCTCACTGATTAACACTGAACCCTGTGGGAGTCTCACTGATTGACACTGAACCCTGTGGGAGTCTCACTGATTAACACTGAACCCAATGGGAGTCTCACTGATTAACACTGAACTATGTGGGAGTCTCACTGATTAACACTGAACCCTGTGGGAGTCTCACTGATTAACATTGAACCCTATGGGAGTCTCACTGATTAACACTGAACTATGTGGGAGTCTCACTGATTAACACTGAACCCTGTGGGAGTCTCACTGATTGACACTGAACCCTGTGGGAGTCTCACTGATTAACACTGAACCCAATGGGAGTCTCACTGATTAACACTGAACTATGTGGGAGTCTCACTGATTAACACTGAACCCTGTGGGAGTCTCACTGATTAACACTGAATACTATGGGAGTGTCACTGATTAACTCTGAACCCTACGGGAGTCTCACTGATTAACACTGAACCCTATAGGAGTCTCACTGATTAACACTGAACACTATGGGAGTGTCACTGATTAACACTGAACCCTGTGGGAGTCTCACTGATTAACACTGAACCCTCTGGGAGTCGCACTGATTAACACTGAACCCTATGGGAGTATCACTGATTAACACTTAACCCTACGAGAGTCTCACTGATTAACACTGAACCCTGTGGGAGTCTCACTGATTAACACTGAATCCTATGGGAGTCTCACTGATTAACACTGAACCCTATGGGAGTATCACTGATTAATACTGAACCCTGTGGGAGTCTCATTGATTAACACTAAACCCTGTGGGAGTCTCACTGATTAACACTGAACCCTATGGGAGTATCACTGATTAATACTGAACCCTGTGGGAGTCTCATTGATTAACACTGAACCCTGTGGGAGTCTCACTGATTAACACTGAACCCTGTGGGATTCTCACTGATTAACACTGACCCCTGTGGGAGTCTCACTGATTAACACTGAACCCTGTGGGAGTCTCACTGATTAACACTGAACCCTATGGGAGTCTCAATGATTAACACTGAACCCTGTGGGAGTCTCAATGATTAACACTGAACCCTATGGGAGTATCACAGATTAACGCTGAACCCTATGGGAGTCTCACTGATTAACACTGAACCCTGTGGGAGTCTCACTGATTAACACTGAACCCTGTGGGAGTCTCACTGATTAACACTGAACCCTATGGGAGTCTCACTGATTAACACTGAACGCTGTGGGAGTCTCACTGATTAACACTGAACCCTGTGGGGGTCTCAGTGATTAACACTGAACCCTATGGGAGTCTCACTGATTAACACTGAACCCTATGGGAGTCTCAGTGATTGTCACTGAACCCTATTGGAGTCTCACTGATTAACACTGAACCCTGTGGGAGTCTCACTGATTAACACACGAACCCTAGGGGAGTCTCAGTGATCAACACTGAACCCTATGGGAGTCTCAATGAGTAACAATGAACCCTGTGGGAGTCTCACTGATTAACACTGAACCCTATGGGAGTCTCACTGATTACCACTGAACCCTATGGGAGTCTCAGTGATTGTCACTGAACCCTATGGGAGTCTCACTGATTAACACTGAACCCTGTGGGAGTCTCACTGATTAACACTGAACCCTGTGGGAGTCTCACTGATTAACACTGAACCCTATGGGAGTCTCACTGATTAACACTGAACGCTGTGGGAGTCTCACTGATTAACACTGAACCCTGTGGGAGTCTCAATGATTAACACTGAACCCTGTGGGAGTCTCACTGATTAACACTGAACCCTATGGGATGCTCACTGATTAATACTGAACCCTGTGGGAGTCTCACTGATTAACAAGAACTCTATAGGAGTCTCACTGATTAACACTGAACCCTATGGGAGTCTCACTGATTGTCACTGAACCCTGTGGGAGCCTCTCTGATTAACACTGAACCCTATGGGAGTCTCACTGATTAACACTGAACCCTATGGGAGTCTCAGTGATTGTCACTGAACCCTATGGGAGTCTCACTGATTAACACTGAACCCTGTGGGAGTCTCACTGATTAACACTGAACCCTGTGGGAGTCTCACTGATTAACACTGAACCCTGTGGGAGTCTCACTGATTAACACTGAACCCAGTGGAAGTCTCACTGATTAACGCTGAACCCTATGGGAGTCTCACTGATTAACACTGAACCCTGTGGGAGTCTCACTGATTAACACTGAACCCTGTGGGAGTCTCACTGATTAACACTGAACCCTATGGGAGTCTCACTGATTAACACTGAACGCTGTGGGAGTCTCACTGATTAACACTGAACCCTGTGGGAGTCTCAGTGATTAACACTGAACCCTATGGGAGTCTCACTGATTAACACTGAACCCTATGGGAGTCTCAGTGATTGTCACTGAACCCTATTGGAGTCTCACTGATTAACACTGAACCCTGTGGGAGTCTCACTGATTAACACTGAACCCTGTGGGAGTCTCACTGATTAACACTGAACCCTATGGGAGTCTCACTGATTAACACTGAACCCTGTGGGTGTCTCACTGATTAACAAACGAACCCTAGCGGAGTCTCACTGATTAACACTGAACCCTATGGGAGTCTCACTGATTAACATTGAACTCTGTGGGAGTCTCACTGATTAACATTGAACCCTGTGGGAGTCTCACTGATTAACACTGAACCCTATGGGATGCACACTGCTTAATACTGAACCCTGTGGGAGTCTCGCTGATTAACACTGAACCCTGTGGGAGTCTCACTGATTAACACTGAACCCTGTGGGAGTCTCACTGATTAACACTGAACCCTATGGGAGTCTCACTGATTAACACTGAACCCTGTGGGTGTCTCACTGATTAACAAACGAACCCTAGGGGAGTCTCACTGATTAACACTGCACGCTGTGGGAGTCTCACTTATTAACACTGAACCCTGTGGGAGTCTCACTGATTAACACTGAACCCTGTGGGAGTCTCACTGATTAACACTGAACCCTATGGGATGCACACTGCTTAATACTGAACCCTGTGGGAGTCTCACTGATTAACACTGAACCCTGTGGGAATCTCTCTGATTAACATTGAACCCTATGGGAGTCTCACTGATTAACACCGAACCCTATTGGATGCACACTGCTTAATACTGAACCTGTGGGAGTCTCACTGATTAACACTGAACCCTGTGGGAGTTCACTGATTAACACTGAACCCTGTGGGAGTCTCACTGATTAACACTGAACCCTGTGGGAGTCTCACTGATTAACACTGAACCCTGTGGGAGTCTCACTGATTAACACTGAACCCTATGGGAGTCTCACTGATTAACACTGAACGCTGTGGGAGTCTCACTGATTAACACTGAACCCTGTGGGAGTCTCACTGATTAACACTGAACCCTATGGGAGTCTCACTGATTAACACTGAACCCTATGGGAGTCTCACTGATTAACACTGAACGCTGTGGGAGTCTCACTGATTAACACTGAACCCTGTGGGAGTCTCAATGATTAACACTGAACCCTGTGGGTGTCTCACTGATTAACACTGAACCCTATGGGATGCTCACTGATTAATACTGAACCCTGTGGGAGTCTCACTGATTAACAAGAACTCTATGGGAGTCTCACTGATTAACACTGAACCCTATGGGAGTCTCACTGATTGTCACTGAACCCTGTGGGAGCCTCTCTGATTAACACTGAACCCTATGGGAGTCTCACTGATTAACACTGAACCCTATGGGAGTCTCAGTGATTGTCACTGAACCCTATGGGAGTCTCACTGATTAACACTGAACCCTGTGGGAGTCTCACTGATTAACACTGAACCCTGTGGGAGTCTCACTGATTAACACTGAACCCTGTGGGAGTCTCACTGATTAACACTGAACCCTATGGGAGTCTCACTGATTAACACTGAACCCTGTGGGTGTCTCACTGATTAACAAACGAACCCTAGCGGAGTCTCACTGATTAACACTGAACCCTATGGGAGTCTCACTGATTAACATTGAACTCTGTGGGAGTCTCACTGATTAACATTGAACCCTGTGGGAGTCTCACTGATTAACACTGAACCCTATGGGATGCACACAGCTTAATACTGAACCCTGTGGGAGTCTCACTGATTAACACTGAACCCTGTGGGAGTCTCACTGATTAACACTGAACCCTGTGGGAGTCTCACTGATTAACACTGAACCCTATGGGAGTCTCACTGATTAACACTGAACCCTGTGGGTGTCTCACTGATTAACAAACGAACCCTAGGGGAGTCTCACTGATTAACACTGCACGCTGTGGGAGTCTCACTTATTAACACTGAACCCTGTGGGAGTCTCACTGATTAACACTGAACCCTGTGGGAGTCTCACTGATTAACACTGAACCCTATGGGATGCACACTGCTTAATACTGAACCCTGTGGGAGTCTCACTGATTAACACTGAACCCTGTGGGAGTCTCACTGATTAACATTGAACCCAACGGGAGTCTGACTGATTAACACTGAACCCTACGGGAGTCTCACTGATTAAAACTGAAACCTGTGGGAGTCTCACTGATTAACACTGAACCCTGTGGGAGTCTCACTGATTAACACTGAACCCTGTGGGAGTCTCACTGATTAACACTGACCCCTGTGGGAGTCTCACTGATTAACACTGAACCCTATGGGAGTCTCACTGATTAACATTGAACCCTGTGGGAGTTCACTGATTAACACTGAACCCTGTGGGAGTCTCACTGATTAACACTGAACCCTGTGGGAGTCTCACTGATTAACACTGAACCCTGTGGGAGTCTCACTGATTAACACTGAACCCTATGGGAGTCTCACTGATTAACACTGAACGCTGTGGGAGTCTCACTGATTAACACTGAACCCTGTGGGAGTCTCAGTGATTAACACTGAACCCTGTGGGAGTCTCACTGATTAACACTGAACCCTATGGGATGCTCACTGATTAATACTGAACCCTGTGGGAGTCTCACTGATTAACAAGAACTCTATGGGAGTCTCACTGATTAACACTGAACCCTATGGGAGTCTCACTGATTGTCACTGAACCCTGTGGGAGCCTCTCTGATTAACACTGAACCCTATGGGAGTCTCAATGATTAACACTGAACCCTATGGGAGTCTCAGTGATTGTCACTGAACCCTATGGGAGTCTCACTGATTAACACTGAACCCTGTGGGAGTCTCACTGATTAACACTGAACCCTGTGGGAGTCTCACTGATTAACACTGAACCCTGTGGGAGTCTCACTGATTAACACTGAACCTTATGGGAGTCTCACTGATTAACACTGAACCCTATGGGAGTCTCACTGATTAACACGGAACCTTATGCGAGTCTCAGTGAATGTCACTGAACCCTGTGGGAGCCTCACTGATTAACACTGAACCCTATGGGAGTCTCACTGATTAACACTGAACCCTATGGGAGTCTCAGTGATTGTCACTGAACCCTATTGGAGTCTCACTGATTAACACTGAACCCTGTGGGAGTCTCACTGATTAACACACGAACCCTAGGGCAGTCTCAGTGATCAACACTGAACCCTATGGGAGTCTCAATGAGTAACAATGAACCCTGTGGGAGTCTCACTGATTAACACTGAACCCTATGGGAGTCTCACTGATTAACACTGAACGCTGTGGGAGTCTCACTGATTAACACTGAACCCTGTGGGAGTCTCAGTGATTAACACTGAACCCTGTGGGAGTCTCACTGATTAACACTGAACCCTATGGGATGCTCACTGATTAATACTGAACCCTGTGGGAGTCTCACTGATTAACAAGAACTCTATGGGAGTCTCACTGATTAACACTGAACCCTATGGGAGTCTCACTGATTGTCACTGAACCCTGTGGGAGCCTCTCTGATTAACACTGAACCCTATGGGAGTCTCAATGATTAACACTGAACCCTATGGGAGTCTTAGTGATTGTCACTGAACCCTATGGGAGTCTCACTGATTAACACTGAACCCTGTGGGAGTCTCACTGATTAACACTGAACCCTGTGGGAGTCTCACTGATTAACACTGAACCCTGTGGGAGTCTCACTGATTAACACTGAACCCTATGGGAGTCTCACTGATTAACACTGAACCCTGTGGGTGTCTCACTGATTAACAAACGAACCCTAGCGGAGTCTCACTGATTAACACTGAACCCTATGGGAGTCTCACTGATTAACATTGAACTCTGTGGGAGTCTCACTGATTAACATTGAACCCTGTGGGAGTCTCACTGATTAACACTGAACCCTATGGGATGCACACAGCTTAATACTGAACCCTGTGGGAGTCTCACTGATTAACACTGAACCCTGTGGGAGTCTCACTGATTAACACTGAACCCTGTGGGAGTCTCACTGATTAACACTGAACCCTATGGGAGTCTCACTGATTAACACTGAACCCTGTGGGTGTCTCACTGATTAACAAACGAACCCTAGGGGAGTCTCACTGATTAACACTGCACGCTGTGGGAGTCTCACTTATTAACACTGAACCCTGTGGGAGTCTCACTGATTAACACTGAACCCTGTGGGAGTCTCACTGATTAACACTGAACCCTATGGGATGCACACTGCTTAATACTGAACCCTGTGGGAGTCTCACTGATTAACACTGAACCCTGTGGGAGTCTCACTGATTAACATTGAACCCAACGGGAGTCTGACTGATTAACACTGAACCCTACGGGAGTCTCACTGATTAAAACTGAAACCTGTGGGAGTCTCACTGATTAACACTGAACCCTGTGGGAGTCTCACTGATTAACACTGAACCCTGTGGGAGTCTCACTGATTAACACTGACCCCTGTGGGAGTCTCACTGATTAACACTGAACCCTATGGGAGTCTCACTGATTAACATTGAACCCTGTGGGTGTTCACTGATTAACACTGAACCCTGTGGGAGTCTCACTGATTAACACTGAACCCTGTGGGAGTCTCACTGATTAACACTGAACCCTGTGGGAGTCTCACTGATTAACACTGAACCCTATGGGAGTCTCACTGATTAACACTGAACGCTGTGGGAGTCTCACTGATTAACACTGAACCCTGTGGGAGTCTCAGTGATTAACACTGAACCCTGTGGGAGTCTCACTGATTAACACTGAACCCTATGGGATGCTCACTGATTAATACTGAACCCTGTGGGAGTCTCACTGATTAACAAGAACTCTATGGGAGTCTCACTGATTAACACTGAACCCTATGGGAGTCTCACTGATTGTCACTGAACCCTGTGGGAGCCTCTCTGATTAACACTGAACCCTATGGGAGTCTCAATGATTAACACTGAACCCTATGGGAGTCTCAGTGATTGTCACTGAACCCTATGGGAGTCTCACTGATTAACACTGAACCCTGTGGGAGTCTCACTGATTAACACTGAACCCTGTGGGAGTCTCACTGATTAACACTGAACCCTGTGGGAGTCTCACTGATTAACACTGAACCCTATGGGAGTCTCACTGATTAACACTGAACCCTATGGGAGTCTCACTGATTAACACTGAACCTTATGCGAGTCTTAGTGAATGTCACTGAACCCTGTGGGAGCCTCACTGATTAACACTGAACCCTATGGGAGTCTCACTGATTAACACTGAACCCTATGGGAGTCTCAGTGATTGTCACTGAACCCTATTGGAGTCTCACTGATTAACACTGAACCCTGTGGGAGTCTCACTGATTAACACACGAACCCTAGGGGAGTCTCAGTGATCAACACTGAACCCTATGGGAGTCTCAATGAGTAACAATGAACCCTGTGGGAGTCTCACTGATTAAGACTGAACCCTATGGGAGTCTCACTGATTACCACTGAACCCTATGGGAGTCTCAGTGATTGTCACTGAACCCTATGGGAGTCTCACTGATTAACACTGAACCCTGTGGGAGTCTCACTGATTAACACTGAACCCTGTGGGAGTCTCACTGATTAACACTGAACCCTATGGGAGTCTCACTGATTAACACTGAACGCTGTGGGAGTCTCAGTGATTAACACTGAACCCTGTGGGAGTCTCAATGATTAACACTGAACCCTGTGGGAGTCTCACTGATTAACACTGAACCCTATGGGATGCTCACTGATTAATACTGAACCCTGTGGGAGTCTCACTGATTAACAAGAACTCTATGGGAGTCTCACTGATTAACACTGAACCCTATCGGAGTCTCACTGATTGTCACTGAACCCTGTGGGAGCCTCTCTGATTAACACTGAACCCTATGGGAGTCTCACTGATTAACACTGAACACTATGGGAGTCTCAGTGATTGTCACTGAACCCTATGGGAGTCTCACTGATTAACACTGAACCCTGTGGGATTCTCACTGATTAACACTGAACCCTGTGGGAGTCTCACTGATTAACACTGAACCCTGTGGGAGTCTCACTGATTAACACTGAACCCTATGGGAGTCTCACTGATTAACACTGAACGCTGTGGGAGTCTCACTGATTAACACTGAACCCTGTGGGAGTCTCAGTGATTAACACTGAACCCTGTGGGAGTCTCACTGATTAACACTGAACCCTGTGGGAGTCTCACTGATTAACATTGAACCCAACGGGAGTCTGACTGATTAACACTGAACCCTACGGGAGTCTCACTGATTAAAACTGAAACCTGTGGGAGTCTCACTGATTAACACTGAACCCTGTGGGAGTCTCACTGATTAACACTGAACCCTGTGGGAGTCTCACTGATTAACACTGACCCCTGTGGGAGTCTCACTGATTAACACTGAACCCTATGGGAGTCTCACTGATTAACATTGAACCCTGTGGGAGTTCACTGATTAACACTGAACCCTGTGGGAGTCTCACTGATTAACACTGAACCCTGTGGGAGTCTCACTGATTAACACTGAACCCTGTGGGAGTCTCACTGATTAACACTGAACCCTATGGGAGTCTCACTGATTAACACTGAACGCTGTGGGAGTCTCACTGATTAACACTGAACCCTGTGGGAGTCTCAGTGATTAACACTGAACCCTGTGGGAGTCTCACTGATTAACACTGAACCCTATGGGATGCTCACTGATTAATACTGAACCCTGTGGGAGTCTCACTGATTAACAAGAACTCTATGGGAGTCTCACTGATTAACACTGAACCCTATGGGAGTCTCACTGATTGTCACTGAACCCTGTGGGAGCCTCTCTGATTAACACTGAACCCTATGGGAGTCTCAATGATTAACACTGAACCCTATGGGAGTCTCAGTGATTGTCACTGAACCCTATGGGAGTCTCACTGATTAACACTGAACCCTGTGGGAGTCTCACTGATTAACACTGAACCCTGTGGGAGTCTCACTGATTAACACTGAACCCTGTGGGAGTCTCACTGATTAACACTGAACCTTATGGGAGTCTCACTGATTAACACTGAACCCTATGGGAGTCTCACTGATTAACACGGAACCTTATGCGAGTCTCAGTGAATGTCACTGAACCCTGTGGGAGCCTCACTGATTAACACTGAACCCTATGGGAGTCTCACTGATTAACACTGAACCCTATGGGAGTCTCAGTGATTGTCACTGAACCCTATTGGAGTCTCACTGATTAACACTGAACCCTGTGGGAGTCTCACTGATTAACACACGAACCCTAGGGCAGTCTCAGTGATCAACACTGAACCCTATGGGAGTCTCAATGAGTAACAATGAACCCTGTGGGAGTCTCACTGATTAACAAGAACTCTATGGGAGTCTCACTGATTAACACTGAACCCTATGGGAGTCTCACTGATTGTCACTGAACCCTGTGGGAGCCTCTCTGATTAACACTGAACCCTATGGGAGTCTCAATGATTAACACTGAACCCTATGGGAGTCTCAGTGATTGTCACTGAACCCTATGGGAGTCTCACTGATTAACACTGAACCCTGTGGGAGTCTCACTGATTAACACTGAACCCTGTGGGAGTCTCACTGATTAACACTGAACCCTGTGGGAGTCTCACTGATTAACACTGAACCTTATGGGAGTCTCACTGATTAACACTGAACCCTATGGGAGTCTCACTGATTAACACGGAACCTTATGCGAGTCTCAGTGAATGTCACTGAACCCTGTGGGAGCCTCACTGATTAACACTGAACCCTATGGGAGTCTCACTGATTAACACTGAACCCTATGGGAGTCTCAGTGATTGTCACTGAACCCTATTGGAGTCTCACTGATTAACACTGAACCCTGTGGGAGTCTCACTGATTAACACACGAACCCTAGGGCAGTCTCAGTGATCAACACTGAACCCTATGGGAGTCTCAATGAGTAACAATGAACCCTGTGGGAGTCTCACTGATTAACACTGAACCCTATGGGAGTCTCACTGATTAACACTGAACGCTGTGGGAGTCTCACTGATTAACACTGAACCCTGTGGGAGTCTCAGTGATTAACACTGAACCCTGTGGGAGTCTCACTGATTAACACTGAACCCTATGGGATGCTCACTGATTAATACTGAACCCTGTGGGAGTCTCACTGATTAACAAGAACTCTATGGGAGTCTCACTGATTAACACTGAACCCTATGGGAGTCTCACTGATTGTCACTGAACCCTGTGGGAGCCTCTCTGATTAACACTGAACCCTATGGGAGTCTCAATGATTAACACTGAACCCTATGGGAGTCTTAGTGATTGTCACTGAACCCTATGGGAGTCTCACTGATTAACACTGAACCCTGTGGGAGTCTCACTGATTAACGCTGAACCCTGTGGGAGTCTCACTGATTAACACTGAACCCTGTGGGAGTCTCACTGATTAACACTGAACCCTATGGGAGTCTCACTGATTAACACTGAACCCTGTGGCTGTCTCACTGATTAACAAACGAACCCTAGCGGAGTCTCACTGATTAACACTGAACCCTATGGGAGTCTCACTGATTAACATTGAACTCTGTGGGAGTCTCACTGATTAACATTGAACCCTGTGGGAGTCTCACTGATTAACACTGAACCCTATGGGATGCACACAGCTTAATACTGAACCCTGTGGGAGTCTCACTGATTAACACTGAACCCTGTGGGAGTCTCACTGATTAACACTGAACCCTGTGGGAGTCTCACTGATTAACACTGAACCATATGGGAGTCTCACTGATTAACACTGAACCCTGTGGGTGTCTCACTGATTAACAAACGAACCCTAGGGGAGTCTCACTGATTAACACTGCACGCTGTGGGAGTCTCACTTATTAACACTGAACCCTGTGGGAGTCTCACTGATTAACACTGAACCCTGTGGGAGTCTCACTGATTAACACTGAACCCTATGGGATGCACACTGCTTAATACTGAACCCTGTGGGAGTCTCACTGATTAACACTGAACCCTGTGGGAGTCTCACTGATTAACATTGAACCCAACGGGAGTCTGACTGATTAACACTGAACCCTACGGGAGTCTCACTGATTAAAACTGAAACCTGTGGGAGTCTCACTGATTAACACTGAACCCTGTGGGAGTCTCACTGATTAACACTGAACCCTGTGGGAGTCTCACTGATTAACACTGACCCCTGTGGGAGTCTCACTGATTAACACTGAACCCTATGGGAGTCTCACTGATTAACATTGAACCCTGTGGGTGTTCACTGATTAACACTGAACCCTGTGGGAGTCTCACTGATTAACACTGAACCCTGTGGGAGTCTCACTGATTAACACTGAACCCTGTGGGAGTCTCACTGATTAACACTGAACCCTATGGGAGTCTCACTGATTAACACTGAACGCTGTGGGAGTCTCACTGATTAACACTGAACCCTGTGGGAGTCTCAGTGATTAACACTGAACCCTGTGGGAGTCTCACTGATTAACACTGAACCCTATGGGATGCTCACTGATTAATACTGAACCCTGTGGGAGTCTCACTGATTAACAAGAACTCTATGGGAGTCTCACTGATTAACACTGAACCCTATGGGAGTCTCACTGATTGTCACTGAACCCTGTGGGAGCCTCTCTGATTAACACTGAACCCTATGGGAGTCTCAATGATTAACACTGAACCCTATGGGAGTCTCAGTGATTGTCACTGAACCCTATGGGAGTCTCACTGATTAACACTGAACCCTGTGGGAGTCTCACTGATTAACACTGAACCCTGTGGGAGTCTCACTGATTAACACTGAACCCTGTGGGAGTCTCACTGATTAACACTGAACCCTATGGGAGTCTCACTGATTAACACTGAACCCTATGGGAGTCTCACTGATTAACACTGAACCTTATGCGAGTCTTAGTGAATGTCACTGAACCCTGTGGGAGCCTCACTGATTAACACTGAACCCTATGGGAGTCTCACTGATTAACACTGAACCCTATGGGAGTCTCAGTGATTGTCACTGAACCCTATTGGAGTCTCACTGATTAACACTGAACCCTGTGGGAGTCTCACTGATTAACACACGAACCCTAGGGGAGTCTCAGTGATCAACACTGAACCCTATGGGAGTCTCACTGATTAACACTGAACCCTGTGGGAGTCTCACTGATTAACACTGAACCCTGTGGGAGTCTCACTGATTAACACTGAACCCTGTGGGAGTCTCACTGATTAACACTGAACCTTATGGGAGTCTCACTGATTAACACTGAACCCTATGGGAGTCTCACTGATTAACACGGAACCTTATGCGAGTCTCAGTGAATGTCACTGAACCCTGTGGGAGCCTCACTGATTAACACTGAACCCTATGGGAGTCTCACTGATTAACACTGAACCCTATGGGAGTCTCAGTGATTGTCACTGAACCCTATTGGAGTCTCACTGATTAACACTGAACCCTGTGGGAGTCTCACTGATTAACACACGAACCCTAGGGCAGTCTCAGTGATCAACACTGAACCCTATGGGAGTCTCAATGAGTAACAATGAACCCTGTGGGAGTCTCACTGATTAACAAGAACTCTATGGGAGTCTCACTGATTAACACTGAACCCTATGGGAGTCTCACTGATTGTCACTGAACCCTGTGGGAGCCTCTCTGATTAACACTGAACCCTATGGGAGTCTCAATGATTAACACTGAACCCTATGGGAGTCTCAGTGATTGTCACTGAACCCTATGGGAGTCTCACTGATTAACACTGAACCCTGTGGGAGTCTCACTGATTAACACTGAACCCTGTGGGAGTCTCACTGATTAACACTGAACCCTGTGGGAGTCTCACTGATTAACACTGAACCTTATGGGAGTCTCACTGATTAACACTGAACCCTATGGGAGTCTCACTGATTAACACGGAACCTTATGCGAGTCTCAGTGAATGTCACTGAACCCTGTGGGAGCCTCACTGATTAACACTGAACCCTATGGGAGTCTCACTGATTAACACTGAACCCTATGGGAGTCTCAGTGATTGTCACTGAACCCTATTGGAGTCTCACTGATTAACACTGAACCCTGTGGGAGTCTCACTGATTAACACACGAACCCTAGGGCAGTCTCAGTGATCAACACTGAACCCTATGGGAGTCTCAATGAGTAACAATGAACCCTGTGGGAGTCTCACTGATTAACACTGAACCCTATGGGAGTCTCACTGATTAACACTGAACGCTGTGGGAGTCTCACTGATTAACACTGAACCCTGTGGGAGTCTCAGTGATTAACACTGAACCCTGTGGGAGTCTCACTGATTAACACTGAACCCTATGGGATGCTCACTGATTAATACTGAACCCTGTGGGAGTCTCACTGATTAACAAGAACTCTATGGGAGTCTCACTGATTAACACTGAACCCTATGGGAGTCTCACTGATTGTCACTGAACCCTGTGGGAGCCTCTCTGATTAACACTGAACCCTATGGGAGTCTCAATGATTAACACTGAACCCTATGGGAGTCTTAGTGATTGTCACTGAACCCTATGGGAGTCTCACTGATTAACACTGAACCCTGTGGGAGTCTCACTGATTAACACTGAACCCTGTGGGAGTCTCACTGATTAACACTGAACCCTGTGGGAGTCTCACTGATTAACACTGAACCCTATGGGAGTCTCACTGATTAACACTGAACCCTGTGGGTGTCTCACTGATTAACAAACGAACCCTAGCGGAGTCTCACTGATTAACACTGAACCCTATGGGAGTCTCACTGATTAACATTGAACTCTGTGGGAGTCTCACTGATTAACATTGAACCCTGTGGGAGTCTCACTGATTAACACTGAACCCTATGGGATGCACACAGCTTAATACTGAACCCTGTGGGAGTCTCACTGATTAACACTGAACCCTGTGGGAGTCTCACTGATTAACACTGAACCCTGTGGGAGTCTCACTGATTAACACTGAACCCTATGGGAGTCTCACTGATTAACACTGAACCCTGTGGGTGTCTCACTGATTAACAAACGAACCCTAGGGGAGTCTCACTGATTAACACTGCACGCTGTGGGAGTCTCACTTATTAACACTGAACCCTGTGGGAGTCTCACTGATTAACACTGAACCCTGTGGGAGTCTCACTGATTAACACTGAACCCTATGGGATGCACACTGCTTAATACTGAACCCTGTGGGAGTCTCACTGATTAACACTGAACCCTGTGGGAGTCTCACTGATTAACATTGAACCCAACGGGAGTCTGACTGATTAACACTGAACCCTACGGGAGTCTCACTGATTAAAACTGAAACCTGTGGGAGTCTCACTGATTAACACTGAACCCTGTGGGAGTCTCACTGATTAACACTGAACCCTGTGGGAGTCTCACTGATTAACACTGACCCCTGTGGGAGTCTCACTGATTAACACTGAACCCTATGGGAGTCTCACTGATTAACATTGAACCCTGTGGGTGTTCACTGATTAACACTGAACCCTGTGGGAGTCTCACTGATTAACACTGAACCCTGTGGGAGTCTCACTGATTAACACTGAACCCTGTGGGAGTCTCACTGATTAACACTGAACCCTATGGGAGTCTCACTGATTAACACTGAACGCTGTGGGAGTCTCACTGATTAACACTGAACCCTGTGGGAGTCTCAGTGATTAACACTGAACCCTGTGGGAGTCTCACTGATTAACACTGAACCCTATGGGATGCTCACTGATTAATACTGAACCCTGTGGGAGTCTCACTGATTAACAAGAACTCTATGGGAGTCTCACTGATTAACACTGAACCCTATGGGAGTCTCACTGATTGTCACTGAACCCTGTGGGAGCCTCTCTGATTAACACTGAACCCTATGGGAGTCTCAATGATTAACACTGAACCCTATGGGAGTCTCAGTGATTGTCACTGAACCCTATGGGAGTCTCACTGATTAACACTGAACCCTGTGGGAGTCTCACTGATTAACACTGAACCCTGTGGGAGTCTCACTGATTAACACTGAACCCTGTGGGAGTCTCACTGATTAACACTGAACCCTATGGGAGTCTCACTGATTAACACTGAACCCTATGGGAGTCTCACTGATTAACACTGAACCTTATGCGAGTCTTAGTGAATGTCACTGAACCCTGTGGGAGCCTCACTGATTAACACTGAACCCTATGGGAGTCTCACTGATTAACACTGAACCCTATGGGAGTCTCAGTGATTGTCACTGAACCCTATTGGAGTCTCACTGATTAACACTGAACCCTGTGGGAGTCTCACTGATTAACACACGAACCCTAGGGGAGTCTCAGTGATCAACACTGAACCCTATGGGAGTCTCAATGAGTAACAATGAACCCTGTGGGAGTCTCACTGATTAAGACTGAACCCTATGGGAGTCTCACTGATTACCACTGAACCCTATGGGAGTCTCAGTGATTGTCACTGAACCCTATGGGAGTCTCACTGATTAACACTGAACCCTGTGGGAGTCTCACTGATTAACACTGAACCCTGTGGGAGTCTCACTGATTAACACTGAACCCTATGGGAGTCTCACTGATTAACACTGAACGCTGTGGGAGTCTCACTGATTAACACTGAACCCTGTGGGAGTCTCAATGATTAACACTGAACCCTGTGGGAGTCTCACTGATTAACACTGAACCCTATGGGATGCTCACTGATTAATACTGAACCCTGTGGGAGTCTCACTGATTAACAAGAACTCTATGGGAGTCTCACTGATTAACACTGAACCCTATCGGAGTCTCACTGATTGTCACTGAACCCTGTGGGAGCCTCTCTGATTAACACTGAACCCTATGGGAGTCTCACTGATTAACACTGAACACTATGGGAGTCTCAGTGATTGTCACTGAACCCTATGGGAGTCTCACTGATTAACACTGAACCCTGTGGGATTCTCACTGATTAACACTGAACCCTGTGGGAGTCTCACTGATTAACACTGAACCCTGTGGGAGTCTCACTGATTAACACTGAACCCTATGGGAGTCTCACTGATTAACACTGAACGCTGTGGGAGTCTCACTGATTAACACTGAACCCTGTGGGAGTCTCAGTGATTAACACTGAACCCTGTGGGAGTCTCACTGATTAACACTGAACCCTATGGGATGCTCACTGATTAATACTGAACCCTGTGGGAGTCTCACTGATTAACAAGAACTCTATGGGAGTCTCACTGATTAACACTGAACCCTATGGGAGTCTCACTGATTGTCAATGAACCCTGTGGGAGCCTCTCTGATTAACACTGAACCCTATGGGAGTCTCAATGATTAACACTGAACCCTATGGGAGTCTTAGTGATTGTCACTGAACCCTATGGGAGTCTCACTGATTAACACTGAACCCTGTGGGAGTCTCACTGATTAACACTGAACCCTGTGGGAGTCTCACTGATTAACACTGGACCCTGTGGGAGTCTCACTGATTAACACTGAACCCTATGGGAGTCTCACTGATTAACACTGAAACCTATGGGAGTCTCACTGATTAACACTGAACCTTATGCGAGTCTCAGTGAATGTCACTGAACCCTGTGGGAGCCTCACTGATTAACACTGAACCCTATGGGAGTCTCACTGATTAACACTGAACCCTGTGGGAGTCTCACTGATTAACACACGAACCCTAGGGGAGTCTCAGTGATCAACACTGAACCCTATGGGAGTCTCAATGAGTAACAATGAACCCTGTGGGAGTCTCACTGATTAACACTGAACCCTTTGGGAGTCTCACTGATTACCACTGAACCCTATGGGAGTCTCAGTGATTGTCACTGAACCCTATGGGAGTCTCACTGATTAACACTGAACCCTGTGGGAGCCTCACTGATTGACACTGAACCCTGTGGGAGTCTCACTGATTAACACTGAACCCTATGGGAGTCTCACTGATTAACACTGAACGCTGTGGGAGTCTCACTGATTAACACTGAACCCTGTGGGAGTCTCAATGATTAACACTGAACCCTGTGGGAGTCTCACTGATTAACACTGAACCCTATGGGATGCTCACTGATTAATACTGAACCCTGTGGGAGTCTCACTGATTAACAAGAACTCTATGGTAGTCTCACTGATTAACACTGAACCCTATGGGAGTCTCACTGATTGTCACTGAACCCTATGGGAGCCTCTCTGATTAACACTGAACCCTATGGGAGTCTCACTGATTAACACTGAACCCTATGGGAGTCTCAGTGATTGTCACTGAACCCTATGGGAGTCTCACTGATTAACACTGAACCCTGTGGGATTCTCACTGATTAACACTGAACCCTGTGGGAGTCTCACTGATTAACAATGAACCCTGTGGGAGTCTCACTGATTAACACTGAACCCTATGGGAGTCTCACTGATTAACACTGAACCCTGTGGGTGTCTCACTGATTAACAAACGAACCCTAGCGGAGTCTCACTGATTAACACTGAACCCTATGGGAGTCTCACTGATTAACATTGAACTCTGTGGGAGTCTCACTGATTAACACTGAACCCTGTGGGAGTCTCACTGATTAACACTGAACCCTATGGGATGCACACTGCTTAATACTGAACCCTGTGGGAGTCTCACTGATTAACACTGAACCCTGTGGGAGTCTCGCTGATTAACACTGAACCCTGTGGGAGTCTCACTGATTAACACTGAACCCTATGGGAGTCTCACTGATTAACACTGAACCGTGTGGGTGTCTCACTGATTAACAAACGAACCCTAGGGGAGTCTCACTGATTAACACTGCACGCTGTGGGAGTCTCACTTATTAACACTGAACCCTGTGGGAGTCTCACTGATTAACACTGAACCCTGTGGGAGTCTCACTGATTAACACTGAACCCTATGGGATGCACACTGCTTAATACTGAACTCTGTGGGAGTCTCTCTGATTAACACTGAACCCTGTGGGAATCTCACTGATTAACATTGAACCCTACGGGAGTCTCACTGATTAAAACTGAACCCTATGGGATGCACACTGCTTAATACTGAACCCTATGGGAGTCTCACTGATTAACACTGAACCCTACGGGAGTCTCACTGATTAAAACTGAACCCTATGGGATGCACACTGCTTAATACTGAACCCTATGGGAGTCTCACTGATTAACACTGAACCCTATGGGAGTCTCACTGATTAACACTGAACCCTACGGGAGTCTCACTGATTAACACTGAACCCTGTGGGAGTCTCACTGATTAACAGTGAACTCTCTGGGAGTCTCACTGATTAACACTGAACCCTGTGGGAGTCTCACTGATTAACACTGAACCCTGTGGGAGTCTCACTGATTAACACTGAACCCTGTGGGAGTCTCACTGATTAACACTGAACCCTATGGGAGTCTCACTGATTAACACTGAACCCTATGGGAGTCTCACTGATTAACACTGAACCTTATGCGAGTCTCAGTGAATGTCACTGAACCCTGTGGGAGCCTCACTGATTAACACTGAACCCTATGGGAGTCTCACTGATTAACACTGAACCCTATGGGAGTCTCACTGATTGTCACGGAACACTATTGGAGTCTCACTGATTAACACTTAACCCTGTTGGAGTCTCACTGATTAACACACGAACCCTAGGGGAGTCTCAGTGATCAACACTGAACCCTATGGGAGTCTCAGTGATTGTCACTGAACCCTATGGGAGTCTCACTGATTAACACTGAACCCTATGGGATGCACACTGCTTAATACTGAACCCTATGGGAGTCTCAGTGATTGTCACTGAACCCTATGGGAGTCTCACTGATTAACACTGAACCCTGTGGGAGTCTCACTGATTAACACTGAACCCTGTGGGAGACTCACTGATTAACACTGAACCCTATGGGAGTCTCACTGATTAACACTGAACGCTGTGGGAGTCTCACTGATTAACACTGAACCCTGTGGGAGTCTCAATGATTAACACTGAACCCTGTGGGAGTCTCACTGATTAACACTGAACCCTACGGGAGTCTCACTGATTAAAACTGAACCCTATGGGATGCACACTGCTTAATACTGAACCCTGTGGGAGTCTCACTGATTAAAACTGAAACCTGTGGGAGTCTCACTGATTAACACTGAACCCTGTGGGAGTCTCACTGATTAACACTGAACCCTGTGGGAGTCTCACTGATTAAAACTGACCCCTGTGGGAGTCTCACTGATTAACACTGAACCCTATTGGAGTCTCACTGATTAACACTGAACCCTGTGGGAGTTCACTGATTAACACTGAACCCTGTGGGAGTTTCACTGATTAACACTGAACCCTGTGGGAGTCTCACTGATTAACACTGAACCCTGTGGGAGTCTCACTGATTAACACTGAACCCTATGGGAGTCTCACTGATTAACACTGAACGCTGTGGGAGTCTCACTGATTAACACTGAACCCTGTGGGAGTCTCAGTGATTAACACTGAACCCTGTGGGAGTCTCACTGATTAACTCTGAACGCTATGGGATGCTCACTGATTAATACTGAACCCTGTGGGAGTCTCACTGATTAACAATAACTCTATGGGAGTCTCACTGATTAACACTGAACCCTATGGGAGTCTCACTGATTGTCACTGAACCCTGTGGGAGCCTCTCTGATTAACACTGAACCCTATGGGAGTCTCAATGATTAACACTGAACCCTATGGGAGTCTCAGTGATTGTCACTGAACCCTATGGGAGTCTCACTGATTAACACTGAACCCTGTGGGAGTCTCACTGATGAACACTGAACCCTGTGGGAGTCTCACTGATTAACACTGAACCCTATGGGAGTCTCACTGATTAACACTGAACCCTGTGGGAGTCTCACTGATAAACAAACGAACCCTAGGGGAGTCTCACTGATTAACACAGAACCCTATGGGAGTCTCACTGATTAACTTTGAACTCTGTGGGAGTCTCACTGATTTAAACTGAACCCTGTGGGAGCCTCACTGATTAACAATGAACCCTATGGGAGTCTCACTGATTAACACTGAACCCTATGGGAGTCTCACTGATTAACACTGAACGCTGTGGGAGTCTCACTGATTAACACTGAACCCTGTGGGAGTCTCAGTGATTAACACTGAACCCTGTGGGAGTCTCACTGATTAACTCTGAACCCTATGGGATGCTCACTGATTAATACTGAACCCTGTGGGAGTCTCACTGATTAACAATAACTCTATGGGAGTCTCACTGATTAACACTGAACCCTATGGGAGTCTCACTGATTGTCACTGAACCCTGTGGGAGCCTCTCTGATTAACACTGAACCCTATGGGAGTCTCACTGATGAACACTGAACCCTGTGGGAGTCTCACTGATTAACACTGAACCCTATGGGAGTCTCACTGATTAACACTGAACCCTGTGGGAGTCTCACTGATAAACAAACGAACCCTAGGGGAGTCTCACTGATTAACACAGAACCCTATGGGAGTCTCACTGATTAACTTTGAACTCTGTGGGAGTCTCACTGATTTAAACTGAACCCTGTGGGAGCCTCACTGATTAACAATGAACCCTATGGGAGTCTCACTGATTAACACTGAACCCTATGGGAGTCTCAGTGATTGTCACTGAACCCTGTGGGAGTCTCATTGAATAACACTGCATGCTGTGGGAGTCTCACTTATTAACACTGAACCCTGTGGGAGTCTCAATGATTAACACTGAACCCTGTGGGAGTCTCACTGATTAACACTGAACCCTATGGGATGCTCATTGCTTAATACTGAACGCTGTGGGAGTCTCACTGATTAACACTGAACCCTGTGGGAGTCTCACTGATTAACATTGAACCCTATGGGAGTCTCACTGATTGTCACGGAACCCTATTGGAGTCTCACTGATTAACACTTAACCCTGTTGGAGTCTCACTGATTAACACACGAACCCTAGGGGAGTCTCAGTGATCAACACTGAACCCTATGGGAGTCTCAGTGATTGTCACTGAACCCTATGGGAGTCTCACTGATTAACACTGAACCCTATGGGATGCACACTGCTTAATACTGAACCCTATGGGAGTCTCAGTGATTGTCACTGAACCCTGTGGGAGTCTCACTGATTAACACTGAACCCTATGGGATGCTCATTGCTTAATACTGAACGCTGTGGGAGTCTCACTGATTAACACTGAACCCTGTGGGAGTCTCACTGATTAACATTGAACCCTATGGGAGTCTCACTGATTGTCACGGAACCCTATTGGAGTCTCACTGATTAACACTTAACCCTGTTGGAGTCTCACTGATTAACACACGAACCCTAGGGGAGTCTCAGTGATCAACACTGAACCCTATGGGAGTCTCACTGATTAACACTGAACCCTGTGAGAGTCTCACTGATTAACACTGAACCCTGTGGGAGTCTCACTGATTAACACTGAACCCTGTGGGAGTCTCACTGATTAACACTGAACCCTGTGGGAGTCTCACTGATTAACACTGAACCCTGTGGGAGTCTCACTGATTAACACTGAAGCCTATGGGAGACTCACTGAATAACACTGAACCCTATGGGAGTCTCACTGATTAACACTGATCCCTATGGGAGTCTCACTGATTAACACTGAACCCTATGAGAGTCTCACTGATTAACACTGAACCCTATGGGAGTCTCACTGATTAATACTGAACCCTGTGGGAGTCTCACTGATTAACTCTGAACCCTATGGGAGTCTCACTGATTAACACTGAACCCTGTGGGAGTCTCACTGATTAACACTGAACCCTATGGGAGTCTCACTGATCAACACTGAACCCTGTGGGAGTCTCACTGATTAACACTGAAACCTGTGGGAGTCTCACTGAATAACACTGAACCCTATGGGATTCTCACTGATTAACACTGAACCCTATGGGAGTCTCACTGATTAACACTGAACCCTATGGGAGTCTCACTGATTAACACTGAACCCTACGGGAGTCTCACTGATTAACACTGAACCCTGTGGGAGTCTCATTGATTAACAGTGAACTCTGTGGGAGTCTCACTGATTAACACTGAACCCTGTGGGAGTCTCACTGATTAACACTGAACCCTGTGGGAGTCTCACTGATTAACACTGAACCCTGTGGGAGTCTCACTGATTAACACTGAACCCTATGGGAGTCTCACTGATTAACACTGAACCCTATGGGAGTCTCACTGATTAACACTGAACCTTATGCGAGTCTCAGTGAATGTCACTGAACCCTGTGGGAGCCTCACTGATTAACACTGAACCCTGAGGGAGTCTCACTGATTAACACTGAACCCTATGGGAGTCTCACTGATTAACACTGAACCCCGTGGGAGTCTCACTGATTAACACTGAAATCTATGGGAGTCTCACTGATTAACACTGAACCCTATGGGAGTATCACTGATTAACAATGAACCCTATGGGAGTCTCACTGATTAACACTGAACCCTATGGGAATCTCACTGATTAACACTGAACCCTGTGGGAGTCCCACTGATTAACACTGAACCCTATGGGAGTCTCACTGATTAACACATGAACCCTGAGGGAGTCTCACTGATTAACACTGAACCCTGTGGGAATCTCACTGATTAACACTGAACCCTATGGGAGTCTCATTGATTAACACTGAACCCTATGGGAGTCTCACTGATTAACACATGAACCCTGTGGGAGTCTCACTGATTTATACTGAACCCTATGGGAGTCTCACTGATTAACACTGAACCCTATGGGAGTCTCACTGATTAACACTGAACCCTATGGGAGTCTCATTGATTATCACTGAGACCTGTGGGAGTCTCACTGATTAACACTGAACCGTATGGGAGTCTCACTGATTAACACTGAACCCTATGGGAGTCTCACTGATTAACAATGAACCCTGTGGGAGTTTCACTGATTAACACTGAACCCTGTGAGAGTTCCACTGATTAACACTGAACACTGTGGGAGTCTCACTCATTAACACTGAACCCTGTGGGAGTCTCACTGATTAACACTGAACCCTGTGGGAGTGTCACTGATTAAGACTGAACCCTATGGGAGTCTCACTGATTAACACTGAACCCTATGGGAGTTTCATTGATTAACACTGAACACTGTGGGAGTCTCACTCATTAACACTGAACCCTGTGGGAGTCTCACTGATTAACACTGAACCCTATGGGAGTCTCACTGATTAACACATGAACCCTGTGGGAGTCTCATTCATTAACACTGAACCCTGTGGGAGTCTCACTGATTAACGCTGAACCCTGTGGGAGTCTCACTGATTAACACTGAACCCTATGGGAGTCTCACTGATTAACACTGAACCCTGTGGAAGTCTCACTGATTCACACTCAACCCTGTGGGAGTCTCACTGATTAACACTGAACCCTGTGGGAGTCTCACTGATTAACACTGAAACCTATGGGAGTCTCACTGATTAACACTGAACCCTGTGGGAGTTTCACTGATTATGACTGAACCCAATGGGAGTCTCACTGATTAACACATGAACCCTGTGGGAGTCTCACTGATTTATACTGAACCCTATGGGAGTCTCACTGATTACCCCTGAACCCTGTCGGAGTTTCACTGATTAACACTGAACCCTGTAGGAGTCTCACTGATTCACACTCAACCCTGTGGGAGTGTCACTGATTAACACTGAACCCTGTGGGAGTCTCACTGATTAACACTGAAACCTATGGGAGTCTCACTGATTAACACTGAACCCTGTGGCAGTCTCACTGATTATGACTGAACCCAATGGGAGTCTCACTGATTAACACTGAACCCTATGGGAGTCTCACTGATTAACACTTAACCCTATGGGCGTCTCACTGATTAACACTGAACCCTGAGGGAGTCTCACTGATTAACACTGAACCCTGAGGGAGTCTCACTGATTAACACTGAACCCTGTGGGAGTCTCACTGATTAACACTTAACCAAATGGGAGTCTCACTGATTAACACTGAACCCTGAGGGAGTCTCACTGATTAACACTGAACCCTATGGGAGTCTCACTGATTAACACTGAACCCTGTGGGAGTCTCACTGATTAACACTGAAACCTATGGGAGTCTCACTGATTAACACTGAACCCTGTGGGAGTTTCACTGATTATGACTGAACCCAATGGGAGTCTCACTGATTAACACATGAACCCTGTGGGAGTCTCACTGATTTATACTGAACCCTATGGGAGTCTCACTGATTACCCCTGAACCCTGTCGGAGTTTCACTGATTAACACTGAACCCTGAGGGAGTCTCACTGATTAACACTGAACCCTGTGGGAGTCTCACTGATTAACACTGAACCCCGTGGGAGTCTCACTGATTAACACTTAACCAAATGGGAGTCTCACTGATTAACACTGAACCCTGAGGGAGTCTCACTGATTAACACTGAACCCTATGGGAGTCTCACTGATTAACACTGAACCCTGTGGGAGTCTCACTGATTAACACTGAAATCTATGGGAGTCTCACTGATTAACACTGAACCCTATGGGAGTATCACTGATTAACAATGAACCCTATGGGAGTCTCACTGATTAACACTGAACCCTATGGGAGTCTCACTGATTAACACTGAACCCTGTGGGAGTCCCACTGATTAACACTGAACCCTATGGGAGTATCACTGATTAACACATGAACCCTGAGGGAGTCTCACTGATTAACACTAAACCCTGTGGGAGTCTCACTGATTAACACTGAACCCTGTGGGAGTCTCACTGATTAACACTGAACCCTATGGGAGTCTCATTGATTAACACTGAACCCTATGGGAGTCTCACTGATTAACACATGAACCCTGTGGGAGTCTCACTGATTTATACTGAACCCTATGGGAGTCTCACTGATTAACACTGAACCCTATGGGAGTCTCACTGATTAACACTGAACCCTATGGGAGTCTCATTGATTATCACTGAGACCTGTGGGAGTCTCACTGATTAACACTGAACCGTATGGGAGTCTCATTGATTAACACTGAACCCTATGGGAGTCTCACTGATTAACACTGAACCCTGTGGGAGTTTCACTGATTAACACTGAACCTGTGAGAGTTCCACTGATTAACACTGAACACTGTGGGCGTCTCACTCATTAACACTGAACCCTGTGGGAGTCTCACTGATTAACACTGAACCCTGTGGGAGTGTCACTGATTAAGACTGAACCCTATGGGAGTCTCACTGATTAACACTGAACCCTATGGGAGTTTCATTGATTAACACTGAACACTGTGGGAGTCTCACTCATTAACACTGAACCCTGTGGGAGTCTCACTGATTAACACTGAACCCTATGGGAGTCTCACTGATTAACACATGAACCCTGTGGGAGTCTCATTCATTAACACTGAACCCTGTGGGAGTCTCACTGATTAACGCTGAACCCTGTGGGTTTCTCACTGATTAACACTGAACCCTGTGGGAGTCTCACTGATTAACACTGAACCCTGTAGAAGTCTCACTGATTCACACTCAACCCTGTGGGAGTCTCACTGATTAACACTGAACCCTGTGGGAGTCTCACTGATTAACACTGAAACCTATGGGAGTCTCACTGATTAACACTGAACCCTGTGGGAGTTTCACTGATTATGACTGAACCCAATGGTAGTCTCACTGATTAACACTGAACCCTATGGGAGTCTCACTGATTAACACTTAACCCTATGGGCATCTCACTGATTAACACTGAACCCTGAGGGAGTCTCACTGATTAACACTGAACCCTGTGGGAGCCTCACTGATTAACACTGAACCCTGTGGGAGTCTCACTGATTAACACTTAACCAAATGGGAGTCTCACTGATTAACACTGAACCCTGAGGGAGTCTCACTGATTAACATTGAACCCTATGGGACTCTCACTGATTAACACTGAACCCTGTGGGAGTCTCACTGATTAACACTGAAACCTATGGGAGTCTCACTGATTAACACTGAACCCTATGGGAGTATCACTGATTAACAATGAACCCTATGTGAGTCTCACTGATTAACACTGAACCCTATGGGAGTCTCACTGATTAACACATGAGCCCTGTGGGAGTCTCATTCATTAACACTGAACCCTGTGGGAGTCTCACTGATTAACGCTGAACCCTGTGGGAGTCTCACTGATTAACACTGAACCCTATGGGAGTCTCACTGATTAACACTGAACCCTGTGGAAGTCTCACTGATTCACACTCAACCCTGTGGGAGTCTCACTGATTAACACTGAACCCTGTGGGAGTCTCACTGATTAACACTGAAACCTATGGGAGTCTCACTGATTAACAATGGACCCTGTGGGAGTTTCACTGATTATGACTGAACCCAATGGGGGTCTCACTGATTAACACTGAACCCTATGGGAGTCTCACTGATTAACACTTAACCCTATGGGCGTCTCACTGATTAACACTGAACCCTGAGGGAGTCTCACTGATTAACACTGAACCCTGTGGGAGCCTCACTGATTAACACTGAACCCTGTGGGAGTCTCACTGTTTAACATTGAACCCTATGGGACTCTCACTGATTAACACTGAACCCTGTGGGTGTCTCACTGATTAACACTGCAACCTATGGGAGTCTCACTGATTAACACTGAACCCTATGGGAGTATCACTGATTAACAATGAACCCTATGTGAGTCTCACTGATTAACACTGAACCCTATGGGAGTCTCACTGATTAACACTGAACCCTGTGGGAGTCCCAGTGATGAAAACTGAACCCTGAGGGAGTCTCACTGATTAACACTGAACCCTGTGGGAGTCTCACTGATTAACACTGAACACTGTGGGAGTCTCACTGATTAACACTAAACCCTGTGGGAGTCTCACTGATTAACACTGAACCCTGTGGAAGTCTCACTGATTCACACTCAACCCTGTGGGAGTCTCACTGATTAACACTGAACCCTGTGGGAGTCTCACTGATTAACACTGAAACCTATGGGAGACTCACTGATTAACACTGAACCCTGTGGGAGTTTCACTGATTATGACTGAACCCAATGGGAGTCTCACTGATTAACACATGAACCCTGTGGGAGTCTCACTGATTTATACTGAACCCTATGGGAGTCTCACTGATTACCCCTGAACCCTGTCGGAGTTTCACTGATTAACACTGAACCCTGTAGGAGTCTCACTGATTCACACTCAACCCTGTGGGAGTGTCACTGATTAACACTGAACCCTGTGGGAGTCTCACTGATTAACACTGAAACCTATGGGAGTCTCACTGATTAACACTGAACCCTGTGGCAGTCTCACTGATTATGACTGAACCCAATGGGAGTCTCACTGATTAACACTGAACCCTATGGGAGTCTCACTGATTAACACTTAACCCTATGGGCGTCTCACTGATTAACACTGAACCCTGAGGGAGTCTCACTGATTAACACTGAACCCTGTGGGAGTCTCACTGATTAACACTGAACCCTGGGGGAGTCTCACTGATTAACACTTAACCAAATGGGAGTCTCACTGATTAACACTGAACCCTGAGGGAGTCTCACTGATTAACACTGAACCCTATGGGAGTCTCACTGATTAACACTGAACCCTGTGGGAGTCTCACTGATTAACACTGAAACCTATGGGAGTCTCACTGATTAACACTGAACCCTGTGGGAGTTTCACTGATTATGACTGAACCCAATGGGAGTCTCACTGATTAACACATGAACCCTGTGGGAGTCTCACTGATTTATACTGAACCCTATGGGAGTCTCACTGATTACCCCTGAACCCTGTCGGAGTTTCACTGATTAACACTGAACCCTGTAGGAGTCTCACTGATTCACACTCAACCCTGTGGGAGTCTCACTGATTAACACTGAACCCTGTGGGAGTCTCACTGATTAACACTGAAACATATGGGAGTCTCACTGATTACCACTGAACCCTGTGGCAGTCTCACTGATTATGACTGAACCCAATGGGAGTCTCACTGATTAACACTGAACCCAATGGGAGTCTCACTGATTAACACTTAACCCTATGGGCGTCTCACTGATTAACACTGAACCCTGAGGGAGTCTCACTGATTAACACTGAACCCTGTGGGAGTCTCACTGATTAACACTGAACCCTGTGGGAGTCTCACTGATTAACACTTAACCAAATGGGAGTCTCACTGATTAACACTGAACCCTGAGGGAGTCTCACTGATTAACACTGAACCCTATGGGAGTCTCACTGATTAACACTGAACCCTGTGGGAGTCTCACTGATTAACACTGAAACCTATGGGAGTCTCACTGATTAACACTGAACCCTGTGGGAGTTTCACTGATTATGACTGAACCCAATGGGAGTCTCACTGATTAACACATGAACCCTGTGGGAGTCTCACTGATTTATACTGAACCCTATGGGAGTCTCACTGATTACCCCTGAACCCTGTCGGAGTTTCACTGATTAACACTGAACCCTGTAGGAGTCTCACTGATTCACACTCAACCCTGTGGGAGTCTCACTGATTAACACTGAACCCTGTGGGAGTCTCACTGATTAACACTGAAACCTATGGGAGTCTCACTGATTAACACTGAACCCTGTGGCAGTCTCACTGATTATGACTGAACCCAATGGGAGTCTCACTGATTAACACTGAACCCTATGGGAGTCTCACTGATTAACACTTAACCCTATGGGCGTCTCACTGATTAACACTGAACCCTGAGGGAGTCTCACTGATTAACACTGAACCCTGTGGGAGTCTCACTGATTAACACTGAACCCTGTGGGAGTCTCACTGATTAACACTTAACCAAATGGGAGTCTCACTGATTAACACTGAACCCTGAGGGAGTCTCACTGATTAACACTGAACCCTATGGGAGTCTCACTGATTACCCCTGAACCCTGTCGGAGTCTCACTGATTAACACTGAAACCTATGGGAGTCTCACTGATTAACACTGAACCCTGTGGGAGTTTCACTGATTATGACTGAACCCAATGGGAGTCTCACTGATTAACACATGAACCCTGTGGGAGTCTCACTGATTTATACTGAACCCTATGGGAGTCTCACTGATTACCCCTGAACCCTGTCGGAGTCTCACTGATTAACACTGAACCCTGTGGGAGTCTCACTGATTAACACTGAAACATATGGGAGTCTCACTGATTAACACTGAACCCTGTGGCAGTCTCACTGATTATGACTGAACCCAATGGGAGTCTCACTGATTAACACTGAACCCAATGGGAGTCTCACTGATTAACACTTAACCCTATGGGCATCTCACTGATTAACACTGAACCCTGAGGGAGTCTCACTGATTAACACTGAACCCTGTGGGAGTCTCACTGATTAACACTGAACCCCGTGGGAGTCTCGCTGATTAACACTTAACCAAATGGGAGTCTCACTGATTAACACTGAACCCTGAGGGAGTCTCACTGATTAACACTGAACCCTATGGGAGTCTCACTGATTAACACTGAACCCTGTGGGAGTCTCATTCATTAACACTGAACCCTGTGGGAGTCTCACTGATTAACGCTGAACCCTGTGGGTGTCTCACTGATTAACACTGAACCCTGTGGGAGTCTCACTGATTAACACTGAACCCTGTAGAAGTCTCACTGATTCACACTCAACCCTGTGGGAGTCTCACTGATTAACACTGAACCCTGTGGGAGTCTCACTGATTAACACTGAAACCTATGGGAGTCTCACTGATTAACACTGAACCCTGTGGGAGTTTCACTGATTATGAATGAACCCAATGGTAGTCTCACTGATTAACACTGAACCCTATGGGAGTCTCACTGATTAACACTTAACCCTATGGGCATCTCACTGATTAACACTGAACCCTGAGGGAGTCTCACTGATTAACACTGAACCCTGTGGGAGCCTCACTGATTAACACTGAACCCTGTGGGAGTCTCACTGATTAACACTTAACCAAATGGGAGTCTCACTGATTAACACTGAACCCTGAGGGAGTCTCACTGATTAACATTGAACCCTATGGGACTCTCACTGATTAACACTGAACCCTGTGGGAGTCTCACTGATTAACACTGAAACCTATGGGAGTCTCACTGATTAACACTGAACCCTATGGGAGTATCACTGATTAACAATGAACCCTATGTGAGTCTCACTGATTAACACTGAACCCTATGGGAGTCTCACTGATTAACACATGAGCCCTGTGGGAGTCTCATTCATTAACACTGAACCCTGTGGGAGTCTCACTGATTAACGCTGAACCCTGTGGGAGTCTCACTGATTAACACTGAACCCTATGGGAGTCTCACTGATTAACACTGAACCCTGTGGAAGTCTCACTGATTCACACTCAACCCTGTGGGAGTCTCACTGATTAACACTGAACCCTGTGGGAGTCTCACTGATTAACACTGAAACCTATGGGAGTCTCACTGATTAACAATGAACCCTGTGGGAGTTTCACTGATTATGACTGAACCCAATGGGAGTCTCACTGATTAACACTGAACCCTATGGGAGTCTCACTGATTAACACTTAACCCTATGGGCGTCTCACTGATTAACACTGAACCCTGAGGGAGTCTCACTGATTAACACTGAACCCTGTGGGAGCTTCACTGATTAACACTGAACCCTGTGGGAGTCTCACTGATTAACATTGAACCCTATGGGACTCTCACTGATTAACACTGAACCCTGTGGGTGTCTCACTGATTAACACTGAAACCTATGGGAGTCTCACTGATTAACACTGAACCCTATGGGAGTATCACTGATTAACAATGAACCCTATGTGAGTCTCACTGATTAACACTGAACCCTATGGGAGTCTCACTGATTAACACTGAACCCTGTGGGAGTCCCAGTGATGAAAACTGAACCCTGAGGGAGTCTCACTGATTAACACTGAACCCTGTGGGAGTCTCACTGATTAACACTGAACACTGTGGGAGTCTCACTGATTAACACTAAACCCTGTGGGAGTCTCACTGATTAACACTGAACCCTGTGGAAGTCTCACTGATTCACACTCAACCCTGTGGGAGTCTCACTGATTAACACTGAACCCTGTGGGAGTCTCACTGATTAACACTGAAACCTATGGGAGACTCACTGATTAACACTGAACCCTGTGGGAGTTTCACTGATTATGACTGAACCCAATGGGAGTCTCACTGATTAACACATGAACCCTGTGGGAGTCTCACTGATTTATACTGAACCCTATGGGAGTCTCACTGATTACCCCTGAACCCTGTCGGAGTTTCACTGATTAACACTGAACCCTGTAGGAGTCTCACTGATTCACACTCAACCCTGTGGGAGTGTCACTGATTAACACTGAACCCTGTGGGAGTCTCACTGATTAACACTGAAACCTATGGGAGTCTCACTGATTAACACTGAACCCTGTGGCAGTCTCACTGATTATGACTGAACCCAATGGGAGTCTCACTGATTAACACTGAACCCTATGGGAGTCTCACTGATTAACACTTAACCCTATGGGCGTCTCACTGATTAACACTGAACCCTGAGGGAGTCTCACTGATTAACACTGAACCCTGTGGGAGTCTCACTGATTAACACTGAACCCTGTGGGAGTCTCACTGATTAACACTTAACCAAATGGGAGTCTCACTGATTAACACTGAACCCTGAGGGAGTCTCACTGATTAACACTGAACCCTATGGGAGTCTCACTGATTAACACTGAACCCTGTGGGAGTCTCACTGATTAACACTGAAACCTATGGGAGTCTCACTGATTAACACTGAACCCTGTGGGAGTTTCACTGATTATGACTGAACCCAATGGGAGTCTCACTGATTAACACATGAACCCTGTGGGAGTCTCACTGATTTATACTGAACCCTATGGGAGTCTCACTGATTACCCCTGAACCCTGTCGGAGTTTCACTGATTAACACTGAACCCTGTAGGAGTCTCACTGATTCACACTCAACCCTGTGGGAGTCTCACTGATTAACACTGAACCCTGTGGGAGTCTCACTGATTAACACTGAAACATATGGGAGTCTCACTGATTAACACTGAACCCTGTGGCAGTCTCACTGATTATGACTGAACCCAATGGGAGTCTCACTGATTAACACTGAACCCAATGGGAGTCTCACTGATTAACACTTAACCCTATGGGCATCTCACTGATTAACACTGAACCCTGTAGGAGTCTCACTGATTCACACTCAACCCTGTGGGAGTCTCACTGATTAACACTGAACCCTGTGGGAGTCTCACTGATTAACACTGAAACCTATGGGAGTCTCACTGATTAACACTGAACCCTGTGGCAGTCTCACTGATTATGACTGAACCCAATGGGAGTCTCACTGATTAACACTGAACCCTATGGGAGTCTCACTGATTAACACTTAACCCTATGGGCGTCTCACTGATTAACACTGAACCCTGAGGGAGTCTCACTGATTAACACTGAACCCTGTGGGAGTCTCACTGATTAACACTGAACCCTGTGGGAGTCTCACTGATTAACACTTAACCAAATGGGAGTCTCACTGATTAACACTGAACCCTGAGGGAGTCTCACTGATTAACACTGAACCCTATGGGAGTCTCACTGATTACCCCTGAACCCTGTCGGAGTCTCACTGATTAACACTGAAACCTATGGGAGTCTCACTGATTAACACTGAACCCTGTGGGAGTTTCACTGATTATGACTGAACCCAATGGGAGTCTCACTGATTAACACATGAACCCTGTGGGAGTCTCACTGATTTATACTGAACCCTATGGGAGTCTCACTGATTACCCCTGAACCCTGTCGGAGTCTCACTGATTAACACTGAACCCTGTGGGAGTCTCACTGATTAACACTGAAACATATGGGAGTCTCACTGATTAACACTGAACCCTGTGGCAGTCTCACTGATTATGACTGAACCCAATGGGAGTCTCACTGATTAACACTGAACCCAATGGGAGTCTCACTGATTAACACTTAACCCTATGGGCATCTCACTGATTAACACTGAACCCTGAGGGAGTCTCACTGATTAACACTGAACCCTGTGGGAGTCTCACTGATTAACACTGAACCCCGTGGGAGTCTCGCTGATTAACACTTAACCAAATGGGAGTCTCACTGATTAACACTGAACCCTGAGGGAGTCTCACTGATTAACACTGAACCCTATGGGAGTCTCACTGATTAACACTGAACCCTGTGGGAGTCTCATTCATTAACACTGAACCCTGTGGGAGTCTCACTGATTAACGCTGAACCCTGTGGGTGTCTCACTGATTAACACTGAACCCTGTGGGAGTCTCACTGATTAACACTGAACCCTGTAGAAGTCTCACTGATTCACACTCAACCCTGTGGGAGTCTCACTGATTAACACTGAACCCTGTGGGAGTCTCACTGATTAACACTGAAACCTATGGGAGTCTCACTGATTAACACTGAACCCTGTGGGAGTTTCACTGATTATGAATGAACCCAATGGTAGTCTCACTGATTAACACTGAACCCTATGGGAGTCTCACTGATTAACACTTAACCCTATGGGCATCTCACTGATTAACACTGAACCCTGAGGGAGTCTCACTGATTAACACTGAACCCTGTGGGAGCCTCACTGATTAACACTGAACCCTGTGGGAGTCTCACTGATTAACACTTAACCAAATGGGAGTCTCACTGATTAACACTGAACCCTGAGGGAGTCTCACTGATTAACATTGAACCCTATGGGACTCTCACTGATTAACACTGAACCCTGTGGGAGTCTCACTGATTAACACTGAAACCTATGGGAGTCTCACTGATTAACACTGAACCCTATGGGAGTATCACTGATTAACAATGAACCCTATGTGAGTCTCACTGATTAACACTGAACCCTATGGGAGTCTCACTGATTAACACATGAGCCCTGTGGGAGTCTCATTCATTAACACTGAACCCTGTGGGAGTCTCACTGATTAACGCTGAACCCTGTGGGAGTCTCACTGATTAACACTGAACCCTATGGGAGTCTCACTGATTAACACTGAACCCTGTGGAAGTCTCACTGATTCACACTCAACCCTGTGGGAGTCTCACTGATTAACACTGAACCCTGTGGGAGTCTCACTGATTAACACTGAAACCTATGGGAGTCTCACTGATTAACAATGAACCCTGTGGGAGTTTCACTGATTATGACTGAACCCAATGGGAGTCTCACTGATTAACACTGAACCCTATGGGAGTCTCACTGATTAACACTTAACCCTATGGGCGTCTCACTGATTAACACTGAACCCTGAGGGAGTCTCACTGATTAACACTGAACCCTGTGGGAGCTTCACTGATTAACACTGAACCCTGTGGGAGTCTCACTGATTAACATTGAACCCTATGGGACTCTCACTGATTAACACTGAACCCTGTGGGTGTCTCACTGATTAACACTGAAACCTATGGGAGTCTCACTGATTAACACTGAACCCTATGGGAGTATCACTGATTAACAATGAACCCTATGTGAGTCTCACTGATTAACACTGAACCCTATGGGAGTCTCACTGATTAACACTGAACCCTGTGGGAGTCCCAGTGATGAAAACTGAACCCTGAGGGAGTCTCACTGATTAACACTGAACCCTGTGGGAGTCTCACTGATTAACACTGAACACTGTGGGAGTCTCACTGATTAACACTAAACCCTGTGGGAGTCTCACTGATTAACACTGAACCCTGTGGAAGTCTCACTGATTCACACTCAACCCTGTGGGAGTCTCACTGATTAACACTGAACCCTGTGGGAGTCTCACTGATTAACACTGAAACCTATGGGAGACTCACTGATTAACACTGAACCCTGTGGGAGTTTCACTGATTATGACTGAACCCAATGGGAGTCTCACTGATTAACACATGAACCCTGTGGGAGTCTCACTGATTTATACTGAACCCTATGGGAGTCTCACTGATTACCCCTGAACCCTGTCGGAGTTTCACTGATTAACACTGAACCCTGTAGGAGTCTCACTGATTCACACTCAACCCTGTGGGAGTGTCACTGATTAACACTGAACCCTGTGGGAGTCTCACTGATTAACACTGAAACCTATGGGAGTCTCACTGATTAACACTGAACCCTGTGGCAGTCTCACTGATTATGACTGAACCCAATGGGAGTCTCACTGATTAACACTGAACCCTATGGGAGTCTCACTGATTAACACTTAACCCTATGGGCGTCTCACTGATTAACACTGAACCCTGAGGGAGTCTCACTGATTAACACTGAACCCTGTGGGAGTCTCACTGATTAACACTGAACCCTGTGGGAGTCTCACTGATTAACACTTAACCAAATGGGAGTCTCACTGATTAACACTGAACCCTGAGGGAGTCTCACTGATTAACACTGAACCCTATGGGAGTCTCACTGATTAACACTGAACCCTGTGGGAGTCTCACTGATTAACACTGAAACCTATGGGAGTCTCACTGATTAACACTGAACCCTGTGGGAGTTTCACTGATTATGACTGAACCCAATGGGAGTCTCACTGATTAACACATGAACCCTGTGGGAGTCTCACTGATTTATACTGAACCCTATGGGAGTCTCACTGATTACCCCTGAACCCTGTCGGAGTTTCACTGATTAACACTGAACCCTGTAGGAGTCTCACTGATTCACACTCAACCCTGTGGGAGTCTCAATGATTAACACTGAACCCTGTGGGAGTCTCACTGATTAACACTGAAACATATGGGAGTCTCACTGATTAACACTGAACCCTGTGGCAGTCTCACTGATTATGACTGAACCCAATGGGAGTCTCACTGATTAACACTGAACCCAATGGGAGTCTCACTGATTAACACTTAACCCTATGGGCATCTCACTGATTAACACTGAACCCTGAGGGAGTCTCACTGATTAACACTGAACCCTGTGGGAGTCTCAATGATTAACACTGAACCCTGTGGGAGTCTCACTGATTAACACTTAACCAAATGGGAGTCTCACTGATTAACACTGAACCCTGAGGGAGTCTCACTGATTAACACTGAACCCTATGGGAGTCTCACTGATTAACACTGAACCCTGTGGGAGTCTCACTGATTAACACTGAAACCTATGGGAGTCTCACTGATTAACACTGAACCCTATGGGAGTTTCACTGATTATGACTGAACCCAATGGGAGTCTCACTGATTAACACATGAACCCTGTGGGAGTCTCACTGATTTATACTGAACCCTATGGGAGTCTCACTGATTACCCCTGAACCCTGTCGGAGTTTCACTGATTAACACTGAACCCTGTAGGAGTCTCACTGATTCACACTCAACCCTGTGGGAGTCTCACTGATTAACACTGAACCCTGTGGGAGTCTCACTGATTAACACTGAAACCTATGGGAGTCTCACTGATTAACACTGAACCCTGTGGCAGTCTCACTGATTATGACTGAACCCAATGGGAGTCTCACTGATTAACACTGAACCCAATGGGAGTCTCACTGATTAACACTTAACCCTATGGGCGTCTCACTGATTAACACTGAACCCTGAGGGAGTCTCACTGATTAACACTGAACCCTGTGGGAGTCTCACTGATTAACACTGAACCCCGTGGGAGTCTCGCTGATTAACACTTAACCAAATGGGAGTCTCACTGATTAACACTGAACCCTGAGGGAGTCTCACTGATTAACACTGAACCCTATGGGAGTCTCACTGATTAACACTGAACCCTGTGGGAGTCTCACTGATTAACACTGAAATCTATGGGAGTCTCACTGATTAACACTGAACCCTATGGGAGTATCACTGATTAACAATGAACCCTATGGGAGTCTCACTGATTAACACTGAACCCTATGGGAGTCTCACTGATTAACACTGAACCCTGTGGGAGTCCCACTGATTAACACTGAACCCTATGGTCGTCTCACTGATTAACACTGAACCCTGAGGGAGTCTCACTGATTAACACTGAACCCTGTGGGAGTCTCACTGATTAACACTGAACCCTATGGGAGTCTCACTGATTAACACTGAACCCTGTGGGAGTCTCACTGATTAACACTGAAACCTATGGGAGTCTCACTGATTAACACTGAACCCTGAGGGAGTCTCACTGATTAACACTGAACCCTGTGGGAGTCTCACTGATTAACACTGAACCCTATGGGAGTCTCACTGATTAACACTGAACCCTGTTGGAGTCTCACTGATTAACACTGAACCCTGTGGGAGTCTCACTGATTAACACTGAACCCTATGGGAGTATCACTGATTAACAATGAACCCTATGGGAGTCTCACTGATTAACACTGAACCCTATGGGAGTCTCACTGATTAACACTGAACCCTGTGGGAGTCCCAGTGATGAAAACTGAACCCTGAGGGAGTCTCACTGATTAACACTGAACCCTGTGGGAGTCTCACTGATTAACACTGAACACTGTGGGAGTCTCACTGATTATGACTGAACCCAATGGGAGTCTCACTGATTAACACTGAACCCAATGGGAGTCTCACTGATTAACACTTAACCCTATGGGCGTCTCACTGATTAACACTGAACCCTGAGGGAGTCTCACTGATTAACACTGAACCCTGTGGGAGTCTCACTGATTAACACTGAACCCCGTGGGAGTCTCGCTGATTAACACTTAACCAAATGGGAGTCTCACTGATTAACACTGAACCCTGAGGGAGTCTCACTGATTAACACTGAACCCTATGGGAGTCTCACTGATTAACACTGAACCCTGTGGGAGTCTCACTGATTAACACTGAAATCTATGGGAGTCTCACTGATTAACACTGAACCCTATGGGAGTATCACTGATTAACAATGAACCCTATGGGAGTCTCACTGATTAACACTGAACCCTATGGGAGTCTCACTGATTAACACTGAACCCTGTGGGAGTCCCACTGATTAACACTGAACCCTATGGTCGTCTCACTGATTAACACTGAACCCTGAGGGAGTCTCACTGATTAACACTGAACCCTGTGGGAGTCTCACTGATTAACACTGAACCCTATGGGAGTCTCACTGATTAACACTGAACCCTGTGGGAGTCTCACTGATTAACACTGAAACCTATGGGAGTCTCACTGATTAACACTGAACCCTGAGGGAGTCTCACTGATTAACACTGAACCCTGTGGGAGTCTCACTGATTAACACTGAACCCTATGGGAGTCTCACTGATTAACACTGAACCCTGTTGGAGTCTCACTGATTAACACTGAACCCTGTGGGAGTCTCACTGATTAACACTGAACCCTATGGGAGTATCACTGATTAACAATGAACCCTATGGGAGTCTCACTGATTAACACTGAACCCTATGGGAGTCTCACTGATTAACACTGAACCCTGTGGGAGTCCCAGTGATGAAAACTGAACCCTGAGGGAGTCTCACTGATTAACACTGAACCCTGTGGGAGTCTCACTGATTAACACTGAACACTGTGGGAGTCTCACTGATTAACACTAAACCCTGTGGGAGTCTCACTGATTAACACTGAACCCTGTGGAAGTCTCACTGATTCACACTCAACCCTGTGGGAGTCTCACTGATTAACACTGAACCCTGTGGGAGTCTCACTGATTAACACTGAAACCTATGGGAGACTCACTGATTAACACTGAACCCTGTGGGAGTTTCACTGATTATGACTGAACCCAATGGGAGTCTCACTGATTAACACATGAACCCTGTGGGAGTCTCACTGATTTATACTGAACCCTATGGGAGTCTCACTGATTACCCCTGAACCCTGTCGGAGTTTCACTGATTAACACTGAACCCTGTAGGAGTCTCACTGATTCACACTCAACCCTGTGGGAGTGTCACTGATTAACACTGAACCCTGTGGGAGTCTCACTGATTAACACTGAAACCTATGGGAGTCTCACTGATTAACACTGAACCCTGTGGCAGTCTCACTGATTATGACTGAACCCAATGGGAGTCTCACTGATTAACACTGAACCCTATGGGAGTCTCACTGATTAACACTTAACCCTATGGGCGTCTCACTGATTAACACTGAACCCTGAGGGAGTCTCACTGATTAACACTGAACCCTGTGGGAGTCTCACTGATTAACACTGAACCCTGTGGGAGTCTCACTGATTAACACTTAACCAAATGGGAGTCTCACTGATTAACACTGAACCCTGAGGGAGTCTCACTGATTAACACTGAACCCTATGGGAGTCTCACTGATTAACACTGAACCCTGTGGGAGTCTCACTGATTAACACTGAAACCTATGGGAGTCTCACTGATTAACACTGAACCCTGTGGGAGTTTCACTGATTACGACTGAACCCAATGGGAGTCTCACTGATTAACACATGAACCCTGTGGGAGTCTCACTGATTTATACTGAACCCTATGGGAGTCTCACTGATTACCCCTGAACCCTGTCGGAGTTTCACTGATTAACACTGAACCCTGTAGGAGTCTCACTGATTCACACTCAACCCTGTGGGAGTCTCACTGATTAACACTGAACCCTGTGGGAGTCTCACTGATTAACACTGAAACATATGGGAGTCTCACTGATTAACACTGAACCCTGTGGCAGTCTCACTGATTATGACTGAACCCAATGGGAGTCTCACTGATTAACACTGAACCCAATGGGAGTCTCACTGATTAACACTTAACCCTATGGGCATCTCACTGATTAACACTGAACCCTGAGGGAGTCTCACTGATTAACACTGAACCCTGTGGGAGTCTCACTGATTAACACTGAACCCTGTGGGAGTCTCACTGATTAACACTTAACCAAATGGGAGTCTCACTGATTAACACTGAACCCTGAGGGAGTCTCACTGATTAACACTGAACCCTATGGGAGTCTCACTGATTAACACTGAACCCTGTGGGAGTCTCACTGATTAACACTGAAACCTATGGGAGTCTCACTGATTAACACTGAACCCTATGGGAGTTTCACTGATTATGACTGAACCCAATGGGAGTCTCACTGATTAACACATGAACCCTGTGGGAGTCTCACTGATTTATACTGAACCCTATGGGAGTCTCACTGATTACCCCTGAACCCTGTCGGAGTTTCACTGATTAACACTGAACCCTGTAGGAGTCTCACTGATTCACACTCAACCCTGTGGGAGTCTCACTGATTAACACTGAACCCTGTGGGAGTCTCACTGATTAACACTGAAACCTATGGGAGTCTCACTGATTAACACTGAACCCTGAGGGAGTCTCACTGATTAACACTGAACCCTATGGGAGTCTCACTGATTAACACTGAACCCTGTGGGAGTCTCACTGATTAACACTGAAATCTATGGGAGTCTCACTGATTAACACTGAACCCTATGGGAGTATCACTGATTAACAATGAACCCTATGGGAGTCTCACTGATTAACACTGAACCCTATGGGAGTCTCACTGATTAACACTGAACCCTGTGGGAGTCCCACTGATTAACACTGAACCCTATGGTCGTCTCACTGATTAACACTGAACCCTGAGGGAGTCTCACTGATTAACACTGAACCCTGTGGGAGTCTCACTGATTAACACTGAACCCTATGGGAGTCTCACTGATTAACACTGAACCCTGTGGGAGTCTCACTGATTAACACTGAAACCTATGGGAGTCTCACTGATTAACACTGAACCCTGAGGGAGTCTCACTGATTAACACTGAACCCTGTGGGAGTCTCACTGATTAACACTGAACCCTATGGGAGTCTCACTGATTAACACTGAACCCTGTTGGAGTCTCACTGATTAACACTGAACCCTGTGGGAGTCTCACTGATTAACACTGAACCCTATGGGAGTATCACTGATTAACAATGAACCCTATGTGAGTCTCACTGATTAACACTGAACCCTATGGGAGTCTCACTGATTAACACTGAACCCTGTGGGAGTCCCAGTGATGAAAACTGAACCCTGAGGGAGTCTCACTGATTAACACTGAACCCTGTGGGAGTCTCACTGATTAACACTGAACACTGTGGGAGTCTCACTGATTAACACTAAACCCTGTGGGAGTCTCACTGATTAACACTGAACCCTGTGGAAGTCTCACTGATTCACACTCAACCCTGTGGGAGTCTCACTGATTAACACTGAACCCTGTGGGAGTCTCACTGATTAACACTGAAACCTATGGGAGACTCACTGATTAACACTGAACCCTGTGGGAGTTTCACTGATTATGACTGAACCCAATGGGAGTCTCACTGATTAACACATGAACCCTGTGGGAGTCTCACTGATTTATACTGAACCCTATGGGAGTCTCACTGATTACCCCTGAACCCTGTCGGAGTATCACTGATTAACACTGAACCCTGTAGGAGTCTCACTGATTCACACTCAACCCTGTGGGAGTGTCACTGATTAACACTGAACCCTGTGGGAGTCTCACTGATTAACACTGAAACCTATGGGAGTCTCACTGATTAACACTGAACCCTGTGGCAGTCTCACTGATTATGACTGAACCCAATGGGAGTCTCACTGATTAACACTGAACCCTATGGGAGTCTCACTGATTAACACTTAACCCTATGGGCGTCTCACTGATTAACACTGAACCCTGAGGGAGTCTCACTGATTAACACTGAACCCTGTGGGAGTCTCACTGATTAACACTGAACCCTGTGGGAGTCTCACTGATTAACACTTAACCAAATGGGAGTCTCACTGATTAACACTGAACCCTGAGGGAGTCTCACTGATTAACACTGAACCCTATGGGAGTCTCACTGATTAACACTGAACCCTGTGGGAGTCTCACTGATTAACACTGAAACCTATGGGAGTCTCACTGATTAACACTGAACCCTGTGGGAGTTTCACTGATTACGACTGAACCCAATGGGAGTCTCACTGATTAACACATGAACCCTGTGGGAGTCTCACTGATTTATACTGAACCCTATGGGAGTCTCACTGATTACCCCTGAACCCTGTCGGAGTTTCACTGATTAACACTGAACCCTGTAGGAGTCTCACTGATTCACACTCAACCCTGTGGGAGTCTCACTGATTAACACTGAACCCTGTGGGAGTCTCACTGATTAACACTGAAACATATGGGAGTCTCACTGATTAACACTGAACCCTGTGGCAGTCTCACTGATTATGACTGAACCCAATGGGAGTCTCACTGATTAACACTGAACCCAATGGGAGTCTCACTGATTAACACTTAACCCTATGGGCATCTCACTGATTAACACTGAACCCTGAGGGAGTCTCACTGATTAACACTGAACCCTGTGGGAGTCTCACTGATTAACACTGAACCCTGTGGGAGTCTCACTGATTAACACTTAACCAAATGGGAGTCTCACTGATTAACACTGAACCCTGAGGGAGTCTCACTGATTAACACTGAACCCTATGGGAGTCTCACTGATTAACACTGAACCCTGTGGGAGTCTCACTGATTAACACTGAAACCTATGGGAGTCTCACTGATTAACACTGAACCCTGTGGGAGTTTCACTGATTACGACTGAACCCAATGGGAGTCTCACTGATTAACACATGAACCCTGTGGGAGTCTCACTGATTTATACTGAACCCTATGGGAGTCTCACTGATTACCCCTGAACCCTGTCGGAGTTTCACTGATTAACACTGAACCCTGTAGGAGTCTCACTGATTCACACTCAACCCTGTGGGAGTCTCACTGATTAACACTGAACCCTGTGGGAGTCTCACTGATTAACACTGAAACATATGGGAGTCTCACTGATTAACACTGAACCCTGTGGCAGTCTCACTGATTATGACTGAACCCAATGGGAGTCTCACTGATTAACACTGAACCCAATGGGAGTCTCACTGATTAACACTTAACCCTATGGGCATCTCACTGATTAACACTGAACCCTGAGGGAGTCTCACTGATTAACACTGAACCCTGTGGGAGTCTCACTGATTAACACTGAACCCTGTGGGAGTCTCACTGATTAACACTTAACCAAATGGGAGTCTCACTGATTAACACTGAACCCTGAGGGAGTCTCACTGATTAACACTGAACCCTATGGGAGTCTCACTGATTAACACTGAACCCTGTGGGAGTCTCACTGATTAACACTGAAACCTATGGGAGTCTCACTGATTAACACTGAACCCTATGGGAGTTTCACTGATTATGACTGAACCCAATGGGAGTCTCACTGATTAACACATGAACCCTGTGGGAGTCTCACTGATTTATACTGAACCCTATGGGAGTCTCACTGATTACCCCTGAACCCTGTCGGAGTTTCACTGATTAACACTGAACCCTGTAGGAGTCTCACTGATTCACACTCAACCCTGTGGGAGTCTCACTGATTAACACTGAACCCTGTGGGAGTCTCACTGATTAACACTGAAACCTATGGGAGTCTCACTGATTAACACTGAACCCTGTGGCAGTCTCACTGATTATGACTGAACCCAATGGGAGTCTCACTGATTAACACTGAACCCAATGGGAGTCTCACTGATTAACACTTAACCCTATGGGCGTCTCACTGATTAACACTGAACCCTGAGGGAGTCTCACTGATTAACACTGAACCCTGTGGGAGTCTCACTGATTAACACTGAACCCCGTGGGAGTCTCGCTGATTAACACTTAACCAAATGGGAGTCTCACTGATTAACACTGAACCCTGAGGGAGTCTCACTGATTAACACTGAACCCTATGGGAGTCTCACTGATTAACACTGAACCCTGTGGGAGTCTCACTGATTAACACTGAAATCTATGGGAGTCTCACTGATTAACACTGAACCCTATGGGAGTATCACTGATTAACAATGAACCCTATGGGAGTCTCACTGATTAACACTGAACCCTATGGGAGTCTCACTGATTAACACTGAACCCTGTGGGAGTCCCACTGATTAACACTGAACCCTATGGTCGTCTCACTGATTAACACTGAACCCTGAGGGAGTCTCACTGATTAACACTGAACCCTGTGGGAGTCTCACTGATTAACACTGAACCCTATGGGAGTCTCACTGATTAACACTGAACCCTGTGGGAGTCTCACTGATTAACACTGAAACCTATGGGAGTCTCACTGATTAACACTGAACCCTGAGGGAGTCTCACTGATTAACACTGAACCCTGTGGGAGTCTCACTGATTAACACTGAACCCTATGGGAGTCTCACTGATTAACACTGAACCCTGTTGGAGTCTCACTGATTAACACTGAAACCTATGGGAGTCTCACTGATTAACACTGAACCCTGTGGGAGTTTCACTGATTATGACTGAACCCAATGGGAGTCTCACTGATTAACACTGAACCCTGAGGGAGTCTCACTGATTAACACTGAACACTGTGGGAGTCTCGCTGATTAACACTTAACCAAATGGGAGTCTCACTGATTAACACTGAACCCTGAGGGAGTCTCACTGATTAACACTGAACCCTATGGGAGTCTCACTGATTAACACTGAACCCTGTGGGAGTCTCACTGATTAACACTGAAATCTATGGGAGTCTCACTGATTAACACTGAACCCTATGGGAGTATCACTGATTAACAATGAACCCTATGGGAGTCTCACTGATTAACACTGAACCCTATGGGAGTCTCACTGATTAACACTGAACCCTGTGGGAGTCCCACTGATTAACACTGAACCCTATGGTCGTCTCACTGATTAACACTGAACCCTGAGGGAGTCTCACTGATTAACACTGAACCCTGTGGGAGTCTCACTGATTAACACTGAACCCTATGGGAGTCTCACTGATTAACACTGAACCCTGTGGGAGTCTCACTGATTAACACTGAAACCTATGGGAGTCTCACTGATTAACACTGAACCCTGAGGGAGTCTCACTGATTAACACTGAACCCTGTGGGAGTCTCACTGATTAACACTGAACCCTATGGGAGTCTCACTGATTAACACTGAACCCTGTTGGAGTCTCACTGATTAACACTGAACCCTGTGGGAGTCTCACTGATTAACACTGAACCCTATGGGAGTATCACTGATTAACAATGAACCCTATGGGAGTCTCACTGATTAACACTGAACCCTATGGGAGTCTCACTGATTAACACTGAACCCTGTGGGAGTCCCAGTGATGAAAACTGAACCCTGAGGGAGTCTCACTGATTAACACTGAACCCTGTGGGAGTCTCACTGATTAACACTGAACACTGTGGGAGTCTCACTGATTAACACTAAACCCTGTGGGAGTCTCACTGATTAACACTGAACCCTGTGGAAGTCTCACTGATTCACACTCAACCCTGTGGGAGTCTCACTGATTAACACTGAACCCTGTGGGAGTCTCACTGATTAACACTGAAACCTATGGGAGACTCACTGATTAACACTGAACCCTGTGGGAGTTTCACTGATTATGACTGAACCCAATGGGAGTCTCACTGATTAACACATGAACCCTGTGGGAGTCTCACTGATTTATACTGAACCCTATGGGAGTCTCACTGATTACCCCTGAACCCTGTCGGAGTTTCACTGATTAACACTGAACCCTGTAGGAGTCTCACTGATTCACACTCAACCCTGTGGGAGTGTCACTGATTAACACTGAACCCTGTGGGAGTCTCACTGATTAACACTGAAACCTATGGGAGTCTCACTGATTAACACTGAACCCTGTGGCAGTCTCACTGATTATGACTGAACCCAATGGGAGTCTCACTGATTAACACTGAACCCTATGGGAGTCTCACTGATTAACACTTAACCCTATGGGCGTCTCACTGATTAACACTGAACCCTGAGGGAGTCTCACTGATTAACACTGAACCCTGTGGGAGTCTCACTGATTAACACTGAACCCTGTGGGAGTCTCACTGATTAACACTTAACCAAATGGGAGTCTCACTGATTAACACTGAACCCTGAGGGAGTCTCACTGATTAACACTGAACCCTATGGGAGTCTCACTGATTAACACTGAACCCTGTGGGAGTCTCACTGATTAACACTGAAACCTATGGGAGTCTCACTGATTAACACTGAACCCTGTGGGAGTTTCACTGATTACGACTGAACCCAATGGGAGTCTCACTGATTAACACATGAACCCTGTGGGAGTCTCACTGATTTATACTGAACCCTATGGGAGTCTCACTGATTACCCCTGAACCCTGTCGGAGTTTCACTGATTAACACTGAACCCTGTAGGAGTCTCACTGATTCACACTCAACCCTGTGGGAGTCTCACTGATTAACACTGAACCCTGTGGGAGTCTCACTGATTAACACTGAAACATATGGGAGTCTCACTGATTAACACTGAACCCTGTGGCAGTCTCACTGATTATGACTGAACCCAATGGGAGTCTCACTGATTAACACTGAACCCAATGGGAGTCTCACTGATTAACACTTAACCCTATGGGCATCTCACTGATTAACACTGAACCCTGAGGGAGTCTCACTGATTAACACTGAACCCTGTGGGAGTCTCACTGATTAACACTGAACCCTGTGGGAGTCTCACTGATTAACACTTAACCAAATGGGAGTCTCACTGATTAACACTGAACCCTGAGGGAGTCTCACTGATTAACACTGAACCCTATGGGAGTCTCACTGATTAACACTGAACCCTGTGGGAGTCTCACTGATTAACACTGAAACCTATGGGAGTCTCACTGATTAACACTGAACCCTATGGGAGTTTCACTGATTATGACTGAACCCAATGGGAGTCTCACTGATTAACACATGAACCCTGTGGGAGTCTCACTGATTTATACTGAACCCTATGGGAGTCTCACTGATTACCCCTGAACCCTGTCGGAGTTTCACTGATTAACACTGAACCCTGTAGGAGTCTCACTGATTCACACTCAACCCTGTGGGAGTCTCACTGATTAACACTGAACCCTGTGGGAGTCTCACTGATTAACACTGAAACCTATGGGAGTCTCACTGATTAACACTGAACCCTGAGGGAGTCTCACTGATTAACACTGAACCCTATGGGAGTCTCACTGATTAACACTGAACCCTGTGGGAGTCTCACTGATTAACACTGAAATCTATGGGAGTCTCACTGATTAACACTGAACCCTATGGGAGTATCACTGATTAACAATGAACCCTATGGGAGTCTCACTGATTAACACTGAACCCTATGGGAGTCTCACTGATTAACACTGAACCCTGTGGGAGTCCCACTGATTAACACTGAACCCTATGGTCGTCTCACTGATTAACACTGAACCCTGAGGGAGTCTCACTGATTAACACTGAACCCTGTGGGAGTCTCACTGATTAACACTGAACCCTATGGGAGTCTCACTGATTAACACTGAACCCTGTGGGAGTCTCACTGATTAACACTGAAACCTATGGGAGTCTCACTGATTAACACTGAACCCTGAGGGAGTCTCACTGATTAACACTGAACCCTGTGGGAGTCTCACTGATTAACACTGAACCCTATGGGAGTCTCACTGATTAACACTGAACCCTGTTGGAGTCTCACTGATTAACACTGAACCCTGTGGGAGTCTCACTGATTAACACTGAACCCTATGGGAGTATCACTGATTAACAATGAACCCTATGTGAGTCTCACTGATTAACACTGAACCCTATGGGAGTCTCACTGATTAACACTGAACCCTGTGGGAGTCCCAGTGATGAAAACTGAACCCTGAGGGAGTCTCACTGATTAACACTGAACCCTGTGGGAGTCTCACTGATTAACACTGAACACTGTGGGAGTCTCACTGATTAACACTAAACCCTGTGGGAGTCTCACTGATTAACACTGAACCCTGTGGAAGTCTCACTGATTCACACTCAACCCTGTGGGAGTCTCACTGATTAACACTGAACCCTGTGGGAGTCTCACTGATTAACACTGAAACCTATGGGAGACTCACTGATTAACACTGAACCCTGTGGGAGTTTCACTGATTATGACTGAACCCAATGGGAGTCTCACTGATTAACACATGAACCCTGTGGGAGTCTCACTGATTTATACTGAACCCTATGGGAGTCTCACTGATTACCCCTGAACCCTGTCGGAGTTTCACTGATTAACACTGAACCCTGTAGGAGTCTCACTGATTCACACTCAACCCTGTGGGAGTGTCACTGATTAACACTGAACCCTGTGGGAGTCTCACTGATTAACACTGAAACCTATGGGAGTCTCACTGATTAACACTGAACCCTGTGGCAGTCTCACTGATTATGACTGAACCCAATGGGAGTCTCACTGATTAACACTGAACCCTATGGGAGTCTCACTGATTAACACTTAACCCTATGGGCGTCTCACTGATTAACACTGAACCCTGAGGGAGTCTCACTGATTAACACTGAACCCTGTGGGAGTCTCACTGATTAACACTGAACCCTGTGGGAGTCTCACTGATTAACACTTAACCAAATGGGAGTCTCACTGATTAACACTGAACCCTGAGGGAGTCTCACTGATTAACACTGAACCCTATGGGAGTCTCACTGATTAACACTGAACCCTGTGGGAGTCTCACTGATTAACACTGAAACCTATGGGAGTCTCACTGATTAACACTGAACCCTGTGGGAGTTTCACTGATTACGACTGAACCCAATGGGAGTCTCACTGATTAACACATGAACCCTGTGGGAGTCTCACTGATTTATACTGAACCCTATGGGAGTCTCACTGATTACCCCTGAACCCTGTCGGAGTTTCACTGATTAACACTGAACCCTGTAGGAGTCTCACTGATTCACACTCAACCCTGTGGGAGTCTCACTGATTAACACTGAACCCTGTGGGAGTCTCACTGATTAACACTGAAACATATGGGAGTCTCACTGATTAACACTGAACCCTGTGGCAGTCTCACTGATTATGACTGAACCCAATGGGAGTCTCACTGATTAACACTGAACCCAATGGGAGTCTCACTGATTAACACTTAACCCTATGGGCATCTCACTGATTAACACTGAACCCTGAGGGAGTCTCACTGATTAACACTGAACCCTGTGGGAGTCTCACTGATTAACACTGAACCCTGTGGGAGTCTCACTGATTAACACTTAACCAAATGGGAGTCTCACTGATTAACACTGAACCCTGAGGGAGTCTCACTGATTAACACTGAACCCTATGGGAGTCTCACTGATTAACACTGAACCCTGTGGGAGTCTCACTGATTAACACTGAAACCTATGGGAGTCTCACTGATTAACACTGAACCCTATGGGAGTTTCACTGATTATGACTGAACCCAATGGGAGTCTCACTGATTAACACATGAACCCTGTGGGAGTCTCACTGATTTATACTGAACCCTATGGGAGTCTCACTGATTACCCCTGAACCCTGTCGGAGTTTCACTGATTAACACTGAACCCTGTAGGAGTCTCACTGATTCACACTCAACCCTGTGGGAGTCTCACTGATTAACACTGAACCCTGTGGGAGTCTCACTGATTAACACTGAAACCTATGGGAGTCTCACTGATTAACACTGAACCCTGTGGCAGTCTCACTGATTATGACTGAACCCAATGGGAGTCTCACTGATTAACACTGAACCCAATGGGAGTCTCACTGATTAACACTTAACCCTATGGGCGTCTCACTGATTAACACTGAACCCTGAGGGAGTCTCACTGATTAACACTGAACCCTGTGGGAGTCTCACTGATTAACACTGAACCCCGTGGGAGTCTCGCTGATTAACACTTAACCAAATGGGAGTCTCACTGATTAACACTGAACCCTGAGGGAGTCTCACTGATTAACACTGAACCCTATGGGAGTCTCACTGATTAACACTGAACCCTGTGGGAGTCTCACTGATTAACACTGAAATCTATGGGAGTCTCACTGATTAACACTGAACCCTATGGGAGTATCACTGATTAACAATGAACCCTATGGGAGTCTCACTGATTAACACTGAACCCTATGGGAGTCTCACTGATTAACACTGAACCCTGTGGGAGTCCCACTGATTAACACTGAACCCTATGGTCGTCTCACTGATTAACACTGAACCCTGAGGGAGTCTCACTGATTAACACTGAACCCTGTGGGAGTCTCACTGATTAACACTGAACCCTATGGGAGTCTCACTGATTAACACTGAACCCTGTGGGAGTCTCACTGATTAACACTGAAACCTATGGGAGTCTCACTGATTAACACTGAACCCTGAGGGAGTCTCACTGATTAACACTGAACCCTGTGGGAGTCTCACTGATTAACACTGAACCCTATGGGAGTCTCACTGATTAACACTGAACCCTGTTGGAGTCTCACTGATTAACACTGAAACCTATGGGAGTCTCACTGATTAACACTGAACCCTGTGGGAGTTTCACTGATTATGACTGAACCCAATGGGAGTCTCACTGATTAACACTGAACCCTGAGGGAGTCTCACTGATTAACACTGAACCCTATGGGAGTCTCACTGATTAACACTGAACCCTGTGGGAGTCTCACTGATTAACACTGAAATCTATGGGAGTCTCACTGATTAACACTGAACCCTATGGGAGTATCACTGATTAACAATGAACCCTATGGGAGTCTCACTGATTAACACTGAACCCTATGGGAGTTTCACTGATTAACACTGAACCCTGTGGGAGTCCCACTGATTAACACTGAACCCTGTGGTCGTCTCACTGATTAACACTGAACCCTGAGGGAGTCTCACTGATTAACACTGAACCCTGTGGGAGTCTCACTGATTAACACTGAACCCTGTGGGAGTCTCACTGATTAACACTGAACCCTATGGGAGTCTCACTGATTAACACTTAACCAAATTGGAGTCTCACTGATTAACACTGAACCCTGAGGGAGTCTCACTGATTAACACTGAACCCTATGGGAGTCTCACTGATTAACACTGAACCCTGTGGGAGTCTCACTGATTAACACTGAAACCTATGGGAGTCTCACTGATTAACACTGAACCCTGTGGGAGTTTCACTGATTATGACTGAACCCAATGGGAGTCTCACTGATTAACACATGAACCCTGTGGGAGTCTCACTGATTTATACTGAACCCTATGGGAGTCTCACTGATTACCCCTGAACCCTGTCGGAGTTTCACTGATTAACACTGAACCCTGTAGGAGTCTCACTGATTCACACTCAACCCTGTGGGAGTCTCACTGATTAACGCTGAACCCTGTGGGTGTCTCACTGATTAACACTGAACCCTGTGGGAGTCTCACTGATTAACACTGAACCCTGTAGAAGTCTCACTGATTCACACTCAACCCTGTGGGAGTCTCACTGATTAACACTGAACCCTGTGGGAGTCTCACTGATTAACACTGAAACCTATGGGAGTCTCACTGATTAACACTGAACCCTGTGGCAGCCTCACTGATTAACACTGAACCCTGTGGGAGTCTCACTGATTAACACTGAAACCTATGGGAGTCTCACTGATTAACACTGAACCCTATGGGAGTATCACTGATTAACAATGAACCCTATGTGAGTCTCACTGATTAACATTGAACCCTATGGGAGTCTCACTGATTAACACATGAGCCCTGTGGGAGTCTCATTCATTAACACTGAACCCTGTGGGAGTCTCACTGATTAACGCTGAACCCTGTGGGAGTCTCACTGATTAACACTGAACCCTATGGGAGTCTCACTGATTAACACTGAACCCTGTGGAAGTCTCACTGATTCACACTCAACCCTGTGGGAGTCTCACTGATTAACACTGAACCCTGTGGGAGTCTCACTGATTAACACTGAAACCTATGGGAGTCTCACTGATTAACACTGAACCCTGTGGCAGTCTCACTGATTATGACTGAACCCAATGGGAGTCTCACTGATTAACACTGAACCCTGAGGGAGTCTCACTGATTAACACTGAACCCTGTGGGAGTCTCACTGATTAACACTGAACCCCGTGGGAGTCTCGCTGATTAACACTTAACCAAATGGGAGTCTCACTGATTAACACTGAACCCTGAGGGAGTCTCACTGATTAACACTGAACCCTATGGGAGTCTCACTGATTAACACTGAACCCTGTGGGAGTCTCACTGATTAACACTGAAATCTATGGGAGTCTCACTGATTAACACTGAACCCTATGGGAGTATCACTGATTAACAATGAACCCTATGGGAGTCTCACTGATTAACACTGAACCCTATGGGAGTCTCACTGATTAACACTGAACCCTGTGGTCGTCTCACTGATTAACACTGAACCCTGAGGGAGTCTCACTGATTAACACTGAACCCTGTGGGAGTCTCACTGATTAACACTGAACCCTGTGGGAGTCTCACTGATAAACACTGAACCCTATGGGAGTCTCACTGATTAACACTTAACCAAATTGGAGTCTCACTGATTAACACTGAACCCTGAGGGAGTCTCACTGATTAACACTGAACCCTATGGGAGTCTCACTGATTAACACTGAACCCTGTGGGAGTCTCACTGATTAACACTGAAACCTATGGGAGTCTCACTGATTAACACTGAACCCTGTGGGAGTTTCACTGATTATGACTGAACCCAATGGGAGTCTCACTGATTAACACATGAACCCTGTGGGAGTCTCACTGATTTATTCTGAACCCTATGGGAGTCTCACTGATTACCCCTGAACCCTGTCGGAGTTTCACTGATTAACACTGAACCCTGTAGGAGTCTCACTGATTCACACTCAACCCTGTGGGAGTCTCACTGATTAACGCTGAACCCTGTGGGTGTCTCACTGATTAACACTGAACCCTGTGGGAGTCTCACTGATTAACACTGAACCCTGTAGAAGTCTCACTGATTCACACTCAACCCTGTGGGAGTCTCACTGATTAACACTGAACCCTGTGGGAGTCTCACTGATTAACACTGAAACCTATGGGAGTCTCACTGATTAACACTGAACCCTGTGGGAGTTTCACTGATTATGACTGAACCCAATGGTAGTCTCACTGATTAACACTGAACCCTATGGGAGTCTCACTGATTAACACTTAACCCTATGGGCGTCTCACTGATTAACACTGAACCCTGAGGGAGTCTCACTGATTAACACTGAACCCTGTGGGAGCCTCACTGATTAACACTGAACCCTGTGGGAGTCTCACTGATTAACACTTAACCAAATGGGAGTCTCAATGATTAACACTGAACCCTGAGGGAGTATCACTGATTAACATTGAACCCTATGGGACTCTCACTGATTAACACTGAACCCTGTGGGAGTCTCACTGATTAACACTGAACCCTATGGGAGTATCACTGATTAACAATGAACCCTATGGGAGTCTCACTGATTAACACATGAGCCCTGTGGGAGTCTCATTCATTAACACTGAACCCTGTGGGAGTCTCACTGATTAACGCTGAACCCAGTGGGAGTCTCACTGATTAACACTGAACCCTATGGGAGTCTCACTGATTAACACTGAACCCTGTGGAAGTCTCACTGATTCACACTCAACCCTGTGGGAGTCTCACTGATTAACACTGAACCCTGTGGGAGTCTCACTGATTAACACTGAAACCTATGGGAGTCTCACTGATTAACAATGAACCCTGTGGGAGTTTCACTGATTATGACTGAACCCAATGGGAGTCTCACTGATTAACACTGAACCCTATGGGAGTCTCACTGATTAACACTTAACCCTATGGGCGTCTCACTGATTAACACTGAACCCTGAGGGAGTCTCACTGATTAACACTGAACCCTGTGGGAGCCTCACTGATTAACACTGAACCCTGTGGGAGTCTCACTGATTAACATTGAACCCTATGGGACTCTCACTGATTAACACTGAACCCTGTGGGTGTCTCACTGATTAACACTGAAACCTATGGGAGTCTCACTGATTAACACTGAACCCTATGGGAGTATCACTGATTAACAATGAACCCTATGTGAGTCTCACTGATTAACACTGAACCCTATGGGAGTCTCACTGATTAACACTGAACCCTGTGGGAGTCCCAGTGATGAAAACTGAACCCTGAGGGAGTCTCACTGATTAACACTGAACCCTGTGGGAGTCTCACTGATTAACACTGAACACTGTGGGAGTCTCACTGATTAACACTAAACCCTGTGGGAGTCTCACTGATTAACACTGAACCCTGTGGAAGTCTCACTGATTCACACTCAACCCTGTGGGAGTCTCACTGATTAACCATGAACCCTGTAGGAGTCTCACTGATTAACACTGAAACCTATGGGAGACTCACTGATTAACACTGAACCCTGTGGGAGTTTCACTGATTATGACTGAACCCAATGGGAGTCTCACTGATTAACACATGAACCCTGTGGGAGTCTCACTGATTTATACTGAACCCTATGGGAGTCTCACTGATTGCCCCTGAACCCTGTCGGAGTTTCACTGATTAACACTGAACCCTGTAGGAGTCTCACTGATTCACACTCAACCCTGTGGGAGTGTCACTGATTAACACTGAACCCTGTGGGAGTCTCACTGATTAACACTGAAACCTATGGGAGTCTCACTGATTAACACTGAACCCTGTGGCAGTCTCACTGATTATGACTGAACCCAATGGGAGTCTCACTGATTAACACTGAACCCTATGGGAGTCTCACTGATTAACACTTAACCCTATGGGCATCTCACTGATTAACACTGAACCCTGAGGGAGTCTCACTGATTAACACTGAACCCTGTGGGAGTCTCACTGATTAACACTGAACCCTGTGGGAGTCTCACTGATTAACACTTAACCAAATGGGAGTCTCACTGATTAACACTGAACCCTGAGGGAGTCTCACTGATTAACACTGAACCCTATGGGAGTCTCACTGATTAACACTGAACCCTGTGGGAGTCTCACTGATTAACACTGAAACCTATGGGAGTCTCACTGATTAACACTGAACCCTGTGGGAGTTTCACTGATTATGACTGAACCCAATGGGAGTCTCACTGATTAACACATGAACCCTGTGGGAGTCTCACTGATTTATACTGAACCCTATGGGAGTCTCACTGATTACCCCTGAACCCTGTCGGAGTTTCACTGATTAACACTGAACCCTGTAGGAGTCTCACTGATTCACACTCAACCCTGTGGGAGTCTCACTGATTAACACTGAACCCTGTGGGAGTCTCACTGATTAACACTGAAACATATGGGAGTCTCACTGATTAACACTGAACCCTGTGGCAGTCTCACTGATTATGACTGAACCCAATGGGAGTCTCACTGATTAACACTGAACCCAATGGGAGTCTCACTGATTAACACTTAACCCTATGGGCGTCTCACTGATTAACACTGAAACCTATGGGAGACTCACTGATTAACACTGAACCCTGTGGGAGTCTCACTGATTATGACTGAACCCCGTGGGAGTCTCGCTGATTAACACATGAACCCTGTGGGAGTCTCACTGATTTATACTGAACCCTATGGGAGTCTCACTGATTGCCCCTGAACCCTGTCGGAGTTTCACTGATTAACACTGAACCCTGTAGGAGTCTCACTGATTCACACTCAACCCTGTGGGAGTGTCACTGATTAACACTGAACCCTGTGGGAGTCTCACTGATTAACACTGAAACCTATGGGAGTCTCACTGATTAACACTGAACCCTGTGGCAGTCTCACTGATTATGACTGAACCCAATGGGAGTCTCACTGATTAACACTGAACCCTATGGGAGTCTCACTGATTAACACTTAACCCTATGGGCATCTCACTGATTAACACTGAACCCTGAGGGAGTCTCACTGATTAACACTGAACCCTGTGGGAGTCTCACTGATTAACACTGAACCCTGTGGGAGTCTCACTGATTAACACTTAACCAAATGGGAGTCTCACTGATTAACACTGAACCCTGAGGGAGTCTCACTGATTAACACTGAACCCTATGGGAGTCTCACTGATTAACACTGAACCCTGTGGGAGTCTCACTGATTAACACTGAAACCTATGGGAGTCTCACTGATTAACACTGAACCCTGTGGGAGTTTCACTGATTATGACTGAACCCAATGGGAGTCTCACTGATTAACACATGAACCCTGTGGGAGTCTCACTGATTTATACTGAACCCTATGGGAGTCTCACTGATTACCCCTGAACCCTGTCGGAGTTTCACTGATTAACACTGAACCCTGTAGGAGTCTCACTGATTCACACTCAACCCTGTGGGAGTCTCACTGATTAACACTGAACCCTGTGGGAGTCTCACTGATTAACACTGAAACATATGGGAGTCTCACTGATTAACACTGAACCCTGTGGCAGTCTCACTGATTATGACTGAACCCAATGGGAGTCTCACTGATTAACACTGAACCCTGAGGGAGTCTCACTGATTAACACTGAACCCTGTGGGAGTCTCACTGATTAACACTGAACCCCGTGGGAGTCTCGCTGATTAACACTTAACCAAATGGGAGTCTCACTGATTAACACTGAACCCTGAGGGAGTCTCACTGATTAACACTGAACCCTATGGGAGTCTCACTGATTAACACTGAACCCTGTGGGAGTCTCACTGATTAACACTGAAATCTATGGGAGTCTCACTGATTAACACTGAACCCTATGGGAGTATCACTGATTAACAATGAACCCTATGGGAGTCTCACTGATTAACACTGAACCCTATGGGAGTCTCACTGATTAACACTGAACCCTGTGGGAGTCCCACTGATTAACACTGAACCCTATGGTCGTCTCACTGATTAACACTGAACCCTGAGGGAGTCTCACTGATTAACACTGAACCCTGTGGGAGTCTCACTGATTAACACTGAACCCTGTGGGAGTCTCACTGATTAACACTGAACCCTATGGGAGTCTCACTGATTAACACTTAACCAAATTGGAGTCTCACTGATTAACACTGAACCCTGAGGGAGTCTCACTGATTAACACTGAACCCTATGGGAGTCTCACTGATTAACACTGAACCCTGTGGGAGTCTCACTGATTAACACTGAAACCTATGGGAGTCTCACTGATTAACACTGAACCCTGTGGGAGTTTCACTGATTATGACTGAACCCAATGGGAGTCTCACTGATTAACACATGAACCCTGTGGGAGTCTCACTGATTTATACTGAACCCTATGGGAGTCTCACTGATTACCCCTGAACCCTGTCGGAGTTTCACTGATTAACACTGAACCCTGTAGGAGTCTCACTGATTCACACTCAACCCTGTGGGAGTCTCACTGATTAACACTGAACCCTGTGGGAGTCTCACTGATTAACACTGAAACCTATGGGAGTCTCACTGATTAACACTGAACCCTGTGGCAGTCTCACTGATTATGACTGAACCCAATGGGAGTCTCACTGATTAACACTGAACCCTATGGGAGTCTCATTGAATAACACTTAACCCTATGGGCGTCTCACTGATTAACACTGAACCCTGAGGGAGTCTCACTGATTAACACTGAACCCTGTGGGAGTCTCACTGATTAACACTGAACCCCGTGGGAGTCTCACTGATTAACACTTAACCAAATGGGAGTCTCACTGATTAACACTGAACCCTGAGGGAGTCTCACTGATTAACACTGAACCCTATGGGAGTCTCACTGATTAACACTGAACCCTGTGGGAGTCTCACTGATTAACACTGAAATCTATGGGAGTCTCACTGATTAACACTGAACCCTATGGGAGTATCACTGATTAACAATGAACCCTATGGGAGTCTCACTGATTAACACTGAACCCTATGGGAGTCTCACTGATTAACACTGAACCCTGTGGGAGTCCCACTGATTAACACTGAACCCTATGGGAGTAATTGAACCCTATGGGACTCTCACTGATTAACACTGAACCCTGTGGGAGTCTCACTGATTAACACTGAACCCTATGGGAGTATCACTGATTAACAATGAACCCTATGTGAGTCTCACTGATTAACACTGAACCCTATGGGAGTCTCACTGATTAACACATGAGCCCTGTGGGAGTCTCATTCATTAACACTGAACCCTGTGGGAGTCTCACTGATTAACGCTGAACCCTGTGGGAGTCTCACTGATTAACACTGAACCCTATGGGAGTCTCACTGATTAACACTGAACCCTGTGGAAGTCTCACTGATTCACACTCAACCCTGTGGGAGTCTCACTGATTAACACTGAACCCTGTGGGAGTCTCACTGATTAACACATGAACCCTGTGGGAGTCTCACTGATTTATACTGAACCCTATGGGAGTCTCACTGATTACCCCTGAACCCTGTCGGAGTTTCACTGATTAACACTGAACCCTGTAGGAGTCTCACTGATTCACACTCAACCCTGTGGGAGTCTCACTGATTAACACTGAACCCTGTGGGAGTCTCACTGATTAACACTGAAACCTATGGGAGTCTCACTGATTAACACTGAACCCTGTGGCAGTCTCACTGATTATGACTGAACCCAATGGGAGTCTCACTGATTAACACTGAACCCTATGGGAGTCTCATTGAATAACACTTAACCCTATGGGCGTCTCACTGATTAACACTGAACCCTGAGGGAGTCTCACTGATTAACACTGAACCCTGTGGGAGTCTCACTGATTAACACTGAACCCCGTGGGAGTCTCACTGATTAACACTTAACCAAATGGGAGTCTCACTGATTAACACTGAACCCTGAGGGAGTCTCACTGATTAACACTGAACCCTATGGGAGTCTCACTGATTAACACTGAACCCTGTGGGAGTCTCACTGATTAACACTGAAATCTATGGGAGTCTCACTGATTAACACTGAACCCTATGGGAGTATCACTGATTAACAATGAACCCTATGGGAGTCTCACTGATTAACACTGAACCCTATGGGAGTCTCACTGATTAACACTGAACCCTGTGGGAGTCCCACTGATTAACACTGAACCCTATGGGAGTATCACTGATTAACACATGAACCCTGAGGGAGTCTCACTGATTAACACTGAACCCTGTGGGAGTCTCACTGATTAACACTGAACCCTGTGGGAGTCTCACTGATTAACACTGAACCCTATGGGAGTCTCATTGATTAACACCGAACCCTATGGGAGTCTCACTGATTAACACATGAACCCTGTGGGAGTCTCACTGATTTATACTGAACCCTATGGGAGTCTCACTGATTAACACTGAACCCTATGGGAGTCTCACTGATTAACACTGAACCCTATGGGAGTCTCATTGATTATCACTGAGACCTGTGGGAGTCTCACTGATTAACACTGAACCGTATGGGAGTCTCACTGATTAACACTGAACCCTATGGGAGTCTCACTGATTAACTCTGAACCCTGTGGGAGTTTCACTGATTAACACTGAACCCTGTGAGAGTTCCACTGATTAACACTGAACACTGTGGGAGTCTCACTCATTAACACTGAACCCTGTGGGAGTCTCACTGATTAACACTGAACCCTGTGGGAGTGTCACTGATTAAGACTGAACCCTATGGGAGTCTCACTGATTAACACTGAACCCTATGGGAGTTTCATTGATTAACACTGAACACTGTGGGAGTCTCACTCATTAACACTGAACCCTGTGGGAGTCTCACTGATTAACACTGAACCCTATGGGAGTCTCACTGATTAACACATGAACCCTGTGGGAGTCTCATTCATTAACACTGAACCCTGTGGGAGTCTCACTGATTAACGCTGAACCCTGTGGGTGTCTCACTGATTAACACTGAACCCTGTGGGAGTCTCACTGATTAACACTGAACCCTGTAGAAGTCTCACTGATTCACACTCAACCCTGTGGGAGTCTCACTGATTAACACTGAACCCTGTGGGAGTCTCACTGATTAACACTGAAACCTATGGGAGTCTCACTGATTAACACTGAACCCTGAGGGAGTTTCACTGATTATGACTGAACCCAATGGGAGTCTCACTGATTAACACTGAACCCTATGGGAGTCTCACTGATTAACACTTAACCCTATGGGCGTCTCACTGATTAACACTGAACCCTGAGGGAGTCTCACTGATTAACACTGAACCCTGTGGGAGCCTCACTGATTAACACTGAACCCTGTGGGAGTCTCACTGATTAACACTTAACCAAATGGGAGTCTCACTGATTAACACTGAACCCTGAGGGAGTCTCACTGATTAACATTGAACCCTATGGGACTCTCACTGATTAACACTGAACCCTGTGGGAGTCTCACTGATTAACACTGAAACCTATGGGAGTCTCACTGATTAACACTGAACCCTATGGGAGTATCACTGATTAACAATGAACCCTATGTGAGTCTCACTGATTAACACTGAACCCTATGGGAGTCTCACTGATTAACACATGAGCCCTGTGGGAGTCTCATTCATTAACACTGAACCCTGTGGGAGTCTCACTGATTAACGCTGAACCCTGTGGGAGTCTCACTGATTAACACTGAACCCTATGGGAGTCTCACTGATTAACACTGAACCCTGTGGAAGTCTCACTGATTCACACTCAACCCTGTGGGAGTCTCACTGATTAACACTGAACCCTGTGGGAGTCTCACTGATTAACACTGAAACCTATGGGAGTCTCACTGATTAACACTGAACCCTGTGGGAGTTTCACTGATTATGACTGAACCCAATGGGAGTCTCACTGATTAACACTGAACCCTATGGGAGTCTCACTGATTAACACTTAACCCTATGGGCGTCTCACTGATTAACACTGAACCCTGAGGGAGTCTCACTGATTAACACTGAACCCTGTGGGAGCCTCACTGATTAACACTGAACCCTGTGGGAGTCTCACTGATTAACACTTAACCAAATGGGAGTCTCACTGATTAACACTGAACCCTGAGGGAGTCTCACTGATTAACATTGAACCCTATGGGACTCTCACTGATTAACACTGAACCCTGTGGGTGTCTCACTGATTAACACTGAAACCTATGGGAGTCTCACTGATTAACACTGAACCCTATGGGAGTCTCACTGATTAACACTGAACCCTGTGGAAGTCCCAGTGATGAAAACTGAACCCTGAGGGAGTCTCACTGATTAACACTGAACCCTGTGGGAGTCTCACTGATTAACACTGAACACTGTGGGAGTCTCACTGATTAACACTAAACCCTGTGGGAGTCTCACTGATTAACACTGAACCCTATGGGAGTCTCACTGATTAACACATGAACCCTGAGGGAGTCTCACTGATTAACACTGAACCCTGTGGGAGTCTCACTGATTAACACTGAACCCTGTGGGAGTCTCACTGATTAACACTGAACCCTATGGGAGTCTCATTGATTAACAATGAACCCTATGGGAGTCTCACTGATTAACACATGAACCCTGTGGGAGTCTCACTGATTTATACTGAACCCTATGGGAGTCTCACTGATTAACACTTAACCCTATGGGAGTCTCACTGATTAACACTGAACCCTATGGGAGTCTCACTGATTATCACTGAGACCTGTGGGAGTCTCTCTGATTAACACTGAACCCTATGGGAGTCTCACTGATTAACACTGAACCCTATGGGAGTCTCACTGATTAACACTGAACCCTGTGGGAGTCTCACTGATTAACACTGAACCCTGTGGGAGTCTCACTGATTAACACTGAACCCTGTGGGAGTCTCACTGATTAACACTGAACCCTGTGGGAGTCTCACTGATTAACACTGAACCCTATGAGAGTCTCACTGATTAACACTGAGCCCTGTGGGAGTTTCACTGATTAACACTGAGCCCTGTGGGAGTCTCACTGATTAAAACTGAACCCTGTGGGAGTCTCACTGATTAACAAAGAACCCTATGGGGGACTCACTGATTAACACTGAACCCTATGGGAGTCTCACTGATTAACACTGAACCCTCTGGGAGTCTTACCGATTAACACTGAACCCTGTGAGAGTCTCACTGATGAACACTGAACCCTATGGGAGTCTCACTGATTAACCCTGAACCCTGTGGGAGGCTCACTGATTAACACTGAACCCTATGGGAGTCTCACTGATTAACACTTAACCCTATGGGCATCTCACTGATTAACACTGAACCCTGAGGGAGTCTCACTGATTAACACTGAACCCTGTGGGAGTCTCAATGATTAACACTGAACCCTGTGGGAGTATCACTGATTAACATTTAACCAAATGGGAGTCTCACTGATTAACACTGAATCCTGAGGGAGTCTCACTGATTAACACTGAACCCTATGGGAGTCTCATTGATTAACACTGAACCCTGTGGGAGTCTCACTGATTAACACTGAACCCTATGGGAGTCTCACTGATTAACAATGAACCCTATGGGAGTCTCACTGATTAACACTGAACCCTATGGGAGTCTCACTGATTAACACTGAACCCTGTGGGAGTCCCAGTGATTAACACTGAACCCTGAGGGAGTCTCACTGATTAACACTGAACACTGTGGGAGTCTCACTGATTAACACTGAACACTGTGGGAGTCTCACTGATTAACACTGAACCCTGTGGGGGTCTCACTGATTAACACTGAACCCTATGGGAGTCTCACTGATTAACACATGAACCCTGTGGGAGTCTCACTGATTAACACTGAACCCTGTGGGAGTCTCACTGATTAACACTGAAACCTATGGGAGTCTCACTGATTAACACTGAACCCTATGGGAGTATCACTGATTAACAATGAACCCTATGGGAGTCTCACTGATTAACACTGAACCCTATGGGAGTCTCACTGATTAACACTGAACCCTGTGGGAGTCCCAGTGATTAAAACTGAACCCTGAGGGAGTCTCACTGATTAACACTGAACCCTGTGGGAGTCTCACTCATTAACACTGAACAATGTGGGAGTCTCACTGATTAACACTGAACCCTGTGGGAGTCTCACTGATTAACACTGAACCCTATGGGAGTCTCACTGATTAACACATGAACCCTGTGGGAGTCTCACTGATTAACACTGAACCCTGTGGGAGTCTCACTGATTAACACTGAACCCTATGGGAGTCTCATTGATTAACACTGAACCCTATGGGAGTCTCACTGATTAACACATGAACCCTGTGGGAGTCTCACTGATTTATACTGAACCCTATGGGAGTCTCACAGATTAACACTGAACACTATGGGAGTCTCACTGATTAACACTGAACCCTATGGGAGTCTCACTGATTATCACTGAGACCTGTGGGAGTCTCACTGATTAACACTGAACCCTATGGGAGTCTCACTGATTAACACTGAACCCTATGGGAGTCTCACTGATTAACACTGAACCCTGTGGGAGTCTCACTGATGAACACTGAACCCTATGGGAGTCTCACTGATTAACCCTGAACCCTGTGGGAGGCTCACTGATTAACACTGAACCCTATGGGAGTCTCACTGATTAACACTTAACCCTATGGGCGTCTCACTGATTAACACTGAACCCTGAGGGAGTCTCACTGATTAACACTGAACCCTGTGGGAGTCTCACTGATTAACACTGAACCCTGTGGGAGTCTCACTGATTAACACTTAACCAAATGGGAGTCTCACTGATTAACACTGAATCCTGAGGGAGTCTCACTGATTAACACTGAACCCTATGGGAGTCTCATTGATTAACACTGAACCCTGTGGGAGTCTCACTGATTAACACTGAAACCTATGGGAGTCTCACTGATTAACACTGAACCCTATGGGAGTCTCACTGATTAACAATGAACCCTATGGGAGTCTCACTGATTAACACTGAACCCTATGGGAGTCTCACTGATTAACACTGAACCCTGTGGGAGTCCCAGTGATTAACACTGAACCCTGAGGGAGTCTCACTGATTAACACTGAACACTGTGGGAGTCTCACTGATTAACACTGAACACTGTGGGAGTCTCACTGATTAACACTGAACCCTGTGGGAGTCCCAGTGATGAAAACTGAACCCTGAGGGAGTCTCACTGATTAACACTGAACCCTGTGGGAGTCTCACTGATTAACACTGAACACTGTGGGAGTCTCACTGATTAACACTAAACCCTGTGGGAGTCTCACTGATTAACACTGAACCCTATGGGAGTCTCACTGATTAACACATGAACCCTGAGGGAGTTTCACTGATTAACACTGAACCCTGTGGGAGTCTCACTGATTAACACTGAACCCTGTGGGAGTCTCACTGATTAACACTGAACCCTATGGGAGTCTCATTGATTAACAATGAACCCTATGGGAGTCTCACTGATTAACACATGAACCCTGTGGGAGTCTCACTGATTTATACTGAACCCTATGGGAGTCTCACTGATTAACACTGAACCCTATGGGAGTCTCACTGATTAACACTGAACCCTATGGGAGTCTCACTGATTATCACTGAGACCTGTGGGAGTCTCACTGATTAACACTGAACCCTATGGGAGTCTCACTGATTAACACTGAACCCTATGGGAGTCTCACTGATTAACACTGAACCCTGTGGGAGTCTCACTGATTAACACTGAACCCTGTGGGAGTCTCACTGATTAACACTGAACCCTGTGGGAGTCTCACTGATTAACAAAGAACCCTATGGGGGACTCACTGATTAATACTGAACCCTATGGGAGTCTCACTGATTAACACTGAACCCTCTGGGAGTCTTACTGATTAACACTGAACCCTGTGAGAGTCTCACTGATGAACACTGAACCCTATGGGAGTCTCACTGATTAACCCTGAACCCTGTGGGAGGCTCACTGATTAACACTGATCCCTATGGGAGTCTCACTGATTAACACTTAACCCTATGGGCATCTCACTGATTAACACTGAACCCTGAGGGAGTCTCACTGATTAACACTGAACCCTGTGGGAGTCTCAATGATTAACACTGAACCATGTGGGAGTATCACTGATTAACATTTAACCAAATGGGAGTCTCACTGATTAACACTGAATCCTGAAGGAGTCTCACTGATTAACACTGAACCCTATGGGAGTCTCATTGATTAACACTGAACCCTATGGGAGTCTCACTGATTAACACATGAACCCTGTGGGAGTCTCACTGATTTATACTGAACCCTATGGGAGTCTCACAGATTAACACTGAACACTATGGGAGTCTCACTGATTAACACTGAACCCTATGGGAGTCTCACTGATTATCACTGAGACCTGTGGGAGTCTCACTGATTAACACTGAACCCTATGGGAGTCTCACTGATTAACACTGAACCCTATGGGAGTCTCACTGATTAACACTGAACCCTGTGGGAGTCTCACTGATGAACACTGAACCCTATGGGAGTCTCACTGATTAACCCTGAACCCTGTGGGAGGCACACTGATTAACACTGAACCCTATGGGAGTCTCACTGATTAACACTTAACCCTATGGGCGTCTCACTGATTAACACTGAACCCTGAGGGAGTCTCACTGATTAACACTGAACCCTGTGGGAGTCTCACTGATTAACACTGAACCCTGTGGGAGTCTCACTGATTAACACTTAACCAAATGGGAGTCTCACTGATTAACACTGAATCCTGAGGGAGTCTCACTGATTAACACTGAACCCTATGGGAGTCTCATTGATTAACACTGAACCCTGTGGGAGTCTCACTGATTAACACTGAAACCTATGGGAGTCTCACTGATTAACACTGAACCCTATGGGAGTCTCACTGATTAACAATGAACCCTATGGGAGTCTCACTGATTAACACTGAACCCTATGGGAGTCTCACTGATTAACACTGAACCCTGTGGGAGTCCCAGTGATTAACACTGCACCCTGAGGGAGTCTCACTGATTAACACTGAACACTGTGGGAGTCTCACTGATTAACACTGAACACTGTGGGAGTCTCACTGATTAACACTGAACCCTGTGGGAGTCCCAGTGATGAAAACTGAACCCTGAGGGAGTCTCACTGATTAACACTGAACCCTGTGGGAGTCTCACTGATTAACACTGAACACTGTGGGAGTCTCACTGATTAACACTAAACCCTGTGGGAGTCTCACTGATTAACACTGAACCCTATGGGAGTCTCACTGATTAACACATGAACCCTGAGGGAGTCTCACTGATTAACACTGAACCCTGTGGGAGTCTCACTGATTAACACTGAACCCTGTGGGAGTCTCACTGATTAACACTGAACCCTATGGGAGTCTCATTGATTAACAATGAACCCTATGGGAGTCTCACTGATTAACACATGAACCCTGTGGGAGTCTCACTGATTTATACTGAACCCTATGGGAGTCTCACTGATTAACACTGAACCCTATGGGAGTATCACTGATTAACACTGAACCCTATGGGAGTCTCACTGATTATCACTGAGACCTGTGGGAGTCTCACTGATTAACACTGAACCCTATGGGAGTCTCACTGATTAACACTGAACCCTATGGGAGTCTCACTGATTAACACTGAACCCTGTGGGAGTCTCACTGATTAACACTGAACCCTGTGGGAGTCTCACTGATTAACACTGAACCATGTGGGAGTCTCACTGATTAACAAAGAACCCTATGGGGGACTCACTGATTAACACTGAACCCTATGGGAGTCTCACTGATTAACACTGAACCCTCTGGGAGTCTTACTGATTAACACTGAACCCTGTGAGAGTCTCACTGATGAACACTGAACCCTATGGGAGTCTCACTGATTAACCCTGAACCCTGTGGGAGGCTCACTGATTAACACTGAACCCTATGGGAGTCTCACTGATTAACACTTAACCCTATGGGCATCTCACTGATTAAAACTGAACCCTGAGGGAGTCTCACTGATTAACACTGAACCCTGTGGGAGTCTCAATGATTAACACTGAACCCTGTGGGAGTATCACTGATTAACATTTAACCAAATGGGAGTCTCACTGATTAACTCTGAATCCTGAGGGAGTCTCACTGATTAACACTGAACCCTATGGGAGTCTCATTGATTAACACTGAACCCTGTGGGAGTCTCACTAATTAACACTGAACCCTATGGGAGTCTCACTGATTAACAATGAACCCTATGGGAGTCTCACTGATTAACTCTGAACCCTATGGGAGTCTCACTGATTAACACTGAACCCTGTGGGAGTCCCAGTGATTAACACTGAACCCTGAGGGAGTCTCACTGATTAACACTGAACACTGTGGGAGTCTCACTGATTAACACTGAACACTGTGGGAGTCTCACTGATTAACACTGAACCCTGTGGGGGTCTCACTGATTAACACTGAACCCTATGGGAGTCTCACTGATTAACACATGAACCCTGTGGGAGTCTCACTGATTAACACTGAACCCTGTGGGAGTCTCACTGATTAACACTGAAACCTATGGGAGTCTCACTGATTAACACTGAACCCTATGGGAGTATCACTGATTAACAATGAACCCTATGGGAGTCTCACTGATTAACACTGAACCCTATGGGAGTCTCACTGATTAACACTGAACCCTGTGGGAGTCCCAGTGATTAAAACTGAACCCTGAGGGAGTCTCACTGATTAACACTGAACCCTGTGGGAGTCTCACTGATTAACACTGAACACTGTGGGAGTCTCACTGATTAACACTGAACCCTGTGGGAGTCTCACTGATTAACACTGAACCCTATGGGAGTCTCACTGATTAACACATGAACCCTGTGGGAGTCTCACTGATTAACACTGAACCCTGTGGGAGTCTCACTGATTAACACTGAACCCTATGGGAGTCTCACTGATTAACACTGAACCCTGTGGGAGTCCCAGTGATTAACACTGAACACTGTGGGAGTCTCACTGATTAACACTGAACCCTGTGGGAGTCTCACTGATTAACACTGAACCCTATGGGAGTCTCACTGATTAACACATGAACCCTGTGGGAGTCTCACTGATTAACACTGAACCCTGTGGGAGTCTCACTGATTAACACTGAACCCTGTGGGAGTCTCACTGATTAACACTGAACCCTATGGGAGTCTCATTGATTAACACTGAACCCTATGGGAGTCTCACTGATTAACACATGAACCCTGTGGGAGTCTCACTGATTTATACTGAACCCTATGGGAGTCTCACAGATTAACACTGAACACTATGGGAGTCTCACTGATTAACACTGAACCCTATGGGAGTCTCACTGATTATCACTGAGACCTGTGGGAGTCTCACTGATTAACACTGAACCCTATGGGAGTCTCACTGATTAACACTGAACCCTATGGGAGTCTCACTGATTAACACTGAACCCTGTGGGAGTCTCACTGATGAACACTGAACCCTATGGGAGTCTCACTGATTAACCCTGAACCCTGTGGGAGGCTCACTGATTAACACTGAACCCTATGGGAGTCTCACTGATTAACACTTAACCCTATGGGCGTCTCACTGATTAACACTGAACCCTGAGGGAGTCTCACTGATTAACACTGAACCCTGTGGGAGTCTCACTGATTAACACTGAACCCTGTGGGAGTCTCACTGATTAACACTTAACCAAATGGGAGTCTCACTGATTAACACTGAATCCTGAGGGAGTCTCACTGATTAACACTGAACCCTATGGGAGTCTCATTGATTAACACTGAACCCTGTGGGAGTCTCACTGATTAACACTGAAACCTATGGGAGTCTCACTGATTAACACTGAACCCTATGGGAGTCTCACTGATTAACAATGAACCCTATGGGAGTCTCACTGATTAACACTGAACCCTATGGGAGTCTCACTGATTAACACTGAACCCTGTGGGAGTCCCAGTGATTAAAACTGAACCCTGAGGGAGTCTCACTGATTAACACTGAACCCTGTGGGAGTCTCACTGATTAACACTGAACACTGTGGGAGTCTCACTGATTAACACTGAACCCTGTGGGAGTCTCACTGATTAACACTGAACCCTATGGGAGTCTCACTGATTAACACATGAACCCTGTGGGAGTCTCACTGATTAACACTGAACCCTGTGGGAGTCTCACTGATTAACACTGAACCCTATGGGAGTCTCACTGATTAACACTGAACCCTGTGGGAGTCCCAGTGATTAACACTGAACACTGTGGGAGTCTCACTGATTAACACTGAACCCTGTGGGAGTCTCACTGATTAACACTGAACCCTATGGGAGTCTCACTGATTAACACATGAACCCTGTGGGAGTCTCACTGATTAACACTGAACCCTGTGGGAGTCTCACTGATTAACACTGAACCCTGTGGGAGTCTCACTGATTAACACTGAACCCTATGGGAGTCTCATTGATTAACACTGAACCCTATGGGAGTCTCACTGATTAACACATGAACCCTGTGGGAGTCTCACTGATTTATACTGAACCCTATGGGAGTCTCACAGATTAACACTGAACACTATGGGAGTCTCACTGATTAACACTGAACCCTATGGGAGTCTCACTGATTATCACTGAGACCTGTGGGAGTCTCACTGATTAACACTGAACCCTATGGGAGTCTCACTGATTAACACTGAACCCTATGGGAGTCTCACTGATTAACACTGAACCCTGTGGGAGTCTCACTGATGAACACTGAACCCTATGGGAGTCTCACTGATTAACCCTGAACCCTGTGGGAGGCTCACTGATTAACACTGAACCCTATGGGAGTCTCACTGATTAACACTTAACCCTATGGGCGTCTCACTGATTAACACTGAACCCTGAGGGAGTCTCACTGATTAACACTGAACCCTGTGGGAGTCTCACTGATTAACACTGAACCCTGTGGGAGTCTCACTGATTAACACTTAACCAAATGGGAGTCTCACTGATTAACACTGAATCCTGAGGGAGTCTCACTGATTAACACTGAACCCTATGGGAGTCTCATTGATTAACACTGAACCCTGTGGGAGTCTCACTGATTAACACTGAAACCTATGGGAGTCTCACTGATTAACACTGAACCCTATGGGAGTCTCACTGATTAACAATGAACCCTATGGGAGTCTCACTGATTAACACTGAACCCTATGGGAGTCTCACTGATTAACACTGAACCCTGTGGGAGTCCCAGTGATTAACACTGAACCCTGAGGGAGTCTCACTGATTAACACTGAACACTGTGGGAGTCTCACTGATTAACACTGAACACTGTGGGAGTCTCACTGATTAACACTGAACCCTGTGGGAGTCTCACTGATTAACACTGAACCCTATGGGAGTCTCACTGATTAACACATGAACCCTGTGGGAGTCTCACTGATTAACACTGAACCCTGTGGGAGTCTCACTGATTAAGACTGAACCCTATGGGAGTCTCACTGATTAACACTGAACCCTATGGGAGTCTCACTGATTAACACTGAACCCTATGGGAGTCTCACTGATTATCACTGAGACCTGTGGGAGTCTCACTGATTAATACTGAACCCTATGGGAGTCTCACTGATTAACACTGAACCCTATGGGAGTCTCACTGATTAACACTGAACCCTGTGGGAGTCTCACTGATGAACACTGAACCCTATGGGAGTCTCACTGATTAACCCTGAACCCTGTGGGAGGCTCACTGATTAACACTGAACCCTATGGGAGTCTCACTGATTAACACTTAACCCTATGGGCGTCTCACTGATTAACACTGAACCCTGAGGGAGTCTCACTGATTAACACTGAACCCTGTGGGAGTCTCACTGATTAACACTGAACCCTGTGGGAGTCTCACTGATTAACACTTAACCAAATGGGAGTCTCACTGATTAACACTGAATCCTGAGGGAGTCTCACTGATTAACACTGAACCCTATGGGAGTCTCATTGATTAACACTGAACCCTGTGGGAGTCTCACTGATTAACACTGAAACCTATGGGAGTCTCACTGATTAACACTGAACCCTATGGGAGTCTCACTGATTAACAATGAACCCTATGGGAGTCTCACTGATTAACACTGAACCCTATGGGAGTCTCACTGATTAACACTGAACCCTGTGGGAGTCCCAGTGATTAACACTGAACCCTGAGGGAGTCTCACTGATTAACACTGAACACTGTGGGAGTCTCACTGATTAACACTGAACACTGTGGGAGTCTCACTGATTAACACTGAACCCTGTGGGAGTCTCACTGATTAACACTGAACCCTATGGGAGTCTCACTGATTAACACATGAACCCTGTGGGAGTCTCACTGATTAACACTGAACCCTGTGGGAGTCTCACTGATTAAGACTGAACCCTATGGGAGTCTCACTGATTAACACTGAACCCTATGGGAGTCTCACTGATTAACACTTAACCCTATGGGCGTCTCACTGATTAACACTTAACCAAATGGGAGTCTCACTGATTAACACTGAACCCTGAGGGAGTCTCACTGATTAACACAGAACCCTATGGGAGTCTCACTGATTAACACTGAACCCTGTGGGAGTCTCACTGATTAACACTGAAACCTATGGGAGTCTCACTGATTAACACTGAACCCTATGGGAGAATCACTGATTAACAATGAACCCTATGAGAGTCTCACTGATTAACACTGAACCCTGTGGGAGTCTCACTGATGAACACTGAACCCTATGGGAGTCTCACTGATTAACCCTGAACCCTGGGGGAGGCTCACTGATTAACACTGAACCCTATGGGAGTCTCACTGATTAACACTTAACCCTATGGGCATCTCACTGATTAACACTGAACCCTGAGGGAGTCTCACTGATTAACACTGAACCCTGTGGGAGTCTCACTGATTAACACTGAACCCTGTGGGAGTCTCACTGATTAACACTTAACCAAATGGGAGTCTCACTGATTAACACTGAATCCTGAGGGAGTCTCACTGATTAACACTGAACCCTATGGGAGTCTCATTGATTAACACTGAACCCTGTGGCAGTCTCACTGATTAACACTGAAACCTATGGGAGTCTCACTGATTAACACTGAACCCTATGGGAGTCTCACTGATTAACAATGAACCCTATGGGAGTCTCACTGATTAACACTGAACCCTATGGGAGTCTCACTGATTAACACTGAACCCTGTGGGAGTCCCAGTGATTAACACTGAACCCTGAGGGAGTCTCACTGATTAACACTGAGACCTGTGGGAGTCTCACTGATTAATACTGAACCCTATGGGAGTCTCACTGATTAACACTGAACCCTATGGGAGTCTCACTGATTAACACTGAACCCTGTGGGAGTCTCACTGATGAACACTGAACCCTATGGGAGTCTCACTGATTAACCCTGAACCCTGTGGGAGGCTCACTGATTAACACTGAACCCTATGGGAGTCTCACTGATTAACACTTAACCCTATGGGCGTCTCACTGATTAACACTGAACCCTGAGGGAGTCTCACTGATTAACACTGAACCCTGTGGGAGTCTCACTGATTAACACTGAACCCTGTGGGAGTCTCACTGATTAACACTTAACCAAATGGGAGTCTCACTGATTAACACTGAATCCTGAGGGAGTCTCACTGATTAACACTGAACCCTATGGGAGTCTCATTGATTAACACTGAACCCTGTGGGAGTCTCACTGATTAACACTGAAACCTATGGGAGTCTCACTGATTAACACTGAACCCTATGGGAGTCTCACTGATTAACAATGAACCCTATGGGAGTCTCACTGATTAACACTGAACCCTATGGGAGTCTCACTGATTAACACTGAACCCTGTGGGAGTCCCAGTGATTAACACTGAACCCTGAGGGAGTCTCACTGATTAACACTGAACACTGTGGGAGTCTCACTGATTAACACTGAACACTGTGGGAGTCTCACTGATTAACACTGAACCCTGTGGGAGTCTCACTGATTAACACTGAACCCTATGGGAGTCTCACTGATTAACACATGAACCCTGTGGGAGTCTCACTGATTAACACTGAACCCTGTGGGAGTCTCACTGATTAAGACTGAACCCTATGGGAATCTCACTGATTAACACTGAACCCTATGGGAGTCTCACTGATTAACACTTAACCCTATGGGCGTCTCACTGATTAACACTTAACCAAATGGGAGTCTCACTGATTAACACTGAACTCTGAGGGAGTCTCACTGATTAACACAGAACCCTATGGGAGTCTCACTGATTAACACTGAACCCTGTGGGAGTCTCACTGATTAACACTGAAACCTATGGGAGTCTCACTGATTAACACTGAACCCTATGGGAGAATCACTGATTAACAATGAACCCTATGAGAATCTCACTGATTAACACTGAACCCTGTGGGAGTCTCACTGATGAACACTGAACCCTATGGGAGTCTCACTGATTAACCCTGAACCCTGTGGGAGGCTCACTGATTAACACTGAACCCTATGGGAGTCTCACTGATTAACACTTAACCCTATGGGCATCTCACTGATTAACACTGAACCCTGAGGGAGTCTCACTGATTAACACTGAACCCTGTGGGAGTCTCATTGATTAACACTGAACCCTGTGGGAGTCTCACTGATTAACACTTAACCAAATGGGAGTCTCACTGATTAACACTGAATCCTGAGGGAGTCTCACTGATTAACACTGAACCCTATGGGAGTCTCATTGCTTAACACTGAACCCTGTGGCAGTCTCACTGATTAACACTGAAACCTATGGGAGTCTCACTGATTAACACTGAACCCTATGGGAGTCTCACTGATTAACAATGAACCCTATGGGAGTCTCACTGATTAACACTGAACCCTATGGGAGTCTCACTGATTAACACTGAACCCTGTGGGAGTCCCAGTGATTAACACTGAACCCTGAGGGAGTCTCACTGATTAACACTGAACACTGTGGGAGTCTCACTGATTAACACTGAACACTGTGGGAGTCTCACTGATTAACACTGAACCCTGTGGGAGTCTCACTGATTAACACTGAACCCTATGGGAGTCTCACTGATTAACACTGAACCCTATGGGAGTCTCACTGATTAACACTGAACCCTGTGGGAGTCTCACTGATGAACACTGAACCCTATGGGAGTCTCACTGATTAACCCTGAACCCTGTGGGAGGCTCACTGATTAACACTGAACCCTATGGGAGTCTCACTGATTAACACTTAACCCTATGGGCGTCTCACTGATTAACACTGAACCCTGAGGGAGTCTCACTGATTAACACTGAACCCTGTGGGAGTCTCACTGATTAACACTGAACCCTGTGGGAGTCTCACTGATTAACACTTAACCAAATGGGAGTCTCACTGATTAACACTGAATCCTGAGGGAGTCTCACTGATTAACACTGAACCCTATGGGAGTCTCATTGATTAACACTGAACCCTGTGGGAGTCTCACTGATTAACACTGAAACCTATGGGAGTCTCACTGATTAACACTGAACCCTATGGGAGTCTCACTGATTAACAATGAACCCTATGGGAGTCTCACTGATTAACACTGAACCCTATGGGAGTCTCACTGATTAACACTGAACCCTGTGGGAGTCCCAGTGATTAACACTGAACCCTGAGGGAGTCTCACTGATTAACACTGAACACTGTGGGAGTCTCACTGATTAACACTGAACACTGTGGGAGTCTCACTGATTAACACTGAACCCTGTGGGAGTCTCACTGATTAACACTGAACCCTATGGGAGTCTCACTGATTAACACATGAACCCTGTGGGAGTCTCACTGATTAACACTGAACCCTGTGGGAGTCTCACTGATTAAGACTGAACCCTATGGGAGTCTCACTGATTAACACTGAACCCTATGGGAGTCTCACTGATTAACACTTAACCCTATGGGCGTCTCACTGATTAACACTTAACCAAATGGGAGTCTCACTGATTAACACTGAACCCTGAGGGAGTCTCACTGATTAACACAGAACCCTATGGGAGTCTCACTGATTAACACTGAACCCTGTGGGAGTCTCACTGATTAACACTGAAACCTATGGGAGTCTCACTGATTAACACTGAACCCTATGGGAGAATCACTGATTAACAATGAACCCTATGAGAGTCTCACTGATTAACACTGAACCCTGTGGGAGTCTCACTGATGAACACTGAACCCTATGGGAGTCTCACTGATTAACCCTGAACCCTGGGGGAGGCTCACTGATTAACACTGAACCCTATGGGAGTCTCACTGATTAACACTTAACCCTATGGGCATCTCACTGATTAACACTGAACCCTGAGGGAGTCTCACTGATTAACACTGAACCCTGTGGGAGTCTCACTGATTAACACTGAACCCTGTGGGAGTCTCACTGATTAACACTTAACCAAATGGGAGTCTCACTGATTAACACTGAATCCTGAGGGAGTCTCACTGATTAACACTGAACCCTATGGGAGTCTCATTGATTAACACTGAACCCTGTGGCAGTCTCACTGATTAACACTGAAACCTATGGGAGTCTCACTGATTAACACTGAACCCTATGGGAGTCTCACTGATTAACAATGAACCCTATGGGAGTCTCACTGATTAACACTGAACCCTATGGGAGTCTCACTGATTAACACTGAACCCTGTGGGAGTCCCAGTGATTAACACTGAACCCTGAGGGAGTCTCACTGATTAACACTGAGACCTGTGGGAGTCTCACTGATTAATACTGAACCCTATGGGAGTCTCACTGATTAACACTGAACCCTATGGGAGTCTCACTGATTAACACTGAACCCTGTGGGAGTCTCACTGATGAACACTGAACCCTATGGGAGTCTCACTGATTAACCCTGAACCCTGTGGGAGGCTCACTGATTAACACTGAACCCTATGGGAGTCTCACTGATTAACACTTAACCCTATGGGCGTCTCACTGATTAACACTGAACCCTGAGGGAGTCTCACTGATTAACACTGAACCCTGTGGGAGTCTCACTGATTAACACTGAACCCTGTGGGAGTCTCACTGATTAACACTTAACCAAATGGGAGTCTCACTGATTAACACTGAATCCTGAGGGAGTCTCACTGATTAACACTGAACCCTATGGGAGTCTCATTGATTAACACTGAACCCTGTGGGAGTCTCACTGATTAACACTGAAACCTATGGGAGTCTCACTGATTAACACTGAACCCTATGGGAGTCTCACTGATTAACAATGAACCCTATGGGAGTCTCACTGATTAACACTGAACCCTATGGGAGTCTCACTGATTAACACTGAACCCTGTGGGAGTCCCAGTGATTAACACTGAACCCTGAGGGAGTCTCACTGATTAACACTGAACACTGTGGGAGTCTCACTGATTAACACTGAACACTGTGGGAGTCTCACTGATTAACACTGAACCCTGTGGGAGTCTCACTGATAAACACTGAACCCTATGGGAGTCTCACTGATTAACACATGAACCCTGTGGGAGTCTCACTGATTAACACTGAACCCTGTGGGAGTCTCACTGATTAAGACTGAACCCTATGGGAATCTCACTGATTAACACTGAACCCTATGGGAGTCTCACTGATTAACACTTAACCCTATGGGCGTCTCACTGATTAACACTTAACCAAATGGGAGTCTCACTGATTAACACTGAACCCTGAGGGAGTCTCACTGATTAACACAGAACCCTATGGGAGTCTCACTGATTAACACTGAACCCTGTGGGAGTCTCACTGATTAACACTGAAACCTATGGGAGTCTCACTGATTAACACTGAACCCTATGGGAGAATCACTGATTAACAATGAACCCTATGAGAGTCTCACTGATTAACACTGAACCCTGTGGGAGTCTCACTGATGAACACTGAACCCTATGGGAGTCTCACTGATTAACCCTGAACCCTGTGGGAGGCTCACTGATTAACACTGAACCCTATGGGAGTCTCACTGATTAACACTTAACCCTATGGGCATCTCACTGATTAACACTGAACCCTGAGGGAGTCTCACTGATTAACACTGAACCCTGTGGGAGTCTCATTGATTAACACTGAACCCTGTGGGAGTCTCACTGATTAACACTTAACCAAATGGGAGTCTCACTGATTAACACTGAATCCTGAGGGAGTCTCACTGATTAACACTGAACCCTATGGGAGTCTCATTGCTTAACACTGAACCCTGTGGCAGTCTCACTGATTAACACTGAAACCTATGGGAGTCTCACTGATTAACACTGAACCCTATGGGAGTCTCACTGATTAACAATGAACCCTATGGGAGTCTCACTGATTAACACTGAACCCTATGGGAGTCTCACTGATTAACACTGAACCCTGTGGGAGTCCCAGTGATTAACACTGAACCCTGAGGGAGTCTCACTGATTAACACTGAACACTGTGGGAGTCTCACTGATTAACACTGAACACTGTGGGAGTCTCACTGATTAACACTGAACCCTGTGGGAGTCTCACTGATTAACACTGAACCCTATGGGAGTCTCACTGATTAACACATGAACCCTGTGGGAGTCTCACTGATTAACACTGAACCCTGTGGGAGTCTCACTGATTAAGACTGAACCCTATGGGAGTCTCACTGATTAACACTGAACCCTATGGGAGTCTCACTGATTAACACTTAACCCTATGGGCGTCTCACTGATTAACACTGAACCCTGAGGGAGTCTCACTGATTAACACTGAACCCGGTGGGAGTCTCACTGATTAACACTGAACCCTGTGGGAGTCTCACTGATTAACACTTAACCAAATGGGAGTCTCACTGATTAACACCGAACCCTGAGGGAGTCTCACTTATTAACACTGAACCCTATGGGAGTATCACTGATTAACAATGAACCCTATGAGAGTCTCACTGATTAACACTGAACCCTATGGGAGTCTTACTGATTAACACTGAACCCTGTGGGAGTCTCACTGATTAACACTGAAACCTATGGGAGTCTCACTGATTAACACTGAACCCTATGGGAGTATCACTGATTAACAATGAACCCTATGAGAGTCTCACTGATTAACACTGAACCCTATGGGAGTCTTACTGATTAACACTGAACCCTGTGGGAGTCCCAGTGATTAACACTGAACCCTGAGGGACTCTCACTGATTAACACTGAACCCTGTGGGAGTCTCACTGATTACCACTGAACACTGTGGGAGTCTCACTGATTAACACTGAACCCTATGGGAGTCTCACTGATTAACACATGAACCCTGAGGGAGTCTCACTGATTAACACTGAACCCTGTGGGACTCATTCATTAACACTGAACCCTGTGGGAGTCTCACTGATTAACGCTGAACCCTGTGGGAGTCTCACTGATTAACACTGAACCCTATGGAAGTCTCACGGATTAACACTGAACCCTGTGGAAGTCTCACTGATTAACACTGAACCCTGTGGGAGTCTCACTGATTAACATTGAACCCTGTGGGAGTCTCACTGATTACCCCTGAACCCTGTGGGAGTTTCACTGATTAACACTGAACCCTGTAGGAGTCTCACTGATTCACACTGAACCCTGTGGGAGTCTCACTGATTAACACTGAACCCTGTGAGAGTCTCACTGATTAACACTGAAACCTATGGGAGTCTCACTGATTAACACTGAACCCTGGGGGAGTCTCACTGATTAACACTGAACCCTATGGGAGTCTCACTGATTAACACTGAACCCTATGGGAGTCTCACTGATTAAAACTTAACCCTATGGGCGTCTCACTGATTAACACTGAACGCTGAGGGAGCCTCACTGATTAACAATGAACCCTGTGGGAGTCTCACTGATTAACACTGAACCCTGTGGGAGTCTCACTGATTAACACTGAACCCTAAGGGAGTCTCACTGATTAACACTGAACCCTGTGGGAGTCTCACTGATTAACACTGAAATCTATGGGAGTCTCACTGATTAACACTGAACCCTATGTGAATCTCACTGATTAACAATGAACCCTATGGGAGTCTCACTGATTAACACTGAACCCTGTGGGAGTCTCACTGATTAACACTGAACCCTGTGGGAGTCCAAGTGATTAACACTGAACCCTGAGGGAGTCTCACTGATTAACACTGAACACTGTGGGAGTCTCACTGATTAACACTGAACACTGTGGGCGTCTCACTGATTAACACTGAACCCTGTGGGAGTCTCACTGATTAACACTGAACCCTATGGAAGTCTCAATGATTAACACATGAACCCTGAGGGAGTCTCACTGATTAACACTGAACCCTGTGGGAGTCTCACTGATTAACACTGAACCCTGTGGGAGTCTCACTGATTAACACTGAACCCTATGGGACTCTCATTGATTAACACTGAACCCTATGGGAGTCTCACTGATTAACACATGAACCCTGTGGGAGTCTCACTGATTTACACTGAACCCTATGGGAGTCTCACTGATTAACACTGAACCCTGAGAGAGTCTCACTGATTAACACGGAACCCTATGGGAGTCTCACTGATTAACACTGAACCCTGTGGGAGTCTCAGTGATTAACACTGAAACCTATGGGAGTCTCACTGATTAACACTGAACCCTATGGGAGTATCACTCATTAACAATGAACCCTATGAGAGTCTCACTTATTAACACTGAACCCTATGGGAGTCTTACTGATTAACACTGAACACTGTGGGAGTCCCAGTGATTAACACTGAACCCTGAGGGACTCTCACTGATTAACACTGAACCCTGTGGGAGTCTCACTGATTAACACTGAACACTGTGGGAGTCTCACTGATTAACACTGAACCCTGTGGGAGTCTCACTGATTAACACTGAACCCTATGGGAGTCTCACTGATTAACACATGAACCCTGAGGGAGTCTCACTGATTAACACTGAACCCTGTGGGACTCATTCCTTAACACTGAACCCTGTGGGAGTTTCACTGATTAACGCTGAACCCTGTGGGAGTCTCACTGATTAACACTGAACCCTATGGGAGTCTCACTGATTAACACTGAAACCTATGGAAGTCTCACTGATTAACACTGAACCCTGTGGGAGTCTCACTGATTAACATTGAACCCTGTGGGAGTCTCACTGATTACCCCTGAACCCTGTGGGAGTTTCACTGATTAACACTGAACCCTGTAGGAGTCTCACTGATTCACACTGAACCCTGTGGGAGTCTCACTGATTAACACTGAACCCTGTGGGAGTTTCACTGATTAACACTGAACCCTGGGGGAGTCTCACTGATTAACACTGAACCCTATGGGAGTCTCACTGATTAACACTGAACCCTATGGGAGTCTCACTGATTAAAACTTAACCTTATGGGCGTCTCACTGATTAACACTGAACCCTGAGGGAGCCTCACTGATTAACAATGAACCCTGTGGGAGTCTCATTGATTAACACTGAACCCTTTGGGAGTCTCACTGATTAACACTTAACCAAATGGGAGTCTCACTGATTAACACTGAACCCTGAGGGAGTCTCAGTGATTAACACTGAACCCTAAGGGAGTCTCACTGATTAACACTGAACCCTGTGGGAGTCTCACTGATTAACACAGAAATCTATGGGAGTCTCACTGATTAACACTGAACACTGTGGGAGTCTCACTGATTAACACTGAACCCTGAGGGAGTCTCACTGATTAACACTGAACCCTGTGGGAGTCTCACTGATTAACACTGAACCCTGTGGGAGTCTCACTGATTAACACTGAACCCTATGGGACTCTCATTGATTAACACTGAACCCTATGGGAATCTCACTGATTATCACTGAGACCTGTGCGAGTCTCACTGATTAACACTGAACCATATGGGAGTCTCACTGATTAACACTGAACCCTATGGGAGTCTCACTGATTAACACTGAACCCTGTGGGAGTCTCACTGATTAACACTGAACCCTGTGGGAGTCTCACTGATTAACACTGAACCCTGTGGGAGTCTCACTGATTAACACTGAACCCTATGGGGGACTCACTGATTAACACTGAACCCTGTGGGAGTCTCACTGATTACCCCTGAACCCTGTGAGAGTCTCACTGATTAATATTGAACCCTGTGGGAGTCTCACTGATTAACACTGAACCCTTTGGGAGTCTCACTGATTAACACTGAACCCTGAGGGAGTCTCACTGATTAACAATGAACCCTATGGGAGTCTCACTGATTAACACTGAACACTGTGGGAGTCTCACTGATTAACACTGAACCCTGTGGGAGTCTCATAGATTAACACTGAACCCTATGGGAGTCTCACTGATTAACACATGCACCCTGGGGGAGTCTCACTGATTAACACATGAACCCTGTGGGAGTCTCACTGATTTACACTGAACCCTATTGGTGTCTCACTGATTAACACTGAACCCTATGGGAGTCTCACTGATTAACACTGAACCCTATGGGAGTCTCACTGATTATCACTGAGACCTGTGCGAGTCTCACTGATTAACACTGAACCGTATGGGAGTCTCACTGATTAACACTTAACCCTATGGGAGTCTCACTGATTAACACTGAACCATGTGGGAGTCTCACTGATTAACACTGAACCCTATGGGGGACTCACTGATTAACACTGAACCCTATGGGAGTCTCACTGATTAACACTGAACCCTGAGGGAGTCTCACTGATTAACACGGAACCCTATGGGAGTCTCACTGATTAACACTGAACCCTGTGGGAGTCTCAGTGATTAACACTGAAACCTATGGGAGTCTCACTGATTAACACTGAACCCTATGGGAGTATCACTGATTAACAATGAACCCTATGAGAGTCTCACTTATTAACACTGAACCCTATGGGAGTCTTACTGATTAACACTGAACCCTGTGGGAGTCCCAGTGATTAACACTGAACCCTGAGGGACTCTGACTGATTAACACTGAACCCTGTGGGAGTCTCACTGATTAACACTGAACACTGTGGGAGTCTCACTGATTAACACTGAACCCTGTGGGAGTCTCACTGATTAACACTGAACCCTATGGGAGTCTCACTGATTAACACATGAACCCTGAGGGAGTCTCACTGATTAACACTGAACCCTGTGGGAGTCTCATAGATTAACACTGAACCCTATGGGAGTCTCACTGATTAACACATGCACCCTGGGGGAGTCTCACTGATTAACACATGAACCCTGTGGGAGTCTCACTGATTTACACTGAACCCTATTGGTGTCTCACTGATTAACACTGAACCCTATGGGAGTCTCACTGATTAACACTGAACCCTATGGGAGTCTCACTGATTATCACTGAGACCTGTGCGAGTCTCACTGATTAACACTGAACCCTATGGGAGTCTCACTGATTAACACTGAAACCTATGGAAGTCTCACTGATTAACACTGAACCCTGTGGGAGTCTCACTGATTAACATTGAACCCTGTGGGAGTCTCACTGATTACCCCTGAACCCTGTGGGAGTTTCACTGATTAACACTGAACCCTGTAGGAGTCTCACTGATTCACACTGAACCCTGTGGGAGTCTCACTGATTAACACTGAACCCTGTGGGAGTTTCACTGATTAACACTGAACCCTGGGGGAGTCTCACTGATTAACACTGAACCCTATGGGAGTCTCACTGATTAACACTGAACCCTATGGGAGTCTCACTGATTAAAACTTAACCTTATGGGCGTCTCACTGATTAACACTGAACCCTGAGGGAGCCTCACTGATTAACAATGAACCCTGTGGGAGTCTCATTGATTAACACTGAACCCTTTGGGAGTCTCACTGATTAACACTTAACCAAATGGGAGTCTCACTGATTAACACTGAACCCTGAGGGAGTCTCAGTGATTAACACTGAACCCTAAGGGAGTCTCACTGATTAACACTGAACCCTGTGGGAGTCTCACTGATTAACACAGAAATCTATGGGAGTCTCACTGATTAACACTGAACACTGTGGGAGTCTCACTGATTAACACTGAACCCTGAGGGAGTCTCACTGATTAACACTGAACCCTGTGGGAGTCTCACTGATTAACACTGAACCCTGTGGGAGTCTCACTGATTAACACTGAACCCTATGGGACTCTCATTGATTAACACTGAACCCTATGGGAATCTCACTGATTATCACTGAGACCTGTGCGAGTCTCACTGATTAACACTGAACCATATGGGAGTCTCACTGATTAACACTGAACCCTATGGGAGTCTCACTGATTAACACTGAACCCTGTGGGAGTCTCACTGATTAACACTGAACCCTGTGGGAGTCTCACTGATTAACACTGAACCCTGTGGGAGTCTCACTGATTAACACTGAACCCTATGGGGGACTCACTGATTAACACTGAACCCTGTGGGAGTCTCACTGATTACCCCTGAACCCTGTGAGAGTCTCACTGATTAATATTGAACCCTGTGGGAGTCTCACTGATTAACACTGAACCCTTTGGGAGTCTCACTGATTAACACTGAACCCTGAGGGAGTCTCACTGATTAACAATGAACCCTATGGGAGTCTCACTGATTAACACTGAACACTGTGGGAGTCTCACTGATTAACACTGAACCCTGTGGGAGTCTCATAGATTAACACTGAACCCTATGGGAGTCTCACTGATTAACACATCCACCCTGGGGGAGTCTCACTGATTAACACATGAACCCTGTGGGAGTCTCACTGATTTACACTGAACCCTATTGGTGTCTCACTGATTAACACTGAACCCTATGGGAGTCTCACTGATTAACACTGAACCCTATGGGAGTCTCACTGATTATCACTGAGACCTGTGCGAGTCTCACTGATTAACACTGAACCGTATGGGAGTCTCACTGATTAACACTTAACCCTATGGGAGTCTCACTGATTAACACTGAACCATGTGGGAGTCTCACTGATTAACACTGAACCCTATGGGGGACTCACTGATTAACACTGAACCCTATGGGAGTCTCACTGATTAACACTGAACCCTGAGGGAGTCTCACTGATTAACACGGAACCCTGTGGGACTCATTCATTAACACTGAACCCTGTGGGAGTTTCACTGATTAACGCTGAACCCTGTGGGAGTCTCACTGATTAACACTGAACCCTATGGGAGTCTCACTGATTAACACTGAAACCTATGGAAGTCTCACTGATTAACACTGAACCCTGTGGGAGTCTCACTGATTAACATTGAACCCTGTGGGAGTCTCACTGATTACCCCTGAACCCTGTGGGAGTTTCACTGATTAACACTGAACCCTGTAGGAGTCTCACTGATTCACACTGAACCCTGTGGGAGTCTCACTGATTAACACTGAACCCTGTGGGAGTCTCACTGATTAACACTGAACCCTGGGGGAGTCTCACTGATTAACACTGAACCCTATGGGAGTCTCACTGATTAACACTGAACCCTATGGGAGTCTCACTGATTAAAACTTAACCTTATGGGCGTCTCACTGATTAACACTGAACCCTGAGGGAGCCTCACTGATTAACAATGAACCCTGTGGGAGTCTCATTGATTAACACTGAACCCTTTGGGAGTCTCACTGATTAACACTTAACCAAATGGGAGTCTCACTGATTAACACTGAACCCTGAGGGAGTCTCAGTGATTAACACTGAACCCTAAGGGAGTCTCACTGATTAACACTGAACCCTGTGGGAGTCTCACTGATTAACACAGAAATCTATGGGAGTCTCACTGATTAACACTGAACACTGTGGGAGTCTCACTGATTAACACTGAACCCTGAGGGAGTCTCACTGATTAACACTGAACCCTGTGGGAGTCTCACTGATTAACACTGAACCCTGTGGGAGTCTCACTGATTAACACTGAACCCTATGGGACTCTCATTGATTAACACTGAACCCTATGGGAATCTCACTGATTATCACTGAGACCTGTGCGAGTCTCACTGATTAACACTGAACCATATGGGAGTCTCACTGATTAACACTGAACCCTATGGGAGTCTCACTGATTAACACTGAACCCTGTGGGAGTCTCACTGATTAACACTGAACCCTGTGGGAGTCTCACTGATTAACACTGAACCCTGTGGGAGTCTCACTGATTAACACTGAACCCTATGGGGGACTCACTGATTAACACTGAACCCTGTGGGAGTCTCACTGATTACCCCTGAACCCTGTGAGAGTCTCACTGATTAATATTGAACCCTGTGGGAGTCTCACTGATTAACACTGAACCCTTTGGGAGTCTCACTGATTAACACTGAACCCTGAGGGAGTCTCACTGATTGACAATGAACCCTATGGGAGTCTTACTGATTAACACTGAACACTGTGGGAGTCTCACTGATTAACACTGAACCCTGTGGGAGTCTCATAGATTAACACTGAACCCTATGGGAGTCTCACTGATTAACACATGCACCCTGGGGGAGTCTCACTGATTAACACATGAACCCTGTGGGAGTTTCACTGATTTACACTGAACCCTATTGGTGTCTCACTGATTAACACTGAACCCTATGGGAGTCTCACTGATTAACACTGAACCCTATGGGAGTCTCACTGATTATCACTGAGACCTGTGCGAGTCTCACTGATTAACACTGAACCGTATGGGAGTCTCACTGATTAACACTTAACCCTATGGGAGTCTCACTGATTAACACTGAACCCTGTGGGAGTCTCACTGATTAACACTGAACCCTATGGGGGACTCACTGATTAACACTGAACCCTATGGGAGTCTCACTGATTAACACTGAACCCTCTGGGAGTCTTACTGATTAACACTGAACCCTGTGAGAGTCTCACTGATGAACACTGAACCCTATGGGAGTCTCACTGATTAACCCTGAACCCTGTGGGAGTCTCACTGATTAACACTGAACCCTGTGGGAGTCTCACTGATTAACACTGAACCCTGTGGGAGTCTCACTGATTACCCTTGAACCCTGTGAGAGTATCACTGATTAATACTGAACCATGTGGGAGTCTCACTGATTAACACTGACCCCTGTGGGAGTCTCACTGATTAACACTGAACCCTGTGGGACACTCACTGATTAACAATGAACCCTGTGGGAGTTTCACTGATTAACACTGAACCCTGTGGGAGTCTCACTGATTAACACTGAACCCTGTAGGAGTCTCACTGATTACCACTGAACCCTGTGGGAGTCTCACTGATTAACAATGAACCCTGTGGCATTTTCACTGATTAACACTGCACCCTATGGGAGTCTCACTGATTAACACTGAACCCTGTTGGAGTCTCACTGATTAACACTGAACCCTGTGGGAGTCTCACTGATTAACACATGAACCCTGAGGGAGTCTCACTGATTAACACTGAACCCTGTGGGAGTCTCATAGATTAACACTGAACCCTATGGGAGTCTCACTGATTAACACATGCACCCTGGGGGAGTCTCACTGATTAACACATGAACCCTGTGGGAGTCTCACTGATTTACACTGAACCCTATTGGTGTCTCACTGATTAACACTGAACCCTATGGGAGTCTCACTGATTAACACTGAACCCTATGGGAGTCTCACTGATTATCACTGAGACCTGTGCGAGTCTCACTGATTAACACTGAACCCTATGGGAGTCTCACTGATTAACACTGAAACCTATGGAAGTCTCACTGATTAACACTGAACCCTGTGGGAGTCTCACTGATTAACATTGAACCCTGTGGGAGTCTCACTGATTACCCCTGAACCCTGTGGGAGTTTCACTGATTAACACTGAACCCTGTAGGAGTCTCACTGATTCACACTGAACCCTGTGGGAGTCTCACTGATTAACACTGAACCCTGTGGGAGTTTCACTGATTAACACTGAACCCTGGGGGAGTCTCACTGATTAACACTGAACCCTATGGGAGTCTCACTGATTAACACTGAACCCTATGGGAGTCTCACTGATTAAAACTTAACCTTATGGGCGTCTCACTGATTAACACTGAACCCTGAGGGAGCCTCACTGATTAACAATGAACCCTGTGGGAGTCTCATTGATTAACACTGAACCCTTTGGGAGTCTCACTGATTAACACTTAACCAAATGGGAGTCTCACTGATTAACACTGAACCCTGAGGGAGTCTCAGTGATTAACACTGAACCCTAAGGGAGTCTCACTGATTAACACTGAACCCTGTGGGAGTCTCACTGATTAACACAGAAATCTATGGGAGTCTCACTGATTAACACTGAACACTGTGGGAGTCTCACTGATTAACACTGAACCCTGAGGGAGTCTCACTGATTAACACTGAACCCTGTGGGAGTCTCACTGATTAACACTGAACCCTGTGGGAGTCTCACTGATTAACACTGAACCCTATGGGACTCTCATTGATTAACACTGAACCCTATGGGAATCTCACTGATTATCACTGAGACCTGTGCGAGTCTCACTGATTAACACTGAACCATATGGGAGTCTCACTGATTAACACTGAACCCTATGGGAGTCTCACTGATTAACACTGAACCCTGTGGGAGTCTCACTGATTAACACTGAACCCTGTGGGAGTCTCACTGATTAACACTGAACCCTGTGGGAGTCTCACTGATTAACACTGAACCCTATGGGGGACTCACTGATTAACACTGAACCCTGTGGGAGTCTCACTGATTACCCCTGAACCCTGTGAGAGTCTCACTGATTAATATTGAACCCTGTGGGAGTCTCACTGATTAACACTGAACCCTTTGGGAGTCTCACTGATTAACACTGAACCCTGAGGGAGTCTCACTGATTAACAATGAACCCTATGGGAGTCTCACTGATTAACACTGAACACTGTGGGAGTCTCACTGATTAACACTGAACCCTGTGGGAGTCTCATAGATTAACACTGAACCCTATGGGAGTCTCACTGATTAACACATCCACCCTGGGGGAGTCTCACTGATTAACACATGAACCCTGTGGGAGTCTCACTGATTTACACTGAACCCTATTGGTGTCTCACTGATTAACACTGAACCCTATGGGAGTCTCACTGATTAACACTGAACCCTATGGGAGTCTCACTGATTATCACTGAGACCTGTGCGAGTCTCACTGATTAACACTGAACCGTATGGGAGTCTCACTGATTAACACTTAACCCTATGGGAGTCTCACTGATTAACACTGAACCATGTGGGAGTCTCACTGATTAACACTGAACCCTATGGGGGACTCACTGATTAACACTGAACCCTATGGGAGTCTCACTGATTAACACTGAACCCTGAGGGAGTCTCACTGATTAACACGGAACCCTGTGGGACTCATTCATTAACACTGAACCCTGTGGGAGTTTCACTGATTAACGCTGAACCCTGTGGGAGTCTCACTGATTAACACTGAACCCTATGGGAGTCTCACTGATTAACACTGAAACCTATGGAAGTCTCACTGATTAACACTGAACCCTGTGGGAGTCTCACTGATTAACATTGAACCCTGTGGGAGTCTCACTGATTACCCCTGAACCCTGTGGGAGTTTCACTGATTAACACTGAACCCTGTAGGAGTCTCACTGATTCACACTGAACCCTGTGGGAGTCTCACTGATTAACACTGAACCCTGTGGGAGTCTCACTGATTAACACTGAACCCTGGGGGAGTCTCACTGATTAACACTGAACCCTATGGGAGTCTCACTGATTAACACTGAACCCTATGGGAGTCTCACTGATTAAAACTTAACCTTATGGGCGTCTCACTGATTAACACTGAACCCTGAGGGAGCCTCACTGATTAACAATGAACCCTGTGGGAGTCTCATTGATTAACACTGAACCCTTTGGGAGTCTCACTGATTAACACTTAACCAAATGGGAGTCTCACTGATTAACACTGAACCCTGAGGGAGTCTCAGTGATTAACACTGAACCCTAAGGGAGTCTCACTGATTAACACTGAACCCTGTGGGAGTCTCACTGATTAACACAGAAATCTATGGGAGTCTCACTGATTAACACTGAACACTGTGGGAGTCTCACTGATTAACACTGAACCCTGAGGGAGTCTCACTGATTAACACTGAACCCTGTGGGAGTCTCACTGATTAACACTGAACCCTGTGGGAGTCTCACTGATTAACACTGAACCCTATGGGACTCTCATTGATTAACACTGAACCCTATGGGAATCTCACTGATTATCACTGAGACCTGTGCGAGTCTCACTGATTAACACTGAACCATATGGGAGTCTCACTGATTAACACTGAACCCTATGGGAGTCTCACCGATTAACACTGAACCCTGTGGGAGTCTCACTGATTAACACTGAACCCTGTGGGAGTCTCACTGATTAACACTGAACCCTGTGGGAGTCTCACTGATTAACACTGAACCCTATGGGGGACTCACTGATTAACACTGAACCCTGTGGGAGTCTCACTGATTACCCCTGAACCCTGTGAGAGTCTCACTGATTAATATTGAACCCTGTGGGAGTCTCACTGATTAACACTGAACCCTTTGGGAGTCTCACTGATTAACACTGAACCCTGAGGGAGTCTCACTGATTAACAATGAACCCTATGGGAGTCTTACTGATTAACACTGAACACTGTGGGAGTCTCACTGATTAACACTGAACCCTGTGGGAGTCTCATAGATTAACACTGAACCCTATGGGAGTCTCACTGATTAACACATGCACCCTGGGGGAGTCTCACTGATTAACACATGAACCCTGTGGGAGTTTCACTGATTTACACTGAACCCTATTGGTGTCTCACTGATTAACACTGAACCCTATGGGAGTCTCACTGATTAACACTGAACCCTATGGGAGTCTCACTGATTATCACTGAGACCTGTGCGAGTCTCACTGATTAACACTGAACCGTATGGGAGTCTCACTGATTAACACTTAACCCTATGGGAGTCTCACTGATTAACACTGAACCCTGTGGGAGTCTCACTGATTAACACTGAACCCTATGGGGGACTCACTGATTAACACTGAACCCTATGGGAGTCTCACTGATTAACACTGAACCCTCTGGGAGTCTTACTGATTAACACTGAACCCTGTGAGAGTCTCACTGATGAACACTGAACCCTATGGGAGTCTCACTGATTAACCCTGAACCCTGTGGGAGTCTCACTGATTAACACTGAACCCTGTGGGAGTCTCACTGATTAACACTGAACCCTGTGGGAGTCTCACTGATTACCCTTGAACCCTGTGAGAGTATCACTGATTAATACTGAACCATGTGGGAGTCTCACTGATTAACACTGACCCCTGTGGGAGTCTCACTGATTAACACTGAACCCTGTGGGACACTCACTGATTAACAATGAACCCTGTGGGAGTTTCACTGATTAACACTGAACCCTGTGGGAGTCTCACTGATTAACACTGAACCCTGTAGGAGTCTCACTGATTACCACTGAACCCTGTGGGAGTCTCACTGATTAACAATGAACCCTGTGGCATTTTCACTGATTAACACTGCACCCTATGGGAGTCTCACTGATTAACACTGAACCCTGTTGGAGTCTCACTGATTAACACTGAACCCTGTGGGAGTCTCACTGATTAACACTGAACCCTATGGGAGTGTCACTGATTAACAATGAACCCTATGGGAGTCTCACTGATTAACACTGACCTCTATGGGATTCTCACTGATTAACACTGAACCGTATGGGAGTCTCACTGATTAACACTGAACCCTGTGGGAGTCTCAGTGATTAACACTGAACCCTATGGGAGTCTCACTGATTAACAATGAACACTGTGGGAGTCTCACTGATTAACACTGAAGACTGTGGGAGTCTCACTGATTAACACTGAACCCTGTGGGAGTCTCACTGATTAACACTGAACACTGTGGGAGTCTCACTGATTAACACTGAACCCTGTGGGAGTCTCACTGATTAACACTGACCCCTGTGGGAGTCTCACTGATTAACACTGAACCCTGTGGGAGTCTCGCTGATTAACACTGAACCCTATGGGAGTCTCACTGATTAACACTGAACCCTGTGGGAGTCTCACTGATTAACACATGAACCCTGTGGGAGTCTCACTGATTTACACTGAACCCTATGGGAGTCTCACTGATTAACACTGAACCCTATGGGAGTCTCACTGATTAACACTGAACCCTATGGGAATCTCACTGATTATCACTGAGACCTGTGCGAGTCTCACTGATTAACACTGAACCATATGGGAGTCTCACTGATTAACACTGAACCCTATGGGAGTCTCACTGATTAACACTGAACCCTGTGGGAGTCTCACTGATTAACACTGAACCCTGTGGGAGTCTCACTGATTAACACTGAACGCTGTGGGAGTCTCACTGATTAACACTGAACCCTATGGGGGACTCACTGATTAACACTGAACCCTGTGGGAGTCTCACTGATTACCCCTGAACCCTGTGAGAGTCTCACTGATTAATATTGAATCCTGTGGGAGTCTCACTGATTAACACTGAACCCTTTGGGAGTCTCACTGATTAACACTGAACCCTGAGGGAGTCTCACTGATTAACAATGAACCCTATGGGAGTCTCACTGATTAACACTGAACACTGTGGGAGTCTCACTGATTAACACTGAACCCTGTGGGAGTCTCATAGATTAACACTGAACCCTATGGGAGTCTCACTGATTAACACATGAACCCTGGGGGAGTCTCACTGATTAACACTTGAACCCTGTGGGAGTCTCACTGATTTACACTGAACCCTATGGGAGTCTCACTGATTAACTCTGAACCCTATGGGAGTCTCACTGATTAACACTGAACCCTATGGAAGTCTCACTGATTATCACTGAGACCTGTGGGAGTCTCACTGATTAACACTGAACCGTATGGGAGTCTCACTGATTAACACTTAACCCTATGGGAGTCTCACTAATTAACACTGAACCCTGTGGGAGTCTCACTGATTAACACTGAACCCTATGGGGGACTCACTGATTAACACTGAACCCTATGGGAGTCTCACTGATTAACACTGAACCCTCTGGGAGTCTTACTGATTAACACTGAACCCTGTGAGAGTCTCACTGATGAACACTGAACCCTATGGGAGTCTCACTGATTAACCCTGAACCCTGTGGGAGTCTCACTGATTAACACTGAACCCTGTGGGAGTCTCACTGATTAACACTGAACCCTGTGGGAGTCTCACTGATTACCCTTGAACCCTGTGAGAGTATCACTGATTAATACTGAACCCTGTGGGAGTCTCACTGATTAACACTGACCCCTGTGGGAGTCTCACTGATTAACACTGAACCCTGTGGGACACTCACTGATTAACAATGAACCCTGTGGGAGTTTCACTGATTAACACTGAACCCTATGGGAGTCTCACTTATTAACACTGAACCCTGTGGGAGTCTCACTGATTAACACTGAACCCTGTGGGAGTCTCACTGATTACCACTGAACCCTGTGGGAGTCTCACTGATTAACAATGAACCCTGTGGGATTTTCACTGATTAACACTGCACCCTATGGGAGTCTCACTGATTAACACTGATCCCTGTCGGAGTCGCACTGATTAACACTTAACCCTGTGGGAATCTCACTGATTAACACTGAACCCTATGGGAGTGTCACTGATTAACAATGAACCCTATAGGAGTCTCACTGATTAACACTGACCTCTATGGGATTCTTACTGATTAACACTGAACCGTATGGGAGTCTCACTGATTAACACTGAACCCTGTGGGCGTCTCAGTGATTAACACTGAACCCTATGGGAGTCTCACTGATTAACAATGAACACTGTGGGAGTCTCACTGATTAACACTGAACCCTATGGGAGTCTCACTGATTATCACTGAGACCTGTGGGAGTCTCACTGATTAACACTGGACCGTATGGGAGTCTCACTGATTAACACTTAACCCTATGGGAGTCTCACTAATTAACACTGAACCCTGTGGGAGTCTCACTGATTAACACTGAACCCTATGGGGGACTCACTGATTAACACTGAACCCTATGGGAGTCTCACTGATTAACACTGAACCCTCTGGGAGTCTTACTGATTAACACTGAACCCTGTGAGAGTCTCACTGATGAACACTGAACCCTATGGGAGTCTCACTGATTAACCCTGAACCCTGTGGGAGTCTCACTGATTAACACTGAACCCTGTGGGAGTCTCACTGATTAACACTGAACCCTGTGGGAGTCTCACTGATTACCCTTGAACCCTGTGAGAGTATCACTGATTAATACTGAACCCTGTGGGAGTCTCACTGATTAACACTGACCCCTGTGGGAGTCTCACTGATTAACACTGAACCCTGTGGGACACTCACTGATTAACAATGAACCCTGTGGGAGTTTCACTGATTAACACTGAACCCTATGGGAGTCTCACTGATTAACACTGAACCCTGTGGGAGTCTCACTGATTAACACTGAACCCTGTGGGAGTCTCACTGATTACCACTGAACCCTGTGGGAGTCTCACTGATTAACAATGAACCCTGTGGGATTTTCACTGATTAACACTGCACCCTATGGGAGTCTCACTGATTAACACTGAACCCTGTCGGAGTCTCACTGATTAACACTGAACCCTGTGGGAGTCTCACTGATTAACACTGAACCCTATGGGAGTGTCACTGATTAACAATGAACCCTATGGGAGTCTCACTGATTAACACTGAACCCTGTGGGAGTCTCACTGATTAACACTTAACCAAATGGGAGTCTCAATGATTAACACTGAACCCTGAGGGAGTCTCACTGATTAACACTGAACCCTAAGGGAGTCTCACTGATTAACACTGAACCCTGTGGGAGTCTCACTGATTAACACTGAAATCTATGGGAGTCTCACTGATTAACACTGAACCCTATGGGAGTCTCACTGATTAACAATTAACCCTATGGGAGTCTCACTGATTAACACTGAACCCTGTGGGAGTCTCACTGATTAACACTGAACCCTGTGGGAGTCCAAGTGATTAACACTGAACCCTGAGGGAGTCTCACTGATTAACACTGAACACTGTGGGAGTCTCACTGATTAACACTGAACACTGTGGGTGTCTCACTGATTAACACTGAACCCTGTGGGAGTCTCACTGATTAACACTGAACCCTATGGAATTCTCACTGATTAACACATGAACCCTGAGGGAGTCTCACTGATTAACACTGAACCCTGTGGGAGTCTCACTGATTAACACTGAACACTGTGGGAGTCTCACTGATTAACTCTGAACCCTATGGGACTCTCATTGATTAACACTGAACCCTATGGGAGTCTCACTGATTAACACATGAACCCTGTGGGAGTCTCACTGATTTACACTGAACCCTATGGGAGTCTCACTGATTAACACTGAACCCTGAGGGAGTCTCACTGATTAACACGGAACCCTATGGGAGTCTCACTGATTAACACTGAACCCTGTGGGAGTCTCACTGATTAACACTGAAACCTATGGGAGTCTCACTGAGTAACACTGAACCCTATGGAGTATCACTGATTAACAATTAACCCTATGAGAGTCTCACTGATTAACACTGAACCCTATGGGAGTCTTACTGATTAACACTGAACCCTGTGGGAGTCCCATTGATTAACACTGAACCCTGAGGGACTCTTACTGATTAACACTGAACCCTGTGGGAGTCTCACTGATTAACACTGAACACTGTGGGAGTCTCACTGATTAACACTGAACCCTGTGGGAGTCTCACTGTTTAACACTGAACCCTATGGGAGTCTCACTGATTAACACTGAAGACTGTGGGAGTCTCACTGATTAACACTGAACCCTATGGGAGTCTCACAGATTAACGCTGAACCCTATGGGAGTCTCACTGATTAACAATGCACCCTATGGGAGTCTCACTGATTAACCCTGAACCCTGTGGGAGTCTCACTGATTAACACTGAACCCTGTGGGAGTCTCACTGATTAACACTGAACCCTGTGGGAGTCTCACTGATTACCCTTGAACCCTGTGAGAGTATCACTGATTAATACTGAACCCTGTGGGAGTCTCACTGATTAACACTGACCCCTGTGGGAGTCTCACTGATTAACACTGAACCCTGTGGGACACTCACTGATTAACAATGAACCCTGTGGGAGTTTCACTGATTAACACTGAACCCTATGGGAGTCTCACTGATTAACACTGAACCCTGTGGGAGTCTCACTGATTAACACTGAACCCTGTGGGAGTCTCACTGATTACCACTGAACCCTGTGGGAGTCTCACTGATTAACAATGAACCCTGTGGGATTTTCACTGATTAACACTGCACCCTATGGGAGTCTCACTGATTAACACTGAACCCTGTCGGAGTCTCACTGATTAACACTGAACCCTGTGGGAGTCTCACTGATTAACACTGAACCCTATGGGAGTGTCACTGATTAACAATGAACCCTATGGGAGTCTCACTGATTAACACTGACCTCTATGGGATTCTTACTGATTAACACTGAACCGTATGGGAGTCTCACTGATTAACACTGAACCCTGTGGGAGTCTCAGTGATTAACACTGAACCCTATGGGAGTCTCACTGATTAACAATGAACACTGTGGGAGTCTCACTGATTAACACTGAAGACTGTGGGAGTCTCACTGATTAACACTGAACCCTGTGGGAGTCTCACTGATTAACACTGAACACTGTGGGAGTCTCACTGATTAACACTGAACCCTGTGGGAGTCTCACTGATTAACACTGACCCCTGTGGGAGTCTCACTGATTAACACTGAACCCTGTGGGAGTCTCACTGATTAACACTGAACCCTATGGGAGTCTCACTGATTAACACTGAACCCTGTGGGAGTCTCAATTATTAACACTGAACCCTATGGGAGTCTCACAGATTAACGCTGAACCCTATGGGAGTCTCACTGATTAACAATGAACCCTATGGGAGTCTCACTGATTAACAATGAACACTGTGGGAGTCTCACTGATTAACACTGTACCCTGTGGGAGTCTCAGTGATTAACACTGAACCCTATGGGAGTCTCACTGATTAACAATGAACACTGTGGGAGTCTCACTGATTAACACTGAAGACTGTGGGAGTCTCACTGATTAACACTGAACCCTATGGGAGTCTCACAGATTAACGCTGAACCCTATGGGAGTCTCACTGATTAACAATGCACCCTATGGGAGTCTCACTGATTAACAATGAACACTGTGGGAGTCTCACTGATTAACACTGAAGACTGTGGGAGTCTCACTGATTAACACTGAACCCTGTGGGAGTCTCACTGATTAACACTTAACCCTATGGGCGTCTCACTGATTAACACTGAACCCTGAGGGAGTCTCACTGATTAACACTGAACCCTGTGGGAGTCTCACTGATTAACACTGAACCATGTGGGAGTCTCACTGATTAACACTTAACCAAATGGGAGTCTCAATGATTAACACTGAACCCTGAGGGAGTCTCACTGATTAACACTGAACCCTAAGGGAGTCTCACTGATTAACACTGAACCCTGTGGGAGTCTCACTGATTAACACTGAAATCTATGGGAGTCTCACTGATTAACACTGAACCCTATGGGAGTCTCACTGATTAACAATTAACCCTATGGGAGTCTCACTGATTAACACTGAACCCTGTGGGAGTCTCACTGATTAACACTGAACCCTGTGGGAGTCCAAGTGATTAACACTGAACCCTGAGGGAGTCTCACTGATTAACACTGAACACTGTGGGAGTCTCACTGATTAACACTGAACACTGTGGGTGTCTCACTGATTAACACTGAACCCTGTGGGAGTCTCACTGATTAACACTGAACCCTATGGAATTCTCACTGATTAACACATGAACCCTGAGGGAGTCTCACTGATTAACACTGAACCCTGTGGGAGTCTCACTGATTAACACTGAACACTGTGGGAGTCTCACTGATTAACTCTGAACCCTATGGGACTCTCATTGATTAACACTGAACCCTATGGGAGTCTCACTGATTAACACATGAACCCTGTGGGAGTCTCACTGATTTACACTGAACCCTATGGGAGTCTCACTGATTAACACTGAACCCTGAGGGAGTCTCACTGATTAACACGGAACCCTATGGGAGTCTCACTGATTAACACTGAACCCTGTGGGAGTCTCACTGATTAACACTGAAACCTATGGGAGTCTCACTGAGTAACACTGAACCCTATGGAGTATCACTGATTAACAATTAACCCTATGAGAGTCTCACTGATTAACACTGAACCCTATGGGAGTCTTACTGATTAACACTGAACCCTGTGGGAGTCCCATTGATTAACACTGAACCCTGAGGGACTCTTACTGATTAACACTGAACCCTGTGGGAGTCTCACTGATTAACACTGAACACTGTGGGAGTCTCACTGATTAACACTGAACCCTGTGGGAGTCTCACTGATTAACACTGAACCCTATGGGAGTCTCACTGATTAACACTGAAGACTGTGGGAGTCTCACTGATTAACACTGAACCCTATGGGAGTCTCACAGATTAACGCTGAACCCTATGGGAGTCTCACTGATTAACAATGCACCCTATGGGAGTCTCACTGATTAACAATGAACACTGTGGGAGTCTCACTGATTAACACTGAAGACTGTGGGAGTCTCACTGATTAACACTTAACCCTATGGGCGTCTCACTGATTAACACTGAACCCTGAGGGAGTCTCACTGATTAACAATGAACCCTGTGGGAGTCTCACTGATTAACACTGAACCATGTGGGAGTCTCACTGATTAACACTTAACCAAATGGGAGTCTCAATGATTAACACTGAACCCTGTGGGAGTCTCACTGATTAACACTGAACCCTAAGGGAGTCTCACTGATTAACACTGAACCCTGTGGGAGTCTCACTGATTAACACTGAAATCTATGGGAGTCTCACTGATTAACACTGAACCCTATGGGAGTCTCACTGATTAACAATGAACCCTATGGGAGTCTCACTGATTAACACTGAACCCTGTGGGAGTCTCACTGATTAACGCTGAACCCTGTGGGAGTCCAAGTGATTAACACTGAACCCTGAGGGAGTCTCAATGATTAACACTGAACACTGTGGGAGTCTCACTGATTAACACTGAACACTGTGGGTGTCTCACTGATTAACACTGAACCCTGTGGGAGTCTCACTGATTAACACTGAACCCTATGGAATTCTCACTGATTAACACATGAACCCTGAGGGAGTCTCACTGATTAACACTGAACCCTGTGGGAGTCTCACTGATTAACACTGAACACTGTGGGAGTCTCACTGATTAACTCTGAACCCTATGGGACTCTCATTGATTAACACTGAACCCTATGGGAGTCTCACTGATTAACACATGAACCCTGTGGGAGTCTCACTGATTTACACTGAACCCTATGGGAGTCTCACTGATTAACACTGAACCCTGAGGGAGTCTCACTGATTAACACGGAACCCTATGGGAGTCTCACTGATTAACACTGAACCCTGTGGGAGTCTCACTGATTAACACTGAAACCTATGGGAGTCTCACTGAGTAACACTGAACCCTATGGAGTATCACTGATTAACAATTAACCCTATGAGAGTCTCACTGATTAACACTGAACCCTATGGGAGTCTTACTGATTAACACTGAACCCTGTGGGAGTCCCATTGATTAACACTGAACCCTGAGGGACTCTTACTGATTAACACTGAACCCTGTGGGAGTCTCACTGATTAACACTGAACACTGTGGGAGTCTCACTGATTAACACTGAACCCTGTGGGAGTCTCACTGATTAACACTGAACCCTATGGGAGTCTCACTGATTAACACATGAACCCTGAGGGAGTCTCACTGATTAACACTGAACCCTGTGGGACTCATTCATTAACACTGAACCCTGTGGGAGTCTCACTGATTAACGCTGAACCCTGTGGGAGTCTCACTGATTAACACTGAACCCTATGGGAGTCTCACTGATTAACACTGAACCCTATGGGAGTCTCACTGATTAAAACTTAACCCTATGGGCGTCTCACTGATTAACACTGAACCCTGAGGGAGCCTCACTGATTAACAATGAACCCTGTGGGAGTCTCACTGATTAACACTGAACCCTGTGGGAGTCTCACTGATTAACACTTAACCAAATGGGAGTCTCACTGATTAACACTGAACCCTGAGGGAGTCTCACTGATTAACACTGAACCCTAAGGGAGTCTCACTGATTAACACTGAACCCTGTGGGAGTCTCACTGATTAACACTGAAATCTATGGGAGTCTCACTGATTAACACTGAACCCTATGGGAGTCTCACTGATTAACAATGAACCCTATGGGAGTCTCACTGATTAACACTGAACCCTGTGGGAGTCTCACTGATTAACACTGAACCCTGTGGGAGTCCAAGTGATTAACACTGAACCCTGAGGGAGTCTCACTGATTAACACTGAACACTGTGGGAGTCTCACTGATTAACACTGAACACTGTGGGTGTCTCACTGATTAACACTGAACCCTGTGGGAGTCTCACTGATTAACACTGAACCCTATGGAATTCTCACTGATTAACACATGAACCCTGAGGGAGTCTCACTGATTAACACTGAACCCTGTGGGAGTCTCACTGATTAACACTGAACACTGTGGGAGTCTCACTGATTAACTCTGAACCCTATGGGACTCTCATTGATTAACACTGAACCCTATGGGAGTCTCACTGATTAACACATGAACCCTGTGGGAGTCTCACTGATTTACACTGAACCCTATGGGAGTCTCACTGATTAACACTGAACCCTGAGGGAGTCTCACTGATTAACACGGAACCCTATGGGAGACTCACTGATTAACACTGAACCCTGTGGGAGTCTCACTGATTAACACTGAAACCTATGGGAGTCTCACTGATTAACACTGAACCCTATGGAGTATCACTGATTAACAATTAACCCTATGAGAGTCTCACTGATTAACACTGAACCCTATGGGAGTCTTACTGATTAACACTGAACCCTGTGGGAGTCCCATTGATTAACACTGAACCCTGAGGGACTCTTACTGATTAACACTGAACCCTGTGGGAGTCTCACTGATTAACACTGAACACTGTGGGAGTCTCACTGATTAACACTGAACCCTGTGGGAGTCTCACTGATTAACACTGAACCCTATGGGAGTCTCACTGATTAACACTGAAGACTGTGGGAGTCTCACTGATTAACACTGAACCCTATGGGAGTCTCACAGATTAACGCTGAACCCTATGGGAGTCTCACTGATTAACAATGCACCCTATGGGAGTCTCACTGATTAACAATGAACACTGTGGGAGTCTCACTGATTAACACTGAAGACTGTGGGAGTCTCACTGATTAACACTTAACCCTATGGGCGTCTCACTGATTAACACTGAACCCTGAGGGAGTCTCACTGATTAACAATGAACCCTGTGGGAGTCTCACTGATTAACACTGAACCATGTGGGAGTCTCACTGATTAACACTTAACCAAATGGGAGTCTCAATGATTAACACTGAACCCTGAGGGAGTCTCACTGATTAACACTGAACCCTAAGGGAGTCTCACTGATTAACACTGAACCCTGTGGGAGTCTCACTGATTAACACTGAAATCTATGGGAGTCTCACTGATTAACACTGAACCCTATGGGAGTCTCACTGATTAACAATGAACCCTATGGGAGTCTCACTGATTAACACTGAACCCTGTGGGAGTCTCACTGATTAACGCTGAACCCTGTGGGAGTCCAAGTGATTAACACTGAACCCTGAGGGAGTCTCACTGATTAACACTGAACACTGTGGGAGTCTCACTGATTAACACTGAACACTGTGGGTGTCTCACTGATTAACACTGAACCCTGTGGGAGTCTCACTGATTAACACTGAACCCTATGGAATTCTCACTGATTAACACATGAACCCTGAGGGAGTCTCACTGATTAACACTGAACCCTGTGGGAGTCTCACTGATTAACACTGAACACTGTGGGAGTCTCACTGATTAACTCTGAACCCTATGGGACTCTCATTGATTAACACTGAACCCTATGGGAGTCTCACTGATTAACACATGAACCCTGTGGGAGTCTCACTGATTTACACTGAACCCTATGGGAGTCTCACTGATTAACACTGAACCCTGAGGGAGTCTCACTGATTAACACGGAACCCTATGGGAGTCTCACTGATTAACACTGAACCCTGTGGGAGTCTCACTGATTAACACTGAAACCTATGGGAGTCTCACTGAGTAACACTGAACCCTATGGAGTATCACTGATTAACAATTAACCCTATGAGAGTCTCACTGATTAACACTGAACCCTATGGGAGTCTTACTGATTAACACTGAACCCTGTGGGAGTCCCATTGATTAACACTGAACCCTGAGGGACTCTTACTGATTAACACTGAACCCTGTGGGAGTCTCACTGATTAACACTGAACACTGTGGGAGTCTCACTGATTAACACTGAACCCTGTGGGAGTCTCACTGATTAACACTGAACCCTATGGGAGTCTCACTGATTAACACATGAACCCTGAGGGAGTCTCACTGATTAACACTGAACCCTGTGGGACTCATTCATTAACACTGAACCCTGTGGGAGTCTCACTGATTAACGCTGAACCCTGTGGGAGTCTCACTGATTAACACTGAACCCTATGGGAGTCTCACTGATTAACACTGAACCCTATGGGAGTCTCACTGATTAAAACTTAACCCTATGGGCGTCTCACTGATTAACACTGAACCCTGAGGGAGCCTCACTGATTAACAATGAACCCTGTGGGAGTCTCACTGATTAACACTGAACCCTGTGGGAGTCTCACTGATTAACACTTAACCAAATGGGAGTCTCACTGATTAACACTGAACCCTGAGGGAGTCTCACTGATTAACACTGAACCCTAAGGGAGTCTCACTGATTAACACTGAACCCTATGGGAGTCTCACTGATTAACAATGAACCCTATGGGAGTCTCACTGATTAACACTGAACCCTGTGGGAGTCTCACTGATTAACACTGAACCCTGTGGGAGTCCAAGTGATTAACACTGAACCCTGAGGGAGTCTCACTGATTAACACTGAACACTGTGGGAGTCTCACTGATTAACACTGAACACTGTGGGTGTCTCACTGATTAACACTGAACCCTGTGGGAGTCTCACTGATTAACACTGAACCCTATGGAATTCTCACTGATTAACACATGAACCCTGAGGGAGTCTCACTGATTAACACTGAACCCTGTGGGAGTCTCACTGATTAACACTGAACACTGTGGGAGTCTCACTGATTAACTCTGAACCCTATGGGACTCTCATTGATTAACACTGAACCCTATGGGAGTCTCACTGATTAACACATGAACCCTGTGGGAGTCTCACTGATTTACACTGAACCCTATGGGAGTCTCACTGATTAACACTGAACCCTGAGGGAGTCTCACTGATTAACACGGAACCATATGGGAGGCTCACTGATTAACACTGAACCCTGTGGGAGTCTCACTGATTAACACTGAAACCTATGGGAGTCTCACTGATTAACACTGAACCCTATGGAGTATCACTGATTAACAATTAACCCTATGAGAGTCTCACTGATTAACACTGAACCCTATGGGAGTCTTACTGATTAACACTGAACCCTGTGGGAGTCCCAGTGATTAACACTGAACCCTGAGGGACTCTCACTGATTAACACTGAACCCTGTGGGAGTCTCACTGATTAACACTGAACACTGTGGGAGTCTCACTGATTAACACTGAACCCTGTGGGAGTCTCACTGATTAACACTGAACCCTATGGGAGTCTCACTGATTAACACATGAACCCTGAGGGAGTCTCACTGATTAACACTGAACCCTGTGGGACTCATTCATTAACACTGAACCCTGTGGGAGTCTCACTGATTAACGCTGAACCCTGTGGGAGTCTCACTGATTAACACTGAACCCTATGGGAGTCTCACTGATTAACACTGAACCCTGTGGAAGTCTCACTGATTAACACTGAACCCTGTGGGAGTCTCACTGATTAACATTGAACCCTGTGGGAGTCTCACTGATTACCCCTGAACCCTGTGGGAGTTTCACTGATTAACAATGAACCCTGTAGGAGTCTCACTGATTCACACTGAACCCTGTGGGAGACTCACTGATTAACACTGAACCCTGAATAGTCTCACTGATTAACACTGAACCCTATGGGAGTCTCACTGATTAACACTGAACCCTATGGGAGTCTCACTGATTAAAATTTAACCCTATGGGCGTCTCACTGATTAACACTGAACCCTGAGGGAGCCTCACTGATTAACAATGAACCCTGTGGGAGTCTCACTGATTAACACTGAACCCTGTGGGAGTCTCACTGATTAACACTTAACCAAATGGGAGTCTCACTGATTAACACTGAACCCTGAGGGAGTCTCAGTGATTAAAACTGAACCCTAAGGGAGTCTCACTGATTAACACTGAACCCTGTGGGAGTCTCACTGATTAACACAGAAATCTATGGGAGTCTCACTGATTAACACTGAACCCTATGGGAGTCTCACTGATTAACAATGAACCCTATGGGAGTCTCACTGATTAACACTGAACCCTGTGGGAGTCTCACTGATTAACACTGAACCCTGTGGGAGTCCCAGTGATTAACACTGAACCCTGAGGGAGTCTCACTGATTAACACTGAACACTGTGGGAGTCTCACTGATTAACACTGAACACTGTTGGAGTCTCACTGATTAACACTGAACCCTGTGGGAGTCTCACTGATTAACACTGAACCCTATGGAAGTCTCACTGATTAACACATGAACCCTGAGGGAGTCTCACTGATGAACACTGAACCCTATGGGAGTCTCACTGATTAACCCTGAACCCTGTGGGAGTCTCACTGATTAACACTGAACCCTGTGGGAGTCTCACTGATTAACACTGAACCCTGTGGGAGTCTCACTGATTACCCTTGAACCCTGTGAGAGTATCACTGATTAATACTGAACCCTGTGGGAGTCTCACTGATTAACACTGACCCCTGTGGGAGTCTCACTGATTAACACTGAACCCTGTGGGACACTCACTGATTAACAATGAACCCTGTGGGAGTTTCACTGATTAACACTGAACCCTATGGGAGTCTCACTGATTAACACTGAACCCTGTGGGAGTCTCACTGATTAACACTGAACCCTGTGGGAGTCTCACTGATTACCACTGAACCCTGTGGGAGTCTCACTGATTAACAATGAACCCTGTGGGATTTTCACTGATTAACACTGCACCCTATGGGAGTCTCACTGATTAACACTGAACCCTGTCGGAGTCTCACTGATTAACACTGAACCCTGTGGGAGTCTCACTGATTAACACTGAACCCTATGGGAGTGTCACTGATTAACAATGAACCCTATGGGAGTCTCACTGATTAACACTGACCTCTATGGGATTCTTACTGATTAACACTGAACCGTATGGGAGTCTCACTGATTAACACTGAACCCTGTGGGAGTCTCAGTGATTAACACTGAACCCTATGGGAGTCTCACTGATTAACAATGAACACTGTGGGAGTCTCACTGATTAACACTGAAGACTGTGGGAGTCTCACTGATTAACACTGAACCCTGTGGGAGTCTCACTGATTAACACTGAACACTGTGGGAGTCTCACTGATTAACACTGAACCCTGTGGGAGTCTCACTGATTAACACTGACCCCTGTGGGAGTCTCACTGATTAACACTGAACCCTGTGGGAGTCTCACTGATTAACACTGAACCCTATGGGAGTCTCACTGATTAACACTGAACCCTGTGGGAGTCTCAATGATTAACACTGAACCCTATGGGAGTCTCACAGATTAACGCTGAACCCTATGGGAGTCTCACTGATTAACAATGAACCCTATGGGAGTCTCACTGATTAACAATGAACACTGTGGGAGTCTCACTGATTAACACTGTACCCTGTGGGAGTCTCAGTGATTAACACTGAACCCTATGGGAGTCTCACTGATTAACAATGAACACTGTGGGAGTCTCACTGATTAACACTGAAGACTGTGGGAGTCTCACTGATTAACACTGAACCCTATGGGAGTCTCACAGATTAACGCTGAACCCTATGGGAGTCTCACTGATTAACAATGCACCCTATGGGAGTCTCACTGATTAACAATGAACACTGTGGGAGTCTCACTGATTAACACTGAAGACTGTGGGAGTCTCACTGATTAACACTGAACCCTGTGGGAGTCTCACTGATTAACACTTAACCCTATGGGCGTCTCACTGATTAACACTGAACCCTGAGGGAGTCTCACTGATTAACACTGAACCCTGTGGGAGTCTCACTGATTAACACTGAACCATGTGGGAGTCTCACTGATTAACACTTAACCAAATGGGAGTCTCAATGATTAACACTGAACCCTGAGGGAGTCTCACTGATTAACACTGAACCCTAAGGGAGTCTCACTGATTAACACTGAACCCTGTGGGAGTCTCACTGATTAACACTGAAATCTATGGGAGTCTCACTGATTAACACTGAACCCTATGGGAGTCTCACTGATTAACAATTAACCCTATGGGAGTCTCACTGATTAACACTGAACCCTGTGGGAGTCTCACTGATTAACACTGAACCCTGTGGGAGTCCAAGTGATTAACACTGAACCCTGAGGGAGTCTCACTGATTAACACTGAACACTGTGGGAGTCTCACTGATTAACACTGAACACTGTGGGTGTCTCACTGATTAACACTGAACTCTGTGGGAGTCTCACTGATTAACACTGAACCCTATGGAATTCTCACTGATTAACACATGAACCCTGAGGGAGTCTCACTGATTAACACTGAACCCTGTGGGAGTCTCACTGATTAACACTGAACACTGTGGGAGTCTCACTGATTAACTCTGAACCCTATGGGACTCTCATTGATTAACACTGAACCCTATGGGAGTCTCACTGATTAACACATGAACCCTGTGGGAGTCTCACTGATTTACACTGAACCCTATGGGAGTCTCACTGATTAACACTGAACCCTGAGGGAGTCTCACTGATTAACACGGAACCCTATGGGAGTCTCACTGATTAACACTGAACCCTGTGGGAGTCTCACTGATTAACACTGAAACCTATGGGAGTCTCACTGAGTAACACTGAACCCTATGGAGTATCACTGATTAACAATTAACCCTATGAGAGTCTCACTGATTAACACTGATCCCTATGGGAGTCTTACTGATTAACACTGAACCCTGTGGGAGTCCCATTGATTAACACTGAACCCTGAGGGACTCTTACTGATTAACACTGAACCCTGTGGGAGTCTCACTGATTAACACTGAACACTGTGGGAGTCTCACTGATTAACACTGAACCCTGTGGGAGTCTCACTGATTAACACTGAACCCTATGGGAGTCTCACTGATTAACACTGAAGACTGTGGGAGTCTCACTGATTAACACTGAACCCTATGGGAGTCTCACAGATTAACGCTGAACCCTATGGGAGTCTCACTGATTAACAATGCACCCTATGGGAGTCTCACTGATTAACCCTGAACCCTGTGGGAGTCTCACTGATTAACACTGAACCCTGTGGGAGTCTCACTGATTAACACTGAACCCTGTGGGAGTCTCACTGATTACCCTTGAACCCTGTGAGAGTATCACTGATTAATACTGAACCCTGTGGGAGTCTCACTGATTAACACTGACCCCTGTGGGAGTCTCACTGATTAACACTGAACCCTGTGGGACACTCACTGATTAACAATGAACCCTGTGGGAGTTTCACTGATTAACACTGAACCCTATGGGAGTCTCACTGATTAACACTGAACCCTGTGGGAGTCTCACTGATTAACACTGAACCCTGTGGGAGTCTCACTGATTACCACTGAACCCTGTGGGAGTCTCACTGATTAACAATGAACCCTGTGGGATTTTCACTGATTAACACTGCACCCTATGGGAGTCTCACTGATTAACACTGAACCCTGTCGGAGTCTCACTGATTAACACTGAACCCTGTGGGAGTCTCACTGATTAACACTGAACCCTATGTGAGTGTCACTGATTAACAATGAACCCTATGGGAGTCTCACTGATTAACACTGACCTCTATGGGATTCTTACTGATTAACACTGAACCGTATGGGAGTCTCACTGATTAACACTGAACCCTGTGGGAGTCTCAGTGATTAACACTGAACCCTATGGGAGTCTCACTGATTAACAATGAACACTGTGGGAGTCTCACTGATTAACACTGAAGACTGTGGGAGTCTCACTGATTAACACTGAACCCTGTGGGAGTCTCACTGATTAACACTGAACACTGTGGGAGTCTCACTGATTAACACTGAACCCTGTGGGAGTCTCACTGATTAACACTGACCCCTGTGGGAGTCTCACTGATTAACACTGAACCCTGTGGGAGTCTCACTGATTAACACTGAACCCTATGGGAGTCTCACTGATTAACACTGAACCCTGTGGGAGTCTCAATGATTAACACTGAACCCTATGGGAGTCTCACAGATTAACGCTGAACCCTATGGGAGTCTCACTGATTAACAATGAACCCTATGGGAGTCTCACTGATTAACAATGAACACTGTGGGAGTCTCACTGATTAACACTGTACCCTGTGGGAGTCTCAGTGATTAACACTGAACCCTATGGGAGTCTCACTGATTAACAATGAACACTGTGGGAGTCTCACTGATTAACACTGAAGACTGTGGGAGTCTCACTGATTAACACTGAACCCTATGGGAGTCTCACAGATTAACGCTGAACCCTATGGGAGTCTCACTGATTAACAATGCACCCTATGGGAGTCTCACTGATTAACAATGAACACTGTGGGAGTCTCACTGATTAACACTGAAGACTGTGGGAGTCTCACTGATTAACACTGAACCCTGTGGGAGTCTCACTGATTAACACTTAACCCTATGGGCGTCTCACTGATTAACACTGAACCCTGAGGGAGTCTCACTGATTAACACTGAACCCTGTGGGAGTCTCACTGATTAACACTGAACCATGTGGGAGTCTCACTGATTAACACTTAACCAAATGGGAGTCTCAATGATTAACACTGAACCCTGAGGGAGTCTCACTGATTAACGCTGAACCCTAAGGGAGTCTCACTGATTAACACTGAACCCTGTGGGAGTCTCACTGATTAACACTGAAATCTATGGGAGTCTCACTGATTAACACTGAACCCTATGGGAGTCTCACTGATTAACAATTAACCCTATGGGAGTCTCACTGATTAACACTGAACCCTGTGGGAGTCTCACTGATTAACACTGAACCCTGTGGGAGTCCAAGTGATTAACACTGAACCCTGAGGGAGTCTCACTGATTAACACTGAACACTGTGGGAGTCTCACTGATTAACACTGAACACTGTGGGTGTCTCACTGATTAACACTGAACCCTGTGGGAGTCTCACTGATTAACACTGAACCCTATGGAATTCTCACTGATTAACACATGAACCCTGAGGGAGTCTCACTGATTAACACTGAACCCTGTGGGAGTCTCACTGATTAACACTGAACACTGTGGGAGTCTCACTGATTAACTCTGAACCCTATGGGACTCTCATTGATTAACACTGAACCCTATGGGAGTCTCACTGATTAACACATGAACCCTGTGGGAGTCTCACTGATTTACACTGAACCCTATGGGAGTCTCACTGATTAACACTGAACCCTGAGGGAGTCTCACTGATTAACACGGAACCCTATGGGAGTCTCACTGATTAACACTGAACCCTGTGGGAGCATCACTGATTAACACTGAAACCTATGGGAGTCTCACTGAGTAACACTGAACCCTATGGAGTATCACTGATTAACAATTAACCCTATGAGAGTCTCACTGATTTACACTGAACCCTATGGGAGTCTCACTGATTAACACTGAACCCTGAGGGAGTCTCACTGATTAACACGGAACCCTATGGGAGTCTCACTGATTAACACTGAACCCTGTGGGAGTCTCACTGATTAACACTGAAACCTATGGGAGTCTCACTGAGTAACACTGAACCCTATGGAGTATCACTGATTAACAATTAACCCTATGAGAGTCTCACTGATTAACACTGAACCCTATGGGAGTCTTACTGATTAACACTGAACCCTGTGGGAGTCCCATTGATTAACACTGAACCCTGAGGGACTCTTACTGATTAACACTGAACCCTGTGGGAGTCTCACTGATTAACACTGAACACTGTGGGAGTCTCACTGATTAACACTGAACCCTGTGGGAGTCTCACTGATTAACACTGAACCCTATGGGAGTCTCACTGATTAACACTGAAGACTGTGGGAGTCTCACTGATTAACACTGAACCCTATGGGAGTCTCACAGATTAACGCTGAACCCTATGGGAGTCTCACTGATTAACAATGCACCCTATGGGAGTCTCACTGATTAACAATGAACACTGTGGGAGTCTCACTGATTAACACTGAAGACTGTGGGAGTCTCACTGATTAACACTTAACCCTATGGGCGTCTCACTGATTAACACTGAACCCTGAGGGAGTCTCACTGATTAACACTGAACCCTAAGGGAGTCTCACTGATTAACACTGAACCCTGTGGGAGTCTCACTGATTAACACTGAAATCTATGGGAGTCTCACTGATTAACACTGAACCCTATGGGAGTCTCACTGATTAACAATGAACCCTATGGGAGTCTCACTGATTAACACTGAACCCTGTGGGAGTCTCACTGATTAACGCTGAACCCTGTGGGAGTCCAAGTGATTAACACTGAACCCTGAGGGAGTCTCACTGATTAACACTGAACCATGTGGGAGTCTCACTGATTAACACTTAACCAAATGGGAGTCTCAATGATTAACACTGAACCCTGAGGGAGTCTCACTGATTAACACTGAACCCTAAGGGAGTCTCACTGATTAACACTGAACCCTGTGGGAGTCTCACTGATTAACACTGAAATCTATGGGAGTCTCACTGATTAACACTGAACCCTATGGGAGTCTCACTGATTAACAATGAACCCTATGGGAGTCTCACTGATTAACACTGAACCCTGTGGGAGTCTCACTGATTAACGCTGAACCCTGTGGGAGTCCAAGTGATTAACACTGAACCCTGAGGGAGTCTCACTGATTAACACTGAACACTGTGGGAGTCTCACTGATTAACACTGAACACTGTGGGTGTCTCACTGATTAACACTGAACCCTGTGGGAGTCTCACTGATTAACACTGAACCCTATGGAATTCTCACTGATTAACACATGAACCCTGAGGGAGTCTCACTGATTAACACTGAACCCTGTGGGAGTCTCACTGATTAACACTGAACACTGTGGGAGTCTCACTGATTAACTCTGAACCCTATGGGACTCTCATTGATTAACACTGAACCCTATGGGAGTCTCACTGATTAACACATGAACCCTGTGGGAGTCTCACTGATTTACACTGAACCCTATGGGAGTCTCACTGATTAACACTGAACCCTGAGGGAGTCTCACTGATTAACACGGAACCCTATGGGAGTCTCACTGATTAACACTGAACCCTGTGGGAGTCTCACTGATTAACACTGAAACCTATGGGAGTCTCACTGAGTAACACTGAACCCTATGGAGTATCACTGATTAACAATTAACCCTATGAGAGTCTCACTGATTAACACTGAACCCTATGGGAGTCTTACTGATTAACACTGAACCCTGTGGGAGTCCCATTGATTAACACTGAACCCTGAGGGACTCTTACTGATTAACACTGAACCCTGTGGGAGTCTCACTGATTAACACTGAACACTGTGGGAGTCTCACTGATTAACACTGAACCCTGTAGGAGTCTCACTGATTAACACTGAACCCTATGGGAGTCTCACTGATTAACACATGAACCCTGAGGGAGTCTCACTGATTAACACTGAACCCTGTGGGACTCATTCATTAACACTGAACCCTGTGGGAGTCTCACTGATTAACGCTGAACCCTGTGGGAGTCTCACTGATTAACACTGAACCCTATGGGAGTCTCACTGATTAACACTGAACCCTATGGGAGTCTCACTGATTAAAACTTAACCCTATGGGCGTCTCACTGATTAACACTGAACCCTGAGCGAGCCTCACTGATTAACAATGAACCCTGTGGGAGTCTCACTGATTAACACTGAACCCTGTGGGAGTCTCACTGATTAACACTTAACCAAATGGGAGTCTCACTGATTAACACTGAACCCTGAGGGAGTCTCACTGATTAACACTGAACCCTGTGGGAGTCTCACTGATTAACACTGAAATCTATGGGAGTCTCACTGATTAACACTGAACCCTATGGGAGTCTCACTGATTAACAATGAACCCTATGGGAGTCTCACTGATTAACACTGAACCCTGTGGGAGTCTCACTGATTAACACTGAACCCTGTGGGAGTCCAAGTGATTAACACTGAACCCTGAGGGAGTCTCACTGATTAACACTGAACACTGTGGGAGTCTCACTGATTAACACTGAACACTGTGGGTGTCTCACTGATTAACACTGAACCCTGTGGGAGTCTCACTGATTAACACTGAACCCTATGGAATTCTCACTGATTAACACATGAACCCTGAGGGAGTCTCACTGATTAACACTGAACCCTGTGGGAGTCTCACTGATTAACACTGAACACTGTGGGAGTCTCACTGATTAACTCTGAACCCTATGGGACTCTCATTGATTAACACTGAACCCTATGGGAGTCTCACTGATTAACACATGAACCCTGTGGGAGTCTCACTGATTTACACTGAACCCTATGGGAGTCTCACTGATTAACACTGAACCCTGAGGGAGTCTCACTGATTAACACGGAACCCTATGGGAGGCTCACTGATTAACACTGAACCCTGTGGGAGTCTCACTGATTAACACTGAAACCTATGGGAGTCTCACTGATTAACACTGAACCCTATGGAGTATCACTGATTAACAATTAACCCTATGAGAGTCTCACTGATTAACACTGAACCCTATGGGAGTCTTACTGATTAACACTGAACCCTGTGGGAGTCCCAGTGATTAACACTGAACCCTGAGGGACTCTCACTGATTAACACTGAACCCTGTGGGAGTCTCACTGATTAACACTGAACACTGTGGGAGTCTCACTGATTAACACTGAACCCTGTGGGAGTCTCACTGATTAACACTGAACCCTATGGGAGTCTCACTGATTAACACATGAACCCTGAGGGAGTCTCACTGATTAACACTGAACCCTGTGGGACTCATTCATTAACACTGAACCCTGTGGGAGTCTCACTGATTAACGCTGAACCCTGTGGGAGTCTCACTGATTAACACTGAACCCTATGGGAGTCTCACTGATTAACACTGAACCCTGTGGAAGTCTCACTGATTAACACTGAACCCTGTGGGAGTCTCACTGATTAACATTGAACCCTGTGGGAGTCTCACTGATTACCCCTGAACCCTGTGGGAGTTTCACTGATTAACAATGAACCCTGTAGGAGTCTCACTGATTCACACTGAACCCTGTGGGAGACTCACTGATTAACACTGAACCCTGAATAGTCTCACTGATTAACACTGAACCCTATGGGAGTCTCACTGATTAACACTGAACCCTATGGGAGTCTCACTGATTAAAATTTAACCCTATGGGCGTCTCACTGATTAACACTGAACCCTGAGGGAGCCTCACTGATTAACAATGAACCCTGTGGGAGTCTCACTGATTAACACTGAACCCTGTGGGAGTCTCACTGATTAACACTTAACCAAATGGGAGTCTCACTGATTAACACTGAACCCTGAGGGAGTCTCAGTGATTAAAACTGAACCCTAAGGGAGTCTCACTGATTAACACTGAACCCTGTGGGAGTCTCACTGATTAACACAGAAATCTATGGGAGTCTCACTGATTAACACTGAACCCTATGGGAGTCTCACTGATTAACAATGAACCCTATGGGAGTCTCACTGATTAACACTGAACCCTGTGGGAGTCTCACTGATTAACACTGAACCCTGTGGGAGTCCCAGTGATTAACACTGAACCCTGAGGGAGTCTCACTGATTAACACTGAACACTGTGGGAGTCTCACTGATTAACACTGAACACTGTTGGAGTCTCACTGATTAACACTGAACCCTGTGGGAGTCTCACTGATTAACACTGAACCCTATGGAAGTCTCACTGATTAACACATGAACCCTGAGGGAGTCTCACTGATTAACACTGAACCCTGTGGGAGTCTAACTGATTAACACTGACCCCTGTGGGAGTCTCACTGATTAACACTGAACCCTATGGGACTCTCATTGATTAACACTGAACCCTATGGGAGTCTCACTGATAAACACCTGAACCCTGTGGGAGTCTCACTGATTTACACTGAACCCTATGGGAGTCTCACTGATTAACACTGAACCCTATAGGAGTCTCACTGATTAACAATGAACCCTATGGGAGTCTCACTGATTATCACTGAGACCTGTGGGAGTCTCACTGATTAACACTGAACCGTATGGGAGTCTCACTGATTAACACTGAACCCTATGGGAGTCTCACTGATTAACACTGAACCCTGTGGGAGTCTCACTGATTAACACTGAACCCTGTGGGAGTCACTGATTAACACTGAACCCTGTGGGAGTCTCACAGATTAACGCTGAACCCTATGGGAGTCTCACTGATTAAGCCTGAACCCTGTGGGAGTCTCACTGATTAACACTGAACCCTATGGGAATCTCACTGATTAACACTTAACCCTATGGGCGTCTCACTGATTAACACTGAACCCTGAGGGAGTCTCACTGATTAACACTGAACCCTGTGGGAGTCTCACTGATTAACACTGAACCATGAGGGAGTCTCACTGATTAACACTTAACCAAATGGGAGTCTCACCGATTAACACTGAATCCTGTGGGAGTCTCACTGATTAACACTGAAACCTATGGGAGTCTCACTGATTAACACTGAACCCTATGATATTCTCAAAGATTAACGCTGAACCCTATGGGAGTCTCACTGATTAACACTGAACCCTATGGGGGTCTCACTGATGAACACTGAACCCTGTGGGAGTCCCAGTGAATAACACTGAACCCTGAGGGAGTCTCACTGATTAACACTGAACACTGTGGGAGTCTCACTGATTAACACTGAACACTGTGGGAGTCTCTCTGATTAAAACTGAACCCTGTGGGAGTCTCACTGATTAATACTGAACCCTATGGTAGTCTCACTGATTAACACATGAACCCTGAGGGAGTCTCACTGATTAACAATTAACCCTGTGGGAGTCTCACTGATTAACACTGAACCCTGTGGGATTCTCACTGATTAACACTGAACCCTATGGGAGTCTCATTGATTAACACTGAACCCTATGGGAGTCTCACTGATTAACACATGAACCCTGTGGGAGTCTCACTGATTTACACTGAACCCTATGGGAGTCTCACTGATTAACACTGAACCATATGGGAGTCTCACTGATTAACACTGAACCCTATGGGAATCTCACTGATTATCACTGAGACCTGTGCGAGTCTCACTGATTAACACTGAACCATATGGGAGTCTCACTGTATAACACTGAACCCTATGGGAGTCTCACTGATTAACACTGAACCCTGTGGGAGTCTCACTGATTAACACTGAACCCTGTGGGAGTCTCACTGATTAACATTGAACCCTGTGGGAGTCTCACTGATTAACACTGAACCCTATGGGGGACTCACTGATTAACACTGAACCCTGTGGGAGTCTCACTGATTACCCCTGAACCCTGTGAGAGTCTCACTGATTAATATTGAACCCTGTGGGAGTCTCACTGATTAACACTGAACCCTGTGGGAGTCTCACTGTTTAACACTGAACCCTGAGGGAGTCTCACTGATTAACAATGAACCCTGTGGGAGTCTCACTGATTAACACTGAACACTGTGGGAGTCTCACTGATTAACACTGAACCCTGTGGGAGTCTCACTGATTAACACTGAACCCTATGGGAGTCTCACTGATTAACACATGAACCCTGGGGGAGTCTCACTGATTAACACATGAACCCTGTGGGAGTCTCACTGATTTACACTGAACCCTATGGGAGTCTCACTGATTAACACTGAACCCTATGGGAGTCTCACTGATTAACACTGAACCCTATGGGAGTCTCACTGATTATCACTGAGACCTGTGGGAGTCTCACTGATTAACACTGAACCGTATGGGAGTCTCACTGATTAACACTTAACCCTATGGGAGTCTCACTGATTAACACTGAACCCTGTGGGAGTCTCACTGATTAACACTGAACCCTATGGGGGACTCACTGATTAACACTGAACCCTATGGGAGTCTCACTGATTAACATTGAACCCTCTGGGAGTCTTACTGATTAACACTGAACCCTGTGAGGGTCTCACTGATGAACACTGAACCCTATGGGAGTCTGACTGATTAACCCTGAACCCTGTGGGAGTCTCACTGATTAACACTGAACCCTGTGGGAGTCTCACTGATTAACACTGAACCCTGTGGGAGTCTCACTGATTACCCTTGAACCCTGTGAGAGTATCACTGATTAATACTGAACCCTGTGGGAGTCTCACTGATTAACACTGACCCCTGTGGGAGTCTCACTGATTAACACTGAACCCTGTGGGACACTCACTGATGAACAATGAACCCTGTGGGAGTTTCACTGATTAACACTGAACCCTATGGGAGTCTCACTGATTAACACTGAACCCTGTGGGAGTCTCACTGATTAACACTGAACCCTGTGGGAGTCTCACTGATTACCACTGAACCCTGTGGGAGTCTCACTGATTAATAATGAACCCTGTGGGATTTTCACTGATTAACACTGCACCCTATGGGAGTCTCACTGATTAACACTCAACCCTGTCGGAGTCTCACTGATTAACACTGAACCCTGTGGGAGTCTCACTGATTAACACTGAACCCTATGGGAGTGTCACTGATTAACAATGAACCCTATGGGAGTCTCACTGATTAACACTGACCTCTATGGGATTCTCACTGATTAACACTGAACCGTATGGGAGTCTCACTGATTAACACTGAACCCTGTGGGAGTCTCAGTGATTAACACTGAACCCTATGGGAGTCTCACTGATTAACAATGAACACTGTGGGAGTCTCACTGATTAACACTGAAGACTGTGGGAGTCTCACTGATTAACACTGAACCCTGTGGGAGTCTCACTGATTAACACTGAACACTGTGGGAGTCTCACTGATTAACACTGAACCCTGTGGGAGTCTCACTGATTAACACTGACCCCTGTGGGAGTCTCACTGATTAACACTGAACCCTGTGGGAGTCTCAATTATTAACACTGAACCCTATGGGAGTCTCACAGATTAACGCTGAACCCTATGGGAGTCTCACTGATTAACAATGAACCCTATGGGAGTCTCACGGATTAACAATGAACACTGTGGGAGTCTCACTGATTAACACTGAACCGTATGGGAGTCTCACTGATTAACACTTAACCCTATGGGAGTCTCACTGATTAACACTGAACCCTGTGGGAGTCTCACTGATTAACACTGAACCCTATGGGGGACTCACTGATTAACACTGAACCCTATGGGAGTCTCACTGATTAACACTGAACCCTCTGGGAGTCTTACTGATTAACACTGAACCCTGTGAGAGTCTCACTGATGAACACTGAACCCTATGGGAGTCTCACTGATTAACCCTGAACCCTGTGGGAGTCTCACTGATTAACACTGAACCCTGTGGGAGCCTCACTGATTAACACTGAACCCTGTGGGAGTCTCACTGATTACCCTTGAACCCTGTGAGAGTATCACTGATTAATACTGAACCCTGTGGGAGTCTCACTGATTAACACTGACCCCTGAGGGAGTCTCACTGATTAACACTGAACCCTGTGGGACACTCACTGATTAACACTGAACCCTGTGGGAGTCTCACTGATTAACACTGAACCCTATGGGGGACTCACTGATTAACACTGAACCCTGTGGGAGTCTCACTGATTACCCCTGAACCCTGTGAGAGTCTCACTGATTAATATTGAACCCTGTGGGAGTCTCACTGATTAACACTGAACCCTGTGGGAGTCTCACTGTTTAACACTGAACCCTGAGGGAGTCTCACTGATTAACAATGAACCCTGTGGGAGTCTCACTGATTAACACTGAACACTGTGGGAGTCTCACTGATTAACACTGAACCCTGTGGGAGTCTCACTGATTAACACTGAACCCTATGGGAGTCTCACTGATTAACACATGAACCCTGGGGGAGTCTCACTGATTAACACATGAACCCTGTGGGAGTCTCACTGATTTACACTGAACCCTATGGGAGTCTCACTGATTAACACTGAACCCTATGGGAGTCTCACTGATTAACACTGAACCCTATGGGAGTCTCACTGATTATCACTGAGACCTGTGGGAGTCTCACTGATTAACACTGAACCGTATGGGAGTCTCACTGATTAACACTTAACCCTATGGGAGTCTCACTGATTAACACTGAACCCTGTGGGAGTCTCACTGATTAACACTGAACCCTATGGGGGACTCACTGATTAACACTGAACCCTATGGGAGTCTCACTGATTAACACTGAACCCTCTGGGAGTCTTACTGATTAACACTGAACCCTGTGAGGGTCTCACTGATGAACACTGAACCCTATGGGAGTCTGACTGATTAACCCTGAACCCTGTGGGAGTCTCACTGATTAACACTGAACCCTGTGGGAGTCTCACTGATTAACACTGAACCCTGTGGGAGTCTCACTGATTACCCTTGAACCCTGTGAGAGTATCACTGATTAATACTGAACCCTGTGGGAGTCTCACTGATTAACACTGACCCCTGTGGGAGTCTCACTGATTAACACTGAACCCTGTGGGACACTCACTGATGAACAATGAACCCTGTGGGAGTTTCACTGATTAACACTGAACCCTATGGGAGTCTCACTGATTAACACTGAACCCTGTGGGAGTCTCACTGATTAACACTGAACCCTGTGGGAGTCTCACTGATTACCACTGAACCCTGTGGGAGTCTCACTGATTAATAATGAACCCTGTGGGATTTTCACTGATTAACACTGCACCCTATGGGAGTCTCACTGATTAACACTCAACCCTGTCGGAGTCTCACTGATTAACACTGAACCCTGTGGGAGTCTCACTGATTAAAACTGAACCCTATGGGAGTGTCACTGATTAACAATGAACCCTATGGGAGTCTCACTGATTAACACTGACCTCTATGGGATTCTCACTGATTAACACTGAACCGTATGGGAGTCTCACTGATTAACACTGAACCCTGTGGGAGTCTCAGTGATTAACACTGAACCCTATGGGAGTCTCACTGATTAACAATGAACACTGTGGGAGTCTCACTGATTAACACTGAAGACTGTGGGAGTCTCACTGATTAACACTGAACCCTGTGGGAGTCTCACTGATTAACACTGAACACTGTGGGAGTCTCACTGATTAACACTGAACCCTGTGGGAGTCTCACTGATTAACACTGACCCCTGTGGGAGTCTCACTGATTAACACTGAATCCTGTGGGAGTCTCAATTATTAACACTGAACCCTATGGGAGTCTCACAGATTAACGCTGAACCCTATGGGAGTCTCACTGATTAACAATGAACCCTATGGGAGTCTCACGGATTAACAATGAACACTGTGGGAGTCTCACTGATTAACACTGAACCGTATGGGAGTCTCACTGATTAACACTTAACCCTATGGGAGTCTCACTGATTAACACTGAACCCTGTGGGAGTCTCACTGACTAACACTGAACCCTATGGGGGACTCACTGATTAACACTGAACCCTATGGGAGTCTCACTGATTAACACTGAACCCTCTGGGAGTCTTACTGATTAACACTGAACCCTGTGAGAGTCTCACTGATGAACACTGAACCCTATGGGAGTCTCACTGATTAACCCTGAACCCTGTGGGAGTCTCACTGATTAACACTGAACCCTGTGGGAGCCTCACTGATTAACACTGAACCCTGTGGGAGTCTCACTGATTACCCTTGAACCCTGTGAGAGTATCACTGATTAATACTGAACCCTGTGGGAGTCTCACTGATTAACACTGACCCCTGAGGGAGTCTCACTGATTAACACTGAACCCTGTGGGACACTCACTGATTAACAATGAACCCTGTGGGAGTTTCACTGATTAACACTGAACCCTATGGGAGTCTCACTGATTAACACTGAACCCTGTGGGAGTCTCACTGATTAACACTGAACCCTGTGGGAGTCTCACTGATTACCACTGAACCCTGTGGGAGTCTCACTGATTAACAATGAACCCTGTGGGATTTTCACTGATTAACACTGCACCCTATGGGAGTCTCACTGATTAACACTGAACCCTGTCGGAGTCTCACTGATTAACACTGAACCCTGTGGGAGTCTCACTGATTAACACTGAACCCTATGGGAGTGTCACTGATTAACAATGAACCCTATGGGAGTCTCACTGATTAACACTGACCTCTTTGGGATTCTCACTGATTAACACTGAACCGTATGGGAGTCTCACTGATTAACACTGAACCCTGTGGGAGTCTCAGTTATTAACACTGAACCGTATGGGAGTCTCACTGATTAACAATGAACACTGTGGGAGTATCACTGATTAACACTGAAGACTGTGGGATTCTCACTGATTAACACTGAACCCTGTGGGAGTCTCACAGATTAACGCTGAACCCTATGGGAGTCTCACTGATTAACAATGAACCCTATGGGAGTCTCACTGATTAACAATGAACACTGTGGGAGTCTCACTGATTAACACTGAAGACTGTGGGAGTCTCACTGATTAACACTGAACCCTGTGGGAGTCTCACTGATTAACACTTAACCCTATGGGCGTCTCACTGATTAACACTGAACCCTGAGGGAGTCTCACTGATTAACACTGAACCCTGTGGGAGTCTCACTGATTAACACTGAACCATGTGGGAGTCTCACTGATTAACACTTAACCAAATGGGAGTCTCAATGATTAACACTGAACCCTATGGGAGTCTCACAGATTAACGCTGAACCCTATGGGAGTCTCACTGATTAACAATGAACCCTATGGGAGTCTCACTGATTAACAATGAACACTGTGGGAGTCTCACTGATTAACACTGAACCCTGTGGGAGTCTCAGTGATTAACACTGAACCCTATGGGAGGCTCACTGATTAACAATGAACACTGTGGGAGTCTCACTGATTAACACTGAACCCTGTGGGAGTCTCACAGATTAACGCTGAACCCTATGGGAGTCTCACTGATTAACAATGAACCCTATGGGAGTCTCACTGATTAACAATGAACACTGTGGGAGTCTCACTGATTAACACTGAAGACTGTGGGAGTCTCACTGATTAACACTGAACCCTGTGGGAGTCTCACTGATTAACACTTAACCCTATGGGCGTCTCACTGATTAACACTGAACCCTGAGGGAGTCTCACTGATTAACACTGAACCCTGTGGGAGTCTCACTGATTAACACTGAACCATGTGGGAGTCTCACTGATTAACACTTAACCAAATGGGAGTCTCAATGATTAACACTGAACCCTATGGGAGTCTCACAGATTAACGCTGAACCCTATGGGAGTCTCACTGATTAACAATGAACCCTATGGGAGTCTCACTGATTAACAATGAACACTGTGGGAGTCTCACTGATTAACACTGAACCCTGTGGGAGTGTCAGTGATTAACACTGAACCCTATGGGAGGCTCACTGATTAACAATGAACACTGTGGGAGTCTCACTGATTAACACTGAAGACTGTGGGAGTCTCACTGATTAACACTGAACCCTGTGGGAGTCTCACTGATTAACACTGAACCCTGTGGGAGTCTCACTGATTAACACTGAACCCTGTGGGAGTCTCACTGATTAACACTGAACCCTATGGGGGACTCACTGATTAACACTGAACCCTGTGGGAGTCTCACTGATTACCCCTGAACCCTGTGAGAGTCTCACTGATTATTATTGAACCCTGTGGGAGTCTCACTGATTAACACTGAACCCTGTGGGAGTCTCACTGATTAACACTGAACCCTATGGGAGTCTCACTGATTAACACATGAACCCTGGGGGAGTCTCACTGATTAACACATGAACCCTGTGGGAGTCTCACTGATTTACACTGAACCCTATGGGAGTCTCACTGATTAACACTGAACCCTATGGGAGTCTCACTGATTAACACTGAACCCTATGGGAGTCTCACTGATTATCACTGAGACCTGTCGGAGTCTCACTGATTAACACTGAACCGTATGGGAGTCTCACTGATTAACACTTAACCCTATGGGAGTCTCACTGATTAACACTGAACCCTGTGGGAGTCTCACTGATTAACACTGAACCCTATGGGGGACTCACTGATTAACACTGAACCCTATGGGAGTCTCACTGATTAACACTGAACCCTCTGGGAGTCTCACAGATTAACGCTGAACCCTATGGGAGTCTCACTGAATAACAATGAACCCTATGGGAGTCTCACTGATTAACAATGAACACTGTGGGAGTCTCACTGATTAACACTGAACCCTGTGGGAGTCTCACTGATTAACATTGAACCGTATGGGAGTCTCACTGATTAACACTTAACCCTATGGGAGTCTCACTGATTAACACTGAACCCTGTGGGAGTCTCACTGATTAACACTGAACCCTATGGGGGACTCACTGATTAACACTGAACCCTATGGGAGTCTCACTGATTAACACTGAACCCTCTGGGAGTCTTACTGATTAACACTGAACCCTGTGAGAGTCTCACTGATGAACACTGAACCCTGTGGGAGTCTCACTGATTAACACTGAACCCTGTGGGAGTCTCACTGATTACCCTTGAACCCTGTGAGAGTATCACTGATTAATACTGAACCCTGTGGGAGTCTTACTGATTAACACTGACCCCTGTGGGAGTCTCACTGATTAACACTGAACCCTGTGGGACACTCACTGATGAACAATGAACCCTGTGGGAGTTTCACTGATTAACACTGAACCCTATGGGAGTCTCACTGATTAACACTGAACCCTGTGGGAGTCTCACTGATTAACACTGAACCCTGTGGGAGTCTCACTGATTACCACTGAACCCTGTGGGAGTCTCACTGATTAACAATGAACTCTGTGGGATTTTCACTGATTAACACTGCACCCTATGGGAGTCTCACTGATTAACACTGAACCCTGTCGGAGTCTCACTGATTAACACTGAACCCTGTGGGAGTCTCACTGATTAACACTGAACCCTGTGGGAGTCTCACTGATTAACACTGAACCCTGTGGGAGTCTCACTGATTAACACTGAACCATGTGGGAGTCTCAATGATTAACACTTAACCAAATGGGAGTCTCAATGATTAACACTGAACCCTATGGGAGTCTCACAGATTAACGCTGAACCCTATGGGAGTCTCACTGATTAACAATGAACCCTATGGGAGTCTCACTGATTAACAATGAACACTGTGGGAGTCTCACTGATTAACACTGAACCCTGTGGGAGTGTCAGTGATTAACACTGAACCCTATGGGAGGCTCACTGATTAACAATGAACACTGTGGGAGTCTCACTGATTAACACTGAAGACTGTGGGAGTCTCACTGATTAACACTGAACCCTGTGGGAGTCTCACTGATTAACACTGAACCCTGTGGGAGTCTCACTGATTAACACTGAACCCTGTGGGAGTCTCACTGATTAACACTGAACCCTATGGGGGACTCACTGATTAACACTGAACCCTGTGGGAGTCTCACTGATTACCCCTGAACCCTGTGAGAGTCTCACTGATTAATATTGATCCCTGTGGGAGTCTCACTGATTAACACTGAACCCTGTGGGAGTCTCACTGATTAACACTGAACCCTGAGGGAGTCTCACTGATTAACAATGAACCCTGTGGGAGTCTCACTGATTAACACTGAACACTGTGGGAGTCTCACTGATTAACACTAAACCCTGTGGGAGTCTCACTGATTAACACTGAACCCTATGGGAGTCTCACTGATTAACACATGAACCCTGGGGGAGTCTCACTGATTAACACATGAACCCTGTGGGAGTCTCACTGATTTACACTGAACCCTATGGGAGTCTCACTTATTAACACTGAACCCTATGGGAGTCTCACTGATTATCACTGAGACCTGTCGGAGTCTCACTGATTAACACTGAACCGTATGGGAGTCTCACTGATTAACACTTAACCCTATGGTAGTCTCACTGATTAACACTGAACCCTGTGGGAGTCTCACTGATTAACACTGAACCCTATGGGGGACTCACTGATTAACACTGAACCCTATGGGAGTCTCACTGATTAACACTGAACCCTCTGGGAGTCTTACTGATTAACACTGAACCCTGTGAGAGTCTCACTGATGAACACTGAACCCTGTGGGAGTCTCACTGATTAACACTGAACCCTGTGGGAGTCTCACTGATTACCCTTGAACCCTGTGAGAGTATCACTGATTAATACTGAACCCTGTGGGAGTCTCACTGATTAACACTGAACCCTGTGGGAGTCTCACTGATTAACACTGAACCCTATGGGGGACTCACTGATTAACACTGAACCCTGTGGGAGTCTCACTGATTACCCCTGAACCCTGTGAGAGTCTCACTGATTAATATTGAACCCTGTGGGAGTCTCACTGATTAACACTGAACCCTGTGGGAGTCTCACTGATTAACACCGAACCCTGAGGGAGTCTCACTGATTAACAATGAACCCTGTGGGAGTCTCACTGATTAACACTGAACACTGTGGGAGTCTCACTGATTAATACTGAACCCTGTGGGAGTCTCACTGATTAACACTGAACCCTATGGGAGTCTCACTGATTAACACATGAACCCTGGGGGAGTCTCACTGATTAACACATGAACCCTGTGGGAGTCTCATTGATTTACACTGAACCCTTTGGGAGTCTCACTGATTAACACTGAACCCTATGGGAGTCTCACTGATTAACACTGAACCCTATGGGAGTCTCACTGATTATCACTGAGACCTGTCAGAGTCTCACTGATTAACACTGAACCGTATGGGAGTCTCACTGATTAACACTTAACCCTATGGGAGTCTCACTGATTAACACTGAACCCTGTGGGAGTCTCACTGATTAACACTGAACCCTATAGGGGACTCACTGATTAACACTGAACCCTATGGGAGTCTCACTGATTAACACTGAACCCTCTGGGAGTCTCACAGATTAACGCTGAACCCTATGGGAGTCTCACTGAATAACAATGAACCCTATGGGAGTCTCACTGATTAACAATGAACACTGTGGGAGTCTCACTGATTAACACTGAACCCTGTGGGAGTCTCACTGATTAACATTGAACCGTATGGGAGTCTCACTGATTAACACTTAACCCTATGGGAGTCTCACTGATTAACACTGAACCCTGTGGGAGTCTCACTGATTAACACTGAACCCTATGGGGGACTCACTGATTAACACTGAACCCTATGGGAGTCTCACTGATTAACACTGAACCCTCTGGGAGTCTTACTGATTAACACTGAACCCTGTGAGAGTCTCACTGATGAACACTGAACCCTGTGGGAGTCTCACTGATTAACACTGAACCCTGTGGGAGTCTCACTGATTACCCTTGAACCCTGTGAGAGTATCACTGATTAATACTGAACCCTGTGGGAGTCTTACTGATTAACACTGACCCCTGTGGGAGTCTCACTGATTAACACTGAACCCTGTGGGACACTCACTGATGAACAATGAACCCTGTGGGAGTTTCACTGATTAACACTGAACCCTATGGGAGTCTCACTGATTAACACTGAACCCTGTGGGAGTCTCACTGATTAACACTGAACCCTGTGGGAGTCTCACTGATTACCACTGAACCCTGTGGGAGTCTCACTGATTAACAATGAACCCTGTGGGATTTTCACTGATTAACACTGCACCCTATGGGAGTCTCACTGATTAACACTGAACCCTGTCGGAGTCTCACTGATTAACACTGAACCCTGTGGGAGTCTCACTGATTAACACTGAACCCTATGGGAGTGTCACTGATTAACAATGAACCCTATGGGAGTCTCACTGATTAACACTGACCTCTATGGGATTCTCACTGATTAACACTGGACCGTATGGGAGTCTCACTGATTAACACTGAACCCTGTGGGAGTCTCAGTGATTAACACTGAACCCTATGGGAGTCTCACTGATTAACAATGAACACTGTGGGAGTCTCACTGATTAACACTGAAGACTGTGGGAGTCTCACTGATTAACACTGAACCCTGTGGGAGTCTCACTGATTAACACTGAACACTGTGGGAGTCTCACTGATTAACACTGAACCCTGTGGGAGTCTCACTGATGAACACTGAACCCTGTGGGAGTCTCACTGATTAACACTGAACCCTGTGGGAGTCTCAATGATTAACACTGAACCCTATGGGAGTCTCACACATTAACGCTGAACCCTATGGGGGTCTCACTGATTAACAATGAACCCTATGGGAGTCTCACTGATTAACAATGAACACTGTGGGAGTCTCACTGATTAACACTGAACCGTATGGGAGTCTTACTGATTAACACTTAACCCTATGGGAGTCTCACTGATTAACACTGAACCCTGTGGGAGTCTCACTGATTAACACTGAACCCTATGGGGGACTCACTGATTAACACTGAACCCTATGGGAGTCTCACTGATTAACACTGAACCCTCTGGGAGTCTTACTGATTAACACTGAACCCTGTGAGAGTCTCACTGATGAACACTGAACCCTATGGGAGTCTCACTGATTAACCCTGAACCCTGTGGGAGTCTCACTGATTAACACTGAACCCTGTGGGAGTCTCACTGATTAACACTGAACCCTGTGGGAGTCTCACTGATTACCCTTGAACCCTGTGAGAGTATCACTGATTAATACTGAACCCTGTGGGAGTCTCATTGATTAACACTGACCCCTGTGGGAGTCTCACTGATTAACACTGAACCCTGTGGGACACTCACTGATTAACAATGAACCCTGTGGGAGTTTCACTGATTAACACTGAACCCTATGGGAGTCTCACTGATTAACACTGAACCCTGTGGGAGTCTCACTGATTAACACTGAACCCTGTGGGAGTCTCACTGATTACCACTGAACCCTGTGGGAGTCTCACTGATTAACAATGAACCCTGTGGGATTTTCACTGATTAACACTGCACCCTATGGGAGTCTCACTGATTAACACTGAACACTGTCGGAGTCTCACTGATTAACACTGAACCCTGTGGGAGTCTCACTGATTAACACTGAACCCTATGGGAGTGTCACTGATTAACAATGAACCCTATGGGAGTCTCACTGATTAACACTGACCTCTATGGGATTCTCACTGATTAACACTGAACCGTATGGGAGGCTCACTGATTAACACTGAACCCTGTGGGAGTCTCAGTGATTAACACTGAACCGTATGGGAGTCTCACTGATTAACACTGAAGACTGTGGGAGTCTCACTGATTAACACTGAACCCTGTGGGAGTCTCACTGATTAACACTGAACACTGTGGGAGTCTCACTGATTAACACTGAACCCTGTGGGAGTCTCACTGATTAACACTGACCACTGTGGGAGTCTCACTGATTAACACTGAACCCTGTGGGAGTCTCACTGATTAACACTGAACCCTATGGGAGTCTCACTGATTAACACTGAACCCTGTGGGAGTCTCACTGATTACCACTGAACCCTGTGGGAGTCTCACTGATTAACAATGAACCCTGTGCGATTTTCACTGATTAACACTGCACCCTATGGGAGTCTCACTGATTAACACTGAACACTGTCGGAGTCTCACTGATTAACACTGAACCCTGTGGGAGTCTCACTGATTAACACTGAACCCTATGGGAGTGTCACTGATTAACAATGAACCCTATGGGAGTCTCACTGATTAACACTGACCTCTATGGGATTCTCACTGATTAACACTGAACCGTATGGGAGTCTCACTGATTAACACTGAACCCTGTCGGAGTCTCAGTGATTAACACTGAACCGTATGGGAGTCTCACTGATTAACACTGAAGACTGTGGGAGTCTCACTGATTAACACTGAACCCTGTGGGAGTCTCACTGATTAACACTGAACACTGTGGGAGTCTCACTGATTAACACTGAACCCTGTGGGAGTCTCACTGATTAACACTGACCCCTGTGGGAGTCTCACTGATTAACACTGAACCCTGTGGGAGTCTCACTGATTAACACTGAACCCTATGGGAGTCTCACTGATTAACACTGAACCCTGTGGGAGTCTCACTGATTACCACTGAACCCTGTGGGAGTCTCACTGATTAACAATGAACCCTGTGGGATTTTCACTGATTAACACTGCACCCTATGGGAGTCTCACTGATTAACACTGAACACTGTCGGAGTCTCACTGATTAACACTGAACCCTGTGGGAGTCTCACTGATTAACACTGAACCCTATGGGAGTGTCACTGATTAACACTGCACCCTATGGGAGTCTCACTGATTAACACTGAACACTGTCGGAGTCTCACTGATTAACACTGAAGACTGTGGGAGTCTCACTGATTAACACTGAACCCTATGGGAGTCTCACTGATTATCACTGAGAACTGTGGGAGTCTCACTGATTAACACTGAACCCTGTGGGAGTCTCACTGATTAACACTGACCCCTGTGGGATTCTCACTGATTAACACTGAACCCTGTGGGAGTCTCACTGATTAACACTGAACCCTATGGGAGTCTCACTGATTAACACTGAACCCTGTGGGAGTCTCAATGATTAACACTGAACCCTATGGGAGTCTCACAGATTAACGCTGAACCCTATGGGAGTCTCACTGATTAACAATGAACCCTATGGGAGACTCACTGATTAACAATGAACACTGTGGGAGTCTCACTGATTAACACTGAACCCTGTGGGAGTCTCAGTGATTAACACTGAACCCTATGGGAGTCTCACTGATTTACAATGAACACTGTGGGAGTCTCACTGAATAACACTGAAGACTGTGGGAGTCTCACTGATTAACACTGAACCCTATGGGAGTCTCACAGATTAACGGTGAACCCTATGGGAGTCTCACTGATTAACAATGAACCCTATGGGAGTCTCACTGATTAACAATGAACACTGTGGGAGTCTCACTGATTAACACTGAAGACTGTGGGAGTCTCACTGATTAACACTGAACCCTGTGGGAGTCTCACTGATTAACACTTAACCCTATGGGCGTCTCACTGATTAACACTGAACCCTGAGGGATTCTCACTGATTAACACTGAACCCTGTGGGAGTCTCACTGATTAACACTGAACCATGTGGGAGTCTCACTGATTAACACTTAACCAAATGGGAGTCTCAATGATTAACACTGAACCCTATGGGAGTCTCACAGATTAACGCTGAACCCTATGGGAGTCTCACTGATTAACAATGAACCCTATGGGAGTCTCACTGATTAACAATGAACACTGTGGGAGTCTCACTGATTAACACTGAACCCTGTGGGAGTCTCACTGATTAACACTGAACCCTATGGGAGTCTCACTGATTAACAATGAACACTGTGGGAGTCTCACTGATTAACACTGAAGACTATGGGAGTCTCACTGATTAACACTGAACCCTATGGGAGTCTCGCAGATTAACGCTGAACCCTATGGGAGTCTCACTGATTAACAATGAACCCAATGGGAGTCTCACTGATTAACAATGAACACTGTGGGAGTCTCACTGATTAACACTGGAGACTGTGGGAGTCTCACTGATTAACACTGAAGACTGTGGGAGTCTCACTGATTAACACTGAACCCTGTGGGAGTCTCACTGATTAACACTGAACACTGTGGGAGTCTCACTGATTAACACTGAACCCTGTGGGAGTCTCACTGATTAACACTGACCCCTGTGGGAGTCTCACTGATTAACACTGAACCCTGTGGGAGTCTCACTGATTAACACTGAACCCTATGGGAGTCTCACTGATTAACACTGAACCCTGTGGGAGTCTCACTGATTACCACTGAACCCTGTGGGAGTCTCACTGATTAACAATGAACCCTGTGGGATTTTCACTGATTAACACTGCACCCTATGGGAGTCTCACTGATTAACACTGAACACTGTCGGAGTCTCACTGATTAACACTGAACCCTGTGGGAGTCTCACTGATTAACACTGAACCCTATGGGAGTGTCACTGATTAACACTGCACCCTATGGGAGTCTCACTGATTAACACTGAACACTGTCGGAGTCTCACTGATTAACACTGAAGACTGTGGGAGTCTCACTGATTAACACTGAACCCTATGGGAGTCTCACTGATTATCACTGAGAACTGTGGGAGTCTCACTGATTAACACTGAACCCTGTGGGAGTCTCACTGATTAACACTGACCCCTGTGGGATTCTCACTGATTAACACTGAACCCTGTGGGAGTCTCACTGATTAACACTGAACCCTATGGGAGTCTCACTGATTAACACTGAACCCTGTGGGAGTCTCAATGATTAACACTGAACCCTATGGGAGTCTCACAGATTAACGCTGAACCCTATGGGAGTCTCACTGATTAACAATGAACCCTATGGGAGACTCACTGATTAACAATGAACACTGTGGGAGTCTCACTGATTAACACTGAACCCTGTGGGAGTCTCAGTGATTAACACTGAACCCTATGGGAGTCTCACTGATTTACAATGAACACTGTGGGAGTCTCACTGAATAACACTGAAGACTGTGGGAGTCTCACTGATTAACACTGAACCCTATGGGAGTCTCACAGATTAACGGTGAACCCTATGGGAGTCTCACTGATTAACAATGAACCCTATGGGAGTCTCACTGATTAACAATGAACACTGTGGGAGTCTCACTGATTAACACTGAAGACGGTGGGAGTCTCACTGATTAACACTGAACCCTGTGGGAGTCTCACTGATTAACACTTAACCCTATGGGCGTCTCACTGATTAACACTGAACCCTGAGGGATTCTCACTGATTAACACTGAACCCTGTGGGAGTCTCACTGATTAACACTGAACCATGTGGGAGTCTCACTGATTAACACTTAACCAAATGGGAGTCTCAATGATTAACACTGAACCCTATGGGAGTCTCACAGATTAACGCTGAACCCTATGGGAGTCTCACTGATTAACAATGAACCCTATGGGAGTCTCACTGATTAACAATGAACACTGTGGGAGTCTCACTGATTAACACTGAACCCTGTGGGAGTCTCACTGATTAACACTGAACCCTATGGGAGTCTCACTGATTAACAATGAACACTGTGGGAGTCTCACTGATTAACACTGAAGACTATGGGAGTCTCACTGATTAACACTGAACCCTATGGGAGTCTCGCAGATTAACGCTGAACCCTATGGGAGTCTCACTGATTAACAATGAACCCAATGGGAGTCTCACTGATTAACAATGAACACTGTGGGAGTCTCACTGATTAACACTGGAGACTGTGGGAGTGTCACTGATTAACACTGAACCCTGTGGGAGTCTCACTGATTAACACTTAACCCTATGGGCGTCTCACTGATTAACACTGAACCCTGAGGGAGTCTCACTGATTAACACTGAACCCTGTGGGAGTCTCACTGATTAACACTGAACCATGTGGGAGTCTCACTGATTAACACTTAACCAAATGGGAGTCTCACTGATTAACACTGAATCCTGTGGGAGTCTCACTGATTAACACTGAAACCTATGGGAGTCTCACTGATTAACACTGAACCATATGATAGTCTCACTGTTTAACAATGAACCTTATGGGAGTCTCACTGATGAACACTGAACCCTATGGGAGTCTCACTGATTAACACTGAACCCTGTGGGAGTCCCAGTGAATAACATTGAACCCTGAGGAAGTCTCACTGATTAACACTGAACACTGTGGGAGTCTCACTGATTAACACTGAACACTGTGGGAGTCTCTCTGATTAACACTGAACCCTGTGGGGGTCTCACTGATTAACACTTAACCCTATGGGAGTCTCACTGATTAACACATGAACCCTGAGGGAGTCTCACTGATTAACACTGAACCCTGTGGGAGTCTCACTGATTAACACTGAACCCTGTGGGATTCTCATTGATTAACACTGAACCCTATGGGAGTCTCATTGATTAACACGGAACCCTATGGGAGTCTCACTGATTAACACATGAACCCTGTGGGAGTCTCACTGATTTACACTGAACCCTATGGGAGTCTCACTGATTAACACTGAACCCTATGGGAGTCTCACTGATTAACACTGACCCCTGTGGGAGTCTCACTGATTAACACTGAACCCTGTGGGACACTCACTGATGAACAATGAACCCTGTGGGAGTTTCACTGATTAACACTGAACCCTATGGGAGTCTCACTGATTAACACTGAACCCTGTGGGAGTCTCACTGATTAACACTGAACCCTGTGGGAGTCTCACTGATTACCACTGAACCCTGTGGGAGTCTCACTGATTAATAATGAACCCTGTGGGATTTTCACTGATTAACACTGCACCCTATGGGAGTCTCACTGATTAACACTCAACCCTGTCGGAGTCTCACTGATTAACACTGAACCCTGTGGGAGTCTCACTGATTAACACTGAACCCTATGGGAGTGTCACTGATTAACAATGAACCCTATGGGAGTCTCACTGATTAACACTGACCTCTATGGGATTCTCACTGATTAACACTGAACCGTATGGGAGTCTCACTGATTAACACTGAACCCTGTGGGAGTCTCAGTGATTAACACTGAACCCTATGGGAGTCTCACTGATTAACAATGAACACTGTGGGAGTCTCACTGATTAACACTGAAGACTGTGGGAGTCTCACTGATTAACACTGAACCCTGTGGGAGTCTCACTGATTAACACTGAACACTGTGGGAGTCTCACTGATTAACACTGAACCCTGTGGGAGTCTCACTGATTAACACTGACCCCTGTGGGAGTCTCACTGATTAACACTGAACCCTGTGGGAGTCTCAATTATTAACACTGAACCCTATGGGAGTCTCACAGATTAACGCTGAACCCTATGGGAGTCTCACTGATTAACAATGAACCCTATGGGAGTCTCACGGATTAACAATGAACACTGTGGGAGTCTCACTGATTAACACTGAACCGTATGGGAGTCTCACTGATTAACACTTAACCCTATGGGAGTCTCACTGATTAACACTGAACCCTGTGGGAGTCTCACTGATTAACACTGAACCCTATGGGGGACTCACTGATTAACACTGAACCCTATGGGAGTCTCACTGATTAACACTGAACCCTCTGGGAGTCTTACTGATTAACACTGAACCCTGTGAGAGTCTCACTGATGAACACTGAACCCTATGGGAGTCTCACTGATTAACCCTGAACCCTGTGGGAGTCTCACTGATTAACACTGAACCCTGTGGGAGCCTCACTGATTAACACTGAACCCTGTGGGAGTCTCACTGATTACCCTTGAACCCTGTGAGAGTATCACTGATTAATACTGAACCCTGTGGGAGTCTCACTGATTAACACTGACCCCTGAGGGAGTCTCACTGATTAACACTGAACCCTGTGGGACACTCACTGATAAACAATGAACCCTGTGGGAGTTTCACTGATTAACACTGAACCCTATGGGAGTCTCACTGATTAAAACTGAACCCTGTGGGAGTCTCACTGATTAACACTGAACCCTGTGGGAGTCTCACTGATTACCACTGAACCCTGTGGGATTCTCACTGATTAACAATGAACCCTGTGGGATTTTCACTGATTAACACTGCACCCTATGGGAGTCTCACTGATTAACACTGAACCCTGTCGGAGTCTCACTGATTAACACTGAACCCTGTGGGAGTCTCACTGATTAACACTGAACCCTATGGGAGTGTCACTGATTAACAATGAACCCTATGGGAGTCTCACTGATTAACACTGACCTCTTTGGGATTCTCACTGATTAACACTGAACCGTATGGGAGTCTCACTGATTAACACTGAACCCTGTGGGAGTCTCAGTTATTAACACTAAACCGTATGGGAGTCTCACTGATTAACAATGAACACTGTGGGAGTCTCACTGATTAACACTGAAGACTGTGGGAGTCTCACTGATTAACACTGAACCCTGTGGGAGTCTCACAGATTAACGCTGAACCCTATGGGAGTCTCACTGATTAACAATGAACCCTATGGGAGTCTCACTGATTAACAATGAACACTGTGGGAGTCTCACTGATTAACACTGAAGACTGTGGGAGTCTCACTGATTAACACTGAACCCTGTGGGAGTCTCACTGATTAACACTTAACCCTATGGGCGTCTCACTGATTAACACTGAACCCTGAGGGAGTCTCACTGATTAACACTGAACCCTGTGGGAGTCTCACTGATTAACACTGAACCATGTGGGAGTCTCACTGATTAACACTTAACCAAATGGGAGTCTCAATGATTAACACTGAACCCTATGGGAGTCTCACAAATTAACGCTGAACCCTATGGGAGTCTCACTGATTAACAATGAACCCTATGGGAGTCTCACTGATTAACAATGAACACTGTGGGAGTCTCACTGATTAACACTGAACCCTGTGGGAGTCTCAGTGATTAACACTGAACCCTATGGGAGGCTCACTGATTAACAATGAACACTGTGGGAGTCTCACTGATTAACACTGAACCCTGTGGGAGTCTCACAGATTAACGCTGAACCCTATGGGAGTCTCACTGATTAACAATGAACCCTATGGGAGTCTCACTGATTAACAATGAACACTGTGGGAGTCTCACTGATTAACACTGAAGACTGTGGGAGTCTCACTGATTAACACTGAACCCTGTGGGAGTCTCACTGATTAACACTTAACCCTATGGGCGTCTCACTGATTAACACTGAACCCTGAGGGAGTCTCACTGATTAACACTGAACCCTGTGGGAGTCTCACTGATTAACACTGAACCATGTGGGTGTCTCACTGATTATACTTAACCAAATGGGAGTCTCAATGATTAACACTGAACCCTATGGGAGTCTCACAGATTAACGCTGAACCCTATGGGAGTCTCACTGATTAACAATGAACCCTATGGGAGTCTCACTGATTAACAATGAACACTGTGGGAGTCTCACTGATTAACACTGAACCCTGTGGGAGTGTCAGTGATTAACACTGAACCCTATGGGAGGCTCACTGATTAACAATGAACACTGTGGGAGTCTCACTGATTAACACTGAAGACTGTGGGAGTCTCACTGATTAACACTGAACCCTGTGGGAGTCTCACTGATTAACACTGAACCCTGTGGGAGTCTCACTGATTAACACTGAACCCTGTGGGAGTCTCACTGATTAACACTGAACCCTATGGGGGACTCACTGATTAACACTGAACCCTGTGGGAGTCTCACTGATTACCCCTGAACCCTGTGAGAGTCTCACTGATTATTATTGAACCCTGTGGGAGTCTCACTGATTAACACTGAACCCTGTGGGAGTCTCACTGATTAACACTGAACCCTATGGGAGTCTCACTGATTAACACATGAACCCTGGGGGAGTCTCACTGATTAACACATGAACCCTGTGGGAGTCTCACTGATTTACACTGAACCCTATGGGAGTCTCACTGATTAACACTGAACCCTATGGGAGTCTCACTGATTAACACTGAACCCTATGGGAGTCTCACTGATTATCACTGAGACCTGTCGGAGTCTCACTGATTAACACTGAACCGTATGGGAGTCTCACTGATTAACACTTAACCCTATGGGAGTCTCACTGATTAACACTGAACCCTGTGGGAGTCTCACTGATTAACACTGAACCCTATGGGGGACTCACTGATTAACACTGAACCCTATGGGAGTCTCACTGATTAACACTGAACCCTCTGGGAGTCTCACAGATTAACGCTGAACCCTATGGGAGTCTCACTGAATAACAATGAACCCTATGGGAGTCTCACTGATTAACAATGAACACTGTGGGAGTCTCACTGATTAACACTGAACCCTGTGGGAGTCTCACTGATTAACATTGAACCGTATGGGAGTCTCACTGATTAACACTTAACCCTATGGGAGTCTCACTGATTAACACTGAACCCTGTGGGAGTCTCACTGATTAACACTGAACCCTATGGGGGACTCACTGATTAACACTGAACCCTATGGGAGTCTCACTGATTAACACTGAACCCTCTGGGAGTCTTACTGATTAACACTGAACCCTGTGAGAGTCTCACTGATGAACACTGAACCCTGTGGGAGTCTCACTGATTAACACTGAACCCTGTGGGAGTCTCACTGATTACCCTTGAACCCTGTGAGAGTATCACTGATTAATACTGAACCCTGTGGGAGTCTTACTGATTAACACTGACCCCTGTGGGAGTCTCACTGATTAACACTGAACCCTGTGGGACACTCACTGATGAACAATGAACCCTGTGGGAGTTTCACTGATTAACACTGAACCCTATGGGAGTCTCACTGATTAACACTGAACCCTGTGGGAGTCTCACTGATTAACACTGAACCCTGTGGGAGTCTCACTGATTACCACTGAACCCTGTGGGAGTCTCACTGATTAACAATGAACTCTGTGGGATTTTCACTGATTAACACTGCACCCTATGGGAGTCTCACTGATTAACACTGAACCCTGTCGGAGTCTCACTGATTAACACTGAACCCTGTGGGAGTCTCACTGATTAACACTGAACCCTGTGGGAGTCTCACTGATTAACACTGAACCCTGTGGGAGTCTCACTGATTAACACTGAACCATGTGGGAGTCTCACTGATTAACACTTAACCAAATGGGAGTCTCAATGATTAACACTGAACCCTATGGGAGTCTCACAGATTAACGCTGAACCCTATGGGAGTCTCACTGATTAACAATGAACCCTATGGGAGTCTCACTGATTAACAATGAACACTGTGGGAGTCTCACTGATTAACACTGAACCCTGTGGGAGTGTCAGTGATTAACACTGAACCCTATGGGAGGCTCACTGATTAACAATGAACACTGTGGGAGTCTCACTGATTAACACTGAAGACTGTGGGAGTCTCACTGATTAACACTGAACCCTGTGGGAGTCTCACTGATTAACACTGAACCCTGTGGGAGTCTCACTGATTAACACTGAACCCTGTGGGAGTCTCACTGATTAACACTGAACCCTATGGGGGACTCACTGATTAACACTGAACCCTGTGGGAGTCTCACTGATTACCCCTGAACCCTGTGAGAGTCTCACTGATTAATATTGATCCCTGTGGGAGTCTCACTGATTAACACTGAACCCTGTGGGAGTCTCACTGATTAACACTGAACCCTGAGGGAGTCTCACTGATTAACAATGAACCCTGTGGGAGTCTCACTGATTAACACTGAACACTGTGGGAGTCTCACTGATTAACACTAAACCCTGTGGGAGTCTCACTGATTAACACTGAACCCTATGGGAGTCTCACTGATTAACACATGAACCCTGGGGGAGTCTCACTGATTAACACATGAACCCTGTGGGAGTCTCACTGATTTACACTGAACCCTATGGGAGTCTCACTGATTAACACTGAACCCTATGGGAGTCTCACTGATTATCACTGAGACCTGTCGGAGTCTCACTGATTAACACTGAACCGTATGGGAGTCTCACTGATTAACACTTAACCCTATGGGAGTCTCACTGATTAACACTGAACCCTGTGGGAGTCTCACTGATTAACACTGAACCCTATGGGGGACTCACTGATTAACACTGAACCCTATGGGAGTCTCACTGATTAACACTGAACCCTCTGGGAGTCTTACTGATTAACACTGAACCCTGTGAGAGTCTCACTGATGAACACTGAACCCTGTGGGAGTCTCACTGATTAACACTGAACCCTGTGGGAGTCTCACTGATTACCCTTGAACCCTGTGAGAGTATCACTGATTAATACTGAACCCTGTGGGAGTCTCACTGATTAACACTGAACCCTGTGGGAGTCTCACTGATTAACACTGAACCTTATGGGGGACTCACTGATTAACACTGAACCCTGTGGGAGTCTCACTGATTACCCCTGAACCCTGTGAGAGTCTCACTGATTAATATTGAACCCTGTGGGAGTCTCACTGATTAACACTGAACCCTGTGGGAGTCTCACTGATTAACACTGAACCCTGAGGGAGTCTCACTGATTAACAATGAACCCTGTGGGAGTCTCACTGATTAACACTGAACACTGTGGGAGTCTCACTGATTAATACTGAACCCTGTGGGAGTCTCACTGATTAACACTGAACCCTATGGGAGTCTCACTGATTAACACATGAACCCTGGGGGAGTCTCACTGATTAACACATGAACCCTGTGGGAGTCTCACTGATTTACACTGAACCCTTTGGGAGTCTCACTGATTAACACTGAACCCTATGGGAGTCTCACTGATTAACACTGAACCCTATGGGAGTCTCACTGATTATCACTGAGACCTGTCAGAGTCTCACTGATTAACACTGAACCGTATGGGAGTCTCACTGATTAACACTTAACCCTATGGGAGTCTCACTGATTAACACTGAACCCTGTGGGAGTCTCACTGATTAACACTGAACCCTATGGGGGACTCACTGATTAACACTGAACCCTATGGGAGTCTCACTGATTAACACTGAACCCTCTGGGAGTCTCACAGATTAACGCTGAACCCTATGGGAGTCTCACTGAATAACAATGAACCCTATGGGAGTCTCACTGATTAACAATGAACACTGTGGGAGTCTCACTGATTAACACTGAACCCTGTGGGAGTCTCACTGATTAACATTGAACCGTATGGGAGTCTCACTGATTAACACTTAACCCTATGGGAGTCTCACTGATTAACACTGAACCCTGTGGGAGTCTCACTGATTAACACTGAACCCTATGGGGGACTCACTGATTAACACTGAACCCTATGGGAGTCTCACTGATTAACACTGAACCCTCTGGGAGTCTTACTGATTAACACTGAACCCTGTGAGAGTCTCACTGATGAACACTGAACCCTGTGGGAGTCTCACTGATTAACACTGAACCCTGTGGGAGTCTCACTGATTACCCTTGAACCGTGTGAGAGTATCACTGATTAATACTGAACCCTGTGGGAGTCTTACTGATTAACACTGACCCCTGTGGGAGTCTCACTGATTAACACTGAACCCTGTGGGACACTCACTGATGAACAATGAACCCTGTGGGAGTTTCACTGATTAACACTGAACCCTATGGGAGTCTCACTGATTAACACTGAACCCTGTGGGAGTCTCACTGATTAACACTGAACCCTGTGGGAGTCTCACTGATTACCACTGAACCCTGTGGGAGTCTCACTGATTAACAATGAACCCTGTGGGATTTTCACTGATTAACACTGCACCCTATGGGAGTCTCACTGATTAACACTGAACCCTGTCGGAGTCTCACTGATTAACACTGAACCCTGTGGGAGTCTCACTGATTAACACTGAACCCTATGGGAGTGTCACTGATTAACAATGAACCCTATGGGAGTCTCACTGATTAACACTGACCTCTATGGGATTCTCACTGATTAACACTGGACCGTATGGGAGTCTCACTGATTAACACTGAACCCTGTGGGAGTCTCAGTGATTAACACTGAACCCTATGGGAGTCTCACTGATTAACAATGAACACTGTGGGAGTCTCACTGATTAACACTGAAGACTGTGGGAGTCTCACTGATTAACACTGAACCCTGTGGGAGTCTCACTGATTAACACTGAACACTGTGGGAGTCTCACTGATTAACACTGAACCCTGTGGGAGTCTCACTGATGAACACTGAACCCTGTGGGAGTCTCACTGATTAACACTGAACCCTGTGGGAGTCTCAATGATTAACACTGAACCCTATGGGAGTCTCACACATTAACGCTGAACCCTATGGGGGTCTCACTGATTAACAATGAACCCTATGGGAGTCTCACTGATTAACAATGAACACTGTGGGAGTCTCACTGATTAACACTGAACCGTATGGGAGTCTCACTGATTAACACTTAACCCTATGGGAGTCTCACTGATTAACACTGAACCCTGTGGGAGTCTCACTGATTAACACTGAACCCTATGGGGGACTCACTGATTAACACTGAACCCTATGGGAGTCTCACTGATTAACACTGAACCCTCTGGGAGTCTTACTGATTAACACTGAACCCTGTGAGAGTCTCACTGATGAACACTGAACCCTATGGGAGTCTCACTGATTAACCCTGAACCCTGTGGGAGTCTCACTGATTAACACTGAACCCTGTGGGAGTCTCACTGATTAACACTGAACCCTGTGGGAGTCTCACTGATTACCCTTGAACCCTGTGAGAGTATCACTGATTAATACTGAACCCTGTGGGAGTCTCATTGATTAACACTGACCCCTGTGGGAGTCTCACTGATTAACACTGAACCCTGTGGGACACTCACTGATTAACAATGAACCCTGTGGGAGTTTCACTGATTAACACTGAACCCTATGGGAGTCTCACTGATTAACACTGAACCCTGTGGGAGTCTCACTGATTAACACTGAACCCTGTGGGAGTCTCACTGATTACCACTGAACCCTGTGGGAGTCTCACTGATTAACAATGAACCCTGTGGGATTTTCACTGATTAACACTGCACCCTATGGGAGTCTCACTGATTAACACTGAACACTGTCGGAGTCTCACTGATTAACACTGAACCCTGTGGGAGTCTCACTGATTAACACTGAACCCTATGGGAGTGTCACTGATTAACAATGAACCCTATGGGAGTCTCACTGATTAACACTGACCTCTATGGGATTCTCACTGATTAACACTGAACCGTATGGGAGGCTCACTGATTAACACTGAACCCTGTGGGAGTCTCAGTGATTAACACTGAACCGTATGGGAGTCTCACTGATTAACACTGAAGACTGTGGGAGTCTCACTGATTAACACTGAACCCTGTGGGAGTCTCACTGATTAACACTGAACACTGTGGGAGTCTCACTGATTAACACTGAACCCTGTGGGAGTCTCACTGATTAACACTGACCACTGTGGGAGTCTCACTGATTAACACTGAACCCTGTGGGAGTCTCACTGATTAACACTGAACCCTATGGGAGTCTCACTGATTAACACTGAACCCTGTGGGAGTCTCACTGATTACCACTGAACCCTGTGGGAGTCTCACTGATTAACAATGAACCCTGTGGGATTTTCACTGATTAACACTGCACCCTATGGGAGTCTCACTGATAAACACTGAACACTGTCGGAGTCTCACTGATTAACACTGAACCCTGTGGGAGTCTCACTGATTAACACTGAACCCTATGGGAGTGTCACTGATTAACAATGAACCCTATGGGAGTCTCACTGATTAACACTGACCTCTATGGGATTCTCACTGATTAACACTGAACCGTATGGGAGTCTCACTGATTAACACTGAACCCTGTCGGAGTCTCAGTGATTAACACTGAACCGTATGGGAGTCTCACTGATTAACACTGAAGACTGTGGGAGTCTCACTGATTAACACTGAACCCTGTGGGAGTCTCACTGATTAACACTGAACACTGTGGGAGTCTCACTGATTAACACTGAACCCTGTGGGAGTCTCACTGATTAACACTGACCCCTGTGGGAGTCTCACTGATTAACACTGAACCCTGTGGGAGTCTCACTGATTAACACTGAACCCTATGGGAGTCTCACTGATTAACACTGAACCCTGTGGGAGTCTCACTGATTACCACTGAACCCTGTGGGAGTCTCACTGATTAACAATGAACCCTGTGGGATTTTCACTGATTAACACTGCACCCTATGGGAGTCTCACTGATTAACACTGAACACTGTCGGAGTCTCACTGATTAACACTGAACCCTGTGGGAGTCTCACTGATTAACACTGAACCCTATGGGAGTGTCACTGATTAACAATGAACCCTATGGGAGTCTCACTGATTAACACTGACCTCTATGGGATTCTCACTGATTAACACTGAACCGTATGGGAGTCTCACTGATTAACACTGAACCCTGTGGGAGTCTCAGTGATTAACACTGAACCGTATGGGAGTCTCACTGATTAACACTGAAGACTGTGGGAGTCTCACTGATTAACACTGAACCCTATGGGAGTCTCACTGATTATCACTGAGAACTGTGGGAGTCTCACTGATTAACACTGAACCCTGTGGGAGTCTCACTGATTAACACTGACCCCTGTGGGAGTCTCACTGATTAACACTGAACCCTGTGGGAGTCTCACTGATTAACACTGAACCCTATGGGAGTCTCACTGATTAACACTGAACCCTGTGGGAGTCTCAATGATTAACACTGAACCCTATGGGAGTCTCACAGATTAACGCTGAACCCTATGGGAGTCTCACTGATTAACAATGAACCCTATGGGAGACTCACTGATTAACAATGAACACTGTGGGAGTCTCACTGATTAACACTGAACCCTGTGGGAGTCTCAGTGATTAACACTGAACCCTATGGGAGTCTCACTGATTTACAATGAACACTGTGGGAGTCTCACTGAATAACACTGAAGACTGTGGGAGTCTCACTGATTAACACTGAACCCTATGGGAGTCTCACAGATTAACGCTGAACCCTATGGGAGTCTCACTGATTAACAATGAACCCTATGGGAGTCTCACTGATTAACAATGAACACTGTGGGAGTCTCACTGATTAACACTGAAGACTGTGGGAGTCTCACTGATTAACACTGAACCCTGTGGGAGTCTCACTGATTAACACTTAACCCTATGGGCGTCTCACTGATTAACACTGAACCCTGAGGGATTCTCACTGATTAACACTGAACCCTGTGGGAGTCTCACTGATTAACACTGAACCATGTGGGAGTCTCACTGATTAACACTTAACCAAATGGGAGTCTCAATGATTAACACTGAACCCTATGGGAGTCTCACAGATTAACGCTGAACCCTATGGGAGTCTCACTGATTAACAATGAACCCTATGGGAGTCTCACTGATTAACAATGAACACTGTGGGAGTCTCACTGATTAACACTGAACCCTGTGGGAGTCTCACTGATTAACACTGAACCCTATGGGAGTCTCACTGATTAACAATGAACACTGTGGGAGTCTCACTGATTAACACTGAAGACTATGGGAGTCTCACTGATTAACACTGAACCCTATGGGAGTCTCGCAGATTAACGCTGAACCCTATGGGAGTCTCACTGATTAACAATGAACCCAATGGGAGTCTCACTGATTAACAATGAACACTGTGGGAGTCTCACTGATTAACACTGGAGACTGTGGGAGTCTCACTGATTAACACTGAACCCTGTGGGAGTCTCACTGATTAACACTTAACCCTATGGGCGTCTCACTGATTAACACTGAACCCTGAGGGAGTCTCACTGATTAACACTGAACCCTGTGGGAGTCTCACTGATTAACACTGAACCATGTGGGAGTCTCACTGATTAACACTTAACCAAATGGGAGTCTCACTGATTAACACTGAATCCTGTGGGAGTCTCACTGATTAACACTGAAACCTATGGGAGTCTCACTGATTAACACTGAACCATATGATAGTCTCACTGTTTAACAATGAACCTTATGGGAGTCTCACTGATGAACACTGAACCCTATGGGAGTCTCACTGATTAACACTGAACCCTGTGGGAGTCCCAGTGAATAACATTGAACCCTGAGGAAGTCTCACTGATTAACACTGAACACTGTGGGAGTCTCACTGATTAACACTGAACACTGTGGGAGTCTCTCTGATTAACACTGAACCCTGTGGGGGTCTCACTGATTAACACTTAACCCTATGGGAGTCTCACTGATTAACACATGAACCCTGAGGGAGTCTCACTGATTAACACTGAACCCTGTGGGAGTCTCACTGATTAACACTGAACCCTGTGGGATTCTCATTGATTAACACTGAACCCTATGGGAGTCTCATTGATTAACACGGAACCCTATGGGAGTCTCACTGATTAACACATGAACCCTGTGGGAGTCTCACTGATTTACACTGAACCCTATGGGAGTCTCACTGATTAACACTGAACCCTATGGGAGTCTCACTGATTAACACTGAACCCTATGGGAATCTCACTGATTATCACTGAGACCTGTGCGAGTCTCACTGATTAACACTGAACCATATGGGAGTCTCACTGATTAACACTGAACCCTATGGGAGTCTCACTGATTAACACTGAACCCTGTGGGAGACTCACTGATTAACACTGAACCCTGTGGAAGTCTCACTGATTAACACTGAACCCTGTGGGAGTCTCACTGATTAACACTGAACCCTATGGTGGACTCACTGATTAACACTGAACCCTGTGGGAGTCTCACTGATTAACACTGAACCTTGTGGGAGTCTCACTGATTAACACTGAACCCTATGAGAGTCTCACTGATTAACACATGAACCCTGGGGGAGTCTCACTGATTAACACATGAATCCTGTGGGAGTCTCACTGATTTACACTGAACCCTATGGGAGTCTCACTGATTAACACTTAACCAAATGGGAGTCTCAATGATTAACACTGAACCCTATGGGAGTCTCACTGATTATCACTGAGACCTGTGGGAGTCTCACTGATTAACACTGAACCGTATGGGAGTCTCACTGATTAACACTGAACCCTATGGGAGTCTCACTGATTAACACTGAACCCTGTGGGAGTCTCACTGATTAACACTGTACAATTATAGGGGAATCACTGATTAACACTGAACCCTATGGGAGTCTCACTGATTAACACTGAACCCGCTGGGAGTCTTACTGATTAACACTGAACCCTGTGAGAGTCTCACTAATGAACACTGAACCCTATGGGAGTCTCACTGATTAACCCTGAACCCTGTGGGAGTCTCACTTATTAACACTGAACCCTGTGGGAGTCTCACTGATTAACACTGAACCCTGTGGGAGTCTCACTGATTACCCTTGAACCCTGTGAGAGTATTACTGATTAATACTGAACCCTGTGGGAGTCTCACTGATTAACACTGACCCCTGTGGGAGTCTCACTGATTAACACTGAACCCTGTGGGACACTCACTGATTAACAATGAACCCTGTGGGAGTTTCACTGATTAACACTGAACCCTATGGGAGTCTCACTGATTAACACTGAACCCTGTGGGAGTCTCACTGATTAACACTGAACCCTGTGGGAGTCTCACTGATTACCACTGAACCCTGTGGGAGTCTCACTGATTAACAATGAACCCTCTGGGAGTTTCACTGATTAACACTGCACCCTATGGGAGTCTCACTGATTAACACTGAACCCTGTTGGAGTCTCACTGATTAACACTGAACCCTGTGGGAGTCTCACTGATTAACACTGAACCCTATGGGAGTGTCACTGATTAACAATGAACCTATGGAGTCTCACTGATTAACACTGACCTCTATGGGATTCTCACTGATTAACACTGAACCCTATGGGAGTCTCACTGATCAACACTGAACCCTGTGGGAGTCTCAGTGATTAACACTGAACCGTATGGGAGTCTCACTGATTAACACTGAAGACTGTGGGAGTCTCACTGATTAACACTGAACCCTATGGGAGTCTCACTGATTATCACTGAGAACTGTGGGAGTCTCACTGATTAACACTGAACCCTGTGGGAGTCTCACTGATTAACACTGACCCCTGTGGGAGTCTCACTGATTAACACTGAACCCTGTGGGAGTCTCACTGATTAACACTGAACCCTATGGGAGTCTCACTGATTAACACTGAACCCTGTGGGAGTCTCAATGATTAACACTGAACCCTATGGGAGTCTCACAGATTAACGCTGAACCCTATGGGAGTCTCACTGATTAACAATGAACCCTATGGGAGACTCTCTGATTAACAATGAACACTGTGGGAGTCTCACTGATTAACACTGAACCCTGTGGGAGTCTCAGTGATTAACACTGAACACTGTCGGAGTCTCACTGATTAACACTGAACCCTGTGGGAGTTTCACTGATTAACACTGAACCCTATGGGAGTGTCACTGATTAACAATGAACCCTATGGGAGTCTCACAGATTAACGCTGAACCCTATGGGAGTCTCACTGATTAACAATGAACCCTATGGGAGTCTCACTGATTAACACTGAACCCTGTGGGAGTCTCACTGATTAACACTGAAGACTGTGGGAGTCTCACTGATTAACACTGAAGACTGTGGGAGTCTCACTGATTAACACTTAACCCTATGGGAGTCTCACTGATTATCACTGAGAACTGTGGGAGTCTCACTGATTAACACTGAACCCTGTGGGAGTCTCACTGATTAACACTGACCCCTGTGGGAGTCTCACTGATTAACACTGAACCCTGTGGGAGTCTCACTGATTAACACTGAACCCTATGGGAGTCTCACTGATTAACACTGAACCCTGTGGGAGTCTCAATGATTAACACTGAACCCTATGGGAGTCTCACAGATTAACGCTGAACCCTATGGGAGTCTCACTGATTAACAATGAACCCTATGGGAGACTCACTGATTAACAATGAACACTGTGGGAGTCTCACTGATTAACACTGAACCCTGTGGGAGTCTCAGTGATTAACACTGAACCCTATGGGAGTCTCACTGATTTACAATGAACACTGTGGGAGTCTCACTGAATAACACTGAAGACTGTGGGAGTCTCACTGATTAACACTGAACCCTATGGGAGTCTCACAGATTAACGCTGAACCCTATGGGAGTCTCACTGATTAACAATGAACCCTATGGGAGTCTCACTGATTAACAATGAACACTGTGGGAGTCTCACTGATTAACACTGAAGACTGTGGGAGTCTCACTGATTAACACTGAACCCTGTGGGAGTCTCACTGATTAACACTTAACCCTATGGGCGTCTCACTGATTAACACTGAACCCTGAGGGATTCTCACTGATTAACACTGAACCCTGTGGGAGTCTCACTGATTAACACTGAACCATGTGGGAGTCTCACTGATTAACACTTAACCAAATGGGAGTCTCAATGATTAACACTGAACCCTATGGGAGTCTCACAGATTAACGCTGAACCCTATGGGAGTCTCACTGATTAACAATGAACCCTATGGGAGTCTCACTGATTAACAATGAACACTGTGGGAGTCTCACTGATTAACACTGAACCCTGTGGGAGTCTCACTGATTAACACTGAACCCTATGGGAGTCTCACTGATTAACAATGAACACTGTGGGAGTCTCACTGATTAACACTGAAGACTATGGGAGTCTCACTGATTAACACTGAACCCTATGGGAGTCTCGCAGATTAACGCTGAACCCTATGGGAGTCTCACTGATTAACAATGAACCCAATGGGAGTCTCACTGATTAACAATGAACACTGTGGGAGTCTCACTGATTAACACTGGAGACTGTGGGAGTCTCACTGATTAACACTGAACCCTGTGGGAGTCTCACTGATTAACACTTAACCCTATGGGCGTCTCACTGATTAACACTGAACCCTGAGGGAGTCTCACTGATTAACACTGAACCCTGTGGGAGTCTCACTGATTAACACTGAACCATGTGGGAGTCTCACTGATTAACACTTAACCAAATGGGAGTCTCACTGATTAACACTGAATCCTGTGGGAGTCTCACTGATTAACACTGAAACCTATGGGAGTCTCACTGATTAACACTGAACCATATGATAGTCTCACTGTTTAACAATGAACCTTATGGGAGTCTCACTGATGAACACTGAACCCTATGGGAGTCTCACTGATTAACACTGAACCCTGTGGGAGTCCCAGTGAATAACATTGAACCCTGAGGAAGTCTCACTGATTAACACTGAACACTGTGGGAGTCTCACTGATTAACACTGAACACTGTGGGAGTCTCTCTGATTAACACTGAACCCTGTGGGGGTCTCACTGATTAACACTTAACCCTATGGGAGTCTCACTGATTAACACATGAACCCTGAGGGAGTCTCACTGATTAACACTGAACCCTGTGGGAGTCTCACTGATTAACACTGAACCCTGTGGGATTCTCATTGATTAACACTGAACCCTATGGGAGTCTCATTGATTAACACGGAACCCTATGGGAGTCTCACTGATTAACACATGAACCCTGTGGGAGTCTCACTGATTTACACTGAACCCTATGGGAGTCTCACTGATTAACACTGAACCCTATGGGAGTCTCACTGTTTAACACTGAACCCTATGGGAATCTCACTGATTATCACTGAGACCTGTGCGAGTCTCACTGATTAACACTGAACCATATGGGAGTCTCACTGATTAACACTGAACCCTATGGGAGTCTCACTGATTAACACTGAACCCTGTGGGAGACTCACTGATTAACACTGAACCCTGTGGAAGTCTCACTGATTAACACTGAACCCTGTGGGAGTCTCACTGATTAACACTGAACCCTATGGTGGACTCACTGATTAACACTGAACCCTGTGGGAGTCTCACTGATTACCCCTGAACCCTGTGAGAGTCTCACTGATTAATACTGAACCCTGTGGGAGTCTCACTGATTAACACTGAACCCTGTGGGAGTCTCACTGATTAACACTGAACCCTGAGGGAGTCTCACTGATTAACAATGAACCCTGTGGGAGTCTCACTGATTAACACTGAACACTGTGGGAGTCTCACTGATTAACACTGAACCTTGTGGGAGTCTCACTGATTAACACTGAACCCTATGAGAGTCTCACTGATTAACACATGAACCCTGGGGGAGTCTCACTGATTAACACATGAATCCTGTGGGAGTCTCACTGATTTACACTGAACCCTATGGGAGTCTCACTGATTAACACTTAACCAAATGGGAGTCTCAATGATTAACACTGAACCCTATGGGAGTCTCACTGATTATCACTGAGACCTGTGGGAGTCTCACTGATTAACACTGAACCGTATGGGAGTCTCACTGATTAACACTGAACCCTATGGGAGTCTCACTGATTAACACTGAACCCTGTGGGAGTCTCACTGATTAACACTGAACAATTATAGGGGAATCACTGATTAACACTGAACCCTATGGGAGTCTCACTGATTAACACTGAACCCGCTGGGAGTCTTACTGATCAACACTGAACCCTGTGAGAGTCTCACTAATGAACACTGAACCCTATGGGAGTCTCACTGATTAACCCTGAACCCTGTGGGAGTCTCACTTATTAACACTGAACCCTGTGGGAGTCTCACTGATTAACACTGAATCCTGTGGGAGTCTCACTGATTACCCTTGAACCCTGTGAGAGTATTACTGATTAATACTGAACCCTGTGGGAGTCTCACTGATTAACACTGACCCCTGTGGGAGTCTCACTGATTAACACTGAACCCTGTGGGACACTCACTGATTAACAATGAACCCTGTGGGAGTTTCACTGATTAACACTGAACCCTATGGGAGTCTCACTGATTAACACTGAACCCTGTGGGAGTCTCACTGATTAACACTGAACCCTGTGGGAGTCTCACTGATTACCACTGAACCCTGTGGGAGTCTCACTGATTAACAATGAACCCTCTGGGAGTTTCACTGATTAACACTGCACCCTATGGGAGTCTCACTGATTAACACTGAACCCTGTTGGAGTCTCACTGATTAAAACTGAACCCTGTGGGAGTCTCACTGATTAACACTGAACCCTATGGGAGTGTCACTGATTAACAATGAACCTATGGAGTCTCACTGATTAACACTGACCTCTATGGGATTCTCACTGATTAACACTGAACCCTATGGGAGTCTCACTGATTAACACTGAACCCTGTGGGAGTCTCAGTGATTAACACTGAACCCTATGTGAGTCTCACTGATTAACACGGAACCCTATGGGAGTCTCACTGATTAACACTGAACACTGTGGGAGTCTCACTGATTAACACTGAGCACTGTGGGAGTCTCACTGATTAACACTGAACCCTGTGGGAGTCTCACTGATTAACACTGAACACTGTGGGAGTCTCACTGATTAACACTGGACACTGTGGGAGTCTCATTGATTAACACGGAACCCTGTGGGAGTCTCACTGATTAACACTGAACCCTGAGGGAGTCTCACTGATTAACAATGAACCCTGTGGGAGTCTCACTGATTAACACTGAACACTGTGGGAGTCTCACTGATTAACACTGAACCCTGTGGGAGTCTCACTGATTAACACTGAACCCTATGAGAGTCTCACTGATTAACACATGAACCCTGGGGGAGTCTCACTGATTAACACATGAACCCTGTGGGAGTCTCACTGATTTACACTGAACCCTATGGGAGTCTCACTGATTAACACTTAACCAAATGGGAGTCTCAATGATTAACACTGAACCCTATGGGAGTCTCACTGATTATCACTGAGAACTGTGGGAGTCTCACTGATTAACACTGAACCATATGGGAGTCTCACTGATTAACACTGAACCCTATGGGAGTCTCACTGATTAACACTGAACCCTGTGGGAGTCTCACTGATTAACACTGAACAATTATGGGGGACTCACTGATTAACACTGAACCCTATGGGAGTCTCACTGATTAACACTGAACCCGCTGGGAGTCTTACTGATTAACACTGAACCCTGTGAGAGTCTCACTGATGAACACTGAACCCTATGGGAGTCTCACTGATTAACCCTGAACCCTGTGGGAGTCTCACTGATTAACACTGAACCCTGTGGGAGTCTCACTGATTAACACTGAACCCTGTGGGAGTCTCACTGATTACCCTTGAACCCTGTGAGAGTATCACTGATTAATACTGAACCCTGTGGGAGTCTCACTGATTAACACTGACCCCTGTGGGAGTCTCACTGATTAACACTGAACCCTGTGGGACACTCACTGATTAACAATGAACCCTGTGGGAGTTTCACTGATTAACACTGAACCCTATGGGAGTCTCACTGATTAACCCTGAACCCTGTGGGAGTCTCACTGATTAACACTGAACCCTGTGGGAGTCTCACTGATTAACACTGAACCCTGTGGGAGTCTCACTGATTACCACTGAACCCTGTGGGAGTCTCACTGATTAACAATGAACCCTGTGGGAGTTTCACTGATTAACACTGCACCCTGTGGGAGTCTCACTGATTAATACTGAACCCTGTGGGAGTCTCAGTGATTAACACTGAACCCTATGGGAGTCACACTGATTAATACTGAACCCTGTGGGAGTCTCACTGATTAACACTGAACCCTGTGGGAGTCTCACTGATTAACACTGAACACTGTGGGAGTCTCACTGATTAACACTGAACCCTGTGGGAGTCTCACTGATTAACACTGACCCCTGTGGGAGTCTCACTGATTAACACTGAACCCTGTGGGAGTCTCACTGATTAACACTGAACCCTATGGGAGTCTCAATGATTAACACTGAACCCTGTGGGAGTCTCACTGATTAACCCTGAACCCTGTGGGAGTCTCACTGATTAACACTGAACCCTGTGGGAGTCTCACTGATTAACACTGAACCCTGTAGGAGTCTCACTGATTACCCTTGAACCCTGTGAGAGTATCACTGATTAATACTGAACCCTGTGGGAGTCTCACTGATTAACACTGACCCCTGTGGGAGTCTCACTGATTAACACTGAACCCTGTGGGACACTCACTGATTAACAATGAACCCTGTGGGAGTTTCACTGATTAACACTGAACCTTGTGGGAGTCTCACTGATTAACCCTGAACCCTGTGGGAGTCTCACTGATTAACACTGAACCCTGTGGGAGTCTCACTGATTAACACTGAACCCTGTGGGAGTCTCACTGATTACCCTTGAACCCTGTGAGAGTATCACTGATTAATACTGAACCCTGTGGGAGTCTCACTGATTAACACTGACCCCTGTGGGAGTCTCACTGATTAACACTGAACCCTGTGGGACACTCACTGATTAACAATGAACCCTGTGGGAGTTTCACTGGTTAACACTGAACCCTATGGGAGTCTCACTGATTAACACTGAACCCTGTGGGAGTCTCACTGATTAACACTGGACCCTGTGGGAGTCTCACTGATTACCACTGAACCCTGTGGGAGTCTCACTGATTAACAATGAACCCTGTGGGAGTTTCACTGATTAACACTGCACTTTATGGGAGTCTCACAGATTAACACTGAACCCTGTCGGAGTCTCACTGATTAACACTGACCTCTATGGGATTCTCACTGATTAACACTGAACCCTATGGGAGTCTCACTGATTAACACTGAACCCTGTGGGAGTCTCAGTGATTAACACTGAACCCTATGGGAGTCACACTGATTAATACTGAACCCTGTGGGAGTCTCACTGATTAACACTGAACCCTGTGGGAGTCTCACTGATTAAAACTGAACACTGTGGGAGTCTCACTGATTAACACTGAACCCTGTGGGAGTCTCACTGATTAAAACTGAACACTGTGGGAGTCTCACTGATTAACACTGAACCCTGTGGGAGTCTCACTGATTAACACTGACCCCTGTGGGAGTCTCACTGATTACCACTGAACCCTATGGGAGTCTCACTGATTAACACTGACCTCTATGGGATTCTCACTGATTAACACTGAACCCTATGGGAGTCTCACTGATTAACACTGAACCCTGTGGGAGTCTCAGTGATTAACACTGAACCCTATGGGAGTCACACTGATTAATACTGAACCCTGTGGGAGTCTCACTGATTAACACTGAACCCTGTGGGAGTCTCACTGATTAAAACTGAACACTGTGGGAGTCTCACTGATTAACACTGAACCCTGTGGGAGTCTCACTGATTAACACTGACCCCTGTGGGAGTCTCACTGATTAACACTGAACCCTGTGGGAGTCTCACTGATTAACACTGAACCCTATGGGAGTCTCAATGATTAACACTGAACCCTGTGGGAGTCTCAATGATTAACACTGAACCATATGGGAGTATCACAGATTAACGCAGAACCCTATGGGAGTCTCACTGATTAACAATGAACCCTATGGGAGTCTCACTGATTAACATTGACCTCTATGGGATTCTCACTGATTAACACGGCACCGTATGGGAGTCTCACTGATTAACACTGAACCCTGTGGAAGTCTCAGTGATTAACACTGAACCCTATGGGAGTCTCACTGATTAACACGGAACCCTATGGGAGTCTCACTGATTAACACTGAACACTGTGGGAGTCTCACTGATTAACACTGAGCACTGTGGGAGTCTCACTGATTAACACTGAACCCTGTGGGAGTCTCACTGATTAACACTGAACACTGTGGGAGTCTCACTGATTAACACTGGACACTGTGGGAGTCTCATTGATTAACACTGAACCCTGTGGGAGTCTCACTGATTAACACTGAACCCTATGGGAGTCTCACTGATTAACACATGAACCCTGTGGGAGTCTCACTGATTAATACTGAACCCTGTGTGAGTCTCACTGATTAACGCTGAACACTGTGGGAGTCTCACTGATTAACACTGAACACTGTGGAAGTCTCACTGATTAACACTGAACCCTGTGGGAGTCTCACTGATTAACACTGAACCCTGTGGGAGTCTCACTGATTAACACTGAACCCTGTGGGAGTCTCACTGATTACCCCTGAACCCTGTGGGAGTTTCACTGATTAACACTGAACCTTGTGAAAGTCTCACGGATTAACACTGAACCCTGTGGGAGTCTCACGGATTAACACTGAACCCTATGGGAGTCTCACTGATTAACAATGAACACTGTGGGAGTCTCACTGATTAACACTTAACCCTGTGGGAGTCTCACTGATTAAAACTGACCCCTGTGGGAGTCTCACTGATTAACACTGAACCCTGTGGGAGTCTCACTGATTAACACTGAACCCTATGGGAGTCTCACTGATCAACACTGAACCCTGTGGGAGTCTCAATGATTAACACTGAACCCTATGGGAGTCTCACAGATTAACGCTGAACCCTATGGGAGTCTCACTGATTAACAATGAACCCTATGGGAGTCTCACTGATTAACACTGACCTCTATGGGATTCTCACTGATTAACACTGAACCCTATGGGAGTCTCACTGATTAACACTGAACCCTGTGGAAGTCTCAGTGATTAACACTGAACCCTATGGGAGTCTCACTGATTAACACTGAACACTGTGGGAGTCTCACTGATTAACACTGAACACTGTGGGAGTCTCACTGATTAACACTGAACCCTGTGGGAGTCTCACTGATTAACACTGAACACTGTGGGAGTCTCACTGATTAACACTGGCCACTGTGGGAGTCTCATTGATTAACACTGAACCCTGTGGGAGTCTCACTGATTAACACTGAACCCTATGGGAGTCTCACTGATTAACACATGAACCCTGTGGGAGTCTCACTGATTAACACTGAACACTGTGGAAGTCTCGCTGATTAACACTGAACCCTGTGGGAGTCTCACTGATTAACACTGAACCCTGTGGGAGTCTCACTGATTACCACTGAACTCTACGGGAGTCTCACTGATTAACACTGAACCCTGTGGGAGTCTCACTGATTACCCCTGAACCCTGTGGGAGTCTCACTGATTAACACTGAACCCTATGGGAGTCTCACTGATTAACACATGAACCCTGTGGGAGTCTCACTGATTAATACTGAACCCTGTGGGAGTCTCACTGATTAACACTGAACACTGTGGGAGTCTCACTGATTAACACTGAACACTGTGGAAGTCTCACTGATTAACACTGAACCCTGTGGGAGTCTCACTGATTAACACTGAACCCTGTGGGAGTCTCACTGATTACCACTGAACTCTGTGGGAGTCTCACTGATTAACACTGAACCCTGTGGGAGTCTCACTGATTACCCCTGAACCCTGTGGGAGTTTCACTGATTAACACTGAACCTTGTGAAAGTCGCATGGATTAACACTGAACCCTATGGGAGTTTCACTGATTAACACTTAACCCTATGGGAGTCTCACTGATTAACACTGAACCCTGAGGGAGTCTCACTGATTAACACTTAACCCTGTGGGATTCTCACTGATTAACACTGAACCCTGTGGGAGTCTCACTGATTAACACTGACACCTATGGGAGTCTCTCTGATTAACACTGAACCCTATGGGAGTCTCACTGATTAACAATTAATCTTATGGGAGTCTCACTGATTAACACTGAACCCTGTGGGAGTCTCACTGATTAACACTGAACCCTATGGGGGACTCACTGATTAACAATGAACCCTATGGGAGTCTCACTGATTAACACTGAACCCTCTGGGAGTCTTACTGATTAACACTGAACCCTGTGAGAGTCTCACTGATGAACACTGAACCCTATGGGAGTCTCACTGATTAACCCTGAACCCTGTGGGAGTCTCACTGATTAACACTGAACCCTGTGGGAGTCTCACTGATTAACACTGAACCCTGTGGGAGTCTCGCTGATTACCCCTGAACCCTGTGAGAGCCTCACTGATTAACAATGAACACTGTGGGAGTCTCACTGATTAACACTGAACCCTGTGGGAGTCTCACTGATTAACACTGAACACTGTGGCCGTCTCACTGATTAACACTGAACCCTGTGGGAGTCTCACTGATTAACACTGACCCCTGTGGGAGTCTCACTGATTAACACTGAACCCTGTGGGAGTCTCACTGATTAACACTGAACCCTATGTGAGTCTCACTGATTAACACTGAACCCTGTGGGAGTCTCAATGATTAACACTGAACCCTATGGGAGTATCACAGATTAACGCTGAACCCTATGGGAGTCTCACTGATTAACAATGAACCCTATGGGAGTCTCACTGATTAACATTGACCTCTATGGGATTCTCACTGATTAACACGGAACCGTATGGGAGTCTCACTGATTAACACTGAACCCTGTGGAAGTCTCAGTGATTAACACTGAACCCTATGGGAGTCTCACTGATTAACACGGAACCCTATGGGAGTCTCACTGATTAACACTGAACACTGTGGGAGTCTCACTGATTAACACTGAGCACTGTGGGAGTCTCACTGATTAACACTGAACCCTGTGGGAGTCTCACTGATTAACACTGAACACTGTGGGAGTCTCACTGATTAACACTGGACACTGAGGGAGTCTCATTGATTAACACTGAACCCTGTGGGAGTCTCACTGATTAACACTGAACCCTATGGGAGTCTCACTGATTAACACATGAACCCTGTGGGAGTCTCACTGATTAATACTGAACCCTGTGGGAGTCTCACTGATTAACACTGAACAATGTGGGAGTCTCACTGATTAACACTGAACCCTGTGGGAGTCTCACTGATTACCACTGAACTCTACGGGAGTCTCACTGATTAACACTGAACCCTGTGGGAGTCTCACTGATTACCCCTGAACCCTGTGGGAGTCTCACTGATTAACACTGCACCCTATGGGAGTCTCACTGATTAACACATGAACCCTGTGGGAGTCTCACTGATTAATACTGAACCCTGTGGGAGTCTCACTGATTAACACTGAACACTGTGGGAGTCTCACTGATTAACACGGAACACTGTGGAAGTCTCACTGATTAACACAACCCTGTGGGAGTCTCACTGATTAACACTGAACCCTGTGGGAGTCTCACTGATTACCACTGAACTCTGTGGGAGTCTCACTGATTAACACTGAACCCTGTGGGAGTCTCACTGATTACCCCTGAACCCTGTGGGAGTTTCACTGATTAACACTGAACCTTGTGAAAGTCGCATGGATTAACACTGAACCCTATGGGAGTTTCACTGATTAACACTTAACCCTATGGGAGTCTCACTGATTAACACTGAACCCTGAGGGAGTCTTACTGATTAACACTTAACCCTGTGGGAGTCTCACTGATTAACACTGAACCCTGTGGGAGTCTCACTGATTAACACTGACACCTATGGGAGTCTCTCTGATTAACACTGAACCCTATGGGAGTCTCACTGATTAACAATTAATCTTATGGGAGTCTCACTGATTAACACTGAACCCTCTGGGAGTCTTACTGATTAACACTGAACCCTGTGAGAGTCTCACTGATGAACACTGAACCCTATGGGAGTCTCACTGATTAACCCTGAACCCTGTGGGAGTCTCACTGATTAACACTGAACCCTGTGGGAGTCTCACTGATTAACACTGAACCCTGTGGGAGTCTCGCTGATTACCCCTGAACCCTGTGAGAGCCTCACTGATTAATACTGAACCCTGTGGGAGTCTCACTGATTAACACTGAACCCTGTGGGAGTCTCACTGATTAACACTGAACCCTGAGGGAGTCTCACTGATTAACAATTAACCCTGTGGGAGTCTCACTGATTAACACTGCACACTGTGGGAGTCTCACTGATTAACACTGAACACTGTGGGAGTCTCACTGATTAACACTGAACCCTATGGGAGTGTCACTGATTAACAATGAACCCTATGGGAGTCTCACTGATTAACACTGACCTCTATGGGATTCTCACTGATTAACACTGAACCCTATGGGAGTCTCACTGATTAACACTGAACCCTGTGGGAGTCTCAGTGATTAACACTGAACCCTATGGGAGTCTCACTGATTAACAATGAACACTGTGGGAGTCTCACTGATTAACACTGAAGACTGTGGGAGTCTCACTGATTAACACTGAACCCTGTGGGAGTCTCACTGATTAACACTGAACACTGTGGGAGTCTCACTGATTAACACTGAACACTGTGGGAGTCTCACTGATTAACACTGAACCCTGTGGGAGTCTCATGGATTAACACTGAACCCTATGGGAGTCTCACTGATTAACACATTAACCCTGTGGGAGTCTCACTGATTAATACTGAACCCTGTGGGAGTCTCACTGATTAACACTGAACCCTGTGGGAGTCTCACTGATTAACACTGACCCCTGTGGGAGTCTCACTGATTAACACTGAACCCTGTGGGAGTCTCACTGATTAACACTGAACCCTATGGGAGTCTCACTAATTAACACTGAACCCTGTGGGAGTCTCAATGATTAACAATGAACCCTATGGGAGTCTCACAGATTAACGTTGAACCCTATGGGAGTCTCACTGATTAACACTGAACCCTGTGGAAGTCTCAGTGATTAACACTGAACCCTGTGGGAGTCTCACTGATTAACACTGACCCCTGTGGGAGTCTCACTGATTAACACTGAACCCTGTGGGAGTCTCACTGATTAACACTGAACCCTATGGGAGTCTCACTGATTAACACTGAACCCTGTGGGAGTCTCAATGATTAACACTGAACCCTATGGGAGTATCACAGATTAACGCTGAACCCTATGGGAGTCTCACTGATTAACAATGAACCCTATGGGAGTCTCACTGATTAACATTGACCTCTATGGGATTCTCACTGATTAACACGGAACCGTATGGGAGTCTCACTGATTAACACTGAACCCTGTGGAAGTCTCAGTGATTAACACTGAACCCTATGGGAGTCTCATTGATTAACACGGAACCCTATGGGAGTCTCACTGATTAACACTGAACACTGTGGGAGTCTTACTGATTAACACTGAGCACTGTGGGAGTCTCACTGATTAACACTGAACCCTGTGGGAGTCTCACTGATTAACACTGAACACTGTGGGAGTCTCACTGATTAACAATGGACACTGTGGGAGTCTCATTGATTAACACTGAACCCTGTGGGAGTCTCACTGATTAACACTGAACCCTATGGGAGTCTCACTGATTAACACATGAACCCTGTGGGAGTCTCACTGATTAATACTGAACCCTGTGGGAGTCTCACTGATTAACACTGAACACTGTGGGAGTCTCACTGATTAACACTGAACACTGTGGAAGTCTCACTGATTAACACTGAACCCTGTGGGAGTCTCACTGATTAACACTGAACCCTGTGGGAGTCTCACTGATTAACACTGAACCCTGTGGGAGTCTCACTGATTACCCCTGAACCCTGTGGGAGTTTCACTGATTAACACTGAACCTTGTGAAAGTCTCACGGATTAACACTGAACCCTGTGGGAGTCTCACGGATTAACACTGAACCCTATGGGAGTATCACTGATTAACAATGAACACTGTGGGAGTCTCACTGATTAACACTTAACCCTGTGGGAGTCTCACTGATCAACACTGAACCCTGTGGGAGTCTCAATGATTAACACTGAACCCTATGGGAGTCTCACAGATTAACCCTGAAGCCTATGGGAGTCTCACTGATTAATACTGAACCCTGTGTGAGTCTCACTGATTAACGCTGAACACTGTGGGAGTCTCACTGATTAACACTGAACACTGTGGAAGTCTCACTGATTAACACTGAACCCTGTGGGAGTCTCACTGATTAAAACTGAACCCTGTGTGAGTCTCACTGATTAACGCTGAACACTGTGGGAGTCTCACTGATTAACACTGAACACTGTGGAAGTCTCACTGATTAACACTGAACCTTGTGAAAGTCTCACGGATTAACACTGAACCCTGTGGGAGTCTCACGGATTAACACTGAACCCTATGGGAGTCTCACTGATTAACAATGAACACTGTGGGAGTCTCACTGATTAACACTTAACCCTGTGGGAGTCTCACTGATTAAAACTGACCCCTGTGGGAGTCTCACTGATTAACACTGAACCCTGTGGGAGTCTCACTGATTAACACTGAACCCTATGGGAGTCTCACTGATCAACACTGAACCCTGTGGGAGTCTCAATGATTAACACTGAACCCTATGGGAGTCTCACAGATTAACGCTGAACCCTATGGGAGTCTCACTGATTAACAATGAACCCTATGGGAGTCTCACTGATTAACACTGACCTCTATGGGATTCTCACTGATTAACACTGAACCCTATGGGAGTCTCACTGATTAACACTGAACCCTGTGGAAGTCTCAGTGATTAACACTGAACCCTATGGGAGTCTCACTGATTAACACTGAACACTGTGGGAGTCTCACTGATTAACACTGAACACTGTGGGAGTCTCACTGATTAACACTGAACCCTGTGGGAGTCTCACTGATTAACACTGAACACTGTGGGAGTCTCACTGATTAACACTGGCCACTGTGGGAGTCTCATTGATTAACACTGAACCCTGTGGGAGTCTCACTGATTAACACTGAACCCTATGGGAGTCTCACTGATTAACACATGAACCCTGTGGGAGTCTCACTGATTAACACTGAACACTGTGGAAGTCTCGCTGATTAACACTGAACCCTGTGGGAGTCTCACTGATTAACACTGAACCCTGTGGGAGTCTCACTGATTACCACTGAACTCTACGGGAGTCTCACTGATTAACACTGAACCCTGTGGGAGTCTCACTGATTACCCCTGAACCCTGTGGGAGTCTCACTGATTAACACTGAACCCTATGGGAGTCTCACTGATTAACACATGAACCCTGTGGGAGTCTCACTGATTAACACTGAACACTGTGGGAGTCTCACTGATTAACACTGAACACTGTGGAAGTCTCACTGATTAACACTGAACCCTGTGGGAGTCTCACTGATTAACACTGAACACTGTGGAAGTCTCACTGATTAACACTGAACCCTATGGGAGTTTCACTGATTAACACTTAACCCTATGGGAGTCTCACTGATTAACACTGAACCCTGAGGGAGTCTCACTGATTAACACTTAACCCTGTGGGATTCTCACTGATTAACACTGAACCCTGTGGGAGTCTCACTGATTAACACTGACACCTATGGGAGTCTCTCTGATTAACACTGAACCCTATGGGAGTCTCACTGATTAACAATTAATCTTATGGGAGTCTCACTGATTAACACTGAACCCTGTGGGAGTCTCACTGATTAACACTGAACCCTATGGGGGACTCACTGATTAACAATGAACCCTATGGGAGTCTCACTGATTAACACTGAACCCTCTGGGAGTCTTACTGATTAACACTGAACCCTGTGAGAGTCTCACTGATGAACACTGAACCCTATGGGAGTCTCACTGATTGACCCTGAACCCTGTGGGAGTCTCACTGATTAACACTGAACCCTGTGGGAGTCTCACTGATTAACACTGAACCCTGTGGGAGTCTCGCTGATTACCCCTGAACCCTGTGAGAGCCTCACTGATTAACAATGAACACTGTGGGAGTCTCACTGATTAACACTGAACCCTGTGGGAGTCTCACTGATTAACACTGAACACTGTGGCAGTCTCACTGATTAACACTGAGCCCTGTGGGAGTCTCACTGATTAACACTGACCCCTGTGGGAGTCTCACTGATTAACACTGAACCCTGTGGGAGTCTCACTGATTAACACTGAACCCTATGTGAGTCTCACTGATTAACACTGAACCCTGTGGGAGTCTCAATGATTAACACTGAACCCTATGGGAGTATCACAGATTAACGCTGAACCCTATGGGAGTCTCACTGATTAACAATGAACCCTATGGGAGTCTCACTGATTAACATTGACCTCTATGGGATTCTCACTGATTAACACGGAACCGTATGGGAGTCTCACTGATTAACACTGAACCCTGTGGAAGTCTCAGTGATTAACACTGAACCCTATGGGAGTCTCACTGATTAACACGGAACCCTATGGGAGTCTCACTGATTAACACTGAACACTGTGGGAGTCTCACTGATTAACACTGAGCAATGTGGGAGTCTCACTGATTAACACTGAACCCTGTGGGAGTCTCACTGATTAACACTGAACACTGTGGGAGTCTCACTGATTAACACTGGACACTGTGGGAGTCTCATTGATTAACACTGAACCCTGTGGGAGTCTCACTGATTAACACTGAACCCTATGGGAGTCTCACTGATTAACACATGAACCCTGTGGGAGTCTCACTGATTAATACTGAACCCTGTGGGAGTCTCACTGATTAACACTGAACACTGTGGGAGTCTCACTGATTAACACTGAACCCTGTGGGAGTCTCACTGATTACCACTGAACTCTACGGGAGTCTCACTGATTAACACTGAACCCTGTGGGAGTCTCACTGATTACCCCTGAACCCTGTGGGAGTCTCACTGATTAACACTGCACCCTATGGGAGTCTCACTGATTAACACATGAACCCTGTGGGAGTCTCACTGATTAATACTGAACCCTGTGGGAGTCTCACTGATTAACACTGAACACTGTGGGAGTCTCACTGATTAACACGGAACACTGTGGAAGTCTCACTGATTAACACAACCCTGTGGGAGTCTCACTGATTAACACTGAACCCTGTGGGAGTCTCACTGATTACCACTGAACTCTGTGGGAGTCTCACTGATTAACACTGAACCCTGTGGGAGTCTCACTGATTACCCCTGAACCCTGTGGGAGTTTCACTGATTAACACTGAACCTTGTGAAAGTCGCATGGATTAACACTGAACCCTATGGGAGTTTCACTGATTAACACTTAACCCTATGGGAGTCTCACTGATTAACACTGAACCCTGAGCGAGTCTTACTGATTAACACTTAACCCTGTGGGAGTCTCACTGATTAACACTGAACCCTGTGGGAGTCTCACTGATTAACACTGACACCTATGGGAGTCTCTCTGATTAACACTGAACCCTATGGGAGTCTCACTGATTAACAATTAATCTTATGGGAGTCTCACTGATTAACACTGAACCCTATGGGGGACTCACTGATTAACAATGAACCCTATGGGAGTCTCACTGATTAACACTGAACCCTCTGGGAGTCTTACTGATTAACACTGAACCCTGTGAGAGTCTCACTGATGAACACTGAACCCTATGGGAGTCTCACTGATTAACCCTGAACCCTGTGGGAGTCTCATTGATTAACACTGAACCCTGTGGGAGTCTCACTGATTAACACTGAACCCTGTGGGAGTCTCGCTGATTACCCCTGAACCCTGTGAGAGCCTCACTGATTAATACTGAACCCTGTGGGAGTCTCACTGATTAACACTGAACCCTGTGGGAGTCTCACTGATTAACACTGAACCCTGAGGGAGTCTCACTGATTAACAATTAACCCTGTGGGAGTCTCACTGATTAACACTGCACACTGTGGGAGTCTCACTGATTAACACTGAACACTGTGGGAGTCTCACTGATTAACACTGAACCCTATGGGAGTGTCACTGATTAACAATGAACCCTATGGGAGTCTCACTGATTAACACTGACCTCTATGGGATTCTCACTGATTAACACTGAACCCTATGGGAGTCTCACTGATTAACACTGAACCCTGTGGGAGTCTCAGTGATTAACACTGAACCCTATGGGAGTCTCACTGATTAACAATGAACACTGTGGGAGTCTCACTGATTAACACTGAAGACTGTGGGAGTCTCACTGATTAACACTGAACCCTGTGGGAGTCTCACTGATTAACATAGAACACTGTGGGAGTCTCACTGATTAACACTGAACACTGTGGGAGTCTCACTGATTAACACTGAACCCTGTGGGAGTCTCATGGATTAACACTGAACCCTATGGGAGTCTCACTGATTAACACATTAACCCTGTGGGAGTCTCACTGATTAATACTGAACCCTGTGGGAGTCTCACTGATTAACACTGAACCCTGTGGGAGTCTCACTGATTAACACTGACCCCTGTGGGAGTCTCACTGATTAACACTGAACCCTGTGGGAGTCTCACTGATTAACACTGAACCCTATGGGAGTCTCACTAATTAACACTGAACCCTGTGGGAGTCTCAATGATTAACAATGAACCCTATGGGAGTCTCACAGATTAACGTTGAACCCTATGGGAGTCTCACTGATTAACAATGAACCCTATGGGAGTCTCACTGATTAACACTGACCTCTATGGGATTCTCACTGATTAACACTGAACCCTATGGGAGTCTCACTGATTAACACTGAACCCTGTGGAAGTCTCAGTGATTAACACTGAACCCTGTGGGAGTCTCACTGATTAACACTGACCCCTGTGGGAGTCTCACTGATTAACACTGAACCCTGTGGGAGTCTCACTGATTAACACTGAACACTGTGGGAGTCTCACTGATTAACACTGAACCCTATGGGAGTGTCACTGATTAACAATGAACCCTATGGGAGTCTCACTGATTAACACTGACCTCTATGGGATTCTCACTGATTAACACTGAACCCTATGGGAGTCTCACTGATTAACACTGAACCCTGTGGGAGTCTCAGTGATTAACACTGAACCCTATGGGAGTCTCACTGATTAACAATGAACACTGTGGGAGTCTCACTGATTAACACTGAAGACTGTGGGAGTCTCACTGATTAACACTGAACCCTGTGGGAGTCTCACTGATTAACATAGAACACTGTGGGAGTCTCACTGATTAACACTGAACACTGTGGGAGTCTCACTGATTAACACTGAACCCTGTGGGAGTCTCATGGATTAACACTGAACCCTATGGGAGTCTCACTGATTAACACATTAACCCTGTGGGAGTCTCACTGATTAATACTGAACCCTGTGGGAGTCTCACTGATTAACACTGAACCCTGTGGGAGTCTCACTGATTAACACTGACCCCTGTGGGAGTCTCACTGATTAACACTGAACCCTGTGGGAGTCTCACTGATTAACACTGAACCCTATGGGAGTCTCACTAATTAACACTGAACCCTGTGGGAGTCTCAATGATTAACAATGAACCCTATGGGAGTCTCACAGATTAACGTTGAACCCTATGGGAGTCTCACTGATTAACAATGAACCCTATGGGAGTCTCACTGATTAACACTGACCTCTATGGGATTCTCACTGATTAACACTGAACCCTATGGGAGTCTCACTGATTAACACTGAACCCTGTGGAAGTCTCAGTGATTAACACTGAACCCTGTGGGAGTCTCACTGATTAACACTGACCCCTGTGGGAGTCTCACTGATTAACACTGAACCCTGTGGGAGTCTCACTGATTAACACTGAACCCTATGGGAGTCTCACTGATTAACACTGAACCCTGTGGGAGTCTCAATGATTAACACTGAACCCTATGGGAGTATCACAGATTAACGCTGAACCCTATGGGAGTCTCACTGATTAACAATGAACCCTATGGGAGTCTCACTGATTAACATTGACCTCTATGGGATTCTCACTGATTAACACGGAACCGTATGGGAGTCTCACTGATTAACACTGAACCCTGTGGAAGTCTCAGTGATTAACACTGAACCCTATGGGAGTCTCATTGATTAACACGGAACCCTATGGGAGTCTCACTGATTAACACTGAACACTGTGGGAGTCTTACTGATTAACACTGAGCACTGTGGGAGTCTCACTGATTAACACTGAACCCTGTGGGAGTCTCACTGATTAACACTGAACACTGTGGGAGTCTCACTGATTAACAATGGACACTGTGGGAGTCTCATTGATTAACACTGAACCCTGTGGGAGTCTCACTGATTAACACTGAACCCTATGGGAGTCTCACTGATTAACACATGAACCCTGTGGGAGTCTCACTGATTAATACTGAACCCTGTGGGAGTCTCACTGATTAACACTGAACACTGTGGGAGTCTCACTGATTAACACTGAACACTGTGGAAGTCTCACTGATTAACACTGAACCCTGTGGGAGTCTCACTGATTAACACTGAACCCTGTGGGAGTCTCACTGATTAACACTGAACCCTGTGGGAGTCTCACTGATTACCCCTGAACCCTGTGGGAGTTTCACTGATTAACACTGAACCTTGTGAAAGTCTCACGGATTAACACTGAACCCTGTGGGAGTCTCACGGATTAACACTGAACCCTATGGGAGTATCACTGATTAACAATGAACACTGTGGGAGTCTCACTGATTAACACTTAACCCTGTGGGAGTCTCACTGATTAACACTGAACCCTATGGGAGTCTCACTGATCAACACTGAACCCTGTGGGAGTCTCAATGATTAACACTGAACCCTATGGGAGTCTCACAGATTAACGCTGAAGCCTATGGGAGTCTCACTGATTAACAATGAACCCTATGGGAGTCTCACTGATTAACACTGACCTCTATGGGATTCTCACTGATTAACAATGAACCCTATGGGAGTCTCACTGATTAACACTGAACCCTGTGGAAGTCTCAGTGATTAAAACTGAACACTATGGAAGTCTCACTGATTAACACTGAACACTGTGGGAGTCTCACTGATTAACACTTAACCCTGTGGGAGTCTCACTGATTAAAGCTGACCCCTGTGGGAGTCTCACTGATTAACACTGAACCCTGTGGGAGTCTCACTGATTAACACTGAACCCTATGGGAGTCTCACTGATCAACACTGAACCCTGTGGGAGTCTCAATGATTAACACTGAACCCTATGTGAGTCTCACAGATTAACGCTGAACCCTATGGGAGTCTCACTGATTAACAATGAACCCTATGGGAGTCTCACTGATTAACACTGACCTCTATGGGATTCTCACTGATTAACAATGAACCCTATGGGAGTCTCACTGATTAACACTGAACCCTGTGGAAGTCTCAGTGATTAAAACTGAACCCTATGGGAGTCTCACTGATTAACACTGAACACTGTGGGAGTCTCACTGATTAACACTGAACACTGTGGGAGTCTCACTGATTAACACTGGCCACTGTGGGAGTCTCATTGATTAACACTGAACCCTGTGAGAGTCTCACTGATTAACACTGAACCCTATGGGAGTCTCACTGATTAACACATGAACCCTGTGGGAGTCTCACTGATTAACACTGAACACTGTGGGAGTCTCACTGATTAACACTGAACCCTGTGGAAGTCTCAGTGATTAAAACTGAACCCTATGGGAGTCTCACTGATTAACACTGAACCCTGTGGGAGTCTCACTGATTAACACTGAACACTGTGGGAGTCTCACTGATTAACACTGGCCACTGTGGGAGTCTCATTGATTAACACTGAACCCTGTGAGAGTCTCACTGATTAACACTGAACCCTATGGGAGTCTCACTGATTAACACATGAACCCTGTGGGAGTCTCACTGATTAACACTGAACACTGTGGGAGTCTCACTGATTAACACTGAACACTGTGGAAGTCTCACAGATTAACACTGAACCCTGTGGGAGTCTCACTGATTAACACTGAACCCTGTGGGAGTCTCACTGATTACCACTGAACTCTAAGGGAGTCTCACTGATTAACACTGAACCCTGTGGGAGTCTCACTGATTACCCCTTAACCCTGTGGGAGTCTCACTGATTAACACTGAACCCTATGGGAGTCTCACTGATTAACACATGAACCCTGTGGTAGTCTCACTGATTAATACTGAACCCTGTGGGAGTATCACTGATTAACACTGAACACTGTGGGAGTCTCACTGATTAACACTGAACACTGTGGAAGTCTCACTGATTAACACTGAACCCTGTGGGAGTCTCACTGATTAACACTGAACCCTATGGGAGTCTCACTGATTACCACTGAACTCTGTGGGAGTCTCACTGATTAACACTGAACCCTGTGGGAGTCTCAATGATTAATACTGAACGCTATGGGAGTCTCACTGATTAACACTGAACACTGTGGAAGTCTCACTGATTAACAATGAACCCTGTGGGAGTCTCACTGATTAACACTGCACACTGTGGGAGTCTCACTGATTAACACTGAACACTGTGGGAGTCTCACTGATTAACACTGAACCCTATGGGAGTGTCACTGATTAACAATGAACCCTATGGGAGTCTCACTGATTAACACTGACCTCTATGGGATTCTCACTGATTAACACTGAACCCTATGGGAGTCTCACTGATTAACACTGAACCCTGTGGGAGTCTCAGTGATTAACACTGAACCCTATGGGAGTCTCACTGATTAACAATGAACACTGTGGGAGTCTCACTGATTAACACTGAAGACTGTGGGAGTCTCACTGATTAACACTGAACCCTGTGGGAGTCTCACTGATTAACACTGAACACTGTGGGAGTCTCACTGATTAACACTGAACACTGTGGAAGTCTCACTGATTAACACTGAACCCTGTGGGAGTCTCATGGATTAACACTGAACCCTATGGGAGTCTCACTGATTAACACATTAACCTTGTGGGAGTCTCACTGATTAATACTGAACCCTGTGGGAGTCTCACTGATTAACACTGAACCCTGTGGGAGTCTCACTGATTAACACTGACCCCTGTGGGAGTCTCACTGATTAACACTGAACCCTGTGGGAGTCTCACTGATTAACACTGAACCCTATGGGAGTCTCACTGATTAACACTGAACCCTGTGGGAGTCTCAATGATTAACACTGAACCCTATGGGAGTCTCACAGATTAACGTTGAACCCTATGGGAGTCTCACTGATTAACAATGAACCCTATGGGAGTCTCACTGATTAACACTGACCTCTATGGGATTCTCACTGATTAACACTGAACCCTATGGGAGTCTCACTGATTAACACTGAACCCTGTGGAAGTCTCAGTGATTAACACTGAACCCTGTGGGAGTCTCACTGATTAACACTGACCCCTGTGGGAGTCTCACTGATTAACACTGAACCCTGTGGGAGTCTCACTGATTAACACTGAACCCTATGGGAGTCTCACTGATTAACACTGAACCCTGTGGGAGTCTCAATGATTAACACTGAACCCTATGGGAGTATCACAGATTAACGCTGAACCCTATGGGAGTCTCACTGATTAACAATGAACCCTATGGGAGTCTCACTGATTAACATTGACCTCTAAGGGATTCTCACTGATTAACACGGAACCGTATGGGAGTCTCACTGATTAACACTGAACCCTGTGGAAGTCTCAGTGATTAACACTGAACCCTATGGGAGTCTCACTGATTAACACGGAACCCTATGGGAGTCTCACTGATTAACACTGAACACTGTGGGAGTCTCACTGATTAACACTGAGCACTGTGGGAGTCTCACTGATTAACACTGAACCCTGTGGGAGTCTCACTGATTAACACTGAACACTGTGGGAGTCTCACTGATTAACAATGGACACTGTGGGAGTCTCATTGATTAACACTGAACCCTGTGGGAGTCTCACTGATTAACACTGAACCCTATGGGAGTCTCACTGATTAACACATGAACCCTGTGGGAGTCTCACTGATTAATACTGAACCCTGTGGGAGTCTCACTGATTAACACTGAACACTGTGGGAGTCTCACTGATTAACACTGAACACTGTGGAAGTCTCACTGATTAACACTGAACCCTGTGGGAGTCTCACTGATTAACACTGAACCCTGTGGGAGTCTCACTGATTAACACTGAACCCTGTGGGAGTCTCACTGATTACCTCTGAACCCTGTGGGAGTTTCACTGATTAACACTGAACCTTGTGAAAGTCTCACGGATTAACACTGAACCCTGTGGGAGTCTCACGGATTAACACTGAACCCTATGGGAGTCTCACTGATTAACAATGAACCCTGTGGGAGTCTCACTGATTAACACTGAACCCTATGGGAGTCTCACTGATCAACACTGAACCCTGTGGGAGTCTCAATGATTAACACTGAACCCTATGGGAGTCTCACAGATTAACGCTGAACCCTATGGGAGTCTCACTGACTAACAATGAACCCTATGGGAGTCTCACTGATTAACACTGACCTCTATGGGATTCTCACTGATTAACAATGAACCCTATGGGAGTCTCACTGATTAACACTGAACCCTGTGGAAGTCTCAGTGATTAAAACTGAACACTGTGGGAGTCTCACTGATTAACACTTAACCCTGTGGGAGTCTCACTGATTAAAGCTGACCCCTGTGGGAGTCTCACTGATTAACACTGAACCCTGTGGGAGTCTCACTGATTAACACTGAACCCTATGGGAGTCTCACTGATCAACACTGAACCCTGTGGGAGTCTCAATGATTAACACTGAACCCTATGTGAGTCTCACAGATTAACGCTGAACCCTATGGGAGTCTCACTGATTAACAATGAACCCTATGGGAGTCTCACTGATTAACACTGACCTCTATGGGATTCTCACTGATTAACAATGAACCCTATGGGAGTCTCACTGATTAACACTGAACCCTGTGGAAGTCTCAGTGATTAAAACTGAACCCTATGGGAGTCTCACTGATTAACACTGAACACTGTGGGAGTCTCACTGATTAACACTGAACACTGTGGGAGTCTCACTGATTAACACTGGCCACTGTGGGAGTCTCATTGATTAACACTGAACCCTGTGAGAGTCTCACTGATTAACACTGAACCCTATGGGAGTCTCACTGATTAACACATGAACCCTGTGGGAGTCTCACTGATTAACACTGAACACTGTGGGAGTCTCACTGATTAACACTGAACCCTGTGGAAGTCTCAGTGATTAAAACTGAACCCTATGGGAGTCTCACTGATTAACACTGAACCCTGTGGGAGTCTCACTGATTAACACTGAACACTGTGGGAGTCTCACTGATTAACACTGGCCACTGTGGGAGTCTCATTGATTAACACTGAACCCTGTGAGAGTCTCACTGATTAACACTGAACCCTATGGGAGTCTCACTGATTAACACATGAACCCTGTGGGAGTCTCACTGATTAACACTGAACACTGTGGGAGTCTCACTGATTAACACTGAACCCTGTGGGAGTCTCACTGATTACCACTGAACTATACGGGAGTCTCACTGATTAACACTGAACCCTGTGGGAGTCTCACTGATTACCCCTGAACCCTGTGGGAGTCTCACTGATTAACACTAAACCCTATGGGAGTCTCACTGATTAACACATGAACCCTGTGGGAGTCTCACTGATTAATACTGAACCCTGTGGGAGTATCACTGATTAACACTGAACACTGTGGGAGTCTCACTGATTAACACTGAACACTGTGGAAGTTTCACTGATTAACACTGAACCCTGTGGGAGTCTCACTGATTAACACTGAACCCTGTGGGAGTCTCACTGATTACCACTGAACTCTGTGGGAGTCTCACTGATTAACACTGAACCCTGTGGGAGTCTCACTGATTACCCCTGAACCCTGTGGTAGTTTCACTGATTAACACTGAACCTTGTGAAAGTCGCATGGATTAACACTGAACCCTATGGGAGTCTCACTGATTAACACTGAACACTGTGGGAGTCTCACTGATTAACACTGAACACTGTGGGAGTCTCACTGATTAACACTGGCCACTGTGGGAGTCTCATTGATTAACACTGAACCCTGTGAGAGTCTCACTGATTAACACTGAACCCTATGGGAGTCTCACTGATTAACACATGAACCCTGTGGGAGTCTCACTGATTAACACTGAACACTGTGGGAGTCTCACTGATTAACACTGAACCCTGTGGAAGTCTCAGTGATTAAAACTGAACCCTATGGGAGTCTCACTGATTAACACTGAACCCTGTGGGAGTCTCACTGATTAACACTGAACACTGTGGGAGTCTCACTGATTAACACTGGCCACTGTGGGAGTCTCATTGATTAACACTGAACCCTGTGAGAGTCTCACTGATTAACACTGAACCCTATGGGAGTCTCACTGATTAACACATGAACCCTGTGGGAGTCTCACTGATTAACACTGAACACTGTGGGAGTCTCACTGATTAACACTTAACACTGTGGAAGTCTCACAGATTAACACTGAACACTGTGGGAGTCTCACTGATTAACACTGAACCCTGTGGGAGTCTCACTGATTACCACTGAACTATACGGGAGTCTCACTGATTAACACTGAACCCTGTGGGAGTCTCACTGATTACCCCTGAACCCTGTGGGAGTCTCACTGATTAACACTAAACCCTATGGGAGTCTCACTGATTAACACATGAACCCTGTGGGAGTCTCACTGATTAATACTGAACCCTGTGGGAGTATCACTGATTAACACTGAACACTGTGGGAGTCTCACTGATTAACACTGAACACTGTGGAAGTCTCACTGATTAACACTGAACCCTGTGGGAGTCTCACTGATTAACACTGAACCCTGTGGGAGTCTCACTGATTACCACTGAACTCTGTGGGAGTCTCACTGATTAACACTGAACCCTGTGGGAGTCTCACTGATTACCCCTGAACCCTGTGGTAGTTTCACTGATTAACACTGAACCTTGTGAAAGTCGCATGGATTAACACTGAACCCTATGGGAGTTTCACTGATTAACACTTAACCCTATGGGAGTCTCACTGATTAACACTGAACCCTGAGGGAGTCTCACTGATTAACACTTAACCCTGTGGGAGACTCACTGATTAACACTGAACCCTGTGGGAGTCTCACTGATTAACACTGACACCTATGGGAGTCTCTCTGATTAACAATTAACCCTATGGGAGTCTCACTGATTAACAATTAATCTTATGGGAGTCTCACTGATTAACACTGAACCCTGTGGGAGTCTCACTGATTAACACTGAACCCTATGGGAGTCTTACTGATTAACACTGAACCCTGTGAGAGTCTCACTGATGAACACTGAACCCTATGGGAGTCTCACTGATTAACCCTGAACCCTGTGGGAGTCTTACTGATTAACACTGAACCCTGTGGGAGTCTCACTGATTAACACTGAACCCTGTGGGAGTCTCGCTGATTACCCCTGAACCCTGTGAGAGCCTCACTGATTAATACTGAACCCTGTGGGAGTCTCACTGATTAACACTGAACCCTGTGGGAGTCTCACTGATTAACACTGAACCCTGAGGGAGTCTCACTGATTAACAATGAACCCTGTGGGAGTCTCACTGATTAACACTGAACACTGTGGGAGTCTCACTGATTAACACTGAACACTGTGGGAGTCTCACTGATTAACACTGAACCCTATGGGAGTGTCACTGATTAACAATGAACCCTATGGGAGTCTCACTGATTAACACTGACCTCTATGGGATTCTCACTGATTAACACTGCACCCTATGGGAGTCTCACTGATTAACACTTAACCCTGTGGGAGTCTCAGTGATTAACACTGAACCCTATGGGAGTCTCACTGATTAACAATGAACACTGTGGGAGTCTCACTGATTAACACTGAAGACTGTGGGAGTCTCACTGATTAACACTGAACCCTGTGGGAGTCTCACTGATTAACACTGAACACTGTGGGAGTCTCAGTGATTAACACTGAACACTGTGGGAGTCTCACTGATTAACACTGAACCCTGTGGGAGTCTCATGGATTAACACTGAACCCTATGGGAGTCTCACTGATTAACACATTAACCCTGTGGGAGTCTCACTGATTAATACTGAACCCTGTGGGATTCTCACTGATTAATACTGAACCCTGTGGGAGTCTCACTGATTAACACTGACCCCTGTGGGAGTCTCACTGATTAACACTGAACCCTGTGGGAGTCTCACTGATTAACACTGAACCCTATGGGAGTCTCACTGATTAACACTGAACCCTGTGGGAGTCTCAATGATTAACACTGAACCCTATGGGAGTCTCACAGATTAACGTTGAACCCTATGGGAGTCTCACTGATTAACAATGAACCCTATGGGAGTGTCACTGATTAACACTGACCTCTATGGGATTCTCACTGATTAACACTGAACCCTATGGGAGTCTCACTGATTAACACTGAACCCTGTGGAAGTCTCAGTGATTAACACTGAACCCTATGGGAGTCTCACTGATTAACACTGAACACTGTGGGAGTCTCACTGATTAACACTGAACACTGTGGGAGTCTCACTGATTAACACTGGACACTGTGGGAGTCTCATTGATTAACACTGAACCCTGCGGGAGTCTAACTGATTAACACTGAACCCTATGGGAGTTTCACTGATTAACACATGAACCCTGTGGGAGTCTCACTGATTAATACTGAACCCTGTGGGAGTCTCACTGATTAACACTGAACACTGTGGGAGTCTCACTGATTAACACTGAACACTGTGGAAGTCTCACTGATTAACACTGAACCCTGTGGGAGTCTCACTGATTAACACTGAACCCTGTGGGAGTCTCACTGATTAACACTGAACCCTGTGGGAGTCTCACTGATTAACACTGAACCCTGTGGGAGTCTCACTGATTACCCCTGAACCCTGTGGGAGTTTCACTGATTAACACTGAACCTTGTGAAAGTCTCATGGATTAACACTGAACCATGTGGGAGTCTCACTGATTAACACTGAACCCTGTGGGAGTCTCACTGATTAACACTGAACCATATGGGAGTCTCACTGATTAACACTGAACCATGTGGGAGTCTCACTGATTAAGACTGAACCCTATGGGAGTCTCACTGATTAACACAGAACCCAGTGGGAGTCTCACTGATTAACACTGAACACTGTGGGAGTCTCACTGATTAACACTGAACACTGTGGGTGTCTCACTGATTAACACTGAACCCTATGGGAGTCTCACTGATTAACACATGAACCCTGAGGGAGTCTCAATGATTCACACATGAACCCTGTGGGAGTCTCACTGATTTACACTGAACAATATGGGAGTCTCACTGATTAACACTGAACCCTGTGGGATTCTCACTGATTAACACAAAACCCTGTGGGAGTCTCACTGATTAACACTGAACCCTGTGGGATACTCACTGATTAACAATGAACCCTGTGGGAGTTTCACTGATTAACACTGAACCCTATTGGAGTCTCACTGATGAACACTGAACCCTGTGGGAGTCTCACTGATTAACAATGAACCTTGTGGGAGTCTCACTGATTAACACTGAACCCTGTGGGAGTCTCACTGATTACCACTGAACCCTGTGGGAGTCTCACTGATTAACAATGAACCCTGTGGGAGTTTCACTGATTAACACTGAACCCTATGGGAGTCTCACTGATTAACACTGAACCCTGTGGGAGTCTCACTGATTAACACTGAACCCTATGGAAGTCTCATTGATTAAAACTGAACCCTATGGGAGTCTCACTGATTAACACATGAACCTTGTGGGAGACTCACTGATTAACACTGAACCCTGTCGGAGTCTCACTGATTAACACTGAACCCTATGGGAGTCTCACTGATTAACACTGAACCCTGTGGGAGTCTCACTGATTAACACTGAACCCTATGGGAGGGTCTCACTGATTAACACTGAACCCTGTGGGAGTCTCACTGATTAACACTGAACCCTGTGGGAGTCTCACTGATTAACACTGAACCCTGTGGGAGTCTCACTGATTACCCCTGAACCCTGTGGGAGTTTCACTGATTAACACTGAACATTGTGGGAGTCTCACGGATTAACACTGAACCCTGTGGGAGTCTCACTGATTAACACTGAACCCTGTGGGAGTCTCACTGATTAACACTGAACCCTATGGGAGTCTCACTGATTAACACTGAACCCTGTGGGATTCTCACTGATTAAGACTGAACCCTATGGGAGTCTCACTGATTAACACTGAACCCTATGGGAGTCTCACTGATTAACACTGAACCCTGAGGGAGTCTCACTGATTAACACTGAACCCTGTGGGAGTCTCACTGATTAACAATGAACCCTGTGGGAGTCCCACTGATTAACACTGAAACCTATGGGAGTCTCACTGATTAACACTGAACCCTATGGGAGTCTCACTGATTAACAATTAACCCTATGGGAGTCTCACTGATTAACACCGAACTCTATGGGATTCTCAAGGATTAACACTGAACCCTATGGGAGTCTCACTGATTAACACTGAACCCTATGGGAGTCTCACTGATTAACACTGAACCCTGTGGGAGTCTCAATGATTAACACTGAACCCTATGGGAGTCTCACAGATTAACGTTGAACCCTATGGGAGTCTCACTGATTAACAATGAACCCTATGGGAGTCTCACTGATTAACACTGACCTCTATGGGATTCTCACTGATTAACACTGAACCCTATGGGAGTCTCACTGATTAACACTGAACCCTGTGGAAGTCTCAGTGATTAACACTGAACCCTATGGGAGTCTATCTGATTAACACTGAACACTGTGGGAGTCTCACTGATTAACACTGAACACTGTGGGAGTCTCACTGATTAACACTGGACACTGTGGGAGTCTCATTGATTAACACTGATCCCTGTGGGAGTCTCACTGATTAACACTGAACCCTATGGGAGTTTCACTGATTAACACATGAACCCTGTGGGAGTCTCACTGATTAATACTGAACCCTGTGGGAGTCTCACTGATTAACACTGAACACTGTGGGAGTCTCACTGATTAACACTGAACACTGTGGAAGTCTCACTGATTAACACTGAACCCTGTGGGAGTCTCACTGATTAACACTGAACCCTGTGGGAGTCTCACTGATTAACACTGAACCCTGTGGGAGTCTCACTGATTAACACTGAACCCTGTGGGAGTCTCACTGATTACCCCTGAACCCTGTGGGAGTTTCACTGATTAACACTGAACCTTGTGAAAGTCTCATGGATTAACACTGAACCATGTGGGAGTCTCACTGATTAACACTGAACCCTGTGGGAGTCTCACTGATTAACACTGAACCCTATGGGAGTCTCACTGATTAACACTGAACCATGTGGGAGTCTCACTGATTAAGACTGAACCCTATGGGAGTCTCACTGATTAACACTGAACCCTATGGGAGTTTCACTGATTAACACTTAACCCTATGGGAGTCTCACTGATTAACACTGAACCCTGAGGGATTCTCACTGATTAACACTGAACCCAGTGGGAGTCTCACTGATTAACACTGACACCTATGGGAGTCTCACTGATTAACACTGAACCCAATGGGAGTCTCACTGATTAACAATTAACCCTATGGGAGGCTCACTGATTAACACTGAACCCTGTGGGAGTCTCACTGATTAACACTGAACCCTGAGGGAGTCTCACTGATTAACAATGAACCCTGTGGGAGTCTCACTGATTAACACTGAACACTGTGGGAGTCTCACTGATTAACACTGAACCCTGTGGGAGTCTCACTGATTAACACTGAACACTGTGGGTGTCTCACTGATTAACACTGAACCCTATGGGAGTCTCACTGATTAACACATGAACCCTGAGGGAGTCTCAATGATTCACACATGAACCCTGTGGGAGTCTCACTGATTTACACTGAACAATATGGGAGTCTCACTGATTAACACTGAACCCTATGGGAGGGTCTCACTGATTAACACTGAACCCTGTGGGAGTCTCACTGATTAACACTGAACCCTGTGGGAGTCTCACTGATTAACACTGAACCCTGTGGGAGTCTCACTGATTACCCCTGAACCCTGTGGGAGTTTCACTGATTAACACTGAACATTGTGGGAGTCTCACGGATTAACACTGAACCCTGTGGGAGTCTCACTGATTAACACTGAACCCTGTGGGAGTCTCACTGATTAACACTGAACCCTATGGGAGTCTCACTGATTAACACTGAACCCTGTGGGATTCTCACTGATTAAGACTGAACCCTATGGGAGTCTCACTGATTAACACTGAACCCTATGGGAGTCTCACTGATTAACACTGAACCCTGAGGGAGTCTCACTGATTAACACTGAACCCTGTGGGAGTCTCACTGATTAACAATGAACCCTGTGGGAGTCCCACTGATTAACACTGAAACCTATGGGAGTCTCACTGATTAACACTGAACCCTATGGGAGTCTCACTGATTAACAATTAACCCTATGGGAGTCTCACTGATTAACACCGAACTCTATGGGATTCTCAAGGATTAACACTGAACCCTATGGGAGTCTCACTGATTAACACTGAACCCTATGGGAGTCTCACTGATTAACACTGAACCCTGTGGGAGTCTCAATGATTAACACTGAACCCTATGGGAGTCTCACAGATTAACGTTGAACCCTATGGGAGTCTCACTGATTAACAATGAACCCTATGGGAGTCTCACTGATTAACACTGACCTCTATGGGATTCTCACTGATTAACACTGAACCCTATGGGAGTCTCACTGATTAACACTGAACCCTGTGGAAGTCTCAGTGATTAACACTGAACCCTATGGGAGTCTATCTGATTAACACTGAACACTGTGGGAGTCTCACTGATTAACACTGAACACTGTGGGAGTCTCACTGATTAACACTGGACACTGTGGGAGTCTCATTGATTAACACTGATCCCTGTGGGAGTCTCACTGATTAACACTGAACCCTATGGGAGTTTCACTGATTAACACATGAACCCTGTGGGAGTCTCACTGATTAATACTGAACCCTGTGGGAGTCTCACTGATTAACACTGAACACTGTGGGAGTCTCACTGATTAACACTGAACACTGTGGAAGTCTCACTGATTAACACTGAACCCTGTGGGAGTCTCACTGATTAACACTGAACCCTGTGGGAGTCTCACTGATTAACACTGAACCCTGTGGGAGTCTCACTGATTAACACTGAACCCTGTGGGAGTCTCACTGATTACCCCTGAACCCTGTGGGAGTTTCACTGATTAACACTGAACCTTGTGAAAGTCTCATGGATTAACACTGAACCATGTGGGAGTCTCACTGATTAACACTGAACCCTGTGGGAGTCTCACTGATTAACACTGAACCCTATGGGAGTCTCACTGATTAACACTGAACCATGTGGGAGTCTCACTGATTAAGACTGAACCCTATGGGAGTCTCACTGATTAACACTGAACCCTATGGGAGTTTCACTGATTAACACTTAACCCTATGGGAGTCTCACTGATTAACACTGAACCCTGAGGGATTCTCACTGATTAACACTGAACCCAGTGGGAGTCTCACTGATTAACACTGACACCTATGGGAGTCTCACTGATTAACACTGAACCCAATGGGAGTCTCACTGATTAACAATTAACCCTATGGGAGGCTCACTGATTAACACTGAACCCTGTGGGAGTCTCACTGATTAACACTGAACCCTGAGGGAGTCTCACTGATTAACAATGAACCCTGTGGGAGTCTCACTGATTAACACTGAACACTGTGGGAGTCTCACTGATTAACACTGAACCCTGTGGGAGTCTCACTGATTAACACTGAACACTGTGGGTGTCTCACTGATTAACACTGAACCCTATGGGAGTCTCACTGATTAACACATGAACCCTGAGGGAGTCTCAATGATTCACACATGAACCCTGTGGGAGTCTCACTGATTTACACTGAACAATATGGGAGTCTTACTGATTAACACTGAACCCTATGTGAGTCTCACTGATTAACACATGAACCCTGAGGGAGTCTCAATGATTCACACATGAACTCTATGGGATTCTCAAGGATTAACACTGAACCCTATGGGAGTCTCACTGATTAACACTGAACCCTATGGGAGTCTCACTGATTAACACTGAACCCTGTGGGAGTCTCAATGATTAACACTGAACCCTATGGGAGTCTCACAGATTAACGTTGAACCCTATGGGAGTCTCACTGATTAACAATGAACCCTATGGGAGTCTCACTGATTAACACTGACCTCTATGGGATTCTCACTGATTAACACTGAACCCTATGGGAGTCTCACTGATTAACACTGAACCCTGTGGAAGTCTCAGTGATTAACACTGAACCCTATGGGAGTCTATCTGATTAACACTGAACACTGTGGGAGTCTCACTGATTAACACTGAACACTGTGGGAGTCTCACTGATTAACACTGGACACTGTGGGAGTCTCATTGATTAACACTGATCCCTGTGGGAGTCTCACTGATTAACACTGAACCCTATGGGAGTTTCACTGATTAACACATGAACCCTGTGGGAGTCTCACTGATTAATACTGAACCCTGTGGGAGTCTCACTGATTAACACTGAACACTGTGGGAGTCTCACTGATTAACACTGAACACTGTGGAAGTCTCACTGATTAACACTGAACCCTGTGGGAGTCTCACTGATTAACACTGAACCCTGTGGGAGTCTCACTGATTAACACTGAACCCTGTGGGAGTCTCACTGATTAACACTGAACCCTGTGGGAGTCTCACTGATTACCCCTGAACCCTGTGGGAGTTTCACTGATTAACACTGAACCTTGTGAAAGTCTCATGGATTAACACTGAACCATGTGGGAGTCTCACTGATTAACACTGAACCCTGTGGGAGTCTCACTGATTAACACTGAACCCTATGGGAGTCTCACTGATTAACACTGAACCATGTGGGAGTCTCACTGATTAAGACTGAACCCTATGGGAGTCTCACTGATTAACACTGAACCCTATGGGAGTTTCACTGATTAACACTTAACCCTATGGGAGTCTCACTGATTAACACTGAACCCTGAGGGATTCTCACTGATTAACACTGAACCCAGTGGGAGTCTCACTGATTAACACTGACACCTATGGGAGTCTCACTGATTAACACTGAACCCAATGGGAGTCTCACTGATTAACAATTAACCCTATGGGAGGCTCACTGATTAACACTGAACCCTGTGGGAGTCTCACTGATTAACACTGAACCCTGAGGGAGTCTCACTGATTAACAATGAACCCTGTGGGAGTCTCACTGATTAACACTGAACACTGTGGGAGTCTCACTGATTAACACTGAACCCTGTGGGAGTCTCACTGATTAACACTGAACACTGTGGGTGTCTCACTGATTAACACTGAACCCTATGGGAGTCTCACTGATTAACACATGAACCCTGAGGGAGTCTCAATGATTCACACATGAACCCTGTGGGAGTCTCACTGATTTACACTGAACAATATGGGAGTCTTACTGATTAACACTGAACCCTATGTGAGTCTCACTGATTAACACTGAACCCTATGGGAGTCGCACTGATTATCACTGAGACCTGTGGGAGTCTCACTGATTAACACTGAACCGTATGGGAGTCTCACTGATTAACACTTAACCCTATGGGAGTCTCATTGATTAAAACTGAACCCTATGGGAGTCTCACTGATTAACACATGAACCTTGTGGGAGACTCACTGATTAACACTGAACCCTGTCGGAGTCTCACTGATTAACACTGAACCCTATGGGAGTCTCACTGATTAACACTGAACCCTGTGGGAGTCTCACTGATTAACACTGAACCCTATGGGATTTTCACTGATTAACACTGAACCCTGTGGGAGTCTCACTGATTAACACTGAACCCTATGGGAGTCTCACTGATTAACACTGAACCCTGTGGGAGTCTCACTGATTAACACTGAACCCTGTGGGAGTTTCACTGATTAACACTGAACCCTGTGGGAGTCTCACTGATTACCCCTGAACCCTGTGGGAGTTTCACTGATTAACACTGAACCTTGTGGGAGTCTCACGGATTAACACTGAACCCTGTGGGAGTCTCACTGATTAACACTGAACCCTGTGGGAGTCTCACTGATTAACACTGAACCCTATGGGAGTCTCACTGATTAACACTGAACCCTGTGGGATTCTCACTGATTAAGACTGAACCCTATGGGAGTCTCACTGATTAACACTGAACCCTATGGGAGTCTCACTGATTAACACTGAACCCTGAGGGAGTCTCACTGATTAACACTGAACCCTGTGGGAGTCTCACTGATTAACAATGAACCCTGTGGGAGTCCCACTGATTAACACTGAAACCTATGGGAGTCTCACTGATTAACACTGAACCCTATGGGAGTCTCACTGATTAACAATTAACCCTATGGGAGTCTCACTGATTAACACCGAACTCTATGGGATTCTCAAGGATTAACACTGAACCCTATGGGAGTCTCACTGATTAACACTGAACCCTATGGGAGTCTCACTGATTAACACTGAACCCTGTGGGAGTCTCAATGATTAACACTGAACCCTATGGGAGTCTCACAGATTAACGTTGAACCCTATGGGAGTCTCACTGATTAACAATGAACCCTATGGGAGTCTCACTGATTAACACTGACCTCTATGGGATTCTCACTGATTAACACTGAACCCTATGGGAGTCTCACTGATTAACACTGAACCCTGTGGAAGTCTCAGTGATTAACACTGAACCCTATGGGAGTCTATCTGATTAACACTGAACACTGTGGGAGTCTCACTGATTAACACTGAACACTGTGGGAGTCTCACTGATTAACACTGGACACTGTGGGAGTCTCATTGATTAACACTGATCCCTGTGGGAGTCTCACTGATTAACACTGAACCCTATGGGAGTTTCACTGATTAACACATGAACCCTGTGGGAGTCTCACTGATTAATACTGAACCCTGTGGGAGTCTCACTGATTAACACTGAACACTGTGGGAGTCTCACTGATTAACACTGAACACTGTGGAAGTCTCACTGATTAACACTGAACCCTGTGGGAGTCTCACTGATTAACACTGAACCCTGTGGGAGTCTCACTGATTAACACTGAACCCTGTGGGAGTCTCACTGATTAACACTGAACCCTGTGGGAGTCTCACTGATTACCCCTGAACCCTGTGGGAGTTTCACTGATTAACACTGAACCTTGTGAAAGTCTCATGGATTAACACTGAACCATGTGGGAGTCTCACTGATTAACACTGAACCCTGTGGGAGTCTCACTGATTAACACTGAACCCTATGGGAGTCTCACTGATTAACACTGAACCATGTGGGAGTCTCACTGATTAAGACTGAACCCTATGGGAGTCTCACTGATTAACACTGAACCCTATGGGAGTTTCACTGATTAACACTTAACCCTATGGGAGTCTCACTGATTAACACTGAACCCTGAGGGATTCTCACTGATTAACACTGAACCCAGTGGGAGTCTCACTGATTAACACTGACACCTATGGGAGTCTCACTGATTAACACTGAACCCTATGGGAGTCTCACTGATTAACAATTAACCCTATGGGAGGCTCACTGATTAACACTGAACCCTGTGGGAGTCTCACTGATTAACACTGAACCCTGAGGGAGTCTCACTGATTAACAATGAACCCTGTGGGAGTCTCACTGATTAACACTGAACACTGTGGGAGTCTCACTGATTAACACTGAACCCTGTGGGAGTCTCACTGATTAACACTGAACACTGTGGGTGTCTCACTGATTAACACTGAACCCTATGGGAGTCTCACTGATTAACACATGAACCCTGAAGGAGTCTCAATGATTCACACATGAACCCTGTGGGAGTCTCACTGATTTACACTGAACAATATGGGAGTCTTACTGATTAACACTTAACCCTATGGGAGTCTCACTGATTAACACTGAACCCTATGGGAGTCGCACTGATTATCACTGAGACCTGTGGGAGTCTCACTGATTAACACTGAACCGTATGGGAGTCTCAATGATTAACACTTAACCCTATGGGAGTCTCACTGATTAACACTGAACCCTGTGGGAGTCTCACTGATTAACACTGAACCCTGTGGGAGTCTCACTGATTAACACTGAACCCTGTGGGAGTCTCACTGATTAACACTGAACCCTATGGGAGTTTCACTGATTAACACATGAACCCTGTGGGAGTCTCACTGATTAATACTGAACCCTGTGGGAGTCTCACTGATTAACACTGAACACTGTGGGAGTCTCACTGATTAACACTGAACACTGTGGAAGTCTCACTGATTAACACTGAACCCTGTGGGAGTCTCACTGATTAACACTGAACCCTGTGGGAGTCTCACTGATTAACACTGAACCCTGTGGGAGTCTCACTGATTAACACTAAACCCTGTGGGAGTCTCACTGATTACCCCTGAACCCTGTGGGAGTTTCATTGATTAACACTGAACCTTGTGAAAGTCTCATGGATTAACACTGAACCATGTGGGAGTCTCACTGATTAACACTGAACCTTGTGGGAGTCTCACTGATTAACACTGAACCCTATGGGAGACTCACTGATTAACACTGAACCATGTGGGAGTCTCACTGATTAAGACTGAACCCTATGGGAGTCTCACTGATTAACACTGAACCCTATGGGAGTTTCACTGATTAACACTTAACCCTATGGGAGTCTCACTGATTAACACTGAACCCTGAGGGATTCTCACTGATTAACACTGAACCCAGTGGGAGTCTCACTGATTAACACAGACACCTATGGGAGTCTCACTGATTAACACTGAACCCTATGGGAGTCTCACTGATTAACAATTAACCCTATGGGAGGCTCACTGATTAACACTGAACCCTGTGGGAGTCTCACTGATTAACACTGAACCCTGAGGGAGTCTCACTGATTAACAATGAACCCTGTGGGAGTCTCACTGATTAACACTGAACACTGTGGGAGTCTCACTGATTAACACTGAACCCTGTGGGAGTCTCACTGATTAACACTGAACACTGTGGGTGTCTCACTGATTAACACTGAACCCTATGGGAGTCTCACTGATTAACACATGAACCCTGAGGGAGTCTCAATTATTCACACATGAACCCTGTGGGAGTCTCACTGATTTACACTGAACAATATGGGAGTCTCACTGATTAACACTGAACCCTATGGGAGTCTCACTGATTAATACTGAACCCTATGGGAGTCGCACTGATTATCACTGAGACCTGTGGGAGTCTCACTGATTAACACTGAACCGTATGGGAGTCTCACTGATTAACACTTCACCCTATGGGAGTCTCACTGATTAACACTGAACCCTGTGGGAGTCTCACTGATTAACACTGAACCCTGTGGGAGTCTCACTGATTAACACTGAACCCTGTGGGAGTCTCACTGATTAACACTGAACCCTATGGGGGACTCACTGATTAACAATGAACCCTGTGGGAGTCTCACTGATTAACACTAAACCCTGTTGGAGTCTCACTGATTACCCCTGAACCCTGTGAGGGTCTCACTGATTAACACTGAACCCTGTGGGATTCTCACTGATTAACACAAAACCCTGTGGGAGTCTCACTGATTAACACTGAACCCTGTGGGATACTCACTGATTAACAATGAACCCTGTGGGAGTTTCACTGATTAACACTGAACCCTATGGGAGTCTCACTGATTAACACTGAACCCTGTGGGAGTCTCACTGATTAACACTGAACCTTGTGGGAGTCTCACTGATTAATACTGAACCCTGTGGGAGTCTCACTGATTACCACTGAACCCTGTGGGAGTCTCACTGATTAACAATGAACCCTGTGGGAGTCTCATTGATTAACACTGAACCCTATGGGAGTCTCACTGATTAACACTGAACCCTGTGGGAGTCTCACTGATTAACACTGAACCCTATGGAAGTCTCATTGATTAAAACTGAACCCTATGGGAGTCTCACTGATTAACACATGAACCTTGTGGGAGACTCACTGATTAATACTGAACCCTGTCAGAGTCTCACTGATTAACAATGAACCCTATGGGAGTCTCACTGATTAACACTGAACCCTGTGGGAGTCTCACTGATTAACACTGAACCCTATGGGATTTTCACTGATTAACACTGAACCCTGTGGGAGTCTCACTGATTAACACTGAACCCTATGGGAGTCTCACTGATTAACACTGAACCCTGTGGGAGTCTCACTGATTAACACTGAACCCTGTGGGAGTCTCACTGATTACCCCTGAACCCTGTGGGAGTTTCACTGATTAACACTGAACCTTGTGGGAGTCTCACGGATCAACACTGAACCCTATGGGAGTCTCACTGATTAACACTGAACCCTGTGGGAGTCTCACTGATTAAGACTGAACCCTATGGGAGTCTCACTGATTAACACTGAACCCTATGGGAGTCTCACTGATTAACACTGAACCCTGAGGGAGTCTCACTGATTAACACTGAACCCTGTGGGAGTCTCACTGATTAACAATGAACCCTGTGGGAGTCCCACTGATTAACACTGAAACCTATGGGAGTCTCACTGATTAACACTGAACCCTATGGGAGTCTCACTGATTAACAATTAACCCTATGGGAGTCTCACTGATTAACACCGAACTCTATGGGATTCTCAAGGATTAACACTGAACCCTATGGGAGTCTCACTGATTAACGTTGACCCCTATGGGAGTCTCACTGATTAACAATGAACCCTATGGGAGTCTCACTGATTAACACTGACCTCTATGGGATTCTTACTGATTAACACTGAACGCTATGGGAGTCTCACTGATTAACACTGAACCCTGTGGAAGTCTCAGTGATTAACACTGAACCCTATGGGAGTCTCACTGATTAACACTGAACACTGTGGGAGTCTCACTGATTAACACTGAACACTGTGGGAGTCTCACTGATTAACACTGGACACTGTGGGAGTCTCATTGATTAACACTGAACCCTGTGGGAGTCTCACTGATTAACACTGAACCCTATGGGAGTTTCACTGATTAACACATGAACCCTGTGGGAGTCTCACTGATTAATACTGAACCCTGTGGGAGTCTCACTGATTAACACTGAACACTGTGGGAGTCTCACTGATTAACACTGAACACTGTGGAAGTCTCATTGATTAGCACTGAACCCTGAGGGAGTCTCACTGATTAACACTGAACCCTGTGGGAGTCTCACTGATTAACACTGAACCCTGTGGGAGTCTCACTGATTAACACTGAACCCTGTGGGAGTCTCACTGATTACCCCTGAACCCTGTGGGAGTTTCACTGATTAACACTGAACCTTGTGAAAGTCTCACGGATTAACACTGAACCATGTGGGAGTCTCACTGATTAACACTGAACCCTGTGGGAGTCTCACTGATTAACACTGAACCATGTGGGAGTCTCACTGATTAAGACTGAACCCTATGGGAGTCTCACTGATTAACACTGAACCCTATGGGAGTTTCACTGATTAACACTGAACCCTATGGGAGTCTCACTGATTAACACTGAACCATGTGGGAGTCTCACTGATTAAGACTGAACCATGTGGGAGTCTCACTGATTAAGACTGAACCCTATGGGAGTCTCACTGATTAACACTGAACCCTATGGGAGTCTCACTGATTAACACTGAACCCTGTGGAAGTCTCAGTGATTAACACTGAACCCTATGGGAGTCTCACTGATTAACACTGAACACTGTGGGAGTCTCACTGATTAACACTGAACACTGTGGGAGTCTCACTGATTAACAATGGTCACTGTGGGAGTCTCATTGATTAACACTGAACCCTGTGGGAGTCTCACTGATTAACACTGAACCCTATGGGAGTTTCACTGATTAACACATGAACCCTGTGGGAGTCTCACTGATTAATACTGAACCCTGTGGGAGTCTCACTGATTAACACTGAACACTGTGGGAGTCTCACTGATTAACACTGAACACTGTGGAAGTCTCATTGATTAACACTGAACCCTGTGAGAGTCTCAATGATTAACACTGAACCCTGTGGGAGTCTCACTGATTAACACTGAACCCTGTGGGAGTCTCACTGATTAACACTGAACCCTGTGGGAGTCTCACTGATTACCCCTGAACCCTGTGGGAGTTTCACTGATTAACACTGAACCTTGTGAAAGTCTCACGGATTAACACTGAACCATGTGGGAGTCTCACTGATTAACACTGAACCCTGTTGCAGTCTCACTGATTAACACTGAACCCTATGGGAGTCTCACTGATTAACACTGAACCCTGTGGGAGTCTCACTGATTAACACTGAACCCTATGGGATTTTCACTGATTAACACTGAACCCTGTGGGAGTCTCACTGATTAACACTGAACCCTATGGGAGTCTCACTGATTAACACTGAACCCTGTGGGAGTCTCACTGATTACCCCTGAACCCTGTGGGAGTTTCACTGATTAACACTGAACCCTGTGGGAGTCTCACTGATTAAGACTGAATCCTATGGGAGTCTCACTGATTAACACTGAACCCTGTGGGAGTCTCACTGATTACCCCTGAACCCTGTGGGAGTTTCACTGATTAACACTGAACCTTGTGGGAGTCTCACGGATTAACACTGAACCCTGTGGGAGTTTCACTGATTAACACTGAACCCTGTGGGAGTCTCACTGATTAACACTGAACCCTATGGGAGTCTCACTGATTAACACTGAACCCTGTGGGAGTCTCACTGATTAAGACTGAACCCTATGGGAGTCTCACTGATTAACACTGAACTCTATGGGAGTCTCACTGATTAACACTGAACCCTGAGGGAGTCTCACTGATTAACACTGAACCCTGTGGGAGTCTCACTGATTAACAATGAACCCTGTGGGAGTCCCACTGATTAACACTGAAACCTATGGGAGTCTCACTGATTAACACTGAACCCTATGGGAGTCTCACTGATTAACAATTAACCCTATGGGAGTCTCACTGATTAACACCGAACTCTATGGGATTCTCAAGGATTAACACTGAACCCTATGGGAGTCTCACTGATTAACACTGAACCCTATGGGAGTCTCACTGATTAACACTGAACCCTGTGGGAGTCTCAATGATTAACACTGAACCCTATGGGAGTCTCACAGATTAACGTTGAACCCTATGGGAGTCTCACTGATTAACAATGAACCCTATGGGAGTCTCACTGATTAACACTGACCTCTATGGGATTCTCACTGATTAACACTGAACCCTATGGGAGTCTCACTGATTAACACTGAACCCTGTGGAAGTCTCAGTGATTAACACTGAACCCTATGGGAGTCTCACTGATTAACACTGAACACTGTGGGAGTCTCACTGATTAACACTGAACACTGTGGGAGTCTCACTGATTAACACTGGACACTGTGGGAGTCTCATTGATTAACACTGAACCCTGTGGGAGTCTCACTGATTAACACTGAACCCTATGGGAGTTTCACTGATTAACACATGAACCCTGTGGGAGTCTCACTGATTAATACTGAACCCTGTGGGAGTCTCACTGATTAACACTGAACACTGTGGGAGTCTCACTGATTAACACTGAACACTGTGGAAGTCTCATTGATTAACACTGAACCCTGTGGGAGTCTCACTGATTAACACTGAACCCTGTGGGAGTCTCACTGATTAACACTGAACCCTGTGGGAGTCTCACTGATTAACACTGAACCCTGTGGGAGTCTCACTGATTACCCCTGAACCCTGTGGGAGTTTCACTGATTAACAACTGAACCTTGTGAAAGTCTCACGGATTAACACTGAACCATGTGGGAGTCTCGCTGATTAACACTGAACCCTGTGGGAGTCTCACTGATTAACACTGAACCATGTGGGAGTCTCACTGATTAAGACTGAACCCTATGGGAGTCTCACTGATTAACACTGAACCCTATGGGAGTTTCACTGATTAACACTGAACCCTATGGGAGTCTCACTGATTAACACTGAACCATGAGGGAGTCTCACTGATTAAGACTGAACCATGTGGGAGTCTCACTGATTAATACTGAACCCTATGGGAGTCTCACTGATTAACACTGAACCCTATGGGAGTCTCACTGATTAACACTGAACCCTGTGGGAGTCTCACTGATTAACACTGAACCTTGTGGGAGTCTCACTGATTAATACTGAACCCTGTGGGAGTCTCACTGATTACCACTGAACCCTGTGGGAGTCTCACTGATTAACAATGAACCCTGTGGGAGTCTCATTGATTAACACTGAACCCTATGGGAGTCTCACTGATTAACACTGAACCCTGTGGGAGTCTCACTGATTAACACTGAACCCTATGGAAGTCTCATTGATTAAAACTGAACCCTATGGGAGTCTCACTGATTAACACATGAACCTTGTGGGAGACTCACTGATTAATACTGAACCCTGTCGGAGTCTCACTGATTAACAATGAACCCTATGGGAATCTCACTGATTAACACTGAACCCTGTGGGAGTCTCACTGATTAACACTGAACCCTATGGGATTTTCACTGATTAACACTGAACCCTGTGGGAGTCTCACTGATTAACACTGAACCCTATGGGAGTCTCACTGATTAACACTGAACCCTGTGGGAGTCTCACTGATTAACACTGAACCCTGTGGGAGTCTCACTGATTACCCCTGAACCCTGTGGGAGTTTCACTGATTAACACTGAACCTTGTGGGAGTCTCACGGATCAACACTGAACCCTATGGGAGTCTCACTGATTAACACTGAACCCTGTGGGAGTCTCACTGATTAAGACTGAACCCTATGGGAGTCTCACTGATTAACACTGAACCCTATGGGAGTCTCACTGATTAACACTGAACCCTGAGGGAGTCTCACTGATTAACACTGAACCCTGTGGGAGTCTCACTGATTAACAATGAACCCTGTGGGAGTCCCACTGATTAACACTGAAACCTATGGGAGTCTCACTGATTAACACTGAACCCTATGGGAGTCTCACTGATTAACAATTAACCCTATGGGAGTCTCACTGATTAACACCGAACTCTATGGGATTCTCAAGGATTAACACTGAACCCTATGGGAGTCTCACTGATTAACGTTGACCCCTATGGGAGTCTCACTGATTAACAATGAACCCTATGGGAGTCTCACTGATTAACACTGACCTCTATGGGATTCTTACTGATTAACACTGAACGCTATGGGAGTCTCACTGATTAACACTGAACCCTGTGGAAGTCTCAGTGATTAACACTGAACCCTATGGGAGTCTCACTGATTAACACTGAACACTGTGGGAGTCTCACTGATTAACACTGAACACTGTGGGAGTCTCATTGATTAACACTGAACCCTGTGGGAGTCTCACTGATTAACACTGAACCCTATGGGAGTTTCACTGATTAACACATGAACCCTGTGGGAGTCTCACTGATTAATACTGAACCCTGTGGGAGTCTCACTGATTAACACTGAACACTGTGGGAGTCTCACTGATTAACACTGAACACTGTGGAAGTCTCATTGATTAGCACTGAACCCTGAGGGAGTCTCACTGATTAACACTGAACCCTGTGGGAGTCTCACTGATTAACACTGAACCCTGTGGGAGTCTCACTGATTAACACTGAACCCTGTGGGAGTCTCACTGATTACCCCTGAACCCTGTGGGAGTTTCACTGATTAACACTGAACCTTGTGAAAGTCTCACGGATTAACACTGAACCATGTGGGAGTCTCACTGATTAACACTGAACCCTGTGGGAGTCTCACTGATTAACACTGAACCATGTGGGAGTCTCACTGATTAAGACTGAAACCTATGGGAGTCTCACTGATTAACACTGAACCCTATGGGAGTTTCACTGATTAACACTGAACCCTATGGGAGTCTCACTGATTAACACTGAACCATGTGGGAGTCTCACTGATTAAGACTGAACCATGTGGGAGTCTCACTGATTAAGACTGAACCCTATGGGAGTCTCACTGATTAACACTGAACCCTATGGGAGTCTCACTGATTAACACTGAACCCTGTGGAAGTCTCAGTGATTAACACTGAACCCTATGGGAGTCTCACTGATTAACACTGAACACTGTGGGAGTCTCACTGATTAACACTGAACACTGTGGGAGTCTCACTGATTAACACTGGTCACTGTGGGAGTCTCATTGATTAACACTGAACCCTGTGGGAGTCTCACTGATTAACACTGAACCCTATGGGAGTTTCACTGATTAACACATGAACCCTGTGGGAGTCTCACTGATTAATACTGAACCCTGTGGGAGTCTCACTGATTAACACTGAACACTGTGGGAGTCTCACTGATTAACACTGAACACTGTGGAAGTCTCATTGATTAACACTGAACCCTGTGAGAGTCTCAATGATTAACACTGAACCCTGTGGGAGTCTCACTGATTAACACTGAACCCTGTGGGAGTCTCACTGATTAACACTGAACCCTGTGGGAGTCTCACTGATTACCCCTGAACCCTGTGGGAGTTTCACTGATTAACACTGAACCTTGTGAAAGTCTCACGGATTAACACTGAACCATGTGGGAGTCTCACTGATTAACACTGAACCCTGTTGCAGTCTCACTGATTAACACTGAACCCTATGGGAGTCTCACTGATTAACACTAAACCCTGTGGGAGTCTCACTGATTAACACTGAACCCTATGGGATTTTCACTGATTAACACTGAACCCTGTGGGAGTCTCACTGATTAACACTGAACCCTATGGGAGTCTCACTGATTAACACTGAACCCTGTGGGAGTCTCACTGATTACCCCTGAACCCTGTGGGAGTTTCACTGATTAACACTGAGCCCTGTGGGAGTCTCACTGATTAAGACTGAACCATGTGGGAGTCTCACTGATTAAGACTGAACCCTATGGGAGTCTCACTGATTAACACTGAACCCTATGGGAGTCTCACTGATTAACACTGAACCCTGTGGAAGTCTCAGTGATTAACACTGAACCCTATGGGAGTCTCACTGATTAACACTGAACACTGTGGGAGTCTCACTGATTAACACTGAACACTGTGGGAGTCTCACTGATTAACACTGGTCACTGTGGGAGTCTCATTGATTAACACTGAACCCTGTGGGAGTCTCACTGATTAACACTGAACCCTATGGGAGTTTCACTGATTAACACATGAACCCTGTGGGAGTCTCACTGATTAATACTGAACCCTGTGGGAGTCTCACTGATTAACACTGAACACTGTGGGAGTCTCACTGATTAACACTGAACACTGTGGAAGTCTCATTGATTAACACTGAACCCTGTGAGAGTCTCAATGATTAACACTGAACCCTGTGGGAGTCTCACTGATTAACACTGAACCCTGTGGGAGTCTCACTGATTAACACTGAACCCTGTGGGAGTCTCACTGATTACCCCTGAACCCTGTGGGAGTTTCACTGATTAACACTGAACCTTGTGAAAGTCTCACGGATTAACACTGAACCATGTGGGAGTCTCACTGATTAACACTGAACCCTGTTGCAGTCTCACTGATTAACACTGAACCCTATGGGAGTCTCACTGATTAACACTGAACCCTGTGGGAGTCTCACTGATTAACACTGAACCCTATGGGATTTTCACTGATTAACACTGAACCCTGTGGGAGTCTCACTGATTAACACTGAACCCTATGGGAGTCTCACTGATTAACACTGAACCCTGTGGGAGTCTCACTGATTACCCCTGAACCCTGTGGGAGTTTCACTGATTAACACTGAACCCTGTGGGAGTCTCACTGATTAAGACTGAATCCTATGGGAGTCTCACTGATTAACACTGAACCCTGTGGGAGTCTCACTGATTACCACTGAACCCTGTGGGAGTTTCACTGATTAACACTGAACCTTGTGGGAGTCTCACGGATTAACACTGAACCCTGTGGGAGTTTCACTGATTAACACTGAACCCTGTGGGAGTCTCACTGATTAACACTGAACCCTATGGGAGTCTCACTGATTAACACTGAACCCTGTGGGAGTCTCACTGATTAAGACTGAACCCTATGGGAGTCTCACTGATTAACACCGAACTCTATGGGATTCTCAAGGATTAACACTGAACCCTATGGGAGTCTCACTGATTAACACTGCACCCTATGGGAGTCTCACTGATTAACACTGAACCCTGTGGGAGTCTCAATGATTAACACTGAACCCTATGGGAGTCTCACAGATTAACGTTGAACCCTATGGGAGTCTCACTGATTAACAATGAACCCTATGGGAGTCTCACTGATTAACACTGACCTCTATGGGATTCTCACTGATTAACACTGAACCCTATGGGAGTCTCACTGATTAACACTGAACCCTGTGGAAGTCTCAGTGATTAACACTGAACCCTATGGGAGTCTCACTGATTAACACTGAACACTGTGGGAGTCTCACTGATTAACACTGAACACTGTGGGAGTCTCACTGATTAACACTGGACACTGTGGGAGTCTCATTGATTAACACTGAAGCCTGTGGGAGTCTCACTGATTAACACTGAACCCTATGGGAGTTTCACTGATTAACACATGAACCCTGTGGGAGTCTCACTGATTAATACTGAACCCTGTGGGAGTCTCACTGATTAACACTGAACACTGTGGGAGTCTCACTGATTAACACTGAACACTGTGGAAGTCTCATTGATTAACACTGAACCCTGTGGGAGTCTCACTGATTAACACTGAACCCTGTGGGAGTCTCACTGATTAACACTGAACCCTGTGGGAGTCTCACTGATTAACACTGAACCCTGTGGGAGTCTCACTGATTACCCCTGAACCCTGTGGGAGTTTCACTGATTAACACTGAACCTTGTGAAAGTCTCACGGATTAACACTGAACCATGTGGGAGTCTCGCTGATTAACACTGAACCCTGTGGGAGTCTCACTGATTAACACTGAACCATGTGGGAGTCTCACTGATTAAGACTGAACCCTATGGGAGTCTCACTGATTAACACTGAACCCTATGGGAGTTTCACTGATTAACACTGAACCCTATGGGAGTCTCACTGATTAACACTGAACCATGTGGGAGTCTCACTGATTAAGACTGAACCATGTGGGAGTCTCACTGATTAAGACTGAACCCTATGGGAGTCTCACTGATTAACACTGAACCCTATGGGAGTCTCACTGATTAACACTGAACCCTGTGGAAGTCTCAGTGATTAACACTGAACCCTATGGGAGTCTCACTGATTAACACTGAACACTGTGGGAGTCTCACTGATTAACACTGAACACTGTGGGAGTCTCACTGATTAACACTGGACACTGTGGGAGTCTCATTGATTAACACTGAACCCTGTGGGAGTCTCACTGATTAACACTGAACCCTATGGGAGTTTCACTGATTAACACATGAACCCTGTGGGAGTCTCACTGATTAATACTGAACCCTGTGGGAGTCTCACTGATTAACACTGAACACTGTGGGAGTCTCACTGATTAACACTGAACACTGTGGAAGTCTCATTGATTAACACTGAACCCTGTGGGAGTCTCACTGATTAACACTGAACCCTGTGGGAGTCTCACTGATTAACACTGAACCCTGTGGGAGTCTCACTGATTAACACTGAACCCTGTGGGAGTCTCACTGATTACCCCTGAACCCTGTGGGAGTTTCACTGATTAACACTGAACCTTGTGAAAGTCTCACGGATTAACACTGAACCATGTGGGAGTCTCGCTGATTAACACTGAACCCTGTGGGAGTCTCACTGATTAACACTGAACCATGTGGGAGTCTCACTGATTAAGACTGAACCCTATGGGAGTCTCACTGATTAACACTGAACCCTATGGGAGTTTCACTGATTAACACTGAACCCTATGGGAGTCTCACTGATTAACACTGAACCATGTGGGAGTCTCACTGATTAAGACTGAACCATGTGGGAGTCTCACTGATTAAGACTGAACCCTATGGGAGTCTCACTGATTAACACTGAACCCTATGGGAGTCTCACTGATTAACACTGAACCCTGTGGTAGTCTCAGTGATTAACACTGAACCCTATGGGAGTCTCACTGATTAACACTGAACACTGTGGGAGTCTCACTGATTAACACTGAACACTGTGGGAGTCTCACTGATTAACACTGGACACTGTGGGAGTCTCATTGATTAACACTGAACCCTGTGGGAGTCTCACTGATTAACACTGAACCCTATGGGAGTTTCACTGATTAACACATGAACCCTGTGGGAGTCTCACTGATTAATACTGAACCCTGTGGGAGTCTCACTGATTAACACTGAACACTGTGGGAGTCTCACTGATTAACACTGAACACTGTGGAAGTCTCATTGATTAACACTGAACCCTGTGAGAGTCTCACTGATTAACACTGAACCCTGTGGGAGTCTCACTGATTAACACTGAACCCTGTGGGAGTCTCACTGATTAACACTGAACCCTGTGGGAGTCTCACTGATTACCCCTGAACCCTGTGGGAGTTTCACTGATTAACACTGAACCTTGTGAAAGTCTCACGGATTAACACTGAACCATGTGGGAGTCTCACTGATTAACACTGAACCCTGTGGGAGTCTCACTGATTAACACTGAACCCTATGGGAGCCTCACTGATTAACACTGAACCATGTGGGAGTCTCACTGATTAAGACTGAACCATGTGGGAGTCTCACTGATTAAGACTGAACCCTATGGGAGTCTCACTGATTAACACTGAACCCTATGGGAGTTTCATTGATTAACACTTAACCCTATGGGAGTCTTCACTGATTAACACTGAACCCTGAGGGATTCTCACTGATTAACACTTAACCCTGTGGGAGTCTCACTGATTAACACTGAACCCAGTGGGAGTCTCACTGATTAACACTGACACCTATGGGAGTCTCACTGATTAACAATGAACCCTATGGAAGTTTCACTGATTAACAATTAACCCTATGGGAGTCTCACTGATTAACACTGAACCCTGTGGAAGTCTCACTGATTAACACTGAACCCTGAGGGAGTCTCACTGATTAACAATGAACCCTGTGGGAGTCTCACTGATTAACACTGAACACTGTGGGATTCTCACTGATTAACACTGAACCCTGTGGGAGTCTAACTGATTAACACTGAACACTGTGGGAGTCTCACTGATTAACACTGAACCCTATGGGAGTCTCACTGATTAACACATGAACCCTGAGGGAGTCTCAATGATTCACACATGAACCCTGTGGGAGTCTCACTGATTTACATTGAACAATATGGGAGTCTCACTGATTAACACTGAACCCTATGGGAGTCTCACTGATTAACACTGAACCCTAAGGGAGTCTCACTGATTATCACTGAGACCTGTGGGAATCTCACTGATTAACACTGAACCGTATGGGAGTCTCACTGATTAACACTTAACCCTATGGGAGTCTCACTGATTAACACTGAACCCTGTGGGAGTCTCACTGATTAACACTGAACCCTGTGGGAGTCTCACTGATTAACACTGAACCCTGTGGGAGTCTCACTGATTAACACTGAACCCTATGGGGGACTCACTGATTAACAATGAACCCTGTGGGAGTCTCAATGATTAACACTGAACCCTGTGGGAGTCTCACTGATTACCCCTGAACCCTGTGAGAGTCTCACTGATTAATACTGAACCCTGTGGGATTCTCACTGATTAACACAGAACCCTGTGGGAGTCTCACTGATTAACACTGAACCCTGTGGGATACTCACTGATTAACAATGAACCCTGTGGGAGTTTCACTGATTAACACTGAACCCTAAGGGAGTCTCATTGATTAACACTGAACCCTGTGGGAGTCTCACTGATTAACACTGAACCTTGTGGGAGTCTCACTGATTAACACTGAACCCTGTGGGAGTCTCACTGATTACCACTGAACCCTGTGGGAGTCTCACTGATTAACAATGAACCCTGTGGGAGTCTCACTGATTAACACTGAACCCTATGGGAGTCTCACTGATTAACACTGAACCCTGTGGGAGTCTCACTGATTAACACTGAACCCTATGGAAGTCTCATTTATTAACACTGAACCCTATGGGAGTCTCACTGATTAACACATGAACCTTGTGGGAGACTCACTGATTAACACTGAACCCTGTCGGACTCTCACTGATTAACACTGGACCCTATGGGAGTCTCACTGATTAACACTGAACCCTGTGGGAGTCTCACTGATTAACACTGAACCCTATGGGATTTTCACTGATTAACACTGAACCCTGTGGGAGTCTCACTGATTAACACTGAACCCTATGGGAGTCTCACTGATTAACACTGAACCCTGTGGGAGTCTCACTGATTAACACTGAACCCTGTGGGAGTCTCACTGATTACCCCTGAACCCTGTGGGAGTTTCACTGATTAAGACTGAACCTTGTGGGAGTCTCACGGATTAACACTGAACCCTGTGGGAGTCTCACTGATTAACACTGAACCCTGTAGGAGTCTCACTGATTAACACTGAACCCTGTGGGAGTCTCACTGATTACCCCTGAACCCTGTGGGAGTTTCACTGATTAACACTGAACCTTGTGGGAGTCTCACGGATTAACACTGAACCCTGTGGGAGTCTCACTGATTAACACTGAACCCTGTGGGAGTCTCACTGATTAACACTGAACCCTATGGGAGTCTCACTGATTAACACTGAACCCTGTGGGAGTCTCACTGATTAAGACTGAACCCTATGGGAGTCTCACTGATTAACACTGAACCCTATGGGAGTCTCACTGATTAACACTGAACCCTGAGGGAGTCTCACTGATTAACACTGAACCCTGTGGGAGTCTCACTGATTAACACTGAACCCTGTGGGAGTCCCACTGATTAACACTGAAACCTATGGGAGTCTCACTGATTAACACTGAACCCTATGGGAGTCTCACTGATTAACAATTAACCCTATGGGAGTCTCACTGATTAACACCGAACTCTATGGGATTCTCAAGGATTAACACTGAACCCTATGGGAGTCTCACAGATTAACAATGAACACTGTGGGAGTCTCACTTATTAACACTGAACACTGTGGGAGTCTCACTGATTAACACTGAACCCTGTGGGAGTCTCACTGATTAACACTGAACCCTATGGGAGTCTCACTGTTTAACACATGAACCCTGAGCGAGTCTCACTGATTAACACTGAACCCTGTGGGAGTCTCACTGATTAACACTGAACCCTGTGGGAGTCTCACTGATTAACACTGAACCCTATTGGTGTCTCATTGATTAACACAGAACCCTGTGGGAGTCTCACTGATTAACACATGAACCTTGTGGGAGACTCACTGATTTACACTGAACCCTATGGGAGTCTCACTGATTAACACTGAACCCTATGGGAGTCTCACTGATTAACACTGAACCCTGTGGGAGTCTCACTGATTAACACTGAACCCTATGGGAGTCTCACTGATTAACACTGAACCCTGTGGGAGACTCACTGATTAACACTGAACCCTAGGGGAGTTTCACTGATTAACACTGAACCCTGTGGGAGTCTCACTGATTAACACTGAACCCTATGGGCATTCTCACAGATTAATGCTGAACCCTATGGGGGTCTCACTGATAAACAATGCACCCTATGGGAGTCTCACTGATTAACACTGAACTCGATGGGATTCTCACTGATTAACACTGAACCCTATGGGAGTCTCACTGATTAACACTGAACCCTGTGGGAGTCTCACTGATTAACAATGAACCCTATGGGAGTCTCACTGATTAACACTGAACTCTATGGGATTCTCACTGATTAACACTGAACCCTGTGGGAGTCTCACTGATTAACACTGAACCCTGTGGGAGTCTCACTGATTAAAACTGAACCCAGTGGGACACTCACTGATTAACAATGAACCCTGTGGGAGTCTCACTGATTACCCCTGAACCCTGTGGGAGTTTCACTGATTAACACTGAACCATGTGGGAGTCTCACGGATTAACACTGAACCCTGTGGGAGTCTCACTGATTAAGACTGAACCCTGTGGGAGTCTCACTGATTAACACTGAACCCTATGGGAGTCTCACTGATTAACACTGATCCCTGTGGGAGTCTCACTGATTAAGACTGAACCCTATGGGAGTCTCACTGATTAACACTGAACCCTATGGGAGTTTCACTGATTAACACTTAACCCTATGGGAGTCTCACTGATTAACAGTGAACCCTGAGGGAGTCTCACTGATTAACAGTGAACCCTATGGGAGTCTCAATGATTAACACTGAACCCTGTAGGAGTCTCACTGATTAACACTGAAACCTATGGGAGTCTCACTGATTAACACTGAACCCTATGGGAGTCTCACTGATTAACACTGAAACCTATGTGAGTCTCACTGATTAACACTGAACCCTATGGGTGTCTCACTGATTAACAATTAACCCTATGGGAGTCTCACTGATTAACACCAAACTCTATGGGATTCTCAATGATTAACACTGAACCCTATGGGAGTCTCACTGATTAACACTGAACACTGTGGGAGTCTCACTGATTAACACTGAACACTGTGGGAGTCTCACTGATTAACACTGAACCCTGTGGGAGGCTCACTGATTAACACTGAACCCTATGGGAGTCTCACTGATTAACACATGAACCCTGAGGGAGTCTCACTGATTTACACTTAACCCTGTGGGAGTCTCACTGATTCACACTGAACTCTGTGGGAGTGTCACTGATTAACACTGAACCCTATGGGAGTCTCATTGATTAACACTGAACCCTGTGGGAGTCTCACTGATTAACACTTGAGCCTTGTGGGAGACTCACTGATTTACAGTGAACCCTATGGGAGTCTCACTGATTAACACTGAACCCTATGGGAGTCTCACGGATTAAAACTGAACCCTGTCGGAGTCTCACTGATTAAGACTGAACCCTGTGGGAGTCTCACTGATTAACACTGAACCCTATGGGAGTCTCACTGATTAACACTGAACCCTGTGGGAGTCTCACTGATTAAGACTGAACCCTATGGGAGTTTCACTGATTAACACTTAACCCTATGGGAGTCTCACTGATTAACAGTGAATCCTGAGGAAGTCTCACTGATTAACAGTGAACCCTATGGGAGTCTCACTGATTAACCCTGAAACCTATGGGAGTCTCACTGATTAACACTGAACCCTATGGGAGTCTCACTGTTAACAATTAACCCTATGGGAGTCTCACTGATTAAAACCGAACTCTATGGGATTCTCACTGATTAACACTGAACCCTATAGGAGTCTCACTGATTAACACTGAACCCTGTGGGAGTCTCACTGATTAACACTGAAACCTATGGGAGTCTCACTGATTAACACTGAACTCTATGGGTGTCTCACTGATTACCAATTAACCCTATGGGAGTCTCACTGATTAACACTGAACACTGTGGGAGTCTCACTGATTAACACTGAACACTGTGGGAGTCTCACTGATTAACACTGAACCCTGTGGGAGGCTCACTGATTAACACCGGACTCTATGGGATTCTCACTGATTAACACTGAACCCTATGGGAGTCTCACTGATTAACACTGAACCCTGTGGGAGTCTCACTGATTAACACTGAAACCTATGGGAGTCTCACTGATTAACACTGAACCCTATGGTTGTCTCACTGATTAACAATAACCCCTATGGGAGTCTCACTGATTAACACCAAACTCTATGGGATTCTCAATGATTAACACTGAACCCTATGGGAGTCTCACTGATTAACACTGAACACTGTGGGAGTCTCACTGATTAAAACTGAACACTGTGGGAGTCTCACTGATTAACACTGAACCCTGTGGGAGTCTCACTGATTAACACTGAACCCTATGGGAGTCTCATTGATTAACACTGAACCCTGTGGGAGTCTCACTGATTAACACATGAACCTTGTGGGAGACTCACTGATTTACACTGAACACTATTGGAGTCTCACTGATTAACACTGAACCCTATGGGAGTCTCACTGATTAACACTGAACCCTGTCGGAGTCTCACTGATTAACACTGAACCCTGTGGGAGTCTCACTGATTAACACTGAACCCTATGGGAGTCTCACTGATTAACACTGAACCCTATGGGAGTCTCACTGATTAACACTGAACCCTGTGGGAGTCTCACTGATTAACACTGAACCCTATGGGAGTCTCACTGATTAACACTGAACCCTGTGGGAGTCTCACTGATTAACACTGAACCCTGTGGGAGTCTCACTGATTAACACTGAACCCTGTGGGAGTCTCACTGATTAACACTGAACCCTATGGGAATCTCACTGATTAACACACGAACCCTAGGGGAGTCTCACTGATTAACACTGAACCCTATGGGAGTCTCAATGATTAACACTGAACCCTATGGGAGTCTCACTGATTAACACTGAACCCTATGGGAGTCTCACTGATTAACATTGAACCCTATGGGAGTCTCACTGATTAACACTGAACCCTATGGGTGTCTCAGTGATTGTCACTGAACCCTGTGGGAGCCTCACTGATTAACACTGAACCCTATGGGAGTCTCACTGATTAACACTGAACCCTGTGGATGTCTCACTGATTAACACTGAACCCTGTGGGAGACTCACTGATTAACACTGAACCCTGTGGGAGTCTCACTGATTACCACTGAACCCTATGGGAGTCTCACTGATTAACACTGAACCCTGTGGGAGTCTCAGTAATTAACACTGAACCCTATGGGAGTCTCACTGATTAACACTGAACCTTGTGGGAGTCTCACTGATTATCACAGAACCCTATGGGAGTCTCACTGATTAACACTGAACCCTATGGGAGTCTCACTGATTAACACTGGCCACTGTGGGAGTCTCACTGATGAACACTGAACCCTATGGGAGTCTCACCTGCAGCGCCAGGCCCTGAGTTCCGTCCCGTCTCGTTCTTGTCCCGCGTTCACCTCCACGTTCCCCAACCGCAGGAAGTGGGGGGCCTTGTCTGTATGTGCGAGAGTGGGGGGCGGGCGGGGGGGCGGCAAAGAGTTCAGATATTTGTGATCATCATCGGCCACGATCTATTCACTGCTGGACGAAGGCCCCCCTTAAGCCTTCGCCATGGTTCACGGTCCTGCCTTCCAACGATCCACTTGTAGTGTTGAGTCTATGGGTGGTAGTGTTGAGTTATTGTTAAATGAGAATCGCACTTCCTGTGATTACTGTTGTAAAATTGTTTTTTGAAGCTTTTTTTTGGGTGATTTCGAAAACATAGGGTTAATCTATCTTATAGTTGGTATTGTTTGACTTGCATCACACTGGGATTTGAGCATACAGCGTTGTAATACTTTTTTTTAAAGATTTGCTGGTTTATCCATCATCAACACCATCACCCATCATCAACACTCCGGTAATCAATAAATGTTCTTATGGAACATTCTTAATCTATAAGTAAATTAAACGTAATTGAGGAATCAGGCTTTGCCTAGAAACAGGTTAGTAGGCCACGTTGAAGAGAAAAAACAAAATAATAAAATATATAAAAAAACAATAAAAATATATAAAACAACAATGACGTGAAGACGACCGTTTGAGTTATGGTCGAAACGTCGTGAGAACTTTTTATTGTTTTATATATATTTTATTATTTTGTTGTTTCTCTTCAACGTGACTTTACCGAAAAAACTAAGAATATGAATTACTGCAGTCACGAAAGCTTTAAATCAAAATTTAAGGTTAGTAGGCCTCAAGCATTAGGCCTAACGGCTTAAACTTTAATTTGGCTTTTATTTCGATTTAAAGCTTTCGTGACAGCAATGATTCATCTTCTTTGGTTCTTTCGGTAAAGTCACGTAGAATGATAATAAAATAATAAATTGATAAAATAAAATAACACAATAATATTCTCACGACGTTTCGGCCACAACACAAGCGGCCTTCATCAGGCTACCCAACTAAGGTGTTTAAAAACTTAATTGCAGAGATCGATAGGTGGCAGATCTCCAGTCACCCCTAAATCTGTTAGTGCATTTTTAACTAATTTGAGGATTAATTCTCACGCCGCAGGCTTCGTCTATCATCAGTGTGTGTGAGCGTGAGGTTGTCAGTGTGTGTGTGAGTGTGAGGTTGTCAGTGTGTGAGTGTGAGGTTGTCAGTGCGTGTGAGTGTGAGGTTGTCAGTGTGTGTGAGTGTGAGGTTGTCAGTGTGTGAGTGTGATATTGTCAGTGTGAGTGTGAGGTTGTCAGTGTGTGAGTGTGAGGTTGTCAGTGTGTGAGTGTGAGGTTGTCAGTGTGTGTGTGTGAGGTTGTCAGTGTGTGTGAGTGTGAAGTTGTCAGCCTGTGTGAGTGTGAGGTTGTCAGTGTGTGTGAGTGTGAGGTTGTCAGCCTGTGTGAGTGTGAGGTTGTCAGTGTGTGAGTGTGAGGTTGTCAGTGTGTGAGATTGTCAGCCTGTGTGAGTGTGAGGTTGTCAGTGTGTGTGAGTGTGAGGTTGTCAGTGTGTGTGAGTGTGAGGTTGTCAGTGTGTGAGTGTGAAGTTGTCAGTGTGTGTGTGAGGTTGTCAGTGTGTGAGTGTGAGGTTGTCAGCCTGTGTGAGTGTGAGGTTGTCAGTGTGTGTGTGAGTGTGAGGTTGTCAGTGTGTGTGAGTGTGAGGTTGTCAGTGTGTGTGTGAGGTTGTCATTGTGTGAGTGTGAGGTTGTCAGTGTGTGAGTGTGAGGTTGTCAGTGTGTGAGTGTGAGGTTGTCAGCCTGTGTGAGTGTGAGGTTGTCAGTGGGTGAGTGTGAGGTTGTCAGCCTGTGTGAGTGTGAGGTTGTCAGTGTGTGTGTGAGTGTGAGGTTGTCAGTGTGTGTGTGAGGTTGTCAGTGTGTGAGTGTGAGGTTGTCAGTGTGTGTGTGTGTGAGGTTGTCAGTGTGTGTGAGTGTGAGGTTGTCAGTGTGTGTGAGTGTGAGGTTGTCAGTGTGTGTGAGTGTGAGGTTGTCAGTGTGTGAGTGTGAGGTTGTCAGTGTGTGTGTGAGTGTGAGGTTGTCAGTGTGTGAGTGTGAGGTTGTCAGTGTGTGTGAGGTTGTCAGTGTGTGAGTGTGAGGTTGTCAGCCTGTGTGTGTGTGAGGTTGTCAGTGTGTGTGAGGTTGTCAGCCTGTGTGAGTGTGAGGTTGTCAGTGTGTGTGAGATTTTCAGCCTGTGTGAGTGTGAGGTTGTCAGTGTGTGAGTGTGAGGTTGTCAGTGTGTGAGTGTGAGGTTGTCAGTGTGTGTGTGTGAAGTTGTCAGTGTGTGAGTGTGAGGTTGTCAGTGTGTGTGTGTGAGGTTGTCAGTGTGTGAGTGTGTGAGGTTGTCAGTGTGTGTGAGTGTGAGGTTGTCAGTATGTGTGAGTGTGAGGTTGTCAGTGAGTGTGAGATTGTCAGTGTGAGATTGTCAGTGTGTGAGTGTGAGATTGTCAGCCTGTGTGAGTGTGAGGTTGTCAGTGTGTGTGAGGTTGTCAGTGTGTGAGTGTGAGGTTGTCAGTGTGTGTGTGAGTGTGTCAGTGTGTGTGAGTGTGAGGTTGTCAGTGAGTGTGAGATTGTCAGTGTGTGAGTGTGAGATTGTCAGTGTGTGAGTGTGAGATTGTCAGCCTGTGTGAGTGTGAGGTTGTCAGTGTGTGTGAGGTTGTCAGTGTGTGAGTGTGAGGTTGTCAGTGTGTGTGAGTGTGAGGTTGTGTGTGTGAGGTTGTCAGTGTGTGTGTGTGAGTGTGAGGTTGTCAGTATGTGTGTGTGTGTGTGAGGTTGTGTGTGTGTGAGGTTGTCAGCCTGTGTGAGTGTGAGGTTCTCAGTGTGAGTGTGAGGTTGTCAGTGTGTGAGTGTGAGGTTGTCAGTGTTTGAGTGTGAGGTTGTCAGTGTGTGAGTGTGAGGTTGTCAGTGTGTGTGAGTGTGAGGTTGTCAGTGTGAGTGTGAGGTTGTCAGTGTGTGTGTGTGTGAGGTTGTCAGTGTGTGTGAGGTTGTCAGTGTGTGAGTGTGAGGTTGTCAGTGTGTGAGTGTGAGGTTGTCAATGTGTGAGTGTGAGGTTGTCAGTGTGTGAGTGTGAGGTTGTCAGTGTGTGTGAGTGTGAGGTTGTCAGCCTGTGTGAGTGTGAGGTTGTCAGTGTGTGTGAGTGTGAGGTTGTCAGTGTGTGTGAGTGTGAGGTTGTCAGTGTGTGTGAGTGAGGTTGTCAGTGTGTGTGAGTGTGAGGTTGTCAGTGTGTGTGTGAGTGTGAGGTTGTCAGTGTGTGTGAGTGTGAGGTTGTGAGTGTGTGAGTGTGAGGTTGTCAGTGTGTGAGCGTGAGGTTGTTAGTGTGTGTGTGTGAGTGTGAGGTTGTCAGTGTGTGTGAGTGTGAGGTTGTCAGTGTGTGAGTGTGAGGTTGTCAGTGTGTGTGTGTGAGGTTGTCAGTGTGTGAGTGTGAGGTTGTCAGTGTGTGTGAGTGAGATTGTCAGTGTGTGAGTGTGAGGTTGTCAGTGTGTGTGAGTGTGAGGTTGTCAGTGTGTGAGTGTGAGGTTGTCAGTGTGTGAGTGTGAGATTGTCAGTGTGTGAGTGTGAGGTTGTCAGTGTGTGTGAGTGTGAGGTTGTCAGTGTGTGTGTGTGTGAGGTTGTCAGTGTGTGAGTGTGAGGTTGTCAGTGTGTGAGTGTGAGGTTGTCAGTGTGTGTGAGTGTGAGGTTGTCAGTGTGTGTGTGTGTGAGGTTGTCAGTGTGTGTGAGTGTGAGGTTGTCAGTGTGTGTGTGAGGTTGTCAGCCTTTGTGAGTGTGAGGTTGTCAGTGTGTGAGTGTGAGGTTGTCAGCCTGTGTGAGTGTGAGATTGTCAGCCTGTGTGAGTGTGAGGTTGTCAGTGTGTGTGTGTGTGAGGTTGTCAGTGTGTGTGAGTGTGAGGTTGTCAGTGTGTGTGTGAGGTTGTCAGTGTGTGTGTGAGTGTGAGGTTGTCAGTGTGTGTGTGAGGTTGTCAGTGTGTGTGTGAGTGTGAGGTTGTCAGTGTGTGAGTGTGAGGTTGTCAGTGTGTGTGTGTGTGATGTTGTCAGTGTGTGTGTGAGGTTGTCAGTGTGTGAGTGTGAGGTTGTCAGTGTGTGTGAGTGTGAGGTTGTCAGTGTGTGTGTGTGTGAGGTTGTCAGTGTGTGTGAGTGTGAGGTTGTCAGTGTGTGTTTGAGGTTGTCAGTGTGTGAGTGTGAGGTTGTCAGTGTGTGTGAGTGTGAGGTTGTCAGTGTGTGTTTGAGGTTGTCAGTGTGTGAGTGTGAGGTTGTCAGTGTGAGCATGTGAGGTTGTCAGTGCGTGAGTGTGAGGTTGTCAGTGTGTGTGAGATTGTCAGCCTGTGTGAGTGTGAGGTTGTCAGTGTGTGTGCGAGGTCTTTGCGTGGGAGTGGTTGTCACCACGCGGGCTAGGCCGCAGGCTTTCGGCCGTCTGCTCCCTTTGAGTCGCTACGATTTTTTTATTTTATTATGTTTAATCGTGATTTAGTGTGCCGTGTGTATAATGTGTACACGTGTGTATAATGTATGTGTGTAATGTGTACAAGTGTGTGTGTGTATAATGTATGTGTGTAATGTGTACAAGTGTGTGTATTATGTATGTGTATAATGTGTACATGTGTGTTTAATGTGTGTATAATGTGTTCGTGTGTATATGTGTATCATGTGTATAAGTGTGTGTATAGGTCTATGTATAATGTATGTGTGTATATGAAGTGTGTGTGTATTGCGCACTGTGTTGGTGTGTACTGTTGAGAAGAGTTGAATGGACTTAGTGTGTCACTACCCAACCACGTGTCTCTCTCCCCGTGTCCCTCTCCTTGTGTCTGTGTCTCCCCGTGTCTCTCTCCTCGTGTCTCTGTCCTTGTGTCTCTCTCCAATAGTGTCTCTCCCCGTGTCTCTGTATCCTAGTTGTCTCTGTCTCTCTCCCCGTGTATGTCTCCCCGTGTCTCTCTCCCCGTGTCTCTCTCCCCTTGTCTCTCTCCCCGTGTCTCTCTCCCCGTGTATGTCTCCCCGTGTCTCTCTCCCCGTGTATGTCTCCCCGTGTCTCTCTCCCCGTCTCTCTCTCCCCTTGTCTCTCTCCCCGTGTCTCTCTCCCCGTGCATGTCTCCTAGTGTCTCTTCGTGTCTCTTTCCCGTGTCTCTCTCCCCGTGTCTCTCTCCCCGTGTCTCTCTCCCCTAGTGTCTCTCTCCCCCAAACACGAACGATACAACAACACGACGTTCGGAGTACAAAGTTGAGAGAGAGAGAGAGAAATGAGAATTTTCCCGGCGGGCATAACTGGGTGGGGCCGTGGGCTTCCGGTTATTGTAGCGGCCTAGAGCATGATCCATCCACTGCTGCCCTGAGGGCAGAGAGAGTCGTGATTCATCCACTGCTGCCCTGAGGGCAGAGCCGTGATCCATCCACTGCTGCCCTGAGGGAGCCCCGTGATCCATCCTCTGCTGCCCTGAGGGCAGAGCCGCGCCCTCTCCACTGCTGCCCTGAGGGAGCCCCGTGATCCGTCCACTGCTGCCCTGAGGGAGAGCCGCTCTCTGTCCACTGCTGCCCTGAGGGAGAGCCGCGCTCTGTCCACTGCTGCCCTGAGGGAGAGCCGCGCTCTCTTCACTGCTGCCCTGGGGCAGAGCCGTGCTCTCTCCACTGCTGCCCGGAGGGAGCCCCGTGCTCTCCACTACTGGCTTGAGGGAGAGCCGTGCTATCTCCACCGCTGCCGTGAGGGAGCCAGACTCTCTCTCTCTTCTGCTGCCCTGAGAGAGAGTCGTGCTCCATCCACTGCTGCCCTGAGGGAGAGCCGTGCTCTGTCCACTGCTGCCCTGAGAGAGAGAGAGTCGCGCTCTCTCCACTGCTGCTGCCTCGAGATGTCGCGGGCGCTGCCCCAGAGCAAGGCGGCGCTGCTGCAGTCGTTCAACAAGCGGCTCAAGGCGGACGTGCGCTCCATCCTGGACAACTTCACGGAGATCATTCGAGACGGCCGAGGGTTGTGAATGAAGAGTTCCCCTGTGTGGGCTTCAGTGGGGCCGTCTGGACGGGCAGCAGAGAGACGAGAGGCCAAGAAACGACATTCCAGTCGTGGGCTGAGCTCAAGGAGGGCTAGCTCGAGCACCATCCTGCGGCGGGGAAAAGAGGTGGTGCAAGCGGTTCAGCCGAGCCCACAACAGCCAAGAATTTGCTGTCTGGGAGAGGGGGGTGGGCGCTGTTAAACCCTAGCACATGGGCGAGAAGCCGTGCATGTGTGACGAGTGCGGCAAGACGTTTTTCTCACGCTTGGCCTACAAGTATATATATTTTTCTATTTCCACTTGTGTGTAAATCTGTGTATACCCCGGATATTTTAGAGATGGCAATTCTCCTGCTGTTTGTCCTACTGCTGTCCCTCCCAGCCATATCTAGTGCCACACTCAACTTTACAAACAGCTACCCTCGTTACTTTGCGTCCATACTTGTTGCTCGATTTTCCACTACACCTGCAAATGAAACAGCTTATAGACACTTCTACACTCCATCATTGTATCCTTTTAAACCCTATCTTTGTCCCATTACTTCACCAGCACTCCTTACAAACTTCATTATGCTCTTAAAAATAACACCATCTGCGAGCAGCTGCTATTCGTCCAAGGTCCGCCGCTCTTCATCCTTTCACAGAAAATACTTATGCAAACTGTTAATTCTACTTTTCTTATTCCTGGGTGGTATTGAGCTTTATCCTGGCCCAAATGAAAAGAGCTCGTATAATTCTGTAGATTTTTCTGGCAGGAAAGGTGTTGGTGTTCTAAATGTCAACATCAGAGGGCTTGTGATTAAATTAAGTCAACTAAAACTAGAAGTGGCAAATCTTGATCCGGACATTTTTTGCATAACAGAAACATTTCTCACTCCTGCCGTCAATGATTTGCAGATTACGATTGAAAACTACAACCTTTTTCGGCTTGACCGAGGATCTAAAGGAGGTCGAATTTCCATCTATGTTCGTAACACTATTACATGTTCACCAGCTCACTCCTTGTTTAAAAAATGTTGCTTTGAAGGTCTGGCTCTCAGAATAACTCTCCCAAATAATCAACAGATATTGGTAGTGTGCTGCTATAGACCGCCTTGTGGGAAGGATGTTGAAGCTGCATCGGCACTGAGAGAGCTTTTTGGTGGCCTCCCTAAAGGTGAAATAATTTTAGTGGGTGATCTAAATTGGAATTGGCTAAACCCACCGGCCGTGGCCACAAATTTTACAGATGAATTTAACTTGTTTCAATTAATAAATGTCCCCACAAGACCCAACCTAAAAAATCCGGGACAGTCAACTCTGCTTGACGTCCTATTGACAAATGCCCCTCACAATTTTTGCACTGACTGGTGTTCTGGGTAATAACCTTAGTGATCACTCCTTCATTTTTGGTGTGAGATCATCAGCCAGACCCAAGCCCCCCCTAAAATTTTTGAGAAGCACTCTTTGAGGCACTTCAGCACTCAGGCATTTACAAATGATGTGCTTCACTCGGATATTGATAAGGTCTGTGATATCCCCAACCTGACTACAGCTTGGGAGACTTTCAGGTACACGTTTCTCCAAATTCTTAACAAACATGCTCCGTTGGTTAGATTTAAAACTAAAGGCAACTGCCCACCATGGCATGATCCTTTGATTACAAAGCTCATGAAAACTAGTGACAAGGCTTGGGCATGTGCTCAGAAAAGTAATTTGGTAAATGACTGGCTAGAATACAGGATTTTTAGGAATAGATTTGTAAAAAAAATACGGCATGCAAAAAATGCCTATTTTTCCTTCACTCTCCTGGAATCACATGGAAATGCCAGGATTTTTTGTAAAACAATCAAATCTATCGAAAAGGCATCCAAAACAGAAAATCTGCCCGTTGAGCTTCACCGAAATGGGGAATATTTTTTAGATCCCAAAAAAATAGTTGACAATTTTAACCTTATAGGAATAGGTTTTACCCTTTTAACTGGCACAAAAACTGACACCTTTATTCAAGGCATCATGTTTGCAAAAACCACAACACAAGCAGTCAGAATGCAAACAAAAAAGACAACTCTGATAATATGCACTGTCCTTGAATTTGATTGGTCCACACCCGAGACAGCTTTTCTTAGAGCCTAGTCTCCATTGGTGTTGGACCAGAAGACGCCAAAAGGCGTTCTGACTGCTTGTGTTGTGGTTTTTGCAAACATGATGCCTTGAATAAAGGTGTCAGTTTTTGTGCCAGTTAAAAGGGTAAAACCTATTCCTATATCTTGTTTCTGGCAAAGGAGGTCTCATAATGTAAATGCTCACCCCGAGCCCTCAATACTCTGATGGTGCGCTGTTTTTTGAGTTGTACGCCTTTTGGCGTCTTCTGGTCCAACACCAATGGAGACTAGGCTCTAAGAAAAGCTGTCTCGGGTGTGGACCAATCAAATTCAAGGACAGTGCATATTATCAGAGTTGTCTTTTTTGTTTGCATTCTGACTGCTTGTGTTGTGGTTTTTGCAAACATGATGCCTTGAATAAAGGTGTCAGTTTTTGTGCCAGTTAAAAGGGTAAAACCTATTCCTATATCTTGTTTCTGGCAAAGGAGGTCTCATAATGTAAATGCTCACCCCGAGCCCTCAATACTCTGATGGTGCGCTGTTTTTGAGTTGTACGCCTTTTGGCGTCTTCTGGTCCAACACCAATGGAGACTAGGCTCTAAGAAAAGCTGTCTCGGGTGTGGACCAATCAAATTCAAGGACAGTGCATATTATCAGAGTTGTCTTTTTTGTTTGCATTCTGACTGCTTGTGTTGTGGTTTTTGCAAACATGATGCCTTGAATGAAGGTGTCAGTTTTTGTGCCAGTTAAAAGGGTAAAACCTATTCCTATATCTTGTTTCTGGCAAAGGAGGTCTCATAATGTAAATGCTCACCCCGAGCCCTCAATACTCTGATGGTGCGCTGTTTTTGAGTTTTACGCCTTTTGGCGTCTTCTGGTCCAACACCAATGGAGACTAGGCTCTAAGAAAAGCTGTCTCGGGTGTGGACCAATCAAATTCAAGGACAGTGCATATTATCAGAGTTGTCTTTTTTGTTTGCATTCTGACTGCTTGTGTTTTGGTTTTTGCAAACATGATGCCTTGAATAAAGGTATCAGTTTTTTGTGCCAGCTAAAAGGGTAAAACCTATTCCTATATCTTGTTTCTGGCAAAGGAGGTCTCATAATGTAAATTTTAACCTTCATTTTTCTGAAGCTGGTAATCTTTTTGATAATGTATTGGGAGTCACCCCTGCTCCTGCAAATTCCTACACCCCTGTCCAAACATTAAACGAATTTAGTTTCCAACCAATCCACGAAAGTAATCTTCTGAAACAACTGTCCTACCTCAAAGGGTCCTCCTCTACCGGAGCAGATAGTTTTCCCGTCTTTGCTCTACTAACTGTTGGTCACCTAATATACAAACCTATAGACCATATTTTCAACCTGTCCATCAAAGAAGCATCAGTTCCTCTACAATGGAAACATTCCTATGTCCGTCCACTTCACAAAGGGGGCCCTAAAGATGATCCCAATAACTACCGACCTATCTCAATTTTGTCCCCATTGATGAAAATTTTTGAAAAATTATTGAACTACCAAATTAGCAGTTTCCTGTCCACCAACAATCTACTACATCTAAAACAATCTGGGTTCTGGAAAAAAATACAGCACCACATCTGCTGCATTAGACTCTTTGAATCAAATTTACAATAGCATTGATAATAAGCAGTACTGTGCCTGTCTTTTTCTTGACCTGTCCAAACCTTTTGATACAGTTGACCACAACACCCTGCTTAGTAAACTAAGTTGCCTCGGTTTTTCCGAGAACACAGTACAATGGTTAAAAAATTACCTCTTTTCTCGCACCCAAACTGTATTCACAGATGGTTGGAGGTCAAACAGTGTTAAGATAACAAAAGGGGTTCCACAGGGTTCCATCCTTGGCCCCCTCTTGTTCTCTCTTTATGTCAATGACTTGGGCACTTAACTGGATCATTCCAGGGTAAATCTTTTTGCAGATGACACGATACTGATTACTGCTGGCCTGCTCTCCGGATGGCGTAATTGCTAAGCTCCAGGGTGATTTCAACAAACTAAAACATCAGCTAGTTTATCTTAAACTAGTCCTGAATACCTCCAAAACCAAGGTGCTATGCTTCTCTCCGGGACTAAAGCAGGAAGTTATTTTTCCCCAATTACATTCCTTGAATAATTATCAAATAGAGCAAGTCAAGATCTATAAGTATCTTGGGGTCATCCTGGATTCAAAACTTAGTATTGAAGATCACATTGATTATATTGGTAAAAAGACAAAAATAAAAATTGGTTTTCTGTATCGACACAAGCACTGCTTCCCCCCAATGTTCCGTTTGGAATTGATCAAAGCTACTATACTGCCTCTACTTGACTACTGTGACATCGTGTATAAATCAGCCCCAAGGACTGTACTGAAGAAGCTTGATTCCATCTATCACTCGGCCTTAAGATTTGCATTGAACTACCCATATAGGACTCACCACTGTGATCTCTACATTGGGTCAAACTTAACATCTCTTAATGTTCGACGGCTTGTGCACCAAATCTTATTTATTCACGAGGTACTTACAAAAAATTCCGCAGACTACCTAAAGGATCTCCTCTCTGTTTCAAAGAACAAATTTGACCTCAGGTCTTCGCTCATTTACCAACTTCACATTCCCTATTGCCGTACAAAAACTGGAGGAAGGGCCTTTGCTATTAATGCCACTGAACTCGATGGGATTCTCACTGATTAACACTGAACCCTATGGGAGTCTCAATGATTAACACTGAACCCTGTGGGAGTCTCACTGATTAACAATGAACCCTATGGAAGTCTCACTGATTAAAACTGAACTCTATGGGATTCTCACTGATTAACACTGAACCCTATGGGAGTCTCACTGATTAACACTGAACCCTGTGGGAGTCTCAGTGATTAACACTGAAACCTGAGGGAGTCTCACTGATTAACACTGAACACTGTGGGAGTCTCACTGATTAACACTGAACACTGTGGGAGTCTCACTGATTAACACTGAACCCTATGGGAGTCTCACATATTAATGCTGAACCCTATGGGGGTCTCACTGATAAACAATGAACCCTATGGGAGTCTCACTGATTAACACTGAACTCGATGGGATTCTCACTGATTAACACTGAACCCTATGGGAGTCTCACTGATTAACACTGAACCCTGTGGGAGTCTCAGTGATTGACACTGAAACCTGTGGGAGTCTCACTGATCAACACTGAACACTGTGGGATTCTCACTGATTAACACTGAACTCTATGGGATTCTCACTGATTAACACTGAACCCTATGGGAGTGTCAATGATTAACACTGAACCCTGTGGGAGACTCAGTGATTAACACTGAAACCTGTGGGAGTCTCACTGATTAACATTGAACACTGTGGGAGACTCACTGATTAACACTGAACACTGTGGGAGGCTCACTGATTAACACTGAACCCTGTGGGAGTCTCACTGATTAACACTGAACTCTATGGGATTCTCACTGATTAACACTGCACCCTATGGGAGTCTCACTGATTTACACTGAACCCTGTGGGAGTCTCAGTGATTAACACTGAAACCTGTGGAAGTCTCACTGATTAACACTGAACCCTATGGGAGTCTCACTGATTAACACTGAACCCTGTGGGAGTCCCACTAATTAACACTGAACCCTATGGGAGTGTCACTGATTAACACTGAACCCTGTGGGAGTCTCACTGATTAACACTGAACCCTGTGAGAGTCTCACTGATTAACACTGAACCCTGTGGGAGTCTCACTGATTAACACTGAACCCTGTGGGAGACTCACTGATTAACACTGAACCCTGTGGGAGTCTCACTGCTTAACACTGAACCCTATGGGAGTCTCACTGATTAACACTGAACCCTGTGGGAGTCTCACTGATTAACACTTAACCCTGTGAGAGTCTCACTGATCAACACTGAACCCTGTTTGAGTCTCACTGATTAACACTGAACCCTGTGGGAGTCTCACTGATTAACACTGAACCCTGTGGGAGTCTCACTGCTTAACACTGAACCCTATGGGAGTCTCACTGATTAACACTGAACCCTGTGGGAGTCTCACTGATTAACACTGAACCCTATTGGAGTCTCACTGATAAACACATAAACCCTGAGAGAGTCTCACTGATTAACACTGAACCCTGTGGGAGTCTCACTGATTAACGCTGAACCCTCTGGGAGTCTCACTGATTAACACTGAACCCTATGGGAGTGTCACTGATTAACACTGAACCCTGTGGGGGTCTCACTGATTAACACTGTACACTGTGAGAGTCTCACTGATTAACACTGAACCCTGTGGGAGTCTCAATGATTAATACTGAACGCTATGGGAGTCTCGCTGATTAACACTGAACCCTGTGGGAGTCTCACTGATTAACACTGAACCCTGTGGGAGTCTCAAAGATTAACACTGAACCCTATGGGAGTCTCACTGATTAACACTGAACCCTGTGGGAGTCTCACTGATTAGCACTGAACCCTGTGGGAGTCTCATTGATTAACACTGAAACCTATGGGAGTCTCACTGATTAACACCAAACCCTATGGGAGTCTCACTGATTAACAATGAACCCTATGGGAGTCTCACTGATTAACACTGAACTCTATGGGATTCTCACTGATTAACACTGAACCCTATGGGAGTCTCACTGATTAACACTGCACCCTGTGGGAGTCTCACTGATTAACACTGAACCCTGAGGGAGTCTCACAGATTAACAATGAACACTGTGGGAGTCTCACTGATTAACACTGAACACTGTGGGAGTCTCACTGATTAACACTGAACCCTGTGGGAGTCTCACTGATTAACACGGAACCCTGAGGGAGTCTCACTGATTAACACTGAACACTGTGGGAGTCTCACTGATTAACACTGAACACTGTGGGAGTCTCACTGATTAACACTGAACCCTATGGGAGTGTCACTGATTAACACTGAACCCTGTGGGAATCTCACTGATTAACACTGAACACTGTGAGAGTCTCACTGATTAACACTGAACCCTGTGGGAGTCTCACTGATTAACACTGAACCCTGTGGGAGTCTCACTGATTAACACTGAACCCTGTGGGAGTCTCACTACTTAACACTGAACCCTATGGGAGTCTCACTGATTAACACTGAACCCTGTGGGAGTCTCACTGATTAACACTGAACCCTGTGGGAGTCTCACTGCTTAACACTGAACCCTATGGGAGTCTCACTGATTAACACTGAACCCTGTGGGAGTCTCACTGATTAAGACTGTACCCTATGGGAGTCTCACTGATTAACACTGAACCCTGTGGGAGTCTCACTGATTAAGACTGTACCCTATGGGAGTCTCACTGATTAACACTGAACCCTATGGGCGTCTCACTGATTAACACTGAACCCTGTGGGAGTCTCAGTGATTAACACTTAAACCTGTGGGAGTCTCACTGATCAACACTGAACACTGTGGGAGTCTCACTGATTAACACTGAACACTGTGGGAGTCTCACTGATTAACACTGAACCCTGTGGGAGTCTCACTGATTAACACTGAACCCTATTGGAGTCTCACTGATAAACACATAAACCCTGAGAGAGTCTCACTGATTAACACTGAACCCTGTGGGAGTCTCACTGATTAACGCTGAACCCTGTGGGAGTCTCACTGATTAACACTGAACCCTATGGGAGTGTCACTGATTAACACTGAACCCTGTGGGGGTCTCACTGATTAACACTGTACACTGTGAGAGTCTCACTGATTAACACTGAACCCTGTGGGAGTCTCAATGATTAATACTGAACGCTATGGGAGTCTCGCTGATTAACACTGAACCCTATGGGAGTCTCACTGATTAACACTGAACCCTGTGGGAGTCTCAAAGATTAACACTGAACCCTATGGGAGTCTCACTGATTAACACTGAACCCTGTGGGAGTCTCACTGATTAACACTGAACCCTGTGGGAGTCTCATTGATTAACACTGAAACCTATGGGAGTCTCACTGATTAACAGCAAACCCTATGGGAGTCTCACTGATTAACAATGAACCCTATGGGAGTCTCACTGATTAACACTGAACTCTATGGGATTCTCACTGATTAACACTGAACCCTATGGGAGTCTCACTGATTAACACTGCACCCTGTGGGAGTCTCACTGATTAACACTGAACCCTGAGGGAGTCTCACAGATTAACAATGAACACTGTGGGAGTCTCACTGATTAACACTGAACACTGTGGGAGTCTCACTGATTAACACTGAACCCTATTGGAGTCTCACTGATAAACACATAAACCCTGAGAGAGTCTCACTGATTAACACTGAACCCTGTGGGAGTCTCACTGATTAACGCTGAACCCTGTGGGAGTCTCACTGATTAACACTGAACCCTATGGGAGTGTCACTGATTAACACTGAACCCTGTGGGGGTCTCACTGATTAACACTGTACACTGTGAGAGTCTCACTGATTAACACTGAACCCTGTGGGAGTCTCAATGATTAATACTGAACGCTATGGGAGTCTCGCTGATTAACACTGAACCCTGTGGGAGTCTCACTGATTAACACTGAACCCTGTGGGAGTCTCAAAGATTAACACTGAACCCTATGGGAGTCTCACTGATTAACACTGAACCCTGTGGGAGTCTCACTGATTAACACTGAACCCTGTGGGAGTCTCATTGATTAACACTGAAACCTATGGGAGTCTCACTGATTAACACCAAACCCTATGGGAGTCTCACTGATTAACAATGAACCCTATGGGAGTCTCACTGATTAACACTGAACTCTATGGGATTCTCACTGATTAACACTGAACCCTATGGGAGTCTCACTGATTAACACTGCACCCTGTGGGAGTCTCACTGATTAACACTGAACCCTGAGGGAGTCTCACAGATTAACAATGAACACTGTGGGAGTCTCACTAATTAACACTGAACACTGTGGGAGTCTCACTGATTAACACTGAACCCTGTGGGAGTCTCACTGATTAACACGGAACCCTGAGGGAGTCTCACTGATTAACACTGAACACTGTGGGAGTCTCACTGATTAACACTGAACACTGTGGGAGTCTCACTGATTAACACCAAACCCTATGGGAGTCTCACTGATTAACAATGAACCCTATGGGAGTCTCACTGATTAACACTGAACTCTATGGGATTCTCACTGATTAACACTGAACCCTATGGGAGTCTCACTGATTAACACTGCACCCTGTGGGAGTCTCACTGATTAAGACTGAACCCTGAGGGAGTCTCACAGATTAACAATGAACACTGTGGGAGTCTCACTGATTAACACTGAACACTGTGGGAGTCTCACTGATTAACATTGAACCCTATTGGAGTCTCACTGATAAACACATAAACCCTGAGAGAGTCTCACTGATTAACACTGAACCCTGTGGGAGTCTCACTGATTAACGCTGAACCCTGTGGGAGTCTCACTGATTAACACTGAACCCTATGGGAGTGTCACTGATTAACACTGAACCCTGTGGGGGTCTCACTGATTAACACTGTACACTGTGAGAGTCTCACTGATTAACACTGAACCCTGTGGGAGTCTCAATGATTAATACTGAACGCTATGGGAGTCTCGCTGATTAACACTGAACCCTGTGGGAGTCTCACTGATTAACACTGAACCCTGTGGGAGTCTCAAAGATTAACACTGAACCCTATGGGAGTCTCACTGATTAACACTGAACCCTGTGGGAGTCTCACTGATTAACACTGAACCCTGTGGGAGTCTCATTGATTAACACTGAAACCTATGGGAGTCTCACTGATTAACACCAAACCCTATGGGAGTCTCACTGATTAACAATGAACCCTATGGGAGTCTCACTGATTAACACTGAACTCTATGGGATTCTCACTGATTAACACTGAACCCTATGGGAGTCTCACTGATTAACACTGCACCCTGTGGGAGTCTCACTGATTAACACTGAACCCTGAGGGAGTCTCACAGATTAACAATGAACACTGTGGGAGTCTCACTAATTAACACTGAACACTGTGGGAGTCTCACTGATTAACACTGAACCCTGTGGGAGTCTCACTGATTAACACGGAACCCTGAGGGAGTCTCACTGATTAACACTGAACACTGTGGGAGTCTCACTGATTAACACTGAACACTGTGGGAGTCTCACTGATTAACACTGAACCCTATGGGAGTGTCACTGATTAACACTGAACCCTGTGGGAATCTCACTGATTAACACTGAACACTGTGAGAGTCTCACTGATTAACACTGAACCCTGTGGGAGTCTCACTGATTAACACTGAACCCTGTGGGAGTCTCACTGATTAACACTGAACCCTGTGGGAGTCTCACTACTTAACACTGAACCCTATGGGAGTCTCACTGATTAACACTGAACCCTGTGGGAGTCTCACTGATTAACTCTGAACCCTGTGAGAGTCTCACTGATTAACACTGAACCCTGTGGGAGTCTCACTGATTAACACTGAACCCTGTGGGAGTCTCACTGCTTAACACTGAACCCTATGGGAGTCTCACTGATTAACACTGAACCCTGTGGGAGTCTCACTGATTAAGACTGTACCCTATGGGAGTCTCACTGATTAACACTGAACCCTGTGGGAGTCTCACTGATTAAGACTGTACCCTATGGGAGTCTCACTGATTAACACTGAACCCTATGGGCGTCTCACTGATTAACACTGAACCCTGTGGGAGTCTCAGTGATTAACACTTAAACCTGTGGGAGTCTCACTGATCAACACTGAACACTGTGGGAGTCTCACTGATTAACACTGAACACTGTGGGAGTCTCACTGATTAACACTGAACCCTGTGGGAGTCTCACTGATTAACACTGAACCCTATTGGAGTCTCACTGATAAACACATAAACCCTGAGAGAGTCTCACTGATTAACACTGAACCCTGTGGGAGTCTCACTGATTAACGCTGAACCCTGTGGGAGTCTCACTGATTAACACTGAACCCTATGGGAGTGTCACTGATTAACACTGAACCCTGTGGGGGTTTCACTGATTAACACTGTACACTGTGAGAGTCTCACTGATTAACACTGAACCCTGTGGGAGTCTCAATGATTAATACTGAACGCTATGGGAGTCTCGCTGATTAACACTGAACCCTGTGGGAGTCTCACTGATTAACACTGAACCCTGTGGGAGTCTCAAAGATTAACACTGAACCCTATGGGAGTCTCACTGATTAACACTGAACCCTGTGGGAGTCTCACTGATTAACACTGAACCCTGTGGGAGTCTCATTGATTAACACTGAAACCTATGGGAGTCTCACTGATTAACACCAAACCCTATGGGAGTCTCACTGATTAACAATGAACCCTATGGGAGTCTCACTGATTAACACTGAACTCTATGGGATTCTCACTGATTAACACTGAACCCTATGGGAGTCTCACTGATTAACACTGCACCCTGTGGGAGTCTCACTGATTAACACTGAACCCTGAGGGAGTCTCACAGATTAACAATGAACACTGTGGGAGTCTCACTGATTAACACTGAACACTGTGGGAGTCTCACTGATTAACACTGAACCCTATTGGAGTCTCACTGATAAACACATAAACCCTGAGAGAGTCTCACTGATTAACACTGAACCCTGTGGGAGTCTCACTGATTAACGCTGAACCCTGTGGGAGTCTCACTGATTAACACTGAACCCTATGGGAGTGTCACTGATTAACACTGAACCCTGTGGGGGTCTCACTGATTAACACTGTACACTGTAAGAGTCTCACTGATTAACACTGAACCCTGTGGGAGTCTCAATGATTAATACTGAACGCTATGGGAGTCTCGCTGATTAACACTGAACCCTGTGGGAGTCTCACTGATTAACACTGAACCCTGTGGGAGTCTCAAAGATTAACACTGAACCCTATGGGAGTCTCACTGATTAACACTGAACCCTGTGGGAGTCTCACTGATTAACACTGAACCCTGTGGGAGTCTCATTGATTAACACTGAAACCTATGGGAGTCTCACTGATTAACACCAAACCCTATGGGAGTCTCACTGATTAACAATGAACCCTATGGGAGTCTCACTGATTAACACTGAACTCTATGGGATTCTCACTGATTAACACTGAACCCTATGGGAGTCTCACTGATTAACACTGCACCCTGTGGGAGTCTCACTGATTAACACTGAACCCTGAGGGAGTCTCACAGATTAACAATGAACACTGTGGGAGTCTCACTGATTAACACTGAACACTGTGGGAGTCTCACTGATTAACACTGAACCCTGTGGGAGTCTCACTGATTAACACGGAACCCTGAGGGAGTCTCACTGATTAACACTGAACACTGTGGGAGTCTCACTGATTAACACTGAACACTGTGGGAGTCTCACTGATTAACACTGAACCCTATGGGAGTGTCACTGATTAACACTGAACCCTGTGGGAATCTCACTGATTAACACTGAACACTGTGAGAGTCTCACTGATTAACACTGAACCCTGTGGGAGTCTCACTGATTAACACTGAACCCTGTGGGAGTCTCACTGATTAACACTGAACCCTGTGGGAGTCTCACTACTTAACACTGAACCCTATGGGAGTCTCACTGATTAACACTGAACCCTGTGGGAGTCTCACTGATTAACTCTGAACCCTGTGAGAGTCTCACTGATTAACACTGAACCCTGTGGGAGTCTCACTGATTAACACTGAACCCTGTGAGAGTCTCACTGCTTAACACTGAACCCTATGGGAGTCTCACTGATTAACACTGAACCCTGTGGGAGTCTCACTGATTAAGACTGTACCCTATGGGAGTCTCACTGATTAACACTGAACCCTATGGGCGTCTCACTGATTAACACTGAACCCTGTGGGAGTCTCAGTGATTAACACTTAAACCTGTGGGAGTCTCACTGATCAACACTGAACACTGTGGGAGTCTCACTGATTAACACTGAACACTGTGGGAGTCTCACTGATTAACACTGAACCCTGTGGGAGTCTCACTGATTAACACTGAACCCTATTGGAGTCTCACTGATAAACACATAAACCCTGAGAGAGTCTCACTGATTAACACTGAACCCTGTGGGAGTCTCACTGATTAACGCTGAACCCTGTGGGAGTCTCACTGATTAACACTGAACCCTATGGGAGTGTCACTGATTAACACTGAACCCTGTGGGGGTCTCACTGATTAACACTGTACACTGTGAGAGTCTCACTGATTAACACTGAACCCTGTGGGAGTCTCAATGATTAATACTGAACGCTATGGGAGTCTCGCTGATTAACACTGAACCCTGTGGGAGTCTCACTGATTAACACTGAACCCTGTGGGAGTCTCAAAGATTAACACTGAACCCTATGGGAGTCTCACTGATTAACACTGAACCCTGTGGGAGTCTCACTGATTAACACTGAACCCTGTGGGAGTCTCATTGATTAACACTGAAACCTATGGGAGTCTCACTGATTAACACCAAACCCTATGGGAGTCTCACTGATTAACAATGAACCCTATGGGAGTCTCACTGATTAACACTGAACTCTATGGGATTCTCACTGATTAACACTGAACCCTATGGGAGTCTCACTGATTAACACTGCACCCTGTGGGAGTCTCACTGATTAACACTGAACCCTGAGGGAGTCTCACAGATTAACAATGAACACTGTGGGAGTCTCACTGATTAACACTGAACACTGTGGGAGTCTCACTGATTAACACTGAACCCTGTGGGAGTCTCACTGATTAACACGGAACCCTGAGGGAGTCTCACTGATTAACACTGAACACTGTGGGAGTCTCACTGATTAACACTGAACACTGTGGGAGTCTCACTGATTAACACTGAACCCTATGGGAGTGTCACTGATTAACACTGAACCCTGTGGGAATCTCACTGATTAACACTGAACACTGTGAGAGTCTCACTGATTAACACTGAACCCTGTGGGAGTCTCACTGATTAACACTGTACCCTGTGGGAGTCTCACTGATTAACACTGAACCCTGTGGGAGTCTCACTACTTAACACTGAACCCTATGGGAGTCTCACTGATTAACACTGAACCCTGTGGGAGTCTCACTGATTAACTCTGAACCCTGTGAGAGTCTCACTGATTAACACTGAACCCTGTGGGAGTCTCACTGATTAACACTGAACCCTGTGGGAGTCTCACTGATTAACACTGAACCCTGTTGGAGTCTCACTGCTTAACACTGAACCCTATGGGAGTCTCAATGATTAACACTGAACCCTGTGGGAGTCTCACTGATTAAAACTGTACCCTATGGGAGTCTCCCTGATTAACACTGAACCCTATGGGAGTCTCACTGATTAACACTGAACCCTGTGGGAGTCTCAGTGATTAACACTGAAACCTGTGGGAGTCTCACTGATCAACACTGAACACTGTGGGAGTCTCACTGATTAACACTGAACACTGTGGGAGTCTCACGGATTAACACTGAACCCTGTTGGAGTCTCACTGATTAACACTGAACCCTATTGGAGTCTCACTGATAAACACATGAACCCTGAGAGAGTCTCACTGATTAACACTGAACCCTGTGGAAGTCTCACTGATTAACACTGAACCCTATGGGATTCTCACTGATTAACACTGAACCCTGTGGGAGTCTCACTGATTAACACTGAACCCTGTGGGAATCTCACTGATTAACACTGACACCTATGGGAGTCTCACTGATTAACACTGAACCCTATGGGAGTCTCAATGAGTAACACTGAACCCTGTGGGAGTCTCAATGATTTACACTGAACCCTATGGGAGTCTCACTGATTAACACTGAAACCTATGGGAGTCTCACTGATTAACACCGAACACTATGGGAGTCTCACTGATTAACAATGAACCCTATGGGAGTCTCACTGATTAACACTGAACTCTATGGGATTCTCACTGATTAACACTGAACCCTATGGGAGTCTCACTGATTAACACTGAACCCTGTGGGAGTCTCACTGATTAACACTGAACCCTGAGGGAGTCTCACTGATTAACATTGAACACTGTGGGAGTCTATCTGATTAACACTGAACACTGTGGGAGTCTCACTGATTAACACTGAACCCTGTGGGAGTCTCACTGATTAACACTGAACCCTGAGGGAGTCTCACTGATTAACACTGAACACTGTGGGAGTCTCACTGATTAACACTGAAGACTGTGGGAGTCTCACTGATTAACACTGAACCCTATGGGAGTGTCACTGATTAACACTGAACCCTGTGGGAGTCTCACTGATTAACAGTGAACACTGTTAGAGTCTCACTGATTAACACTGAACCCTGTGGGAGTCTCACTGATTAATACTGAATGCTATGGGAGTCTCACTGATTAACACTGAACCCTGTGGGAGTCTCACTGATTAACACTGAACCCTGTGGGAGTCTCAATGATTAACAGTGGACCCTATGGGAGTCTCACTGATTAACACTGAACCCTGTGGGAGTCTCACTGATTAACACTGAACCCTGTGGGAGTCTCACTGATTAACACTGAAACCTATGGGAGTCTCACTGATTAACACCGAACCCTATGGGAGTCTCACTGATTAACAATTAACCCTATGGGAGTCTCACTGATTAACACTGAACTCTATGGGATTCTCACTGATTAACACTGAACCCTGTGGGAGTCTCACTGATTAACACTGAACCCTGAGGGAGTCTCACTGATTAACACTGAACACTGTGGGAGTCTCACTGATTAACACTGAACATTATGGAGTCTCAGTGATTAACACTGAAACCTGTGGGAGTCTCACTGATTAACACTGAACTCGATGGGATTCTCACTGATTAACACTGAACCCTCTGGGAGTCTCACTGATTAACACTGAACCCTGTGGGAGTCTCACTGATTAACACTGAACCCTATGGGAGTGTCACTGATTAACATTGAACCCTGTGGGAGTCTCACTGATTAACACATGCACCCTGTGGGAGTCTCACATAAGGAACACTGAACCCTGTGGGAGTCTCACTGATTAACGCTGAACCCTGTGGGAGTCTCACTGATTAACACTGAACCCTATGGGAGTCTCACTGATTAACACTGAACCCTATGGGAGTTTCACAAATTAATGCTGAACCCTATGGGGGTCTCACTGACAAACAATGAACCCTATGGGAGTCTCACTGATTAACAATGAACTCGATGGGATTCTCACTGATTAACACATGAACCCTGTGGGAGTCTCACTGATTAACACTGAACCCTATGGGAGTGTCACTGATTAACACTGAACCCTGTGGGAGTCTCACTGATTAACACTGAACACTGTGAGAGTCTCACTGATTAACACTGAACCCTGCGAGAGTCTCAATGATTAATACTGAACGCTATGGGAGTCTCACTGATTAACACTGAACCCTGTGAGAGTCTCACTGATTAACACTGAACCCTGTGGGAGTCTCAATGATTAACACTGAACCCTATGGGAGTCTCACTGATTAACACTGAACACTGTGAGAGTCTCACTGATTAACACTGAACCCTGTGGGAGTCTCACTGATTAACACTGAACCCTGTGGGAGTCTCACTGATTAACACTGAACCCTGTGGGAGTCTCACTGATTAACTCTGAACCCTGTGAGAGTCTCACTGATTAACACTGAACCCTGTGGGAGTCTCACTGATTAACACTGAACCCTGTGGGAGTCTCACTGATTAACACTGAACCCTGTTGGAGTCTCACTGCTTAACACTGAACCCTATGGGAGTCTCACTGATTAACACTGAACCCTGTGGGAGTCTCACTGATTAAGACTGTACCCTATGGGAGTCTCCCTGATTAACACTGAACCCTATGGGAGTCTCGCTGATTAACACTGAACCCTGTGGGAGTCTCAGTGATTAACACTGAAACCTGTGGGAGTCTCACTGATCAACACTGAACACTGTGGGAGTCTCACTGATTAACACTGAACACTGTGGGAGTCTCACGGATTAACACTGAACCCTGTTGGAGTCTCACTGATTAACACTGAACCCTATTGGAGTCTCACTGATAAACACATGAACCCTCAGAGAGTCTCACTGATTAACACTGAACCCTGTGGGAGTCTCACTGATTAACACTGAACCCTGTGGGAGTCTCACTGATTAACACTGACACCTATGGGAGTCTCACTGATTAACACTGAACCCTATGGGAGTCTCACTGATTAACACTGAACCCTGTGGGAGTCTCAATGATTTACACTGAACCCTATGGGAGTCTCACTGATTAACACTGAAACCTATGGGAGTCTCACTGATTAACACCGAACCCTATGGGAGTCTCACTGATTAACAATGAACCCTATGGGACTCTCACTGATTAACATTGAACTCTATGGGATACTCACTGATTAACACTGAACCCTATGGGAGTCTCACTGATTAACACTGAACCCTGTGGGAGTCTCACTGATTAACACTGAACCCTGAGGGAGTCTCACTGATTAACACTGAACACTGTGGGAGTCTATCTGATTAACACTGAACACTGTGGGAGTATACTGATTAACACTGAACCCTGTGGGAGTCTCACTGATTAACACTGAACCCTGAGGGAGTCTCACTGATTAACACTGAACACTGTGGGAGTCTCACTGATTAACACTGAAGACTGTGGGAGTCTCACTGATTAACACTGAACCCTATGGGAGTGTCACTGATTAACACTGAACCCTGTGGGAGTCTCACTGATTAACAGTGAACACTGTTAGAGTCTCACTGATTAACACTGAACCCTGTGGGAGTCTCACTGATTAATACTGAATGCTATGGGAGTCTCACTGATTAACACTGAACCCTGTGGGAGTCTCACTGATTAACACTGAACCCTGTGGGAGTCTCAATGATTAACACTGGACCCTATGGGAGTCTAACTGATTAACACTGAACCATGTGGGAGTCTCAATAATTAACACTGAACCCTATGGGAGTCTCACTGATTAACACTGAACACTGTGAGAGTCTCACTGATTAACACTGAACCCTGTGGGAGTCTCACTGATTAACACTGAACCCTGTGGGAGTCTCACTGATTAACACTGAACCCTGTGGGAGTCTCACTACTTAACACTGAACCCTATGGGAGTCTCACTGATTAACACTGAACCCTGTGGGAGTCTCACTGATTAACTCTGAACCCTGTGAGAGTCTCACTGATTAACACTGAACCCTGTGGGAGTCTCACTGATTAACACTGAACCCTGTGGGAGTCTCACTGATTAACACTGAACCCTGTTGGAGTCTCACTGCTTAACACTGAACCCTATGGGAGTCTCACTGATTAACACTGAACCCTGTGGGAGTCTCACTGATTAAGACTGTACCCTATGGGAGTCTCCCTGATTAACACTGAACCCTATGGGAGTCTCACTGATTAACACTGAACCCTGTGGGAGTCTCAGTGATTAACACTGAAACCTGTGGGAGTCTCACTGATCAACACTGAACACTGTGGGAGTCTCACTGATTAACACTGAACACTGTGGGAGTCTCACGGATTAACACTGAACCCTGTTGGAGTCTCACTGATTAACACTGAACCCTATTGGAGTCTCACTGATAAACACATGAACCCTGAGAGAGTCTCACTGATTAACACTGAACCCTGTGGAAGTCTCACTGATTAACACTGAACCCTATGGGATTCTCACTGATTAACACTGAACCCTGTGGGAGTCTCACTGATTAACACTGAACCCTATGGGAGTCTCACTGATTAACACTGAACCCTGTGGGAGTCTCAATGATTTACACTGAACCCTATGGGAGTCTCACTGATTAACACTGAAACCTATGGGAGTCTCACTGATTAACACCGAACCCTATGGGAGTCTCACTGATTAACAATGAACCCTATGGGAGGCTCACTGATTATTAACACTGAACTCTATGGGATTCTCACTGATTAACACTGAACCCTATGGGAGTCTCACTGATTAACACTGAACCCTGTGGGAGTCTCACTGATTAACACTGAACCCTGAGGGAGTCTCACTGATTAACACTGAACACTGTGGGAGTCTATCTGATTAACACTGAACACTGTGGGAGTCTCACTGATTAACACTGAACCCTGTGGGAGTCTCACTGATTAACACTGAACCCTGAGGGAATCTCACTGATTAACACTGAACACTGTGGGAGTCTCACTGATTAACACTGAACCCTATGGGAGTGTCACTGATTAACACTGAACCCTGTGGGAGTCTCACTGATTAACACTGAACACTGTGAGAGTCTCACTGATTAACACTGAACCCTGCGGGAGTCTCAATGATTAATACTGAACGCTATGGGAGTCTCACTGATTAACACTGAACCCTGTGAGAGTCTCACTGATTAACACTGAACCCTGTGGGAGTCTCAATGATTAACACTGAACCCTATGGGAGTCTCACTGATTAACACTGAACACTGTGAGAGTCTCACTGATTAACACTGAACCCTGTGGGAGTCTCACTGATTAACACTGAACCCTGTGGGAGTCTCACTGATTAACACTGAACCCTGTGGGAGTCTCACTACTTAACACTGAACCCTATGGGAGTCTCACTGATTAACACTGAACCCTGTGGGAGTCTCACTGATTAACTCTGAACCCTGTGAGAGTCTCACTGATTAACACTGAACCCTGTGGGAGTCTCACTGATTAACACTGAACCCTGTGGGAGTCTCACTGATTAACACTGAACCCTGTTGGAGTCTCACTGCTTAACACTGAACCCTATGGGAGTCTCACTGATTAACACTGAACCCTGTGGGAGTCTCACTGATTAAGACTGTACCCTATGGGAGTCTCCCTGATTAACACTGAACCCTATGGGAGTCTCACTGATTAACACTGAACCCTGTGGGAGTCTCAGTGATTAACACTGAAACCTGTGGGAGTCTCACTGATCAACACTGAACACTGTGGGAGTCTCACTGATTAACACTGAACACTGTGGGAGTCTCACGGATTAACACTGAACCTTGTTGGAGTCTCACTGATTAACACTGAACCCTATTGGAGTCTCACTGATAAACACATGAACCCTGAGAGAGTCTCACTGATTAACACTGAACCCTGTGGAAGTCTCACTGATTAACACTGAACCCTATGGGATTCTCACTGATTAACACTGAACCCTGTGGGAGTCTCACTGATTAACACTGAACCCTGTGGGAGTCTCACTGATTAACACTGACACCTATGGGATTCTCACTGATTAACACTGAACCCTATGGGAGTCTCACTGATTAACACTGAACCCTGTGGGAGTCTCAATGATTTACACTGAACCCTATGGGAGTCTCACTGATTAACACTGAAACCTATGGGAGTCTCACTGATTAACACCGAACCCTATGGGAGTCTCACTGATTAACAATGAACCCTATGGGAGTCTCACTGATTAACACTGAACTCTATGGGATTCTCACTGATTAACACTGAACCCTATGGGAGTCTCACTGATTAACACTGAACACTGTGGGAGTCTCACTGATTAACACTGAACCCTGAGGGAGTCTCACTGATTAACACTGAACACTGTGGGAGTCTATCTGATTAACACTGAACACTGTGGGAGTCTCACTGATTAACACTGAACCCTGTGGGAGTCTCACTGATTAACACTGAACCCTGAGGGAGTCTCACTGATTAACACTGAACACTGTGGGAGTCTCACTGATTAACACTGAAGACTGTGGGAGTCTCACTGATTAACACTGAACCCTATGGGAGTGTCACTGATTAACACTGAACCCTGTGGGAGTCTCACTGATTAACAGTGAACACTGTTAGAGTCTCACTGATTAACACTGAACCCTGTGGGAGTCTCACTGATTAATACTGAATGCTATGGGAGTCTCACTGATTAACACTGAACCCTGTGGGAGTCTCACTGATTAACACTGAACCCTGTGGGAGTCTCAATGATTAACACTGGACCCTATGGGAGTCTCACTGATTAACACTGAACCCTGTGGGAGTCTCAATGATTAACACTGAACCCTATGGGAGTCTCACTGATTAACACTGAACACTGTGAGAGTCTCACTGATTAACACTGAACCCTGTGGGAGTCTCACTGATTAACACTGAACCCTGTGGGAGTCTCACTGATTAACACTGAACCCTGTGGGAGTCTCACTACTTAACACTGAACCCTATGGGAGTCTCACTGATTAACACTGAACCCTGTGGGAGTCTCACTGATTAACTCTGAACCCTGTGAGAGTCTCACTGATTAACACTGAACCCTGTGGGAGTCTCACTGATTAACACTGAACCCTGTGGGAGTCTCACTGATTAACACTGAACCCTGTTGGAGTCTCACTGCTTAACACTGAACCCTATGGGAGTCTCACTGATTAACACTGAACCCTGTGGGAGTCTCACTGATTAAGACTGTACCCTATGGGAGTCTCCCTGATTAACACTGAACCCTATGGGAGTCTCACTGATTAACACTGAACCCTGTGGGAGTCTCAGTGATTAACACTGAAACCTGTGGGAGTCTCACTGATCAACACTGAACACTGTGGGAGACTCACTGATTAACACTGAACACTGTGGGAGTCTCACGGATTAACACTGAACCCTGTTGGAGTCTCACTGATTAACACTGAACCCTATTGGAGTCTCACTGATAAACACATGAACCCTGAGAGAGTCTCACTGATTAACACTGAACCCTGTGGAAGTCTCACTGATTAACACTGAACCCTATGGGATTCTCACTGATTAACACTGAACCCTGTGGGAGTCTCACTGATTAACACTGAACCCTGTGGGAGTCTCACTGATTAACACTGACACCTATGGGAGTCTCACTGATTAACACTGAACCCTGTGGGAGTCTCACTGATTAACACTGACACCTATGGGAGTCTCACTGATTAACACTGAACCCTGTGGGAGTCTCACTGATTAACACTGAACCCTGTGGGAGTCTCACTGATTAACACTGACACCTATGGGAGTCTCACTGATTAACACTGAACCCTATGGGAGTCTCACTGATTAACACTGAACCCTGTGGGAGTCTCAATGATTTACACTGAACCCTATGGGAGTCTCACTGATTAACACCGAACCCTATGGGAGTCTCACTGATTAACAATGAACCCTATGGGAGTCTCACTGATTAACACTGAACTCTATGGGATTCTCACTGATTAACACTGAACCCTATGGGAGTCTCACTGATTAACACTGAACCCTGTGGGAGTCTCACTGATTAACACTGAACCCTGAGGGAGTCTCACTGATTAACACTGAACCCTGTGGGAGTCTCACTGATTAACACTGAACCCTGTGGGAGTCTCACTGATTAACACTGACACCTATGGGAGTCTCACTGATTAACACTGAACCCTATGGGAGTCTCACTGATTAACACTGAACCCTGTGGGAGTCTCAATGATTTACACTGAACCCTATGGGAGTCTCACTGATTAACACCGAACACTATGGGAGTCTCACTGATTAACAATGAACCCTATGGGAGTCTCACTGATTAACACTGAACTCTATGGGATTCTCACTGATTAACACTGAACCCTATGGGAGTCTCACTGATTAACACTGAACCCTGTGGGAGTCTCACTGATTAACACTGAACCCTGAGGGAGTCTCACTGATTAACACTGAACACTGTGGGAGTCTCACTGATTAACACTGAACCCTGTGGGAGTCTCACTGATTAACACTGAACCCTGAGGGAGTCTCACTGATTAACACTGAACACTGTGGGAGTCTCACTGATTAACACTGAAGACTGTGGGAGTCTCACTGATTAACACTGAACCCTATGGGAGTGTCACTGATTAACACTGAACCCTGTGGGAGTCTCACTGATTATCAGTGAACACTGTTAGAGTCTCACTGATTAACACTGAACCCTGTGGGAGTCTCACTGATTAACACTGAATGCTATGGGAGTCTCACTGATTAACACCGAACCCTATGGGAGTCTCACTGATTAACAATGAACCCTATGGGAGTCTCACTGATTAACACTGAACTCTATGGGATTCTCACTGATTAACACTGAACCCTATGGGAGTCTCACTGATTAACACTGAACCCTGTGGGAGTCTCACTGATTAACACTGAACCCTGAGGGAGTCTCACTGATTAACACTGAACACTGTGGGAGTCTATCTGATTAACACTGAACACTGTGGGAGTCTCAATGATTAACACTGAAGACTGTGGGAGTCTCACTGATTAACACTGAACCCTATGGGAGTGTCACTGATTAACACTGAACCCTGTGGGAGTCTCACTGATTAACACTGAACACTGTGGGAGTCTCACTGATTAACACTGAAGACTGTGGGAGTCTCACTGATTAACACTGAACCCTATGGGAGTGTCACTGATTAACACTGAACCCTGTGGGAGTCTCACTGATTAACAGTGAACACTGTTAGAGTCTCACTGATTAACACTGAACCCTGTGGGAGTCTCACTGATTAATACTGAATGCTATGGGAGTCTCACTGATTAACACTGAACCCTGTGGGAGTCTCACTGATTAACACTGAACCCTGTGGGAGTCTCAATGATTAACACTGGACCCTATGGGAGTCTCACTGATTAACACTGAACCCTGTGGGAGTCTCAATGATTAACACTGAACCCTATGGGAGTCTCACTGATTAACACTGAACACTGTGAGAGTCTCACTGATTAACACTGAACCCTGTGGGAGTCTCACTGATTAACACTGAACCCTGTGGGAGTCTCACTGATTAACACTGAACCCTGTGGGAGTCTCACTACTTAACACTGAACCCTATGGGAGTCTCACTGATTAACACTGAACCCTGTGGGAGTCTCACTGATTAACTCTGAACCCTGTGAGAGTCTCACTGATTAACACTGAACCCTGTGGGAGTCTCACTGATTAACACTGAACCCTGTGGGAGTCTCACTGATTAACACTGAACCCTGTTGGAGTCTCACTGCTTAACACTGAACCCTATGGGAGTCTCACTGATTAACACTGAACCCTGTGGGAGTCTCACTGATTAAGACTGTACCCTATGGGAGTCTCCCTGATTAACACTGAACCCTATGGGAGTCTCACTGATTAACACTGAACCCTGTGGGAGTCTCAGTGATTAACACTGAAACCTGTGGGAGTCTCACTGATCAACACTGAACACTGTGGGAGACTCACTGATTAACACTGAACACTGTGGGAGTCTCACGGATTAACACTGAACCCTGTTGGAGTCTCACTGATTAACACTGAACCCTATTGGAGTCTCACTGATAAACACATGAACCCTGAGAGAGTCTCACTGATTAACACTGAACCCTGTGGAAGTCTCACTGATTAACACTGAACCCTATGGGATTCTCACTGATTAACACTGAACCCTGTGGGAGTCTCACTGATTAACACTGAACCCTGTGGGAGTCTCACTGATTAACACTGACACCTATGGGAGTCTCACTGATTAACACTGAACCCTGTGGGAGTCTCACTGATTAACACTGACACCTATGGGAGTCTCACTGATTAACACTGAACCCTGTGGGAGTCTCACTGATTAACACTGAACCCTGTGGGAGTCTCACTGATTAACACTGACACCTATGGGAGTCTCACTGATTAACACTGAACCCTATGGGAGTCTCACTGATTAACACTGAACCCTGTGGGAGTCTCAATGATTTACACTGAACCCTATGGGAGTCTCACTGATTAACACCGAACCCTATGGGAGTCTCACTGATTAACAATGAACCCTATGGGAGTCTCACTGATTAACACTGAACTCTATGGGATTCTCACTGATTAACACTGAACCCTATGGGAGTCTCACTGATTAACACTGAACCCTGTGGGAGTCTCACTGATTAACACTGAACCCTGAGGGAGTCTCACTGATTAACACTGAACCCTGTGGGAGTCTCACTGATTAACACTGAACCCTGTGGGAGTCTCACTGATTAACACTGACACCTATGGGAGTCTCACTGATTAACACTGAACCCTATGGGAGTCTCACTGATTAACACTGAACCCTGTGGGAGTCTCAATGATTTACACTGAACCCTATGGGAGTCTCACTGATTAACACCGAACACTATGGGAGTCTCACTGATTAACAATGAACCCTATGGGAGTCTCACTGATTAACACTGAACTCTATGGGATTCTCACTGATTAACACTGAACCCTATGGGAGTCTCACTGATTAACACTGAACCCTGTGGGAGTCTCACTGATTAACACTGAACCCTGAGGGAGTCTCACTGATTAACACTGAACACTGTGGGAGTCTCACTGATTAACACTGAACCCTGTGGGAGTCTCACTGATTAACACTGAACCCTGAGGGAGTCTCACTGATTAACACTGAACACTGTGGGAGTCTCACTGATTAACACTGAAGACTGTGGGAGTCTCACTGATTAACACTGAACCCTATGGGAGTGTCACTGATTAACACTGAACCCTGTGGGAGTCTCACTGATTATCAGTGAACACTGTTAGAGTCTCACTGATTAACACTGAACCCTGTGGGAGTCTCACTGATTAACACTGAATGCTATGGGAGTCTCACTGATTAACACCGAACCCTATGGGAGTCTCACTGATTAACAATGAACCCTATGGGAGTCTCACTGATTAACACTGAACTCTATGGGATTCTCACTGATTAACACTGAACCCTATGGGAGTCTCACTGATTAACACTGAACCCTGTGGGAGTCTCACTGATTAACACTGAACCCTGAGGGAGTCTCACTGATTAACACTGAACACTGTGGGAGTCTATCTGATTAACACTGAACACTGTGGGAGTCTCAATGATTAACACTGAAGACTGTGGGAGTCTCACTGATTAACACTGAACCCTATGGGAGTGTGACTGATTAACACTGAACCCTGTGGGAGTCTCACTGATTATCAGTGAACACTGTTAGAGTCTCACTGATTAACACTGAACCCTGTGGGAGTCTCACTGATTAATACTGAATGCTATGGGAGTCTCACTGATTAACACTGAACCCTGTGGGAGTCTCACTGATTAACACTGAACCCTGTGGGAGTCTCAATGATTAACACTGGACCCTATGGGAGTCTCACTGATTAACACTGAACCCTGTGGGAGTCTCACTCATTAACACTGAACCCTGTGGGAGTCTCACTGATTAACACTGAAACCTATGGGAGTCTCACTGATTAACACTGAACCCTGAGGGAGTCTCACTGATTAACACTGAACACTGTGGGAGTCTCACTGATTAACACTGAACACTGTGGGAGTCTCAGTGATTAACACTGAAACCTGTGGGAGTCTCACTGATTAACACTGAACTCGATGGGATTCTCACTGATTAACACTGAACTCTATGGGAGTCTCACTGATTAACACTGAACCCTGTGGGAGTCTCACTGATTAACACTGAACCCTATGGGAGTGTCACTGATTAACACTGAACCCTGTGGGAGTCTCACTGATTAACACTGAATGCTATGGGAGTCTCACTGATTAACACCGAACCCTATGGGAGTCTCACTGATTAACAATGAACCCTATGGGAGTCTCACTGATTAACACTGAACTCTATGGGATTCTCACTGATTAACACTGAACCCTATGGGATTCTCACTGATTAACACTGAACCCTATGGGAGTCTCACTGATTAACACTGAACCCTGTGGGAGTCTCACTGATTAACACTGAACCCTGAGGGAGTCTCACTGATTAACACTGAACACTGTGGGAGTCTATCTGATTAACACTGAACACTGTGGGAGTCTCACTGATTAACACTGAACCCTGTGGGAGTCTCACTGATTAACACTGAACCCTGAGGGAGTCTCACTGATTAACACTGAACACTGTGGGAGTCTCACTGATTAACACTGAAGACTGTGGGAGTCTCACTGATTAACACTGAACCCTATGGGAGTGTCACTGATTAACACTGAACCCTGTGGGAGTCTCACTGATTATCAGTGAACACTGTTAGAGTCTCACTGATTAACACTGAACCCTGTGGGAGTCTCACTGATTAACACTGAATGCTATGGGAGTCTCACTGATTAACACCGAACCCTATGGGAGTCTCACTGATTAACAATGAACCCTATGGGAGTCTCACTGATTAACACTGAACTCTATGGGATTCTCACTGATTAACACTGAACCCTATGGGAGTCTCACTGATTAACACTGAACCCTGTGGGAGTCTCACTGATTAACACTGAACCCTGAGGGAGTCTCACTGATTAACACTGAACACTGTGGGAGTCTATCTGATTAACACTGAACACTGTGGGAGTCTCACTGATTAACACTGAACCCTGTGGGAGTCTCACTGATTAACACTGAACCCTGAGGGAGTCTCACTGATTAACACTGAACACTGTGGGAGTCTCACTGATTAACACTGAAGACTGTGGGAGTCTCACTGATTAACACTGAACCCTATGGGAGTGTCACTGATTAACACTGAACCCTGTGGGAGTCTCACTGATTATCAGTGAACACTGTTAGAGTCTCACTGATTAACACTGAACCCTGTGGGAGTCTCACTGATTAATACTGAATGCTATGGGAGTCTCACTGATTAACACTGAACCCTGTGGGAGTCTCACTGATTAACACTGAACACTGTGGGAGTCTCACTGATTAACACTGAACACTGTGGGAGTCTCAGTGATTAACACTGAAACCTGTGGGAGTCTCACTGATTAACACTGAACTCGATGGGATTCTCACTGATTAACACTGAACTCTATGGGAGTCTCACTGATTAACACTGAACCCTGTGGGAGTCTCACTGATTAACACTGAACCCTATGGGAGTGTCACTGATTAACACTGAACCCTGTGGGAGTCTCACTGATTAACACATGCACCCTGTGGGAGTCTCACATAAGGAACACTGAACCCTGTGGGAGTCTCACTGATTAACACTGAAACCTATGGGAGTCTCACTGATTAACACTGAACCCTGAGGGAGTCTCACTGATTAACACTGAACACTGTGGGAGTCTCACTGATTAACACTGAACACTGTGGGAGTCTCAGTGATTAACACTGAAACCTGTGGGAGTCTCACTGATTAACACTGAACTCGATGGGATTCTCACTGATTAACACTGAACTCTATGGGAGTCTCACTGATTAACACTGAACCCTGTGGGAGTCTCACTGATTAACACTGAACCCTATGGGAGTGTCACTGATTAACACTGAACCCTGTGGGAGTCTCACTGATTAACACTGAATGCTATGGGAGTCTCACTGATTAACACCGAACCCTATGGGAGTCTCACTGATTAACAATGAACCCTATGGGAGTCTCACTGATTAACACTGAACTCTATGGGATTCTCACTGATTAACACTGAACCCTATGGGAGTCTCACTGATTAACACTGAACCCTGTGGGAGTCTCACTGATTAACACTGAACCCTGAGGGAGTCTCACTGATTAACACTGAACACTGTGGGAGTCTATCTGATTAACACTGAACACTGTGGGAGTCTCACTGATTAACACTGAACCCTGTGGGAGTCTCACTGATTAACACTGAACCCTGAGGGAGTCTCACTGATTAACACTGAACACTGTGGGAGTCTCACTGATGAACACTGAAGACTGTGGGAGTCTCACTGATTAACACTGAACCCTATGGGAGTGTCACTGATTAACACTGAACCCTGTGGGAGTCTCACTGATTATCAGTGAACACTGTTAGAGTCTCACTGATTAACACTGAACCCTGTGGGAGTCTCACTGATTAATACTGAATGCTATGGGAGTCTCACTGATTAACACTGAACCCTGTGGGAGTCTCACTGATTAACACTGAACCCTGTGGGAGTCTCAATGATTAACACTGGACCCTATGGGAGTCTCACTGATTAACACTGAACCCTGTGGGAGTCTCACTGATTAACACTGAACCCTGTGGGAGTCTCACTGATTAACACTGAAACCTATGGGAGTCTCACTGATTAACACTGAACCCTGAGGGAGTCTCACTGATTAACACTGAACACTGTGGGAGTCTCACTGATTAACACTGAACACTGTGGGAGTCTCAGTGATTAACACTGAAACCTGTGGGAGTCTCACTGATTAACACTGAACTCGATGGGATTCTCACTGATTAACACTGAACTCTATGGGAGTCTCACTGATTAACACTGAACCCTGTGGGAGTCTCACTGATTAACACTGAACCCTATGGGAGTGTCACTGATTAACACTGAACCCTGTGGGAGTCTCACTGATTAACACATGCACCCTGTGGGAGTCTCACATAAGGAACACTGAACCCTGTGGGAGTCTCACTGATTAACGCTGAACCCTGTGGGAGTCTCACTGATTAACACTGAACCCTATGGGAGTCTCACTGATTAACACTGAACCCTATGGGAGTTTCACAAATTAATGCTGAACCCTATGGGGGTCTCACTGACAAACAATGAACCCTATGGGAGTCTCACTGATTAACAATGAACTCGATGGGATTCTCACTGATTAACACATGAACCCTGTGGGAGTCTCACTGATTAACACTGAACCCTATGGGAGTGTCACTGATTAACACTGAACCCTGTGGGAGTCTCACTGATTAACACTGAACACTGTGAGAGTCTCACTGATTAACACTGAACCCTGCGGGAGTCTCAATGATTAATACTGAACGCTATGGGAGTCTCACTGATTAACACTGAACCCTGTGAGAGTCTCACTGATTAACACTGAACCCTGTGGGAGTCTCAATGATTAACACTGAACCCTATGGGAGTCTCACTGATTAACACTGAACACTGTGAGAGTCTCACTGATTAACACTGAACCCTGTGGGAGTCTCAATGATTAATACTGAACGCTATGGGAGTCTCACTGATTAACACTGAACCCTGTGGGAGTCTCACTGATTAACACTGAACCCTGTGGGAGTCTCAATGATTAACACTGAACACTATGGGAGTCTCACTGATTAACACTGAAACCTATGGGAGTCTCACTGATTAACACCGAACCCTATGGGAGTCTCACTGATTAGCAATGAACCCTATGGGAGTCTCACTGATTAACACTGAACTCTATGGGATTCTCACTGATTAACACTGAACCCTATGGGAGTCTCACTGATTAACACTGAACCCTGTTGGAGTCTCACTGATTAACACTGAACCCTGAGGGAGTCTCACTGATTAACACTGAACACTGTGGGAGTCTCACTGATTAACACTGAACACTGTGGGAGTCTCACTGATTAACACTGAACCCTGTGGGAGTCTCACTGATTAACACTGAACCCTGAGGTAGTCTCACTGATTAACACTGAACACTGTGGGAGTCTCACTGATTAACACTGAACACTGTGGGAGTCTCACTGATTAACACTGAACCCTATGGGAGTGTCACTGATTAACACTGAACCCTGTGGGAGTCTCACTGATTCACACTGAACACTGTGAGAGTCTCACTGATTAACACTGAACCCTGTAGGAGTCTCACTGATTAATACTGAACGCTATGGGAGTCTCACTGATTAACACTGAACCCTGTGGGAGTCTCACTGATTAACACTGAACCCTATGGGAGTCTCACTGATTAACACTGAACCCTATGGGAGTCTCACTGATTAACAATGAACCCTATGGAAGTCTCACCGATTAACACTGAACCCTGTGGGAGTCTCATTGATTAACACTGAACCCTGAGGGAGTCTCACTGATTAACACTGAACACTGTGGGAGTCTCACTGATTAACACTGAACACTTTGGGAGTCTCAGTGATTAACACTGAAACCTGTGGGAGTCTCACTGATTAACACTGAACTCGATGGGATTCTCACTGATTAACACTGAACCCTATGGGAGTCTCACTGATTAACACTGAACCCTGTGGGAGTCTCACTGATTAACACTGAACCCTATGGGAGTGTCCCTGATTAACACTGAACCCTGTGGGAGTCTCACTGATTAACACATGCACCCTGTGGGAGTCTCACATAAGGAACACTGAACCCTGTGGGAGTCTCACTGATTAACGCTGAACCCTGTGGGAGTCTCACTGATTAACACTGAACCCTATGGGAGTTTCACAAATTAATGCTGAACCCTATGGGGGTCTCACTGACAAACAATGAACCCTATGGGAGTCTCACTGATTAACAATGAACTCGATGGGATTCTCACTGATTAACACATGAACCCTGTGGGAGTCTCACTGATTAACACTGCACCCTATGGGAGTGTCACTGATTAACACAGAACCCTGTGGGAGTCTCACTGATTAGCACTGAAAAACTGTGAGAGTCTCACTGATTAACACTGAACCCTGCGGGAGTCTCAATGATTAATACTGAACGCTATGGGAGTCTCACTGATTAACACTGAACCCTGTGAGAGTCTCACTGATTAACACTGAACCCTGTGGGAGTCTCAATGATTAACACTGAACCCTATGGGAGTCTCACTGATTAACACTCAACACTGTGAGAGTCTCACTGATTAACACTGAACCCTGTGGGAGTCTCAATGATTAATACTGAACGCTATGCGAGTCTCACTGATTAACACTGAACCCTGTGGGAGTCTCACTGATTAACACTGAACCCTGTGGGAGTCTCAATGATTAACACTGAACCCTATGGGAGTCTCACTGATTAACACTGAAACCTATGGGAGTCTCACTGATTAACACCGAACCCTATGGGAGTCTCACTGATTAACAATGAACCCTATGGGAGTCTCACTGATTAAAACTGAACTCTATGGGATTCTCACTGATTAACACTGAACCCTATGGGAGTCTCACTGATTAACACTGAACCCTGTGGGAGTCTCACTGATTAACACTGAACCCTGAGGGAGTCTCGCTGATTAACACTGAACACTGTGGGAGTCTCACTGATTAACACTGAACACTGTGGGAGTCTCACTGATTAACACTGAACCCTGTGGGAGTCTCACTGATTAACACTGAACCCTGAGGTAGTCTCACTGATTAACACTGAACACTGTGGGAGTCTCACTGATTAACACTGAACACTGTGGGAGTCTCACTGATTAACACTGAACCCTATGGGAGTGTCACTGATTAACACTGAACCCTGTGGGAGTCTCACTGATTAACACTGAACACTGTGAGAGTCTCACTGATTAACACTGAACCCTGTAGGAGTCTCACTGATTAATACTGAACGCTATGGGAGTCTCACTGATTAACACTGAACCCTGTGGGAGTCTCACTGATTAACACTGAACCCTGTGGGAGTCTCAATGATTAACACTGAACCCTATGGGATTCTCACTGATTAACACTGAACCCTGTGGGAGTCTCATTGATTAACACTGAACCCTGTGGGAGTCTCACTGATTAACACTGACACCTATGGGAGTCTCACTGATTAACACCGAACCCTATGGGAGTCTCACTGATTAACAATGAACCCTATGGGAGTTTCACTGATTAACACTGAACTCTATGGGATTCTCACTGATTAACACTGAACCCTGTGGGAGTCTCACTGATTAACACTGAACCCTGAGGGAGTCTCACTGATTAACATTGAACACTGTGGGAGTCTCACTGATTAACACTAAACACTGTGGGAATCTCACTGATTAACACTGAACCCTATGGGAGTGTCACTGATTAACACTGAACCCTGTGGGAGTCTCACTGATTAACACTGAACACTGTGAGAGTCTCACTGATTAACACTTAACCCTGTGGGAGTCTCACTGATTAACACTGAACCCTGTGGGAGTCTCACTGATTAACACTGAAACCTATGGGAGTCTCACTGATTAACACCGAACCCTATGGGAGTCTCACTGATTAACAATGAGCCCTATGGGAGTCTCACTGATTAACACTGAACTCTATGGGATTCTCACTGATTAACACTGAACCCTATGGGAGTCTCACTGATTAACACTGAACCCTGTGGGAGTCTCATTGATTAACACTGAACCCTGAGGGAGTCTCACTGATTAACACTGAACACTGTTGGAGTCTCACTGATTAACACTGAACCCTGTGGGAGTCTCACTGATTAACACTGAACACTGTGGGAGTCTCACTGATTAACACTGAACCCTGTGGGAGTCTCACTGATTAACACTGAACCCTATGGGAGTCTCACTGATTAACACATGAACCCTGAGGGAGTCTCACTGATTAACACTGAACCCTGTGGGAGTCTCACTGATTAACACTGAACCCTATGGGAGTGTCACTGATTAACACTGAACCCTGTGGGAGTCTCACTGATTAACACTGAACCCTGTGAGAGTCTCACTGATTAACAATGAACCCTGTGGGAGTCTCACTGATTAACACTGAACCCTGTGGGAGTCTCACTGATTAATACTGAACCCTATGGGAGTCTCACTGATTAACACTGAACCCTGTGGGAGTCTCACTGATTAACACTGCACCCTGTGGGAGTCTCAATGATTAACACTGAACCCTATGGGAGTCTCACTGATTAACACTGAACCCTATGGGAGTCTCACAGATCAACGCTGAACCCTATGGGAGTCTCACTGATTAATAATGAACCCTATGGGAGTCTCACTGATTAACACTGAACTCGATGGGATTCTCACTGATTAAAACTGAACCCTATGGGAGTCTCACTGATTAACACTGAACCCTGTGGGAGTCTCAGTGATTAACACTGAACCCTATGGGAGTCTCACTGATTAACACTGAACACTGTGGGAGTCTCACTGATTAACACTGAACACTGTGGGAGTCTCACAGATTAACACTGAACCCTGAGGGAGTCTCACTGATTAACACTGAACCCTATGGGAGTCTCACTGATTAACACATGCACCCTGTGGGAGTCTCACTGATTAACACTGAACCCTATGGGAGTCTCACATATTAATGCTGAACCCTATGGGGGTCTGACTGATAAACAATGAACCCTATGGGAGTCTCACTGATTAACACTGAACTCGATGGGATTCTCACTGATTAACGCTGAACCCTAAGGGAGTCTCACTGATTAACACTGAACCCTGTGGGAGTCTCACTGATTAACACTGAAACCTATGGGAGTCTCACTGATTAACACCGAACCCTATGGGAGTCTCACTGATTAACAATGAGCCCTATGGGAGTCTCACTGATTAACACTGAACTCTATGGCATTCTCACTGATTAACACTGAACCCTATGGGAGTCTCACTGATTAACACTGAACCCTGTGGGAGTCTCATTGATTAACACTGAACCCTGAGGGAGTCTCACTGATTAACACTGAACACTGTTGGAGTCTCACTGATTAACACTGAACCCTGTGGGAGTCTCACTGATTAACACTGAACACTGTGGGAGTCTCACTGATTAACACTGAACCCTGTGGGAGTCTCACTGATTAACACTGAACCCTATGGGAGTCTCACTGATTAACACATGAACCCTGAGGGAGTCTCACTTATTAACACTGAACCCTGTGGGAGTCTCACTGATTAACACTGAACCCTGTGAGAGTCTCACTGATTAACACTGAACCCTGTGGGAGTCTCACTGATTAACACTGAACCCTGTGGGAGTCTCACTGATTAATACTGAACCCTATGGGAGTCTCACTGATTAACACTGAACCCTGTGGGAGTCTCACTGATTAACACTGAACCCTGTGGGAGTCTCAATGATTAACACTGAACCCCATGGGAGTCTCACTGATTAACACTGAACCCTATGGGAGTCTCACAGATCAACGCTGAACCCTATGGGAGTCTCACTGATTAATAATGAACCCTATGGGAGTCTCACTGATTAACACTGAACTCGATGGGATTCTCACTGATTAAAACTGAACCCTATGGGAGTCTCACTGATTAACACTGAACCCTGTGGGAGTCTCAGTGATTAACACTGAACCCTATGGGAGTCTCACTGATTAACACTGAACACTGTGGGAGTCTCACTGATTAACACTGAACACTGTGGGAGTCTCACTGATTAACACTGAACCCTGAGGGAGTCTCACTGATTAACACTGAACCCTATGGGAGTCTCACTGATTAACACATGCACCCTGTGGGAGTCTCACTGATTAACACTGAACCCTATGGGAGTCTCACATATTAATGCTGAACCCTATGGGGGTCTCACTGATAAACAATGAACCCTATGGGAGTCTCACTGATTAACACTGAACTCGATGGGATTCTCACTGATTAACGCTGAACCCTAAGGGAGTCTCACTGATTAACACTGAACCCTGTGGGAGTCTCAGTGATTAACACTGAAACCTGTGGGAGTCTCACTGATCAACACTGAACACTGTGGGAGTCTCACTGATTAACACTTAACACTGTGAGAGTCTCACTGATTAACAATGAACCCTGTGGGAGTCTCACTGATTAACAATGAGCCCTATGGGAGTCTCACTGATTAACACTGAACTCTATGGGATTCTCACTGATTAACACTGAACCCTATGGGAGTCTCACTGATTAACACTGAACCCTGTGGGAGTCTCATTGATTAACACTGAACCCTGTGGGAGTCTCACTGATTAACACTGAACACTGTGGGAGTCTCACTGATTAACACTGAACCCTGTGGGAGTCTCACTGATTAACACTGAACCCTATGGGAGTCTCACTGATTAACACATGAACCCTGAGGGAGTCTCACTGATTAACACTGAACCCTGTGGGAGTCTCACTGATTAACACTGAACCCTATGGGAGTGTCACTGATTAACACTGAACCCTGTGGGAGTCTCACTGATTAACACTGAACCCTGTGAGAGTCTCACTGATTAACACTGAACCCTGTGGGAGTCTCACTGATTAACACTGAACCCTGTGGGATTCTCGCTGATTAATACTGAACCCTATGGGAGTCTCACTGATTAACACTGAACCCTGTGGGAGTCTCACTGATTAACACTGCACCCTGTGGGAGTCTCAATGATTAACACTGAACCCTATGGGAGTCTCACTGATTAACACTGAACCCTATGGGAGTCTCACAGATCAACGCTGAACCCTATGGGAGTCTCACTGATTAATAATGAACCCTATGGGAGTCTCACTGATTAACACTGAACTCGATGGGATTCTCACTGATTAAAACTGAACCCTATGGGAGTCTCACTGATTAACACTGAACCCTGTGGGAGTCTCAGTGATTAACACTGAACCCTATGGGAGTCTCACTGATTAACACTGAACCCTGTGGGAGTCTCACTGATTAACACTGAACACTGTGGGAGTCTCACAGATTAACACTGAACCCTGAGGGAGTCTCACTGATTAACACTGAACCCTATGGGAGTCTCACTGATTAACACATGCACCCTGTGGGAGTCTCACTGATTAACACTGAACCCTATGGGAGTCTCACATATTAATGCTGAACCCTATGGGTGTCTGACTGATAAACAATGAACCCTATGGGAGTCTCACTGATTTACACTGAACTCGATGGGATTCTCACTGATTAACGCTGAACCCTAAGGGAGTCTCACTGATTAACACTGAACCCTGTGGGAGTCTCACTGATTAACACTGAAACCTATGGGAGTCTCACTGATTAACACCGAACCCTATGGGAGTCTCACTGATTAACAATGAGCCCTATGGGAGTCTCACTGATTAACACTGAACTCTATGGCATTCTCACTGATTAACACTGAACCCTATGGGAGTCTCACTGATTAACACTGAACCCTGTGGGAGTCTCATTGATTAACACTGAACCCTGAGGGAGTCTCACTGATTAACACTGAACACTGTTGGAGTCTCACTGATTAACACTGAACCCTGTGGGAGTCTCACTGATTAACACTGAACACTGTGGGAGTCTCACTGATTAACACTGAACCCTGTGGGAGTCTCACTGATTAACACTGAACCCTATGGGAGTCTCACTGATTAACACATGAACCCTGAGGGAGTCTCACTTATTAACACTGAACCCTGTGGGAGTCTCACTGATTAACACTGAACCCTATGGGAGTGTCACTGATTAACACTGAACCCTGTGGGAGTCTCACTGATTAACACTGAACCCTGTGAGATTCTCACTGATTAACACTGAACCCTGTGGGAGTCTCACTGATTAACACTGAACCCTGTGGGAGTCTCACTGATTAATACTGAACCCTATGGGTGTCTCACTGATTAACACTGAACCCTGTGGGAGTCTCACTGATTAACACTGAACCCTGTGGGAGTCTCAATGATTAACACTGAACCCTATGGAAGTCTCACTGATTAACACTGAACCCTATGGGAGTCTCACAGATCAACGCTGAACCCTATGGGAGTCTCACTGATTAATAATGAACCCTATGGGAGTCTCACTGATTAACACTGAACTCGATGGGATTCTCACTGATTAAAACTGAACCCTATGGGAGTCTCACTGATTAACACTGAACCCTGTGGGAGTCTCAGTGATTAACACTGAACCCTATTGGAGTCTCACTGATTAACACTGAACACTGTGGGAGTCTCACTGATTAACATTCAACACTGTGGGAGTCTCACTGATTAACACTGAACCCTGAGGGAGTCTCACTGATTAACACTGAACCCTATGGGAGTCTCACTGATTAACACATGCACCCTGTGGGAGTCTCACTGATTAACACTGAACCCTATGGGAGTCTCACATATTAATGCTGAACCCTATGGGGGTCTCACTGATAAACAATGAACCCTATGGGAGTCTCACTGATTAACACTGAACTCGATGGGATTCTCACTGATTAACGCTGAACCCTAAGGGAGTCTCACTGATTAACACTGAACCCTGTGGGAGTCTCAGTGATTAACACTGAAACCTGTGGGAGTCTCACTGATCAACACTGAACACTGTGGGAGTCTCACTGATTAACACTTAAAACTGTGAGAGTCTCACTGATTAACAATGAACCCTGTGGGAGTCTCACTGATTAACACTGAACCCTATTGGAGTCTCACTGATTAACACATGAACCCTGAGAGAGTCTCACTGATTAAAACTGAACCCTGTGGGAGTCTCACTGATTAACACTGAACCCTATGGGAGTGTCACTGATTAACACTGAACCCTGTGGGAGTCTCACTGATTAACACTGAACACTGTGAGAGTCTCACTGATTAACACTGAACCCTGTGGGAGTCTCAATGATTAATACTGAACGCTATGGGAGTCTCACTGATTAACACTGAACCCAGTGGGAGTCTCACTGATTAACACTGAACCCTGTGGGAGTCTCACTGATTAACACTGAACACTGTGGGAGTCTCACTGATTAACACTGAACCCTGTGGGAGTCTCACTGATTAACACTGAACCCTATTGGAGTCTCACTTATTAACACATGAACCCAGAGAGAGTCTCACTGATTAACACTGAACCCTGTGGGAGTCTCACTGATTAACACTGAACCCTATGGGAGTGTCACTGATTAACACTGAACTCGATGGGATTCTCACTGATTAAAACTGAACCCTATGGGAGTCTCACTGATTAACACTGAACCCTGTGGTAGTCTCAGTGATTAACACTGAACCCTATGGGAGTCTCACTGATTAACACTGAACACTGTGGGAGTCTCACTGATTAACACTGAACCCTATGGGAGTCTCACAGATCAACGCTGAACCCTATGGGAGTCTCACTGATTAATAATGAACCCTATGGGAGTCTCACTGATTAACACTGAACTCGATGGGATTCTCACTGATTAAAACTGAACCCTATGGGAGTCTCACTGATTAACACTGAACCCTGTGGGAGTCTCAGTGATTAACACTGAACCCTATGGGAGTCTCACTGATTAACACTGAACACTGTGGGAGTCTCACTGATTAACACTGAACACTGTGGGAGTCTCACTGATTAACACTGAACCCTGAGGGAGTCTCACTGATTAACACTGAACCCTATGGGAGTCTCACTGATTAACACATGCACCCTGTGGGAGTCTCACTGATTAACACTGAACCCTATGGGAGTCTCACATATTAATGCTGAACCCTATGGAGGTCTCAGTGATAAACAATGAACCCTATGGGAGTCTCACTGATTAACACTGAACTCGATGGGATTCTCACTGATTAACGCTGAACCTTAAGGGAGTCTCACTGATTAACACTGAACCCTGTGGGAGTCTCAGTGATTAACACTGAAACCTGTGGGAGTCTCACTGATCAACACTGAAAACTGTGGGAGTCTCACTGATTAACACTTAACACTGTGAGAGTCTCACTGATTAACAATGAACCCTGTGGGAGTCTCACTGATTAACACTGAACCCTATTGGAGTCACACTGATTAACACATGAACCCTGAGATAGTCTCACTGATTAAAACTGAACCCTGTGGGAGTCTCACTGATTAACACTGAACCCTATGGGAGTGTCACTGATTAACACTGAACCCTGTGGGAGTCTCACTGATTAACACTGAACACTGTGAGAGTCTCACTGATTAACACTGAACCCTGTGGGAGTCTCAATGATTAATACTGAACGCTATGGGAGTCTCACTTATTAACACTGAACCCAGTGGGAGTCTCACTGATTAACACTGAACCCTATGGGAGTGTCACTGATTAACACTGAACCCAGTGGGAGTCTCACTGATTAACACTGAACCCTATGGGAGTGTCACTGATTAACACTGAACCCTATGGGAGTCTCACTGATTAACACTGAACCCTGTGGGAGTCTCAGTGATTAACACTGAACCCTATGGGAGTCTCACTGATTAACACATGAACCCTGAGATAGTCTCACTGATTAAAACTGAACCCTGTGGGAGTCTCACTGATTAACACTGAACCCTATGGGAGTGTCACTGATTAACACTGAACCCTGTGGGAGTCTCACTGATTAACACTGAACACTGTGAGAGTCTCACTGATTAACACTGAACCCTGTGGGAGTCTCAATGATTCATACTGAACGCTATGGGAGTCTCACTGATTAACACTGAACCCAGTGGGAGTCTCACTGATTAACACTGAACCCTATGGGAGTGTCACTGATTAACACTGAACCCTGTGGGAGTCTCACTGATTAACACTGAACACTGTGAGAGTCTCACTGATTAACACTGAACCCTGTGGGAGTCTCAATGATTAATACTGAACGCTATGGGAGTCTCACTGATTAACACTGCACCCAGTGGGAGTCTCACTGATTAACACTGAACCCTGTGGGAGTCTCACTGATTAACACTGAACACTGTGGGAGTCTCACTGATTAACACTGAACCCTGTGGGAGTCTCACTGATTAACACTGAACCCTATTGGAGTCTCACTTATTAACACATGAACCCAGAGAGAGTCTCACTGATTAACACTGAACCCTGTGGGAGTCTCACTGATTAACACTGAACCCTATGGGAGTGTCACTGATTAACACTGAACTCGATGGGATTCTCACTGATTAAAACTGAACCCTATGGGAGTCTCACTGATTAACACTGAACCCTGTGGGAGTCTCAGTGATTAACACTGAACCCTATGGGAGTCTCACTGATTAACACTGAACACTGTGGGAGTCTCACTGATTAACACTGAACACTGTGGGAGTCTCACTGATTAACACTGAACCCTGAGGGAGTCTCACTGATTAACACTGAACCCTATGGGAGTCTCACTGATAAACACATGCACCCTGTGGGAGTCTCACTGATTGACACTGAACCCTATGGGAGTCTCACATATTAATGCTGAACCCTATGGGGGTCTCACTGATAAACAATGAACCCTATGGGAGTCTCACTGATTAACACTGAACTCGATGGGATTCTCACTGATTAACGCTGAACCCTAAGGGAGTCTCACTGATTAACACTGAACCCTGTGGGAGCCTCAGTGATTAACACTGAAACCTGTGGGAGTCTCACTGATTAACACTGAACACTGTGGGAGTCTCACTGATTAACACTTAACACTGTGGGAGACTCACTGATTAACAATGAACCCTGTGGGAGTCTCACTGATTAACACTGAACCCTATTGGAGTCTCACTGATTAACACATGAACCCTGAGAGAGTCTCACTGATTAACCCTGAACCCTGTGGGAGTCTCACTGATTAACACTGAACCCTATGGGAGTGTCACTGATTAACACTGGACCCTGTGGGAGTCTCACTGATTAACACTGAACACTGTGAGAGTCTCACTGATTAACACTGAACCCTGTGGGAGTCTCAATGATTAATACTGAACGCTATGGGAGTCTCACTGATTAACACTGAACCCTGTGGGAGTCTCACTGATTAACACTGAACCCTGTGGGAGTCTCACTGATTAACACTGAACACTGTGGGAGTCTAACTGATTAACACTGAACCCTGTGGGAGTCTCACTGATTAACACTGAACCCTATTGGAGTCTCACTTATTAACACATAAACCCAGAGAGAGTCTCACTGATTAACACTGAACCCTGTGGGAGTCTCACTGATTAACACTGAACCCTATGGGAGTGTCACTGATTAACACTGAACCCTGTGGGAGTCTCACTGATTAACACTGAACACTGTGAGAGTCTCACTGATTAACACTGAACCCTGTGAGAGTCTCAATGATTAATACTGAACGCTATGGGAGTCTCACTGATTAACACTAAACCCTGTGGGAGTCTCATTGATTAACACTGAACCCTGTGGGAGTCTCAATGATTAACACTGAACCCTATGGGAGTTTCACTGATTAACACTGAACCCTGTGGGAGTCTCACTGATTAACACTGAACCCTGTGGGAGTCTCAATGATTAACACTGAACCCTATGGGATTCTCACTGATTAACACTGAACCCTGTGGGAGTCTCACTGATTAACACTGAACCCTGTGGGAGTCTCACTGATTAACACTGACACCTATGGGAGTCTCACTGATTAACACTGAACCCTGTGGGATTCTCGCTGATTAATACTGAACCCTATGGGAGTCTCACTGATTAACACTGAACCCTGTGGGAGTCTCACTGATTAACACTGCACCCTGTGGGAGTCTCAATGATTAACACTGAACCCTATGGGAGTCTCACTGATTAACACTGAACCCTATGGGAGTCTCACAGATCAACGCTGAACCCTATGGGAGTCTCACTGATTAATAATGAACCCTATGGGAGTCTCACTGATTAACACTGAACTCGATGGGATTCTCACTGATTAAAACTGAACCCTATGGGAGTCTCACTGATTAACACTGAACCCTGTGGGAGTCTCAGTGATTAACACTGAACCCTATGGGAGTCTCACTGATTAACACTGAACCCTGTGGGAGTCTCACTGATTAACACTGAACACTGTGGGAGTCTCACAGATTAACACTGAACCCTGAGGGAGTCTCACTGATTAACACTGAACCCTATGGGAGTCTCACTGATTAACACATGCACCCTGTGGGAGTCTCACTGATTAACACTGAACCCTATGGGAGTCTCACATATTAATGCTGAACCCTATGGGTGTCTGACTGATAAACAATGAACCCTATGGGAGTCTCACTGATTAACACTGAACTCGATGGGATTCTCACTGATTAACGCTGAACCCTAAGGGAGTCTCACTGATTAACACTGAACCCTGTGGGAGTCTCACTGATTAACACTGAAACCTATGGGAGTCTCACTGATTAACACCGAACCCTATGGGAGTCTCACTGATTAACAATGAGCCCTATGGGAGTCTCACTGATTAACACTGAACTCTATGGCATTCTCACTGATTAACACTGAACCCTATGGGAGTCTCACTGATTAACACTGAACCCTGTGGGAGTCTCATTGATTAACACTGAACCCTGAGGGAGTCTCACTGATTAACACTGAACACTGTTGGAGTCTCACTGATTAACACTGAACCCTGTGGGAGTCTCACTGATTAACACTGAACACTGTGGGAGTCTCACTGATTAACACTGAACCCTGTGGGAGTCTCACTGATTAACACTGAACCCTATGGGAGTCTCACTGATTAACACATGAACCCTGAGGGAGTCTCACTTATTAACACTGAACCCTGTGGGAGTCTCACTGATTAACACTGAACCCTATGGGAGTGTCACTGATTAACACTGAACCCTGTGGGAGTCTCACTGATTAACACTGAACCCTGTGAGATTCTCACTGATTAACACTGAACCCTGTGGGAGTCTCACTGATTAACACTGAACCCTGTGGGAGTCTCACTGATTAATACTGAACCCTATGGGTGTCTCACTGATTAACACTGAACCCTGTGGGAGTCTCACTGATTAACACTGAACCCTGTGGGAGTCTCAATGATTAACACTGAACCCTATGGAAGTCTCACTGATTAACACTGAACCCTATGGGAGTCTCACAGATCAACGCTGAACCCTATGGGAGTCTCACTGATTAATAATGAACCCTATGGGAGTCTCACTGATTAACACTGAACTCGATGGGATTCTCACTGATTAAAACTGAACCCTATGGGAGTCTCACTGATTAACACTGAACCCTGTGGGAGTCTCAGTGATTAACACTGAACCCTATTGGAGTCTCACTGATTAACACTGAACACTGTGGGAGTCTCACTGATTAACATTCAACACTGTGGGAGTCTCACTGATTAACACTGAACCCTGAGGGAGTCTCACTGATTAACACTGAACCCTATGGGAGTCTCACTGATTAACACATGCACCCTGTGGGAGTCTCACTGATTAACACTGAACCCTATGGGAGTCTCACATATTAATGCTGAACCCTATGGGGGTCTCACTGATAAACAATGAACCCTATGGGAGTCTCACTGATTAACACTGAACTCGATGGGATTCTCACTGATTAACGCTGAACCCTAAGGGAGTCTCACTGATTAACACTGAACCCTGTGGGAGTCTCAGTGATTAACACTGAAACCTGTGGGAGTCTCACTGATCAACACTGAACACTGTGGGAGTCTCACTGATTAACACTTAACACTGTGAGAGTCTCACTGATTAACAATGAACCCTGTGGGAGTCTCACTGATTAACACTGAACCCTATTGGAGTCTCACTGATTAACACATGAACCCTGAGAGAGTCTCACTGATTAAAACTGAACCCTGTGGGAGTCTCACTGATTAACACTGAACCCTATGGGAGTGTCACTGATTAACACTGAACCCTGTGGGAGTCTCACTGATTAACACTGAACACTGTGAGAGTCTCACTGATTAACACTGAACCCTGTGGGAGTCTCAATGATTAATACTGAACGCTATGGGAGTCTCACTGATTAACACTGAACCCAGTGGGAGTCTCACTGATTAACACTGAACCCTGTGGGAGTCTCACTGATTAACACTGAACACTGTGGGAGTCTCACTGATTAACACTGAACCCTGTGGGAGTCTCACTGATTAACACTGAACCCTATTGGAGTCTCACTTATTAACACATGAACCCAGAGAGAGTCTCACTGATTAACACTGAACCCTGTGGGAGTCTCACTGATTAACACTGAACCCTATGGGAGTGTCACTGATTAACACTGAACTCGATGGGATTCTCACTGATTAAAACTGAACCCTATGGGAGTCTCACTGATTAACACTGAACCCTGTGGTAGTCTCAGTGATTAACACTGAACCCTATGGGAGTCTCACTGATTAACACTGAACACTGTGGGAGTCTCACTGATTAACACTGAACCCTATGGGAGTCTCACAGATCAACGCTGAACCCTATGGGAGTCTCACTGATTAATAATGAACCCTATGGGAGTCTCACTGATTAACACTGAACTCGATGGGATTCTCACTGATTAAAACTGAACCCTATGGGAGTCTCACTGATTAACACTGAACCCTGTGGGAGTCTCAGTGATTAACACTGAACCCTATGGGAGTCTCACTGATTAACACTGAACACTGTGGGAGTCTCACTGATTAACACTGAACACTGTGGGAGTCTCACTGATTAACACTGAACCCTGAGGGAGTCTCACTGATTAACACTGAACCCTATGGGAGTCTCACTGATTAACACATGCACCCTGTGGGAGTCTCACTGATTAACACTGAACCCTATGGGAGTCTCACATATTAATGCTGAACCCTATGGAGGTCTCAGTGATAAACAATGAACCCTATGGGAGTCTCACTGATTAACACTGAACTCGATGGGATTCTCACTGATTAACGCTGAACCTTAAGGGAGTCTCACTGATTAACACTGAACCCTGTGGGAGTCTCAGTGATTAACACTGAAACCTGTGGGCGTCTCACTGATCAACACTGAAAACTGTGGGAGTCTCACTGATTAACACTTAACACTGTGAGAGTCTCACTGATTAACAATGAACCCTGTGGGAGTCTCACTGATTAACACTGAACCCTATTGGAGTCACACTGATTAACACATGAACCCTGAGATAGTCTCACTGATTAAAACTGAACCCTGTGGGAGTCTCACTGATTAACACTGAACCCTATGGGAGTGTCACTGATTAACACTGAACCCTGTGGGAGTCTCACTGATTAACACTGAACACTGTGAGAGTCTCACTGATTAACACTGAACCCTGTGGGAGTCTCAATGATTAATACTGAACGCTATGGGAGTCTCACTTATTAACACTGAACCCAGTGGGAGTCTCACTGATTAACACTGAACCCTATGGGAGTGTCACTGATTAACACTGAACCCAGTGGGAGTCTCACTGATTAACACTGAACCCTATGGGAGTGTCACTGATTAACACTGAACCCTATGGGAGTCTCACTGATTAACACTGAACCCTGTGGGAGTCTCAGTGATTAACACTGAACCCTATGGGAGTCTCACTGATTAACACATGAACCCTGAGATAGTCTCACTGATTAAAACTGAACCCTGTGGGAGTCTCACTGATTAACACTGAACCCTATGGGAGTGTCACTGATTAACACTGAACCCTGTGGGAGTCTCACTGATTAACACTGAACACTGTGAGAGTCTCACTGATTAACACTGAACCCTGTGGGAGTCTCAATGATTCATACTGAACGCTATGGGAGTCTCACTGATTAACACTGAACCCAGTGGGAGTCTCACTGATTAACACTGAACCCTATGGGAGTGTCACTGATTAACACTGAACCCTGTGGGAGTCTCACTGATTAACACTGAACACTGTGAGAGTCTCACTGATTAACACTGAACCCTGTGGGAGTCTCAATGATTAATACTGAACGCTATGGGAGTCTCACTGATTAACACTGCACCCAGTGGGAGTCTCACTGATTAACACTGAACCCTGTGGGAGTCTCACTGATTAACACTGAACACTGTGGGAGTCTCACTGATTAACACTGAACCCTGTGGGAGTCTCACTGATTAACACTGAACCCTATTGGAGTCTCACTTATTAACACATGAACCCAGAGAGAGTCTCACTGATTAACACTGAACCCTGTGGGAGTCTCACTGATTAACACTGAACCCTATGGGAGTGTCACTGATTAACACTGAACTCGATGGGATTCTCACTGATTAAAACTGAACCCTATGGGAGTCTCACTGATTAACACTGAACCCTGTGGGAGTCTCAGTGATTAACACTGAACCCTATGGGAGTCTCACTGATTAACACTGAACACTGTGGGAGTCTCACTGATTAACACTGAACACTGTGGGAGTCTCACTGATTAACACTGAACCCTGAGGGAGTCTCACTGATTAACACTGAACCCTATGGGAGTCTCACTGATAAACACATGCACCCTGTGGGAGTCTCACTGATTGACACTGAACCCTATGGGAGTCTCACATATTAATGCTGAACCCTATGGGGGTCTCACTGATAAACAATGAACCCTATGGGAGTCTCACTGATTAACACTGAACTCGATGGGATTCTCACTGATTAACGCTGAACCCTAAGGGAGTCTCACTGATTAACACTGAACCCTGTGGGAGCCTCAGTGATTAACACTGAAACCTGTGGGAGTCTCACTGATTAACACTGAACACTGTGGGAGTCTCACTGATTAACACTTAACACTGTGGGAGACTCACTGATTAACAATGAACCCTGTGGGAGTCTCACTGATTAACACTGAACCCTATTGGAGTCTCACTGATTAACACATGAACCCTGAGAGAGTCTCACTGATTAACCCTGAACCCTGTGGGAGTCTCACTGATTAACACTGAACCCTATGGGAGTGTCACTGATTAACACTGGACCCTGTGGGAGTCTCACTGATTAACACTGAACACTGTGAGAGTCTCACTGATTAACACTGAACCCTGTGGGAGTCTCAATGATTAATACTGAACGCTATGGGAGTCTCACTGATTAACACTGAACCCTGTGGGAGTCTCACTGATTAACACTGAACCCTGTGGGAGTCTCACTGATTAACACTGAACACTGTGGGAGTCTAACTGATTAACACTGAACCCTGTGGGAGTCTCACTGATTAACACTGAACCCTATTGGAGTCTCACTTATTAACACATAAACCCAGAGAGAGTCTCACTGATTAACACTGAACCCTGTGGGAGTCTCACTGATTAACACTGAACCCTATGGGAGTGTCACTGATTAACACTGAACCCTGTGGGAGTCTCACTGATTAACACTGAACACTGTGAGAGTCTCACTGATTAACACTGAACCCTGTGAGAGTCTCAATGATTAATACTGAACGCTATGGGAGTCTCACTGATTAACACTAAACCCTGTGGGAGTCTCATTGATTAACACTGAACCCTGTGGGAGTCTCAATGATTAACACTGAACCCTATGGGAGTTTCACTGATTAACACTGAACCCTGTGGGAGTCTCACTGATTAACACTGAACCCTGTGGGAGTCTCAATGATTAACACTGAACCCTATGGGATTCTCACTGATTAACACTGAACCCTGTGGGAGTCTCACTGATTAACACTGAACCCTGTGGGAGTCTCACTGATTAACACTGACACCTATGGGAGTCTCACTGATTAACACCGAACCCTATGGGAGTCTCACTGATTAACAATGAACCCTATGGGAGTCTCACTGATTAGCACTGAACTCTATGGGATTCTCACTGATTAACACTGAACCCTGTGGGAGTCTCACTGATTAACACTGAACCCTGTGGGAGTCTCACTGATTAACACTGAACACTGTGGGAGTCTCAGTGATTAACACTGAACCCTATGGGAGTCTCACTGATTAACACATGAACCCTGAGATAGTCTCACTGATTAAAACTGAACCCTGTGGGAGTCTCACTGATTAACACTGAACCCTATGGGAGTGTCACTGATTAACACTGAACCCTGTGGGAGTCTCACTGATTAACACTGAACACTGTGAGAGTCTCACTGATTAACACTGAACCCCTTGGGAGTCTCAATGATTAATACTGAACGCTATGGGAGTCTCACTGATTAACACCGAACCCTATGGGAGTCTCACTGATTAACAATGAACCCTATGGGAGTCTCACTGATTAACACTGAACTCTATGGGATTCTCACTGATTAACACTGAACCCTGTGGGAGTCTCACTGATTAACACTGAACCCTGAGGGAGTCTCACTGATTAACACTGAACACTGTGGGAGTCTCAGTGATTAACACTGAACCCTATGGGAGTCTCACTGATTAACACATGAACCCTGAGATAGTCTCACTGATTAAAACTGAACCCTGTGGGAGTCTCACTGATTAACACTGAACCCTATGGGAGTGTCACTGATTAACACTGAACCCTGTGGGAGTCTCACTGATTAACACTGAACACTGTGAGAGTCTCACTGATTAACACTGAACCCCTTGGGAGTCTCAATGATTAATACTGAACGCTATGGGAGTCTCACTGATTAACACTGAACCCAGTGGGAGTCTCACTGATTAACACTGAACCCTATGGGAGTGTCACTGATTAACACTGAACCCTGTGGGAGTCTCACTGATTAACACTGAACACTGTGAGAGTCTCACTGATTAACACTGAACCCTGTGGGAGTCTCAATGATTAATACTGAACGCTATGGGAGTCTCACTGATTAACACTGCACCCAGTGGGAGTCTCACTGATTAACACTGAACCCTGTGGGAGTCTCACTGATTAACACTGAACACTGTGGGAGTCTCACTGATTAACACTGAACCCTGTGGGAGTCTCACTGATTAACACTGAACCCTATTGGAGTCTCACTTATTAACACATGAACCCAGAGAGAGTCTCACTGATTAACACTGAACCCTATGGGAGTGTCACTGATTAACACTGAACTCGATGGGATTCTCACTGATTAAAACTGAACCCTATGGGAGTCTCACTGATTAACACTGAACCCTGTGGGAGTCTCAGTGATTAACACTGAACCCTATGGGAGTCTCACTGATTAACACTGAACACTGTGGGAGTCTCACTGATTAACACTGAACACTGTGGGAGTCTCACTGATTAACACTGAACCCTGAGGGAGTCTCACTGATTAACACTGAACCCTATGGGAGTCTCACTGATTAACACATGCACCCTGTGGGAGTCTCACTGATTGACACTGAACCCTATGGGAGTCTCACATATTAATGCTGAACCCTATGGGGGTCTCACTGATAAACAATGAACCCTATGGGAGTCTCACTGATTAACACTGAACTCGATGGGATTCTCACTGATTAACGCTGAACCCTAAGGGAGTCTCACTGATTAACACTGAACCCTGTGGGAGCCTCAGTGATTAACACTGAAACCTGTGGGAGTCTCACTGATTAACACTGAACACTGTGGGAGTCTCACTGATTAACACTTAACACTGTGGGAGACTCACTGATTAACAATGAACCCTGTGGGAGTCTCACTGATTAACACTGAACCCTATTGGAGTCTCACTGATTAACACATGAACCCTGAGAGAGTCTCACTGATTAACCCTGAACCCTGTGGGAGTCTCACTGATTAACACTGAACCCTATGGGAGTGTCACTGATTAACACTGGACCCTGTGGGAGTCTCACTGATTAACACTGAACACTGTGAGAGTCTCACTGATTAACACTGAACCCTGTGGGAGTCTCAATGATTAATACTGAACGCTATGGGAGTCTCACTGATTAACACTGAACCCTGTGGGAGTCTCACTGATTAACACTGAACCCTGTGGGAGTCTCACTGATTAACACTGAACACTGTGGGAGTCTAACTGATTAACACTGAACCCTGTGGGAGTCTCACTGATTAACACTGAACCCTATTGGAGTCTCACTTATTAACACATAAACCCAGAGAGAGTCTCACTGATTAACACTGAACCCTGTGGGAGTCTCACTGATTAACACTGAACCCTATGGGAGTGTCACTGATTAACACTGAACCCTGTGGGAGTCTCACTGATTAACACTGAACACTGTGAGAGTCTCACTGATTAACACTGAACCCTGTGAGAGTCTCAATGATTAATACTGAACGCTATGGGAGTCTCACTGATTAACACTAAACCCTGTGGGAGTCTCACTGATTAACACTGAACCCTGTGGGAGTCTCAATGATTAACACTGAACCCTATGGGAGTTTCACTGATTAACACTGAACCCTGTGGGAGTCTCACTGATTAACACTGAACCCTGTGGGAGTCTCAATGATTAACACTGAACCCTATGGGATTCTCACTGATTAACACTGAACCCTGTGGGAGTCTCACTGATTAACACTGAACCCTGTGGGAGTCTCACTGATTAACACTGACACCTATGGGAGTCTCACTGATTAACACCGAACCCTATGGGAGTCTCACTGATTAACAATGAACCCTATGGGAGTCTCACTGATTAACACTGAACTCTATGGGATTCTCACTGATTAACACTGAACCCTGTGGGAGTCTCACTGATTAACACTGAACCCTGAGGGAGTCTCACTGATTAACACTGAACACTGTGGGAGTCTCACTGATTAACACTAAACACTGTGGGAATCTCACTGATAAACACTGAACCCTATGGGAGTGTCACTGATTAACACTGAAGCCTGTGGGAGTCTCACTGATTAACACTGAACACTGTGAGAGTCTCACTGATTAACACTGAACCCTGTGGCAGTCTCACTGATTAACACTGAACCCTGTGGGAGTCTCACTGATTAACACTGAAACCTATGGGAGTCTCACTGATTAACACCGAACCCTATGGGAGTCTCACTGATTAACAATGAGCCCTATGGGAGTCTCACTGATTAACACTGAACTCTATGGGAGTCTCACTGATTAACACTGAACCCTATGGGAGTCTCACTGATTAACACTGAACCCTGTGGGAGTCTCATTGATTAACACTGAACCCTGAGGGAGTCTCACTGATTAACAATGAACACTGTTGGAGTCTCACTGATTAACACTGAACCCTGTGGGAGTCTCACTGATTAACACTGAACACTGTGGGAGTCTCACTGATTAACACTGAACCCTGTGGGAGTCTCACTGATTAACACTGAACACTATGGGAGTCTCACTGATTAACACATGAACCCTGAGGGAGTCTCACTGATTAACACTGAACCCTGTGGGAGTCTCACTGATTAACACTGAACCCTATGGGAGTGTCACTGATTAACACTGAACCCTGTGGGAGTCTCACTGATTAACACTGAACCCTGTGAGAGTCTCACTGATTAACACTGAACCCTGTGGGAGTCTCACTGATTAACACTGAACCCTGTGGGAGTCTCACTGATTAATACTGAACCCTATGGTAGTCTCACTGATTAACACTGTACCCTGTGGGAGTCTCACTGATTAACACTGAACCCTGTGGGAGTCTCAATGATTAACACTGAACCCTATGGGAGACTCACTGATTAACACTGAACCCAATGGGAGTCTGACAGATCAACGCTGAACCCTATGGGAGTCTCACTGATTAATAATGAACCCTATGGGAGTCTCACTGATTAACACTGAACTCGATGGGATTCTCACTGATTAAAACTGAACCCTATGGGAGTCTCACTGATTAACACTGAACCCTGTGGAAGTCTCAGTGATTAACACTGAACCCTATGGGAGTCTCACTGATTAACACTGAACACTGTGGGAGTCTCACTGATTAGCACTGAACACTGTGGGAGTCTCACTGATTAACACTGAACCCTGAGGGAGTTTCACTGATTAACACTGAACCCTATGGGAGTCTCACTGATTAACACATGCACCCTGTGGGAGTCTCACTGATTAACACTGAACCCTATGGGAGTCTCACATATTAATGCCGAACCCTATGGGGGTCTCACTGATAAACAATGAACCCTATGGGAGTCTCACTGATTAACACTGAACTCGATGGGATTCTCACTGATTAACGCTGAACCCTAAGGGAGTCTCACTGATTAACACTGAACCCTGTGGGAGTCTCACTGATTAACACTTAACACTGTGAGAGTCTCACTGATTAACACTGAACACTGTGGGAGTCTAACTGATTAACACTGAACCCTGTGAATGTCTCACTGATTAACACTGAACCCTATTGGAGTCTCACTTATTAACACATGAACCCAGAGAGAGTCTCACTGATTAACACTGAACCCTGTGGGAGTCTCACTGATTAACACTGAACCCTATGGGAGTGTCACTGATTAACACTGAACCCTGTGGGAGTCTCACTGATTAACACTGAACACTGTGAGAGTCTCACTGATTAACACTGAACCCTGTGAGAGTCTCAATGATTAATACTGAACGCTATGGGAGTCTCACTGATTAACACTGAACCCTGTGGGAGTCTCACTGATTAACACTGAACCCTGTGGGAGTCTCAATGATTAACACTGAACCCTATGGGAGTCTCACTGATTAACACTGAACCCTGTGGGAGTCTCACTGATTAACACTGAACCCTGTGGGAGTCTCAATGATTAACACTGAACCCTATGGGATTCTCACTGATTAACACTGAACCCTGTGGGAGTCTCACTGATTAACACTGAACCCTGTGGGAGTCTCACTGATTAACACTGACACCTATGGGAGTCTCACTGATTAACACCGAATCCTATGGGAGTCTCACTGATTAACAATGAACCCTATGGGAGTCTCACTGATTAACACTGAACTCTATGGGATTCTCACTGATTAACACTGAACCCTGTGGGAGTCTCACTGATTAACACTGAACCCTGAGGGAGTCTCACTGATTAACACTGAACACTGTTGGAGTCTCACTGATTAACACTAAACACTGTGGGAATCTCACTGATTAACACTGAACCTTATGGGAGTGTCACTGATTAACACTGAACCCTGTGGGAGTCTCACTGATTAACATTGAACACTGTGAGAGTCTCACTGATTAACACTGAACCCTGTGGGAGTCTCACTGATTAACACTGAACCCTGTGGGAGTCTCACTGATTAACACTGAAACCTATGGGAGTCTCACTGATTAACACCGAACCCTATGGGAGTCTCACTGATTAACAATGAGCCCTATGGCAGTCTCACTGATTAACACTGAACTCTATGGGATTCTCACTGATTAACACTGAACCCTATGGGAGTCTCACTGATTAACACTGAACCCTGTGGGAGTCTCATTGATTAACACTGAACCCTGAGGGAGTCTCACTGATTAACACTGAACACTGTTGGAGTCTCACTGATTAACACTGAACCCTGTGGGAGTCTCACTGATTAACACTGAACACTGTGGGAGTCTCACTGATTAACACTGAACCCTGTGGGAGTCTCACTGATTAACACTGAACCCTATGGGAGTCTCACTGATTAACACATGAACCCTGAGGGAGTCTCACTGATTAACACTGAACCCTGTGGATGTCTCACTGATTAACACTGAACCCTATGGGAGTGTCACTGATTAACACTGAACCCTGTGGGAGTCTCACTGATTAACACTGAACCCTGTGAGAGTCTCACTGATTAACACTGAACCCTGTGGGAGTCTCACTGATTAACACTGAACCCTGTGGGAGTCTCACTGATTAATACTGAACCCTATGGGAGTCTCACTGATTAACACTGAACCCTGTGGGAGTCTCACTGATTAACACTGAACCCTGTGGGAGTCTCAATGATTAACACTGAACCCTATGGGAGTCTCACTGATTAACACTGAACCCAATGGGAGTCTCACAGATCAACGCTGAACCCTCTGGGAGTCTCACTGATTAATAATGAACCCTATGGGAGTCTCACTGATTAACACTGAACTCGATGGGATTCTCACTGATTAAAACTGAACCCTATGGGAGTCTCACTGATTAACACTGAACCCTGTGGGAGTCTCAGTGATTAACACTGAACCCTATGGGAGTCTCACTGATTAACACTGAACACTGTGGGAGTCTCACTGATTAACACTGAACACTGTGGGAGTCTCACTGATTAACACTGAACCCTGAGGGAGTCTCACTGATTAACACTGAACCCTATGGGAGTCTCACTGATTAACACATGCACCCTGTGGGAGTCTCACTGATTAACACTGAACCCTATGGGAGTCTCACATATTAATGCTGAACCCTATGGGGGTCTCACTGATAAACAATGAACCCTATGGGAGTCTCACTGATTAACACTGAACTCGATGGGATTCTCACTGATTAACGCTGAACCCTAAGGGAGTCTCACTGATTAACACTGAACCCTGTGGGAGTCTCAGTGATTAACACTGAAACCTGTGGGAGTCTCACTGATCAACACTAAACACTGTGGGAGTGTCACTGATTAACACTGAACCCTGTGGGAGTCTCACTGATTAACACTGAACCCTGTGAGAGTCTCACTGATTAACACTGAACCCTGTGGGAGTCTCACTGATTAAAACTGAACCCTGTGGGAGTCTCACTGATTAATACTGAACCCTATGGGAGTCTCACTGATTAACACTGAACCCTGTGGGAGTCTCACTGATTAACACTGAACCCTGTGGGAGTCTCAATGATTAACACTGAACCCTATGGGAGTCTCACTGATTAACACTGAACCCAATGGTAGTCTCACAGATCAACGCTGAACCCTCTGGGAGTCTCACTGATTAATAATGAACCCTATGGGAGTCTCACTGATTAACACTGAACTCGATGGGATTCTCACTGATTAAAACTGAACCCTATGGGAGTCTCACTGATTAACACTGAACCCTGTGGGAGTCTCAGTGATTAACACTGAACCCTATGGGAGTCTCACTGATTAACACTGAACACTGTGGGAGTCTCACTGATTAACACTGAACACTGTGGGAGTCTCACTGATTAACACTGAACCCTGAGGGAGTCTCACTGATTAACACTGAACCCTGTGGGAGTCTCACTGATTAACACTGAACCCTGTGAGAGTCTCACTGATTAACACTGAACCCTGTGGGAGTCTCACTGATTAAAACTGAACCCTGTGGGAGTCTCACTGATTAATACTGAACCCTATGGGAGTCTCACTGATTAACACTGAACCCTGTGGGAGTCTCACTGATTAACACTGAACCCTGTGGGAGTCTCAATGATTAACACTGAACCCTATGGGAGTCTCACTGATTAACACTGAACCCAATGGTAGTCTCACAGATCAACGCTGAACCCTCTGGGAGTCTCACTGATTAATAATGAACCCTATGGGAGTCTCACTGATTAACACTGAACTCGATGGGATTCTCACTGATTAAAACTGAACCCTATGGGAGTCTCACTGATTAACACTGAACCCTGTGGGAGTCTCAGTGATTAACACTGAACCCTATGGGAGTCTCACTGATTAACACTGAACACTGTGGGAGTCTCACTGATTAACACTGAACACTGTGGGAGTCTCACTGATTAACACTGAACCCTGAGGGAGTCTCACTGATTAACACTGAACCCTATGGGAGTCTCACTGATTAACACATGCACCCTGTGGGAGTCTCACTGATTAACACTGAACCCTATGGGAGTCTCACATATTAATGCTGAACCCTATGGGGGTCTCACTGATAAACAATGAACCCTATGGGAGTCTCACTGATTAACACTGAACTCGATGGGATTCTCACTGATTAACGCTGAACCCTAAGGGAGTCTCACTGATTAACACTGAACCCTGTGGGAGTCTCAGTGATTAACACTGAAACCTGTGGGAGTCTCACTGATCAACACTGAACACTGTGGGAGTCTCACTGATTAACACTTAACACTGTGAGAGTCTCACTGATTAACAATGAACCCTGTGGGAGTCTCACTGATTAACACTGAACCCTATTGGAGTCTCACTGATTAACACATGAACCCTGAGAGAGTCTCACTGATTAAAACTGAACCCTGTGGGAGTCTCACTGATTAACACTGAACCCTATGGGAGTGTCACTGATTAACACTGAACCCTGTGGGAGTCTCACTGATTAACACTGAACACTGTGAGAGTCTCACTGATTAACACTGAACCCTGTGGGAGTCTTAATGATTAATACTGAACGCTATGGGAGTCTCACTGATTAACACTGAACCCAGTGGGAGTCTCACTGATTAACACTGAACCCTGTGGGAGTCTCACTGATTAACACTGAACACTGTGGGAGTCTCACTGATTAACACTGAACCCTGTGGGAGTCTCACTGATTAACACTGAACCCTATTGGAGTCTCACTTATTAACACATGAACCCAGAGAGAGTCTCACTGATTAACACTGAACCCTGTGGGAGTCTCACTGATTAACACTGAGCCCTATGGGAGTGTCACTGATTAACACTGAACTCGATGGGATTCTCACTGATTAAAACTGAACCCTATGGGAGTCTCACTGATTAACACTGAACCCTGTGGGAGTCTCAGTGATTAACACTGAACCCTATGGGAGTCTCACTGATTAACACTGAACACTGTGGGAGTCTCACTGATTAACACTGAACACTGTGGGAGTCTCACTGATTAACACTGAACCCTGAGGGAGTCTCACTGATTAACACTGAACCCTATGGGAGTCTCACTGATTAACACATGCACCCTGTGGGAGTCTCACTGATTAACACTGAACCCTATGGGAGTCTCACATATTAATGCTGAACCCTATGGGGGTCTCACTGATAAACAATGAACCCTATGGGAGTCTCACTGATTAACACTGAACTCGATGGGATTCTCACTGATTAACGCTGAACCCTAAGGGAGTCTCACTGATTAACACTGAACCCTGTGGGAGCCTCAGTGATTAACACTGAAACCTGTGGGAGTCTCACTGATTAACACTGAACACTGTGGGAGTCTCACTGATTAACACTTAACACTGTGGGAGACTCACTGATTAACAATGAACCCTGTGGGAGTCTCACTGATTAACACTGAACCCTATTGGAGTCTCACTGATTAACACATGAACCCTGAGAGAGTCTCACTGATTAACACTGAACCCTGTGGGAGTCTCACTGATTAACACTGAACCCTATGGGAGTGTCACTGATTAACACTGAACCCTGTGGGAGTCTCACTGATTAACACTGAACACTGTGAGAGTCTCACTGATTAACACTGAACCCTGTGGGAGTCTCAATGATTAATACTGAACGCTATGGGAGTCTCACTGATTAACACTGAACCCTGTGGGAGTCTCACTGATTAACACTGAACCCTGTGGGAGTCTCACTGATTAACACTGAACACTGTGGGAGTCTAACTGATTAACACTGAACCCTGTGGGAGTCTCACTGATTAACACTGAACCCTATTGGAGTCTCACTTATTAACACATGAACCCAGAGAGAGTCTCACTGATTAACACTGAACCCTGTGGGAGTCTCACTGATTAACACTGAACCCTATGGGAGTGTCACTGATTAACACTGAACCCTGTGGGAGTCTCACTGATTAACACTGAACACTGTGAGAGTCTCACTGATTAACACTGAACCCTGTGAGAGTCTCAATGATTAATACTGAACGCTATGGGAGTCTCACTGATTAACACTGAACCCTGTGGGAGTCTCACTGATTAACACTGAACCCTGTGGGAGTCTCAATGATTAACACTGAACCCTATGGGAGTCTCACTGATTAACACTGAAACCTATGGGAGTCTCACTGATTAACACCGAACCCTATGGGAGTCTCACTGATTAACAATGAACCCTATGGGAGTCTCACTGATTAACACTGAACTCTATGGAATTCTCACTGATTAACACTGAACCCTATGCGAGTCTCACTGATTAACACTGAACCCTGTGGGAGTCTCACTGATTAACACTGAACCCTATGGGAGTGTCACTGATTAACACTGAACCCTGTGGGAGTCTCACTGATTAACACTGAACACTGTGAGAGTCTCACTGATTAACACTGAACCCTGTGAGAGTCTCAATGATTAATACTGAACGCTATGGGAGTCTCACTGATTAACACTGAACCCTGTGGGAGTCTCACTGATTAACACTGAACCCTGTGGGAGTCTCAATGATTAACACTGAACCCTATGGGAGTCTCACTGATTAACACTGAACCCTGTGGGAGTCTCACTGATTAACACTGAACCCTGTGGGAGTCTCAATGATTAACACTGAACCCTATGGGATTCTCACTGATTAACACTGAACCCTGTGGGAGTCTCACTGATTAACACTGAACCCTGTGGGAGTCTCACTGATTAACACTGACACCTATGGGAGTCTCACTGATTAACACCGAATCCTATGGGAGTCTCACTGATTAACAATGAACCCTATGGGAGTCTCACTGATTAACACTGAACTCTATGGGATTCTCACTGATTAACACTGAACCCTGTGGGAGTCTCACTGATTAACACTGAACCCTGAGGGAGTCTCACTGATTAACACTGAACACTGTTGGAGTCTCACTGATTAACACTAAACACTGTGGGAATCTCACTGATTAACACTGAACCTTATGGGAGTGTCACTGATTAACACTGAACCCTGTGGGAGTCTCACTGATTAACATTGAACACTGTGAGAGTCTCACTGATTAACACTGAACCCTGTGGGAGTCTCACTGATTAACACTGAACCCTGTGGGAGTCTCACTGATTAACACTGAAACCTATGGGAGTCTCACTGATTAACACCGAACCCTATGGGAGTCTCACTGATTAACAATGAGCCCTATGGCAGTCTCACTGATTAACACTGAACTCTATGGGATTCTCACTGATTAACACTGAACCCTATGGGAGTCTCACTGATTAACACTGAACCCTGTGGGAGTCTCATTGATTAACACTGAACCCTGTGGGAGTCTCACTGATTAACACTGAACACTGTGAGAGTCTCACTGATTAACACTGAACCCTGTGAGAGTCTCAATGATTAATACTGAACGCTATGGGAGTCTCACTGATTAACACTGAACCCTGTGGGAGTCTCACTGATTAACACTGAACCCTGTGGGAGTCTCAATGATTAACACTGAACCCTATGGGAGTCTCACTGATTAACACTGAACCCTGTGGGAGTCTCACTGATTAACACTGAACCCTGTGGGAGTCTCAATGATTAACACTGAACCCTATGGGATTCTCACTGATTAACACTGAACCCTGTGGGAGTCTCACTGATTAACACTGAACCCTGTGGGAGTCTCACTGATTAACACTGACACCTATGGGAGTCTCACTGATTAACACCGAATCCTATGGGAGTCTCACTGATTAACAATGAACCCTATGGGAGTCTCACTGATTAACACTGAACTCTATGGGATTCTCACTGATTAACACTGAACCCTGTGGGAGTCTCACTGATTAACACTGAACCCTGAGGGAGTCTCACTGATTAACACTGAACACTGTTGGAGTCTCACTGATTAACACTAAACACTGTGGGAATCTCACTGATTAACACTGAACCTTATGGGAGTGTCACTGATTAACACTGAACCCTGTGGGAGTCTCACTGATTAACATTGAACACTGTGAGAGTCTCACTGATTAACACTGAACCCTTTGGGAGTCTCACTGATTAACACTGAACCCTGTGGGAGTCTCACTGATTAACACTGAAACCTATGGGAGTCTCACTGATTAACACCGAACCCTATGGGAGTCTCACTGATTAACAATGAGCCCTATGGCAGTCTCACTGATTAACACTGAACTCTATGGGATTCTCACTGATTAACACTGAACCCTATGGGAGTCTCACTGATTAACACTGAACCCTGTGGGAGTCTCATTGATTAACACTGAACCCTGAGGGAGTCTCACTGATTAACACTGAACACTGTTGGAGTCTCACTGATTAACACTGAACCCTGTGGGAGTCTCACTGATTAACACTGAACACTGTGGGAGTCTCACTGATTAACACTGAACCCTGTGGGAGTCTCACTGATTAACACTGAACCCTATGGGAGTCTCACTGATTAACACATGAACCCTGAGGGAGTCTCACTGATTAACACTGAACCCTGTGGATGTCTCACTGATTAACACTGAACCCTATGGGAGTGTCACTGATTAACACTGAACCCTGTGGGAGTCTCACTGATTAACACTGAACCCTGTGAGAGTCTCACTGATTAACACTGAACCCTGTGGGAGTCTCACTGATTAACACTGAACCCTGTGGGAGTCTCACTGATTAATACTGAACCCTATGGGAGTCTCACTGATTAACACTGAACCCTGTGGGAGTCTCACTGATTAACACTGAACCCTGTGGGAGTCTCAATGATTAACACTGAACCCTATGGGAGTCTCACTGATTAACACTGAACCCAATGGGAGTCTCACAGATCAACGCTGAACCCTCTGGGAGTCTCACTGATTAATAATGAACCCTATGGGAGTCTCACTGATTAACACTGAACTCGATGGGATTCTCACTGATTAAAACTGAACCCTATGGGAGTCTCACTGATTAACACTGAACCCTGTGGGAGTCTCAGTGATTAACACTGAACCCTATGGGAGTCTCACTGATTAACACTGAACACTGTGGGAGTCTCACTGATTAACACTGAACACTGTGGGAGTCTCACTGATTAACACTGAACCCTGAGGGAGTCTCACTGATTAACACTGAACCCTATGGGAGTCTCACTGATTAACACATGCACCCTGTGGGAGTCTCACTGATTAACACTGAACCCTATGGGAGTCTCACATATTAATGCTGAACCCTATGGGGGTCTCACTGATAAACAATGAACCCTATGGGAGTCTCACTGATTAACACTGAACTCGATGGGATTCTCACTGATTAACGCTGAACCCTAAGGGAGTCTCACTGATTAACACTGAACCCTGTGGGAGTCTCAGTGATTAACACTGAAACCTGTGGGAGTCTCACTGATCAACACTAAACACTGTGGGAGTGTCACTGATTAACACTGAACCCTGTGGGAGTCTCACTGATTAACACTGAACCCTGTGAGAGTCTCACTGATTAACACTGAACCCTGTGGGAGTCTCACTGATTAAAACTGAACCCTGTGGGAGTCTCACTGATTAATACTGAACCCTATGGGAGTCTCACTGATTAACACTGAACCCTGTGGGAGTCTCACTGATTAACACTGAACCCTGTGGGAGTCTCAATGATTAACACTGAACCCTATGGGAGTCTCACTGATTAACACTGAACCCAATGGTAGTCTCACAGATCAACGCTGAACCCTCTGGGAGTCTCACTGATTAATAATGAACCCTATGGGAGTCTCACTGATTAACACTGAACTCGATGGGATTCTCACTGATTAAAACTGAACCCTATGGGAGTCTCACTGATTAACACTGAACCCTGTGGGAGTCTCAGTGATTAACACTGAACCCTGAGGGAGTCTCACTGATTAACACTGAACCCTGTGGGAGTCTCACTGATTAACACTGAACCCTGTGAGAGTCTCACTGATTAACACTGAACCCTGTGGGAGTCTCACTGATTAAAACTGAACCCTGTGGGAGTCTCACTGATTAATACTGAACCCTATGGGAGTCTCACTGATTAACACTGAACCCTGTGGGAGTCTCACTGATTAACACTGAACCCTGTGGGAGTCTCAATGATTAACACTGAACCCTATGGGAGTCTCACTGATTAACACTGAACCCAATGGTAGTCTCACAGATCAACGCTGAACCCTCTGGGAGTCTCACTGATTAATAATGAACCCTATGGGAGTCTCACTGATTAACACTGAACTCGATGGGATTCTCACTGATTAAAACTGAACCCTATGGGAGTCTCACTGATTAACACTGAACCCTGTGGGAGTCTCAGTGATTAACACTGAACCCTATGGGAGTCTCACTGATTAACACTGAACACTGTGGGAGTCTCACTGATTAACACTGAACACTGTGGGAGTCTCACTGATTAACACTGAACCCTGAGGGAGTCTCACTGATTAACACTGAACCCTATGGGAGTCTCACTGATTAACACATGCACCCTGTGGGAGTCTCACTGATTAACACTGAACCCTATGGGAGTCTCACATATTAATGCTGAACCCTATGGGGGTCTCACTGATTAACACCGAACCCTATGGGAGTCTCACTGATTAACACTGAACTCGATGGGATTCTCACTGATTAACGCTGAACCCTAAGGGAGTCTCACTGATTAACACTGAACCCTGTGGGAGTCTCAGTGATTAACACTGAAACCTGTGGGAGTCTCACTGATCAACACTGAACACTGTGGGAGTCTCACTGATTAACACTTAACACTGTGAGAGTCTCACTGATCAACAATGAACCCTGTGGGAGTCTCACTGATTAACACTGAACCCTATTGGAGTCTCACTGATTAACACATGAACCCTGAGAGAGTCTCACTGATTAAAACTGAACCCTGTGGGAGTCTCACTGATTAACACTGAACCCTATGGGAGTGTCACTGATTAACACTGAACCCTGTGGGAGTCTCACTGATTAACACTGAACACTGTGAGAGTCTCACTGATTAACACTGAACCCTGTGGGAGTCTTAATGATTAATACTGAACGCTATGGGAGTCTCACTGATTAACACTGAACCCAGTGGGAGTCTCACTGATTAACACTGAACCCTGTGGGAGTCTCACTGATTAACACTGAACACTGTGGGAGTCTCACTGATTAACACTGAACCCTGTGGGAGTCTCACTGATTAACACTGAACCCTATTGGAGTCTCACTTATTAACACATGAACCCAGAGAGAGTCTCACTGATTAACACTGAACCCTGTGGGAGTCTCACTGATTAACACTGAGCCCTATGGGAGTGTCACTGATTAACACTGAACTCGATGGGATTCTCACTGATTAAAACTGAACCCTATGGGAGTCTCACTGATTAACACTGAACCCTGTGGGAGTCTCAGTGATTAACACTGAACCCTATGGGAGTCTCACTGATTAACACTGAACACTGTGGGAGTCTCACTGATTAACACTGAACACTGTGGGAGTCTCACTGATTAACACTGAACCCTGAGGGAGTCTCACTGATTAACACTGAACCCTATGGGAGTCTCACTGATTAACACATGCACCCTGTGGGAGTCTCACTGATTAACACTGAACCCTATGGGAGTCTCACATATTAATGCTGAACCCTATGGGGGTCTCACTGATAAACAATGAACCCTATGGGAGTCTCACTGATTAACACTGAACTCGATGGGATTCTCACTGATTAACGCTGAACCCTAAGGGAGTCTCACTGATTAACACTGAACCCTGTGGGAGCCTCAGTGATTAACACTGAAACCTGTGGGAGTCTCACTGATTAACACTGAACACTGTGGGAGTCTCACTGATTAACACTTAACACTGTGGGAGACTCACTGATTAACAATGAACCCTGTGGGAGTCTCACTGATTAACACTGAACCCTATTGGAGTCTCACTGATTAACACATGAACCCTGAGAGAGTCTCACTGATTAACACTGAACCCTGTGGGAGTCTCACTGATTAACACTGAACCCTATGGGAGTGTCACTGATTAACACTGAACCCTGTGGGAGTCTCACTGATTAACACTGAACACTGTGAGAGTCTCACTGATTAACACTGAACCCTGTGGGAGTCTCAATGATTAATACTGAACGCTATGGGAGTCTCACTGATTAACACTGAACCCTGTGGGAGTCTCACTGATTAACACTGAACCCTGTGGGAGTCTCACTGATTAACACTGAACACTGTGGGAGTCTAACTGATTAACACTGAACCCTGTGGGAGTCTCACTGATTAACACTGAACCCTATTGGAGTCTCACTTATTAACACATGAACCCAGAGAGAGTCTCACTGATTAACACTGAACCCTGTGGGAGTCTCACTGATTAACACTGAACCCTATGGGAGTGTCACTGATTAACACTGAACCCTGTGGGAGTCTCACTGATTAACACTGAACACTGTGAGAGTCTCACTGATTAACACTGAACCCTGTGAGAGTCTCAATGATTAATACTGAACGCTATGGGAGTCTCACTGATTAACACTGAACCCTGTGGGAGTCTCACTGATTAACACTGAACCCTGTGGGAGTCTCAATGATTAACACTGAACCCTATGGGAGTCTCACTGATTAACACTGAAACCTATGGGAGTCTCACTGATTAACACCGAACCCTATGGGAGTCTCACTGATTAACAATGAACCCTATGGGAGTCTCACTGATTAACACTGAACTCTATGGAATTCTCACTGATTAACACTGAACCCTATGCGAGTCTCACTGATTAACACTGAACCCTGTGGGAGTCTCACTGATTAACACTGAACCCTGAGGGAGTCTCACTGATTAACACTGAACACTGTGGGAGTCTCACTGATTAACACTGAACACTGTGGGAGTCTCACTGATTAACACTGAACCCTGTGGGAGTCTCACTGATTAACACTGAACCCTGAGGGAGTCTCACTGATTAACACTGAACACTGTGGGAGTCTCACTGATTAACACTGAACACTGTGGGAGTCTCACTGATTAACACTGAACCCTATGGGAGTGTCACTGATTAACACTGAACCCTGTGGGAGTCTCAATGATTAACACTGAACACTGTGAGAGTCTCACTGATTAACACTGAACCCTGTGGGAGTCTCACTGATTAATACTGAACGCTATGGGAGTCTCACTGATTAACACTGAACCCTGTGGTGAGTCTCACTGATTAACACTGAAACCTGTGGGAGTCCCAATGATTAACACTGAACCCTATGGGACTCTCACTGATTAACACTGAACCCTGTGGGAGTCTCACTGATTAACACTGAACCCTGTGGGAGTCTCACTGATTAACACTGAAACCTATGGGAGTCTCACTGATTAACACCGAACCCTATGGGAGTCTCACTGATTAACACTGAACTCTATGGGATTCTCACTGATTAACACTGAACCCTGTGGGAGTCTCAATGATTAACACTGAACCCTGAGGGAGTCTCACTGATTAACACTGAACACTGTGGGAGTCTCACTGATTAACACTGAACACTGTGGGAGTCTCAGTGATTAACACTGAAACCTGTGGGAGTCTCACTGATTAACACTGAACTTGATGGGATTCTCACTGATTAACACTGAACCCTATGGGAGTCTCACTGATTGACACTGAACCCTGTGGGAGTCTCACTGATTAACACTGAACCCTATGGGAGTCTCACTGATTAACACATGAACCCTGAGAGAGTCTCACTGATTAACACTGAACCCTGTGGGAGTCTCACTGATTAACACTGAACCCTATGGGAGTGTCACTGATTAACACTGAACCCTGTGGGAGTCTCACTGATTAACACTGAACACTGTGAGAGTCTCACTGATTAACACTGAACCCTGTGGGAGTCTCAATGATTAATACTGAACGCTATGGGAGTCTCACTGATTAACACTGAACCCTGTGGGAGTCTCACTGATTAACACTGAACCCTGTGGGAGTCTCACTGATTAACACTGAACACTGTGGGAGTCTAACTGATTAACACTGAACCCTGTGGGAGTCTCACTGATTAACACTGAACCCTATTGGAGTCTCACTTATTAACACATGAACCCAGAGAGAGTCTCACTGATTAACACTGAACCCTGTGGGAGTCTCACTGATTAACACTGAACCCTATGGGAGTGTCACTGATTAACACTGAACCCTGTGGGAGTCTCACTGATTAACACTGAACACTGTGAGAGTCTCACTGATTAACACTGAACCCTGTGAGAGTCTCAATGATTAATACTGAACGCTATGGGAGTCTCACTGATTAACACTGAACCCTGTGGGAGTCTCACTGATTAACACTGAACCCTGTGGGAGTCTCAATGATTAACACTGAACCCTATGGGAGTCTCACTGATTAACACTGAAACCTATGGGAGTCTCACTGATTAACACCGAACCCTATGGGAGTCTCACTGATTAACAATGAACCCTATGGGAGTCTCACTGATTAACACTGAACTCTATGGAATTCTCACTGATTAACACTGAACCCTATGCGAGTCTCACTGATTAACACTGAACCCTGTGGGAGTCTCACTGATTAACACTGAACCCTGAGGGAGTCTCACTGATTAACACTGAACACTGTGGGAGTCTCACTGATTAACACTGAACACTGTGGGAGTCTCACTGATTAACACTGAACCCTGTGGGAGTCTCACTGATTAACACTGAACCCTGAGGGAGTCTCACTGATTAACACTGAACACTGTGGGAGTCTCACTGATTAACACTGAACACTGTGGGAGTCTCACTGATTAACACTGAACCCTGTGGGAGTCTCACTGATTAACACTGAACCCTGAGGGAGTCTCACTGATTAACACTGAACACTGTGGGAGTCTCACTGATTAACACTGAACACTGTGGGAGTCTCACTGATTAACACTGAACCCTATGGGAGTGTCACTGATTAACACTGAACCCTGTGGGAGTCTCAATGATTAACACTGAACACTGTGAGAGTCTCACTGATTAACACTGAACCCTGTGGGAGTCTCACTGATTAATACTGAACGCTATGGGAGTCTCAATGATTAACACTGAACCCTGTGGGAGTCTCACTGATTAACACTGAACCCTGTGGGAGTCCCAATGATTAACACTGAACCCTATGGGACTCTCACTGATTAACACTGAACCCTGTGGGAGTCTCACTGATTAACACTGAACCCTGTGGGAGTCTCACTGATTAACACTGAAACCTATGGGAGTCTCACTGATTAACACCGAACCCTATGGGAGTCTCACTGATTAACACTGAACTCTATGGGATTCTCACTGATTAACACTGAACCCTGTGGGAGTCTCAATGATTAACACTGAACCCTGTGGGAGTCTCACTGATTAACACTGAACCCTGAGGGAGTCTCACTGATTAACACTGAACACTGTGGGAGTCTCACTGATTAACACTGAACACTGTGGGAGTCTCACTGATTAACACTGAACCCTGTGGGAGTCTCACTGATTAACACTGAACCCTGAGGGAGTCTCACTGATTAACACTGAACACTGTGGGAGTCTCACTGATTAACACTGAACACTGTGGGAGTCTCACTGATTAACACTGAACCCTGTGGGAGTCTCACTGATTAACACTGAACCCTGAGGGAGTCTCACTGATTAACACTGAACACTGTGGGAGTCTCACTGATTAACACTGAACACTGTGGGAGTCTCACTGATTAACACTGAACCCTATGGGAGTGTCACTGATTAACACTGAACCCTGTGGGAGTCTCAATGATTAACACTGAACACTGTGAGAGTCTCACTGATTAACACTGAACCCTGTGGGAGTCTCACTGATTAATACTGAACGCTATGGGAGTCTCACTGATTAACACTGAACCCTGTGGGAGTCTCACTGATTAACACTGAACCCTGTGGGAGTCCCAATGATTAACACTGAACCCTATGGGACTCTCACTGATTAACACTGAACCCTGTGGGAGTCTCACTGATTAACACTGAACCCTGTGGGAGTCTCACTGATTAACACTGAAACCTATGGGAGTCTCACTGATTAACACCGAACCCTATGGGAGTCTCACTGATTAACACTGAACTCTATGGGATTCTCACTGATTAACACTGAACCCTGTGGGAGTCTCAATGATTAACACTGAACCCTGAGGGAGTCTCACTGATTAACACTGAACACTGTGGGAGTCTCACTGATTAACACTGAACACTGTGGGAGTCTCAGTGATTAACACTGAAACCTGTGGGAGTCTCACTGATTAACACTGAACCCTGTGGGAGTCTCACTGATTAACACTGAAACCTATGGGAGTCTCACTGATTAACACCGAACCCTATGGGAGTCTCACTGATTAACACTGAACTCTATGGGATTCTCACTGATTAACACTGAACCCTGTGGGAGTCTCAATGATTAACACTGAACCCTGAGGGAGTCTCACTGATTAACACTGAACACTGTGGGAGTCTCACTGATTAACACTGAACACTGTGGGAGTCTCAGTGATTAACACTGAAACCTGTGGGAGTCTCACTGATTAACACTGAACTTGATGGGATTCTCACTGATTAACACTGAACCCTATGGGAGTCTCACTGATTGACACTGAACCCTGTGAGAGTCTCACTGATTAACACTGAACCCTATGGGAGTGTCACTGATTAACACTGAACCCTGTGGGAGTCTCACTGATTAACACATGCACCCTGTGGGAGTCTCACAGATGAACACTGAACCCTGTGGGAGTCTCACTGATTAACGCTGAACCCTGTGGGAGTCTCACTGATTAACACTGAACCCTATGGGAGTCTCACTGATTAACACATGCACCCTGTGGGAGTCTCACTGATTAACACTGAACCCTATGGTAGTCTCACAAATTAATGCTGAACCCTATGGGGGTCTCACTGATAAACAATGAACCCTATGGGAGTCTCACTGATTAACACTGAACTCGATGGGATTCTCACTGATTAACACTGAACCCTGTGGGAGTCTCACTGATTAACACTGAACCCTGAGGGAGTCTCACTGATTAACACTGAACACTGTGGGAGTCTCACTGATTAACACTGAACACTGTGGGAGTCTCACTGATTAACACTGAACCCTGTGGGAGTCTCACTGATTAACACTGAACCCTGAGGGAGTCTCACTGATTAACACTGAACACTGTGGGAGTCTCACTGATTAACACTGAACACTGTGGGAGTCTCACTGATTAACACTGAACCCTATGGGAGTGTCACTGATTAACACTGAACCCTGTGGGAGTCTCAATGATTAACACTGAACACTGTGAGAGTCTCACTGATTAACACTGAACCCTGTGGGAGTCTCACTGATTAATACTGAACGCTATGGGAGTCTCACTGATTAACACTGAACCCTGTGGGAGTCTCACTGATTAACACTGAACCCTGTGGGAGTCCCAATGATTAACACTGAACCCTATGGGACTCTCACTGATTAACACTGAACCCTGTGGGAGTCTCACTGATTAACACTGAACCCTGTGGGAGTCTCACTGATTAACACTGAAACCTATGGGAGTCTCACTGATTAACACCGAACCCTATGGGAGTCTCACTGATTAACACTGAACTCTATGGGATTCTCACTGATTAACACTGAACCCTGTGGGAGTCTCAATGATTAACACTGAACCCTGAGGGAGTCTCACTGATTAACACTGAACACTGTGGGAGTCTCACTGATTAACACTGAACACTGTGGGAGTCTCAGTGATTAACACTGAAACCTGTGGGAGTCTCACTGATTAACACTGAACTTGATGGGATTCTCACTGATTAACACTGAACCCTATGGGAGTCTCACTGATTGACACTGAACCCTGTGAGAGTCTCACTGATTAACACTGAACCCTATGGGAGTGTCACTGATTAACACTGAACCCTGTGGGAGTCTCACTGATTAACACATGCACCCTGTGGGAGTCTCACAGATGAACACTGAACCCTGTGGGAGTCTCACTGATTAACGCTGAACCCTGTGGGAGTCTCACTGATTAACACTGAACCCTATGGGAGTCTCACTGATTAACACATGCACCCTGTGGGAGTCTCACTGATTAACACTGAACCCTATGGTAGTCTCACAAATTAATGCTGAACCCTATGGGGGTCTCACTGATAAACAATGAACCCTATGGGAGTCTCACTGATTAACACTGAACTCGATGGGATTCTCACTGATTAACACTGAACCCTAATGGAGTCTCACTGATTAACACTGAACCCTGTGGGAGTCTCAGTGATTACCACTGAAACCTGTGGGAGTCTCACTGATCAACACTGAACACTGTGGGAGTCTCACTGATTAACACTGAATACTGTGGGAGTCTCACTGATTAACACTGAACCCTGTGGGAGTCTCACTGATTAACACTGAACCCTATTGGAGTCTCACTGATTAACACATGAACCCTGTGGGAGTCTCACTGATTAACACTGAACCCTATGGGAGTGTCACTGATTAACACTGAACCCTGTGGGAGTCTCACTGATTAACACTGAACACTGTGAGAGTCTCACTGATTAACACTGAACCCTGAGGGAGTCTCACTGATTAACACTGAACACTGTGGGAGTCTCACTGATTAACACTGAACACTGTGGGAGTCTCACTGATTAACACTGAACCCTGTGGGAGTCTCACTGATTAACACTGAACCCTGAGGGAGTCTCACTGATTAACAATGAACACTGTGGGAGTCTCACTGATTAACACTGAACACTGTGGGAGTCTCACTGATTAACACTGAACCCTATGGGAGTGTCACTGATTAACACTGAACCCTGTGGGAGTCTCAATGATTAACACTGAACACTGTGAGAGTCTCACTGATTAACACTGAACCCTGTGGGAGTCTCACTGATTAATACTGAACGCTATGGGAGTCTCACTGATTAACACTGAACCCTGTGGGAGTCTCACTGATTAACACTGAACCCTGTGGGAGTCCCAATGATTAACACTGAACCCTATGGGACTCTCACTGATTAACACTGAACCCTGTGGGAGTCTCACTGATTAACACTGAACCCTGTGGGAGTCTCACTGATTAACACTGAAACCTATGGGAGTCTCACTGATTAACACCGAACCCTATGGGAGTCTCACTGATTAACACTGAACTCTATGGGATTCTCACTGATTAACACTGAACCCTGTGGGAGTCTCAATGATTAACACTGAACCCTGAGGGAGTCTCACTGATTAACACTGAACACTGTGGGAGTTTCACTGATTAACACTGAACACTGTGGGAGTCTCAGTGATTAACACTGAAACCTGTGGGAGTCTCACTGATTAACACTGAACTTGATGGGATTCTCACTGATTAACACTGAACCCTATGGGAGTCTCACTGATTGACACTGAACCCTGTGAGAGTCTCACTGATTAACACTGAACCCTATGGGAGTGTCACTGATTAACACTGAACCCTGTGGGAGTCTCACTGATTAACACATGCACCCTGTGGGAGTCTCACAGATGAACACTGAACCCTGTGGGAGTCTCACTGATTAACGCTGAACCCTGTGGGAGTCTCACTGATTAACACTGAACCCTATGGGAGTCTCACTGATTAACACATGCACCCTGTGGGAGTCTCACTGATTAACACTGAACCCTATGGTAGTCTCACAAATTAATGCTGAACCCTATGGGGGTCTCACTGATAAACAATGAACCCTATGGGAGTCTCACTGATTAACACTGAACTCGATGGGATTCTCACTGATTAACACTGAACCCTAATGGAGTCTCACTGATTAACACTGAACCCTGTGGGAGTCTCAGTGATTACCACTGAAACCTGTGGGAGTCTCACTGATCAACACTGAACACTGTGGGAGTCTCACTGATTAACACTGAATACTGTGGGAGTCTCACTGATTAACACTGAACCCTGTGGGAGTCTCACTGATTAACACTGAACCCTATTGGAGTCTCACTGATTAACACATGAACCCTGTGGGAGTCTCACTGATTAACACTGAACCCTATGGGAGTGTCACTGATTAACACTGAACCCTGTGGGAGTCTCACTGATTAACACTGAACACTGTGAGAGTCTCACTGATTAACACTGAACCCTGCGGGAGTCTCAATGATTAATATTGAACGCTATTGGAGTCTCACTGATTAACACTGAACCCTGTGGGAGTCTCACTGATTAACACTGAACCCTGTGGGAGTCTCAATGATTAACACTGAACCCTATGGGAGTCTCACTGATTAACACTGAAACCTATGGGAGTCTCACTGATTAACACTGAACCCTGTGGGAGTCTCACTGATTAACACTGAACACTGTGAGAGTCTCACTGATTAACACTTAACCCTGTGGGAGTCTCAATGATTAATACTGAACGCTATGGGAGTCTCACTGATTAACACTGAACCCTGTGGGAGTCTCAATGATTAACACTGAACCCTATGGGAGTCTCACTGATTAACACTGAACCCTATGGGAGTCTCACTGATTAACACTGAACCCTGTGGGAGTCTCACTGATTAACACTGAACCCTGAGCGAGTCTCACTGATTAACACTGAACCCTGTGGGAGTCTCACTGATTAACACTGACACCTATGGGAGTCTCACTGATTAACACCGAACCCTATGGGAGTCTAAATGATTAACACTGAACTCTATGGGATTCTCACTGATTAACACTGAACCCTGTGGGAGTCTCACTGATTAACACTGAACCCTGAGGGAGTCTCACTGATTAACACTGAACACTGTGGGAGTCTCACTGATTAACACTAAACACTGTGGGAATCTCACTGATTAACACTGAACCTTATGGGAGTGTCACTGATTAACACTGAACCCTGTGGGAGTCTCACTGATTAACATTGAACACTGTGAGAGTCTCACTGATTAACATTGAACCCTGTGGGAGTCTCACTGATTAACACTGAACCCTGTGGGATTCTCACTGATTAACACTGAAACCTATGGGAGTCTCACTGATTAACACCGAACCCTATGGGAGTCTCACTTATTAACAATGAGCCCTATGGGAGTCTCACTGATTAACACTGAACCCTATGGGAGTCTCACTGATTAACACTTAACCCTGTGGGAGTCTCATTGATTAACACTGAACCCTGAGGGAGTCTCACTGATTAACACTGAACACTGTTGGAGTCTCACTGATTAACACTGAACCCTGTGGGAGTCTCACTGATTAACACTGAACACTGTGGGAGTCTCACTGATTAACACTGAACCCTGTGGGAGTCTCACTGATTAACACTGAACCCTATGGGAGTCTCACTGATTAACACATGAACCCTGAGGGAGTCTCACTGATTAACACTGAACCCTGTGGGAGTCTCACTGATTAACACTGAACACTGTGGGAGTCTAACTGATTAACACTGAACCCTGTGGGAGTCTCACTGATTAACACTGAACCCTATTGGATTCTCACTTATTAACACATGAACCCAGAGAGAGTCTCACTGATTAACACTGAACCCTGTGGGAGTCTCACTGATTAACACTGAACCCTATGGGAGTGTCACTGATTAACACTGAACCCTGTGGGAGTCTCACTGATTAACACTGAACACTGTGAGAGTCTCACTGATTAACACTGAACCCTGTGAGAGTCTCAATGATTAATACTGAACGCTATGGGAGTCTCACTGATTAACACTGAACCCTGTGGGAGTCTCACTGATTAACACTGAACCCTGTGGGAGTCTCAATGATTAACACTGAACCCTATGGGAGTCTCACTGATTAACACTGAAACCTATGGGAGTCTCACTGATTAACACCGAACCCTATGGGAGTCTCACTGATTAACAATGAACCCTATGGGAGTCTCACTGATTAACACTGAACTCTATGGAATTCTCACTGATTAACACTGAACCCTATGGGAGTCTCACTGATTAACACTGAACCCTGTGGGAGTCTCACTGATTAACACTGAACCCTGAGGGAGTCTCACTGATTAACACTGAACACTGTGGGAGTCTCACTGATTAACACTGAACACTGTGGGAGTCTCACTGATTAACACTGAACCCTGTGGGAGTCTCACTGATTAACACTGAACCCTGAGGGAGTCGCCCTGATTAACACTGAACACTGTGGGAGTCTCACTGATTAACACTGAACACTGTGGGAGTCTCACTGATTAACACTGAACCCTATGGGAGTGTCACTGATTAACACTGAACCCTGTGGGAGTCTCAATGATTAACACTGAACACTGTGAGAGTCTCACTGATTAACACTGAACCCTGTGGGAGTCTCACTGATAAATACTGAACGCTATGGGAGTCTCACTGATTAACACTGAACCCTGTGGGAGTCTCACTGATTAACACTGAACCCTGTGGGAGTCTCACTGATTAACACTGAACACTGTGGGAGTCTAACTGATTAACACTGAACCCTGTGGGAGTCTCACTGATTAACACTGAACCCTATTGGAGTCTCACTTATTAACACATGAACCCAGAGAGAGTCTCACTGATTAACACTGAACCCTGTGGGAGTCTCACTGATTAACACTGAACCCTATGGGAGTGTCACTGATTAACACTGAACCCTGTGTGAGTCTCACTGATTAACACTGAACACTGTGAGAGTCTCACTGATTAACACTGAACCCTGTGAGAGTCTCAATGATTAATACTGAACGCTATGGGAGTCTCACTGATTAACACTGAACCCTGTGGGAGTCTCACTGATTAACACTGAACCCTGTGGGAGTCTCAATGATTAACACTGAACCCTATGGGAGTCTCACTGATTAACACTGAAACCTATGGGAGTCTCACTGATTAACACCGAACCCTATGGGAGTCTCACTGATTAACAATGAACCCTATGGGAGTCTCACTGATTAACACTGAACTCTATGGAATTCTCACTGATTAACACTGAACCCTATGGGAGTCTCACTGATTAACACTGAACCCTGTGGGAGTCTCACTGATTAACACTGAACCCTGAGGGAGTCTCACTGATTAACACTGAACACTGTGGGAGTCTCACTGATTAACACTGAACACTGTGGGAGTCTCACTGATTAACACTGAACCCTGTGGGAGTCTCACTGATTAACACTGAACCCTGAGGGAGTCGCCCTGATTAACACTGAACACTGTGGGAGTCTCACTGATTAACACTGAACACTGTGGGAGTCTCACTGATTAACACTGAACCCTATGGGAGTGTCACTGATTAACACTGAACCCTGTGGGAGTCTCAATGATTAACACTGAACACTGTGAGAGTCTCACTGATTAACACTGAACCCTGTGGGAGTCTCACTGATAAATACTGAACGCTATGGGAGTCTCACTGATTAACACTGAACCCTGTGGGAGTCTCACTGATTAACACTGAACCCTGTGGGAGTCCCAATGATTAACACTGAACCCTATGGGACTCTCACTGATTAACACTGAACACTGTGGGAGTCTCACTGATTAACACTGAACACTGTGGGAGTCTCAGTGATTAACACTGAAACCTGTGGGAGTCTCACTGATTAACACTGAACTCGATGGGATTCTCACTGATTAACACTGACCCCTATGGGAGTCTCACTGATTGACACTGAACCCTGTGGGAGTCTCACTGATTAACACTGAACCCTATGGGAGAGTCACTGATTAACACTGAACCCTGTGGGAGTCTCACTGATTAACACATGCACCCTGTGGGAGTCTCACAGATGAACACTGAACCCTGTGGGAGTCTCACTGATTAACGCTGAACCCTGTGGGAGTCTCACTGATTAACACTGAACCCTATGGGAGTCTCACTGATTAACACATGCACCCTGTGGGAGTCTCACTGATTAACACTGAACCCTATGGTAGTCTCACAAATTAATGCTGAACCCTATGGGGGTCTCACTGATAAACAATGAACCCTATGGGAGTCTCACTGATTAACACTGAACTCGATGGGATTCTCACTGATTAACACTGAACCCTAAGGGAGTCTCACTGATTAACAATGAACCCTGTGGGAGTCTCAGTGATTACCACTGAAACCTGTGGGAGTCTCACTGATCAACACTGAACACTGTGGGAGTCTCACTGATTAACACTGAACACTGTGGGAGTCTCACTGATTAACACTGAACCCTGTGGGAGTCTCACTGATTAACACTGAACCCTATTGGAGTCTCACTGATTAACACATGAACCCTGTGGGAGTCTCACTGATTAACACTGAACCCTATGGGAGTGTCACTGATTAACACTGAACCCTGTGGGAGTCTCACTGATTAACACTGAACACTGTGAGAGTCTCACTGATTAACACTGAACCCTGCGGGAGTCTCAATGATTAATATTGAACGCTATTGGAGTCTCACTGATTAACACTGAACCCTGTGGGAGTCTCACTGATTAACACTGAACCCTGTGGGAGTCTCAATGATTAACACTGAACCCTATGGGAGTCTCACTGATTAACACTGAACCCTATGGGAGTCTCACTGATTAACACTGAACCCTGTGGGAGTCTCACTGATTAACACTGAACCCTGAGCGAGTCTCACTGATTAACACTGAACCCTGTGGGAGTCTCACTGATTAACACTGACACCTATGGGAGTCTCACTGATTAACACCGAACCCTATGGGAGTCTCACTGATTAACAATGAACCCTATGGGAGTCTCACTGATTAACACTGAACTCTATGGGATTCTCACTGATTAACACTGAACCCTGTGGGAGTCTCACTGATTAACACTGAACCCTGAGGGAGTCTCACTGATTAACACTGAACACTGTGGGAGTCTCACTGATTAACACTAAACACTGTGGGAATCTCACTGATTAACACTGAACCTTATGGGAGTGTCACTGATTAACACTGAACCCTGTGGGAGTCTCACTGATTAACATTGAACACTGTGAGAGTCTCACTGATTAACACTGAACCCTGTGGGAGTCTCACTGATTAACACTGAACCCTGTGGGAGTCTCACTGATTAACACTGAAACCTATGGGAGTCTCACTGATTAACACCGAACCCTATGGGAGTCTCACTGATTAACAATGAGCCCTATGGGAGTCTCACTGATTAACACTGAACTCTATGGGATTCTCACTGATTAACACTGAACCCTATGGGAGTCTCACTGATTAACACTGAACCCTGTGGGAGTCTCATTGATTAACACTGAACCCTGAGGGAGTCTCACTGATTAACACTGAACACTGTTGGAGTCTCACTGATTAACACTGAACCCTGTGGGAGTCTCACTGATTAACACTGAACACTGTGGGAGTCTCACTGATTAACACTGAACCCTGTGGGAGTCTCACTGATTAACACTGAAAACTATGGGAGTCTCACTGATTAACACTTGAACCCTGAGGGAGTCTCACTGATTAACACTGAACCCTGTGGGAGTCTCACTGATTAACACTGAACCCTATGGGAGTGTCACTGATTAACACTGAACCCTGTGGGAGTCTCACTGATTAACACTGAACCCTGTGAGAGTCTCACTGATTAACACTGAACCCTGTGGGAGTCTCACTGATTAACACTGAACCCTGTGGGAGTCTCACTGATTAATGCTGAACCCTATGGGAGTCTCACTGATTAACACTGAACCCTGTGGGAGTCTCACTGATTAACACTGAACCCTGTGGGAGTCTCAATGATTAACACTGAACCCTATGGGAGTCTCACTGATTAACACTGAACCCAATGGGAGTCTCACAGATCAACGCTGAACCCTCTGGGAGTCTCACTGATTAATAATGAACCCTATGGGAGTCTCACTGATTAACACTGAACTCGATGGGATTCTCACTGATTAAAACTGAACCCTATGGGAGTCTCACTGATTAACACTGAACCCTGTGGGAGTCTCAGTGATTAACACTGAACCCTATGGGAGTCTCACTGATTAACACTGAACACTGTGGGAGTCTCACTGATTAACACTGAACACTGTGGGAGTCTCACTGATTAACACTGAACCCTGAGGGAGTCTCACTGATTAACACTGAACCCTATGGGAGTCTCACTGATTAACACATGCACCCTGTGGAAGTCTCACTGATTAACACTGAACCCTATGGGAGTCTCACATATTAATGCTGAACCCTATGGGGGTCTCACTGATAAACAATGAACCCTATGGGAGTCTCACTGATTAACACTGAACGCGATGGGATTCTCACTGATTAACGCTGAACCCTAAGGGAGTCTCACTGATTAACACTGAACCCTGTGGGAGTCTCAGTGATTAACACTGAAACCTGTGGGAGTCTCACTGATCAACACTGAACACTGTGGGAGTCTCACTGATTAACACTTAACACTGTGAGAGTCTCACTGATTAACAATGAACCCTGTGGGAGTCTCACTGATTAACACTGAACCCTATTGGAGTCTCACTGATTAACACATGAACCCTGAGAGAGTCTCACTGATTAAAACTGAACCCTGTGGGAGTCTCACTGATTAACACTGAACCCTATGGGAGTGTCACTGATTAACACTGAACCCTGTGGGAGTCTCACTGATTAACACTGAACCCTATGGGAGTCTCACTGATTAACACTGAACCCTGTGGGAGTCTCACTGATTAACACTGAACCCTGAGCGAGTCTCACTGATTAACACTGAACCCTGTGGGAGTCTCACTGATTAACACCGAACCCTATGGGAGTCTAAATGATTAACACTGAACTCTATGGGATTCTCACTGATTAACACTGAACCCTGTGGGAGTCTCACTGATTAACACTGAACCCTGAGGGAGTCTCACTGATTAACACATGCACCCTGTGGAAGTCTCACTGATTAACACTGAACCCTATGGGAGTCTCACATATTAATGCTGAACCCTATGGGGGTCTCACTGATAAACAATGAACCCTATGGGAGTCTCACTGATTAACACTGAACGCGATGGGATTCTCACTGATTAACGCTGAACCCTAAGGGAGTCTCACTGATTAACACTGAACCCTGTGGGAGTCTCAGTGATTAACACTGAAACCTGTGGGAGTCTCACTGATCAACACTGAACACTGTGGGAGTCTCACTGATTAACACTTAACACTGTGAGAGTCTCACTGATTAACAATGAACCCTGTGGGAGTCTCACTGATTAACACTGAACCCTATTGGAGTCTCACTGATTAACACATGAACCCTGAGAGAGTCTCACTGATTAAAACTGAACCCTGTGGGAGTCTCACTGATTAACACTGAACCCTATGGGAGTGTCACTGATTAACACTGAACCCTGTGGGAGTCTCACTGATTAACACTGAACCCTATGGGAGTCTCACTGATTAACACTGAACCCTGTGGGAGTCTCACTGATTAACACTGAACCCTGAGCGAGTCTCACTGATTAACACTGAACCCTGTGGGAGTCTCACTGATTAACACCGAACCCTATGGGAGTCTAAATGATTAACACTGAACTCTATGGGATTCTCACTGATTAACACTGAACCCTGTGGGAGTCTCACTGATTAACACTGAACCCTGAGGGAGTCTCACTGATTAACACTGAACACTGTGGGAGTCTCACTGATTAACACTAAACACTGTGGGAATCTCACTGATTAACACTGAACCTTATGGGAGTGTCACTGATTAACACTGAACCCTGTGGGAGTCTCACTGATTAACATTGAACACTGTGAGAGTCTCACTGATTAAAACTGAACCCTGTGGGAGTCTCACTGATTAACACTGAACCCTGTGGGAGTCTCACTGATTAACACTGAAACCTATGGGAGTCTCACTGATTAACACCGAACCCTATGGGAGTCTCACTGATTAACAATGAGCCCTATGGGAGTCTCACTGATTAACACTGAACTCTATGGGATTCTCACTGATTAACACTGAACCCTATGGGAGTCTCACTGATTAACACTGAACCCTGTGGGAGTCTCATTGATTAACACTGAACCCTGAGGGAGTCTCACTGATTAACACTGAACACTGTTGGAGTCTCACTGATTAACACTGAACCCTGTGGGAGTCTCACTGATTAACACTGAACACTGTGGGAGTCTCACTGATTAACACTGAACCCTGTGGGAGTCTCACTGATTAACACTGAAAACTATGGGAGTCTCACTGATTAACACTTGAACCCTGAGGGAGTCTCACTGATTAACACTGAACCCTGTGGGAGTCTCACTGATTAACAATGAACCCTGTGGGAGCCTCAGTGATTAACACTGAACCCTGTGGGAGTCTCACTGATTAACACTGAACCCTGTGAGAGTCTCACTGATTAACACTGAACCCTGTGGGAGTCTCACTGATTAACACTGAACCCTGTGGGAGTCTCACTGATTAATGCTGAACCCTATGGGAGTCTCACTGATTAACACTGAACCCTGTGGGAGTCTCACTGATTAACACTGAACCCTGTGGGAGTCTCAATGATTAACACTGAACCCTATGGGAGTCTCACTGATTAACACTGAACCCAATGGGAGTCTCACAGATCAACGCTGAACCCTCTGGGAGTCTCACTGATTAATAATGAACCCTATGGGAGTCTCACTGATTAACACTGAACTCGATGGGATTCTCACTGATTAAAACTGAACCCTATGGGAGTCTCACTGATTAACACTGAACCCTGTGGGAGTCTCAGTGATTAACACTGAACCCTATGGGAGTCTCACTGATTAACACTGAACACTGTGGGAGTCTCACTGATTAACACTGAACACTGTGGGAGTCTCACTGATTAACACTGAACCCTGAGGGAGTCTCACTGATTAACACTGAACCCTATGGGAGTCTCACTGATTAACACATGCACCCTGTGGAAGTCTCACTGATTAACACTGAACCCTATGGGAGTCTCACATATTAATGCTGAACCCTATGGGGGTCTCACTGATAAACAATGAACCCTATGGGAGTCTCACTGATTAACACTGAACGCGATGGGATTCTCACTGATTAACGCTGAACCCTAAGGGAGTCTCACTGATTAACACTGAACCCTGTGGGAGTCTCAGTGATTAACACTGAAACCTGTGGGAGTCTCACTGATCAACACTGAACACTGTGGGAGTCTCACTGATTAACACTTAACACTGTGAGAGTCTCACTGATTAACAATGAACCCTGTGGGAGACTCACTGATTAACACTGAACCCTATTGGAGTCTCACTGATTAACACATGAACCCTGAGAGAGTCTCACTGATTAAAACTGAACCCTGTGGGAGTCTCACTGATTAACACTGAACCCTATGGGAGTGTCACTGATTAACACTGAACCCTGTGGGAGTCTCACTGATTAACACTGAACACTGTGAGAGTCTCACTGATTAACACTGAACCCTGTGGGAGTCTTAATGATTAATACTGAACGCTATGGGGTCTCACTGATTAACAATGAACCCAGTGGGAGTCTCACTGATTAACACTGAACCCTGTGGGAGTCTCACTGATTAACACTGAACACTGTGGGAGTCTCACTGATTAACACTGAACCCTGTGGGAGTCTCACTGATTAACACTGAACCCTATTGGAGTCTCACTTATTAACACATGAACCCAGAGAGAGTCTCACTGATTAACACTGAACCCTGTGGGAGTCTCACTGATTAACACTGAACACTGTGGGAGTCTCACTGATTAACACTGAACCCTGAGGGAGTCTCACTGATTAACACTGAACCCTATGGGAGTCTCACTGATTAACACATGCACCCTGTGGGAGTCTCACTGATTAACACTGAACCCTATGGGAGTCTCACATATTAATGCTGAACCCTATGGGGGTCTCACTGATAAACAATGAACCCTATGGGAGTCTCACTGATTAACACTGAACGCGATGGGATTCTCACTGATTAACGCTGAACCCTAAGGGAGTCTCACTGATTAACACTGAACCCTGTGGGAGTCTCAGTGATTAACACTGAAACCTGTGGGAGTCTCACTGATCAACACTGAACACTGTGGGAGTCTCACTTATTAACACTTAACACTGTGAGAGTCTCACTGATTAACAATGAACCCTGTGGGAGTCTCACTGATTAACACTGAACCCTATTGGAGTCTCACTGATTAACACATGAACCCTGAGAGAGTCTCACTGATTAAAACTGAACCCTGTGGGAGTCTCACTGATTAACACTGAACCCTATGGGAGTGTCACTGATTAACACTGAACCCTGTGGGAGTCTCACTGATTAACACTGAACACTGTGAGAATCTCACTGATTAACACTGAACCCTGTGGGAGTCTTAATGATTAATACTGAACGCTATGGGAGTCTCACTGATTAACACTGAACCCAGTGGGAGTCTCACTGATTAACACTGAACCCTGTGGGAGTCTCACTGATTAACACTGAACACTGTGGGAGTCTCACTGATTAACACTGAACCCTGTGGGAGTCTCACTGATTAACACTGAACCCTATTGGAGTCTCACTTATTAACACATGAACCCAGAGAGAGTCTCACTGATTAACACTGAACCCTGTGGGAGTCTCACTGATTAACACTGAGCCCTATGGGAGTGTCACTGATTAACACTGAACTCGATGGGATTCTCACTGATTAAAACTGAACCCTATGGGAGTCTCACTGATTAACACTGAACCCTGTGGGAGTCTCAGTGATTAACACTGAACCCTGAGGGAGTCTCACTGATTAACACTGAACCCTATGGGAGTCTCACTGATTAACACATGCACCCTGTGGGAGTCTCACTGATTAACACTGAACCCTATGGGAGTCTCACATATTAATGCTGAACCCTATGGGGGTCTCACTGATAAACAATGAACCCTATGGGAGTCTCACTGATTAACACTGAACTCGATGGGATTCTCACTGATTAACGCTGAACCCTAAGGGAGTCTCACTGATTAACAATGAACCCTGTGGGAGCCTCAGTGATTAACACTGAAACCTGTGGGAGTCTCACTGATTAACACTGAACACTGTGGGAGTCTCACTGATTAACACTTAACACTTTGGGAGACTCACTGATTAACACTGAACCCTGTGGGAGTCTCACTGATTAACACTGAACCCTATTGGAGTCTCACTGATTAACACATGAACCCTGAGAGAGTCTCACTGATTAAAACTGAACCCTGTGGGAGTCTCACTGATTAACACTGAACCCTATGGGAGTGTCACTGATTAACACTGAACCCTGTGGGAGTCTCACTGATTAACACTGAACCCTGAGGGAGTCTCACTGATTAACACTGAACACTATGGGAGTCTCACTGATTAACACATGCACCCTGTGGGAGTCTCACTGATTAACACTGAACCCTATGGGAGTCTCACATATTAATGCTGAACCCTATGGGGGTCTCACTGATAAACAATGAACCCTATGGGAGTCTCACTGATTAACACTGAACGCGATGGGATTCTCACTGATTAACGCTGAACCCTAAGGGAGTCTCACTGATTAACACTGAACCCTGTGGGAGTCTCAGTGATTAACACTGAAACCTGTGGGAGTCTCACTGATCAACACTGAACACTGTGGGAGTCTCACTGATTAACACTTAACACTGTGAGAGTCTCACTGATTAACAATGAACCCTGTGGGAGTCTCACTGATTAACACTGAACCCTATTGGAGTCTCACTGATTAACACATGAACCCTGAGAGAGTCTCACTGATTAAAACTGAACCCTGTGGGAGTCTCACTGATTAACACTGAACCCTATGGGAGTGTCACTGATTAACACTGAACCCTGTGGGAGTCTCACTGATTAACACTGAACCCTGAGGGAGTCTCACTGATTAACACTGAACCCTATGGGAGTCTCACTGATTAACACATGCACCCTGTGGGAGTCTCACTGATTAACACTGAACCCTATGGGAGTCTCACATATTAATGCTGAACCCTATGGGGGTCTCACTGATAAACAATGAACCCTATGGGAGTCTCACTGATTAACACTGAACGCGATGGGATTCTCACTGATTAACGCTGAACCCTAAGGGAGTCTCACTGATTAACACTGAACCCTGTGGGAGTCTCAGTGATTAACACTGAAACCTGTGGGAGTCTCACTGATCAACACTGAACACTGTGGGAGTCTCACTGATTAACACTTAACACTGTGAGAGTCTCACTGATTAACAATGAACCCTGTGGGAGTCTCACTGATTAACACTGAACCCTATTGGAGTCTCACTGATTAACACATGAACCCTGAGAGAGTCTCACTGATTAAAACTGAACCCTGTGGGAGTCTCACTGATTAACACTGAACCCTATGGGAGTGTCACTGATTAACACTGAACCCTGTGGGAGTCTCACTGATTAACACTGAACACTGTGAGAGTCTCACTGATTAACACTGAACCCTGTGGGAGTCTTAATGATTAATACTGAACGCTATGGGAGTCTCACTGATTAACACTGAACCCAGTGGGAGTCTCACTGATTAACACTGAACCCTGTGGGAGTCTCACTGATTAACACTGAACACTGTGGGAGTCTCACTGATTAACACTGAACCCTGTGGGAGTCTCACTGATTAACACTGAACCCTATTGGAGTCTCACTTATTAACACATGAACCCAGAGAGAGTCTCACTGATTAACACTGAACCCTGTGGGAGTCTCACTGATTAACACTGAGCCCTATGGGAGTGCCACTGATTAACACTGAACTCGATGGGATTCTCACTGATTAAAACTGAACCCTATGGGAGTCTCACTGATTAACACTGAACCCTGTGGGAGTCTCAGTGATTAACACTGAACCCTATGGGAGTCTCACTGATTAACACTGAACACTGTGGGAGTCTCACTGATTAATACTGAACACTGTGGGAGTCTCACTGATTAACACTGAACCCTGAGGGAGTCTCACTGATTAACACTGAACCCTATGGGAGTCTCACTGATTAACACATGCACCCTGTGGGAGTCTCACTGATTAACACTGAACCCTATGGGAGTCTCACATATTAATGCTGAACCCTATGGGGGTCTCACTGATAAACAATGAACCCTATGGGAGTCTCACTGATTAACACTGAACTCGATGGGATTCTCACTGATTAACGCTGAACCCTAAGGGAGTCTCACTGATTAACACTGAACCCTGTGGGAGCCTCAGTGATTAACACTGAAACCTGTGGGAGTCTCACTGATTAACACTGAACACTGTGGGAGTCTCACTGATTAACACTTAACACTGTGGGAGACTCACTGATTAACACTGAACCCTGTGGGAGTCTCACTGATTAACACTGAACCCTATTGGAGTCTCACTGATTAACACATGAACCCTGAGAGAGTCTCACTGATTAAAACTGAACCCTGTGGGAGTCTCACTGATTAACACTGAACCCTATGGGAGTGTCACTGATTAACACTGAACCCTGTGGGAGTCTCACTGATTAACACTGAGCCCTGAGGGAGTCTCACTGATTAACACTGAACCCTATGGGAGTCTCACTGATTAACACATGCACCCTGTGGGAGTCTCACTGATTAACACTGAACCCTATGGGAGTCTCACATATTAATGCTGAACCCTATGGGGGTCTCACTGATAAACAATGAACCCTATGGGAGTCTCACTGATTAACACTGAACGCGATGGGATTCTCACTGATTAACGCTGAACCCTAAGGGAGTCTCACTGATTAACACTGAACCCTGTGGGAGTCTCAGTGATTAACACTGAAACCTGTGGGAGTCTCACTGATCAACACTGAACACTGTGGGAGTCTCACTGATTAACACTTAACACTGTGAGAGTCTCACTGATTAACAATGAACCCTGTGGGAGTCTCACTGATTAACACTGAACCCTATTGGAGTCTCACTGATTAACACATGAACCCTGAGAGAGTCTCACTGATTAAAACTGAACCCTGTGGGAGTCTCACTGATTAACACTGAACCCTATGGGAGTGTCACTGATTAACACTGAACCCTGTGGGAGTCTCACTGATTAACACTGAACCCTGAGGGAGTCTCACTGATTAACACTGAACCCTATGGGAGTCTCACTGATTAACACATGCACCCTGTGGGAGTCTCACTGATTAACACTGAACCCTATGGGAGTCTCACATATTAATGCTGAACCCTATGGGGGTCTCACTGATAAACAATGAACCCTATGGGAGTCTCACTGATTAACACTGAACGCGATGGGATTCTCACTGATTAACGCGGAACCCTAAGGGAGTCTCACTGATTAACACTGAATCCTGTGGGAGTCTCAGTGATTAACACTGAAACCTGTGGGAGTCTCACTGATCAACACTGAACACTGTGGGAGTCTCACTGATTAACACTTAACACTGTGAGAGTCTCACTGATTAACAATGAACCCTGTGGGAGTCTCACCGATTAACACTGAACCCTATTGGAGTCTCACTGATTAACACATGAACCCTGAGAGAGTCTCACTGATTAAAACTGAACCCTGTGGGAGTCTCACTGATTAACACTGAACCCTATGGGAGTGCAACTGATTAACACTGAACCCTGTGGGAGTCTCACTGATTAACACTGAACACTGTGAGAGTCTCACTGATTAACACTGAACCCTGTGGGAGTCTTAATGATTAATACTGAACGCTATGGGAGTCTCACTGATTAACACTGAACCCAGTGGGAGTCTCACTGATTAACACTGAACCCTGTGGGAGTCTCACTGATTAACACTGAACACTGTGGGAGTCTCACTGATTAACACTGATCCCTGTGGGAGTCTCACTGATTAACACTGAACCCTATTGGAGTCTCACTTATTAACACATGAACCCATAGAGAGTCTCACTGATTAACACTGAACCCTGTGGGAGTCTCACTGATTAACACTGAGCCCTATGGGAGTGTCACTGATAAACACTGAACTCGATGGGATTCTCACTGATTAAAACTGAACCCTATGGAAGTCTCACTGATTAACACTGAACCCTGTGGGAGTCTCAGTGATTAACACTGAACCCTATGGGAGTCTCACTGATTAACACTGAACACTGTGGGAGTCTCACTGATTAACACTGAACACTGTGGGAGTCTCACTTTATTAACACTGAACCCTGAGGGAGTCTCACTGATTAACACTGAACCCTATGGGAGTCTCACTGATTAACACATGCACCCTGTGGGAGTCTCACTGATTAACACTGAACCCTATGGGAGTCTCACATATTAATGCTGAACCCTATGGGGGTCTCACTGATAAACAATGAACCCTATGGGAGTCTCACTGATTAACACTGAACTCGATGGGATTCTCACTGATTAACGCTGAACCCTAAGGGAGTCTCACTGATTAACACTGAACCCTGTGGGAGCCTCAGTGATTAACACTGAAACCTGTGGGAGTCTCACTGATTAACACTGAACACTGTGGGAGTCTCACTGATTAACACTTAACACTGTGGGAGACTCACTGATTAACAATGAACCCTGTGGGAGTCTCACTGATTAACACTGAACCCTATTGGAGTCTCACTGATTAACACATGAACCCTGAGAGAGTCTCACTGATTAACACTGAACCCTGTGGGAGTCTCACTGATTAACACTGAACCCTATGGGAGTGTCACTGATTAACACTGAACCCTGTGGGCGTCTCACTGATTAACACTGAACACTGTGAGAGTCTCACTGATTAACACTGAACCCTGTGGGAGTCTCAATGATTAATACTGAACGCTATGGGAGTCTCACTGATTAACACTGAACCCTGTGGGAGTCTCACTGATTAACACTGAACCCTGTGGGAGTCTCACTGATTAACACTGAACACTGTGGGAGTCTAACTGATTAACACTGAACCCTGTGGGACTCTCACTGATTAACACTGAACCCTATTGGAGTCTCACTTATTAACACATGAACCCAGAGAGAGTCTCACTGATTAACACTGAACCTTGTGGGAGTCTCACTGATTAACACTGAACCCTATGGGAGTGTCACTGATTAACACTGAACCCTGTGGGAGTCTCACTGATTAACACTGAACACTGTGAGAGTCTCACTGATTAACACTGAACCCTGTGAGAGTCTCAATGATTAATACTGAACGCTATGGGAGTCTCACTGATTAACACCGAACCCTATGGGAGTCTCACTGATTAACACTGAACCCTATGGGAGTCTCACTGATTAACACTGAACCCTGTGGGAGTCTCATTGATTAACACTGAACCCTGAGGGAGTCTCACTGATTAACACTGAACACTGTGGGAGTCTCACTGATTAACACTGAACACTGTGGGAGTCTCACTGATTAACACTGAACCCTGAGGGAGTCTCACTGATTGACACTGAACCCTGTGGGAGTCTCACTGATTAACACTGAACCCTGTGGGAGTCTCACTGATTAACACTGAAACCTATGGGAGTCTCACTGATTAACACCGAACCCTATGGGAGTCTCACTGATTAACACTGAACTCTATGGGATTCTCACTGATTAACGCTGAACCCTAAGGGAGTCTCACTGATTAACACTGAACCCTGTGGGAGTCTCAGTGATTAACACTGAAACCTGTGGGAGTCTCACTCATCAACACTGAACACTGTGGGAGTCTCACTGATTAACACTTAACACTGTGAGAGTCTCACTGATTAACAATGAACCCTGTGGGAGTCTCACTGATTAACACTGAACCCTATTGGAGTCTCACTGATTAACACATGAACCCTGAGAGAGTCTCACTGATTAAAACTGAACCCTGTGGGAGTCTCACTGATTAACACTGAACCCTATGGGAGTGTCACTGATTAACACTGAACCCTGTGGGAGTCTCACTGATTAACACTGAACACTGTGAGAGTCTCACTGATTAACACTGAACCCTGTGGGAGTCTTAATGATTAATACTGAACGCTATGGGAGTCTCACTGATTAACACTGAACCCAGTGGGAGTCTCACTGATTAACACTGGACCCTGTGGGAGTCTCACTGATTAACACTGAACACTGTGGGAGTCTCTCTGATTAACACTGAACCCTGTGGGAGTCTCACTGATTAACACTGAACCCTGTGGGAGTCTCAGTGATTAACACTGAAACCTGTGGGAGTCTCACTGATCAACACTGAACACTGTGGGAGTCTCACTGATTAACACTTAACACTGTGAGAGTCTCACTGATTAACAATGAACCCTGTGGGAGTCTCACTGATTAACACTGAACCCTATTGGAGTCTCACTGATTAACACATGAACCCTGAGAGAGTCTCACTGATTAAAACTGAACCCTGTGGGAGTCTCACTGATTAACACTGAACCCTATGGGAGTGCAACTGATTAACACTGAACCCTGTGGGAGTCTCACTGATTAACACTGAACACTGTGAGAGTCTCACTGATTAACACTGAACCCTGTGGGAGTCTTAATGATTAATACTGAACGCTATGGGAGTCTCACTGATTAACACTGAACCCAGTGGGAGTCTCACTGATTAACACTGAACCCTGTGGGAGTCTCACTGATTAACACTGAACACTGTGGGAGTCTCACTGATTAACACTGATCCCTGTGGGAGTCTCACTGATTAACACTGAACCCTATTGGAGTCTCACTTATTAACACATGAACCCATAGAGAGTCTCACTGATTAACACTGAACCCTGTGGGAGTCTCACTGATTAACACTGAGCCCTATGGGAGTGTCACTGATAAACACTGAACTCGATGGGATTCTCACTGATTAAAACTGAACCCTATGGAAGTCTCACTGATTAACACTGAACCCTGTGGGAGTCTCAGTGATTAACACTGAACCCTATGGGAGTCTCACTGATTAACACTGAACACTGTGGGAGTCTCACTGATTAACACTGAACACTGTGGGAGTCTCACTTTATTAACACTGAACCCTGAGGGAGTCTCACTGATTAACACTGAACCCTATGGGAGTCTCACTGATTAACACATGCACCCTGTGGGAGTCTCACTGATTAACACTGAACCCTATGGGAGTCTCACATATTAATGCTGAACCCTATGGGGGTCTCACTGATAAACAATGAACCCTATGGGAGTCTCACTGATTAACACTGAACTCGATGGGATTCTCACTGATTAACGCTGAACCCTAAGGGAGTCTCACTGATTAACACTGAACCCTGTGGGAGCCTCAGTGATTAACACTGAAACCTGTGGGAGTCTCACTGATTAACACTGAACACTGTGGGAGTCTCACTGATTAACACTTAACACTGTGGGAGACTCACTGATTAACAATGAACCCTGTGGGAGTCTCACTGATTAACACTGAACCCTATTGGAGTCTCACTGATTAACACATGAACCCTGAGAGAGTCTCACTGATTAACACTGAACCCTGTGGGAGTCTCACTGATTAACACTGAACCCTATGGGAGTGTCACTGATTAACACTGAACCCTGTGGGCGTCTCACTGATTAACACTGAACACTGTGAGAGTCTCACTGATTAACACTGAACCCTGTGGGAGTCTCAATGATTAATACTGAACGCTATGGGAGTCTCACTGATTAACACTGAACCCAGTGGGAGTCTCACTGATTAACACTGAACCCTGTGGGAGTCTCACTGATTAACACTGAACACTGTGGGAGTCTCACTGATTAACACTGATCCCTGTGGGAGTCTCACTGATTAACACTGAACCCTATTGGAGTCTCACTTATTAACACATGAACCCATAGAGAGTCTCACTGATTAACACTGAACCCTGTGGGAGTCTCACTGATTAACACTGAGCCCTATGGGAGTGTCACTGATAAACACTGAACTCGATGGGATTCTCACTGATTAAAACTGAACCCTATGGAAGTCTCACTGATTAACACTGAACCCTGTGGGAGTCTCAGTGATTAACACTGAACCCTATGGGAGTCTCACTGATTAACACTGAACACTGTGGGAGTCTCACTGATTAACACTGAACACTGTGGGAGTCTCACTTTATTAACACTGAACCCTGAGGGAGTCTCACTGATTAACACTGAACCCTATGGGAGTCTCACTGATTAACACATGCACCCTGTGGGAGTCTCACTGATTAACACTGAACCCTATGGGAGTCTCACATATTAATGCTGAACCCTATGGGGGTCTCACTGATAAACAATGAACCCTATGGGAGTCTCACTGATTAACACTGAACTCGATGGGATTCTCACTGATTAACGCTGAACCCTAAGGGAGTCTCACTGATTAACACTGAACCCTGTGGGAGCCTCAGTGATTAACACTGAAACCTGTGGGAGTCTCACTGATTAACACTGAACACTGTGGGAGTCTCACTGATTAACACTTAACACTGTGGGAGACTCACTGATTAACAATGAACCCTGTGGGAGTCTCACTGATTAACACTGAACCCTATTGGAGTCTCACTGATTAACACATGAACCCTGAGAGAGTCTCACTGATTAACACTGAACCCTGTGGGAGTCTCACTGATTAACACTGAACCCTATGGGAGTGTCACTGATTAACACTGAACCCTGTGGGCGTCTCACTGATTAACACTGAACACTGTGAGAGTCTCACTGATTAACACTGAACCCTGTGGGAGTCTCAATGATTAATACTGAACGCTATGGGAGTCTCACTGATTAACACTGAACCCTGTGGGAGTCTCACTGATTAACACTGAACCCTGTGGGAGTCTCACTGATTAACACTGAACACTGTGGGAGTCTAACTGATTAACACTGAACCCTGTGGGAGTCTCACTGATTAACACTGAACCCTATTGGAGTCTCACTTATTAACACATGAACCCAGAGAGAGTCTCACTGATTAACACTGAACCTTGTGGGAGTCTCACTGATTAACACTGAACCCTATGGGAGTGTCACTGATTAACACTGAACCCTGTGGGAGTCTCACTGATTAACACTGAACACTGTGAGAGTCTCACTGATTAACACTGAACCCTGTGAGAGTCTCAATGATTAATACTGAACGCTATGGGAGTCTCACTGATTAACACCGAACCCTATGGGAGTCTCACTGATTAACACTGAACCCTATGGGAGTCTCACTGATTAACACTGAACCCTGTGGGAGTCTCATTGATTAACACTGAACCCTGAGGGAGTCTCACTGATTAACACTGAACACTGTGGGAGTCTCACTGATTAACACTGAACACTGTGGGAGTCTCACTGATTAACACTGAACCCTGTGGGAGTCTCACTGATTAACACTGAACCCTGAGGGAGTCTCACTGATTGACACTGAACCCTGTGGGAGTCTCACTGATTAACACTGAACCCTGTGGGAGTCTCACTGATTAACACTGAAACCTATGGGAGTCTCACTGATTAACACCGAACCCTATGGGAGTCTCACTGATTAACACTGAACTCTATGGGATTCTCACTGATTAACGCTGAACCCTAAGGGAGTCTCACTGATTAACACTGAACCCTGTGGGAGTCTCAGTGATTAACACTGAAACCTGTGGGAGTCTCACTGATCAACACTGAACACTGTGGGAGTCTCACTGATTAACACTTAACACTGTGAGAGTCTCACTGATTAACAATGAACCCTGTGGGAGTCTCACTGATTAACACTGAACCCTATTGGAGTCTCACTGATTAACACATGAACCCTGAGAGAGTCTCACTGATTAAAACTGAACCCTGTGGGAGTCTCACTGATTAACACTGAACCCTATGGGAGTGTCACTGATTAACACTGAACCCTGTGGGAGTCTCACTGATTAACACTGAACCCTGTGGGAGTCTTAATGATTAATACTGAACGCTATGGGAGTCTCACTGATTAACACTGAACCCAGTGGGAGTCTCACTGATTAACACTGGACCCTGTGGGAGTCTCACTGATTAACACTGAACACTGTGGGAGTCTCTCTGATTAACACTGAACCCTGTGGGAGTCTCACTGATTAACACTGAACCCTATTGTAGTCTCACTTATTAACACATGAACCCAGAGAGAGTCTCACTGATTAACACTGAACCCTGTGGGAGTCTCACTGATTAACACTGAGCCCTATGGGAGTGTCACTGATTAACACTGAACCCTATTGGAGTCTCACTGATTAACACATGAACCCTGAGAGAGTCTCACTGATTAAAACTGAACCCTGTGGGAGTCTCACTGATTAACACTGAACCCTATGGGAGTGTCACTGATTAACACTGAACCCTGTGGGAGTCTCACTGATTAACACTGAACCCTGTGGGAGTCTTAATGATTAATACTGAACGCTATGGGAGTCTCACTGATTAACACTGAACCCAGTGGGAGTCTCACTGATTAACACTGGACCCTGTGGGAGTCTCACTGATTAACACTGAACACTGTGGGAGTCTCTCTGATTAACACTGAACCCTGTGGGAGTCTCACTGATTAACACTGAACCCTATTGTAGTCTCACTTATTAACACATGAACCCAGAGAGAGTCTCACTGATTAACACTGAACCCTGTGGGAGTCTCACTGATTAACACTGAGCCCTATGGGAGTGTCACTGATTAACACTGAACTCGATGGGATTCTCACTGATTAAAACTGAACCCTATGGGAGTCTCACTGATTAACACTGAACCCTGTGGGAGTCTCAGTGATTAACACTGAACCCTATGGGAGTCTCACTGATTAACACTGAACACTGTGGGAGTCTCACTGATTAACACTGAACACTGTGGGAGTCTCACTGATTAACACTGAACCCTGAGGGAGTCTCACTGATTAACACTGAACCCTATGGGAGTCTCACTGATTAACACATGCACCCTGTGGGAGTCTCACTGATTAACACTGAACCCTATGGGAGTCTCACATATTAATGCTGAACCCTATGGGGGTCTCACTTATTAACACATGAACCCAGAGAGAGTCTCACTGATTAACACTGAACCCTGTGGGAGTCTCACTGATTAACACTGAACCCTATGGGAGTGTCACTGATTAACACTGAACCCTGTGGGAGTCTCACTGATTAACACTGAACACTGTGAGAGTCTCACTGATTAACACTGAACCCTGTGAGAGTCTCAATGATTAATACTGAACGCTATGGGAGTCTCACTGATTAACACTGAACCCTGTGGGAGTCTCACTGATTAACACTGAACCCTGTGGGAGTCTCAATGATTAACACTGAACCCTATGGGAGTCTCACTGATTAACACTGAAACCTATGGGAGTCTCACTGATTAACACCGAACCCTATGGGAGTCTCACTGATTAACAATGAACCCTATGGGAGTCTCACTGATTAACACTGAACTCTATGGAATTCTCACTGATTAACACTGAACCCTATGGGAGTCTCACTGATTAACACTGAACCCTGTGGGAGTCTCACTGATTAACACTGAACCCTGAGGGAGTCTCACTGATTAACACTGAACACTGTGGGAGTCTCACTGATTAACACTGAACACTGTGGGAGTCTCACTGATTAACACTGAACCCTGTGGGAGTCTCACTGATTAACACTGAACCCTGAGGGAGTCTCACTGATTAACACTGAACACTGTGGGAGTCTCACTGATTAACACTGAACACTGTGGGAGTCTCACTGATTAACACTGAACCCTATGGGAGTGTCACTGATTAACACTGAACCCTGTGGGAGTCTCAATGATTAACACTGAACACTGTGAGAGTCTCACTGATTAACACTGAACCCTGTGGGAGTCTCACTGATTAATACTGAACGCTATGGGAGTCTCACTGATTAACACTGAACCCTGTGGGAGTCTCACTGATTAACACTGAACCCTGTGGGAGTCCCAATGATTAACACTGAACCCTATGGGACTCTCACTGATTAACACTGAACCCTGTGGGAGTCTCACTGATTAACACTGAACCCTGTGGGAGTCTCACTGATTAACACTGAACACTGTGAGAGTCTCACTGATTAACACTGAACCCTGTGGGAGTCTCAATGATTAATACTGAACGCTATGGGAGTCTCACTGATTAACACTGAACCCTGTGGGAGTCTCACTGATTAACACTGAACCCTGTGGGAGTCTCACTGATTAACACTGAACACTGTGGGAGTCTAACTGATTAACACTGAACCCTGTGGGAGTCTCACTGATTAACACTGAACCCTATTGGAGTCTCACTTATTAACACATGAACCCAGAGAGAGTCTCACTGATTAACACTGAACCCTGTGGGAGTCTCACTGATTAACACTGAACCCTATGGGAGTGTCACTGATTAACACTGAACCCTGTGGGAGTCTCACTGATTAACACTGAACCCTATGGGAGTGTCACTGATTAACACTGAACCCTGTGGGAGTCTCACTGATTAACACTGAACACTGTGAGAGTCTCACTGATTAACACTGAACCCTGTGAGAGTCTCAATGATTAATACTGAACGCTATGGGAGTCTCACTGATTAACACTGAACCCTGTGGGAGTCTCACTGATTAACACTGAACCCTGTGGGAGTCTCAATGATTAACACTGAACCCTATGGGAGTCTCACTGATTAACACTGAAACCTATGGGAGTCTCACTGATTAACACCGAACCCTATGGGAGTCTCACTGATTAACAATGAACCCTATGGGAGTCTCACTGATTAACACTGAACTCTATGGAATTCTCACTGATTAACACTGAACCCTATGGGAGTCTCACTGATTAACACTGAACCCTGTGGGAGTCTCACTGATTAACACTGAACCCTGAGGGAGTCTCACTGATTAACACTGAACACTGTGGGAGTCTCACTGATTAACACTGAACACTGTGGGAGTCTCACTGATTAACACTGAACCCTGTGGGAGTCTCACTGATTAACACTGAACCCTGAGGGAGTCTCACTGATTAACACTGAACACTGTGGGAGTCTCACTGATTAACACTGAACACTGTGGGAGTCTCACTGATTAACACTGAACCCTATGGGAGTGTCACTGATTAACACTGAACCCTGTGGGAGTCTCAATGATTAACACTGAACACTGTGAGAGTCTCACTGATTAACACTGAACCCTGTGGGAGTCTCACTGATTAATACTGAACGCTATGGGAGTCTCACTGATTAACACTGAACCCTGTGGGAGTCTCACTGATTAACACTGAACCCTGTGGGAGTCCCAATGATTAACACTGAACCCTATGGGACTCTCACTGATTAACACTGAACCCTGTGGGAGTCTCACTGATTAACACTGAACCCTGTGGGAGTCTCACTGATTAACACTGAACACTGTGAGAGTCTCACTGATTAACACTGAACCCTGTGGGAGTCTCACTGATTAACACTGAACCCTGTGGGAGTCTCACTGATTAACACTGAGCACTGTGGGAGTCTAACTGATTAACACTGAACCCTGTGGGAGTCTCACTGATTAACACTGAACCCTATTGGAGTCTCACTTATTAACACATGAACCCAGAGAGAGTCTCACTGATTAACACTGAACCCTGTGGGAGTCTCACTGATTAACACTGAACCCTATGCGAGTGTCACTGATTAACACTGAACCCTGTGGGAGTCTCACTGATTAACACTGAACACTGTGAGAGTCTCACTGATTAACACTGAACCCTGTGAGAGTCTCAATGATTAATACTGAACGCTATGGGAGTCTCACTGATTAACACTGAACCCTGTGGGAGTCTCACTGATTAACACTGAACCCTGTGGGAGTCTCAATGATTAACACTGAACCCTATGGGAGTCTCACTGATTAACACTGAAACCTATGGGAGTCTCACTGATTAACACCGAACCCTATGGGAGTCTCACTGATTAACAATGAACCCTATGGGAGTCTCACTGATTAACACTGAACTCTATGGAATTCTCACTGATTAATACTGAACCCTATGGGAGTCTCACTGATTAACACTGAACCCTGTGGGAGTCTCACTGATTAACACTGAACCCTGAGGGAGTCTCACTGATTAACACTGAACACTGTGGGAGTCTCAGTGATTAACACTGAACACTGTGGGAGTCTCACTGATTAACACTGAACCCTGTGGGAGTCTCACTGATTAACACTGAACCCTGAGGGAGTCTCACTGATTAACACTGAACACTGTGGGAGTCTCACTGATTAAAACTGAACACTGTGGGAGTCTCACTGATTAACACTGAACCCTATGGGAGTGTCACTGATTAACACTGAACCCTGTGGGAGTCTCAATGATTAACACTGAACACTGTGAGAGTCTCACTGATTAACACTGAACCCTGTGGGAGTCTCACTGATTAATACTGAACGCTTGGGAGTCTCACTGATTAACACTGAACCCTGTGGGAGTCTCACTGATTAACACTGAACCCTGTGGGAGTCCCAATGATTAACACTGAACCCTATGGGACTCTCACTGATTAACACTGAACCCTGTGGGAGTCTCACTGATTAACACTGAACCCTGTGGGAGTCTCACTGATTAACACTGAAACCTATGGGAGTCTCACTGATTAACACCGAACCCTATGGGAGTCTCACTGATTAACACTGAACTCTATGGGATTCTCACTGATTAACACTGAACCCTGTGGGAGTCTCAATGATTAACACTGAACCCTGAGGGAGTCTCACTGATTAACACTGAACACTGTGGGAGTCTCACTGATTAACACTGAACACTGTGGGAGTCTCAGTGATTAACACTGAAACCTGTGGGAGTCTCACTGATTAACACTGAACTCGATGGGATTCTCACTGATTAACACTGAACCCTATGGGAGTCTCACTGATTGACACTGAACCCTGTGGGAGTCTCACTGATTAACACTGAACCCTATGGGAGTGTCACTGATTAACACTGAACCCTGTGGGAGTCTCACTGATTAACACATGCACCCTGTGGGAGTCTCACAGATGAACACTGAACCCTGTGGGAGTCTCACTGATTAACGCTGAACCCTGTGGGAGTCTCACTGATTAACACTGAACCCTATGGGAGTCTCACTGATTAACACATGCACCCTGTGGGAGTCTCACTGATTAACACTGAACCCTATGGTAGTCTCACAAATTAATGCTGAACCCTATGGGGGTCTCACTGATAAACAATGAACCCTATGGGAGTCTCACTGATTAACACTGAACTCGATGGGATTCTCACTGATTAACACTGAACCCTAAGGGAGTCTCACTGATTAACACTGAACCCTGTGGGAGTCTCAGTGATTACCACTGAAACCTGTGGGAGTCTCACTGATCAACACTGAACACTGTGGGAGTCTCACTGATTAACACTGAACACTGTGGGAGTCTCACTGATTAACACTGAACCCTGTGGGAGTCTCACTGATTAACACTGAACCCTATTGGAGTCTCACTGATTAACACATGAACCCTGTGGGAGTCTCACTGATTAACACTGAACCCTATGGGAGTGTCACTGATTATCACTGAACCCTGTGGGAGTCTCACTGATTAACACTGAACACTGTGAGAGTCTCACTGATTAACACTGAACCCTGCGGGAGTCTCAATGATTAATATTGAACGCTATTGGAGTCTCAAAGATTAACACTGAACCCTGTGGGAGTCTCACTGATTAACACTGAACCCTGTGGGAGTCTCAATGATTAACACTGAACCCTATGGGAGTCTCACTGATTAACACTGAAACCTATGGGAGTCTCACTGATTAACACTGAACCCTGTGGGAGTCTCACTGATTAACACTGAACCCTATTGGAGTCTCACTTATTAACACATGAACCCAGAGAGAGTCTCACTGATTAACACTGAACCCTGTGGGAGTCTCACTGATTAACAGTGAACCCTATGGGAGTGTCACTGATTAACACTGAACTGTGGGAGTCTCACTGATTAACACTGAACACTGTGAGAGTCTCACTGATTAACACTGAACCCTGTGAGAGTCTCAATGATTAATACTGAACGCTATGGGAGTCTCACTGATTAACACTGAACCCTGTGGGAGTCTCACTGATTAACACTGAACCCTGTGGGAGTCTCAATGATTAACACTGAACCCTATGGGAGTCTCACTGATTAACACTGAAACCTATGGGAGTCTCACTGATTAACACCGAACCCTATGGGAGTCTCACTGATTAACAATGAACACTATGGGAGTCTCACTGATTAACACTGAACTCTATGGAATTCTCACTGATTAACACTGAACCCTATGGGAGTCTCACTGATTAACACTGAACCCTGTGGGAGTCTCACTGATTAACACTGAACCCTGAGGGAGTCTCACTGATTAACACTGAACACTGTGGGAGTCTCACTGATTAACACTGAACACTGTGGGAGTCTCACTGATTAACACTGAACCCTGTGGGAGTCTCACTGATTAACACTGAACCCTGAGGGAGTCTCACTGATTAACACTGAACACTGTGGGAGTCTCACTGATTAACACTGAACACTGTGGGAGTCTCACTGATTAACACTGAACCCTATGGGAGTGTCACTGATTAACACTGAACCCTGTGGGAGTCTCAATGATTAACACTGAACACTGTGAGAGTCTCACTGATTAACACTGAACCCTGTGGGAGTCTCACTGATTAATACTGAACGCTATGGGAGTCTCACTGATTAACACTGAACCCTGTGGGAGTCTCACTGATTAACACTGAACCCTGTGGGAGTCCCAATGATTAACACTGAACCCTATGGGACTCTAACTGATTAACACTGAACCCTGTGGGAGTCTCACTGATTAACACTGAACCCTATGGGAGTCTCACTGATTAACACTGAACCCTATGGGACTCTAACTGATTAACACTGAACCCTGTGGGAGTCTCACTGATTAACACTGAACCCTGTGGGAGTCTCACTGATTAACACTGAACCCTATGGGAGTGTCACTGATTAACACTGAACTGTGGGAGTCTCACTGATTAACACTGAACACTGTGAGAGTCTCACTGATTAACACTGAACCCTGTGAGAGTCTCAATGATTAATACTGAACGCTATGGGAGTCTCACTGATTAACACTGAACCCTGTGGGAGTCTCACTGATTAACACTGAACCCTGTGGGAGTCTCAATGATTAACACTGAACCCTATGGGAGTCTCACTGATTAACACTGAAACCTATGGGAGTCTCACTGATTAACACCGAACCCTATGGGAGTCTCACTGATTAAGAATGAACCCTATGGGAGTCTCACTGATTAACACTGAACTCTATGGAATTCTCACTGATTAACACTGAACCCTATGGGAGTCTCACTGATTAACACTGAACCCTGTGGGAGTCTCACTGATTAACACTGAACCCTGAGGGAGTCTCACTGATTAACACTGAACACTGTGGGAGTCTCACTGATTAACACTGAACACTGTGGGAGTCTCACTGATTAACACTGAACCCTGTGGGAGTCTCACTGATTAACACTGAACCCTGAGGGAGTCTCACTGATTAACACTGAACACTGTGGGAGTCTCACTGATTAACACTGAACACTGTGGGAGTCTCACTGATTAACACTGAACCCTATGGGAGTCTCACATATTAATGCTGAACCCTATGGGGGTCTCACTGATAAACAATGAACCCTATGGGAGTCTCACTGATTAACACTGAACGCGATGGGATTCTCACTGATTAACGCTGAACCCTAAGGGAGTCTCACTGATTAACACTGAACCCTGTGGGAGTCTCAGTGATTAACACTGAATCCTGTGGGAGTCTCACTGATCAACACTGAACATTGTGGGAGTCTCACTGATTAACACTTAACACTGTGAGAGTCTCACTGATTAACAATGAACCCTGTGGGAGTCTCACTGATTAACACTGAACCCTATTGGAGTCTCACTGATTAACACATGAACCCTGAGAGAGTCTCACTGATTAAAACTGAACCCTGTGGGAGTCTCACTGATTAACACTGAACCCTATGGGAGTGTCACTGATTAACACTGAACCCTGTGGGAGTCTCACTGATTAACACTGAACACTGTGAGAGTCTCACTGATTAACACTGAACCCTGTGGGAGTCTTAATGATTAATACTGAACGCTATGGGAGTCTCACTGATTAACACTGAACCCAGTGGGAGTCTCACTGATTAACACTGAACCCTGTGGGAGTCTCACTGATTAACACTGAACACTGTGGGAGTCTCACTGATTAACACTGAACCCTGTGGGAGTCTCACTGATTAACACTGAACCCTATTGGAGTCTCACTTATTAACACATGAACCCAGAGAGAGTCTCACTGATTAACACTGAACCCTGTGGGAGTCTCACTGATTAACACTGAGCCCTATGGGAGTGCCACTGATTAACACTGAACTCGATGGGATTCTCACTGATTAAAACTGAACCCTATGGGAGTCTCACTGATTAACACTGAACCCTGTGGGAGTCTTAGTGATTAACGCTGAACCCTATGGGAGTCTCACTGATTAACACTGAACACTGTGGGAGTCTCACTGATTAATACTGAACACTGTGGGAGTCTCACTGATTAACACTGAACCCTGAGGGAGTCTCACTGATTAACACTGAACCCTATGGGAGTCTCACTGATTAACACATGCACCCTGTGGGAGTCTCACTGATTAACACTGAACCCTATGGGAGTCTCACATATTAATGCTGAACCCTATGGGGGTCTCACTGATAAACAATGAACCCTATGGGAGTCTCACTGATTAACACTGAACTCGATGGGATTCTCACTGATTAACGCTGAACCCTAAGGGGGTCTCACTGATTAACACTGAACCCTGTGGGAGCCTCAGTGATTAACACTGAAACCTGTGGGAGTCTCACTGATTAACACTGAACACTGTGGGAGTCTCACTGATTAACACTTAACACTGTGGGAGACTCACTGATTAACACTGAACCCTGTGGGAGTCTCACTGATTAACACTGAACCCTATTGGAGTCTCACTGATTAACACATGAACCCTGAGAGAGTCTCACTGATTAAAACTGAACCCTGTGGGAGTCTCACTGATTAACACTGAACCCTATGGGAGTGTCACTGATTAACACTGAACCCTGTGGGAGTCTCACTGATTAACACTGAGCCCTGAGGGAGTCTCACTGATTAACACTGAACCCTATGGGAGTCTCACTGATTAACACATGCACCCTGTGGGAGTCTCACTGATTAACACTGAACCCTATGGGAGTCTCACATATTAATGCTGAACCCTATGGGGGTCTCACTGATAAACAATGAACCCTATGGGAGTCTCACTGATTAACACTGAACGCGATGGGATTCTCACTGATTAACGCTGAACCCTAAGGGAGTCTCACTGATTAACACTGAACCCTGTGGGAGTCTCAGTGATTAACACTGAAACCTGTGGGAGTCTCACTGATCAACACTGAACACTGTGGGAGTCTCACTGATTAACACTTAACACTGTGAGAGTCTCATTGATTAACAATGAACCCTGTGGGAGTCTCACTGATTAACACTGAACCCTATTGGAGTCTCACTGATTAACACATGAACCCTGAGAGAGTCTCACTGATTAAAACTGAACCCTGTGGGAGTCTCACTGATTAACACTGAACCCTATGGGAGTGTCACTGATTAACACTGAACCCTGTGGGAGTCTCACTGATTAACACTGAACCCTGAGGGAGTCTCACTGATTAACACTGAACCCTATGGGAGTCTCACTGATTAACACATGCACCCTGTGGGAGTCTCACTGATTAACACTGAACCCTATGGGAGTCTCACATATTAATGCTGAACCCTATGGGGGTCTCACTGATAAACAATGAACCCTATGGGAGTCTCACTGATTAACACTGAACGCGATGGGATTCTCACTGATTAACGCGGAACCCTAAGGGAGTCTCACTGATTAACACTGAACCCTGTGGGAGTCTCAGTGATTAACACTGAAACCTGTGGGAGTCTCACTGATCAACACTGAACACTGTGGGAGTCTCACTGATTAACACTTAACACTGTGAGAGTCTCACTGATTAACAATGAACCCTGTGGGAGTCTCACTGATTAACACTGAACCCTATTGGAGTCTCACTGATTAACACATGAACCCTGAGAGAGTCTCACTGATTAAAACTGAACCCTGTGGGAGTCTCACTGATTAACACTGAACCCTATGGGAGTGCAACTGATTAACACTGAACCCTGTGGGAGTCTCACTGATTAACACTGAACACTGTGAGAGTCTCACTGATTAACACTGAACCCTGTGGGAGTCTTAATGATTAATACTGAACGCTATGGGAGTCTCACTGATTAACACTGAACCCAGTGGGAGTCTCACTGATTAACACTGAACCCTGTGGGAGTCTCACTGATTAACACTGAACACTGTGGGAGTCTCACTGATTAACACTGATCCCTGTGGGAGTCTCACTGATTAACACTGAACCCTATTGGAGTCTCACTTATTAACACATGAACCCATAGAGAGTCTCACTGATTAACACTGAACCCTGTGGGAGTCTCACTGATTAACACTGAGCCCTATGGGAGTGTCACTGATAAACACTGAACTCGATGGGATTCTCACTGATTAAAACTGAACCCTATGGAAGTCTCACTGATTAACACTGAACCCTGTGGGAGTCTCAGTGATTAACACTGAACCCTATGGGAGTCTCACTGATTAACACTGAACACTGTGGGAGTCTCACTGATTAACACTGAACACTGTGGGAGTCTCACTTTATTAACACTGAACCCTGAGGGAGTCTCACTGATTAACACTGAACCCTATGGGAGTCTCACTGATTAACACATGCACCCTGTGGGAGTCTCACTGATTAACACTGAACCCTATGGGAGTCTCACATATTAATGCTGAACCCTATGGGGGTCTCACTGATAAACAATGAACCCTATGGGAGTCTCACTGATTAACACTGAACTCGATGGGATTCTCACTGATTAACGCTGAACCCTAAGGGAGTCTCACTGATTAACACTGAACCCTGTGGGAGCCTCAGTGATTAACACTGAAACCTGTGGGAGTCTCACTGATTAACACTGAACACTGTGGGAGTCTCACTGATTAACACTTAACACTGTGGGAGACTCACTGATTAACAATGAACCCTGTGGGAGTCTCACTGATTAAAACTGAACCCTATTGGAGTCTCACTGATTAACACATGAACCCTGAGAGAGTCTCACTGATTAACACTGAACCCTGTGGGAGTCTCACTGATTAACACTGAACCCTATGGGAGTGTCACTGATTAACACTGAACCCTGTGGGCGTCTCACTGATTAACACTGAACACTGTGAGAGTCTCACTGATTAACACTGAACCCTGTGGGAGTCTCAATGATTAATACTGAACGCTATGGGAGTCTCACTGATTAACACTGAACCCTGTGGGAGTCTCACTGATTAACACTGAACCCTGTGGGAGTCTCACTGATTAACACTGAACACTGTGGGAGTCTAACTGATTAACACTGAACCCTGTGGGAGTCTCACTGATTAACACTGAACCCTATTGGAGTCTCACTTATTAACACATGAACCCAGAGAGAGTCTCACTGATTAACACTGAACCTTGTGGGAGTCTCACTGATTAACACTGAACCCTATGGGAGTGTCACTGATTAACACTGAACCCTGTGGGAGTCTCACTGATTAACACTGAACACTGTGAGAGTCTCACTGATTAACACTGAACCCTGTGAGAGTCTCAATGATTAATACTGAACGCTATGGGAGTCTCACTGATTAACACCGAACCCTATGGGAGTCTCACTGATTAACACTGAACCCTATGGGAGTCTCACTGATTAACACTGAACCCTGTGGAAGTCTCATTGATTAACACTGAACCTTGAGGGAGTCTCACTGATTAACACTGAACACTGTGGGAGTCTCACTGATTAACACTGAACACTGTGGGAGTCTCACTGATTAACACTGAACCCTGTGGGAGTCTCACTGATTAACACTGAACCCTGAGGGAGTCTCACTGATTAACACTGAACACTGTGGGAGTCTCACTGATTAACACTGAACACTGTGGGAGTCTCACTGATTAACACTGAACCCTATGGGAGTGTCACTGATTAACACTGAACCCTGTGGGAGTCTCAATGATTAACACTGAACACTGTGAGAGTCTCACTGATTAACACTGAACCCTGTGGGAGTCTCACTGATTAATACTGAACGCTATGGGAGTCTCACTGATTAACACTGAACCCTGTGGGAGTCTCACTGATTAACACTGAACCCTGTGGGAGTCCCAATGATTAACACTGAACCCTATGGGACTCTCACTGATTGACACTGAACCCTGTGGGAGTCTCACTGATTAACACTGAACCCTGTGGGAGTCTCACTGATTAACACTGAAACCTATGGGAGTCTCACTGATTAACACCGAACCCTATGGGAGTCTCACTGATTAACACTGAACTCTATGGGATTCTCACTGATTAACGCTGAACCCTAAGGGAGTCTCACTGATTAACACTGAACCCTGTGGGAGTCTCAGTGATTAACACTGAAACCTGTGGGAGTCTCACTGATCAACACTGAACACTGTGGGAGTCTCACTGATTAACACTTAACACTGTGAGAGTCTCACTGATTAACAATGAACCCTGTGGGAGTCTCACTGATTAACACTGAACCCTATTGGAGTCTCACTGATTAACACATGAACCCTGAGAGAGTCTCACTGATTAAAACTGAACCCTGTGGGAGTCTCACTGATTAACACTGAACCCTATGGGAGTGTCACTGATTAACACTGAACCCTGTGGGAGTCTCACTGATTAACACTGAACACTGTGAGAGTCTCACTGATTAACACTGAACCCTGTGGGAGTCTTAATGATTAATACTGAACGCTATGGGAGTCTCACTGATTAACACTGAACCCAGTGGGAGTCTCACTGATTAACACTGGACCCTGTGGGAGTCTCACTGATTAACACTGAACACTGTGGGAGTCTCTCTGATTAACACTGAACCCTGTGGGATTCTCACTGATTAACACTGAACCCTATTGTAGTCTCACTTATTAACACATGAACCCAGAGAGAGTCTCACTGATTAACACTGAACCCTGTGGGAGTCTCACTGATTAACACTGAGCCCTATGGGAGTGTCACTGATTAACACTGAACTCGATGGGATTCTCACTGATTAAAACTGAACCCTATGGGAGTCTCACTGATTAACACTGAACCCTGTGGGAGTCTCAGTGATTAACACTGAACCCTATGGGAGTCTCACTGATTAACACTGAACACTGTGGGAGTCTCACTGATTAACACTGAACACTGTGGGAGTCTCACTGATTAACACTGAACCCTGAGGGAGTCTCACTGATTAACACTGAACCCTATGGGAGTCTCACTGATTAACACATGCACCCTGTGGGAGTCTCACTGATTAACACTGAACCCTATGGGAGTCTCACATATTAATGCTGAACCCTATGGGGGTCTCACTTATTAACACATGAACCCAGAGAGAGTCTCACTGATTAACACTGAACCCTGTGGGAGTCTCACTGATTAACACTGAACCCTATGGGAGTGTCACTGATTAACACTGAACCCTGTGGGAGTCTCACTGATTAACACTGAACACTGTGAGAGTCTCACTGATTAACACTGAACCCTGTGAGAGTCTCAATGATTAATACTGAACGCTATGGGAGTCTCACTGATTAACACTGAACCCTGTGGGAGTCTCACTGATTAACACTGAACCCTGTGGGAGTCTCAATGATTAACACTGAACCCTATGGGAGTCTCACTGATTAACACTGAAACCTATGGGAGTCTCACTGATTAACACCGAACCCTATGGGAGTCTCACTGATTAACAATGAACCCTATGGGAGTCTCACTGATTAACACTGAACTCTATGGAATTCTCACTGATTAACACTGAACCCTATGGGAGTCTCACTGATTAACACTGAACCCTGTGGGAGTCTCACTGATTAACACTGAACCCTGAGGGAGTCTCACTGATTAACACTGAACACTGTGGGAGTCTCACTGATTAACACTGAACACTGTGGGAGTCTCACTGATTAACACTGAACCCTGTGGGAGTCTCACTGATTAACACTGAAGCCTGAGGGAGTCTCACTGATTAACACTGAACACTGTGGGAGTCTCACTGATTAACACTGAACACTGTGGGAGTCTCACTGATTAACACTGAACCCTATGGGAGTGTCACTGATTAACACTGAACCCTGTGGGAGTCTCAATGATTAACACTGAACACTGTGAGAGTCTCACTGATTAACACTGAACCCTGTGGGAGTCTCACTGATTAATACTGAACGCTATGGGAGTCTCACTGATTAACACTGAACCCTGTGGGAGTCTCACTGATTAACACTGAACCCTGTGGGAGTCCCAATGATTAACACTGAACCCTATGGGACTCTCACTGATTAACACTGAACCCTGTGGGAGTCTCACTGATTAACACTGAACCCTGTGGGAGTCTCACTGATTAACACTGAACACTGTGAGAGTCTCACTGATTAACACTGAACCCTGTGGGAGTCTCAATGATTAATACTGAACGCTATGGGAGTCTCACTGATTAACACTGAACCCTGTGGGAGTCTCACTGATTAACACTGAACCCTGTGGGAGTCTCACTGATTAACACTGAACACTGTGGGAGTCTAACTGATTAACACTGAACCCTGTGGGAGTCTCACTGATTAACACTGAACCCTATTGGAGTCTCACTTATTAACACATGAACCCAGAGAGAGTCTCACTGATTAACACTGAACCCTGTGGGAGTCTCACTGATTAACACTGAACCCTATGGGAGTGTCACTGATTAACACTGAACCCTGTGGGAGTCTCACTGATTAACACTGAACCCTATGGGAGTGTCACTGATTAACACTGAACCCTGTGGGAGTCTCACTGATTAACACTGAACACTGTGAGAGTCTCACTGATTAACACTGAACCCTGTGAGAGTCTCAATGATTAATACTGAACGCTATGGGAGTCTCACTGATTAACACTGAACCCTGTGGGAGTCTCACTGATTAACACTGAACCCTGTGGGAGTCTCAATGATTAACACTGAACCCTATGGGAGTCTCACTGATTAACACTGAAACCTATGGGAGTCTCACTGATTAACACCGAACCCTATGGGAGTCTCACTGATTAACAATGAACCCTATGGGAGTCTCACTGATTAACACTGAACTCTATGGAATTCTCACTGATTAACACTGAACCCTATGGGAGTCTCACTGATTAACACTGAACCCTGTGGGAGTCTCACTGATTAACACTGAACCCTGAGGGAGTCTCACTGATTAACACTGAACACTGTGGGAGTCTCACTGATTAACACTGAACACTGTGGGAGTCTCACTGATTAACACTGAACCCTGTGGGAGTCTCACTGATTAACACTGAACCCTGAGGGAGTCTCACTGATTAACACTGAACACTGTGGGAGTCTCACTGATTAACACTGAACACTGTGGGAGTCTCACTGATTAACACTGAACCCTATGGGAGTGTCACTGATTAACACTGAACCCTGTGGGAGTCTCAATGATTAACACTGAACACTGTGAGAGTCTCACTGATTAACACTGAACCCTGTGGGAGTCTCACTGATTAATACTGAACGCTATGGGAGTCTCACTGATTAACACTGAACCCTGTGGGAGTCTCACTGATTAACACTGAACCCTGTGGGAGTCCCAATGATTAACACTGAACCCTATGGGACTCTCACTGATTAACACTGAACCCTGTGGGAGTCTCACTGATTAACACTGAACCCTGTGGGAGTCTCACTGATTAACACTGAACACTGTGAGAGTCTCACTGATTAACACTGAACCCTGTGGGAGTCTCAATGATTAATACTGAACGCTATGGGAGTCTCACTGATTAACACTGAACCCTGTGGGAGTCTCACTGATTAACACTGAACCCTGTGGGAGTCTCACTGATTAACACTGAACACTGTGGGAGTCTAACTGATTAACACTGAACCCTGTGGGAGTCTCACTGATTAACACTGAACCCTATTGGAGTCTCACTTATTAACACATGAACCCAGAGAGAGTCTCACTGATTAACACTGAACCCTGTGGGAGTCTCACTGATTAACACTGAACCCTATGGGAGTGTCACTGATTAACACTGAACCCTGTGGGAGTCTCACTGATTAACACTGAACACTGTGAGAGTCTCACTGATTAACACTGAACCCTGTGAGAGTCTCAATGATTAATACTGAACGCTATGGGAGTCTCACTGATTAACACTGAACCCTGTGGGAGTCTCACTGATTAACACTCAACCCTGTGGGAGTCTCAATGATTAACACTGAACCCTATGGGAGTCTCACTGATTAACACTGAAACCTATGGGAGTCTCACTGATTAACACCGAACCCTATGGGAGTCTCACTGATTAACAATGAACCCTATGGGAGTCTCACTGATTAACACTGAACTCTATGGAATTCTCACTGATTAATACTGAACCCTATGGGAGTCTCACTGATTAACACTGAACCCTGTGGGAGTCTCACTGATTAACACTGAACCCTGAGGGAGTCTCACTGATTAACACTGAACACTGTGGGAGTCTCAGTGATTAACACTGAACACTGTGGGAGTCTCACTGATTAACACTGAACCCTGTGGGAGTCTCACTGATTAACACTGAACCCTGAGGGAGTCTCACTGATTAACACTGAACACTGTGGGAGTCTCACTGATTAACACTGAACACTGTGGGAGTTTCACTGATTAACACTGAACCCTATGGGAGTGTCACTGATTAACACTGAACCCTGTGGGAGTCTCAATGATTAACACTGAACACTGTGAGAGTCTCACTGATTAACACTGAACCCTGTGGGAGTCTCACTGATTAATACTGAACGCTATGGGAGTCTCACTGATTAACACTGAACCCTGTGGGAGTCTCACTGATTAACACTGAACCCTGTGGGAGTCCCAATGATTAACACTGAACCCTATGGGACTCTCACTGATTAACACTGAACCCTGTGGGAGTCTCACTGATTAACACTGAACCCTGTGGGAGTCTCACTGATTAACACTGAAACCTATGGGAGTCTCACTGATTAACACTGAACCCTGAGGGAGTCTCACTGATTAACACTGAACACTGTGGGAGTCTCACTGATTAACACTGAACACTGTGGGAGTCTCAGTGATTAACACTGAAACCTGTGGGAGTCTCACTGATTAACACTGAACTCGATGGGATTCTCACTGATTAACACTGAACCCTATGGGAGTCTCACTGATTGACACTGAACCCTGTGGGAGTCTCACTGATTAACACTGAACCCTATGGGAGTGTCACTGATTAACACTGAACCCTGTGGGAGTCTCACTGATTAACACATGCACCCTGTGGGAGTCTCACAGATGAACACTGAACCCTGTGGGAGTCTCACTGATTAACGCTGAACCCTGTGGGAGTCTCACTGATTAACACTGAACCCTATGGGAGTCTCACTGATTAACACATGCACCCTGTGGGAGTCTCACTGATTAACACTGAACCCTATGGTAGTCTCACAAATTAATGCTGAACCCTATGGGGGTCTCACTGATAAACAATGAACCCTATGGGAGTCTCACTGATTAACACTGAACTCGATGGGATTCTCACTGATTAACACTGAACCCTAAGGGAGTCTCACTGATTAACACTGAACCCTGTGGGAGTCTCAGTGATTACCACTGAAACCTGTGGGAGTCTCACTGATCAACACTGAACACTGTGGGAGTCTCACTGATTAACACTGAACACTGTGGGAGTCTCACTGATTAACACTGAACCCTGTGGGAGTCTCACTGATTAACACTGAACCCTATTGGAGTCTCACTGATTAACACATGAACCCTGTGGGAGTCTCACTGATTAACACTGAACCCTATGGGAGTGTCACTGATTAACACTGAACCCTGTGGGAGTCTCAATGATTAACACTGAACACTGTGAGAGTCTCACTGATTAACACTGAACCCTGTGGGAGTCTCACTGATTAATACTGAACGCTATGGGAGTCTCACTGATTAACACTGAACCCTGTGGGAGTCTCACTGATTAACACTGAACCCTGTGGGAGTCCCAATGATTAACACTGAACCCTATGGGACTCTCACTGATTAACACTGAACCCTGTGGGAGTCTCACTGATTAACACTGAACCCTGTGGGAGTCTCACTGATTAACACTGAACACTGTGAGAGTCTCACTGATTAACACTGAACCCTGTGGGAGTCTCAATGATTAATACTGAACGCTATGGGAGTCTCACTGATTAACACTGAACCCTGTGGGAGTCTCACTGATTAACACTGAACCCTGTGGGAGTCTCACTGATTAACACTGAACACTGTGGGAGTCTAACTGATTAACACTGAACCCTGTGGGAGTCTCACTGATTAACACTGAACCCTATTGGAGTCTCACTTATTAACACATGAACCCAGAGAGAGTCTCACTGATTAACACTGAACCCTGTGGGAGTCTCACTGATTAACACTGAACCCTATGGGAGTGTCACTGATTAACACTGAACCCTGTGGGAGTCTCACTGATTAACACTGAACACTGTGAGAGTCTCACTGATTAACACTGAACCCTGTGAGAGTCTCAATGATTAATACTGAACGCTATGGGAGTCTCACTGATTAACACTGAACCCTGTGGGAGTCTCACTGATTAACACTGAACCCTGTGGGAGTCTCAATGATTAACACTGAACCCTATGGGAGTCTCACTGATTAACACTGAAACCTATGGGAGTCTCACTGATTAACACCGAACCCTATGGGAGTCTCACTGATTAACAATGAACCCTATGGGAGTCTCACTGATTAACACTGAACTCTATGGAATTCTCACTGATTAATACTGAACCCTATGGGAGTCTCACTGATTAACACTGAACCCTGTGGGAGTCTCACTGATTAACACTGAACCCTGAGGGAGTCTCACTGATTAACACTGAACACTGTGGGAGTCTCAGTGATTAACACTGAACACTGTGGGAGTCTCACTGATTAACACTGAACCCTGTGGGAGTCTCACTGATTAACACTGAACCCTGAGGGAGTCTCACTGATTAACACTGAACACTGTGGGAGTCTCACTGATTAACACTGAACACTGTGGGAGTTTCACTGATTAACACTGAACCCTATGGGAGTGTCACTGATTAACACTGAACCCTGTGGGAGTCTCAATGATTAACACTGAACACTGTGAGAGTCTCACTGATTAACACTGAACCCTGTGGGAGTCTCACTGATTAATACTGAACGCTATGGGAGTCTCACTGATTAACACTGAACCCTGTGGGAGTCTCACTGATTAACACTGAACCCTGTGGGAGTCCCAATGATTAACACTGAACCCTATGGGACTCTCACTGATTAACACTGAACCCTGTGGGAGTCTCACTGATTAACACTGAACCCTGTGGGAGTCTCACTGATTAACACTGAAACCTATGGGAGTCTCACTGATTAACACTGAACCCTGAGGGAGTCTCACTGATTAACACTGAACACTGTGGGAGTCTCACTGATTAACACTGAACACTGTGGGAGTCTCAGTGATTAACACTGAAACCTGTGGGAGTCTCACTGATTAACACTGAACTCGATGGGATTCTCACTGATTAACACTGAACCCTATGGGAGTCTCACTGATTGACACTGAACCCTGTGGGAGTCTCACTGATTAACACTGAACCCTATGGGAGTGTCACTGATTAACACTGAACCCTGTGGGAGTCTCACTGATTAACACATGCACCCTGTGGGAGTCTCACAGATGAACACTGAACCCTGTGGGAGTCTCACTGATTAACGCTGAACCCTGTGGGAGTCTCACTGATTAACACTGAACCCTATGGGAGTCTCACTGATTAACACATGCACCCTGTGGGAGTCTCACTGATTAACACTGAACCCTATGGTAGTCTCACAAATTAATGCTGAACCCTATGGGGGTCTCACTGATAAACAATGAACCCTATGGGAGTCTCACTGATTAACACTGAACTCGATGGGATTCTCACTGATTAACACTGAACCCTAAGGGAGTCTCACTGATTAACACTGAACCCTGTGGGAGTCTCAGTGATTACCACTGAAACCTGTGGGAGTCTCACTGATCAACACTGAACACTGTGGGAGTCTCACTGATTAACACTGAACACTGTGGGAGTCTCACTGATTAACACTGAACCCTGTGGGAGTCTCACTGATTAACACTGAACCCTATTGGAGTCTCACTGATTAACACATGAACCCTGTGGGAGTCTCACTGATTAACACTGAACCCTATGGGAGTGTCACTGATTAACACTGAACCCTGTGGGAGTCTCACTGATTAACACTGAACACTGTGAGAGTCTCACTGATTAACACTGAACCCTGCGGGAGTCTCAATGATTAATATTGAACGCTATTGGAGTCTCAAAGATTAACACTGAACCCTGTGGGAGTCTCACTGATTAACACTGAACCCTGTGGGAGTCTCAATGATTAACACTGAACCCTATGGGAGTCTCACTGATTAACACTGAAACCTATGGGAGTCTCACTGATTAACACTGAACCCTGTGGGAGTCTCACTGATTAACACTGAACCCTATTGGAGTCTCACTTATTAACACATGAACCCAGAGAGAGTCTCACTGATTAACACTGAACCCTGTGGGAGTCTCACTGATTAACACTGAACCCTATGGGAGTGTCACTGATTAACACTGAACTGTGGGAGTCTCACTGATTAACACTGAACACTGTGAGAGTCTCACTGATTAACACTGAACCCTGTGAGAGTCTCAATGATTAATACTGAATGCTATGGGAGTCTCACTGATTAACACTGAACCCTGTGGGAGTCTCACTGATTAACACTGAACCCTGTGGGAGTCTCAATGATTAACACTGAACCCTATGGGAGTCTCACTGATTAACACTGAAACCTATGGGAGTCTCACTGATTAACACCGAACCCTATGGGAGTCTCACTGATTAACAATGAACCCTATGGGAGTCTCACTGATTAACACTGAACTCTATGGAATTCTCACTGATTAACACTGAACCCTATGGGAGTCTCACTGATTAACACTGAACCCTGTGGGAGTCTCACTGATTAACACTGAACCCTGAGGGAGTCTCACTGATTAACACTGAACACTGTGGGAGTCTCACTGATTAACACTGAACACTGTGGGAGTCTCACTGATTAACACTGAACCCTGTGGGAGTCTCACTGATTAACACTGAACCCTGAGGGAGTCTCACTGATTAACACTGAACACTGTGGGAGTCTCACTGATTAACACTGAACACTGTGGGAGTCTCACTGATTAACACTGAACCCTATGGGAGTGTCACTGATTAACACTGAACCCTGTGGGAGTCTCAATGATTAACACTGAACACTGTGAGAGTCTCACTGATTAACACTGAACCCTGTGGGAGTCTCACTGATTAATACTGAACGCTATGGGAGTCTCACTGATTAACACTGAACCCTGTGGGAGTCTCACTGATTAACACTGAACCCTGTGGGAGTCCCAATGATTAACACTGAACCCTATGGGACTCTAACTGATTAACACTGAACCCTGTGGGAGTCTCACTGATTAACACTGAACCCTATGGGAGTCTCACTGATTAACACTGAACCCTATGGGACTCTAACTGATTAACACTGAACCCTGTGGGAGTCTCACTGATTAACACTGAACCCTGTGGGAGTCTCACTGATTAACACTGAACCCTATGGGAGTGTCACTGATTAACACTGAACTGTGGGAGTCTCACTGATTAACACTGAACACTGTGAGAGTCTCACTGATTAACACTGAACCCTGTGAGAGTCTCAATGATTAATACTGAACGCTATGGGAGTCTCACTGATTAACACTGAACCCTGTGGGAGTCTCACTGATTAACACTGAACCCTGTGGGAGTCTCAATGATTAACACTGAACCCTATGGGAGTCTCACTGATTAACACTGAAACCTATGGGAGTATCACTGATTAACACCGAACCCTATGGGAGTCTCACTGATTAAGAATGAACCCTATGGGAGTCTCACTGATTAACACTGAACTCTATGGAATTCTCACTGATTAACACTGAACCCTATGGGAGTCTCACTGATTAACACTGAACCCTGTGGGAGTCTCACTGATTAACACTGAACCCTGAGGGAGTCTCACTGATTAACACTGAACACTGTGGGAGTCTCACTGATTAACACTGAACACTGTGGGAGTCTCACTGATTAACACTGAACCCTGTGGGAGTCTCACTGATTAACACTGAACCCTGAGGGAGTCTCACTGATTAACACTGAACACTGTGGGAGTCTCACTGATTAACACTGAACACTGTGGGAGTCTCACTGATTAACACTGAACCCTATGGGAGTGTCACTGATTAACACTGAACCCTGTGGGAGTCTCAATGATTAACACTGAACACTGTGAGAGTCTCACTGATTAACACTGAACCCTGTGGGAGTCTCACTGATTAATACTGAACGCTATGGGAGTCTCACTGATTAACACTGAACCCTGTGGGAGTCTCACTGATTAACACTGAACCCTGTGGGAGTCCCAATGATTAACACTGAACCCTATGGGACTCTAACTGATTAACACTGAACCCTGTGGGAGTCTCACTGATTAACACTGAACCCTATGGGAGTCTCACTGATTAACACTGAACACTGTGGGAGTCTCACTGATTAACATTGAACACTGTGGGAGTCTCACTGATTAACACTGAACTCTGTGGGAGTCTCACTGATTAACAATGAAACCTATGGGAGTCTCACTGATTAACACATGAACCCTGAGGGAGTCTCACTGATTAACACTGAACCCTGTGGGAGTCTCGCTGATTAACACTGAACCCTATGGGAGTCTCACTGATTAACACTGAACACTGTGGGAGTCTCACTGATTAACATTGAACACTATGGGAGCCTCACTGATTAACACTGAACACTGTGGGAGTCTCACTGATTAACACTGAACCCTATGGGAGTCTCACTGATTAACACATGAACCCTGAGGGAGTATCACTGATTAACACTGAACCCTGTGGGAGTCTCACTGATTAACACTGAACCCTATGGGAGTCTCATTGATTAACACTGAACCCTGTGGGAGTCTCACTGATTAACACATGAACCCTGTGGGAGTCTCACTGATTTACACTGAACCCTATGGGAGTCTCACTGATTAACACTGAACCCTATGGGAGTCTCACTGATTAACACTGAACCCTGTGGGAGTCTCACTGATTAACACTGAACCCTATGGGAGTCTCATTGATTAACACTGAACCCTGTGGGAGTCTCACTGATTAACACATGAACCCTGTGGGAGTCTCACTGATTTACACTGAACCCTATGGGAATCTCACTGATTAACACTGAACCCTGTGGGAGTCTCACTGATTAACACTGAACCCTGTGGGAGTCTCACTGATTAACACTGAACCCTGTGGAAGTCTCACTGATTAACACTGAACCCTGTTGGAGTCTCACTGATTAACACTGAACCCTATGGGAGTCTCACTGATTAACACTGAACACTGTGGGAGTCTCACTGATTAACACTGAACCCTGTGGGAGTCTCACTGATTAACACTGAACCCTGTGGGAGTCTCACTGATTAACACTGAAACCTATGGGAGTCTCACTGATTAACACCGAACCCTATGGGAGTCTCACTGATTAACACTGAACTCTATGGGATTCTCACTGATTAACACTGAACCCTGTGGGAGTCTCAATGATTAACACTGAACCCTGAGGGAGTCTCACTGATTAACACTGAACACTGTGGGAGTCTCACTGATTAACACTGAACACTGTGGGAGTCTCAGTGATTGACACTGAAACCTGTGGGAGTCTCACTGATTAACACTGAACTCGATGGGATTCTCACTGATTAACACTGAACCCTATGGGAGTCTCACTGATTGACACTGAACCCTGTGGGAGTCTCAATGATTAACACTGAACCCTATGGGAGTCTCACTGATTAACACTGAAACCTATGGGAGTCTCACTGATTAACACTGAACCCTGTGGGAGTCTCACTGATTAACACTGAACCCTATTGGAGTCTCACTTATTAACACATGAACCCAGAGAGAGTCTCACTGATTAACACTGAACCCTGTGGGAGTCTCACTGATTAACACTGAACCCTATGGGAGTGTCACTGATTAACACTGAACTGTGGGAGTCTCACTGATTAACACTGAACACTGTGAGAGTCTCACTGATTAACACTGAACCCTGTGAGAGTCTCAATGATTAATACTGAACGCTATGGGAGTCTCACTGATTAACACTGAACCCTGTGGGAGTCTCACTGATTAACAATGAACCCTGTTGGAGTCTCGAAGATTAACACTGAACCCTATGGGAGTCTCACTGATTAACACTGAAACCTATGGGAGTCTCACTGATTAACACCGAACCCTATGGGAGTCTCACTGATTAACAATGAACCCTATGGGAGTCTCACTGATTAACACTGAACTCTATGGAATTCTCACTGATTAACACTGAACCCTATGGGAGTCTCACTGATTAACACTGAACCCTGTGGGAGTCTCACTGATTAACACTGAACCCTGAGGGAGTCTCACTGATTAACACTGAACACTGTGGGAGTCTCACTGATTAACACTGAACACTGTGGGAGTCTCACTGATTAACACTGAACCCTGTGGGAGTCTCACTGATTAACACTGAACCCTGAGGGAGTCTCACTGATTAACACTGAACACTGTGGGAGTCTCACTGATTAACACTGAACACTGTGGGAGTCTCACTGATTAACACTGAACCCTATGGGAGTGTCACTGATTAACACTGAACCCTGTGGGAGTCTCAATGATTAACACTGAACACTGTGAGAGTCTCACTGATTAACACTGAACCCTGTGGGAGTCTCACTGATTAATACTGAACGCTATGGGAGTCTCACTGATTAACACTGAACCCTGTGGGAGTCTCACTGATTAACACTGAACCCTGTGGGAGTCCCAATGATTAACACTGAACCCTATGGGACTCTAACTGATTAACACTGAACCCTGTGGGAGTCTTACTGATTAACACTGAACCCTGTGGGAGTCTCACTGATTAACACTGAAACCTATGGGAGTCTCACTGATTAACACCGAACCCTATGGGAGTCTCACTGATTAACACTGAACTATATGGGATTCTCACTGATTAACACTGAACCCTGTGGGAGTCTCAATGATTAACACTGAACCCTGAGGGAGTCTCACTGATTAACACTGAACACTGTGGGAGTCTCACTGATTAACACTGAACACTGTGGGAGTCTCAGTGATTAACACTGAAACCTGTGGGAGTCTCACTGATTAACACTGAACTCGATGGGATTCTCACTGATTAACACTGAACCCTATGGGAGTCTCACTGATTGACACTGAACCCTGTGGGAGTCTCACTGATTAACACTGAACCCTATGGGAGTGTCACTGATTAACACTGAACCCTGTGGGAGTCTCACTGATTAACACATGCACCCTGTGGGAGTCTCACAGATGAACACTGAACCCTGTGGGAGTCTCACTGATTAACGCTGAACCCTGTGGGAGTCTCACTGATTAACACTGAACCCTATGGGAGTCTCACTGATTAACACATGCACCCTGTGGGAGTCTCACTGATTAACACTGAACCCTATGGTAGTCTCACAAATTAATGCTGAACCCTATGGGGGTCTCACTGATAAACAATGAACCCTATGGGAGTCTCACTGATTAACACTGAACTCGATGGGATTCTCACTGATTAACACTGAACCCTGTGGGAGTCTCACTGATTAACACTGAAACCTATGGGAGTCTCACTGATTAACACCGAACCCTATGGGAGTCTCACTGATTAACACTGAACTCTATGGGATTCTCACTGATTAACACTGAACCCTGTGGGAGTCTCAATGATTAACACTGAACCCTGAGGGAGTCTCACTGATTAACACTGAACACTGTGGGAGTCTCACTGATTAACACTGAACACTGTGGGAGTCTCAGTGATTAACACTGAAACCTGTGGGAGTCTCACTGATTAACACTGAACTCGATGGGATTCTCACTGATTAACACTGAACCCTATGGGAGTCTCACTGATTGACACTGAACCCTGTGGGAGTCTCAATGATTAACACTGAACCCTATGGGAGTCTCACTGATTAACACTGAAACCTATGGGAGTCTCACTGATTAACACTGAACCCTGTGGGAGTCTCACTGATTAACACTGAACCCTATTGGAGTCTCACTTATTAACACATGAACCCAGAGAGAGTCTCACTGATTAACACTGAACCCTGTGGGAGTCTCACTGATTAACACTGAACCCTATGGGAGTGTCACTGATTAACACTGAACTGTGGGAGTCTCACTGATTAACACTGAACACTGTGAGAGTCTCACTGATTAACACTGAACCCTGTGAGAGTCTCAATGATTAATACTGAACGCTATGGGAGTCTCACTGATTAACACTGAACCCTGTGGGAGTCTCACTGATTAACAATGAACCCTGTTGGAGTCTCGAAGATTAACACTGAACCCTATGGGAGTCTCACTGATTAACACTGAAACCTATGGGAGTCTCACTGATTAACACCGAACCCTATGGGAGTCTCACTGATTAACAATGAACCCTATGGGAGTCTCACTGATTAACACTGAACTCTATGGAATTCTCACTGATTAACACTGAACCCTATGGGAGTCTCACTGATTAACACTGAACCCTGTGGGAGTCTCACTGATTAACACTGAACCCTGAGGGAGTCTCACTGATTAACACTGAACACTGTGGGAGTCTCACTGATTAACACTGAACACTGTGGGAGTCTCACTGATTAACACTGAACCCTGTGGGAGTCTCACTGATTAACACTGAACCCTGAGGGAGTCTCACTGATTAACACTGAACACTGGGGGAGTCTCACTGATTAACACTGAACACTGTGGGAGTCTCACTGATTAACACTGAACCCTATGGGAGTGTCACTGATTAACACTGAACCCTGTGGGAGTCTCAATGATTAACACTGAACACTGTGAGAGTCTCACTGATTAACACTGAACCCTGTGGGAGTCTCACTGATTAATACTGAACGCTATGGGAGTCTCACTGATTAACACTGAACTCGATGGGATTCTCACTGATTAACACTGAACCCTATGGGAGTCTCACTGATTGACACTGAACCCTGTGGGAGTCTCACTGATTAACACTGAACCCTGTGGGAGTCCCAATGATTAACACTGAACCCTATGGGACTCTAACTGATTAACACTGAACCCTGTGGGAGTCTTACTGATTAACACTGAACCCTGAGGGAGTCTCACTGATTAACACTGAACACTGTGGGAGTCTCACTGATTAACACTGAACACTGTGGGAGTCTCAGTGATTAACACTGAAACCTGTGGGAGTCTCACTGATTAACACTGAACTCGATGGGATTCTCACTGATTAACACTGAACCCTATGGGAGTCTCACTGATTGACACTGAACCCTGTGGGAGTCTCACTGATTAACACTGAACCCTATGGGAGTGTCACTGATTAACACTGAACCCTGTGGGAGTCTCACTGATTAACACATGCACCCTGTGGGAGTCTCACAGATGAACACTGAACCCTGTGGGAGTCTCACTGATTAACGCTGAACCCTGTGGGAGTCTCACTGATTAACACTGAACCCTATGGGAGTCTCACTGATTAACACATGCACCCTGTGGGAGTCTCACTGATTAACACTGAACCCTATGGTAGTCTCACAAATTAATGCTGAACCCTATGGGGGTCTCACTGATAAACAATGAACCCTATGGGAGTCTCACTGATTAACACTGAACTCGATGGGATTCTCACTGATTAACACTGAACCCTAACGGAGTCTCACTGATTAACACTGAACCCTGTGGGAGTCTCAGTGATTACCACTGAAACCTGTGGGAGTCTCACTGATCAACACTGAACACTGTGGGAGTCTCACTGATTAACACTGAACACTGTTTGAGTCTCACTGATTAACACTGAACCCTGTGGGATTCTCACTGATTAACACTGAACCCTAAGGGAGTCTCACTGATTAACACTGAACCCTGTGGGAGTCTCAGTGATTACCACTGAAACCTGTGGGAGTCTCACTGATCAACACTGAACACTGTGGGAGTCTCACTGATTAACACTGAACACTGTGGGAGTCTCACTGATTAACACTGAACCCTGTGGGAGTCTCACTGATTAACACTGAACCCTATTGGAGTCTCACTGATTAACACATGAACCCTGTGGGAGTCTCACTGATTAACACTAAACCCTATGGGAGTGTCACTGATTAACACTGAACCCTGTGGGAGTCTCACTGATTAACACTGAACACTGTGAGAGTCTCACTGATTAACACTGAACCCTGCGGGAGTCTCAATTATTAATATTGAACGCTATTGGAGTCTCACTGATTAACACTGAACCCTGTGGGAGTCTCACTGATTAACACTGAACCCTGTGGGAGTCTCAATGATTAACACTGAACCCTATGGGAGTCTCACTGATTAACACTGAAACCTATGGGAGTCTCACTGATTAACACTGAACCCTGTGGGAGTCTCACTGATTAATACTGAACGCTATGGGAGTCTCACTGATTAACACTGAACCCTATGGGAGTGTCACTGATTAACACTGAACCCTGTGGGAGTCTCAATGATTAACACTGAACACTGTGAGAGTCTCACTGATTAACACTGAACCCTGTGGGAGTCTCACTGATTAATACTGAACGCTATGGGAGTCTCACTGATTAACACTGAACCCTGTGGGAGTCTCACTGATTAACACTGAACCCTGTGGGAGTCCCAATGATTAACACTGAACCCTATGGGACTCTAACTGATTAACACTGAACCCTGTGGGAGTCTCACTGATTAACACTGAACCCTATGGGATTCTCACTGATTAACACTGAACCCTATGGGACTCTAACTGATTAACACTGAACCCTGTGGGAGTCTCACTGATTAACACTGAACCCTGTGGGAGTCTCACTGATTAACACTGAACCCTATGGGAGTGTCACTGATTAACACTGAACTGTGGGAGTCTCACTGATTAACACTGAACACTGTGAGAGTCTCACTGATTAACACTGAACCCTGTGAGAGTCTCAATGATTAATACTGAACGCTATGGGAGTCTCACTGATTAACACTGAACCCTGTGGGAGTCTCACTGATTAACACTGAACCCTGTGGGAGTCTCAATGATTAACACTGAACCCTATGGGAGTCTCACTGATTAACACTGAAACCTATGGGAGTCTCACTGATTAACACCGAACCCTATGGGAGTCTCACTGATTAAGAATGAACCCTATGGGAGTCTCACTGATTAACACTGAACTCTATGGAATTCTCACTGATTAACACTGAACCCTATGGGAGTCTCACTGATTAACACTGAACCCTGTGGGAGTCTCACTGATTAACACTGAACCCTGAGGGAGTCTCACTGATTAACACTGAACACTGTGGGAGTCTCACTGATTAACACTGAACACTGTGGGAGTCTCACTGATTAACACTGAACCCTGTGGGAGTCTCACTGATTAACACTGAACCCTGAGGGAGTCTCACTGATTAACACTGAACACTGTGGGAGTCTCACTGATTAACACTGAACACTGTGGGAGTCTCACTGATTAACACTGAACCCTATGGGAGTGTCACTGATTAACACTGAACCCTGTGGGAGTCTCAATGATTAACACTGAACACTGTGAGAGTCTCACTGATTAACACTGAACCCTGTGGGAGTCTCACTGATTAATACTGAACGCTATGGGAGTCTCACTGATTAACACTGAACCCTGTGGGAGTCTCACTGATTAACACTGAACCCTGTGGGAGTCCCAATGATTAACACTGAACCCTATGGGACTCTAACTGATTAACACTGAACCCTGTGGGAGTCTCACTGATTAACACTGAACCCTGTGGGAGTCTCACTGATTAACACTGAAACCTATGGGAGTCTCACTGATTAACACCGAACCCTATGGGAGTCTCACTGATTAACACTGAACTCTATGGGATTCTCACTGATTAACACTGAACCCTGTGGGAGTCTCAATGATTAACACTGAACCCTGAGGGAGTCTCACTGATTAACACTGAACACTGTGGGAGTCTCACTGATTAACACTGAACACTGTGGGAGTCTCAGTGATTGACACTGAAACCTGTGGGAGTCTCACTGATTAACACTGAACTCGATGGGATTCTCACTGATTAACACTGAACCCTATGGGAGTCTCACTGATTGACACTGAACCCTGTGGGAGTCTCAATGATTAACACTGAACCCTATGGGAGTCTCACTGATTAACACTGAAACCTATGGGAGTCTCACTGATTAACACTGAACCCTGTGGGAGTCTCACTGATTAACACTGAACCCTATTGGAGTCTCACTTATTAACACATGAACCCAGAGAGAGTCTCACTGATTAACACTGAACCCTGTGGGAGTCTCACTGATTAACACTGAACCCTATGGGAGTGTCACTGATTAACACTGAACTGTGGGAGTCTCACTGATTAACACTGAACACTGTGAGAGTCTCACTGATTAACACTCAACCCTGTGAGAGTCTCAATGATTAATACTGAACGCTATGGGAGTCTCACTGATTAACACTGAACCCTGTGGGAGTCTCACTGATTAACAATGAACCCTGTTGGAGTCTCGAAGATTAACACTGAACCCTATGGGAGTCTCACTGATTAACACTGAAACCTATGGGAGTCTCACTGATTAACACCGAACCCTATGGGAGTCTCACTGATTAACAATGAACCCTATGGGAGTCTCACTGATTAACACTGAACTCTATGGAATTCTCACTGATTAACACTGAACCCTATGGGAGTCTCACTGATTAACACTGAACCCTGTGGGAGTCTCACTGATTAACACTGAACCCTGAGGGAGTCTCACTGATTAACACTGAACACTGAGGGAGTCTCACTGATTAACACTGAACACTGTGGGAGTCTCACTGATTAACACTGAACACTGTGGGAGTCTCACTGATTAACACTGAACCCTATGGGAGTGTCACTGATTAACACTGAACCCTGTGGGAGTCTCAATGATTAACACTGAACACTGTGAGAGTCTCACTGATTAACACTGAACCCTGTGGGAGTCTCACTGATTAATACTGAACGCTATGGGAGTCTCACTGATTAACACTGAACCCTGTGGGAGTCTCACTGATTAACACTGAACCCTGTGGGAGTCCCAATGATTAACACTGAACCCTATGGGACTCTAACTGATTAACACTGAACCCTGTGGGAGTCTTACTGATTAACACTGAACCCTGTGGGAGTCTCACTGATTAACACTGAAACCTATGGGAGTCTCACTGATTAACACCGAACCCTATGGGAGTCTCACTGATTAACACTGAACTCTATGGGATTCTCACTGATTAACACTGAACCCTGTGGGAGTCTCAATGATTAACACTGAACCCTGAGGGAGTCTCACTGATTAACACTGAACACTGTGGGAGTCTCACTGATTAACACTGAACACTGTGGGAGTCTCAGTGATTAACACTGAAACCTGTGGGAGTCTCACTGATTAACACTGAACTCGATGGGATTCTCACTGATTAACACTGAACCCTATGGGAGTCTCACTGATTGACACTGAACCCTGTGGGAGTCTCACTGATTAACACTGAACCCTATGGGAGTGTCACTGATTAACACTGAACCCTGTGGGAGTCTCACTGATTAACACATGCACCCTGTGGGAGTCTCACAGATGAACACTGAACCCTGTGGGAGTCTCACTGATTAACGCTGAACCCTGTGGGAGTCTCACTGATTAACACTGAACCCTATGGGAGTCTCACTGATTAACACATGCACCCTGTGGGAGTCTCACTGATTAACACTGAACCCTATGGTAGTCTCACAAATTAATGCTGAACCCTATGGGGGTCTCACTGATAAACAATGAACCCTATGGGAGTCTCACTGATTAACACTGAACTCGATGGGATTCTCACTGATTAACACTGAACCCTGTGGGAGTCTCACTGATTAACACTGAAACCTATGGGAGTCTCACTGATTAACACCGAACCCTATGGGAGTCTCACTGATTAACACTGAACTCTATGGGATTCTCACTGATTAACACTGAACCCTGTGGGAGTCTCAATGATTAACACTGAACCCTGAGGGAGTCTCACTGATTAACACTGAACACTGTGGGAGTCTCACTGATTAACACTGAACACTGTGGGAGTCTCAGTGATTAACACTGAAACCTGTGGGAGTCTCACTGATTAACACTGAACTCGATGGGATTCTCACTGATTAACACTGAACCCTATGGGAGTCTCACTGATTGACACTGAACCCTGTGGGAGTCTCAATGATTAACACTGAACCCTATGGGAGTCTCACTGATTAACACTGAAACCTATGGGAGTCTCACTGATTAACACTGAACCCTGTGGGAGTCTCACTGATTAACACTGAACCCTATTGGAGTCTCACTTATTAACACATGAACCCAGAGAGAGTCTCACTGATTAACACTGAACCCTGTGGGAGTCTCACTGATTAACACTGAACCCTATGGGAGTGTCACTGATTAACACTGAACTGTGGGAGTCTCACTGATTAACACTGAACACTGTGAGAGTCTCACTGATTAACACTGAACCCTGTGAGAGTCTCAATGATTAATACTGAACGCTATGGGAGTCTCACTGATTAACACTGAACCCTGTGGGAGTCTCACTGATTAACAATGAACCCTGTTGGAGTCTCGAAGATTAACACTGAACCCTATGGGAGTCTCACTGATTAACACTGAAACCTATGGGAGTCTCACTGATTAACACCGAACCCTATGGGAGTCTCACTGATTAACAATGAACCCTATGGGAGTCTCACTGATTAACACTGAACTCTATGGAATTCTCACTGATTAACACTGAACCCTATGGGAGTCTCACTGATTAACACTGAACCCTGTGGGAGTCTCACTGATTAACACTGAACCCTGAGGGAGTCTCACTGATTAACACTGAACACTGTGGGAGTCTCACTGATTAACACTGAACACTGTGGGAGTCTCACTGATTAACACTGAACCCTGTGGGAGTCTCACTGATTAACACTGAACCCTGAGGGAGTCTCACTGATTAACACTGAACACTGTGGGAGTCTCACTGATTAACACTGAACACTGTGGGAGTCTCACTGATTAACACTGAACCCTATGGGAGTGTCACTGATTAACACTGAACCCTGTGGGAGTCTCAATGATTAACACTGAACACTGTGAGAGTCTCACTGATTAACACTGAACCCTGTGGGAGTCTCACTGATTAATACTGAACGCTATGGGAGTCTCACTGATTAACACTGAACCCTGTGGGAGTCTCACTGATTAACACTGAACCCTGTGGGAGTCCCAATGATTAACACTGAACCCTATGGGACTCTAACTGATTAACACTGAACCCTGTGGGAGTCTTACTGATTAACACTGAACCCTGTGGGAGTCTCACTGATTAACACTGAAACCTATGGGAGTCTCACTGATTAACACCGAACCCTATGGGAGTCTCACTGATTAACACTGAACTCTATGGGATTCTCACTGATTAACACTGAACCCTGTGGGAGTCTCAATGATTAACACTGAACCCTGAGGGAGTCTCACTGATTAACACTGAACACTGTGGGAGTCTCACTGATTAACACTGAACACTGTGGGAGTCTCAGTGATTAACACTGAAACCTGTGGGAGTCTCACTGATTAACACTGAACTCGATGGGATTCTCACTGATTAACACTGAACCCTATGGGAGTCTCACTGATTGACACTGAACCCTGTGGGAGTCTCACTGATTAACACTGAACCCTATGGGAGTGTCACTGATTAACACTGAACCCTGTGGGAGTCTCACTGATTAACACATGCACCCTGTGGGAGTCTCACAGATGAACACTGAACCCTGTGGGAGTCTCACTGATTAACGCTGAACCCTGTGGGAGTCTCACTGATTAACACTGAACCCTATGGGAGTCTCACTGATTAACACATGCACCCTGTGGGAGTCTCACTGATTAACACTGAACCCTATGGTAGTCTCACAAATTAATGCTGAACCCTATGGGGGTCTCACTGATAAACAATGAACCCTATGGGAGTCTCACTGATTAACACTGAACTCGATGGGATTCTCACTGATTAACACTGAACCCTAACGGAGTCTCACTGATTAACACTGAACCCTGTGGGAGTCTCAGTGATTACCACTGAAACCTGTGGGAGTCTCACTGATCAACACTGAACACTGTGGGAGTCTCACTGATTAACACTGAACACTGTTTGAGTCTCACTGATTAACACTGAACCCTGTGGGATTCTCACTGATTAACACTGAACCCTAAGGGAGTCTCACTGATTAACACTGAACCCTGTGGGAGTCTCAGTGATTACCACTGAAACCTGTGGGAGTCTCACTGATCAACACTGAACACTGTGGGAGTCTCACTGATTAACACTGAACACTGTGGGAGTCTCACTGATTAACACTGAACCCTGTGGGAGTCTCACTGATTAACACTGAACCCTATTGGAGTCTCACTGATTAACACATGAACCCTGTGGGAGTCTCACTGATTAACACTAAACCCTATGGGAGTGTCACTGATTAACACTGAACCCTGTGGGAGTCTCACTGATTAACACTGAACACTGTGAGAGTCTCACTGATTAACACTGAACCCTGCGGGAGTCTCAATTATTAATATTGAACGCTATTGGAGTCTCACTGATTAACACTGAACCCTGTGGGAGTCTCACTGATTAACACTGAACCCTGTGGGAGTCTCAATGATTAACACTGAACCCTATGGGAGTCTCACTGATTAACACTGAAACCTATGGGAGTCTCACTGATTAACACTGAACCCTGTGGGAGTCTCACTGATTAACATTGAACACTGTGAGAGTCTCACTGATTAACACTTAACCCTGTGGGAGTCTCAATGATTAATACTGAACGCTATGGGAGTCTCACTGATTAACACTGAACCCTGTGGGATTCTCACTGATTAACACTGAACCCTAAGGGAGTCTCACTGATTAACACTGAACCCTGTGGGAGTCTCAGTGATTACCACTGAAACCTGTGGGAGTCTCACTGATCAACACTGAACACTGTGGGAGTCTCACTGATTAACACTGAACACTGTGGGAGTCTCACTGATTAACACTGAACCCTGTGGGAGTCTCACTGATTAACACTGAACCCTATTGGAGTCTCACTGATTAACACATGAACCCTGTGTGAGTCTCACTGATTAACACTGAACCCTATGGGAGTGTCACTGATTAACACTGAACACTGTGGGAGTCTCACTGATTAACACTGAACCCTGTGGGAGTCTCACTGATTAACACTGAACCCTGAGGGAGTCTCACTGATTAACACTGAACACTGTGGGAGTCTCACTGATTAACACTGAACACTGTGGGAGTCTCACTGATTAACACTGAACCCTATGGGAGTGTCACTGATTAACACTGAACCCTGTGGGAGTCTCAATGATTAACACTGAACACTGTGAGAGTCTCACTGATTAACACTGAACCCTGTGGGAGTCTCACTGATTAATACTGAACGCTATGGGAGTCTCACTGATTAACACTGAACCCTGTGGGAGTCTCACTGATTAACACTGAACCCTGTGGGAGTCCCAATGATTAACACTGAACCCTATGGGACTCTAACTGATTAACACTGAACCCTGTGGGAGTCTCACTGATTAACACTGAACCCTGTGGGAGTCTCACTGATTAACACTGAAACCTATGGGAGTCTCACTGATTAACACCGAACCCTATGGGAGTCTCACTGATTAACACTGAACTCTATGGGATTCTCACTGATTAACACTGAACCCTGTGGGAGTCTCAATGATTAACACTGAACCCTGAGGGAGTCTCACTGATTAACACTGAACACTGTGGGAGTCTCACTGATTAACACTGAACACTGTGGGAGTCTCAGTGATTAACACTGAAACCTGTGGGAGTCTCACTGATTAACACTGAACTCGATGGGATTCTCACTGATTAACACTGAACCCTATGGGAGTCTCACTGATTGACACTGAACCCTGTGGGAGTCTCAATGATTAACACTGAACCCTATGGGAGTCTCACTGATTAACACTGAAACCTATGGGAGTTTCACTGATTAACACTGAACCCTGTGGGAGTCTCACTGATTAACACTGAACCCTATTGGAGTCTCACTTATTAACACATGAACCCAGAGAGAGTCTCACTGATTAACACTGAACCCTGTGGAAGTCTCACTGATTAACACTGAACCCTATGGGAGTGTCACTGATTAACACTGAACTGTGGGAGTCTCACTGATTAACACTGAACACTGTGAGAGTCTCACTGATTAACACTGAACCCTGTGAGAGTCTCAATGATTAATACTGAACGCTATGGGAGTCTCACTGATTAACACTGAACCCTGTGGGAGTCTCACTGATTAACACTGAACCCTGTGGGAGTCTCAATGATTAACACTGAACCCTATGGGAGTCTCACTGATTAACACTGAAACCTATGGGAGTCTCACTGATTAACACCGAACCCTATGGGAGTCTCACTGATTAACAATGAACCCTATGGGAGTCTCACTGATTAACACTGAACTCTATGGAATTCTCACTGATTAACACTGAACCCTATGGGAGTCTCACTGATTAACACTGAACCCTGTGGGAGTCTCACTGATTAACACTGAACCCTGAGGGAGTCTCACTGATTAACACTGAACACTGTGGGAGTCTCACTGATTAACACTGAACACTGTGGGAGTCTCACTGATTAACACTGAACCCTGTGGGAGTCTCACTGATTAACACTGAACCCTGAGGGAGTCTCACTGATTAACACTGAACACTGTGGGAGTCTCACTGATTAACACTGAACACTGTGGGAGTCTCACTGATTAACACTGAACCCTATGGGAGTGTCACTGATTAACACTGAACCCTGTGGGAGTCTCAATGATTAACACTGAACACTGTGAGAGTCTCACTGATTAACACTGAACCCTGTGGGAGTCTCACTGATTAATACTGAACGCTATAGGAGTCTCACTGATTAACACTGAACCCTGTGGGAGTCTCACTGATTAACACTGAACCCTGTGGGAGTCCCAATGATTAACACTGAACCCTATGGGACTCTAACTGATTAACACTGAACCCTGTGGGAGTCTTACTGATTAACACTGAACCCTGTGGGAGTCTCACTGATTAACACTGAAACCTATGGGAGTCTCACTGATTAACACCGAACCCTATGGGAGTCTCACTGATTAACACTGAACTCTATGGGATTCTCACTGATTAACACTGAACCCTGTGGGAGTCTCAATGATTAACACTGAACCCTGAGGGAGTCTCACTGATTAACACTGAACACTGTGGGAGTCTCACTGATTAACACTGAACACTGTGGGAGTCTCAGTGATTAACACTGAAACCTGTGGGAGTCTCACTGATTAACACTGAACTCGATGGGATTCTCACTGATTAACACTGAACCCTATGGGAGTCTCACTGATTGACACTGAACCCTGTGGGAGTCTCACTGATTAACACTGAACCCTATGGGAGTGTCACTGATTAACACTGAACCCTGTGGGAGTCTCACTGATTAACACATGCACCCTGTGGGAGTCTCACAGATGAACACTGAACCCTGTGGGAGTCTCACTGATTAACGCTGAACCCTGTGGGAGTCTCACTGATTAACACTGAACCCTATGGGAGTCTCACTGATTAACACATGCACCCTGTGGGAGTCTCACTGATTAACACTGAACCCTATGGTAGTCTCACAAATTAATGCTGAACCCTATGGGGGTCTCACTGATAAACAATGAACCCTATGGGAGTCTCACTGATTAACACTGAACTCGATGGGATTCTCACTGATTAACACTGAACCCTAAGGGAGTCTCACTGATTAACACTGAACCCTGTGGGAGTCTCAATGATTACCACTGAAACCTGTGGGAGTCTCACTGATCAACACTGAACACTGTGGGAGTCTCACTGATTAACACTGAACACTGTGGGAGTCTCACTGATTAACACTGAACCCTGTGGGATTCTCACTGATTAACACTGAACCCTAAGGGAGTCTCACTGATTAACACTGAACCCTGTGGGAGTCTCAGTGATTACCACTGAAACCTGTGGGAGTCTCACTGATCAACACTGAACACTGTGGGAGTCTCACTGATTAACACTGAACACTGTGGGAGTCTCACTGATTAACACTGAACCCTGTGGGAGTCTCACTGATTAACACTGAACCCTATTGGAGTCTCACTGATTAACACATGAACCCTGTGGGAGTCTCACTGATTAACACTGAACCCTATGGGAGTGTCACTGATTAACACTGAACCCTGTTGGAGTCTCACTGATTAACACTGAACACTGTGAGAGTCTCACTGATTAACACTGAACCCTGCGGGAGTCTCAATTATTAATATTGAACGCTATTGGAGTCTCACTGATTAACACTGAACCCTGTGGGAGTCTCACTGATTAACACTGAACCCTGTAGGAGTCTCAATGATTAACACTGAACCCTATGGGAGTCTCACTGATTAACACTGAAACCTATGGGAGTCTCACTGATTAACACTGAACCCTGTGGGAGTCTCACTGATTAACACTGAACACTGTGAGAGTCTCACTGATTAACACTTAACCCTGTGGGAGTCTCAATGATTAATACTGAACGCTATGGGAGTCTCACTGATTAACACTGAACCCTGTGGGATTCTCACTGATTAACACTGAACCCTAAGGGAGTCTCACTGATTAACACTGAACCCTGTGGGAGTCTCAGTGATTACCACTGAAACCTGTGGGAGTCTCACTGATCAACACTGAACACTGTGGGAGTCTCACTGATTAACATTGAACACTGTGGGAGTCTCACTGATTAACACTGAACCCTGTGGGAGTGTCACTGATTAACACTGAACCCTATTGGAGTCTCACTGATTAACACATGAACCCTGTGGGAGTCTCACTGATTAACACTGAACCCTATGGGAGTGTCACTGATTAACACTGAACCCTGTGGGAGTCTCACTGATTAACACTGAACACTGTGAGAGTCTCACTGATTAACACTGAACCCTGCGGGAGTCTCAATGATTAATATTGAACGCTATTGGAGTCTCACTGATTAACACTGAACCCTGTGGGAGTCTCACTGATTAACACTGAACCCTGTGGGAGTCTCAATGATTAACACTGAACCCTATGGGAGTCTCACTGATTAACACTGAAACCTATGGGAGTCTCACTGATTAACACTGAACCCTGTGGGAGTCTCACTGATTAACACTGAACACTGTGAGAGTCTCACTGATTAACACTTAACCCTGTGGGAGTCTCAATGATTAATACTGAACGCTATGGGAGTCTCACTGATTAACACTGAACCCTGTGGGAGTCTCAATGATTAACACTGAACCCTATGGGAGTCTCACTGATTAACACTGAACCCTATGGGAGTCTCACTGATTAACACTGAACCCTGTGGGAGTCTTACTGATTAACACTGAACCCTGAGCGAGTCTCACTGATTAACACTGAACACTGTGGGAGTCTCACTGATTAACACTGAACCCTATGGGAGTGTCACTGATTAACACTGAACCCTGTGGGAGTCTCACTGATTAACACTGAACACTGTGAGAGTCTCACTGATTAACACTGAACCCTGTGGGAGTCTCACTGATTAACACTGAACACTGTGAGAGTCTCACTGATTAACACTGAACCCTGTGGGAGTCTCAATGATTAACACTGAACCCTATGGGAGTCTCACTGATTAACACTGAAACCTATGGGAGTCTCACTGATTAACACCGAACCCCATGGGAGTCTCACTGATTAACAATGAACCCTATGGGAGTCTCACTGATTAACACTGAACTCTATGGGATTCTCACTGATTAACACTGAACCCTATGGGAGTCTCACTGATTAACACTGAACCCTGTGGGAGTCTCACTGATTAACACTAACCCCTGAGCGAGTCTCACTGATTAACACTGAACACTGTGGGAGTCTCACTGATTAACACTGAACCCTGAGGGAGTCTCACTGATTAAGACTGAACACTGTGGGAGTCTCACTGCTTAACACTGAACCCTATGGGAGTCTCACTGATTAACAATGAACCCTATGGGAGTCTCACTGATTAACACTGAACTCTATGGAATTCTCACTGATTAACACTGAACCCTATGGGAGTCTCACTGATTAACACTGAACCCTGTGGGAGTCTCACTGATTAACACTGAACCCTGAGGGAGTCTCACTGATTAACACTGAACACTGTGGGAGTCTCACTGATTAACACTGAACACTGTGGGAGTCTCACTGATTAACACTGAACCCTGTGGGAGTCTCACTGATTAACACTGAACCCTGAGGGAGTCTCACTGATTAACACTGAACACTGTGGGAGTCTCACTGATTAACACTGAACACTGTGGGAGTCTCACTGATTAACACTGAACCCTATGGGAGTGTCACTGATTAACACTGAACCCTGTGGGAGTCTCAATGATTAACACTGAACACTGTGAGAGTCTCACTGATTAACACTGAACCCTGTGGGAGTCTCACTGATTAATACTGAACGCTATGGGAGTCTCACTGATTAACACTGAACCCTGTGGGAGTCTCACTGATTAACACTGAACCCTGTGGGAGTCCCAATGATTAACACTGAACCCTATGGGACTCTAACTGATTAACACTGAACCCTGTGGGAGTCTTACTGATTAACACTGAACCCTGTGGGAGTCTCACTGATTAACACTGAAACCTATGGGAGTCTCACTGATTAACACCGAACCCTATGGGAGTCTCACTGATTAACACTGAACTCTATGGGATTCTCACTGATTAACACTGAACCCTGTGGGAGTCTCAATGATTAACACTGAACCCTGAGGGAGTCTCACTGATTAACACTGAACACTGTGGGAGTCTCACTGATTAACACTGAACACTGTGGGAGTCTCAGTGATTAACACTGAAACCTGTGGGAGTCTCACTGATTAACACTGAACTCGATGGGATTCTCACTGATTAACACTGAACCCTATGGGAGTCTCACTGATTGACACTGAACCCTGTGGGAGTCTCACTGATTAACACTGAACCCTATGGGAGTGTCACTGATTAACACTGAACCCTGTGGGAGTCTCACTGATTAACACATGCACCCTGTGGGAGTCTCACAGATGAACACTGAACCCTGTGGGAGTCTCACTGATTAACGCTGAACCCTGTGGGAGTCTCACTGATTAACACTGAACCCTATGGGAGTCTCACTGATTAACACATGCACCCTGTGGGAGTCTCACTGATTAACACTGAACCCTATGGTAGTCTCACAAATTAATGCTGAACCCTATGGGGGTCTCACTGATAAACAATGAACCCTATGGGAGTCTCACTGATTAACACTGAACTCGATGGGATTCTCACTGATTAACACTGAACCCTAACGGAGTCTCACTGATTAACACTGAACCCTGTGGGAGTCTCAGTGATTACCACTGAAACCTGTGGGAGTCTCACTGATCAACACTGAACACTGTTTGAGTCTCACTGATTAACACTGAACCCTGTGGGATTCTCACTGATTAACACTGAACCCTAAGGGAGTCTCACTGATTAACACTGAACCCTGTGGGAGTCTCAGTGATTACCACTGAAACCTGTGGGAGTCTCACTGATCAACACTGAACACTGTGGGAGTCTCACTGATTAACACTGAACACTGTGGGAGTCTCACTGATTAACACTGAACCCTGTGGGAGTCTCACTGATTAACACTGAACCCTATTGGAGTCTCACTGATTAACACATGAACCCTGTGGGAGTCTCACTGATTAACACTAAACCCTATGGGAGTGTCACTGATTAACACTGAACCCTGTGGGAGTCTCACTGATTAACACTGAACACTGTGAGAGTCTCACTGATTAACACTGAACCCTGCGGGAGTCTCAATTATTAATATTGAACGCTATTGGAGTCTCACTGATTAACACTGAACCCTGTGGGAGTCTCACTGATTAACACTGAACCCTGTGGGAGTCTCAATGATTAACACTGAACCCTATGGGAGTCTCACTGATTAACACTGAAACCTATGGGAGTCTCACTGATTAACACTGAACCCTGTGGGAGTCTCACTGATTAACACTGAACACTGTGAGAGTCTCACTGATTAACACTTAACCCTGTGGGAGTCTCAATGATTAATACTGAACGCTATGGGAGTCTCACTGATTAACACTGAACCCTGTGGGATTCTCACTGATTAACACTGAACCCTAAGGGAGTCTCACTGATTAACACTGAACCCTGTGGGAGTCTCAGTGATTACCACTGAAACCTGTGGGAGTCTCACTGATCAACACTGAACACTGTGGGAGTCTCACTGATTAACACTGAACACTGTGGGAGTCTCACTGATTAACACTGAACCCTGTGGGAGTCTCACTGATTAACACTGAACCCTATTGGAGTCTCACTGATTAACACATGAACCCTGTGTGAGTCTCACTGATTAACACTGAACCCTATGGGAGTGTCACTGATTAACACTGAACCCTGTGGGAGTCTCACTGATTAACACTGAACCCTGTGGGAGTCTCACTGATTAACACTGAACCCTGAGGGAGTCTCACTGATTAACACTGAACACTGTGGGAGTCTCACTGATTAACACTGAACACTGTGGGAGTCTCACTGATTAACACTGAACCCTGTGGGAGTCTCACTGATTAACACTGAACCCTGAGGGAGTCTCACTGATTAACACTGAACACTGTGGGAGTCTCACTGATTAACACTGAACACTGTGGGAGTCTCACTGATTAACACTGAACCCTATGGGAGTGTCACTGATTAACACTGAACCCTGTGGGAGTCTCAATGATTAACACTGAACACTGTGAGAGTCTCACTGATTAACACTGAACCCTGTGGGAGTCTCACTGATTAATACTGAACGCTATGGGAGTCTCACTGATTAACACTGAACCCTGTGGGAGTCTCACTGATTAACACTGAACCCTGTGGGAGTCCCAATGATTAACACTGAACCCTATGGGACTCTAACTGATTAACACTGAACCCTGTGGGAGTCTCACTGATTAACACTGAACCCTGTGGGAGTCTCACTGATTAACACTGAAACCTATGGGAGTCTCACTGATTAACACCGAACCCTATGGGAGTCTCACTGATTAACACTGAACTCTATGGGATTCTCACTGATTAACACTGAACCCTGTGGGAGTCTCAATGATTAACACTGAACCCTGAGGGAGTCTCACTGATTAACACTGAACACTGTGGGAGTCTCACTGATTAACACTGAACACTGTGGGAGTCTCAGTGATTAACACTGAAACCTGTGGGAGTCTCACTGATTAACACTGAACTCGATGGGATTCTCACTGATTAACACTGAACCCTATGGGAGTCTCACTGATTGACACTGAACCCTGTGGGAGTCTCAATGATTAACACTGAACCCTATGGGAGTCTCACTGATTAACACTGAAACCTATGGGAGTTTCACTGATTAACACTGAACCCTGTGGGAGTCTCACTGATTAACACTGAACCCTATTGGAGTCTCACTTATTAACACATGAACCCAGAGAGAGTCTCACTGATTAACACTGAACCCTGTGGGAGTCTCACTGATTAACACTGAACCCTATGGGAGTGTCACTGATTAACACTGAACTGTAGGAGTCTCACTGATTAACACTGAACACTGTGAGAGTCTCACTGATTAACACTGAACCCTGTGAGAGTCTCAATGATTAATACTGAACGCTATGGGAGTCTCACTGATTAACACTGAACCCTGTGGGAGTCTCACTGATTAACACTGAACCCTGTGGGAGTCTCAATGATTAACACTGAACCCTATGGGAGTCTCACTGATTAACACTGAAACCTATGGGAGTCTCACTGATTAACACCGAACCCTATGGGAGTCTCACTGATTAACAATGAACCCTATGGGAGTCTCACTGATTAACACTGAACTCTATGGAATTCTCACTGATTAACACTGAACCCTATGGGAGTCTCACTGATTAACACTGAACCCTGTGGGAGTCTCACTGATTAACACTGAACCCTGAGGGAGTCTCACTGATTAACACTGAACACTGTGGGAGTCTCACTGATTAACACTGAACACTGTGGGAGTCTCACTGATTAACACTGAACCCTGTGGGAGTCTCACTGATTAACACTGAACCCTGAGGGAGTCTCACTGATTAACACTGAACACTGTGGGAGTCTCACTGATTAACACTGAACACTGTGGGAGTCTCACTGATTAACACTGAACCCTATGGGAGTGTCACTGATTAACACTGAACCCTGTGGGAGTCTCAATGATTAACACTGAACACTGTGAGAGTCTCACTGATTAACACTGAACCCTGTGGGAGTCTCACTGATTAATACTGAACGCTATGGGAGTCTCACTGATTAACACTGAACCCTGTGGGAGTCTCACTGATTAACACTGAACCCTGTGGGAGTCCCAATGATTAACACTGAACCCTATGGGACTCTAACTGATTAACACTGAACCCTGTGGGAGTCTTACTGATTAACACTGAACCCTGTGGGAGTCTCACTGATTAACACTGAAACCTATGGGAGTCTCACTGATTAACACCGAACCCTATGGGAGTCTCACTGATTAACACTGAACTCTATGGGATTCTCACTGATTAACACTGAACCCTGTGGGAGTCTCAATGATTAACACTGAACCCTGAGGGAGTCTCACTGATTAACACTGAACACTGTGGGAGTCTCACTGATTAACACTGAACACTGTGGGAGTCTCAGTGATTAACACTGAAACCTGTGGGAGTCTCACTGATTAACACTGAACTCGATGGGATTCTCACTGATTAACACTGAACCCTATGGGAGTCTCACTGATTGACACTGAACCCTGTGGGAGTCTCACTGATTAACACTGAACCCTATGGGAGTGTCACTGATTAACACTGAACCCTGTGGGAGTCTCACTGATTAACACATGCACCCTGTGGGAGTCTCACAGATGAACACTGAACCCTGTGGGAGTCTCACTGATTAACGCTGAACCCTGTGGGAGTCTCACTGATTAACACTGAACCCTATGGGAGTCTCACTGATTAACACATGCACCCTGTGGGAGTCTCACTGATTAACACTGAACCCTATGGTAGTCTCACAAATTAATGCTGAACCCTATGGGGGTCTCACTGATAAACAATGAACCCTATGGGAGTCTCACTGATTAACACTGAACTCGATGGGATTCTCACTGATTAACACTGAACCCTAAGGGAGTCTCACTGATTAACACTGAACCCTGTGGGAGTCTCAGTGATTACCACTGAAACCTGTGGGAGTCTCACTGATCAACACTGAACACTGTGGGAGTCTCACTGATTAACACTGAACACTGTGGGAGTCTCACTGATTAACACTGAACCCTGTGGGATTCTCACTGATTAACACTGAACCCTAAGGGAGTCTCACTGATTAACACTGAACCCTGTGGGAGTCTCAGTGATTACCACTGAAACCTGTGGGAGTCTCACTGATCAACACTGAACACTGTGGGAGTCTCACTGATTAACACTGAACACTGTGGGAGTCTCACTGATTAACACTGAACCCTGTGGGAGTCTCACTGATTAACACTGAACCCTATTGGAGTCTCACTGATTAACACATGAACCCTGTGGGAGTCTCACTGATTAACACTGAACCCTATGGGAGTGTCACTGATTAACACTGAACCCTGTTGGAGTCTCACTGATTAACACTGAACACTGTGAGAGTCTCACTGATTAACACTGAACCCTGCGGGAGTCTCAATTATTAATATTGAACGCTATTGGAGTCTCACTGATTAACACTGAACCCTGTGGGAGTCTCACTGATTAACACTGAACCCTGTAGGAGTCTCAATGATTAACACTGAACCCTATGGGAGTCTCACTGATTAACACTGAAACCTATGGGAGTCTCACTGATTAACACTGAACCCTGTGGGAGTCTCACTGATTAACACTGAACACTGTGAGAGTCTCACTGATTAACACTTAACCCTGTGGGAGTCTCAATGATTAATACTGAACGCTATGGGAGTCTCACTGATTAACACTGAACCCTGTGGGATTCTCACTGATTAACACTGAACCCTAAGGGAGTCTCACTGATTAACACTGAACCCTGTGGGAGTCTCAGTGATTACCACTGAAACCTGTGGGAGTCTCACTGATCAACACTGAACACTGTGGGAGTCTCACTGATTAACATTGAACACTGTGGGAGTCTCACTGATTAACACTGAACCCTGTGGGAGTCTCACTGATTAACACTGAACCCTATTGGAGTCTCACTGATTAACACATGAACCCTGTGGGAGTCTCACTGATTAACACTGAACCCTATGGGAGTGTCACTGATTAACACTGAACCCTGTGGGAGTCTCACTGATTAACACTGAACACTGTGAGAGTCTCACTGATTAACACTGAACCCTGCGGGAGTCTCAATGATTAATATTGAACGCTATTGGAGTCTCACTGATTAACACTGAACCCTGTGGGAGTCTCACTGATTAACACTGAACCCTGTGGGAGTCTCAATGATTAACACTGAACCCTATGGGAGTCTCACTGATTAACACTGAAACCTATGGGAGTCTCACTGATTAACACTGAACCCTGTGGGAGTCTCACTGATTAACACTGAACACTGTGAGAGTCGCACTGATTAACACTTAACCCTGTGGGAGTCTCAATGATTAATACTGAACGCTATGGGAGTCTCACTGATTAACACTGAACCCTGTGGGAGTCTCAATGATTAACACTGAACCCTATGGGAGTCTCACTGATTAACACTGAACCCTATGGGAGTCTCACTGATTAACACTGAACCCTGTGGGAGTCTTACTGATTAACACTGAACCCTGAGCGAGTCTCACTGATTAACACTGAACACTGTGGGAGTCTCACTGATTAACACTGAACCCTATGGGAGTGTCACTGATTAACACTGAACCCTGTGGGAGTCTCACTGATTAACACTGAACACTGTGAGAGTCTCACTGATTAACACTGAACCCTGTGGGAGTCTCACTGATTAACACTGAACACTGTGAGAGTCTCACTGATTAACACTGAACCCTGTGGGAGTCTCAATGATTAACACTGAACCCTATGGGAGTCTCACTGATTAACACTGAAACCTATGGGAGTCTCACTGATTAACACCGAACCCCATGGGAGTCTCACTGATTAACAATGAACCCTATGGGAGTCTCACTGATTAACACTGAACTCTATGGGATTCTCACTGATTAACACTGAACCCTATGGGAGTCTCACTGATTAACACTGAACCCTGTGGGAGTCTCACTGATTAACACTAACCCCTGAGCGAGTCTCACTGATTAACACTGAACACTGTGGGAGTCTCACTGATTAACACTGAACCCTGAGGGAGTCTCACTGATTAAGACTGAACACTGTGGGAGTCTCACTGCTTAACACTGAACCCTGTGGGAGTCTCACTGATTAACACTGAACACTGTGGGAGTCTCACTGATTAACACTGAACCCTGTGGGAGTCTCACTGATTAACACTGAAACCTATGGGAGTCTCACTGATTAACACTGAACCCTATGGGAGTCTCACTGATTAACACTGAACCCTGTGGGAGTCTCACTGATTAACAGTGAACCCTATGGGAGTCTCACTGATTAACACTTAACCCTTTGGGAGTCTCACTGATTAACACTGAACCCTGAGCGAGTCTCACTGATTAACACTGAACCTAATGGGAGTCTCACTGATTAACACTGAACCCTGTGGGAGTCTCACTGATTAACACTGAACACTGTGAGAGTCTCACTGATTAACACTTAACCCTGTGGGAGTCTCAATTATTAATACTGAACGCTATGGGAGTCTCACTGATTAACACTGAACCCTGTGGGAGTCTCAATGATTAACACTGAACCCTATGGGAGTCTCACTGATTAACACTGAAACCTATGGGAGTCTCACTGATTAACACCGAACCCTATGGGAGTCTCACTGATTAACAATGAACCCTATGGGAGTCTCACTGATTAACACTGAACTCTATGGGATTCTCACTGATTAACACTGAACCCTATGGGAGCCTCACTAATTAACACTGAACCCTGTGGGAGTCTCACTGATTAACACTAAACCCTGAGCGAGTCTCACTGATTAACACTGAACACTGTGGGAGTCTCACTGATTAACACTGAACCCTGAGGGAGTCTCACTGATTAACACTGAACACTGTGGGAGTCTCACTGATTAACACTGAACCCTGTGGGAGTCTCACTGATTAACACTGAACCCTGAGGGAGTCTCACTGATTAACACTGAACACTGTGGGAGTCTCACTGATTAACACTGAACACTGTGGGAGTCTCACTGATTAACACTGAACCCTGTGGGAGTCTCACTGATTAACACTGAAACCTATGGGAGTCTCACTGATTAACACCGAACCCTATGGGAGTCTCACTGATTAATAATGAGCCCTATGGGAGTTTCACTGATTAACACTGAACTCTATGGGATTCTCACTGATTAACACTGAACCCTATGGGAGTCTCACTGATTAACACTGAACCCTGTGGGAGTCTCACTGATTAACACTGAACCCTGAGGGAGTCTCACTGATTAACACTGAACACTGTGGGAGTCTCACTGATTAACACTGAACCCTGTGGGAGTCTCACTGATTAACACTGAACCCTGAGGGAGTCTCACTGATTAACACTGAACACTGTGGGAGTCTCACTGATTAACACTGAACACTGTGGGAGTCTCACTGATTAACACTGAACCCTATGGGAGTCTCACTGATAAACACTGAACCCTATGGGAGTCTCACTGATTAACACTGAACCCTGTGGGAGTCTCACTGATTAACAGTGAACCCTATGGGAGTCTCATTGATTAACACTGAACCCTATGGGAGTCTCACTGATTAACAAATTAACCCTGTGGGAGTCTCACTGATTTACACTGAACCCTATGGGAGTCTCACTGATTAACACTGAACCCTATGGGAGTCTCACTGATTAACACTGAACCCTGTGGGAGTCTCACTGATTAACAGTGAACCCTATGGGAGTCTCACTGATTAACACTTAACCCTTTGGGAGTCTCACTGATTAACACTGAACCCTGAGCGAGTCTCACTGATTAACACTGAACCTAATGGGAGTCTCACTGATTAACACTGAACCCTGTGGGAGTCTCACTGATTAAGACTTAACCCTAAAGGAGTCTCACTGATTAACACTGAACCCTGAGGGAGTCTCACTGATTAACACTGAACCCTATGGGAGTCTCACTGATTAACACTGAACTCTATGGGATTCTCACTGATTAACACTGAACCCTGTGGGAGTCTCAATGATTAACACTGAACCCTGAGGGAGTCTCACTGATTAACACTGAACACTGTGGGATTCTCACTGATTAACACTGAACACTGTGGGAGTATCAGTGATTAACACTGAAACCTGTGGGAGTCTCACTGATTAACACTGAACTCGATGGGATTCTCACTGATTAACACTGAACCCTATGGGAGTCTCACTGATTGACACTGAACCCTGTGGGAGTCTCACTGGGAGTGTCATTGATTAACACTGAACCCTGTGGGAGTCTCACTGATTAACACATGCACCCTGTGGGAGTCTCACAGATGAACACTGAACCCTGTGGGAGTCTCACTGATTAACGCTGAACCCTGTGGGAGTCTCACTGATTAATACTGAACCCTATGGGAGTCTCACTGATTAACACATGCACCCTGTGGGAGTCTCACTGATTAACACTGAACCCTATGGTAGTCTCACAAATTAATGCTGAACCCTATGGGGGTCTCACTGATAAACAATGAACCCTATGGGAGTCTCACTGATTAACACTGAACTCGATGGGATTCTCACTGATTAACACTGAACCCTAAGGGAGTCTCACTGATTAACACTGCACCCTGTGGGAGTCTCAGTGATTACCACTGAAACCTGTGGGAGTCTCACTGATCAACACTGAACACTGTGGGAGTCTCACTGATTAACACTGAACACTGTGGGAGTCTCACTGATTAACACTGAACCCTGTGGGAGTCTCACTGATTAACACTGAACCCTATTGGAGTCTCACTGATTAACACATGGACCCTGTGGGAGTCTCACTGATTAACACTGAACCCTATGGGAGTGTCACTGATTAACACTGAACCCTGTGGGAGTCTCACTGATTAACACTGAACACTGTGAGAGTCTCACTGATTAACACTGAACCCTGCGGGAGTCTCAATGATTAATATTGAACGCTATTGGAGTCTCACTGATTAACACTGAACCCTGTGGGAGTCTCACTGATTAACACTGAACCCTGTGGGAGTCTCAATGATTAACACTGAACCCTATGGGAGTCTCACTGATTAACACTGAAACCTATGGGAGTCTCACTGATTAACACTGAACCCTGTGGGAGTCTCACTGATTAACATTGAACACAGTGAGAGTCTCACTGATTAACACTGAACCCTGCGGGAGTCTCAATGATTAATATTGAACGCTATTGGAGTCTCACTGATTAACACTGAACCCTGTGGGAGTCTCACTGATTAACACTGAACCCTGTGGGAGTCTCAATGATTAACACTGAACCCTATGGGAGTCTCACTGATTAACACTGAAACCTATGGGAGTCTCACTGATTAACACTGAACCGTGTGGGAGTCTCACTGATTAACACTGAACACTGTGAGAGTCTCACTGATTAACACTTAACCCTGTGGGAGTCTCAATGATTAATACTGAACGCTATGGGAGTCTCACTGATTAACACTGAACCCCGTGGGAGTCTCAATGATTAACACTGAACCCTATGGGAGTCTCACTGATTAACACTGAACCCTATGGGAGTCTCACTGATTAACACTGAACCCTGTGGGAGTCTCACTGATTAACACTGAACCCTGAGCGAGTCTCACTGATTAACACTGAACACTGTGGGAGTCTCACTGATTAACACTGAACACTGTGGGAGTCTCACTGATTAACACTGAACCCTATGGGAGTGTCACTGATTAACACTGAACCCTGTGGGAGTCTCACTGATTAACACTGAACACTGTGAGAGTCTCACTGATTAACACTGAACCCTGCGGGAGTCTCAATGATTAATATTGAACGCTATTGGAGTCTCACTGATTAACACCGAACCCTGTGGGAGTCTCACTGATTAACACTGAACCCTGTGGGAGTCTCAATGATTAACACTGAACCCTATGGGAGTCTCACTGATTAACACTGAAACCTATGGGAGTCTCACTGATTAACACTGAACCCTGTGGGAGTCTCACTGATTAACACTGAACACTGTGAGAGTCTCACTGATTAACACTGAACCCTGTGGGAGTCTCAATGATTAACACTGAACCCTGTGGGAGTCTCACTGATTAACAGTGAACCCTATGGGAGTCTCACTGATTAACACTTAACCCTTTGGGAGTCTCACTGATTAACACTGAACCCTGAGCGAGTCTCACTGATTAACACTGAACCTAATGGGAGTCTCACTGATTAACACTGAACCCTGTGGGAGTCTCACTGATTAAGACTTAACCCTAAAGGAGTCTCACTGATTAACACTGAACCCTGAGGGAGTCTCACTGATTAACACTGAACCCTATGGGAGTCTCACTGATTAACACTGAACTCTATGGGATTCTCACTGATTAACACTGAACCCTGTGGGAGTCTCAATGATTAACACTGAACCCTGAGGGAGTCTCACTGATTAACACTGAACACTGTGGGATTCTCACTGATTAACACTGAACACTGTGGGAGTATCAGTGATTAACACTGAAACCTGTGGGAGTCTCACTGATTAACACTGAACTCGATGGGATTATCACTGATTAACACTGAACCCTATGGGAGTCTCACTGATTGACACTGAACCCTGTGGGAGTCTCACTGGGAGTGTCACTGATTAACACTGAACCCTGTGGGAGTCTCACTGATTAACACATGCACCCTGTGGGAGTCTCACAGATGAACACTGAACCCTGTGGGAGTCTCACTGATTAACGCTGAACCCTGTGGGAGTCTCACTGATTAATACTGAACCCTATGGGAGTCTCACTGATTAACACATGCACCCTGTGGGAGTCTCACTGATTAACACTGAACCCTATGGTAGTCTCACAAATTAATGCTGAACCCTATGGGGGTCTCACTGATAAACAATGAACCCTATGGGAGTCTCACTGATTAACACTGAACTCGATGGGATTCTCACTGATTAACACTGAACCCTAAGGGAGTCTCACTGATTAACACTGAACCCTGTGGGAGTCTCAGTGATTACCACTGAAACCTGTGGGAGTCTCACTGATCAACACTGAACACTGTGGGAGTCTCACTGATTAACACTGAACACTGTGGGAGTCTCACTGATTAACACTGAACCCTGTGGGAGTCTCACTGATTAACACTGAACCCTATTGGAGTCTCACTGATTAACACATGAACCCTGTGGGAGTCTCACTGATTAACACTGAACCCTATGCGAGTGTCACTGATTAACACTGAACCCTGTGGGAGTCTCACTGATTAACACTGTGAGAGTCTCACTGATTAACACTGAACCCTGCGGGAGTCTCAATGATTAATATTGAATGCTATTGGAGTCTCACTGATTAACACTGAACCCTGTGGGAGTCTCACTGATTAACACTGAACCCTGTGGGAGTCTTAATGATTAATACTGAACGCTATGGGAGTCTCACTGATTAACACTGAACCCAGTGGGAGTCTCACTGATTAACACTGAACCCTGTGGGAGTCTCACTGATTAACACTGAACACTGTGGGAGTCTCACTGATTAACACTGAACCCTGTGGGAGTCTCACTGATTAACACTGAACCCTATTGGAGTCTCACTTATTAACACATGAACCCAGAGAGAGTCTCACTGATTAACACTGAACCCTGTGGGAGTCTCACTGATTAACACTGAGCCCTATGGGAGTGTCACTGATTAACACTGAACTCGATGGGATTCTCACTGATTAAAACTGAACCCTATGGGAGTCTCACTGATTAACACTGAACCCTGTGGGAGTCTCAGTGATTAACACTGAACCCTATGGGAGTCTCACTGATTAACACTGAACACTGTGGGAGTCTCACTGATTAACACTGAACACTGTGGGAGTCTCACTGATTAACACTGAACCCTGAGGGAGTCTCACTGATTAACACTGAACCCTATGGGAGTCTCACTGATTAACACATGCACCCTGTGGGAGTCTCACTGATTAACACTGAACCCTATGGGAGTCTCACATATTAATGCTGAACCCTATGGGGGTCTCACTGATAAACAATGAACCCTATGGGAGTCTCACTGATTAACACTGAACTCGATGGGATTCTCACTGATTAACGCTGAACCCTAAGGGAGTCTCACTGATTAACACTGAACCCTGTGGGAGCCTCAGTGATTAACACTGAAACCTGTGGGAGTCTCACTGATTAACACTGAACACTGTGGGAGTCTCACTGATTAACACTTAACACTTTGGGAGACTCACTGATTAACACTGAACCCTGTGGGAGTCTCACTGATTAACACTGAACCCTATTGGAGTCTCACTGATTAACACATGAACCCTGAGAGAGTCTCACTGATTAAAACTGAACCCTGTGGGAGTCTCACTGATTAACACTGAACCCTATGGGAGTGTCACTGATTAACACTGAACCCTATTGGAGTCTCACTTATTAACACATGAACCCAGAGAGAGTCTCACTGATTAACACTGAACCCTGTGGGAGTCTCACTGATTAACACTGAGCCCTATGGGAGTGCCACTGATTAACACTGAACTCGATGGGATTCTCACTGATTAAAACTGAACCCTATGGGAGTCTCACTGATTAACACTGAACCCTGTGGGAGTCTCACTGATTAACACTGAACCCTATGGGAGTCTCACATATTAATGCTGAACCCTATGGGGGTCTCACTGATAAACAATGAACCCTATGGGAGTCTCACTGATTAACACTGAACTCGATGGGATTCTCACTGATTAACGCTGAACCCTAAGGGAGTCTCACTGATTAACACTGAACCCTGTGGGAGCCTCAGTGATTAACACTGAAACCTGTGGGAGTCTCACTGATTAACACTGAACACTGTGGGAGTCTCACTGATTAACACTTAACACTTTGGGAGACTCACTGATTAACACTGAACCCTGTGGGAGTCTCACTGATTAACACTGAACCCTATTGGAGTCTCACTGATTAACACATGAACCCTGAGAGAGTCTCACTGATTAAAACTGAACCCTGTGGGAGTCTCACTGATTAACACTGAACCCTATGGGAGTGTCACTGATTAACACTGAACCCTATTGGAGTCTCACTTATTAACACATGAACCCAGAGAGAGTCTCACTGATTAACACTGAACCCTGTGGGAGTCTCACTGATTAACACTGAGCCCTATGGGAGTGCCACTGATTAACACTGAACTCGATGGGATTCTCACTGATTAAAACTGAACCCTATGGGAGTCTCACTGATTAACACTGAACCCTGTGGGAGTCTCAGTGATTAACACTGAACCCTATGGGAGTCTCACTGATTAACACTGAACACTGTGGGAGTCTCACTGATTAATACTGAACACTGTGGGAGTCTCACTGATTAACACTGAACCCTGAGGGAGTCTCACTGATTAACACTGAACCCTATGGGAGTCTCACTGATTAACACATGCACCCTGTGGGAGTCTCACTGATTAACACTGAACCCTATGGGAGTCTCACATATTAATGCTGAACCCTATGGGGGTCTCACTGATAAACAATGAACCCTATGGGAGTCTCACTGATTAACACTGAACTCGATGGGATTCTCACTGATTAACGCTGAACCCTAAGGGAGTCTCACTGATTAACACTGAACCCTGTGGGAGCCTCAGTGATTAACACTGAAACCTGTGGGAGTCTCACTGATTAACACTGAACACTGTGGGAGTCTCACTGATTAACACTTAACACTGTGGGAGACTCACTGATTAACACTGAACCCTGTGGGAGTCTCACTGATTAACACTGAACCCTATTGGAGTCTCACTGATTAACACATGAACCCTGAGAGAGTCTCACTGATTAAAACTGAACCCTGTGGGAGTCTCACTGATTAACACTGAACCCTATGGGAGTGTCACTGATTAACACTGAACCCTGTGGGAGTCTCACTGATTAACACTGAGCCCTGAGGGAGTCTCACTGATTAACACTGAACCCTATGGGAGTCGCACTGATTAACACATGCACCCTGTGGGAGTCTCACTGATTAACACTGAACCCTATGGGAGTCTCACATATTAATGCTGAACCCTATGGGGGTCTCACTGATAAACAATGAACCCTATGGGAGTCTCACTGATTAACACTGAACGCGATGGGATTCTCACTGATTAACGCTGAACCCTAAGGGAGTCTCACTGATTAACACTGAACCCTGTGGGAGTCTCAGTGATTAACACTGAAACCTGTGGGAGTCTCACTGATCAACACTGAACACTGTGGGAGTCTCACTGATTAACACTTAACACTGTGAGAGTCTCACTGATTAACAATGAACCCTGTGGGAGTCTCACTGATTAACACTGAACCCTATTGGAGTCTCACTGATTAACACATGAACCCTGAGAGAGTCTCACTGATTAAAACTGAACCCTGTGGGAGTCTCACTGATTAACACTGAACCCTATGGGAGTGTCACTGATTAACACTGAACCCTGTGGGAGTCTCACTGATTAACACTGAACCCTGAGGGAGTCTCACTGATTAACACTGAACCCTATGGGAGTCTCACTGATTAACACATGCACCCTGTGGGAGTCTCACTGATTAACACTGAACCCTATGGGAGTCTCACATATTAATGCTGAACCCTATGGGGGTCTCACTGATAAACAATGAACCCTATGGGAGTCTCACTGATTAACACTGAACGCGATGGGATTCTCACTGATTAACGCTGAACCCTAAGGGAGTCTCACTGATTAACACTGAACCCTGTGGGAGTCTCAGTGATTAACACTGAAACCTGTGGGAGTCTCACTGATCAACACTGAACACTGTGGGAGTCTCACTGATTAACACTTAACACTGTGAGAGTCTCACTGATTAACAATGAACCCTGTGGGAGTCTCACTGATTAACACTGAACCCTATTGGAGTCTCACTGATTAACACATGAACCCTGAGAGAGTCTCACTGATTAAAACTGAACCCTGTGGGAGTCTCACTGATTAACACTGAACCCTATGGGAGTGTCACTGATTAACACTGAACCCTGTGGGAGTCTCACTGATTAACACTGAGCCCTGAGGGAGTCTCACTGATTAACACTGAACCCTATGGGAGTCGCACTGATTAACACATGCACCCTGTGGGAGTCTCACTGATTAACACTGAACCCTATGGGAGTCTCACATATTAATGCTGAACCCTATGGGGGTCTCACTGATAAACAATGAACCCTATGGGAGTCTCACTGATTAACACTGAACGCGATGGGATTCTCACTGATTAACGCTGAACCCTAAGGGAGTCTCACTGATTAACACTGAACCCTGTGGGAGTCTCAGTGATTAACACTGAAACCTGTGGGAGTCTCACTGATCAACACTGAACACTGTGGGAGTCTCACTGATTAACACTTAACACTGTGAGAGTCTCACTGATTAACAATGAACCCTGTGGGAGTCTCACTGATTAACACTGAACCCTATTGGAGTCTCACTGATTAACACATGAACCCTGAGAGAGTCTCACTGATTAAAACTGAACCCTGTGGGAGTCTCACTGATTAACACTGAACCCTATGGGAGTGTCACTGATTAACACTGAACCCTGTGGGAGTCTCACTGATTAACACTGAACCCTGAGGGAGTCTCACTGATTAACACTGAACCCTATGGGAGTCTCACTGATTAACACATGCACCCTGTGGGAGTCTCACTGATTAACACTGAACCCTATGGGAGTCTCACATATTAATGCTGAACCCTATGGGGGTCTCACTGATAAACAATGAACCCTATGGGAGTCTCACTGATTAACACTGAACGCGATGGGATTCTCACTGATTAACGCTGAACCCTAAGGGAGTCTCACTGATTAACACTGAACCCTGTGGGAGTCTCAGTGATTAACACTGAAACCTGTGGGAGTCTCACTGATCAACACTGAACACTGTGGGAGTCTCACTGATTAACACTTAACACTGTGAGAGTCTCACTGATTAACAATGAACCCTGTGGGAGTCTCACTGATTAACACTGAACCCTATTGGAGTCTCACTGATTAACACATGAACCCTGAGAGAGTCTCACTGATTAAAACTGAACCCTGTGGGAGTCTCACTGATTAACACTGAACCCTATGGGAGTGTCACTGATTAACACTGAACCCTGTGGGAGTCTCACTGATTAACACTGAACACTGTGAGAGTCTCACTGATTAACACTGAACCCTGTGGGAGTCTTAATGATTAATACTGAACGCTATGGGAGTCTCACTGATTAACACTGAACCCAGTGGGAGTCTCACTGATTAACACTGAACCCTGTGGGAGTCTCACTGATTAACACTGAACACTGTGGGAGTCTCACTGATTAACACTGAACCCTGTGGGAGTCTCACTGATTAACACTGAACCCTATTGGAGTCTCACTTATTAACACATGAACCCAGAGAGAGTCTCACTGATTAACACTGAACCCTGTGGGAGTCTCACTGATTAACACTGAGCCCTATGGGAGTGTCACTGATTAACACTGAACTCGATGGGATTCTCACTGATTAAAACTGAACCCTATGGGAGTCTCACTGATTAACACTGAACCCTGTGGGAGTCTCAGTGATTAACACTGAACCCTATGGGAGTCTCACTGATTAACACTGAACACTGTGGGAGTCTCACTGATTAACACTGAACACTGTGGGAGTCTCACTGATTAACACTGAACCCTGAGGGAGTCTCACTGATTAACACTGAACCCTATGGGAGTCTCACTGATTAACACATGCACCCTGTGGGAGTCTCACTGATTAACACTGAACCCTATGGGAGTCTCACATATTAATGCTGAACCCTATGGGGGTCTCACTGATAAACAATGAACCCTATGGGAGTCTCACTGATTAACACTGAACTCGATGGGATTCTCACTGATTAACGCTGAACCCTAAGGGAGTCTCACTGATTAACACTGAACCCTGTGGGAGCCTCAGTGATTAACACTGAAACCTGTGGGAGTCTCACTGATTAACACTGAACACGGTGGGAGTCTCACTGATTAACACTTAACACTGTGGGAGACTCACTGATTAACAATGAACCCTGTGGGAGTCTCACTGATTAACACTGAACCCTATTGGAGTCTCACTGATTAACACATGAACCCTGAGAGAGTCTCACTGATTAACACTGAACCCTGTGGGAGTCTCACTGATTAACACTGAACCCTATGGGAGTGTCACTGATTAACACTGAACCCTGTGGGCGTCTCACTGATTAACACTGAACACTGTGAGAGTCTCACTGATTAACACTGAACCCTGTGGGAGTCTCAATGATTAATACTGAACGCTATGGGAGTCTCACTGATTAACACTGAACCCTGTGGGAGTCTCACTGATTAACACTGAACCCTGTGGGAGTCTCACTGATTAACACTGAACACTGTGGGAGTCTAACTGATTAACACTGAACCCTGTGGGAGTCTCACTGATTAACACTGAACCCTATTGGAGTCTCACTTATTAACACATGAACCCAGAGAGAGTCTCACTGATTAACACTGAACCCTGTGAGAGTCTCACTGATTAACACTGAACCCTATGGGAGTGTCACTGATTAACACTGAACCCTGTGGGAGTCTCACTGATTAACACTGAACACTGTGAGAGTCTCACTGATTAACACTGAACCCTGTGAGAGTCTCAATGATTAATAATGAACGCTATGGGAGTCTCACTGATTAACACCGAACCCTATGGGAGTCTCACTGATTAACACTGAACCCTATGGGAGTCTCACTGATTAACACTGAACCCTGTGGGAGTCTCATTGATTAACACTGAACCCTGAGGGAGTCTCACTGATTAACACTGAACACTGTGGGAGTCTCACTGATTAACACTGAACACTGTGGGAGTCTCACTGATTAACACTGAACCCTGTGGGAGTCTCACTGATTAACACTGAACCCTGAGGGAGTCTCACTGATTAACACTGAACACTGTGGGAGTCTCACTGATTAACACTGAACACTGTGGGAGTCTCACTGATTAACACTGAACCCTATGGGAGTGTCACTGATTAACACTGAACCCTGTGGGAGTCTCAATGATTAACACTGAACACTGTGAGAGTCTCACTGATTAACACTGAACCCTGTGGGAGTCTCACTGATTAATACTGAACGCTATGGGAGTCTCACTGATTAACACTGAACCCTGTGGGAGTCTCACTGATTAACACTGAACCCTGTGGGAGTCCCAATGATTAACACTGAACCCTATGGGACTCTCACTGATTAACACTGAACCCTGTGGGAGTCTCACTGATTAACACTGAACCCTGTGGGAGTCTCACTGATTAACACTGAAACCTATGGGAGTCTCACTGATTAACACCGAACCCTATGGGAGTCTCACTGATTAACACTGAACTCTATGGGATTCTCACTGATTAACGCTGAACCCTAAGGGAGTCTCACTGATTAACACTGAACCCTGTGGGAGTCTCAGTGATTAACACTGAAACCTGTGGGAGTCTCACTGATCAACACTGAACACTGTGGGAGTCTCACTGATTAACACTTAACACTGTGAGAGTCTCACTGATTAACAATGAACCCTGTGGGAGTCTCACTGATTAACACTGAACCCTATTGGAGTCTCACTGATTAACACATGAACCCTGAGAGAGTCTCACTGATTAAAACTGAACCCTGTGGGAGTCTCACTGATTAACACTGAACGCTATGGGAGTCTCACTGATTAACACTGAACCCAGTGGGAGTCTCACTGATTAACACTGAACCCTGTGGGAGTCTCAATGATTAACACTGAACACTGTGGGAGTCTCTCTGATTAACACTGAACCCTGTGGGAGTCTCACTGATTAACACTGAACCCTATTGTAGTCTCACTTATTAACACATGAACCCAGAGAGAGTCTCACTGATTAACACTGAACCCTGTGGGAGTCTCACTGATTAACACTGAGCCCTATGGGAGTGTCACTGATTAACACTGAACTCGATGGGATTCTCACTGATTAAAACTGAACCCTATGGGAGTCTCACTGATTAACACTGAACCCTGTGGGAGTCTCAGTGATTAACACTGAATCCTATGGGAGTCTCACTGATTAACACTGAACACTGTGGGAGTCTCACTGATTAACACTGAACACTGTGGGAGTCTCACTGATTAATACTGAACCCTGAGGGAGTCTCACTGATTAACACTGAACCCTATGGGAGTCTCACTGATTAACACATGCACCCTGTGGGAGTCTCACTGATTAACACTGAACCCTATGGGAGTCTCACATATTAATGCTGAACCCTATGGGGGTCTCACTGATAAACAATGAACCCTATGGGAGTCTCACTGATTAACACTGAACTCGATGGGATTCTCACTGATTAACGCTGAACCCTAAGGGAGTCTCACTGATTAACACTGAACCCTGTGGGAGCCTCAGTGATTAACACTGAAACCTGTGGGAGTCTCACTGATTAACACTGAACACTGTGGGAGTCTCACTGATTAACACTTAACACTGTGGGAGACTCACTGATTAACAATGAACCCTGTGGGAGTCTCACTGATTAACACTGAACCCTATTGGAGTCTCACTGATTAACACATGAACCCTGAGAGAGTCTCACTGATTAACACTGAACCCTGTGGGAGTCTCACTGATTAACACTGAACCCTATAGGAGTGTCACTGATTAACACTGAACCCTGTGGGAGTCTCACTGATTAACACTGAACACTGTGAGAGTCTCACTGATTAACACTGAACCCTGTGGGAGTCTCAATGATTAATACTGAACGCTATGGGAGTCTCACTGATTAACACTGAACCCTGTGGGAGTCTCACTGATTAACACTGAACCCTGTGGGAGTCTCACTGATTAACACTGAACACTGTGGGAGTCTAACTGATTAACACTGAACCCTGTGGGAGTCTCACTGATTAACACTGAACCCTATTGGAGTCTCACTTATTAACACATGAACCCAGAGAGAGTCTCACTGATTAACACTGAACCCTGTGGGAGTCTCACTGATTAACACTGAACCCTATGGGAGTGTCACTGATTAACACTGAACCCTGTGGGAGTCTCACTGATTAACACTGAACACTGTGAGAGTCTCACTGATTAACACTGAACCCTGTGAGAGTCTCAATGATTAATACTGAACGCTATGGGAGTCTCACTGATTAACACTGAACCCTGTGGGAGTCTCACTGATTAACACTGAACCCTGTGGGAGTCTCACTGATTAACACTGAACCCTATGGGAGTGTCACTGATTAACACTGAACCCTGTGGGAGTCTCACTGATTAACACTGAACACTGTGAGAGTCTCACTGATTAACACTGAACCCTGTGGGAGTCTTAATGATTAATACTGAACGCTATGGGAGTCTCACTGATTAACACTGAACCCAGTGGGAGTCTCACTGATTAACACTGAACCCTGTGGGAGTCTCACTGATTAACACTGAACACTGTGGGAGTCTCACTGATTAACACTGAACCCTGTGGGAGTCTCACTGATTAACACAGAACCCTATTGGAGTCTCACTTATTAACACATGAACCCAGAGAGAGTCTCACTGATTAACACTGAACCCTGTGGGAGTCTCACTGATTAACACTGAGCCCTATGGGAGTGTCACTGATTAACACTGAACTCGATGGGATTCTCACTGATTAAAACTGAACCCTATGGGAGTCTCACTGATTAACACTGAACCCTGTGGGAGTCTCAGTGATTAACACTGAACCCTATGGGAGTCTCACTGTATAACACTGAACACTGTGGGAGTCTCACTGATTAACACTGAACACTGTGGGAGTCTCACTGATTAACACTGAACCCTGAGGGAGTCTCACTGATTAACACTGAACCCTATGGGAGTCTCACTGATTAACACATGCACCCTGTGGGAGTCTCACTGATTAACACTGAACCCTATGGGAGTCTCACATATTAATGCTGAACCCTATGGGGGTCTCACTGATAAACAATGAACCCTATGGGAGTCTCACTGATTAACACTGAACTCGATGGGATTCTCACTGATTAACGCTGAACCCTAAGGGAGTCTCACTGATTAACACTGAACCCTGTGGGAGCCTCAGTGATTAACACTGAAACCTGTGGGAGTCTCACTGATTAACACTTAACACTGTGGGAGACTCACTGATTAACAATGAACCCTGTGGGAGTCTCACTGATTAACACTGAACCCTATTGGAGTCTCACTGATTAACACATGAACCCTGAGAGAGTCTCACTGATTAACACTGAACACTGTGGGAGTCTCACTGATTAACACTGAACCCTATGGGAGTGTCACTGATTAACACTGAACCCTGTGGGCGTCTCACTGATTAACACTGAACACTGTGAGAGTCTCACTGATTAACACTGAACCCTGTGGGAGTCTCAATGATTAATACTGAACGCTATGGGAGTCTCACTGATTAACACTGAACCCTGTGGGAGTCTCACTGATTAACACTGAACCCTGTGGGAGTCTCACTGATTAACACTGAACACTGTGGGAGTCTAACTGATTAACACTGAACCCTGTGGGAGTCTCACTGATTAACACTGAACCCTATTGGAGTCTCACTGATTAACACATGAACCCAGAGAGAGTCTCACTGATTAACACTGAACCCTGTGGGAGTCTCACTGATTAACACTGAACCCTATGGGAGTGTCACTGATTAACACTGAACCCTGTGGGAGTCTCACTGATTAACACTGAACACTGTGAGAGTCTCACTGATTAACACTGAACCCTGTGGGAGTCTTAATGATTAATACTGAACGCTATGGGAGCCTCACTGATTAACACTGAACCCAGTGGGAGTCTCACTGATTAACACTGAACCCTGTGGGAGTCTCACTGATTAACACTGAACACTGTGGGAGTCTCTCTGATTAACACTGAACCCTGTGGGAGTCTCACTGATTAACACTGAACCCTATTGTAGTCTCACTTATTAACACATGAACCCAGAGAGAGTCTCACTGATTAACACTGAACCCTGTGGGAGTCTCACTGATTAACACTGAGCCCTATGGGAGTGTCACTGATTAACACTGAACTCGATGGGATTCTCACTGATTAAAACTGAACCCTATGGGAGTCTCACTGATTAACACTGAACCCTGTGGGAGTCTCAGTGATTAACACTGAATCCTATGGGAGTCTCACTGATTAACACTGAACACTGTGGGAGTCTCACTGATTAACACTGAACACTGTGGGAGTCTCACTGATTAATACTGAACCCTGAGGGAGTCTCACTGATTAACACTGAACCCTATGGGAGTCTCACTGATTAACACATGCACCCTGTGGGAGTCTCACTGATTAACACTGAACCCTATGGGAGTCTCACATATTAATGCTGAACCCTATGGGGGTCTCACTGATAAACAATGAACCCTATGGGAGTCTCACTGATTAACACTGAACTCGATGGGATTCTCACTGATTAACGCTGAACCCTAAGGGAGTCTCACTGATTAACACTGAACCCTGTGGGAGCCTCAGTGATTAACACTGAAACCTGTGGGAGTCTCACTGATTAACACTGAACACTGTGGGAGTCTCACTGATTAACACTTAACACTGTGGGAGACTCACTGATTAACAATGAACCCTGTGGGAGTCTCACTGATTAACACTGAACCCTATTGGAGTCTCACTGATTAACACATGAACCCTGAGAGAGTCTCACTGATTAACACTGAACCCTGTGGGAGTCTCACTGATTAACACTGAACCCTATAGGAGTGTCACTGATTAACACTGAACCCTGTGGGAGTCTCACTGATTAACACTGAACACTGTGAGAGTCTCACTGATTAACACTGAACCCTGTGGGAGTCTCAATGATTAATACTGAACGCTATGGGAGTCTCACTGATTAACACTGAATCCTGTGGGAGTCTCACTGATTAACACTGAACCCTGTGGGAGTCTCACTGATTAACACTGAACACTGTGGGAGTCTAACTGATTAACACTGAACCCTGTGGGAGTCTCACTGATTAACACTGAACCCTATTGGAGTCTCACTTATTAACACATGAACCCAGAGAGAGTCTCACTGATTAACACTGAACCCTGTGGGAGTCTCACTGATTAACACTGAACCCTATGGGAGTGTCACTGATTAACACTGAACCCTGTGGGAGTCTCACTGATTAACACTGAACACTGTGAGAGTCTCACTGATTAACACTGCACCCTGTGAGAGTCTCAATGATTAATACTGAACGCTATGGGAGTCTCACTGATTAACACTGAACCCTGTGGGAGTCTCACTGATTAACACTGAACCCTGTGGGAGTCTCACTGATTAACACTGAACCCTATGGGAGTGTCACTGATTAACACTGAACCCTGTGGGAGTCTCACTGATTAACACTGAACACTGTGAGAGTCTCACTGATTAACACTGAACCCTGTGGGAGTCTTAATGATTAATACTGAACGCTATGGGAGTCTCACTGATTAACACTGAACCCAGTGGGAGTCTCACTGATTAACACTGAACCCTGTGGGAGTCTCACTGATTAACACTGAACACTGTGGGAGTCTCACTGATTAACACTGAACCCTGTGGGAGTCTCACTGATTAACACAGAACCCTATTGGAGTCTCACTTATTAACACATGAACCCAGAGAGAGTCTCACTGATTAACACTGAACCCTGTGGGAGTCTCACTGATTAACACTGAGCCCTATGGGAGTGTCACTGATTAACACTGAACTCGATGGGATTCTCACTGATTAAAACTGAACCCTATGGGAGTCTCACTGATTAACACTGAACCCTGTGGGAGTCTCAGTGATTAACACTGAACCCTATGGGAGTCTCACTGTATAACACTGAACACTGTGGGAGTCTCACTGATTAACACTGAACACTGTGGGAGTCTCACTGATTAACACTGAACCCTGAGGGAGTCTCACTGATTAACACTGAACCCTATGGGAGTCTCACTGATTAACACATGCACCCTGTGGGAGTCTCACTGATTAACACTGAACCCTATGGGAGTCTCACATATTAATGCTGAACCCTATGGGGTCTCACTGATAAACAATGAACCCTATGGGAGTCTCACTGATTAACACTGAACTCGATGGGATTCTCACTGATTAACACTGAACCCTAAGGGAGTCTCACTGATTAACACTGAACCCTGTGGGAGCCTCAGTGATTAACACTGAAACCTGTGGGAGTCTCACTGATTAACACTGAACACTGTGGGAGTCTCACTGATTAACACTTAACACTGTGGGAGACTCACTGATTAACAATGAACCCTGTGGGAGTCTCACTGATTAACACTGAACCCTATTGGAGTCTCACTGATTAACACATGAACCCTGAGAGAGTCTCACTGATTAACACTGAACCCTGTGGGAGTCTCACTGATTAACACTGAACCCTATGGGAGTGTCACTGATTAACACTGAACCCTGTGGGCGTCTCACTGATTAACACTGAACACTGTGAGAGTCTCACTGATTAACACTGAACCCTGTGGGAGTCTCAAAGATTAATACTGAACGCTATGGGAGTCTCACTGATTAACACTGAACCCTGTGGGAGTCTAACTGATTAACACTGAACCCTGTGGGAGTCTCACTGATTAACACTGAACACTGTGGGAGTCTAACTGATTAACACTGAACCCTGTGGGAGTCTCACTGATTAACACTGAACCCTATTGGAGTCTCACTTATTAACACATGAACCCAGAGAGAGTCTCACTGATTAACACTGAACCCTGTGGGAGTCTCACTGATTAACACTGAACCCTATGGGAGTGTCACTGATTAACACTGAACCCTGTGGGAGTCTCACTGATTAACACTGAACACTGTGAGAGTCTCACTGATTAACACTGAACCCTGTGAGAGTCTCAATGATTAATACTGAACGCTATGGGAGTCTCACTGATTAACACCGAACCCTATGGGAGTCTCACTGATTAACACTGAACCCTATGGGAGTCTCACTGATTAACACTGAACCCTGTGGGAGTCTCATTGATTAACACTGAACCCTGAGGGAGTCTCACTGATTAACACTGAACACTGTGGGAGTCTCACTGATTAACACTGAACACTGTGGGAGTCTCACTGATTAACACTGAACCCTGTGGGAGTCTCACTGATTAACACTGAACCCTGAGGGAGTCTCACTGATTAACACTGAACACTGTGGGAGTCTCACTGATTAACACTGAACACTGTGGGAGTCTCACTGATTAACACTGAACCCTATGGGAGTGTCACTGATTAACACTGAACCCTGTGGGAGTCTCAATGATTAACACTGAACACTGTGAGAGTCTCACTGATTAACACTGAACCCTGTGGGAGTCTCACTGATTAATACTGAACGCTATGGGAGTCTCACTGATTAACACTGAACCCTGTGGGAGTCTCACTGATTAACACTGAACCCTGTGGGAGTCCCAATGATTAACACTGAACCCTATGGGACTCTCACTGATTAACACTGAACCCTGTGGGAGTCTCACTGATTAACACTGAACCCTGTGGGAGTCTCACTGATTAACACTGAAACCTATGGGAGTCTCACTGATTAACACCGAACCCTATGGGAGTCTCACTGATTAACACTGAACTCTATGGGATTCTCACTGATTAACGCTGAACCCTAAGGGAGTCTCACTGATTAACACTGAACCCTGTGGGAGTCTCAGTGATTAACACTGAAACCTGTGGGAGTCTCACTGATCAACACTGAACACTGTGGGAGTCTCACTGATTAACACTTAACACTGTGAGAGTCTCACTGATTAACAATGAACCCTGTGGGAGTCTCACTGATTAACACTGAACCCTATTGGAGTCTCACTGATTAACACATGAACCATGAGAGAGTCTCACTGATTAAAACTGAACCCTGTGGGAGTCTCACTGATTAACACTGAACCCTATGGGAGTGTCACTGATTAACACTGAACCCTGTGGGAGTCTCACTGATTAACACTGAACACTGTGAGAGTCTCACTGATTAACACTGAACCCTGTGGGAGTCTTAATGATTAATACTGAACGCTATGGGAGTCTCACTGATTAACACTGAACCCAGTGGGAGTCTCACTGATTAACACTGAACCCTGTGGGAGTCTCACTGATTAACACTGAACACTGTGGGAGTCTCTCTGATTAACACTGAACCCTGTGGGAGTCTCACTGATTAACACTGAACCCTATTGTAGTCTCACTTATTAACACATGAACCCAGAGAGAGTCTCACTGATTAACACTGAACCCTGTGGGAGTCTCACTGATTAACACTGAGCCCTATGGGAGTGTCACTGATTAACACTGAACTCGATGGGATTCTCACTGATTAAAACTGAACCCTATGGGAGTCTCACTGATTAACACTGAACCCTGTGGGAGTCTCAGTGATTAACACTGAATCCTATGGGAGTCTCACTGATTAACACTGAACACTGTGGGAGTCTCACTGATTAACACTGAACACTGTGGGAGTCTCACTGATTAATACTGAACCCTGAGGGAGTCTCACTGATTAACACTGAACCCTATGGGAGTCTCACTGATTAACACATGCACCCTGTGGGAGTCTCACTGATTAACACTGAACCCTATGGGAGTCTCACATATTAATGCTGAACCCTATGGGGGTCTCACTGATAAACAATGAACCCTATGGGAGGCTCACTGATTAACACTGAACTCGATGGGATTCTCACTGATTAACGCTGAACCCTAAGGGAGTCTCACTGATTAACACTGAACCCTGTGGGAGCCTCAGTGATTAACACTGAAACCTGTGGGAGTCTCACTGATTAACACTGAACACTGTGGGAGTCTCACTGATTAACACTTAACACTGTGGGAGACTCACTGATTAACAATGAACCCTGTGGGAGTCTCACTGATTAACACTGAACCCTATTGGAGTCTCACTGATTAACACATGAACCCTGAGAGAGTCTCACTGATTAACACTGAACCCTGTGGGAGTGTCACTGATTAACACTGAACCCTATAGGAGTGTCACTGATTAACACTGAACCCTGTGGGAGTCTCACTGATTAACACTGAACACTGTGAGAGTCTCACTGATTAACACTGAACCCTGTGGGAGTCTCAATGATTAATACTGAACGCTATGGGAGTCTCACTGATTAACACTGAACCCTGTGGGAGTCTCACTGATTAACACTGAACCCTGTGGGAGTCTCACTGATTAACACTGAACCCTATGGGAGTGTCACTGATTAACACTGAACCCTGTGGGAGTCTCACTGATTAACACTGAACACTGTGAGAGTCTCACTGATTAACACTGAACCCTGTGGGAGTCTTAATGATTAATACTGAACGCTATGGGAGTCTCACTGATTAACACTGAACCCAGTGGGAGTCTCACTGATTAACACTGAACCCTGTGGGAGTCTCACTGATTAACACTGAACACTGTGGGAGTCTCACTGATTAACACTGAACCCTGTGGGAGTCTCACTGATTAACACAGAACCCTATTGGAGTCTCACTTATTAACACATGAACCCAGAGAGAGTCTCACTGATTAACACTGAACCCTGTGGGAGTCTCACTGATTAACACTGAGCCCTATGGGAGTGTCACTGATTAACACTGAACTCGATGGGATTCTCACTGATTAAAACTGAACCCTATGGGAGTCTCACTGATTAACACTGAACCCTGTGGGAGTCTCAGTGATTAACACTGAACCCTATGGGAGTCTCACTGTATAACACTGAACACTGTGGGAGTCTCACTGATTAACACTGAACACTGTGGGAGTCTCACTGATTAACACTGAACCCTGAGGGAGTCTCACTGATTAACACTGAACCCTATGGGAGTCTCACTGATTAACACATGCACCCTGTGGGAGTCTCACTGATTAACACTGAACCCTATGGGAGTCTCACATATTAATGCTGAACCCTATGGGGGTCTCACTGATAAACAATGAACCCTATGGGAGTCTCACTGATTAACACTGAACTCGATGGGATTCTCACTGATTAACGCTGAACCCTAAGGGAGTCTCACTGATTAACACTGAACCCTGTGGGAGCCTCAGTGATTAACACTGAAACCTGTGGGAGTCTCACTGATTAACACTTAACACTGTGGGAGACTCACTGATTAACAATGAACCCTGTGGGAGTCTCACTGATTAACACTGAACCCTATTGGAGTCTCACTGATTAACACATGAACCCTGAGAGAGTCTCACTGATTAACACTGAACACTGTGGGAGTCTCACTGATTAACACTGAACCCTATGGGAGTGTCACTGATTAACACTGAACCCTGTGGGCGTCTCACTGATTAACACTGAACACTGTGAGAGTCTCACTGATTAACACTGAACCCTGTGGGAGTCTCAATGATTAATACTGAACGCTATGGGAGTCTCACTGATTAACACTGAACCCTGTGGGAGTCTCACTGATTAACACTGAACCCTGTGGGAGTCTCACTGATTAACACTGAACACTGTGGGAGTCTAACTGATTAACACTGAACCCTGTGGGAGTCTCACTGATTAACACTGAACCCTATTGGAGTCTCACTGATTAACACATGAACCCAGAGAGAGTCTCACTGATTAACACTGAACCCTGTGGGAGTCTCACTGATTAACACTGAACCCTATGGGAGTGTCACTGATTAACACTGAACCCTGTGGGAGTCTCACTGATTAACACTGAACACTGTGAGAGTCTCACTGATTAACACTGAACCCTGTGGGAGTCTTAATGATTAATACTGAACGCTATGGGAGCCTCACTGATTAACACTGAACCCAGTGGGAGTCTCACTGATTAACACTGAACCCTGTGGGAGTCTCACTGATTAACACTGAACACTGTGGGAGTCTCTCTGATTAACACTGAACCCTGTGGGAGTCTCACTGATTAACACTGAACCCTATTGTAGTCTCACTTATTAACACATGAACCCAGAGAGAGTCTCACTGATTAACACTGAACCCTGTGGGAGTCTCACTGATTAACACTGAGCCCTATGGGAGTGTCACTGATTAACACTGAACTCGATGGGATTCTCACTGATTAAAACTGAACCCTATGGGAGTCTCACTGATTAACACTGAACCCTGTGGGAGTCTCAGTGATTAACACTGAATCCTATGGGAGTCTCACTGATTAACACTGAACACTGTGGGAGTCTCACTGATTAACACTGAACACTGTGGGAGTCTCACTGATTAATACTGAACCCTGAGGGAGTCTCACTGATTAACACTGAACCCTATGGGAGTCTCACTGATTAACACATGCACCCTGTGGGAGTCTCACTGATTAACACTGAACCCTATGGGAGTCTCACATATTAATGCTGAACCCTATGGGGGTCTCACTGATAAACAATGAACCCTATGGGAGTCTCACTGATTAACACTGAACTCGATGGGATTCTCACTGATTAACGCTGAACCCTAAGGGAGTCTCACTGATTAACACTGAACCCTGTGGGAGCCTCAGTGATTAACACTGAAACCTGTGGGAGTCTCACTGATTAACACTGAACACTGTGGGAGTCTCACTGATTAACACTTAACACTGTGGGAGACTCACTGATTAACAATGAACCCTGTGGGAGTCTCACTGATTAACACTGAACCCTATTGGAGTCTCACTGATTAACACATGAACCCTGAGAGAGTCTCACTGATTAACACTGAACCCTGTGGGAGTCTCACTGATTAACACTGAACCCTATAGGAGTGTCACTGATTAACACTGAACCCTGTGGGAGTCTCACTGATTAACACTGAACACTGTGAGAGTCTCACTGATTAACACTGAACCCTGTGGGAGTCTCAATGATTAATACTGAACGCTATGGGAGTCTCACTGATTAACACTGAACCCTGTGGGAGTCTCACTGATTAACACTGAACCCTGTGGGAGTCTCACTGATTAACACTGAACACTGTGGGAGTCTAACTGATTAACACTGAACCCTGTGGGAGTCTCACTGATTAACACTGAACCCTATTGGAGTCTCACTTATTAACACATGAACCCAGAGAGAGTCTCACTGATTAACACTGAACCCTGTGGGAGTCTCACTGATTAACACTGAACCCTATGGGAGTGTCACTGATTAACACTGAACCCTGTGGGAGTCTCACTGATTAACACTGAACACTGTGAGAGTCTCACTGATTAACACTGCACCCTGTGAGAGTCTCAATGATTAATACTGAACGCTATGGGAGTCTCACTGATTAACACTGAACCCTGTGGGAGTCTCACTGATTAACACTGAACCCTGTGGGAGTCTCACTGATTAACACTGAACCCTATGGGAGTGTCACTGATTAACACTGAACCCTGTGGGAGTCTCACTGATTAACACTGAACACTGTGAGAGTCTCACTGATTAACACTGAACCCTGTGGGAGTCTTAATGATTAATACTGAACGCTATGGGAGTCTCACTGATTAACACTGAACCCAGTGGGAGTCTCACTGATTAACACTGAACCCTGTGGGAGTCTCACTGATTAACACTGAACACTGTGGGAGTCTCACTGATTAACACTGAACCCTGTGGGAGTCTCACTGATTAACACAGAACCCTATTGGAGTCTCACTTATTAACACATGAACCCAGAGAGAGTCTCACTGATTAACACTGAACCCTGTGGGAGTCTCACTGATTAACACTGAGCCCTATGGGAGTGTCACTGATTAACACTGAACTCGATGGGATTCTCACTGATTAAAACTGAACCCTATGGGAGTCTCACTGATTAACACTGAACCCTGTGGGAGTCTCAGTGATTAACACTGAACCCTATGGGAGTCTCACTGTATAACACTGAACACTGTGGGAGTCTCACTGATTAACACTGAACACTGTGGGAGTCTCACTGATTAACACTGAACCCTGAGGGAGTCTCACTGATTAACACTGAACCCTATGGGAGTCTCACTGATTAACACATGCACCCTGTGGGAGTCTCACTGATTAACACTGAACCCTATGGGAGTCTCACATATTAATGCTGAACCCTATGGGGTCTCACTGATAAACAATGAACCCTATGGGAGTCTCACTGATTAACACTGAACTCGATGGGATTCTCACTGATTAACACTGAACCCTAAGGGAGTCTCACTGATTAACACTGAACCCTGTGGGAGCCTCAGTGATTAACACTGAAACCTGTGGGAGTCTCACTGATTAACACTGAACACTGTGGGAGTCTCACTGATTAACACTTAACACTGTGGGAGACTCACTGATTAACAATGAACCCTGTGGGAGTCTCACTGATTAACACTGAACCCTATTGGAGTCTCACTGATTAACACATGAACCCTGAGAGAGTCTCACTGATTAACACTGAACCCTGTGGGAGTCTCACTGATTAACACTGAACCCTATGGGAGTGTCACTGATTAACACTGAACCCTGTGGGCGTCTCACTGATTAACACTGAACACTGTGAGAGTCTCACTGATTAACACTGAACCCTGTGGGAGTCTCAATGATTAATACTGAACGCTATGGGAGTCTCACTGATTAACACTGAACCCTGTGGGAGTCTAACTGATTAACACTGAACCCTGTGGGAGTCTCACTGATTAACACTGAACACTGTGGGAGTCTAACTGATTAACACTGAACCCTGTGGGAGTCTCACTGATTAACACTGAACCCTATTGGAGTCTCACTTATTAACACATGAACCCAGAGAGAGTCTCACTGATTAACACTGAACCCTGTGGGAGTCTCACTGATTAACACTGAACCCTATGGGAGTGTCACTGATTAACACTGAACCCTGTGGGAGTCTCACTGATTAACACTGAACACTGTGAGAGTCTCACTGATTAACACTGAACCCTGTGAGAGTCTCAATGATTAATACTGAACGCTATGGGAGTCTCACTGATTAACACCGAACCCTATGGGAGTCTCACTGATTAACACTGAACCCTATGGGAGTCTCACTGATTAACACTGAACCCTGTGGGAGTCTCATTGATTAACACTGAACCCTGAGGGAGTCTCACTGATTAACACTGAACACTGTGGGAGTCTCACTGATTAACACTGAACACTGTGGGAGTCTCACTGATTAACACTGAACCCTGTGGGAGTCTCACTGATTAACACTGAACCCTGAGGGAGTCTCACTGATTAACACTGAACACTGTGGGAGTCTCACTGATTAACACTGAACACTGTGGGAGTCTCACTGATTAACACTGAACCCTATGGGAGTGTCACTGATTAACACTGAACCCTGTGGGAGTCTCAATGATTAACACTGAACACTGTGAGAGTCTCACTGATTAACACTGAACCCTGTGGGAGTCTCACTGATTAATACTGAACGCTATGGGAGTCTCACTGATTAACACTGAACCCTGTGGGAGTCTCACTGATTAACACTGAACCCTGTGGGAGTCCCAATGATTAACACTGAACCCTATGGGACTCTCACTGATTAACACTGAACCCTGTGGGAGTCTCACTGATTAACACTGAACCCTGTGGGAGTCTCACTGATTAACACTGAAACCTATGGGAGTCTCACTGATTAACACCGAACCCTATGGGAGTCTCACTGATTAACACTGAACTCTATGGGATTCTCACTGATTAACGCTGAACCCTAAGGGAGTCTCACTGATTAACACTGAACCCTGTGGGAGTCTCAGTGATTAACACTGAAACCTGTGGGAGTCTCACTGATCAACACTGAACACTGTGGGAGTCTCACTGATTAACACTTAACACTGTGAGAGTCTCACTGATTAACAATGAACCCTGTGGGAGTCTCACTGATTAACACTGAACCCTATTGGAGTCTCACTGATTAACACATGAACCATGAGAGAGTCTCACTGATTAAAACTGAACCCTGTGGGAGTCTCACTGATTAACACTGAACCCTATGGGAGTGTCACTGATTAACACTGAACCCTGTGGGAGTCTCACTGATTAACACTGAACACTGTGAGAGTCTCACTGATTAACACTGAACCCTGTGGGAGTCTTAATGATTAATACTGAACGCTATGGGAGTCTCACTGATTAACACTGAACCCAGTGGGAGTCTCACTGATTAACACTGAACCCTGTGGGAGTCTCACTGATTAACACTGAACACTGTGGGAGTCTCTCTGATTAACACTGAACCCTGTGGGAGTCTCACTGATTAACACTGAACCCTATTGTAGTCTCACTTATTAACACATGAACCCAGAGAGAGTCTCACTGATTAACACTGAACCCTGTGGGAGTCTCACTGATTAACACTGAGCCCTATGGGAGTGTCACTGATTAACACTGAACTCGATGGGATTCTCACTGATTAAAACTGAACCCTATGGGAGTCTCACTGATTAACACTGAACCCTGTGGGAGTCTCAGTGATTAACACTGAATCCTATGGGAGTCTCACTGATTAACACTGAACACTGTGGGAGTCTCACTGATTAACACTGAACACTGTGGGAGTCTCACTGATTAATACTGAACCCTGAGGGAGTCTCACTGATTAACACTGAACCCTATGGGAGTCTCACTGATTAACACATGCACCCTGTGGGAGTCTCACTGATTAACACTGAACCCTATGGGAGTCTCACATATTAATGCTGAACCCTATGGGGGTCTCACTGATAAACAATGAACCCTATGGGAGGCTCACTGATTAACACTGAACTCGATGGGATTCTCACTGATTAACGCTGAACCCTAAGGGAGTCTCACTGATTAACACTGAACCCTGTGGGAGCCTCAGTGATTAACACTGAAACCTGTGGGAGTCTCACTGATTAACACTGAACACTGTGGGAGTCTCACTGATTAACACTTAACACTGTGGGAGACTCACTGATTAACAATGAACCCTGTGGGAGTCTCACTGATTAACACTGAACCCTATTGGAGTCTCACTGATTAACACATGAACCCTGAGAGAGTCTCACTGATTAACACTGAACCCTGTGGGAGTGTCACTGATTAACACTGAACCCTATAGGAGTGTCACTGATTAACACTGAACCCTGTGGGAGTCTCACTGATTAACACTGAACACTGTGAGAGTCTCACTGATTAACACTGAACCCTGTGGGAGTCTCAATGATTAATACTGAACGCTATGGGAGTCTCACTGATTAACACTGAACCCTGTGGGAGTCTCACTGATTAACACTGAACCCTGTGGGAGTCTCACTGATTAACACTGAACACTGTGGGAGTCTAACTGATTAACACTGAACCCTGTGGGAGTCTCACTGATTAACACTGAACCCTATTGGATTCTCACTTATTAACACATGAACCCAGAGAGAGTCTCACTGATTAACACTGAACCCTGTGGGAGTCTCACTGATTAACACTGAACCCTATGGGAGTGTCACTGATTAACACTGAACCCTGTGGGAGTCTCACTGATTAACACTGAACCCTGTGGGAGTCTCACTGATTAACACTGAACCCTATTGGATTCTCACTTATTAACACATGAACCCAGAGAGAGTCTCACTGATTAACACTGAACACTGTGAGAGTCTCACTGATTAACACTGAACACTGTGGGAGTCTAACTGATTAACACTGAACCCTGTGGGAGTCTCACTGATTAACACTGAACCCTATTGGATTCTCACTTATTAACACATGAACCCAGAGAGAGTCTCACTGATTAACACTGAACCCTGTGGGAGTCTCACTGATTAACACTGAACCCTATGGGAGTCTCACTGATTAACACTGAACACTGTGGGAGTCTAACTGATTAACACTGAACCCTGTGGGAGTCTCACTGATTAACACTGAACCCTATTGGATTCTCACTTATTAACACATGAACCCAGAGAGAGTCTCACTGATTAACACTGAACACTGTGAGAGTCTCACTGATTAACACTGAACCCTGTGAGAGTCTCAATGATTAATACTGAACGCTATGGGAGTCTCACTGATTAACACTGAACCCTGTGGGAGTCTCACTGATTAACACTGAACCCTGTGGGAGTCTCAATGATTAACACTGAACCCTATGGGAGTCTCACTGATTAACACTGAAACCTATGGGAGTCTCACTGATTAACACCGAACCCTATGGGAGTCTCACTGATTAACAATGAACCCTATGGGAGTCTCACTGATTAACACTGAACTCTATGGAATTCTCACTGATTAACACTGAACCCTATGGGAGTCTCACTGATTAACACTGAACCCTGTGGGAGTCTCACTGATTAACACTGAACCCTGTGGGAGTCTCACTGATTAACACTGAAACCTATGGGAGTCTCACTGATTAACACCGAACCCTATGGGAGTCTCACTGATTAACACTGAACTCTATGGGATTCTCACTGATTAACACTGAACCCTGTGGGAGTCTCAATGATTAACACTGAACCCTGAGGGAGTCTCACTGATTAACACTGAACACTGTGGGAGTCTCACTGATTAACACTGAACACTGTGGGAGTCTCAGTGATTAACACTGAAACCTGTGGGAGTCTCACTGATTGACACTGAACCCTGTGGGAGTCTCACTGATTAACACTGAACCCTATGGGAGTGTCACTGATTAACACTGAACCCTGTGGGAGTCTCACTGATTAACACATGCACCCTGTGGGAGTCTCACAGATGAACACTGAACCCTGTGGGAGTCTCACTGATTAACGCTGAACCCTGTGGGAGTCTCACTGATTAACACTGAACCCTATGGGAGTCTCACTGATTAACACATGCACCCTGTGGGAGTCTCACTGATTAACACTGAACCCTATGGTAGTCTCACAAATTAATGCTGAACCCTATGGGGGTCTCACTGATAAACAATGAACCCTATGGGAGTCTCACTGATTAACACTGAACTCGATGGGATTCTCACTGATTAACACTGAACCCTAAGGGAGTCTCACTGATTAACACTGAACCCTGTGGGAGTCTCAGTGATTACCACTGAAATCTGTGGGAGTCTCACTGATCAACACTGAACACTGTGGGAGTCTCACTGATTAACACTGAACACTGTGGGAGTCTCACTGATTAACACTGAACCCTATGGGACTCTCACTGATTAACACTGAACCCTGTGGGAGTCTCACTGATTAACACTGAACCCTGTGGGAGTCTCACTGATTAACACTGAAACCTATGGGAGTCTCACTGATTAACACCGAACCCTATGGGAGTCTCACTGATTAACACTGAACTCTATGGGATTCTCACTGATTAACACTGAACCCTGTGGGAGTCTCAATGATTAACACTGAACCCTGAGGGAGTCTCACTGATTAACACTGAACACTGTGGGAGTCTCACTGATTAACACTGAACACTGTGGGAGTCTCAGTGATTAACACTGAAACCTGTGGGAGTCTCACTGATTAACACTGAACTCGATGGGATTCTCACTGATTAACACTGAACCCTATGGGAGTCTCACTGATTGACACTGAACCCTGTGGGAGTCTCACTGATTAACACTGAACCCTATGGGAGTGTCACTGATTAACACTGAACCCTGTGGGAGTCTCACTGATTAACACATGCACCCTGTGGGAGTCTCTCAGATGAACACTGAACCCTGTGGGAGTCTCACTGATTAACGCTGAACCCTGTGGGAGTCTCACTGATTAACACTGAACCCTATGGGAGTGTCACTGATTAACACATGCACCCTGTGGGAGTCTCACTGATTAACACTGAACCCTATGGTAGTCTCACAAATTAATGCTGAACCCTATGGGGGTCTCACTGATAAACAATGAACCCTATGGGAGTCTCACTGATTAACACTGAACTCGATGGGATTCTCACTGATTAACACTGAACCCTAAGGGAGTCTCACTGATTAACACTGAACCCTAAGGGAGTCTCACTGATTAACACTGAACCCTGTGGGAGTCTCAGTGATTACCACTGAAACCTGTGGGAGTCTCACTGATCAACACTGAAACCTGTGGGAGTCTCACTGATTAACACTGAACTCGATGGGATTCTCACTGATTAACACTGAACCCTATGGGAGTCTCACTGATTGACACTGAACCCTGTGGGAGTCTCACTGATTAACACTGAACCCTATGGGAGTGTCACTGATTAACACTGAACCCTGTGGGAGTCTCACTGATTAACACATGCACCCTGTGGGAGTCTCACAGATGAACACTGAACCCTGTGGGAGTCTCACTGATTAACGCTGAACCCTGTGGGAGTCTCACTGATTAACACTGAACCCTATGGGAGTCTCACTGATTAACACATGCACCCTGTGGGAGTCTCACTGATTAACACTGAACCCTATGGTAGTCTCACAAATTAATGCTGAACCCTATGGGGGTCTCACTGATAAACAATGAACCCTATGGGAGTCTCACTGATTAACACTGAACTCGATGGGATTCTCACTGATTAACACTGAACCCTATGGGAGTCTCACTGATTAACACTGAACCCTGTGGGAGTCTCAGTGATTACCACTGAAACCTGTGGGAGTCTCACTGATCAACACTGAACACTGTGGGAGTCTCACTGATTAACACTGAACACTGTGGGAGTCTCACTGATTAACACTGAACCCTGTGGGAGTCTCACTGATTAACACTGAACCCTATTGGAGTCTCACTGATTAACACATGAACCCTGTGGGAGTCTCACTGATTAACACTGAACCCTATGGGAGTGTCACTGATTAACACTGAACCCTGTGGGAGTCTCACTGATTAACACTGAACACTGTGAGAGTCTCACTGATTAACACTGAACCCTGCGGGAGTCTCAATGATTAATATTGAACGCTATTGGAGTCTCAAAGATTAACACTGAACCCTGTGGGAGTCTCACTGATTAACACTGAACCCTGTGGGAGTCTCAATGATTAACACTGAACCCTATGGGAGTCTCACTGATTAACACTGAAACCTATGGGAGTCTCACTGATTAACACTGAACCCTGTGGGAGTCTCACTGATTAACACTGAACCCTATTGGAGTCTCACTTATTAACACATGAACCCAGAGAGAGTCTCACTGCTTAACACTGAACCCTGTGGGAGTCTCACTGATTAACACTGAACCCTATGGGAGTGTCACTGATTAACACTGAACCCTGTGGGAGTCTCACTGATTAACACTGAACACTGTGAGAGTCTCACTGATTAACACTGAACCCTGTGAGAGTCTCAATGATTAATACTGAACGCTATGGGAGTCTCACTGATTAACACTGAACCCTGTGGGAGTCTCACTGATTAACACTGAACCCTGTGGGAGTCTCAATGATTAACACTGAACCCTATGGGAGTCTCACTGATTAACACTGAAACCTATGGGAGTCTCACTGATTAACACCGAACCCTATGGGAGTCTCACTGATTAACAATGAACCCTATGGGAGTCTCACTGATTAACACTGAACTCTATGGAATTCTCACTGATTAACACTGAACCCTATGGGAGTCTCACTGATTAACACTGAACCCTGTGGGAGTCTCACTGATTAACCCTGAACCCTGAGGGAGTCTCACTGATTAACACTGAACACTGTGGGAGTCTCACTGATTAACACTGAACACTGTGGGAGTCTCACTGATTAACACTGAACCCTGTGGGAGTCTCACTGATTAACACTGAACCCTGAGGGAGTCTCACTGATTAACACTGAACACTGTGGGAGTCTCACTGATTAACACTGAACACTGTGGGAGTCTCACTGATTAACACTGAACCCTATGGGAGTGTCATTGATTAACACTGAACCCTGTGGGAGTCTCAATGATTAACACTGAACCCTGTGGGAGTCTCACTGATTAATACTGAACGCTAAGGGAGTCTCACTGATTAACACTGAACCCTGTGGGAGTCTCACTGATTAACACTGAACCCTGTGGGAGTCCCAATGATTAACACTGAACCCTATGGGACTCTAACTGATTAACACTGAACCCTGTGGGAGTCTCACTGATTAACACTGAACCCTGTGGGAGTCTCACTGATTAACACTGAAACCTATGGGAGTCTCACTGATTAACACCGAACCCTATGGGAGTCTCACTGATTAACACTGAACTCTATGGGATTCTCACTGATTAACACTGAACCCTATGGGAGTCTCACTGATTAACACTGAACCCTGTGGGAGTCTCACTGATTAACACTGAACCCTGAGGGAGTCTCACTGATTAACACTGAACACTGTGGGAGTCTCACTGATTAACACTGAACACTGTGGGAGTCTCACTGATTAACACTGAACCCTGTGGGAGTCTCACTGATTAACACTGAACCCTGAGGGAGTCTCACTGATTAACACTGAACACTGTGGGTGTCTCACTGATTAACACTGAACACTGTGGGAGTCTCACTGATTAACACTGAACCCTATGGGAGTGTCATTGATTAACACTGAACCCTGTGGGAGTCTCAATGATTAACACTGAACCCTGTGGGAGTCTCACTGATTAATACTGAACGCTATGGGAGTCTCACTGATTAACACTGAACCCTGTGGGAGTCTCACTGATTAACACTGAACCCTGTGGGAGTCCCAATGATTAACACTGAACCTTATGGGACTCTAACTGATTAACACTGAACCCTGTGGGAGTCTCACTGATTAACAATGAACCCTGTGGGAGTCTCACTGATTAACACTGAAACCTATGGGAGTCTCACTGATTAACACCGAACCCTATGGGAGTCTCACTGATTAACACTGAACTCTATGGGATTCTCACTGATTAACACTGAACCCTGTGGGAGTCTCAATGATTAACACTGAACCCTGAGGGAGTCTCACTGATTAACACTGAACACTGTGGGAGTCTCACTGATTAACACTGAACACTGTGGGAGTCTCAGTGATTAACACTGAAACCTGTGGGAGTCTCACTGATTAACACTGAACTCGATGGGATTCTCACTGATTAACACTGAACCCTATGGGAGTCTCACTGATTGACACTGAACCCTGTGGGAGTCTCACTGATTAACACTGAACCCTATGGGAGTGTCACTGATTAACACTGAACCCTGTGGGAGTCTCACTGATTAACACATGCACCCTGTGGGAGTCTCACAGATGAACACTGAACCCTGTGGGAGTCTCACTGATTAACGCTGAACCCTGTGGGAGTCTCACTGATTAACACTGAACCCTATGGGAGTCTCACTGATTAACACATGCACCCTGTGGGAGTCTCACTGATTAACACTGAACCCTATGGTAGTCTCACAAATTAATGCTGAACCCTATGGGGGTCTCACTGATAAACAATGAACCCTATGGGAGTCTCACTGATTAACACTGAACTCGATGGGATTCTCACTGATTAACACTGAACCCTAAGGGAGTCTCACTGATTAACACTGAACCCTGTGGGAGTCTCAGTGATTACCACTGAAACCTGTGGGAGTCTCACTGATCAACACTGAACACTGTGGGAGTCTCACTGATTAACACTGAACACTGTGGGAGTCTCACTGATTAACACTGAACCCTGTGGGAGTCTCACTGATTAACACTGAACCCTATTGGAGTCTCACTGATTAACACATGAACCCTGTGGGAGTCTCACTGATTAACACTGAACCCTATGGGAGTGTCACTGATTAACACTGAACCCTGTGGGAGTCTCACTGATTAACACTGAACACTGTGAGAGTCTCACTGATTAACACTGAACCCTGCGGGAGTCTCAATGATTAATATTGAACGCTATTGGAGTCTCACTGATTAACACTGAACCCTGTGGGAGTCTCACTGATTAACACTGAACCCTGTGGGAGTCTCACTGATTAACACTGAAACCTATGGGAGTCTCACTGATTAACACTGAACACTGTGAGAGTCTCACTGATTAACACTTAACCCTGTGGGAGTCTCAATGATTAATACTGAACGCTATGGGAGTCTCACTGATTAACACTGAACCCTGTGGGAGTCTCAATGATTAACACTGAACCCTATGGGAGTCTCACTGATTAACACTGAACCCTATGGGAGTCTCACTGATTAACACTGAACCCTGTGGGAGTCTCACTGATTAACACTGAACCCTGAGCGAGTCTCACTGATTAACACTGAACACTGTGGGAGTCTCACTGATTAACACTGAACCCTATGGGAGTGTCACTGATTAACACTGAACCCTGTGGGAGTCTCACTGATTAACACTGAACACTGCGAGAGTCTCACTGATTAACACTGAACCCTGTGGGAGTCTCACTGATTAACACTGAACACTGTGAGAGTCTCACTGATTAACACTGAACCCTGTGGGAGTCTCAATGATTAACACTGAACCCTATGGGAGTCTCACTGATTAACACTGAAACCTATGGGAGTCTCACTGATTAACACCGAACCCTATGGGAGTCTCACTGATTAACAATGAACCCTATGGGAGTCTCACTGATTAACACTGAACTCTATGGGATTCTCACTGATTAACACTGAACCCTATGGGAGTCTCACTGATTAACACTGAACCCTGTGGGAGTCTCACTGATTAATACTAACCCCTGAGCGAGTCTCACTGATTAACACTGAACACTGTGGGAGTCTCACTGATTAACACTGAACCCTGAGGGAGTCTCACTGATTAACACTGAACACTGTGGGAGTCTCACTGCTTAACACTGAACCCTGTGGGAGTCTCACTGATTAACACTGAACACTGTGGGAGTCTCACTGATTAACACTGAACCCTGTGGGAGTCTCACTGATTAACACTGAAACCTATGGGAGTCTCACTGATTAACACTGAACCCTGTGGGAGTCTCACTGATTAACACTGAAACCTATGGGAGTCTCACTGATTAACACTGAACACTGTGAGAGTCTCACTGATTAACACTTAACCCTGTGGGAGTCTCAATGATTAATACTGAACGCTATGGGAGTCTCACTGATTAACACTGAACCCTGTGGGAGTCTCAATGATTAACACTGAACCCTATGGGAGTCTCACTGATTAACACTGAACCCTATGGGAGTCTCACTGATTAACACTGAACCCTGTGGGAGTCTCACTGATTAACACTGAACCCTGAGCGAGTCTCACTGATTAACACTGAACACTGTGGGAGTCTCACTGATTAACACTGAACCCTATGGGAGTGTCACTGATTAACACTGAACCCTGTGGGAGTCTCACTGATTAACACTGAACACTGCGAGAGTCTCACTGATTAACACTGAACCCTGTGGGAGTCTCACTGATTAACACTGAACACTGTGAGAGTCTCACTGATTAACACTGAACCCTGTGGGAGTCTCAATGATTAACACTGAACCCTATGGGAGTCTCACTGATTAACACTGAAACCTATGGGAGTCTCACTGATTAACACCGAACCCTATGGGAGTCTCACTGATTAACAATGAACCCTATGGGAGTCTCACTGATTAACACTGAACTCTATGGGATTCTCACTGATTAACACTGAACCCTATGGGAGTCTCACTGATTAACACTGAACCCTGTGGGAGTCTCACTGATTAATACTAACCCCTGAGCGAGTCTCACTGATTAACACTGAACACTGTGGGAGTCTCACTGATTAACACTGAACCCTGAGGGAGTCTCACTGATTAACACTGAACACTGTGGGAGTCTCACTGCTTAACACTGAACCCTGTGGGAGTCTCACTGATTAACACTGAACACTGTGGGAGTCTCACTGATTAACACTGAACCCTGTGGGAGTCTCACTGATTAACACTGAAACCTATGGGAGTCTCACTGATTAACACTGAACCCTATGGGAGTCTCACTGATTAACACTGAACCCTGTGGGAGTCTCACTGATTAACAGTGAACCCTATGGGAGTCTCACTGATTAACACTTAACCCTTTGGGAGTCTCACTGATTAACACTGAACCCTGAGCGAGTCTCACTGATTAACACTGAACCTAATGGGAGTCTCACTGATTAACACTGAACCCTGTGGGAGTCTCACTGATTAACACTGAACACTGTGAGAGTCTCACTGATTAACACTTAACCCTGTGGGAGTCTCAATGATTAATACTGAACGCTATGGGAGTCTCACTGATTAACACTGAACCCTGTGGGAGTCTCAATGATTAACACTGAACCCTATGGGAGTCTCACTGATTAACACTGAAACCTATGGGAGTCTCACTGATTAACACCGAACCCTATGGGAGTCTCACTGATTAACAATGAACCCTATGGGAGTCTCACTGATTAACACTGAACTCTATGGGATTCTCACTGATTAACACTGAACCCTATGGGAGCCTCACTAATTAACACTGAACCCTGTGGGAGTCTCACTGATTAACACTAAACCCTGAGCGAGTCTCACTGATTAACACTGAACACTGTGGGAGTCTCACTGATTAACACTGAACCCTGAGGGAGTCTCACTGATTAACACTGAACACTGTGGGAGTCTCACTGATTAACACTGAACCCTGTGGGATTCTCACTGATTAACACTGAACCCTGAGGGAGTCTCACTGATTAACACTGAACACTGTGGGAGTCTCACTGATTAACACTGAACACTGTGGGAGTCTCACTGATTAACACTGAACCCTGTGGGAGTCTCACTGATTAACACTGAAACCTATGGGAGTCTCACTGATTAACACCGAACCCTATGGGAGTATCACTGATTAATAATGAGCCCTATGGGAGTTTCACTGATTAACACTGAACTCTATGGGATTCTCACTGATTAACACTGAACCCTATGGGAGTCTCACTGATTAACACTGAACCCTGTGGGAGTCTCACTGATTAACACTGAACCCTGAGGGAGTCTCACTGATTAACACTGAACCCTGTGGGAGTCTCAATGATTAACACTGAACCCTATGGGAGTCTCACTGATTAACACTGAAACCTATGGGAGTCTCACTGATTAACACTGAACCCTGTGGGAGTCTCACTGATTAACACTGAACACTGTGAGAGTCTCACTGATTAACACTGAACCCTGTGGGAGTCTCAATGATTAACACTGAACCCTGTGGGAGTCTCACTGATTAACAGTGAACCCTATGGGAGTCTCACTGATTAACACTTAACCCTTTGGGAGTCTCACTGATTAACACTGAACCCTGAGCGAGTCTCACTGATTAACACTGAACCTAATGGGAGTCTCACTGATTAACACTGAACCCTGTGGGAGTCTCACTGATTAAGACTTAACCCTAAAGGAGTCTCACTGATTAACACTGAACCATGAGGGAGTCTCACTGATTAACACTGAACCCTATGGGAGTCTCACTGATTAACACTGAACTCTATGGGATTCTCACTGATTAACACTGGACCCTGTGGGAGTCTCAATGATTAACACTGAACCCTGAGGGAGTCTCACTGATTAACACTGAACACTGTGGGATTCTCACTGATTAACACTGAACACTGTGGGAGTATCAGTGATTAACACTGAAACCTGTGGGAGTCTCACTGATTAACACTGAACTCGATGGGATTCTCACTGATTAACACTGAACCCTATGGGAGTCTCACTGATTGACACTGAACCCTGTGGGAGTCTCACTGGGAGTGTCACTGATTAACACTGAACACTGTGGGAGTCTCACTGATTAACACATGCACCCTGTGGGAGTCTCACAGATGAACACTGAACCCTGTGGGAGTCTCACTGATTAACGCTGAACCCTGTGGGAGTCTCACTGATTAATACTGAACCCTATGGGAGTCTCACTGATTAACACATGCACCCTGTGGGAGTCTCACTGATTAACACTGAACCCTATCGTAGTCTCACAAATTAATGCTGAACCCTATGGGGGTCTCACTGATAAACAATGAACCCTATGGGAGTCTCACTGATTAACACTGAACTCGATGGGATTCTCACTGATTAACACTGAACCCTAAGGGAGTCTCACTGATTAACACTGAACCCTGTGGGAGTCTCAGTGATTACCACTGAAACCTGTGGGAGTCTCACTGATCAACACTGAACACTGTGGGAGTCTCACTGATTAACACTGAACACTGTGGGAGTCTCACTGATTAACACTGAACCCTGTGGGAGTCTCACTGATTAACACTGAACCCTATTGGAGTCTCACTGATTAACACATGAACCCTGTGGGAGTCTCACTGATTAACACTGAACCCTATGGGAGTGTCACTGATTAACACTGAACCCTGTGGGAGTCTCACTGATTAACACTGAACACTGTGAGAGTCTCACTGATTAACACTGAACCCTGCGGGAGTCTCAATGATTAATATTGAACGCTATTGGAGTCTCACTGATTAACACTGAACCCTGTGGGAGTCTCACTGATTAACACTGAACCCTGTGGGAGTCTCAATGATTAACACTGAACCCTATGGGAGTCTCACTGATTAACACTGAAACCTATGGGAGTCTCACTGATTAACACTGAACACTGTGGGAGTCTCACTGATTAACACTGAAGACTGTGAGAGTCTCACTGATTAACACTTAACCCTGTGGGAGTCTCAATGATTAATACTGAACGCTATGGGAGTCTCACTGATTAAAACTGAACCCTGTGGGAGTCTCAATGATTAACACTGAACCCTATGGGAGTCTCACTGATTAACACTGAACCCTATGGGAGTCTCACTGATTAACACTGAACCCTGTGGGAGTCTCACTGATTAACACTGAACCCTGAGCGAGTCTCACTGATTAACACTGAACACTGTGGGAGTCTCACTGATTAACACTGAACACTGTGGGAGTCTCACTGATTAACACTGAACCCTATGGGAGTGTCACTGATTAACTCTGAACCCTGTGGGAGTCTCACTGATCAACACTGAACCCTGTGGGAGTCTCACTGATTAAGACTTAACCCTAAAGGAGTCTCACTGATTAACACTGAACCCTGAGGGAGTCTCACTGATTAACACTGAACCCTATGGGAGTCTCACTGATTAACACTGAACTCTATGGGATTCTCACTGATTAACACTGAACCCTGTGGGAGTCTCAATGATTAACACTGAACCCTGAGGGAGTCTCACTGATTAACATTGAACACTGTGGGATTCTCACTGATTAACACTGAACACTGTGGGAGTATCAGTGATTAACACTGAAACCTGTGGGAGTCTCACTGATTAACACTGAACTCGATGGGATTCTCACTGATTAACACTGAACCCTATGGGAGTCTCACTGATTGACACTGAACCCTGTGGGAGTCTCACTGGGAGTGTCACTGATTAACACTGAACCCTGTGGGAGTCTCACTGATTAACACATGCACCCTGTGGGAGTCTCACAAATGAACACTGAACCCTGTGGGAGTCTCACTGATTAACGCTGAACCCTGTGGGAGTCTCACTGATTAATACTGAACCCTATGGGAGTCTCACTGATTAACACATGCACCCTGTGGGAGTCTCACTGATTAACACTGAACCCTATGGTAGTCTCACAAATTAATGCTGAACCCTATGGGGGTCTCACTGATAAACAATGAACCCTATGGGAGTCTCACTGATTAACACTGAACTCGATGGGATTCTCACTGATTAACACTGAACCCTAAGGGAGTCTCACTGATTAACACTGCACCCTGTGGGAGTCTCAGTGATTACCACTGAAACCTGTGGGAGTCTCACTGATCAACACTGAACACTGTGGGAGTCTCACTGATTAACACTGAACACTGTGGGAGTCTCACTGATTAACACTGAACCCTGTGGGAGTCTCACTGATTAACACTGAACCCTATTGGAGTCTCACTGATTAACACATGAACCCTGTGGGAGTCTCACTGATTAACACTGAACCCTATGGGAGTGTCACTGATTAACACTGAACCCTGTGGGAGTCTCACTGATTAACACTGAACACTGTGAGAGTCTCACTGATTAACACTGAACCCTGCGGGAGTCTCAATGATTAATATTGAACGCTATTGGAGTCTCACTGATTAACACTGAACCCTGTGGGAGTCTCACTGATTAACACTGAACCCTGTGGGAGTCTCAATGATTAACACTGAACCCTATGGGAGTCTCACTGATTAACACTGAAACCTATGGGAGTCTCACTGATTAACACTGAACCCTGTCGGAGTCTCACTGATTAACACTGAACACTGTGAGAGTCTCACTGATTAACACTTAACCCTGTGGGAGTCTCAATGATTAATACTGAACGCTATGGGAGTCTCACTGATTAACACTGAACCCTGTGGGAGTCTCAATGATTAACACTGAACCCTATGGGAGTCTCACTGATTAACACTGAACCCTATGGGAGTCTCACTGATTAACACTGAACCCTGTGGGAGTCTCACTGATTAACACTGAACCCTGAGCGAGTCTCACTGATTAACACTGAACACTGTGGGAGTCTCACTGATTAACACTGAACACTGTGGGAGTCTCACTGATTAACACTGAACCCTATGGGAGTGTCACTGATTAACACTGAACCCTGTGGGAGTCTCACTGATTAACACTGAACACTGTGAGAGTCTCACTGATTAACACTGAACCCTGCGGGAGTCTCAATGATTAATATTGAACGCTATTGGAGTCTCACTGATTAACACTGAACCCTGTGGGAGTCTCACTGATTAACACTGAACCCTGTGGGAGTCTCAATGATTAACACTGAACCCTATGGGAGTCTCACTGATTAACACTGAAACCTATGGGAGTCTCACTGATTAACACTGAACCCTGTGGGAGTCTCACTGATTAACACTGAACACTGTGAGAGTCTCACTGATTAACACTGAACCCTGTGGGAGTCTCAATGATTAACACTGAACCCTGTGGGAGTCTCACTGATTAACAGTGAACCCTATGGGAGTCTCACTGATTAACACTTAACCCTTTGGGAGTCTCACTGATTAACACTGAACCCTGAGCGAGTCTCACTGATTAACACTGAACCTAATGGGAGTCTCACTGATTAACACTGAACCCTGTGGGAGTCTCACTGATTAAGACTTAACCCTAAAGGAGTCTCACTGATTAACACTGAACCATGAGGGAGTCTCACTGATTAACACTGAACCCTATGGGAGTCTCACTGATTAACACTGAACTCTATGGGATTCTCACTGATTAACACTGGACCCTGTGGGAGTCTCAATGATTAACACTGAACCCTGAGGGAGTCTCACTGATTAACACTGAAGACTGTGGGATTCTCACTGATTAACACTGAACACTGTGGGAGTATCAGTGATTAACACTGAAACCTGTGGGAGTCTCACTGATTAACACTGAACTCGATGGGATTCTCACTGATTAACACTGAACCCTATGGGAGTCTCACTGATTGACACTGAACCCTGTGGGAGTCTCACTGGGAGTGTCACTGATTAACACTGAACACTGTGGGAGTCTCACTGATTAACACATGCACCCTGTGGGAGTCTCACAGATGAACACTGAACCCTGTGGGAGTCTCACTGATTAACGCTGAACCCTGTGGGAGTCTCACTGATTAATACTGAACCCTATGGGAGTCTCACTGATTAACACATGCACCCTGTGGGAGTCTCACTGATTAACACTGAACCCTATCGTAGTCTCACAAATTAATGCTGAACCCTATGGGGGTCTCACTGATAAACAATGAACCCTATGGGAGTCTCACTGATTAACACTGAACTCGATGGGATTCTCACTGATTAACACTGAACCCTAAGGGAGTCTCACTGATTAACACTGAACCCTGTGGGAGTCTCAGTGATTACCACTGAAACCTGTGGGAGTCTCACTGATCAACACTGAACACTGTGGGAGTCTCACTGATTAACACTGAACACTGTGGGAGTCTCACTGATTAACACTGAACCCTGTGGGAGTCTCACTGATTAACACTGAACCCTATTGGAGTCTCACTGATTAACACATGAACCCTGTGGGAGTCTCACTGATTAACACTGAACCCTATGGGAGTGTCACTGATTAACACTGAACCCTGTGGGAGTCTCACTGATTAACACTGAACACTGTGAGAGTCTCACTGATTAACACTGAACCCTGCGGGAGTCTCAATGATTAATATTGAACGCTATTGGAGTCTCACTGATTAACACTGAACCCTGTGGGAGTCTCACTGATTAACACTGAACCCTGTGGGAGTCTCAATGATTAACACTGAACCCTATGGGAGTCTCACTGATTAACACTGAAACCTATGGGAGTCTCACTGATTAACACTGAACACTGTGGGAGTCTCACTGATTAACACTGAAGACTGTGAGAGTCTCACTGATTAACACTTAACCCTGTGGGAGTCTCAATGATTAATACTGAACGCTATGGGAGTCTCACTGATTAACACTGAACCCTGTGGGAGTCTCAATGATTAACACTGAACCCTATGGGAGTCTCACTGATTAACACTGAACCCTATGGGAGTCTCACTGATTAACACTGAACCCTGTGGGAGTCTCACTGATTAACACTGAACCCTGAGCGAGTCTCACTGATTAACACTGAACACTGTGGGAGTCTCACTGATTAACACTGAACACTGTGGGAGTCTCACTGATTAACACTGAACCCTATGGGAGTGTCACTGATTAACACTGAACCCTGTGGGAGTCTCACTGATTAACACTGAACACTGTGAGAGTCTCACTGATTAACACTGAACCCTGCGGGAGTCTCAATGATTAATATTGAACGCTATTGGAGTCTCACTGATTAACACTGAACCCTGTGGGAGTCTCACTGATTAACACTGAACCCTGTGGGAGTCTCAATGATTAACACTGAACCCTATGGGAGTCTCACTGATTAACACTGAAACCTATGGGAGTCTCACTGATTAACACTGAACCCTGTGGGAGTCTCACTGATTAACACTGAACACTGTGAGAGTCTCACTGATTAACACTGAACCCTGTGGGAGTCTCAATGATTAACACTGAACCCTGTGGGAGTCTCACTGATTAACAGTGAACCCTATGGGAGTCTCACTGATTAACACTTAACCCTTTGGGAGTCTCACTGATTAACACTGAACCCTGAGCGAGTCTCACTGATTAACACTGAACCTAATGGGAGTCTCACTGATTAACACTGAACCCTGTGGGAGTCTCACTGATTAAGACTTAACCCTAAAGGAGTCTCACTGATTAACACTGAACCATGAGGGAGTCTCACTGATTAACACTGAACCCTATGGGAGTCTCACTGATTAACACTGAACTCTATGGGATTCTCACTGATTAACACTGGACCCTGTGGGAGTCTCAATGATTAACACTGAACCCTGAGGGAGTCTCACTGATTAACACTGAACACTGTGGGATTCTCACTGATTAACACTGAACACTGTGGGAGTATCAGTGATTAACACTGAAACCTGTGGGAGTCTCACTGATTAACACTGAACTCGATGGGATTCTCACTGATTAACACTGAACCCTATGGGAGTCTCACTGATTGACACTGAACCCTGTGGGAGTCTCACTGGGAGTGTCACTGATTAACACTGAACACTGTGGGAGTCTCACTGATTAACACATGCACCCTGTGGGAGTCTCACAGATGAACACTGAACCCTGTGGGAGTCTCACTGATTAACGCTGAACCCTGTGGGAGTCTCACTGATTAATACTGAACCCTATGGGAGTCTCACTGATTAACACATGCACCCTGTGGGAGTCTCACTGATTAACACTGAACCCTATCGTAGTCTCACAAATTAATGCTGAACCCTATGGGGGTCTCACTGATAAACAATGAACCCTATGGGAGTCTCACTGATTAACACTGAACTCGATGGGATTCTCACTGATTAACACTGAACCCTAAGGGAGTCTCACTGATTAACACTGAACCCTGTGGGAGTCTCAGTGATTACCACTGAAACCTGTGGGAGTCTCACTGATCAACACTGAACACTGTGGGAGTCTCACTGATTAACACTGAACACTGTGGGAGTCTCACTGATTAACACTGAACCCTGTGGGAGTCTCACTGATTAACACTGAACCCTATTGGAGTCTCACTGATTAACACATGAACCCTGTGGGAGTCTCACTGATTAACACTGAACCCTATGGGAGTGTCACTGATTAACACTGAACCCTGTGGGAGTCTCACTGATTAACACTGAACACTGTGAGAGTCTCACTGATTAACACTGAACCCTGCGGGAGTCTCAATGATTAATATTGAACGCTATTGGAGTCTCACTGATTAACACTGAACCCTGTGGGAGTCTCACTGATTAACACTGAACCCTGTGGGAGTCTCAATGATTAACACTGAACCCTATGGGAGTCTCACTGATTAACACTGAAACCTATGGGAGTCTCACTGATTAACACTGAACACTGTGGGAGTCTCACTGATTAACACTGAAGACTGTGAGAGTCTCACTGATTAACACTTAACCCTGTGGGAGTCTCAATGATTAATACTGAACGCTATGGGAGTCTCACTGATTAACACTGAACCCTGTGGGAGTCTCAATGATTAACACTGAACCCTATGGGAGTCTCACTGATTAACACTGAACCCTATGGGAGTCTCACTGATTAACACTGAACCCTGTGGGAGTCTCACTGATTAACACTGAACCCTGAGCGAGTCTCACTGATTAACACTGAACACTGTGGGAGTCTCACTGATTAACACTGAACACTGTGGGAGTCTCACTGATTAACACTGAACCCTATGGGAGTGTCACTGATTAACTCTGAACCCTGTGGGAGTCTCACTGATCAACACTGAACACTTTGGGAGTCTCACTGATTAACACTGAACACTGTGGGAGTCTCACTGATTAACACTGAACCCTGTGGGAGTCTCACTGATTAACACTGAACCCTATTGGAGTCTCACTGATTAACACATGAACCCTGTGGGAGTCTCACTGATTAACACTGAACCCTATGGGAGTGTCACTGATTAACACTGAACCCTGTGGGAGTCTCACTGATTAACACTGAACACTGTGAGAGTCTCACTGATTAACACTGAACCCTGCGGGAGTCTCAATGATTAATATTGAACGCTATTGGAGTCTCACTGATTAACACTGAACCCTGTGGGAGTCTCACTGATTAACACTGAACCCTGTGGGAGTCTCAATGATTAACACTGAACCCTATGGGAGTCTCACTGATTAACACTGAAACCTATGGGAGTCTCACTGATTAACACTGAACCCTGTGGGAGTCTCACTGATTAACACTGAACACTGTGAGAGTCTCACTGATTAACACTTAACCCTGTGGGAGTCTCAATGATTAATACTGAACGCTATGGGAGTCTCACTGATTAACACTGAACCCTGTGGGAGTCTCAATGATTAACACTGAACCCTATGGGAGTCTCACTGATTAACACTGAACCCTATGGGAGTCTCACTGATTAACACTGAACCCTGTGGGAGTCTCACTGATTAACACTGAACCCTGAGCGAGTCTCACTGATTAACACTGAACACTGTGGGAGTCTCACTGATTAACACTGAACACTGTGGGAGTCTCACTGATTAACACTGAACCCTATGGGAGTGTCACTGATTAACACTGAACCCTGTGGGAGTCTCACTGATTAACACTGAACACTGTGAGAGTCTCACTGATTAACACTGAACCCTGCGGGAGTCTCAATGATTAATATTGAACGCTATTGGAGTCTCACTGATTAACACTGAACCCTGTGGGAGTCTCACTGATTAACACTGAACCCTGTGGGAGTCTCAATGATTAACACTGAACCCTATGGGAGTCTCACTGATTAACACTGAAACCTATGGGAGTCTCACTGATTAACACTGAACCCTGTGGGAGTCTCACTGATTAACACTGAACACTGTGAGAGTCTCACTGATTAACACTGAACCCTGTGGGAGTCTCAATGATTAACACTGAACCCTGTGGGAGTCTCACTGATTAACAGTGAACCCTATGGGAGTCTCACTGATTAACACTTAACCCTTTGGGAGTCTCACTGATTAACACTGAACCCTGAGCGAGTCTCACTGATTAACACTGAACCTAATGGGAGTCTCACTGATTAACACTGAACCCTGTGGGAGTCTCACTGATTAAGACTTAACCCTAAAGGAGTCTCACTGATTAACACTGAACCCTGAGGGAGTCTCACTGATTAACACTGAACCCTATGGGAGTCTCACTGATTAACACTGAACTCTATGGGATTCTCACTGATTAACACTGAACCCTGTGGGAGTCTCAATGATTAACACTGAACCCTGAGGGAGTCTCACTGATTAACACTGAACACTGTGGGATTCTCACTGATTAACACTGAACACTGTGGGAGTATCAGTGATTAACACTGAAACCTGTGGGAGTCTCACTGATTAACACTGAACTCGATGGGATTCTCACTGATTAACACTGAACCCTATGGGAGTCTCACTGATTGACACTGAACCCTGTGGGAGTCTCACTGGGAGTGTCACTGATTAACACTGAACCCTGTGGGAGTCTCACTGATTAACACATGCACCCTGTGGGAGTCTCACAGATGAACACTGAACCCTGTGGGAGTCTCACTGATTAACGCTGAACCCTGTGGGAGTCTCACTGATTAATACTGAACCCTATGGGAGTCTCACTGATTAACACATGCACCCTGTGGGAGTCTCACTGATTAACACTGAACCCTATGGTAGTCTCACAAATTAATGCTGAACCCTATGGGGGTCTCACTGATAAACAATGAACCCTATGGGAGTCTCACTGATTAACACTGAACTCGATGGGATTCTCACTGATTAACACTGAACCCTAAGGGAGTCTCACTGATTAACACTGAACCCTGTGGGAGTCTCAGTGATTACCACTGAAACCTGTGGGAGTCTCACTGATCAACACTGAACACTGTGGGAGTCTCACTGATTAACACTGAACACTGTGGGAGTCTCACTGATTAACACTGAACCCTATTGGAGTCTCACTGATTAACACATGAACCCTGTGGGAGTCTCACTGATTAACACTGAACCCTATGGGAGTGTCACTGATTAACACTGAACCCTGTGGGAGTCTCACTGATTAACACTGAACACTGTGAGAGTCTCACTGATTAACACTGAACCCTGCGGGAGTCTCAATGAATAATATTGAACGCTATTGGAGTCTCACTGATTAACACTGAACCCTGTGGGAGTCTCACTGATTAACACTGAACCCTGTGGGAGTCTCAATGATTAACACTGAACCCTATGGGAGTCTCACTGATTAACACTGAAACCTATGGGAGTCTCACTGATTAACACTGAACCCTGTGGGAGTCTCACTGATTAACACTGAAGACTGTGAGAGTCTCACTGATTAACACTTAACCCTGTGGGAGTCTCAATGATTAATACTGAACGCTATGGGAGTCTCACTGATTAACACTGAACCCTGTGGGAGTCTCAATGATTAACACTGAACCCTATGGGAGTCTCACTGATTAACACTGAACCCTATGGGAGTCTCACTGATTAACACTGAACCCTGTGGGAGTCTCACTGATTAACACTGAACCCTGAGCGAGTCTCACTGATTAACACTGAACACTGTGGGAGTCTCACTGATTAACACTGAACACTGTGGGAGTCTCACTGATTAACACTGAACCCTATGGGAGTGTCACTGATTAACACTGAACCCTGTGGGAGTCTCACTGATTAACACTGAACACTGTGAGAGTCTCACTGATTAACACTGAACCCTGCGGGAGTCTCAATGATTAATATTGAACGCTATTGGAGTCTCACTGATTAACACTGAACCCTGTGGGAGTCTCACTGATTAACACTGAACCCTGTGGGAGTCTCAATGATTAACACTGAACCCTATGGGAGTCTCACTGATTAACACTGAAACCTATGGGAGTCTCACTGATTAACACTGAACCCTGTGGGAGTCTCACTGATTAACACTGAACACTGTGAGAGTCTCACTGATTAACACTGAACCCTGTGGGAGTCTCAATGATTAACACTGAACCCTATGGGAGTCTCACTGATTAACACTGAAACCTATGGGAGTCTCACTGATTAACACTGAACCGTGTGGGAGTCTCACTGATTAACACTGAACACTGTGAGAGTCTCACTGATTAACACTTAACCCTGTGGGAGTCTCAATGATTAATACTGAACGCTATGGGAGTCTCACTGATTAACACTGAACCCTGTGGGAGTCTCAATGATTAACACTGAACCCTATGGGAGTCTCACTGATTAACACTGAACCCTATGGGAGTCTCACTGATTAACACTGAACCCTGTGGGAGTCTCACTGATTAACACTGAACCCTGAGCGAGTCTCACTGATTAACACTGAACACTGTGGGAGTCTCACTGATTAACACTGAACCCTATGGGAGTGTCACTGATTAACACTGAACCCTGTGGGAGTCTCACTGATTAACACTGAACACTGTGAGAGTCTCACTGATTAACACTGAACCCTGCGGGAGTCTCAATGATTAATATTGAACGCTATTGGAGTCTCACTGATTAACACTGAACCCTGTGGGAGTCTCACTGATTAACACTGAACCCTGTGGGAGTCTCAATGATTAACACTGAACCCTATGGGAGTCTCACTGATTAACACTGAAACCTATGGGAGTCTCACTGATTAACACTGAACCCTGTGGGAGTCTCACTGATTAACACTGAACACTGTGAGAGTCTCACTGATTAACACTGAACCCTGTGGGAGTCTCACTGATTAACACTAAACCCTGAGCGAGTCTCACTGATTAACACTGAACACTGTGGGAGTCTCACTGATTAACACTGAACCCTGAGGGAGTCTCACTGATTAACACTGAACACTGTGGGAGTCTCACTGATTAACACTGAACCCTGTGGGAGTCTCACTGATTAACACTGAACCCTGAGGGAGTCTCACTGATTAACACTGAACACTGTGGGAGTCTCACTGATTAACACTGAACACTGTGGGAGTCTCACTGATTAACACTGAACCCTGTGGGAGTCTCACTGATTAACACTGAAACCTATGGGAGTCTCACTGATTAACACCGAACCCTATGGGAGTCTCACTGATTAATAATGAGCCCTATGGGAGTTTCACTGATTAACACTGAACTCTATGGGATTCTCACTGATTAACACTGAACCCTATGGGAGTCTCACTGATTAACACTGAACCCTGTGGGAGTCTCACTGATTAACACTGAACCCTGTGGGAGTCTCACTGATTAACAGTGAACCGTATGGGAGTCTCATTGATTAACACTGAACCCTATGGGAGTCTCACTGATTAACACTGAACCCTATGGGAGTCTCACTGATTAACACTGAACCCTGTGGGAGTCTCACTGATTAACAGTGAACCCTATGGGAGTCTCACTGATTAACACTTAACCCTTTGGGAGTCTCACTGATTAACACTGAACCCTGAGCGAGTCTCACTGATTAACACTGAACCTAATGGGAGTCTCACTGATTAACACTGAACCCTGTGGGAGTCTCACTGATTAAGACTTAACCCTAAAGGAGTCTCACTGATTAACACTGAACCCTGAGGGAGTCTCACTGATTAACACTGAACCCTATGGGAGTCTCACTGATTAACACTGAACCCTGTGGGAGTCTCTCTGATTAACACTGAACCCTGTGGGAGTCTCACTGATTAACACTGAAACCTATGGGAGTCTCACTGATTAACACTGAACCCTGTGGGAGTCTCACTGATTAACACTGAACCCTATGGGAGTCTCACTGATTAATAATGAGCCCTATGGGAGTTTCACTGATTAACACTGAACTCTATGGGATTCTCACTGATTAACACTGAACCCTATGGGAGTCTCACTGATTAACACTGAACCCTGTGGGAGTCTCACTGATTAACACTGAACCCTGAGGGAGTCTCACTGATTAACACTGAACACTGTGGGAGTCTCACTGATTAACACTGAACCCTGTGGGATTTTCACTGATTAACACTGAACCCTGAGGGAGTCTCACTGATTAACACTGAACACTGTGGGAGTCTCACTGATTAACACTGAACACTGTGGGAGTCTCACTGATTAACACTGAACCCTGTGGGAGTCTCACTGATAAACACTGAACCCTATGGGAGTCTCACTGATTAACACTGAACCCTGTGGGAGTCTCACTGATTAACAGTGAACCCTATGGGAGTCTCATTGATTAACACTGAACCCTATGGGAGTCTCACTGATTAACACATTAACCCTGTGGGAGTCTCACTGATTTACACTGAACCCTATGGGAGTCTCACTGATTAACACTGAACCCTATGGGAGTCTCACTGATTAACACTGAACCCTGTGGGAGTCTCACTGATTAACAGTGAACCCTATGGGAGTCTCACTGATTAACACTTAACCCTTTGGGAGTCTCACTGATTAACACTGAACCCTGAGCGAGTCTCACTGATTAACACTGAACCTAATGGGAGTCTCACTGATTAACACTGAACCCTGTGGGAGTCTCACTGATTAAGACTTAACCCTAAAGGAGTCTCACTGATTAACACTGAACCCTGAGGGAGTCTCACTGATTAACACTGAACCCTATGGGAGTCTCACTGATTAACACTGAACCCTGTGGGAGTCTCACTGATTAACACTGAAACCTATGGGAGTCTCACTGATTAACACTGAACCCTGTGGGAGTCTCACTGATTAACACTGAACCCTGTGGGAGTTTCACTGATTGACACTGAACCCTATGGGAGTTTCACTGATTAACACTGAACCCTGTGGGAATCTCAATGATTAACACTGAACCCTATGGGAGTCTCACTGATTAACACTGAAACCTATGGGAGTCTCACTGATTAACACTGAACCCTGTGGGAGTCTCACTGATTAACACTGAACACTGTGAGAGTCTCACTGATTAACACTGAACCCTGTGGGAGTCTCACTGATTAACACTGAAACCTATGGGAGTCTCACTGATTAACACCGAACCCTATGGGAGTCTCACTGATTAACAATGAGCCCTATGGGAGTTTCACTGATTAACACTGAACTCTATGGGATTCTCACTGATTAACACTGAACCCTATGGGAGTCTCACTGATTAACACTGAACCCTGTGGGAGTCTCACTGATTAACACTGAATCCTGAGGGAGTCTCACTGATTAACACTGAACACTGTGGGAGTCTCACTGATTAACACTGAACCCTGTGGGAGTCTCACTGATTAACACTGAACCCTGAGGGAGTCTCACTGATTAACACTGAACACTGTGGGAGTCTCACTGATCAACACTGAACCCTGAGCGAGTCTCACTGATTAACACTGAACCTAATGGGAGTCTCACTGATTAACACTGAACCCTGTGGGAGTCTCACTGATTAGGACTTAACCCTAAAGGAGTCTCACTGATTAACAGTGAACCCTGAGGGAGTCTCACTGATTAACACTGAACCCTATGGGAGTCTCACTGATTAACACTGAACCCTGTGGGAGTCTCAATGATTAACACTGAAACCTATGGGAGTCTCACTGATTAACACTGAACCCTGTGGGAGTCTCACTGATTAACACTGAACCCTGTGGGAGTCTCACTGATTAACACTGAACCCTATGGGAGTCTCACTGATTAACACTGAACCCTGTGGGAGTCTCACTGATTAACAGTGAACCCTATGGGAGTCTCACTGATTAACACTTAACCCCTTGGGAGTCTCACTGATTAACACTGAACCCTGAGCGAGTCTCACTGATTAACACTGAACCTAATGGGAGTCTCACTGATTAACACTGAACCCTGTGGGAGTCTCACTGATTAAGACTTAACCCTAAAGGAGTCTCACTGATTAACACTGAACCCTGAGGGAGTCTCACTGATTAACACTGAACCCTATGGGAGTCTCACTGATTAACACTGAACCCTGTGGGAGTCTCACTGATTAACACTGAAACCTATGGGAGTCTCACTGATTAACACTGAACCCTGTGGGAGTCTCACTGATTAACACTGAACCCTGTGGGAGTTTCACTGATTGACACTGAACCCTATGGGAGTTTCACTGATTAATACTGAACCCTGTGGGAATCTCAATGATTAACACTGAACCCTATGGGAGTCTCACTGATTAACACTGAAACCTATGGGAGTCTCACTGATTAACACTGAACCCTGTGGGAGTCTCACTGATTAACACTGAACACTGTGAGAGTCTCACTGATTAACACTGAACCCTGTGGGAGTCTCACTGATTAACACTGAAACCTATGGGAGTCTCACTGATTAACACCGAACCCTATGGGAGTCTCACTGATTAACAATGAGCCCTATGGGAGTTTCACTGATTAACACTGAACTCTATGGGATTCTCACTGATTAAGACTGAACCCTATGGGAGTCTCACTGATTAACACTGAACCCTGTGGGAGTCTCACTGATTAACACTGAACCCTCAGGGAGTCTCACTGATTAACACTGAACACTGTGGGAGTCTCACTGATTAACACTGAAACCTATGGGAGTCTCACTGATTAACACTGAACCCTGTGGGAGTCTCACTGATTAACACTGAACCCTGTGGGAGTTTCACTGATTGACACTGAACCCTATGGGAGTTTCACTGATTAATACTGAACCCTGTGGGAATCTCAATGATTAACACTGAACCCTATGGGAGTCTCACTGATTAACACTGAAACCTATGGGATTCTCACTGATTAACACTGAACCCTATGGGAGTCTCACTGATTAACACTGAACCCTGTGGGAGTCTCACTGATTAACACTGAACCCTATGGGAGTCTCACTGATTAACACTGAACCCTGTGGGAGTCTCACTGATTAACACTGAAACCTATGGGAGTCTCACTGATTAACACTGAACCCTGTGGGAGTCTCACTGATTAACACTGAACCCTGTGGGAGTTTCACTGATTGACACTGAACCCTATGGGAGTTTCACTGATTAATACTGAACCCTGTGGGAATCTCAATGATTAACACTGAACCCTATGGGAGTCTCACTGATTAACACTGAAACCTATGGGAGTCTCACTGATTAACACTGAACCCTGTGGTAGTCTCACTGATTAACACTGAACACTGTGAGAGTCTCACTGATTAACACTGAACCCTGTGGGAGTCTCACTGATTAACACTGAAACCTATGGGAGTCTCACTGATTAACACCGAACCCTATGGGAGTCTCACTGATTAACAATGAGCCCTATGGGAGTTTCACTGATTAACACTGAACTCTATGGGATTCTCACTGATTAACACTGAACCCTATGGGAGTCTCACTGATTAACACTGAACCCTGTGGGAGTCTCACTGATTAACACTGAACCCTGAGGGAGTCTCACTGATTAACACTGAACACTGTGGGAGTCTCACTGATTAACACTGAACCCTGTGGGAGTCTCACTGATTAACACTGAACCCTGAGGGAGTCTCACTGATTAACACTGAACACTGTGGGAGTCTCACTGATTAACACTGAACACTGTGGGAGTCTCACTGATTAACACTGAACCCTGTGGGAGTCTCACTGATAAACACTGAACCCTATGGGAGTCTCACTGATTAACACTGAACCCTGTGGGAGTCTCACTGATTAACAGTGAACCCTATGGGAGTCTCATTGATTAACACTGAACCCTATGGGAGTCTCACTGATTAACACATTAACCCTGTGGGAGTCTCACTGATTTACACTGAACCCTATGGGAGTCTCACTGATTAACACTGAACCCTATGGGAGTCTCACTGATTAACACTGAACCCTGTGGGAGTCTCACTGATTAACAGTGAACCCTATGGGAGTCTCACTGATTAACACTTAACCCTTTGGGAGTCTCACTGATCAACACTGAACCCTGAGCGAGTCTCACTGATTAACACTGAACCTAATGGGAGTCTCACTGATTAACACTGAACCCTGTGGGAGTCTCACTGATTAAGACTTAACCCTAAAGGAGTCTCACTGATTAACACTGAACCCTGAGGGAGTCTCACTGATTAACACTGAACCCTATGGGAGTCTCACTGATTAACACTGAACCCTGTGGGAGTCTCACTGATTAACACTGAAACCTATGGGAGTCTCACTGATTAACACTGAACCCTGTGGGAGTCTCACTGATTAACACTGAACCCTGTGGGAGTCTCACTGATAAACACTGGACCCTATGGGAGTCTCACTGATTAACACTGAAACCTGTGGGAGTCTCACTGATTAACAGTGAACCCTATGGGAGTCTCATTGATTAACACTGAACCCTATGGGAGTCTCACTGATTAACACATTAACCCTGTGGGAGTCTCACTGATTTACACTGAACCCTATGGGAGTCTCACTGATTAACACTGAACCCTATGGGAGTCTCACTGATTAACACTGAACCCTGTGGGAGTCTCACTGATTAACACTTAACCCTTTGGGAGTCTCACTGATCAACACTGAACCCTGAGCGAGTCTCACTGATTAACACTGAACCTAATGGGAGTCTCACTGATTAACACTGAACCCTGTGGGAGTCTCACTGATTAAGACTTAACCCTAAAGGAGTCTCACTGATTAACACTGAACCCTGAGGGAGTCTCACTGATTAACACTGAACCCTATGGGAGTCTCACTGATTAACACTGAACCCTGTGGGAGTCTCAATGATTAACACTGAAACCTATGGGAGTCTCACTGATTAACACTGAACCCTGTGGGAGTCTCACTGATTAACACTGAACCCTGTGGGAGTCTCACTGATTGACACTGAACCCTATGGGAGTTTCACTGATTAACACTGAACCCTGTGGGAATCTCAATGATTAACACTGAACCCTATGGGAGTCTCACTGATTAACACTAAAACCTATGGGAGTCTCACTGATTAACACTGAACCCTGTGGGAGTCTCACTGATTAACACTGAACACTGTGAGAGTCTCACTGATTAACACTGAACCCTGTGGGAGTCTCAATGATTAATACTGAACGCTATGGGAGTCTCACTGATTAACACTGAACCCTGTGGGAGTCTCACTGATTAACACTGAACCCTGTGGGAGTCTCAATGATTAACACTGAACCCTATGGGAGTCTCACTGATTAACACTGAAACCTATGGGAGTCTCAATGATTAACACTGAACCCTGTGGGAATCTCACTGATTAACACTGAACCCTGTGGGAGTCTCAATGATTAACACTGAACCCTATGGGATTCTCACTGATTAACACTGAACCCTGTGGGAGTCTCACTGATAAACACTGAACCCTATGGGAGTCTCACTGATTAACACTGAACCCTGTGGGAGTCTCACTGATTAAAAGTGAACCCTATGGGAGTCTCATTGATTAACACTGAACCCTATGGGAGTCTCACTGATTAACACATTAACGCTGTGGGAGTCTCACTGATTTACACTGAACCCTATGGGAGTCTCACTGATTAACACTGAACCCTATGGGAGTCTCACTGATTAACACTGAACCCTGTGGGAGTCTCACTGATTAACAGTGAACCCTATGGGAGTCTCACTGATTAACACTTAACCCTTTGGGAGTCTCACTGATCAACACTGAACCCTGAGTGAGTCTCACTGATTAACACTGAACCTAATGGGAGTCTCACTGATTAACACTGAACCCTGTGGGAGTCTCACTGATTAAGACTTAACCCCAAAGGAGTCTCACTGTTTAACACTGAACCCTGAGGGAGTCTCACTGATTAACACTGAACCCTATGGGAGTCTCACTGATTAACACTGAACTCTATGGGATTCTCACTGATTAACACTGAACCCTGTGGGAGTCTCACTGATTAACACTGAACCCTTAAGGAGTCTCACTGATTAACACTGAACACTGTGGGAGTCTCACTGATTAACACTAAACACTGTGGGAATCTCACTGATTAACACTGGACCCTTTGGGAGTGTCATTGATTAACACTGAACCCTGTGGGAGTCTCAATGATTAACACTGAAACCTATGGGAGTCTCACTGATTAACACTGAACCCTGTGGGAGTCTCACTGATTAACACTGAACCCTGTGGGAGTCTCACTGATTAACACTGAACCCTATGGGAGTCTCACTGATTAACACTGAACCCTGTGGGAGTCTCACTGATTAACAGTGAAACCTATGGGAGTCTCACTGATTAACACTTAACCCTTTGGGAGTCTCACTGATTAACACTGAACCCTGAGCGAGTCTCACTGATTAACACTGAACCTAATGGGAGTCTCACTGATTAACACTGAACCCTGTGGGAGTCTCACTGATTAAGACTTAACCCTAAAGGAGTCTCACTGATTAACACTGAACCCTGAGGGAGTCTCACTGATTAACACTGAACCCTATGGGAGTCTCACTGATTAACACTGAAACCTATGGGAGTCTCACTGATTAACACTGAACCCTGTGGGAATCTCACTGATTAACAGTGAACCCTATGGGAGTCTCATTGATTAACACTGAACCCTATGGGAGTCTCACTGATTAACACATTAACCCTGTGGGAGTCTCACTGATTTACACTGAACCCTATGGGAGTCTCACTGATTAACACTGAACCCTATGGGAGTCTCACTGATTAACACTGAACCCTGTGGGAGTCTCACTGATTAACAGTGAACCCTATGGGAGTCTCACTGATTAACACTTAACCCTTTGGGAGTCTCACTGATCAACACTGAACCCTGAGCGAGTCTCACTGATTAACACTGAACCTAATGGGAGTCTCACTGATTAACACTGAACCCTGTGGGAGTCTCACTGATTAAGACTTAACCCTAAAGGAGTCTCACTGATTAACACTGAACCCTGAGGGAGTCTCACTGATTAACACTGAACCCTATGGGAGTCTCACTGATTAACACTGAACCCTGTGGGAGTCTCAATGATTAACACTGAAACCTATGGGAGTCTCACTGATTAACACTGAACCCTGTGGGAGTCTCACTGATTAACACTGAACCCTGTGGGAGTCTCACTGATTGACACTGAACCCTATGGGAGTTTCACTGATTAACACTGAACCCTGTGGGAATCTCAATGATTAACACTGAACCCTAAGGGAGTCTCACTGATTAACACTAAAACCTATGGGAGTCTCACTGATTAACACTGAACCCTGTGGGAGTCTCACTGATTAACACTGAACACTGTGAGCGTCTCACTGATTAACACTGAACCCTGTGGGAGTCTCAATGATTAATACTGAACGCTATGGGAGTCTCACTGATTAACACTGAACCCTGTGGGAGTCTCACTGATTAACACTGAACCCTGTGGGAGTCTCAATGATTAACACTGAACCCTATGGGAGTCTCACTGATTAACACTGAAACCTATGGGAGTCTCACTGATTAACACTGAACCCTGTGGGAATCTCACTGATTAACACTGAACCCTGTGGGAGTCTCAATGATTAACACTGAACCCTATGGGATTCTCACTGATTAACACTAAAACCTATGGGAGTCTCACTGATTAACACTGAACCCTGTGGGAGTCTCACTGATTAACACTGAACACTGTGAGAGTCTCACTGATTAACACTGAACCCTGTGGGAGTCTCAATGATTAATACTGAACGCTATGGGAGTCTCACTGATTAACACTGAACCCTGTGGGAGTCTCACTGATTAACACTGAACCCTGTGGGAGTCTCAATGATTAACACTGAACCCTATGGGAGTCTCACTGATTAACACTGAAACCTATGGGAGTCTCACTGATTAACACTGAACCCTGTGGGAATCTCACTGATTAACACTGAACCCTGTGGGAGTCTCAATGATTAACACTGAACCCTATGGGATTCTCACTGATTAACACTGAACCGTGTGGGAGTCTCACTGATTAACACTGAACCCTGTGGGAGTCTCACTGATTAACTCTGACACCTATGGGAGTCTCACTGATTAACACCGAACCCTATGGGAGTCTCACTGATTAACAATGAACCCTATGGGAGTCTCACTGATTAACACTGAACTCTATGGGATTCTCACTGATTAACACTGAACCCTGTGGGAGTCTCACTGATTAACACTGAAGCCTGAGGGAGTCTCACTGATTAACACTGAACACTGTGGGAGTCTCACTGATTAACACTAAACACTGTGGGAATCTCACTGATTAACACTGGACCCTATGGGAGTGTCATTGATTAACACTGAACCCTGTGGGAGTCTCAATGATTAACACTGAAACCTATGGGAGTCTCACTGATTAACACTGAACCCTGTGGGAGTCTCACTGATTAACACTGAACCCTGTGGGAGTCTCACTGATTAACACTGAACCCTGTGGGAGTCTCAATGATTAACACTGAAACCTATGGGAGTCTCACTGATTAACACTGAACCCTGTGGGAGTCTCACTGATTAACACTGAACCCTGTGGGAGTCTCACTGATTGACACTGAACCCTATGGGAGTTTCACTGATTAACACTGAACCCTGTGGGAATCTCAATGATTAACACTGAACCCTATGGGAGTCTCACTGATTAACACTAAAACCTATGGGAGTCTCACTGATTAACACTGAACCCTGTGGGAGTCTCACTGATTAACACTGAACACTGTGAGAGTCTCACTGATTAACACTGAACCCTGTGGGAGTCTCAATGATTAATACTGAACGCTATGGGAGTCTCACTGATTAACACTGAACCCTGTGGGAGTCTCACTGATTAACACTGAACCCTGTGGGAGTCTCAATGATTAACACTGAACCCTATGGGAGTCTCACTGATTAACACTGAAACCTATGGGAGTCTCACTGATTAACACTGAACCCTGTGGGAATCTCACTGATTAACACTGAACCCTGTGGGAGTCTCAATGATTAACACTGAACCCTATGGGATTCTCACTGATTAACACTGAACCCTGTGGGAGTCTCACTGATTAACACTGAACCCTGTGGGAGTCTCACTGATTAACTCTGACACCTATGGGAGTCTCACTGATTAACTCCGAACCCTATGGGAGTCTCACTGATTAACAATGAACCCTATGGGAGTCTCACTGATTAACACTGAACTCTATGGGATTCTCACTGATTAACACTGAACCCTGTGGGAGTCTCACTGATTAACACTGAACCCTGAGGGAGTCTCACTGATTAACACTGAACACTGTGGGAGTCTCACTGATTAACACTAAACACTGTGGGAATCTCACTGATTAACACTGGACCCTATGGGAGTGTCATTGATTAACACTGAACCCTGTGGGAGTCTCAATGATTAACACTGAAACCTATGGGAGTCTCACTGATTAACACTGAACCCTGTGGGAGTCTCACTGATTAACACTGAACCCTGTGGGAGTCTCACTGATTAACGCTGAACCCTATGGGAGTCTCACTGATTAACACTGAACCCTGTGGGAGTCTCACTGATTAACAGTGAAACCTATGGGAGTCTCACTGATTAACACTTAACCCTTTGGGAGTCTCACTGATTAACACTGAACCCTGAGCGAGTCTCACTGATTAACACTGAACCTAATGGGAGTCTCACTGATTAACACTGAACCCTGTGGGAGTCTCACTGATTAAGACTTAACCCTAAAGGAGTCTCACTGATTAACACTGAACCGTGAGGGAGTCTCACTGATTAACACTGAACCCTATGGGAGTCTCACTGATTAACACTGAACCCTGTGGGAGTCTCACTGATTAACACTGAAACCTATGGGAGTCTCACTGATTAACACTGAACCCTGTGGGAGTCTCACTGATTAACACTGAACCCTGTGGGAGTTTCACTGATTGACACTGAACCCTATGGGAGTTTCACTGATTAACACTGAACCCTGTGGGAGTCTCACTGATTGACACTGAACCCTATGGGAGTTTCACTGATTAACACTGAACCCTGTGGGAATCTCAATGATTAACACTGAACCCTATGGGAGCCTCACTGATTAACACTAAAACCTATGGGAGTCTCACTGATTAACACTGAACCCTGTGGGAGTCTCACTGATTAACACTGAACACTGTGAGAGTCTCACTGATTAACACTGAACCCTGTGGGAGTCTCAATGATTAATACTGAACGCTATGGGAGTCTCACTGATTAACACTGAACCCTGTGGGAGTCTCACTGATTAACACTGAACCCTGTGGGAGTCTCAATGATTAACACTGAACCCTATGGGAGTCTCACTGATTAACACTGAAACCTATGGGAGTCTCACTGATTAACACTGAACCCTGTGGGAATCTCACTGATTAACACTGAACCCTGTGGGAGTCTCAATGATTAACACTGAACCCTATGGGATTCTCACTGATTAACACTGAACCCTGTGGGAGTCTCACTGATAAACACTGAACCCTATGGGAGTCTCACTGATTAACACTGAACCCTGTGGGAGTCTCACTGATTAAAAGTGAACCCTATGGGAGTCTCATTGATTAACACTGAACCCTATGGGAGTCTCACTGATTAACACATTAACGCTGTGGGAGTCTCACTGATTTACACTGAACCCTATGGGAGTCTCACTGATTAACACTGAACCCTATGGGAGTCTCACTGATTAACACTGAACCCTGTGGGAGTCTCACTGATTAACAGTGAACCCTATGGGAGTCTCACTGATTAACACTTAACCCTTTGGGAGTCTCACTGATCAACACTGAACCCTGAGTGAGTCTCACTGATTAACACTGAACCTAATGGGAGTCTCACTGATTAACACTGAACCCTGTGGGAGTCTCACTGATTAAGACTTAACCCCAAAGGAGTCTCACTGTTTAACACTGAACCCTGAGGGAGTCTCACTGATTAACACTGAACCCTATGGGAGTCTCACTGATTAACACTGAACCCTGTGGGAGTCTCACTGATTAACACTGAAACCTATGGGAGTCTCACTGATTAACACTGAACCCTGTGGGAGTCTCACTGATTAACACTGAACCCTGTGGGAGTCTCACTGATAAACACTGAACCCTATGGGAGTCTCACTGATTAACACTGAAACCTGTGGGAGTCTCACTGATTAACAGTGAACCCTATGGGAGTCTCATTGATTAACACTGAACCCTATGAGATTCACACTGATTAACACATTAACCCTGTGGGAGTCTCACTGATTTACACTGAACCCTATGGGAGTCTCACTGATTAACACTGAACCCTATGGGAGTCTCACTGATTAACACTGAACCCTGTGGGAGTCTCACTGATTAACACCGAACCCTATGGGAGTCTCACTGATTAACAATGAACCCTTTGGGAGTCTCACTGATTAACACTGAACTCTATGGGATTCTCACTGATTAACACTGAACCCTGTGGGAGTCTCACTGATTAACACTGAACCCTTAAGGAGTCTCACTGATTAACACTGAACACTGTGGGAGTCTCACTGATTAACACTAAACACTGTGGGAATCTCACTGATTAACACTGGACCCTTTGGGAGTGTCATTGATTAACACTGAACCCTGTGGGAGTCTCAATGATTAACACTGAAACCTATGGGAGTCTCACTGATTAACACTGAACCCTGTGGGAGTCTCACTGATTAACACTGAACCCTGTGGGAGTCTCACTGATTAACACTGAACCCTATGGGAGTCTCACTGATTAACACTGAACCCTGTGGGAGTCTCACTGATTAACAGTGAAACCTATGGGAGTCTCACTGATTAACACTTAACCCTTTGGGAGTCTCACTGATTAACACTGAACCCTGAGCGAGTCTCACTGATTAACACTGAACCTAATGGGAGTCTCACTGATTAACACTGAACCCTGTGGGAGTCTCACTGATTAAGACTTAACCCTAAAGGAGTCTCACTGATTAACACTGAACCCTGAGGGAGTCTCACTGATTAACACTGAACCCTATGGGAGTCTCACTGATTAACACTGAAACCTATGGGAGTCTCACTGATTAACACTGAACCCTGTGGGAATCTCACTGATTAACAGTGAACCCTATGGGAGTCTCATTGATTAACACTGAACCCTATGGGAGTCTCACTGATTAACACATTAACCCTGTGGGAGTCTCACTGATTTACACTGAACCCTATGGGAGTCTCACTGATTAACACTGAACCCTATGGGAGTCTCACTGATTAACACTGAACCCTGTGGGAGTCTCACTGATTAACAGTGAACCCTATGGGAGTCTCACTGATTAACACTTAACCCTTTGGGAGTCTCACTGATCAACACTGAACCCTGAGCGAGTCTCACTGATTAACACTGAACCTAATGGGAGTCTCACTGATTAACACTGAACCCTGTGGGAGTCTCACTGATTAAGACTTAACCCTAAAGGAGTCTCACTGATTAACACTGAACCCTGAGGGAGTCTCACTGATTAACACTGAACCCTATGGGAGTCTCACTGATTAACACTGAACCCTGTGGGAGTCTCAATGATTAACACTGAAACCTATGGGAGTCTCACTGATTAACACTGAACCCTGTGGGAGTCTCACTGATTAACACTGAACCCTGTGGGAGTCTCACTGATTGACACTGAACCCTATGGGAGTTTCACTGATTAACACTGAACCCTGTGGGAATCTCAATGATTAACACTGAACCCTAAGGGAGTCTCACTGATTAACACTAAAACCTATGGGAGTCTCACTGATTAACACTGAACCCTGTGGGAGTCTCACTGATTAACACTGAACACTGTGAGAGTCTCACTGATTAACACTGAACCCTGTGGGAGTCTCAATGATTAATACTGAACGCTATGGGAGTCTCACTGATTAACACTGAACCCTGTGGGAGTCTCACTGATTAACACTGAACCCTGTGGGAGTCTCAATGATTAACACTGAACCCTATGGGAGTCTCACTGATTAACACTGAAACCTATGGGAGTCTCACTGATTAACACTGAACCCTGTGGGAATCTCACTGATTAACACTGAACCCTGTGGGAGTCTCAATGATTAACACTGAACCCTATGGGATTCTCACTGATTAACACTAAAACCTATGGGAGTCTCACTGATTAACACTGAACCCTGTGGGAGTCTCACTGATTAACACTGAACACTGTGAGAGTCTCACTGATTAACACTGAACCCTGTGGGAGTCTCAATGATTAATACTGAACGCTATGGGAGTCTCACTGATTAACACTGAACCCTGTGGGAGTCTCACTGATTAACACTGAACCCTGTGGGAGTCTCAATGATTAACACTGAACCCTATGGGAGTCTCACTGATTAACACTGAAACCTATGGGAGTCTCACTGATTAACACTGAACCCTGTGGGAATCTCACTGATTAACACTGAACCCTGTGGGAGTCTCAATGATTAACACTGAACCCTATGGGATTCTCACTGATTAACACTGAACCGTGTGGGAGTCTCACTGATTAACACTGAACCCTGTGGGAGTCTCACTGATTAACTCTGACACCTATGGGAGTCTCACTGATTAACACCGAACCCTATGGGAGTCTCACTGATTAACAATGAACCCTATGGGAGTCTCACTGATTAACACTGAACTCTATGGGATTCTCACTGATTAACACTGAACCCTGTGGGAGTCTCACTGATTAACACTGAACCCTGAGGGAGTCTCACTGATTAACACTGAACACTGTGGGAGTCTCACTGATTAACACTAAACACTGTGGGAATCTCACTGATTAACACTGGACCCTATGGGAGTGTCATTGATTAACACTGAACCCTGTGGGAGTCTCAATGATTAACACTGAAACCTATGGGAGTCTCACTGATTAACACTGAACCCTGTGGGAGTCTCACTGATTAACACTGAACCCTGTGGGAGTCTCACTGATTAACACTGAACCCTGTGGGAGTCTCAATGATTAACACTGAAACCTATGGGAGTCTCACTGATTAACACTGAACCCTGTGGGAGTCTCACTGATTAACACTGAACCCTGTGGGAGTCTCACTGATTGACACTGAACCCTATGGGAGTTTCACTGATTAACACTGAACCCTGTGGGAATCTCAATGATTAACACTGAACCCTATGGGAGTCTCACTGATTAACACTAAAACCTATGGGAGTCTCACTGATTAACACTGAACCCTGTGGGAGTCTCACTGATTAACACTGAACACTGTGAGAGTCTCACTGATTAACACTGAACCCTGTGGGAGTCTCAATGATTAATACTGAACGCTATGGGAGTCTCACTGATTAACACTGAACCCTGTGGGAGTCTCACTGATTAACACTGAACCCTGTGGGAGTCTCAATGATTAACACTGAACCCTATGGGAGTCTCACTGATTAACACTGAAACCTATGGGAGTCTCACTGATTAACACTGAACCCTGTGGGAATCTCACTGATTAACACTGAACCCTGTGGGAGTCTCAATGATTAACACTGAACCCTATGGGATTCTCACTGATTAACACTGAACCCTGTGGGAGTCTCACTGATTAACACTGAACCCTGTGGGAGTCTCACTGATTAACTCTGACACCTATGGGAGTCTCACTGATTAACTCCGAACCCTATGGGAGTCTCACTGATTAACAATGAACCCTATGGGAGTCTCACTGATTAACACTGAACTCTATGGGATTCTCACTGATTAACACTGAACCCTGTGGGAGTCTCACTGATTAACACTGAACCCTGAGGGAGTCTCACTGATTAACACTGAACACTGTGGGAGTCTCACTGATTAACACTAAACACTGTGGGAATCTCACTGATTAACACTGGACCCTATGGGAGTGTCATTGATTAACACTGAACCCTGTGGGAGTCTCAATGATTAACACTGAAACCTATGGGAGTCTCACTGATTAACACTGAACCCTGTGGGAGTCTCACTGATTAACACTGAACCCTGTGGGAGTCTCACTGATTAACGCTGAACCCTATGGGAGTCTCACTGATTAACACTGAACCCTGTGGGAGTCTCACTGATTAACAGTGAAACCTATGGGAGTCTCACTGATTAACACTTAACCCTTTGGGAGTCTCACTGATTAACACTGAACCCTGAGCGAGTCTCACTGATTAACACTGAACCTAATGGGAGTCTCACTGATTAACACTGAACCCTGTGGGAGTCTCACTGATTAAGACTTAACCCTGAAGGAGTCTCACTGATTAACACTGAACCGTGAGGGAGTCTCACTGATTAACACTGAACCCTATGGGAGTCTCACTGATTAACACTGAACCCTGTGGGAGTCTCACTGATTAACACTGAAACCTATGGGAGTCTCACTGATTAACACTGAACCCTGTGGGAGTCTCACTGATTAACACTGAACCCTGTGGGAGTTTCACTGATTGACACTGAACCCTATGGGAGTTTCACTGATTAACACTGAACCCTGTGGGAATCTCAATGATTAACACTGAACCCTATGGGAGTCTCACTGATTAACACTGAAACCTATGGGAGTCTCACTGATTAACACTGAACCCTGTGGGAGTCTCACTGATTAACACTGAACACTGTGAGAGTCTCACTGATTAACACTGAACCCTGTGGGAGTCTCACTGATTAACACTGAAACCTATGGGAGTCTCACTGATTAACACCGAACCCTATGGGAGTCTCACTGATTAACAATGAGCCCTATGGGAGTTTCACTGATTAACACTGAACTCTATGGGATTCTCACTGATTAACACTGAACCCTATGGGAGTCTCACTGATTAACACTGAACCCTGTGGGAGTCTCACTGATTAACACTGAACCCTGAGGGAGTCTCACTGATTAACACTGAACACTGTGGGAGTCTCACTGATTAACACTGAACCCTGTGGGAGTCTCACTGATTAACACTGAACCCTGAGGGAGTCTCACTGATTAACACTGAACACTGTGGGAGTCTCACTGATTAACACTGAACACTGTGGGAGTCTCACTGATTAACACTGAACCCTGTGGGAGTCTCACTGACAAACACTGAACCCTATGGGAGTCTCACTGATTAATACTGAACCCTGTGGGAGTCTCACTGATTAACAGTGAACCCTATGGGATTCTCATTGATTAACACTGAACCCTATGGGAGTCTCACTGATTAACACATTAACCCTCTGGGAGTCTCACTGATTTACACTGAACCCTATGGGAGTCTCACTGATTAACACTGAACCCTATGGGAGTCTCACTGATTAACACTGAACCCTGTGGGAGTCTCACTGATTAACAGTGAACCCTATGGCAGTCTCACTGATTAACACTTAACCCTTTGGGAGTCTCACTGATCAACACTGAACCCTGAGCGAGTCTCACTGATTAACACTGAACCTAATGGGAGTCTCACTGATTAACACTGAACCCTGTGGGAGTCTCACTGATTAAGACTTAACCCTAAAGGAGTCTCACTGATTAACACTGAACCCTGAGGGTGTCTCACTGATTAACACTGAACCCTATGGGAGTCTCACTGATTAACACTGAACCCTGTGGGAGTCTCACTGATTAACACTGAAACCTATGGGAGTCTCACTGATTAACACTGAACCCTGTGGGAGTCTCACTGATTAACACTGAACCCTGTGGGAGTCTCACTGATAAACACTGAACCCTATGGGAGTCTCACTGATTAACACTGAAACCTGTGGGAGTCTCACTGATTAACACTGAACCCTATGGGAGTCTCACTGATTAACACATTAACCCTGTGGGAGTCTCACTGATTTACACTGAACCCTATGGGAGTCTCACTGATTAACACTGAACCCTATGGGAGTCTCACTGATTAACACTGAACCCTGTGGGAGTCTCACTGATTAACAGTGAACCCTATGGGAGTCTCACTGATTAACACTTAACCCTTTGGGAGTCTCACTGATCAACACTGAACCCTGAGCGAGTCTCACTGATTAACACTGAACCTAATGGGAGTCTCACTGATTAACACTGAACCCTGTGGGAGTCTCACTGATTAAGACTTAACCCTAAAGGAGTCTCACTGATTAACACTGAACCCTGAGGGAGTCTCACTGATTAACACTGAACCCTATGGGAGTCTCACTGATTAACACTGAACCCTGTGGGAGTCTCAATGATTAACACTGAAACCTATGGGAGTCTCACTGATTAACACTGAACCCTGTGGGAGTCTCACTGATTAACACTGAACCCTGTGGGAGTCTCACTGATTGACACTGAACCCTATGGGAGTTTCACTGATTAACACTGAACCCTGTGGGAATCTCAATGATTAACACTGAACCCTATGGGAGTCTCACTGATTAACACTTAAACCTATGGGAGTCTCACTGATTAACACTGAACCCTGTGGGAGTCTCACTGATTAACACTGAACACTGTGAGAGTCTCACTGATTAATACTGAACCCTGTGGGAGTCTCAATGATTAATACTGAACGCTATGGGAGTCTCACTGATTAACACTGAACCCTGTGGGAGTCTCACTGATTAACACTGAACCCTGTGGGAGTCTCAATGATTAACACTGAACCCTATGGGAGTCTCACTGATTAACACTGAAACCTATGGGAGTCTCACTGATTAACACTGAACCGTGTGGGAGTCTCACTGATTAACACTGAACCCTGTGGGAGTCTCAATGATTAACACTGAACCCTATGGGATTCTCACTGATTAACACTGAACCCTTTGGGAGTCTCACTGATTAACACTGAACCCTGTGGGAGTCTCACTGATTAACTCTGACACCTATGGGAGTCTCACTGATTAACACCGAACCCTATGGGAGTCTCACTGATTAACAATGAACCCTATGGGAGTCTCACTGATTAACACTGAACTCTATGGGATTCTCACTGATTAACACTGAACCCTGTGGGAGTCTCACTGATTAACACTGAACCCTGAGGGAGTCTCACTGATTAACACTGAACACTGTGGGAGTCTCACTGATTAACACTAAACACTGTGGGAATCTCACTGATTAACACTGGACCCTATGGGAGTGTCATTGATTAACACTGAACCCTGTGGGAGTCTCACTGATTAACACTGAACACTGTGAGAGTCTCACTGATTAACACTGAACCCTATGGGAGTCTCACTGATTAACACTGAACCCTGTGGGAGTCTCACTGATTAACACTGAACCCTGAGGGAGTCTCACTGATTAACACTGAACACTGTGGGAGTCTCACTGATTAACACTGAACACTGTGGGAGTCTCACTGATTAACACTGAACACTGTGGGAGTCTCACTGTTTAACACTGAACCCTGTGGGAGTCTCACTGATTAACACTGAAACCTATGGGAGTCTCACTGATTAACACCGAACCCTATGGGAGTCTCACTGATTAACACTGAACCCTATGGAAGTCTCACTGATTAACACTGAACCCTGTGGAAGTCTCACTGATTAACACTGAACCCTGAGGGAGTCTCACTGATTAACACTGAACACTGTGGGAGTCTCACTGATTAACACTGAACCATGTGGGAGTCTCACTGATTAACACTGAACCCTGTGGGTGTCTCACTGATAAACACTGAACCCTATGGGAGTCTCACTGATTAACACTGAACCCTGTGGGAGGCTCACTGATTAACACTGAACCCTGTGGGAGTCTCAATGATTAACACTGAACCCTATGGGAGTCTCACTGATTAACACTGAAACCTATGGGAGTCTCACTGATTAACACTGAACCCTGTGGGAGTCTCACTGATTAACACTGAACCCTGTGGGAGTCTCAATGATTAACACTGAACCCTATGGGATTCTCACTGATTAACACTGAACCCTGTGGGAGTCTCACTGATTAACACTGAACCCTGTGGGAGTCTCACTGATTAACTCTGACACCTATGGGAGTCTCAATGATTAACACCGAACCCTATGGGAGTATCACTGATTAACAATGAACCCTATGGGAGTCTCACTGATTAACACTGAACTCTATGGGATTCTCACTGATTAACACTGAACCCTGTGGAAGTCTCACTGATTAACACTGAACCCTGAGGGAGTCTCACTGATTAACACTGAACAATGTGGGAGTCTCACTGATTAACACTAAACACTGTGGGAATCTCACTGATTAACACTGAACCCTATGGGAGTGTCACTGATTAACACTGAACCCTGTGGGAGTCTCACTGATTAACACTGAACACTGTGAGAGTCTCACTCATTAACACTGAACCCTATGGGAGTCTCACTGATTAACACTGAACCCTGTGGGAGTCTCACTGATTAACACTGAACCCTGAGGGAGTCTCACTGATTGACACTGAACCCTATGGGAGTCTCACTGATTAACACTGAACCCTGTGGGAGTCTCACTGATTAACACTGAACCCTGTGGGAGTCTCACTGATTGACACTGAACCCTATGGGAGTTTCACTGATTAACACTGAACCCTGTGGGAATCTCAATGATTAACACTGAAACCTATGGGAGTCTCACTGATTAACACTGAAACCTATGGGAGTCTCACTGATTAACACTGAACCCTGTGGGAGTCTCACTGATTAACACTGAACACTGTGAGAGTCTCACTGATTAACACTGAACCCAGTGGGAGTCTCAATGATTAATACTGAACGCTATGGGAGTCTCACTGATTAACACTGAACCCTGTGGGAGTCTCACTGATTAACACTGAACCCTGTGGAGTCTCAATGATTAACACTGAACCCTATGGGAGTCTCACTGATTAACACTGAAACCTATGGGAGTCTCACTGATTAACACTGAACCCTGTGGGCGTCTCACTGATTAACACTGAACCCTGTTGGAGTCTCAATGATTAACACTGAACCCTATGGGATTCTCACTGATTAACACTGAACCCTGTGGGAGTCTCACTGATTAACACTGAACCCTGTGGGAGTCTCAATGATTAATACTGAACGCTATGGGAGTCTCACTGATTAACACTGAACCCTGTGGGAGTCTCACTGATTAACACTGAACCCTGTGGAGTCTCAATGATTAACACTGAACCCTATGGGAGTCTCACTGATTAACACTGAAACCTATGGGAGTCTCACTGATTAACACTGAACCCTGTGGGCGTCTCACTGATTAACACTGAACCCTGTTGGAGTCTCAATGATTAACACTGAACCCTATGGGATTCTCACTGATTAACACTGAACCCTGTGGGAGTCTCACTGATTAACACTGAACCCTATGGGATTCTCACTGATTAACACTGAACCCTGTGGGAGTCTCACTGATTAACACTGAACCCTGTGGGACTCTCACTGATTAACTCTGACACCTATGGGAGTCTCACTGATTAACACCGAACCCTATAGGAGTCTCACTGATTAACAATGAACCCTATGGGAGTCTCACTGATTAACACTGAACTCTATGGGATTCTCACTGATTAACACTGAACCCTGTGGGAGTCTCCCTGATTAACACTGAACCCTGAGGGAGTCTCACTGATTAACACTGAACACTGTGGGAGTCTCACTGATTAACACTAAACACTGTGGGAATCCCACTGATTAACACTGAACCCTATGGGATTGTCACTGATTAACACTGAACCCTGTGGGAGTCTCACTGATTAACACTGAACACTGTGAGAGTCTCACTGATTAACACTGAACCCTATGGGAGTCTCACTGATTAACACTGAACCCTGAGGGAGTCTCACTGATTAACAATGAACACTGTGGGAGTCTCACTGATTAACACTGAACCCTGTGGGAGTCTCACTGATTAACACTGAACCCTGTGGGAGTCTCACTGATTAACACTGAACCCTGTGGGAGTCTCACTGATTAACACTGAACCCTGTGGGAGTCTCACTGATTCACACTGAACCCTATGGGAGTTTCACTGATTAACACTGAACCCTGTGGGAATCTCAATGATTAACACTGAACCCTATGGGAGTCTCACTGATTAACACTGAAACCTATGGGAGTCTCACTGATTAACACTGAACCCTGTGGGAGTCTCACTGATTAACATTGAACACTGTGAGAGTCTCACTGATTAACACTGAACCCTGTGGGAGTCTCAATGATTAATACTGAACGCTATGGGAGTCTCACTGATTAACACTGAACCCTGTGGGAGTCTCACTGATTAACACTGAACCCTGTGGAGTCTCAATGATTAACACTGAACCCTATGGGAGTCTCACTGATTAACACTGAAACCTATGGGAGTCTCACTGATTAACACTGAACCCTGTGGGCGTCTCACTGATTAACACTGAACCCTGTTGGAGTCTCAATGATTAACACTGAACCCTATGGGATTCTCACTGATTAACACTGAACCCTGTGGGAGTCTCACTGATTAACACTGAACCCTGTGGGAGTCTCACTGATTAACTCTGACACCTATGGGAGTCTCACTGATTAACACTGAACCCTATGGGAGTCTCACTGATTAACAATGAACCCTATGGGAGTCTCACTGATTAACACTGAACTCTATGGGATTCTCACTGATTAACACTGAACCCTGTGGGAGTCTCACTGATTAACACTGAACCCTGAGGGAGTCTCACTGATTAACACTGAACACTGTGGGAGTCTCACTGATTAACACTAAACACTGTGGGAATCCCACTGATTAACACTGAACCCTATGGGAGTGTCACTGATTAACACTGAACCCTGTGGGAGTCTCACTGATTAACACTGAACACTGTGAGAGTCTCACTGATTAACACTGAACCCTATGGGAGTCTAACTGATTAACACTGAACCCTGAGGGAGTCTCACTGATTAACACTGAACACTGTGGGAGTCTCACTGATTAACACTGAACCCTGTGGGAGTCTCACTGATTAACACTGAACCCTGTGGGAGTCTCACTGATTAACACTGAAACCTACGGGAGTCTCACTGATTAACACCGAACCCTATGGGAGTCTCACTGATTAACACTGAACCCTGTGGGAGTCTCACTGATTAACACTGAACCCTGTGGGAGTCCCAATGATTAACACTGAACCCTATGGGAGTCTCACTGATTAACACTGAACCCTGTGGGAGTCTCACTGATTAACACTGAACCCTGTGGGAGTCTCACTGATTAACACTGAAACATATGGGAGTCTCACTGATTAACACCGAACCCTATGGGAGTCTCACTGATTAACACTGAACTCTATGGGATTCTCACTGATTAACACTGAACCCTGTGGGAGTCTCAATGATTAACACTGAACCCTGAGGGAGTCTCACTGATTAACACTGAACACTGTGGGAGTCTCACTGATTAACACTGAAACCTGTGGGAGTCTCACTGATTAACACTGAACTCGATGGGATTCTCACTGATTAACACTGAACCCTATGGGAGTCTCACTGATTGACACTGAACCCTGTGGGAGTCTCACTGATTAACACTGAACCCTATGGGAGTGTCACTGATTAACACTGAACCCTGTGCGAGTCTCACTGATTAACACATGCACCCTGTGGGAGTCTCACTGATTAACACTGAACCCTGAGGGAGTCTCACTGATTAACACTGAACACTGTGGGAGTCTCACTGATTAACACTAAACACTGTGGGAATCCCACTGATTAACACTGAACCCTATGGGATTGTCACTGATTAACACTGAACCCTGTGGGAGTCTCACTGATTAACACTGAACACTGTGAGAGTCTCACTGATTAACACTGAACCCTATGGGAGTCTCACTGATTAACACTGAACCCTGAGGGAGTCTCACTGATTAACACTGAACACTGTGGGAGTCTCACTGATTAACACTGAACCCTGTGGGAGTCTCACTGATTAACACTGAACCCTGTGGGAGTCTCACTGATTAACACTGAACACTGTGGGAGTCTCACTGATTAACACTGAACCCTGTGGGAGTCTCACTGATTGACACTGAACCCTATGGGAGTTTCACTGATTAACACTGAACCCTGTGGGAATCTCAATGATTAACACTGAACCCTATGGGAGTCTCACTGATTAACACTGAAACCTATGGGAGTCTCACTGATTAACACTGAACCCTGTGGGAGTCTCACTGATTAACACTGAACACTGTGAGAGTCTCACTGATTAACACTGAACCCTGTGGGAGTCTCAATGATTAATACTGAACGCTATGGGAGTCTCACTGATTAACACTGAACCCTGTGGGAGTCTCACTGATTAACACTGAACCCTGTGGAGTCTCAATGATTAACACTGAACCCTATGGGAGTCTCACTGATTAACACTGAAACCTATGGGAGTCTCACTGATTAACACTGAACCCTGTGGGCGTCTCACTGATTAACACTGAACCCTGTTGGAGTCTCAATGATTAACACTGAACCCCATGGGATTCTCACTGATTAACACTGAACCCTGTGGGAGTCTCACTGATTAACACTGAACCCTGTGGGAGTCTCACTGATTAACTCTGACACCTATGGGAGTCTCTCTGATTAACACCGAACACTATGGGAGTCTCACTGATTAACAATGAACCCTATGGGAGTCTCACTGATTAACACTGAACTCTATGGGATTCTCACTGATTAACACTGAACCCTGTGGGAGTCTCACTGATTAACACTGAACCCTGAGGGAGTCTCACTGATTAACACTGAACACTGTGGGAGTTTCACTGATTAACACTAAACACTGTGGGAATCCCACTGATTAACACTGAACCCTATGGGAGTGTCACTGATTAACACTGAACCCTGTGGGAGTCTCACTGATTAACACTGACCACTGTGAGAGTCTCACTGATTAACACTGAACCCTATGGGAGTCTCACTGATTAACACTGAACGCTGAGGGAGTCTCACTGATTAACACTGAACACTGTGGGAGTCTCACTGATTAACACTGAACCCTGTGGGAGTCTCACTGATTAACACTGAACCCTGTGGGAGTCTCACTGATTAACACTGAAACCTACGGGAGTCTCACTGATTAACACCGAACCCTATGGGAGTCTCACTGATTAACACTGAACCCTGTGGGAGTCTCACTGATTAACACTGAACCCTGTGGGAGTCCCAATGATTAACACTGAACCCTATGGGAGTCTCACTGATTAACACTGAACCCTGTGGGAGTCTCACTGATTAACACTGAACCCTGTGGGAGTCTCACTGATTAACACTGAAACATATGGGAGTCTCACTGATTAACACCGAACCCTATGGGAGTCTCACTGATTAACACTGAACTCTATGGGATTCTCACTGATTAACACTGAACCCTGTGGGAGTCTCAATGATTAACACTGAACCCTGAGGGAGTCTCACTGATTAACACTGAACACTGTGGGAGTCTCACTGATTAACACTGAAACCTGTGGGAGTCTCACTGATTAACACTGAACTCGATGGGATTCTCACTGATTAACACTGAACCCTATGGGAGTCTCACTGATTGACACTGAACCCTGTGGGAGTCTCACTGATTAACACTGAACCCTATGGGAGTGTCACTGATTAACACTGAACCCTGTGGGAGTCTCACTGATTAACACATGCACCCTGTGGGAGTCTCACAGATGAACACTGAACCCTGTGGGAGTCTCACTGATTAACGCTGAACCCTGTGGGAGTCTCACTGATTAACACTGAACCCTATGGGAGTCTCACTGATTAACACATGCACCCTGTGGGAGTCTCACTGATTAACACTGAACCCTATGGTAGTCTCACAAATTAATGCTGAACCCTATGGGGGTCTCACTGATAAACAATGAACCCTATGGGAGTCTCACTGATTAAACTGAACTCGATGGGATTCTCACTGATTAACACTGAACCCTAAGGGAGTCTCACTGATTAACACTGAACCCTGTGGGAGTCTCAGTGATTACCACTGAAACCTGTGGGAGTCTCACTGATCAACACTGAACACTGTGGGAGTCTCACTGATTAACACTGAACACTCTGGGAGTCTCACTGATTAACACTGAACCCTGTGGGAGTCTCACTGATTAACACTGAACCCTATTGGAGTCTCACTGATTAACACATGAACCCTGTGGGAGTCTCACTGATTAACACTGAACCCTATGGGAGTGTCACTGATTAACACTGAACCCTGTGGGAGTCTCACTGATTAACACTGAACCCTATTGGAGTCTCACTGATTAACACATGAACCCTGTGGGAGTCTCACTGATTAACACTGAACCCTATGGGAGTGTCACTGATTAACACTGAACCCTGTGGGAGTCTCACTGATTAACACTGAACCCTGTGGGAGTCTCACTGATTAACACTGAACCCTGTGGAGTCTCAATGATTAACACTGAACCCTATGGGAGTCTCACTGATTAACACTGAAACCTATGGGAGTCTCACTGATTAACACTGAACCCTGTGGGCGTCTCACTGATTAACACTGAACCCTGTTGGAGTCTCAATGATTAACACTGAACCCTATGGGATTCTCACTGATTAACACTGAACCCTGTGGGAGTCTCACTGATTAACACTGAACCCTGTGGGAGTCTCACTGATTAACTCTGACACCTATGGGAGTCTCACTGATTAACACCGAACCCTATGGGAGTCTCACTGATTAACAATGAACCCTATGGGAGTCTCACTGATTAACACATGAACCCTGTGGGAGTCTCACTGATTAACACTGAACCCTATGGGAGTGTCACTGATTAACACTGAACCCTGTGGGAGTCTCACTGATTAACACTGAACCCTGTGGGAGTCTCACTGATTAACACTGAACCCTGTGGAGTCTCAATGATTAACACTGAACCCTATGGGAGTCTCACTGATTAACACTGAAACCTATGGGAGTCTCACTGATTAACACTGAACCCTGTGGGCGTCTCACTGATTAACACTGAACCCTGTTGGAGTCTCAATGATTAACACTGAACCCTATGGGATTCTCACTGATTAACACTGAACCCTGTGGGAGTCTCACTGATTAACACTGAACCCTGTGGGAGTCTCACTGATTAACTCTGACACCTATGGGAGTCTCACTGATTAACACCGAACCCTATGGGAGTCTCACTGATTAACAATGAACCCTATGGGAGTCTCACTGATTAACACTGAACTCTATGGGATTCTCACTGATTAACACTGAACCCTGTGGGAGTCTCACTGATTAACACTGAACCCTGAGGGAGTCTCACTGATTAACACTGAACACTGTGGGAGTCTCACTGATTAACACTAAACACTGTGGGAATCCCACTGATTAACACTGAACCCTATGGGAGTGTCACTGATTAACACTGAACCCTGTGGGAGTCTCACTGATTAACACTGAACACTGTGAGAGTCTCACTGATTAACACTGAACCCTATGGGAGTCTCACTGATTAACACTGAACCCTGAGGGAGTCTCACTGATTAACACTGAACACTGTGGGAGTCTCACTGATTAACACTGAACCCTGTGGGAGTCTCACTGATTAACACTGAACCCTGTGGGAGTCTCACTGATTAACACTGAAACCTACGGGAGTCTCACTGATTAACACCGAACCCTATGGGAGTCTCACTGATCAACACTGAACCCTGTGGGAGTCTCACTGATTAACACTGAACCCTGTGGGAGTCCCAATGATTAACACTGAACCCTATGGGAGTCTCACTGATTAACACTGAACCCTGTGGGAGTCTCACTGATTAACACTGAACCCTGTGGGAGTCTCACTGATTAACACTGAAACATATGGGAGTCTCACTGATTAACACCGAACCCTATGGGAGTCTCACTGATTAACACTGAACTCTATGGGATTCTCACTGATTAACACTGAACCCTGTGGGAGTCTCAATGATTAACACTGAACCCTGAGGGAGTCTCACTGATTAACACTGAACACTGTGGGAGTCTCACTGATTAACACTGAAACCTGTGAGAGTCTCACTGATTAACACTGAACTCGATGGGATTCTCACTGATTAACACTGAACCCTATGGGAGTCTCACTGATTGACACTGAACCCTGTGGGAGTCTCACTGATTAACACTGAACCCTATGGGAGTGTCACTGATTAACACTGAACCCTGTGGGAGTCTCACTGATTAACACATGCACCCTGTGGGAGTCTCACAGATGAACACTGAACCCTGTGGGAGTCTCACTGATTAACGCTGAACCCTGTGGGAGTCTCACTGATTAACACTGAACCCTATGGGAGTCTCACTGATTAACACATGCACCCTGTGGGAGTCTCACTGATTAACACTGAACCCTATGGTAGTCTCACAAATTAATGCTGAACCCTATGGGGGTCTCACTGATAAACAATGAACCCTATGGGAGTCTCACTGATTAACACTGAACTCGATGGGATTCTCACTGATTAACACTGAACCCTAAGGGAGTCTCACTGATTAACACTGAACCCTGTGGGAGTCTCAGTGATTACCACTGAAACCTGTGGGAGTCTCACTGATCAACACTGAACACTGTGGGAGTCTCACTGATTAACACTGAACACTGTGGGAGTCTCACTGATTAACACTGAACCCTGTGGGAGTCTCACTGATTAACACTGAACCCTATTGGAGTCTCACTGATTAACACATGAACCCTGTGGGAGTCTCACTGATTAACACTGAACCCTATGGGAGTGTCACTGATTAACACTGAACTCTGTGGGAGTCTCACTGATTAACACTGAACACTGTGAGAGTCTCACTGATTAACACTGAACCCTGCGGGAGTCTCATTGATTAATATTGAACGCTATTGGAGTCTCACTGATTAACACTGAACCCTGTGGGAGTCTCACTGATTAACACTGAACCCTGTGGGAGTCTCAATGATTAACACTGAACCCTATGGGAGTCTCACTGATTAACACTGAAACCTATGGGAGTCTCACTGATTAACACTGAACCCTGTGGGAGTCTCACTGATTAACACTGAACACTGTGAGAGTCTCACTGATTAACACTTAACCCTGTGGGAGTCTCAATGATTAATACTGAACGCTATGGGAGTCTCACTGATTAACACTGAACCCTGTGGGAGTCTCAATGATTAACACTGAACCCTATGGGAGTCTCACTGATTAACACTGAAACCTATGGGAGTCTCACTGATTAACACCGAACCCTATGGGAGTCTCACTGATTAACAATGAAACCTATGGGAGTCTCACTGATTAACACATGCACCCTGTGGGAGTCTCACTGATTAACACTGAACCCTATGGTAGTCTCACAAATTAATGCTGAACCCTATGGGGGTCTCACTGATAAACAATGAACCCTATGGGAGTCTCACTGATTAACACTGAACTCGATGGGATTCTCACTGATTAACACTGAACCCTAAGGGAGTCTCACTGATTAACACTGAACCCTGTGGGAGTCTCAGTGATTACCACTGAAACCTGTGGGAGTCTCACTGATCAACACTGAACACTGTGGGAGTCTCACTGATTAACACTGAACACTGTGGGAGTCTCACTGATTAACACTGAACCCTGTGGGAGTCTCACTGATTAACACTGAACCCTATTGGAGTCTCACTGATTAACACATGAACCCTGTGGGAGTCTCACTGATTAACACTGAACCCTATGGGAGTGTCACTGATTAACACTGAACCCTGTGGGAGTTTCACTGATTAACACTGAACACTGTGAGAGTCTCACTGATTAACACTGAACCCTGCGGGAGTCTCAATGATTAATATTGAACGCTATTGGAGTCTCACTGATTAACACTGAACCCTGTGGGAGTCTCACTGATTAACACTGAACCCTGTGGGAGTCTCAATGATTAACACTGAACCCTATGGGAGTCTCACTGATTAACACTGAAACCTATGGGAGTCTCACTGATTAACACTGAACCCTGTGGGAGTCTCACTGATTAACACTGAACACTGTGAGAGTCTCACTGATTAACACTTAACCCTGTGGGAGTCTCAATGATTAATACTGAACGCTATGGGAGTCTCACTGATTAACACTGAACCCTGTGGGAGTCTCAATGATTAACACTGAACCCTATGGGAGTCTCACTGATTAACACTGAAACCTATGGGAGTCTCACTGATTAACACCGAACCCTTAGGGAGTCTGACTGATTAACAATGAACCCTATGGGAGTCTCACTGATTAACACTGAACTCTATGGGATTCTCACTGATTAACACTGAACCCTATGGGAGTCTCACTGATTAACACTGAACCCTGTGGGAGTCTCACTGATTAACACTGAACCCTGTGGGAGTCTCACTGATTAACACTGAACCCTATTGGAGTCTCACTGATTAACACATGAACCCTGTGGGAGTCTCACTGATTAACACTGAACCCTATGGGAGTGTCACTGATTAACACTGAACTCTGTGGGAGTCTCACTGATTAACACTGAACACTGTGAGAGTCTCACTGATTAACACTGAACCCTGCGGGAGTCTCATTGATTAATATTGAACGCTATTGGAGTCTCACTGATTAACACTGAACCCTGTGGGAGTCTCACTGATTAACACTGAACCCTGTGGGAGTCTCAATGATTAACACTGAACCCTATGGGAGTCTCACTGATTAACACTGAAACCTATGGGAGTCTCACTGATTAACACTGAACCCTGTGGGAGTCTCACTGATTAACACTGAACACTGTGAGAGTCTCACTGATTAACACTTAACCCTGTGGGAGTCTCAATGATTAATACTGAACGCTATGGGAGTCTCACTGATTAACACTGAACCCTGTGGGAGTCTCAATGATTAACACTGAACCCTATGGGAGTCTCACTGATTAACACTGAAACCTATGGGAGTCTCACTGATTAACACCGAACCCTATGGGAGTCTCACTGATTAACAATGAAACCTATGGGAGTCTCACTGATTAACACATGCACCCTGTGGGAGTCTCACTGATTAACACTGAACCCTATGGTAGTCTCACAAATTAATGCTGAACCCTATGGGGGTCTCACTGATAAACAATGAACCCTATGGGAGTCTCACTGATTAACACTGAACTCGATGGGATTCTCACTGATTAACACTGAACCCTAAGGGAGTCTCACTGATTAACACTGAACCCTGTGGGAGTCTCAGTGATTACCACTGAAACCTGTGGGAGTCTCACTGATCAACACTGAACACTGTGGGAGTCTCACTGATTAACACTGAACACTGTGGGAGTCTCACTGATTAACACTGAACCCTGTGGGAGTCTCACTGATTAACACTGAACCCTATTGGAGTCTCACTGATTAACACATGAACCCTGTGGGAGTCTCACTGATTAACACTGAACCCTATGGGAGTGTCACTGATTAACACTGAACCCTGTGGGAGTTTCACTGATTAACACTGAACACTGTGAGAGTCTCACTGATTAACACTGAACCCTGCGGGAGTCTCAATGATTAATATTGAACGCTATTGGAGTCTCACTGATTAACACTGAACCCTGTGGGAGTCTCACTGATTAACACTGAACCCTGTGGGAGTCTCAATGATTAACACTGAACCCTATGGGAGTCTCACTGATTAACACTGAAACCTATGGGAGTCTCACTGATTAACACTGAACCCTGTGGGAGTCTCACTGATTAACACTGAACACTGTGAGAGTCTCACTGATTAACACTTAACCCTGTGGGAGTCTCAATGATTAATACTGAACGCTATGGGAGTCTCACTGATTAACACTGAACCCTGTGGGAGTCTCAATGATTAACACTGAACCCTATGGGAGTCTCACTGATTAACACTGAAACCTATGGGAGTCTCACTGATTAACACCGAACCCTTAGGGAGTCTGACTGATTAACAATGAACCCTATGGGAGTCTCACTGATTAACACTGAACTCTATGGGATTCTCACTGATTAACACTGAACCCTATGGGAGTCTCACTGATTAACACTGAACCCTGTGGGAGTCTCACTGATTAACACTGAACCCTGTGGGAGTCTCACTGATGAACACTGAACCCTATTGGAGTCTCACTGATTAACACATGAACCCTGTGGGAGTCTCACTGATTAACACTGAACCCTATGGGAGTGTCACTGATTAACACTGAACTCTGTGGGAGTCTCACTGATTAACACTGAACACTGTGAGAGTCTCACTGATTAACACTGAACCCTGCGGGAGTCTCATTGATTAATATTGAACGCTATTGGAGTCTCACTGATTAACACTGAACCCTGTGGGAGTCTCACTGATTAACACTGAACCCTGTGGGAGTCTCAATGATTAACACTGAACCCTATGGGAGTCTCACTGATTAACACTGAAACCTATGGGAGTCTCACTGATTAACACTGAACCCTGTGGGAGTCTCACTGATTAACACTGAACACTGTGAGAGTCTCACTGATTAACACTTAACCCTGTGGGAGTCTCAATGATTAATACTGAACGCTATGGGAGTCTCACTGATTAACACTGAACCCTGTGGGAGTCTCAATGATTAACACTGAACCCTATGGGAGTCTCACTGATTAACACTGAAACCTATGGGAGTCTCACTGATTAACACCGAACCCTATGGGAGTCTCACTGATTAACAATGAAACCTATGGGAGTCTCACTGATTAACACATGCACCCTGTGGGAGTCTCACTGATTAACACTGAACCCTATGGTAGTCTCACAAATTAATGCTGAACCCTATGGGGGTCTCACTGATAAACAATGAACCCTATGGGAGTCTCACTGATTAACACTGAACTCGATGGGATTCTCACTGATTAACACTGAACCCTAAGGGAGTCTCACTGATTAACACTGAACCCTGTGGGAGTCTCAGTGATTACCACTGAAACCTGTGGGAGTCTCACTGATCAACACTGAACACTGTGGGAGTCTCACTGATTAACACTGAACACTGTGGGAGTCTCACTGATTAACACTGAACCCTGTGGGAGTCTCACTGATTAACACTGAACCCTATTGGAGTCTCACTGATTAACACATGAACCCTGTGGGAGTCTCACTGATTAACACTGAACCCTATGGGAGTGTCACTGATTAACACTGAACCCTGTGGGAGTTTCACTGATTAACACTGAACACTGTGAGAGTCTCACTGATTAACACTGAACCCTGCGGGAGTCTCAATGATTAATATTGAACGCTATTGGAGTCTCACTGATTAACACTGAACCCTGTGGGAGTCTCACTGATTAACACTGAACCCTGTGGGAGTCTCAATGATTAACACTGAACCCTATGGGAGTCTCACTGATTAACACTGAAACCTATGGGAGTCTCACTGATTAACACTGAACCCTGTGGGAGTCTCACTGATTAACACTGAACACTGTGAGAGTCTCACTGATTAACACTTAACCCTGTGGGAGTCTCAATGATTAATACTGAACGCTATGGGAGTCTCACTGATTAACACTGAACCCTGTGGGAGTCTCAATGATTAACACTGAACCCTATGGGAGTCTCACTGATTAACACTGAAACCTATGGGAGTCTCACTGATTAACACCGAACCCTTAGGGAGTCTGACTGATTAACAATGAACCCTATGGGAGTCTCACTGATTAACACTGAACTCTATGGGATTCTCACTGATTAACACTGAACCCTATGGGAGTCTCACTGATTAACACTGAACCCTGTGGGAGTCTCACTGATTAACACTGAACCCTGAGCGAGTCTCACTGATTAACACTGAACACTGTGGGAGTCTCACTGATTAACACTGAACCCTATGGGAGTGTCACTGATTAACACTGAACCCTGTGGGAGTCTCACTGATTAACACTGAACACTGTGAGAGTCTCACTGATTAACACTGAACCCTGCGGGAGTCTCAATGATTAATATTGAACGCTATTGGAGTCTCACTGATTAACACTGAACCCTGTGGGAGTCTCACTGATTAACACTGAACACTGTGGGAGTCTCAATGATTAACACTGAACCCTATGGGAGTCTCACTGATTAACACTGAAACCTATGGGAGTCTCACTGATTAACACTGGACCCTGTGGAAGTCTCACTGATTAACACTGAACACTGTGAGAGTCTCACTGATTAACACTTAACCCTGTGGGAGTCTCAATGATTAATACTGAACGCTATGGGAGTCTCACTGATTAACACTGAACCCTGTGGGAGTCTCAATGATTAACACTGAACACTGTGGGAGTCTCACTGATTAACACTGAACCCTGAGGGAGTCTCACTGATTAACACTGAACACTGTGGGAGTCTCACTGATTAACACTGAACCCTGTGGGAGTCTCACTGATTAAGACTTAACCCTAAAGGAGTCTCACTGATTAACACTGAACCCTGAGGGAGTCTCACTGATTAACACTGAACCCTATGGGAGTCTCAATGATTAACACTGAACCCTGTGGGAGTCTCACTGATTAACACTGAAACCTATGGGAGTCTCACTGATTAACACTGAACCCTGTGGGAGTCTCTCTGATTAACACTGAACCCTGTGGGAGTTTCACTGATTGACACTGAACCCTATGGGAGTTTCACTGATTAACACTGAACCCTGTGGGAATCTCAATGATTAACACTGAACCCTATGGGAGTCTCACTGATTAACACTGAACCCTGTGGGAGTCTCAATGATTAACACTGAACCCTATGGGAGTCTCACTGATTAACACTGAAACCTATGGGAGTCTCACTGATTAACACTGGACCCTGTGGGAGTCTCACTGATTAACACTGAACACTGTGAGAGTCTCACTGATTAACACTTAACCCTGTGGGAGTCTCAATGATTAATACTGAACGCTATGGGAGTCTCACTGATTAACACTGAACCCTATGGGAGTCTCACTGATTAACACTGAACCCTGTGGGAGTCTCACTGATTAACACTGAACCCTGTGGGAGTCTAACTGATTGACACTGAACCCTATGGGAGTTTCACTGATTAACACTGAACCCTGTGGGAATCTCAATGATTAACACTGAACCCTATGGGAGTCTCATTGATTAACACTGAAACCTATGGGAGTCTCACTGATTAACACTGAACCCTGTGGGAGTCTCACTGATTAACACTTAACACTGTGGGAGTCTCACTGATTAACACTGAACCCTGTCGGAGTCTCAATGATTAATACTGAACGCTATGGGAGTCTCACTGATTAACACTGAACCCTGTGGGAGTCTCAATGATTAACACTGAACCCTATGGGAGTCTCACTGATTAACACTGAAACCTATGGGAGTCTCACTGATTAACACCGAACCCTATGGGAGTCTCACTGATTAACAATGAAACCTATGGGAGTCTCACTGATTAACACATGCACCCTGTGGGAGTCTCACTGATTAACACTGAACCCTATGGTAGTCTCACAAATTAATGCTGAACCCTATGGGGGTCTCACTGATAAACAATGAACCCTATGGGAGTCTCACTGATTAACACTGAACTCGATGGGATTCTCACTGATTAACACTGAACCCTAAGGGAGTCTCACTGATTAACACTGAACCCTGTGGGAGTCTCAGTGATTACCACTGAAACCTGTGGGAGTCTCACTGATCAACACTGAACACTGTGGGAGTCTCACTGATTAACACTGAACACTGTGGGAGTCTCACTGATTAACACTGAACCCTGTGGGAGTCTCACTGATTAACACTGAACCCTATTGGAGTCTCACTGATTAACACATGAACCCTGTGGGAGTCTCACTGATTAACACTGAACCCTCTGGGAGTGTCACTGATTAACACTGAACCCTGTGGGAGTTTCACTGATTAACACTGAACACTGTGAGAGTCTCACTGATTAACACTGAACCCTGCGGGAGTCTCAATGATTAATATTGAACGCTATTGGAGTCTCACTGATTAACACTGAACCCTGTGGGAGTCTCACTGATTAACACTGAACCCTGTGGGAGTCTCAATGATTAACACTGAACCCTATGGGAGTCTCACTGATTAACACTGAAACCTATGGGAGTCTCACTGATTAACACTGAACCCTGTGGGAGTCTCACTGATTAACACTGAACACTGTGAGAGTCTCACTGATTAACACTTAACCCTGTGGGAGTCTCAATGATTAATACTGAACGCTATGGGAGTCTCACTGATTAACACTGAACCCTGTGGGAGTCTCAATGATTAACACTGAACCCTATGGGAGTCTCACTGATTAACACTGAAACCTATGGGAGTCTCACTGATTAACACCGAACCCTTAGGGAGTCTCACTGATTAACAATGAACCCTATGGGAGTCTCACTGATTAACACTGAACTCTATGGGATTCTCACTGATTAACACTGAACCCTATGGGAGTCTCACTGATTAACACTGAACCCTGTGGGAGTCTCACTGATTAACACTGAACCCTGAGCGAGTCTCACTGATTAACACTGAACACTGTGGGAGTCTCACTGATTAACACTGAACCCTATGGGAGTGTCACTGATTAACACTGAACCCTGTGGGAGTCTCACTGATTAACACTGAACACTGTGAGAGTCTCACTGATTAACACTGAACCCTGCGGGAGTCTCAATGATTAATATTGAACGCTATTGGAGTCTCACTGATTAACACTGAACCCTGTGGGAGTCTCACTGATTAACACTGAACACTGTGGGAGTCTCAATGATTAACACTGAACCCTATGGGAGTCTCACTGATTAACACTGAAACCTATGGGAGTCTCACTGATTAACACTGGACCCTGTGGAAGTCTCACTGATTAACACTGAACACTGTGAGAGTCTCACTGATTAACACTTAACCCTGTGGGAGTCTCAATGATTAATACTGAACGCTATGGGAGTCTCACTGATTAACACTGAACCCTGTGGGAGTCTCAATGATTAACACTGAACACTGTGGGAGTCTCACTGATTAACACTGAACCCTGAGGGAGTCTCACTGATTAACACTGAACACTGTGGGAGTCTCACTGATTAACACTGAACCCTGTGGGAGTCTCACTGATTAAGACTTAACCCTAAAGGAGTCTCACTGATTAACACTGAACCCTGAGGGAGTCTCACTGATTAACACTGAACCCTATGGGAGTCTCAATGATTAACACTGAACCCTGTGGGAGTCTCACTGATTAACACTGAAACCTATGGGAGTCTCACTGATTAACACTGAACCCTGTGGGAGTCTCTCTGATTAACACTGAACCCTGTGGGAGTTTCACTGATTGACACTGAACCCTATGGGAGTTTCACTGATTAACACTGAACCCTGTGGGAATCTCAATGATTAACACTGAACCCTATGGGAGTCTCACTGATTAACACTGAACCCTGTGGGAGTCTCAATGATTAACACTGAACCCTATGGGAGTCTCACTGATTAACACTGAAACCTATGGGAGTCTCACTGATTAACACTGGACCCTGTGGGAGTCTCACTGATTAACACTGAACACTGTGAGAGTCTCACTGATTAACACTTAACCCTGTGGGAGTCTCAATGATTAATACTGAACGCTATGGGAGTCTCACTGATTAACACTGAACCCTATGGGAGTCTCACTGATTAACACTGAACCCTGTGGGAGTCTCACTGATTAACACTGAACCCTGTGGGAGTCTAACTGATTGACACTGAACCCTATGGGAGTTTCACTGATTAACACTGAACCCTGTGGGAATCTCAATGATTAACACTGAACCCTATGGGAGTCTCATTGATTAACACTGAAACCTATGGGAGTCTCACTGATTAACACTGAACCCTGTGGGAGTCTCACTGATTAACACTTAACACTGTGGGAGTCTCACTGATTAACACTGAACCCTGTCGGAGTCTCACTGATTAACAGTGAACCCTATGGGAGTCTCACTGATTAACACATTAACCCTGTGGGAGTCTCACTGATTTACACTGAACCCTATGGGAGTCTCACTGATTAACACTGAACCCTATGGGAGTCTCACTGATTAACACTGAACCCTGTGGGAGTCTCACTGATTAACAGTGAACCCTATGGGAGTCTCACTGATTAACACTTAACCCTTTGGGAGTCTCACTGATTAACACTGAACCCTGAGCGAGTCTCACTGATTAACACTGAACCTAATGGGAGTCTCACTGATTAACACTGAACCCTGTGGGAGTCTCACTGATTAAGACTTAACCCTAAAGGAGTCTCACTGATTAACACTGAACCCTGAGGGAGTCTCACTGATTAACACTGAACCCTATGGGAGTCTCACTGATTAACACTGAACCCTGTGGGAGTCTCACTGATTAACACTGAAACCTATGGGAGTCTCACTGATTAACACTGAACCCTGTGGGAGTCTCACTGATTAACACTGAACCCTGTGGGAGTTTCACTGATTGACACTGAACCCTATGGGAGTTTCACTCATTAACACTGAACCCTGTGGGAATCTCAATGATTAACACTGAACCCTATGGGAGTCTCACTGATTAACACTGAACCCTGTGGGAGTCTCAATGATTAACACTGAACCCTATGGGAGTCTCACTGATTAACACTGAAACCTATGGGAGTCTCACTGATTAACACTGGACCCTGTGGGAGTCTCACTGATTAACACTGAACACTGTGAGAGTCTCACTGATTAACACTTAACCCTGTGGGAGTCTCAATGATTAATACTGAACGCTATGGGAGTCTCACTGATTAACACTGAATCCTATGGGAGTCTCACTGATTAACACTGAACCCTGTGGGAGTCTCACTGATTAACACTGAACCCTGTGGGAGTCTAACTGATTGACACTGAACCTTATGGGAGTTTCACTGATTAACACTGAACCCTGTGGGAATCTCAATGATTAACACTGAACCCTATGGGAGTCTCATTGATTAACACTGAAACCTATGGGAGTCTCACTGATTAACACTGAACCCTGTGGGAGTCTCACTGATTAACACTGAACACTGTGAGAGTCTCACTGATTAACACTGAACCCTGTGGGAGTCTCAATGATTAATACTGAACGCTATGGGAGTCTCACTGATTAACACTGAACCCTGTGGGAGTCTCACTGATTAACACTGAACCCTGTGGGAGTCTCAATGATTAACACTGAACCCTATGGGAGTCTCACTGATTAACACTGAAACCTATGGGAGTCTCACTGATTAACACTGAACCCTGTGGGAGTCTCACTGATTAACACTGAACACTGTGGGAGTCTCACTGTTTAACACTGAACCCTGTAGGAGTCTCACTGATTAACACTGAAACCTATGGGAGTCTCACTGATTAACACCGAACCCTATGGGAGTCTCACTGATTAACAATGAGCCCTATGGGAGTCTCACTGATTAACACTGAACTCTATGGGATTCTCACTGATTAACACTGAACCCTATGGGAGTCTCACTGATTAACACTGAACCTTGTGGGATTCTCACTGATTAACACTGAACCCTGAGGGAGTCTCACTGATTAACACTGAACACTGTGGGAGTCTCACTGATTAACACTGAACCCTGTGGGAGTCTCACTGATTAACACTGAACCCTGAGGGAGTCTCACTGATTAACACTGAACACTGTGGGAGTCTCACTGATTAACACTGAACACTGTGGGAGTCTCACTGATTAACACTGAACCCTGTGGGTGTCTCACTGATAAACACTGAACCCTATGGGAGTCTCACTGATTAACACTGAACCCTGTGGGAGTCTCACTGATTAACAGTGAACCCTGTGGGTGTCTCACTGATAAACACTGAACCCTATGGGAGTCTCATTGATTAACACTGAACCCTATGCGAGTCTCACTGATTAACACATTAACCCTGTGGGAGTCTCACTGATTTACACTGAACCCTATGGGAGTCTCACTGATTAACACTGAACCCTATGGGAGTCTCACTGATTAACACTGAACCCTGTGGGAGTCTCACTGATTAACAGTGAACCCTATGGGAGTCTCACTGATTAACACTTAACCCTTTGGGAGTCTCACTGATTAATACTGAACCCTGAGCGAGTCTCACTGATTAAGACTGAACCTAATGGGAGTCTCACTGATTAACACTGAACCCTGTGGGAGTCTCACTGATTAAGACTTAACCCTAAGGAGTCTCACTGATTAACACTGAACCCTGAGGGAGTCTAACTGATTAACACTGAACCCTATGGGAGTCTCACTGATTAACACTGAACCCTGTGGGAGTCTCACTGATTAACACTGAACCCTGTGCGAGTCTCTATGATTAACACTGAACCCTATGGGAGTCTCACTGATTAACACTGAAACCTATGGGATTCTCACTGATTAACACCGAACCCTATGGGAGTCTCAATGATTAACAATGAACCCTATGGGATTCTCACTGATTAACACTGAACCCTATGGGAGTCTCACTGATTAACACTGAACCCTGTGGGAGTCTCACTGATTAACACTGAACCCTATGGGAGTCTAACTGATTAACACTGAACCCTGTGGGAGTCTCACTGATTAACACTGAACACTGTGGGAGTCTCACTGATTAACACTGAACCCTGTGGGAGTCGCACTGATTAACACTGAACCCTGAGGGAGTCTCACTGATTAACACTGAACACTGTGGGAGTCTCACTGATTAACACTGAACACTGTGGGAGTCTCACTGATTAACACTGAACCCTGTGGGAGTCTCACTGATTAACACTGAAACCTATGGGAGTCTCACTGATTAACAGTGAACACTATGGGAGTCTCACTGATTAACAATGAGCCCTATGGGAGTCTCACTGATTAACACTGAACCCTGAGCGAGTCTCACTGATTAACACTGAACCTAATGGGAGTCTCACTGATTAACACTGAACCCTGTGGGAGTCTCACTGATTAAGACTTAACCCTAAAGGAGTCTCACTGATTAACACTGAACCCTGAAGGAGTCTCACTGATTAACACTGAACCCTATGGGAGTCTCACTGATTAACACTGCACCCTGTGGGAGTCTCACTGATTAACACTGAACCCTGTGGGAGTCTCAATGATTGACACTGAACCCTATGGGAGTTTCACTGATTAACACTGAACCCTGTGGGAATCTCAATGATTAACACTGAACCCTATGGGAGTCTCACTGATTAACACTGAAACCTATGGGAGTCTCACTGATTAACACTGAACCCTGTGGGAGTCTCACTGATTAACACTGAACACTGTGAGAGTCTCACTGATTAACACTGAACCCTGTGGGAGTCTCAATGATTAATACTGAACGCTATGGGAGTCTCACTGATTAACACTGAACCCTGTGGGAGTCTCACTGATTAACACTGAACCCTGTGGGAGTCTCAATGATTAACACTGAACCCTATGGGAGTCTCACTGATTAACACTGAAACCTATGGGAGTCTCACTGATTAACACTGAACCCTGTGGGAGTCTCACTGATTAACACTGAACACTGTGGGAGTCTCACTGTTTAACACTGAACCCTGTGGGAGTCTCACTGATTAACACTGAAACCTATGGGAGTCTCACTGATTAACACCGAACCCTATGGGAGTCTCACTGATTAACAATGAGCCCTATGGGAGTCTCACTGATTAACACTGAACTCGATGGGATTCTCACTGATTAACACTGAACACTGTGGGAGTCTCACTGATTAACACTGAACCCTGTGGGAGTCTCACTGATTAACACTGAACCCTGTGGGAGTCTCACTGATTAACAGTGAACCCTGTGGGTGTCTCACTGATAAACACTGAACCCTATGGGAGTCTCATTGATTAACACTGAACCCTATGGGAGTCTCACTGATTAACACATTAACCCTGTGGGAGTCTCACTGATTTACACTGAACCCTATGGGAGTCTCACTGATTAACACTGAACCCTATGGGAGTCTCACTGATTAACACTGAACCCTGTGGGAGTCTCACTGATTAACAGTGAACCCTATGGGAGTCTCACTGATTAACACTTAACCCTTTGGGAGTCTCACTGATTAATACTGAACCCTGAGCGAGTCTCACTGATTAAGACTGAACCTAATGGGAGTCTCACTGATTAACACTGAACCCTGTGGGAGTCTCACTGATTAAGACTTAACCCTAAAGGAGTCTCACTGATTAACACTGAACCCTGAGTGAGTCTCACTGATTAAGACTGAACCTAATGGGAGTCTCACTGATTAACACTGAACCCTATGGGAGTCTCACTGATTAACACTGAACCCTGTGGGAGTCTCACTGATTAACACTGAACCCTGTGGGAGTCTCAATGATTAACACTGAACCCTATGGGAGTCTCACTGATTAACACTTAACCCTTTGGGAGTCTCACTGATTAACACTGAACCCTGAGTGAGTCTCACTGATTAAGACTGAACCTAATGGGAGTCTCACTGATTAACACTGAACCCTGTGGGAGTCTCACTGATTAAGACTTAACCCTAAAGGAGTCTCACTGATTAACACTGAACCCTGAGGGAGTCTAACTGATTAACGCTGAACCCTATGGGAGTCTCACTGATTAACACTGAACCCTGTGGGAGTCTCACTGATTAACACTGAACCCTGTGGGAGTCTCTATGATTAACACTGAACCCTATGGGAGTCTCACTGATTAACACTGAAACCTATGGGAGTCTCACTGATTAACACCGAACCCTATGGGAGTCTCAATGATTAACAATGAACCCTATGGGATTCTCACTGATTAACACTGAACCCTATGGGAGTCTCACTGATTAACACTGAACCCTGTGGGAGTCTCACTGATTAACACTGAACCCTATGGGAGTCTCACTGATTAACACTGAACCCTGTGGGAGTCTCACTGATTAACACTGAACCCTGAGGGAGTCTCACTGATTAACACTGAACACTGTGGGAGTCTCACTGATTAACACTGAACCCTGTGGGAGTCTCACTGATTAACACTGAACCCTGAGGGAGTCTCACTGATTAACACTGAACACTGTGGGAGTCTCACTGATTAACACTGAACACTGTGGGAGTCTCACTGATTAACACTGAACCCTGTGGGAGTCTCACTGATTAACACTGAAACCTATGGGAGTCTCACTGATTAACAGTGAACACTATGGGAGTCTCACTGATTAACAATGAGCCCTATGGGAGTCTCACTGATTAACACTGAACCCTGAGGGAGTCTCACTGATTAACACTGAACCCTATGGGAGTCTCACTGATTAACACTGAACCCTGTGGGAGTCTCACTGATTAACACTGAAACCTATGGGAGTCTCACTGATTAACACTGAACCCTGTGGGAGTCTCACTGATTAACACTGAACCCTGTGGGAGTCTCACTGATTGACACTGAACCCTATGGGAGTTTCACTGATTAACACTGAACCCTGTGGGAATCTCAATGATTAACACTGAACCCTATGGGAGTCTCACTGATTAACACTGAAACCTATGGGAGTCTCACTGATTAACACTGAACCCTGTGGGAGTCTCACTGATTAACACTGAACACTGTGAGAGTCTCACTGATTAACACTGAACCCTGTGGGAGTCTCAATGATTAATACTGAACGCTATGGGAGTCTCACTGATTAACACTGAACCCTGTGGGAGTCTCACTGATTAACACTGAACCCTGTGGGAGTCTCAATGATTAACACTGAACCCTATGGGAGTCTCACTGATTAACACTGAAACCTATGGGAGTCTCACTGATTAACACTGAACCCTGTGGGAGTCTCACTGATTAACACTGAACACTGTGGGAGTCTCACTGTTTAACACTGAACCCTGTGGGAGTCTCACTGATTAACACTGAAACCTATGGGAGTCTCACTGATTAACACCGAACCCTATGGGAGTCTCACTGATTAACAATGAGCCCTATGGGAGTCTCACTGATTAACACTGAACTCGATGGGATTCTCACTGATTAACACTGAACACTGTGGGAGTCTCACTGATTAACACTGAACCCTGTGGGAGTCTCACTGATTAACACTGAACCCTGAGGGAGTCTCACTGATTAACACTGAACACTGTGGGAGTCTCACTGATTAACACTGAACACTGTGGGAGTCTCACTGATTAACACTGAACCGTGTGGGTGTCTCACTGATAAACACTGAACCCTATGGGAGTCTCACTGATTAACACTGAACCCTGTGGGAGTCTCACTGATTAACAGTGAACCCTATGGGAGTCTCATTGATTAACACTGAACCCTATGGGAGTCTCACTGATTAACACATTAATCCTGTGGGAGTCTCACTGATTTACACTGAACCCTATTGGAGTCTCACTGATTAACACTGAACCCTATGGGAGTCTCACTGTTTAACACTGAACCCTGTGGGAGTCTCACTGATTAACAGTGAACCCTATGGGAGTCTCACTGATTAACACTTAACCCTTTGGGAGTCTCACTGATTAACACTGAACCCTGAGCGAGTCTCACTGATTAACACTGAACCCTGTGGGAGTCTCACTGATTAACACTGAACCCTGTGGGAGTCTCACTGATTAACATTGAACCCTGAGGGAGTCTCACTGATTAACACTGAACACTGTGGGAGTCTCACTGATTAACACTGAACACTGTGGGAGTCTCACTGATTAACACTGAACCCTGTGGGTGTCTCACTGATAAACACTGAACCCTATGGGAGTCTCACTGATTAACATTGAACCCTGTGGGAGTCTCACTGATTAACAGTGAACCCTATGGGAGTCTCATTGATTAACACTGAACCCTATGGGAGTCTCACTGATTAACACATTAACCCTGTGGGAGTCTCTCTGATTTACACTGAACCTTATGGGAGTCTCACTGATTAATACTGAACCCTATGGGAGTCTCACTGATTAACACTGAACCCTGTGGGAGTCTCACTGATTAACAGTGAACCCTATGGGAGTCTCACTGATTAACGCTTAACCCTTTGGGAGTCTCACTGATTAACACTGAACCCTGAGTGAGTCTCACTGATTAAGACTGAACCTAATGGGAGTCTCACTGATTAACACTGAACCCTGTGGGAGTCTCACTGATTAAGACTTAACGCTAAAGGAGTCTCACTGATTAACACTGAACCCTGAGGGAGTCTAACTGATTAACACTGAACCCTATGGGAGTCTCACTGATTAACACTGAACCCTGTGGGAGTCTCACTGATTAACACTGAACCCTGTGGGAGTCTCAATGATTAACAATGAACCCTATGGGATTCTCACTGATTAACACTGAACCCTATGGGAGTCTCACTGATTAACACTGAACCCTGTGGGAGTCTCACTGATTAACACTGAACCCTATGGGAGTCTCACTGATTAACACTGAACCCTGTGGGAGTCTCACTGATTAACACCGAACCCTGAGGGAGTCTCAGTGATTAACACTGAACACTGTGGGAGTCTCACTGATTAACACTGAACCCTGTGGGAGTCTCACTGATTAACACTGAACACTGTGGGAGTCTCACTGATTAACACTGAACCCTGTGGGAGTCTCACTGATTAACACTGAAACCTATGGGAGTCTCACTGATTAACAGTGAACCCTATGGGAGTCTCACTGATTAACAATGAGCCCTATGGGAGTTTCACTGATTAACACTGAACCCTGAGCGAGTCTCACTGATTAACACTGAACCTAATGGGAGTCTCACTGATTAACACTGAACCCTGTGGGAGTCTCACTGATTAAGACTTAACCCTAAAGGAGTCTCACTGATTAACACTGAACCCTGAGGGAGTCTCACTGATTAACACTGAACCCTATGGGAGTCTCACTGATTAACACTGAACCCTGTGGGAGTCTCACTGATTAACACTGAAACCTATGGGAGTCTCACTGATTAACACTGAACCCTGTGGGAGTCTCACTGATTAACACTGAACCCTGTGGGAGTCTCACTGATTGACACTGAACCCTATGGGAGTTTCACTGATTAACACTGAACCCTGTGGGAATCTCAATGATTAACACTGAACCCTATGGGAGTCTCACTGATTAACACTGAAACCTATGGGAGTCTCACTGATTAACACTGAACCCTGTGGGAGTCTCACTGATTAACACTGAACACTGTGAGAGTCTCACTGATTAACACTGAACCCTGTGGGAGTCTCAATGATTAATACTGAACGCTATGGGAGTCTCACTGATTAACACTGAACCCTGTGGGAGTCTCACTGATTAACACTGAACCCTGTGGGAGTCTCAATGATTAACACTGAACCCTATGGGAGTCTCACTGATTAACACTGAAACCTATGGGAGTCTCACTGATTAACACTGAACCCTGTGGGAGTCTCACTGATTAACACTGAACACTGTGGGAGTCTCACTGTTTAACACTGAACCCTGTGGGAGTCTCACTGATTAACACTGAAACCTATGGGAGTCTCACTGATTAACACCGAACCCTATGGGAGTCTCACTGATTAACAATGAGCACTATGGGAGTCTCAATGATTAACACTGAACTCTATGGGATTCTCACTGATTAACACTGAACACTGTGGGAGTCTCACTGATTAACACTGAACCCTGTGGGAGTCTCACTGATTAACACTGAACCCTGAGGGAGTCTCACTGATTAACACTGAACACTGTGAGAGTCTCACTGATTAACACTGAACCCTGTGGGAGTCTCAATGATTAATACTGAACGCTATGGGAGTCTCACTGATTAACACTGAACCCTGTGGGAGTCTCACTGATTAACACTGAACCCTGTGGGCGTCTCAATGATTAACACTGAACCCTATGGGAGTCTCACTGATTAACACTGAAACCTATGGGAGTCTCACTGATTAACACTGAACCCTGTGGGAGTTTCACTGATTAACACTGAACACTGTGGGAGTCTCACTGTTTAACACTGAACCCTGTGGGAGTCTCACTGATTAACACTGAAACCTATGGGAGTCTCACTGATTAACACCGAACCCTATGGGAGTCTCACTGATTAACAATGAGCACTATGGGAGTCTCAATGATTAACACTGAACTCTATGGGATTCTCACTGATTAACACTGAACACTGTGGGAGTCTCACTGATTAACACTGAACCCTGTGGGAGTCTCACTGATTAACACTGAACCCTGAGGGAGTCTCACTGATTAACACTGAACACTGTGGGAGTCTCACTGATTAACACTGAACACTGTGGGAGTCTCACTGATTAACACTGAACCCTGTGGGTGTCTCACTGATAAACACTGAACCCTATGGGAGTCTCACTGATTAACACTGAACCCTGTGGGAGTCTCACTGATTAACAGTGAACCCTATGGGAGTCTCATTGATTAACACTGAACCCTATGGGAGTCTCACTGATTAACACATTAATCCTGTGGGAGTCTCACTGATTTACACTGAACCCTATTGGAGTCTCACTGATTAACACCGAACCCTATGGGAGTCTCACTGATTAACACTGAACCCTGTGGGAGTCTCACTGATTAACACTGAAACCTATGGGAGTCTCACTGATTAACACTGAACCCTGTGGGAGTCTCACTGATTAACACTGAACCCTGTGGGAGTCTCACTGATTGACACTGAACCCTATGGGAGTTTCACTGATTAACACTGAACCCTGTGGGAATCTCAATGATTAACACTGAACCCTATGGGAGTCTCACTGATTAACATTGAAACCTATGGGAGTCTCACTGATTAACACTGAACCCTGTGGGAGTCTCACTGATTAACACTGAACACTGTGAGAGTCTCACTGATTAACACTGAACCCTGTGGGAGTCTCAATGATTAATACTGAACGCTATGGGAGTCTCACTGATTAACACTGAACCCTGTGGGAGTCTCACTGATTAACACTGAACCCTGTGGGAGTCTCACTGATTGACACTGAACCCTATGGGAGTTTCACTGATTAACACTGAACCCTGTGGGAATCTCAATGATTAACACTGAACCCTATGGGAGTCTCACTGATTAACATTGAAACCTATGGGAGTCTCACTGATTAACACTGAACCCTGTGGGAGTCTCACTGATTAACACTGAACACTGTGAGAGTCTCACTGATTAACACTGAACCCTGTGGGAGTCTCAATGATTAATACTGAACGCTATGGGAGTCTCACTGATTAACACTGAACCCTGTGGGAGTCTCACTGATTAACACTGAACCCTGTGGGAGTCTCAATTATTAACACTGAACCCTATGGGAGTCTCACTGATTAACACTGAAACCTATGGGAGTCTCACTGATTAACACTGAACCCTGTGGGAGTCTCACTGATTAACACTGAACACTGTGGGAGTCTCACTGTTTAACACTGAACCCTGTGGGAGTCTCACTGATTAACACTGAAACCTATGGGAGTCTCACTGATTAACACCGAACCCTATGGGAGTCTCACTGATTAACAATGAGCCCTATGGGAGTCTCACTGATTAACACTGAACCCTGTGGGAGTCTCACTGATTAAGACTTAACGCTAAAGGAGTCTCACTGATTAACACTGAACCCTGAGGGAGTCTAACTGATTAACACTGAACCCTATGGGAGTCTCACTGATTAACACTGAACCCTGTGGGAGTCTCACTGATTAACACTGAACCCTGTGGGAGTCTCAATGATTAACAATGAACCCTATGGGATTCTCACTGATTAACACTGAACCCTATGGGAGTCTCACTGATTAACACTGCACCCTGTGGGAGTCTCACTGATTAACACTGAACCCTATGGGAGTCTCACTGATTAACACTGAACCCTGTGGGAGTCTCACTGATTAACACCGAACCCTGAGGGAGTCTCAGTGATTAACACTGAACACTGTGGGAGTCTCACTGATTAACACTGAACCCTGTGGGAGTCTCACTGATTAACACTGAACACTGTGGGAGTCTCACTGATTAACACTGAACCCTGTGGGAGTCTCACTGATTAACACTGAAACCTATGGGAGTCTCACTGATTAACAGTGAACCCTATGGGAGTCTCACTGATTAACAATGAGCCCTATGGGAGTTTCACTGATTAACACTGAACCCTGAGCGAGTCTCACTGATTAACACTGAACCTAATGGGAGTCTCACTGATTAACACTGAACCCTGTGGGAGTCTCACTGATTAAGACTTAACCCTAAAGGAGTCTCACTGATTAACACTGAACCCTGAGGGAGTCTCACTGATTAACACTGAACCCTATGGGAGTCTCACTGATTAACACTGAACCCTGTGGGAGTCTCACTGATTAACACTGAAACCTATGGGAGTCTCACTGATTAACACTGAACCCTGTGGGAGTCTCACTGATTAACACTGAACCCTGTGGGAGTCTCACTGATTGACACTGAACCCTATGGGAGTTTCACTGATTAACACTGAACCCTGTGGGAATCTCAATGATTAACACTGAACCCTATGGGAGTCTCACTGATTAACACTGAAACCTATGGGAGTCTCACTGATTAACACTGAACCCTGTGGGAGTCTCACTGATTAACACTGAACACTGTGAGAGTCTCACTGATTAACACTGAACCCTGTGGGAGTCTCAATGATTAATACTGAACGCTATGGGAGTCTCACTGATTAACACTGAACCCTGTGGGAGTCTCACTGATTAACACTGAACCCTGTGGGAGTCTCAATGATTAACACTGAACCCTATGGGAGTCTCACTGATTAACACTGAAACCTATGGGAGTCTCACTGATTAACACTGAACCCTGTGGGAGTCTCACTGATTAACACTGAACACTGTGGGAGTCTCACTGTTTAACACTGAACCCTGTGGGAGTCTCACTGATTAACACTGAAACCTATGGGAGTCTCACTGATTAACACCGAACCCTATGGGAGTCTCACTGATTAACAATGAGCACTATGGGAGTCTCAATGATTAACACTGAACTCTATGGGATTCTCACTGATTAACACTGAACACTGTGGGAGTCTCACTGATTAACACTGAACCCTGTGGGAGTCTCACTGATTAACACTGAACCCTGAGGGAGTCTCACTGATTAACACTGAACACTGTGAGAGTCTCACTGATTAACACTGAACCCTGTGGGAGTCTCAATGATTAATACTGAACGCTATGGGAGTCTCACTGATTAACACTGAACCCTGTGGGAGTCTCACTGATTAACACTGAACCCTGTGGGCGTCTCAATGATTAACACTGAACCCTATGGGAGTCTCACTGATTAACACTGAAACCTATGGGAGTCTCACTGATTAACACTGAACCCTGTGGGAGTTTCACTGATTAACACTGAACACTGTGGGAGTCTCACTGTTTAACACTGAACCCTGTGGGAGTCTCACTGATTAACACTGAAACCTATGGGAGTCTCACTGATTAACACCGAACCCTATGGGAGTCTCACTGATTAACAATGAGCACTATGGGAGTCTCAATGATTAACACTGAACTCTATGGGATTCTCACTGATTAACACTGAACACTGTGGGAGTCTCACTGATTAACACTGAACCCTGTGGGAGTCTCACTGATTAACACTGAACCCTGAGGGAGTCTCACTGATTAACACTGAACACTGTGGGAGTCTCACTGATTAACACTGAACACTGTGGGAGTCTCACTGATTAACACTGAACCCTGTGGGTGTCTCACTGATAAACACTGAACCCTATGGGAGTCTCACTGATTAACACTGAACCCTGTGGGAGTCTCACTGATTAACAGTGAACCCTATGGGAGTCTCATTGATTAACACTGAACCCTATGGGAGTCTCACTGATTAACACATTAATCCTGTGGGAGTCTCACTGATTTACACTGAACCCTATTGGAGTCTCACTGATTAACACTGAACCCTATGGGAGTCTCACTGATTAACACTGAACCCTGTGGGAGTCTCACTGATTAACACTGAAACCTATGGGAGTCTCACTGATTAACACTGAACCCTGTGGGAGTCTCACTGATTAACACTGAACCCTGTGGGAGTCTCACTGATTGACACTGAACCCTATGGGAGTTTCACTGATTAACACTGAACCCTGTGGGAATCTCAATGATTAACACTGAACCCTATGGGAGTCTCACTGATTAACATTGAAACCTATGGGAGTCTCACTGATTAACACTGAACCCTGTGGGAGTCTCACTGATTAACACTGAACACTGTGAGAGTCTCACTGATTAACACTGAACCCTGTGGGAGTCTCAATGATTAATACTGAACGCTATGGGAGTCTCACTGATTAACACTGAACCCTGTGGGAGTCTCACTGATTAACACTGAACCCTGTGGGAGTCTCAATTATTAACACTGAACCCTATGCGAGTCTCACTGATTAACACTGAAACCTATGGGAGTCTCACTGATTAACACTGAACCCTGTGGGAGTCTCACTGATTAACACTGAACACTGTGGGAGTCTCACTGTTTAACACTGAACCCTGTGGGAGTCTCACTGATTAACACTGAAACCTATGGGAGTCTCACTGATTAACACCGAACCCTATGGGAGTCTCACTGATTAACAATGAGCCCTATGGGAGTCTCACTGATTAACACTGAACTCTATGGGATTCTCACTGATTAACACTGAACACTGTAGGAGTCTCACTGATTAACACTGAACCCTGTGGGAGTCTCACTGATTAACACTGAACCCTGAGGGAGTCTCACTGATTAACACTGAACACTGTGGGAGTCTCACTGATTAACACTGAACACTGTGGGAGTCTCACTGATTAACACTGAACCCTGTGGGTGTCTCACTGATAAACACTGAACCCTATGGGAGTCTCACTGATTAACACTGAGCCCTGTGGGAGTCTCACTGATTAACAGTGAACCCTATGGGAGTCTCATTGATTAACACTGAACCCTATGGGAGTCTCACTGATTAACACATTAATCCTGTGGGAGTCTCACTGATTTACACTGAACCCTATTGGAGTCTCACTGATTAACACTGAACCCTATGGGAGTCTCACTGATTAACAGTGAACCCTGTGGGAGTCTCACTGATTAATAGTGAACCCTATGGGAGTCTCACTGATTAACACTTAACCCTTTGGGAGTCTCACTGATTAACACTGAACCCTGAGCGAGTCTCACTGATTAACACTGAACCTAATGGGAGTCTCACTGATTAACACTGAACCCTGTGGGAGTCTCACTGATTAAGACTTAACCCTAAAGGAGTCTCACTGATTAACACTGAACCCTGAGGGAGTCTCACTGATTAACACTGAACCCTATGGGAGTCTCACTGATTAACACTGAACCCTGTGGGAGTCTCTCTGATTAACACTGAAACCTATGGGAGTCTCACTGATTAACACTGAACCCTGTGGCAGTCTCACTGATTAACACTGAACCCTGTGGGAATCTCAATGATTAACACTGAACCCTATGGGAGTCTCACTGATTAACACTGAAACCTATGGGAGTCTCACTGATTAACACTGAACCCTGTGGTAGTCTCACTGATTAACACTGAACACTGTGAGAGTCTCACTGATTAACACTGAACCCTGTGGGAGTCTCACTGATTAACACTGAACACTGTGGGAGTCTCACTGATTAACACTGAACACTGTGGGAGTCTCACTGATTAACACTGAACCCTGTGGGTGTCTCACTGATAAACACTGAACCCTATGGGAGTCTCACTGATTAACACTGAACCCTGTGGGAGTCTCACTGATTAACAGTGAACCCTATGGGAGTCTCATTGATTAACACTGAACCCTATGGGAGTCTCACTGATTAACACATTAATCCTGTGGGAGTCTCACTGATTTACACTGAACCCTATTGGAGTCTCACTGATTAACACTGAACCCTATGGGAGTCTCACTGATTAACACTGAACCCTGTGGGAGTCTCACTGATTAACACTGAAACCTATGGGAGTCTCACTGATTAACACTGAACCCTGTGGGAGTCTCACTGATTAACACTGAACCCTGTGGGAGTCTCACTGATTGACACTGAACCCTATGGGAGTTTCACTGATTAACACTGAACCCTGTGGGAATCTCAATGATTAACACTGAACCCTATGGGAGTCTCACTGATTAACATTGAAACCTATGGGAGTCTCACTGATTAACACTGAACCCTGTGGGAGTCTCACTGATTAACACTGAACACTGTGAGAGTCTCACTGATTAACACTGAACCCTGTGGGAGTCTCAATGATTAATACTGAATGCTATGGGAGTCTCACTGATTAACACTGAACCCTGTGGGAGTCTCACTGATTAACACTGAACCCTGTGGGAGTCTCAATTATTAACACTGAACCCTATGGGAGTCTCACTGATTAACACTGAAACCTATGGGAGTCTCACTGATTAACACTGAACCCTGTGGGAGTCTCACTGATTAACACTGAACACTGTGGGAGTCTCACTGTTTAACACTGAACCCTGTGGGAGTCTCACTGATTAACACTGAAACCTATGGGAGTCTCACTGATTAACACCGAACCCTATGGGAGTCTCACTGATTAACAATGAGCCCTATGGGAGTCTCACTGATTAACACTGAACTCTATGGGATTCTCACTGATTAACACTGAACACTGTAGGAGTCTCACTGATTAACACTGAACCCTGTGGGAGTCTCACTGATTAACACTGAACCCTGAGGGAGTCTCACTGATTAACACTGAACACTGTGGGAGTCTCACTGATTAACACTGAACACTGTGGGAGTCTCACTGATTAACACTGAACCCTGTGGGTGTCTCACTGATAAACACTGAACCCTATGGGAGTCTCACTGATTAACACTGAGCCCTGTGGGAGTCTCACTGATTAACAGTGAACCCTATGGGAGTCTCATTGATTAACACTGAACCCTATGGGAGTCTCACTGATTAACACATTAATCCTGTGGGAGTCTCACTGATTTACACTGAACCCTATTGGAGTCTCACTGATTAACACTGAACCCTATGGGAGTCTCACTGATTAACAGTGAACCCTGTGGGAGTCTCACTGATTAATAGTGAACCCTATGGGAGTCTCACTGATTAACACTTAACCCTTTGGGAGTCTCAATGATTAACACTGAACCCTATGGGAGTCTCACTGATTAACACTGAAACCTATGGGAGTCTCACTGATTAACACTGAACCCTGTGGGAGTCTCACTGATTAACACTGAACACTGTGGGAGTCTCACTGTTTAACACTGAACCCTGTGGGAGTCTCACTGATTAACACTGAAACCTATGGGAGTCTCACTGATTAACACCGAACCCTATGGGAGTCTCACTGATTAACAATGAGCACTATGGGAGTCTCAATGATTAACACTGAACTCTATGGGATTCTCACTGATTAACACTGAACACTGTGGGAGTCTCACTGATTAACACTGAACCCTGTGGGAGTCTCACTGATTAACACTGAACCCTGAGGGAGTCTCACTGATTAACACTGAACACTGTGAGAGTCTCACTGATTAACACTGAACCCTGTGGGAGTCTCAATGATTAATACTGAACGCTATGGGAGTCTCACTGATTAACACTGAACCCTGTGGGAGTCTCACTGATTAACACTGAACCCTGTGGGCGTCTCAATGATTAACACTGAACCCTATGGGAGTCTCACTGATTAACACTGAAACCTATGGGAGTCTCACTGATTAACACTGAACCCTGTGGGAGTTTCACTGATTAACACTGAACACTGTGGGAGTCTCACTGTTTAACACTGAACCCTGTGGGAGTCTCACTGATTAACACTGAAACCTATGGGAGTCTCACTGATTAACACCGAACCCTATGGGAGTCTCACTGATTAACAATGAGCACTATGGGAGTCTCAATGATTAACACTGAACTCTATGGGATTCTCACTGATTAACACTGAACACTGTGGGAGTCTCACTGATTAACACTGAACCCTGTGGGAGTCTCACTGATTAACACTGAACCCTGAGGGAGTCTCACTGATTAACACTGAACACTGTGGGAGTCTCACTGATTAACACTGAACACTGTGGGAGTCTCACTGATTAACACTGAACCCTGTGGGTGTCTCACTGATAAACACTGAACCCTATGGGAGTCTCACTGATTAACACTGAACCCTGTGGGAGTCTCACTGATTAACAGTGAACCCTATGGGAGTCTCATTGATTAACACTGAACCCTATGGGAGTCTCACTGATTAACACATTAATCCTGTGGGAGTCTCACTGATTTACACTGAACCCTATTGGAGTCTCACTGATTAACACTGAACCCTATGGGAGTCTCACTGATTAACACTGAACCCTGTGGGAGTCTCACTGATTAACACTGAAACCTATGGGAGTCTCACTGATTAACACTGAACCCTGTGGGAGTCTCACTGATTAACACTGAAACCTATGGGAGTCTCACTCATTAACACCGAACCCTATGGGAGTCTCACTGATTAACAATGAGCACTATGGGAGTCTCAATGATTAACACTGAACTCTATGGGATTCTCACTGATTAACACTGAACACTGTGGGAGTCTCACTGATTAACACTGAACCCTGTGGGAGTCTCACTGATTAACACTGAACCCTGAGGGAGTCTCACTGATTAACACTGAACACTGTGAGAGTCTCACTGATTAACACTGAACCCTGTGGGAGTCTCAATGATTAATACTGAACGCTATGGGAGTCTCACTGATTAACACTGAACCCTGTGGGAGTCTCACTGATTAACACTGAACCCTGTGGGCGTCTCAATGATTAACACTGAACCCTATGGGAGTCTCACTGATTAACACTGAAACCTATGGGAGTCTCACTGATTAACACTGAACCCTGTGGGAGTTTCACTGATTAACACTGAACACTGTGGGAGTCTCACTGTTTAACACTGAACCCTGTGGGAGTCTCACTGATTAACACTGAAACCTATGGGAGTCTCACTGATTAACACCGAACCCTATGGGAGTCTCACTGATTAACAATGAGCACTATGGGAGTCTCAATGATTAACACTGAACTCTATGGGATTCTCACTGATTAACACTGAACACTGTGGGAGTCTCACTGATTAACACTGAACCCTGTGGGAGTCTCACTGATTAACACTGAACCCTGAGGGAGTCTCACTGATTAACACTGAACACTGTGGGAGTCTCACTGATTAACACTGAACACTGTGGGAGTCTCACTGATTAACACTGAACCCTGTGGGTGTCTCACTGATAAACACTGAACCCTATGGGAGTCTCACTGATTAACACTGAACCCTGTGGGAGTCTCACTGATTAACAGTGAACCCTATGGGAGTCTCATTGATTAACACTGAACCCTATGGGAGTCTCACTGATTAACACATTAATCCTGTGGGAGTCTCACTGATTTACACTGAACCCTATTGGAGTCTCACTGATTAACACTGAACCCTATGGGAGTCTCACTGATTAACACTGAACCCTGTGGGAGTCTCACTGATTAACACTGAAACCTATGGGAGTCTCACTGATTAACACTGAACCCTGTGGGAGTCTCACTGATTAACACTGAACCCTGTGGGAGTCTCACTGATTGACACTGAACCCTATGGGAGTTTCACTGATTAACACTGAACCCTGTGGGAATCTCAATGATTAACACTGAACCCTATGGGAGTCTCACTGATTAACATTGAAACCTATGGGAGTCTCACTGATTAACACTGAACCCTGTGGGAGTCTCACTGATTAACACTGAACACTGTGAGAGTCTCACTGATTAACACTGAACCCTGTGGGAGTCTCAATGATTAATACTGAACGCTATGGGAGTCTCACTGATTAACACTGAACCCTGTGGGAGTCTCACTGATTAACACTGAACCCTGTGGGAGTCTCAATTATTAACACTGAACCCTATGGGAGTCTCACTGATTAACACTGAAACCTATGGGAGTCTCACTGATTAACACTGAACCCTGTGGGAGTCTCACTGATTAACACTGAACACTGTGGGAGTCTCACTGTTTAACACTGAACCCTGTGGGAGTCTCACTGATTAACACTGAAACCTATGGGAGTCTCACTGATTAACACCGAACCCTATGGGAGTCTCACTGATTAACAATGAGCCCTATGGGAGTCTCACTGATTAACACTGAACTCTATGGGATTCTCACTGATTAACACTGAACACTGTAGGAGTCTCACTGATTAACACTGAACCCTGTGGGAGTCTCACTGATTAACACTGAACCCTGAGGGAGTCTCACTGATTAACACTGAACACTGTGGGAGTCTCACTGATTAACACTGAACACTGTGGGAGTCTCACTGATTAACACTGAACCCTGTGGGTGTCTCACTGATAAACACTGAACCCTATGGGAGTCTCACTGATTAACACTGAGCCCTGTGGGAGTCTCACTGATTAACAGTGAACCCTATGGGAGTCTCATTGATTAACACTGAACCCTATGGGATTCTCACTGATTAACACATTAATCCTGTGGGAGTCTCACTGATTTACACTGAACCCTATTGGAGTCTCACTGATTAACACTGAACCCTATGGGAGTCTCACTGATTAACAGTGAACCCTGTGGGAGTCTCACTGATTAATAGTGAACCCTATGGGAGTCTCACTGATTAACACTTAACCCTTTGGGAGTCTCACTGATTAACACTGAACCCTGAGCGAGTCTCACTGATTAACACTGAACCTAATGGGAGTCTCACTGATTAACACTGAACCCTGTGGGAGTCTCACTGATTAAGACTTAACCCTAAAGGAGTCTCACTGATTAACACTGAACCCTGAGGGAGTCTCACTGATTAACACTGAACCCTATGGGAGTCTCACTGATTAACACTGAACTCTGTGGGAGTCTCTCTGATTAACACTGAAACCTATGGGAGTCTCACTGATTAACACTGAACCCTGTGGCAGTCTCACTGATTAACACTGAACCCTGTGGGAATCTCAATGATTAACACTGAACCCTATGGGAGTCTCACTGATTAACACTGAAACCTATGGGAGTCTCACTGATTAACACTGAACCCTGTGGGAGTCTCACTGATTAACACTGAACACTGTGAGAGTCTCACTGATTAACAATGAACCCTGTGGGAGTCTCACTGATTAACACTGAACACTGTGGGAGTCTCACTGATTAACACTGAACACTGTGGGAGTCTCACTGATTAACACTGAACCCTGTGGGTGTCTCACTGATAAACACTGAACCCTATGGGAGTCTCACTGATTAACACTGAACCCTGTGGGAGTCTCACTGATTAACAGTGAACCCTATGGGAGTCTCATTGATTAACACTGAACCCTATGGGAGTCTCACTGATTAACACATTAATCCTGTGGGAGTCTCACTGATTTACACTGAACCCTATTGGAGTCTCACTGATTAACACTGAACCCTATGGGAGTCTCACTGATTAACACTGAACCCTGTGGGAGTCTCAATGATTAACACTGAAACCTATGGGAGTCTCACTGATTAACACTGAACCCTGTGGGAGTCTCACTGATTAACACTGAACCCTGTGGGAGTCTCACTGATTGACACTGAACCCTATGGGAGTTTCACTGATTAACACTGAACCCTGTGGGAATCTCAATGATTAACACTGAACCCTATGGGAGTCTCACTGATTAACATTGAAACCTATGGGAGTCTCACTGATTAACACTGAACCCTGTGGGAGTCTCACTGATTAACACTGAACACTGTGAGAGTCTCACTGATTAACACTGAACCCTGTGGGAGTCTCAATGATTAATACTGAACGCTATGGGAGTCTCACTGATTAACACTGAACCCTGTGGGAGTCTCACTGATTAACACTGAACCCTGTGGGAGTCTCAATTATTAACACTGAACCCTATGGGAGTCTAACTGATTAACACTGAAACCTATGGGAGTCTCACTGATTAACACTGAACCCTGTGGGAGTCTCACTGATTAACACTGAACACTGTGGGAGTCTCACTGTTTAACACTGAACCCTGTGGGAGTCTCACTGATTAACACTGAAACCTATGGGAGTCTCACTGATTAACACCGAACCCTATGGGAGTCTCACTGATTAACAATGAGCCCTATGGGAGTCTCACTGATTAACACTGAACTCTATGGGATTCTCACTGATTAACACTGAACACTGTAGGAGTCTCACTGATTAACACTGAACCCTGTGGGAGTCTCACTGATTAACACTGAACCCTGAGGGAGTCTCACTGATTAACACTGAACACTGTGGGAGTCTCACTGATTAACACTGAACACTGTGGGAGTCTCACTGATTAACACTGAACCCTGTGGGTGTCTCACTGATAAACACTGAACCCTATGGGAGTCTCACTGATTAACACTGAGCCCTGTGGGAGTCTCACTGATTAACAGTGAGCCCTATGGGAGTCTCATTGATTAACACTGAACCCTATGGGAGTCTCACTGATTAACACATTAATCCTGTGGGAGTCTCACTGATTTACACTGAACCCTATTGGAGTCTCACTGATTAACACTGAACCCTATGGGAGTCTCACTGATTAACAGTGAACCCTGTGGGAGTCTCACTGATTAATAGTGAACCCTATGGGAGTCTCACTGATTAACACTTAACCCTTTGGGAGTCTCACTGATTAACACTGAACCCTGAGCGAGTCTCACTGATTAACACTGAACCTAATGGGAGTCTCACTGATTAACACTGAACCCTGTGGGAGTCTCACTGATTAAGACTTAACCCTAAAGGAGTCTCACTGATTAACACTGAACCCTGAGGGAGTCTCACTGATTAACACTGAACCCTATGGGAGTCTCACTGATTAACACTGAACCCTGTGGGAGTCTCTCTGATTAACACTGAAACCTATGGGAGTCTCACTGATTAAGACTGAACCCTGTGGCAGTCTCACTGATTAACACTGAACCCTGTGGGAATCTCAATGATTAACACTGAACCCTATGGGAGTCTCACTGATTAACACTGAAACCTATGGGAGTCTCACTGATTAACACTGAACCCTGTGGGAGTCTCACTGATTAACACTGAACACTGTGAGAGTCTCACTGATTAACACTGAACCCTGTGGGAGTCTCACTGATTAATACTGAACGCTATGGGAGTCTCACTGATTAACACTGTACCCTGTGGGAGTCTCAATGATTAACACTGAACCCTGTGGGAGTCTCAATGATTAACACTGAACCCTATGGGAGTCTCACTGATTAACACTGAAACCTATGGGAGTCTCATTGATTAACACCGAACCCTATGGGAGTCTCAATGATTAACAATGAACCCTGTGGGATTCTCACTGATTAACACTGAACCCTATGGGAGTCTCACTGATTAACCCTGAACCCTGTGGGAGTCTCACTGATTAACACTGAACCCTATGGGAGTCTCACTGATTAACACCGAACCCTATGGGAGTCTCACTGATTAACAATGAACCCTATGGGAGTCTCACTGATTAACACTGAACTCTATGGGATTCTCACTGATTAACACTGAACCCTGTGGGAGTCTCACTGATTAACACTGAACCCTGAGGGAGTCTCACTGATTAACATTGAACACTGTGGGAGTCTCACTGATTAACACTAAACACTGTGGGAATCTCACTGATTAACACTGAACCCTATGGGAGTGTCACTGATTAACAGTGAACCCTGTGGGAGTCTCACTGATTAACACTGAACACTGTGAGAGTCTCACTGATTAACACTGAACCCTATGGGAGTCTCACTGATTAACACTGAACCCTGTGGGAGTCTCACTGATTAACCCTGAACCCTGAGGGAGTCTCACTGATTAACACTGAACACTGTGGGAGTCTCACTGATTAACACTGAACCCTGTGGGAGTCTCACTGATTAACACTGAACCCTGAGGGAGTCTCACTGATTAACACTGAACACTGTGGGAGTCTCACTGATTAACACTGAACACTGTGGGAGTCTCACTGTTTAACACTGAACCCTGTGGGAGTCTCACTGATTAACTCTGACACCTATGGGAGTCTCACTGATTAACACCGAACCCTATGGGAGTCTCACTGATTAACAATGAACCCTATGGGAGTCTCACTGATTAACACTGAACTCTATGGGATTCTCACTGATTAACACTGAACCCTGTGGGAGTCTCACTGATTAACACTGAAACCTATGGGAGTCTCACTGATTAACACTGAACCCTGTGGGAGTCTCACTGATTAACACTGAACACTGTGAGAGTCTCACTGATTAACACTGAACCCTGTGGGAGTCTCACTGATTAATACTGAACGCTATGGGAGTCTCACTGATTAACACTGTACCCTGTGGGAGTCTCACTGATTAACACTGAACCCTGTGGGAGTCTCAATGATTAACACTGAACCCTATGGGAGTCTCACTGATTAACACTGAAACCTATGGGAGTCTCACTGATTAACACCGAACCCTATGGGAGTCTCAATGATTAACAATGAACCCTGTGGGATTCTCACTGATTAACACTGAACCCTATGGGAGTCTCACTGATTAACCCTGAACCCTGTGGGAGTCTCACTGATTAACACTGAACCCTATGGGAGTCTCACTGATTAACACCGAACCCTATGGGAGTCTCACTGATTAACAATGAACCCTATGGGAGTCTCACTGATTAACACTGAACTCTATGGGATTCTCACTGATTAACACTGAACCCTGTGGGAGTCTCACTGATTAACACTGAACCCTGAGGGAGTCTCACTGATTAACATTGAACACTGTGGGAGTCTCACTGATTAACACTAAACACTGTGGGAATCTCACTGATTAACACTGAACCCTATGGGAGTGTCACTGATTAACACTGAACCCTGTGGGAGTCTCACTGATTAACACTGAACACTGTGAGAGTCTCACTGATTAACACTGAACCCTATGGGAGTCTCACTGATTAACACTGAACCCTGTGGGAGTCTCACTGATTAACCCTGAACCCTGAGGGAGTCTTACTGATTAACACTGAACACTGTGGGAGTCTCACTGATTAACACTGAACCCTGAGGGAGTCTCACTGATAAACATTGAACACTGTGGGAGTCTCACTGATTAACACTAAACACTGTGGGAATCTCACTGATTAACACTGAACCCTATGGGAGTGTCACTGATTAACACTGAACCCTGTGGGGGTCTCACTGATTAACACAGAACCCTGAGGGAGTCTCACTGATTAACACTGAACACTGTGGGAGTCTCACTGATTAACACTGAACACTGTGGGAGGCTCACTGTTTAACACTGAACCCTGTGGGAGTCTCACTGATTAACACTGAACCCTGTGGGAGTCTCAATGATTAACACTGAACCCTATGGGATTCTCACTGATTAACACTGAACCCTGTGGGAGTCTCACTGATTAACACTGAACCCTGTGGGAGTCTCACTGATTAACTCTGACACCTATGGGAGTCTCACTGATTAACACCGAACCCTATGGGAGTCTCACTGATTAACAATGAACCCTATGGGAGTCTCACTGATTAACACCGAACTCTATGGGATTCTCACTGATTAACACTGAACCCTGTGGGAGTCTCACTGATTAACACTGAACCCTGAGGGAGTCTCACTGATTAACACTGAACACTGTGGGAGTCTCACTGATTAACACTAAACACTGTGGGAATCTCACTGATTAACACTGAACCCTATGGGAGTGTCACTGATTAACACTGAACCCTGTGGGCGTCTCACTGTTTAACACTGAACACTGTGAGAGTCTCACTGATTAACACTGAACCCTATGGGAGTCTCACTGATTAACACTGAACCCTGTGGGAGTCTCACTGATTAACCCTGAACCCTGAGGGAGTCTCACTGATTAACACTGAACACTGTGGGAGTCTCACAGATTAACACTGAACCTTGTGGGAGTCTCACTGTTTAACACTGAACCCTGTGGGAGTCTCACTGATTAACACTGAAACCTATGGGAGTCTCACTGATTAACACCGAACCCTATGGGAGTCTCACTGATTAACAATGAGCCCTATGAGAGTCTCACTGATTAACACTGAACTCTATGGGATTCTCACTGATTAACACTGAACCCTATGGGAGTCTCACTGATTAACACTGAACCCTGTGGGAGTCTCACTGATTAACACTGAACCCTGAGGGAGTCTCACTGATTAACACTGAACACTGTGGGAGTCTCACTGATTAACACTGAACCCTGTGGGAGTCTCACTGATTAACACTGAACCCTGTGGGTGTCTCACTGATAAACACTGAACTCTATGGGATTCTCACTGATTAACACTGAACCCTGTGGGAGTCTCACTGATTAACACTGAACCCTGAGGGAGTCTCACTGATTAACATTGAACACTGTGGGAGTCTCACTGATTAACACTAAACACTGTGGGAATCTCACTGATTAACACTGAACCCTATGGGAGTGTCACTGATTAACAGTGAACCCTGTGGGAGTCTCACTGATTAACACTGAACACTGTGAGAGTCTCACTGATTAACACTGAACCCTATGGGAGTCTCACTGAATAACACTGAACCCTGTGGGAGTCTCACTCATTAACCCTGAACCCTGAGGGAGTCTCACTGATTAACACTGAACACTGTGGGAGTCTCACTGATTAACACTGAACCCTGTGGGAGTCTCACTGATTAACACTGAACCCTGAGGGAGTCTCACTGATTAACACTGAACACTGTGGGAGTCTCACTGATTAACACTGAACACTGTGGGAGTCTCACTGTTTAACACTGAACCCTGTGGGAGTCTCACTGATTAACTCTGACACCTATGGGAGTCTCACTGATTAACACCGAACCCTATGGGAGTCTCACTGATTAACAATGAACCCTATGGGAGTCTCACTGATTAACACTGAACTCTATGGGATTCTCACTGATTAACACTGAACCCTGTGGGAGTCTCACTGATTAACACTGAAACCTATGGGAGTCTCACTGATTAACACTGAACCCTGTGGGAGTCTCACTGATTAACACTGAACACTGTGAGAGTCTCACTGATTAATACTGAACGCTATGGGAGTCTCACTGATTAACACTGTACCCTGTGGGAGTCTCACTGATTAACACTGAACCCTGTGGGAGTCTCAATGATTAACACTGAACCCTATGGGAGTCTCACTGATTAACACTGAAACCTATGGGAGTCTCACTGATTAACACCGAACCCTATGGGAGTCTCAATGATTAACAATGAACCCTGTGGGATTCTCGCTGATTAACACTGAACCCTATGGGAGTCTCACTGATTAACCCTGAACCCTGTGGGAGTCTCACTGATTAACACTGAACCCTATGGGAGTCTCACTGATTAACACCGAACCCTATGGGAGTATCACTGATTAACAATGAACCCTATGGGAGTCTCACTGATTAACACTGAACTCTATGGGATTCTCACTGATTAACACTGAACCCTGTGGGAGTCTCACTGATTAACACTGAACCCTGAGGGAGTCTCACTGATTAACATTGAACACTGTGGGAGTCTCACTGATTAACACTAAACACTGTGGGAATCTCACTGATTAACACTGAACCCTATGGTAGTGTCACTGATTAACACTGAACCCTGTGGGAGTCTCACTGATTAACAATGAACCCTATGGGAGTCTTACTGATTAACACCGAACTCTATGGGATTCTCACTGATTAACACTGAACCCTGTGGGAGTCTCACTGATTAACACTGAACCCTGAGGGAGTCTCACTGATTAACACTGAACACTGTGGGAGTCTCACTGATTAACACTAAACACTGTGGGAATCTCACTGATTAACACTGAACCCTATGGGAGTGTCACTGATTAACACTGAACCCTGTGGGCGTCTCACTGTTTAACACTGAACACTGTGAGAGTCTCACTGATTAACACTGAACCCTATGGGAGTCTCACTGATTAACACTGAACCCTGTGGGAGTCTCACTGATTAACCCTGAACCCTGAGGGAGTCTCACTGATTAACACTGAACACTATGGGAGTCTCACAGATTAACACTGAACCCTGTGGGAGTCTCACTGTTTAACACTGAACCCTGTGGGAGTCTCACTGATTAACACTGAAACCTATGGGAGTCTCACTGATTAACACCGAACCCTATGGGAGTCTCACTGATTAACAATGAGCCCTATGAGAGTCTCACTGATTAACACTGAACTCTATGGGATTCTCACTGATTAACACTGAACCCTATGGGAGTCTCACTGATTAACACTGAACCCTGTGGGAGTCTCACTGATTAACACTGAACCCTGAGGGAGTCTCACTGATTAACACTGAACACTGTGGGAGTCTCACTGATTAACACTGAACCCTGTGGGAGTCTCACTGATTAACACTGAACCCTGTGGGTGTCTCACTGATAAACACTGAACTCTATGGGATTCTCACTGATTAACACTGAACCCTGTGGGAGTCTCACTGATTAACACTGAACCCTGAGGGAGTCTCACTGATTAACATTGAACACTGTGGGAGTCTCACTGATTAACACTAAACACTGTGGGAATCTCACTGATTAACACTGAACCCTATGGGAGTGTCACTGATTAACAGTGAACCCTGTGGGAGTCTCACTGATTAACACTGAACACTGTGAGAGTCTCACTGATCAACACTGAACCCTATGGGAGTCTCACTGATTAACACTGAACCCTGTGGGAGTCTCACTGATTAACCCTGAACCCTGAGGGAGTCTCACTGATTAACACTGAACACTGTGGGAGTCTCACTGATTAACACTGAACCCTGTGGGAGTCTCACTGATTAACACTGAACCCTGAGGGAGTCTCACTGATTAACACTGAACACTGTGGGAGTCTCACTGATTAACACTGAACACTGTGGGAGTCTCACTGTTTAACACTGAACCCTGTGGGAGTCTCACTGATTAACTCTGACACCTATGGGAGTCTCACTGATTAACACCGAACCCTATGGGAGTCTCACTGATTAACAATGAACCCTATGGGAGTCTCACTGATTAACACTGGACTCTATGGGATTCTCACTGATTAACACTGAACCCTGTGGGAGTCTCACTGATTAACACTGAAACCTATGGGAGTCTCACTGATTAACACTGAACCCTGTGGGAGTCTCACTGATTAACACTGAACACTGTGAGAGTCTCACTGATTAATACTGAACGCTATGGGAGTCTCACTGATTAACACTGTACCCTGTGGGAGTCTCACTGATTAACACTGAACCCTGTGGGAGTCTCAATGATTAACACTGAACCCTATGGGAGTCTCACTGATTAACACTGAAACCTATGGGAGTCTCACTGATTAACACCGAACCCTATGGGAGTCTCAATGATTAACAATGAACCCTGTGGGATTCTCACTGATTAACACTGAACCCTATGGGAGTCTCACTGATTAACCCTGAACCCTGTGGGAGTCTCACTGATTAACACTGAACCCTATGGGAGTCTCACTGATTAACACCGAACCCTATGGGAGTCTCACTGATTAACAATGAACCCTATGGGAGTCTCACTGATTAACACTGAACTCTATGGGATTCTCACTGATTAACACTGAACCCTGTGGGAGTCTCACTGATTAACACTGAACCCTGAGGGAGTCTCACTGATTAACATTGAACACTGTGGGAGTCTCACTGATTAACACTAAACACTGTGGGAATCTCACTGATTAACACTGAACCCTATGGGAGTGTCACTGATTAACACTGAACCCTGTGGGAGTCTCACTGATTAACACTGAACACTGTGAGAGTCTCACTGATTAACACTGAACCCTGTGGGAGTCTCACTGATTAACCCTGAACCCTGAGGGAGTCTTACTGATTAACACTGAACACTGAGGGAGTCTCACTGATTAACATTGAACACTGTGGGAGTCTCACTGATTAACACTAAACACTGTGGGAATCTCACTGATTAACACTGAACCCTATGGGAGTGTCACTGATTAACACTGAACCCTGTGGGAGTCTCACTGATTAACACTGAACACTGTGAGAGTCTCACTGATTAACACTGAACCCTATGGGAGTCTCACTGATTAACACTGAACCCTGTGGGAGTCTCACTGATTAACCCTGAACCCTGAGGGAGTCTCACTGATTAACACTGAACACTGTGGGAGTCTCACTGATTAACACTGAATCCTGTGGGGGTCTCACTGATTAACACTGAACCCTGAGGGAGTCTCACTGATTAACACTGAACACTGTGGGAGTCTCACTGATTAACACTGAACACTGTGGGAGGCTCACTGTTTAACACTGAACCCTGTGGGAGTCTCACTGATTAACACTGAACCCTGTGGGAGTCTCAATGATTAACACTGAACCCTATGGGATTTTCACTGATTAACACTGAACCCTGTGGGAGTCTCACTGATTAACACTGAACCCTGTGGGAGTCTCACTGATTAACTCTGACACCTATGGGAGTCTCACTGATTAACACCGAACCCTATGGGAGTCTCACTGATTAACAATGAACCCTATGGGAGTATCACTGATAAACACCGAACTCTATGGGATTCTCACTGATTAACACTGAACCCTGTGGGAGTCTCACTGATTAACACTGAACCCTGAGGGAGTCTCACTGATTAACACTGAACACTGTGGGAGTCTCACTGATTAACACTAAACACTGTGGGAATCTCACTGATTAACACTGAACCCTATGGGAGTGTCACTGATTAACACTGAACCCTGTGGGCGTCTCACTGTTTAACACTGAACACTGTGAGAGTCTCATTGATTAACACTGAACCCTATGGGGGTCTCGCTGATTAACACTGAACCCTGTGGGAGTCTCACTGATTAACCCTGAACCCTGAGGGAGTCTCACTGATTAACACTGAACACTGTGGGAGTCTCACAGATTAACACTGAACCCTGTGGGAGTCTCACTGTTTAACACTGAACCCTGTGGGAGTCTCACTGATTAACACTGAAACCTATGGGAGTCTCACTGATTAACACCGAACCCTATGGGAGTCTCACTGATTAACAATGAGCCCTATGAGAGTCTCACTGATTAACACTGAACTCTATGGGATTCTCACTGATTAACACTGAACCCTATGGGAGTCTCACTGATTAACACTGAACCCTGTGGGAGTCTCACTGATTAACACTGAACCCTGAGGGAGTCTCACTGATTAACACTGAACACTGTGGGAGTCTCACTGATTAACACTGAACCCTGTGGGAGTCTCACTGATTAACCCTGAACCCTGTGGGTGTCTCACTGATAAACACTGAACTCTATGGGATTCTCACTGATTAACACTGAACCCTGTGGGAGTCTCACTGATTAACACTGAACCCTGAGGGAGTCTCACTGATTAACATTGAACACTGTGGGAGTCTCACTGATTAACACTAAACACTGTGGGAATCTCACTGATTAACACTGAACCCTATGGGAGTGTCACTGATTAACACTGAACCCTGTGGGAGTCTCACTGATTAACACTGAACACTGTGAGAGTCTCACTGATTAACACTGAACCCTATGGAAGTCTCACTGATTAACACTGAACCCTGTGGGAGTCTCACTGATTAACCCTGAACCCTGAGGGAGTCTTACTGATTAACACTGAACACTGTGGGAGTCTCACTGATTAACACTGAACCCTGAGGGAGTCTCACTGATTAACATTGAACACTGTGGGAGTCTCACTGATTAACACTAAACACTGTGGGAATCTCACTGATTAACACTGAACCCTATGGGAGTGTCACTGATTAACACTGAACCCTGTGGGAGTCTCACTGATTAACACTGAACACTGTGAGAGTCTCACTGATTAACACTGAACCCTATGGGAGTCTCACTGATTAACACTGAACCCTGTGGGAGTCTCACTGATTAACCCTGAACCCTGAGGGAGTCTCACTGATTAACACTGAACACTGTGGGAGTCTCACTGATTAACACTGAACCCTGTGGGAGTCTCACTGATTAACACTGAACCCTGAGGGAGTCTCACTGATTAACACTGAACACTGTGGGAGTCTCACTGATTAACACTGAACACTGTGGGAGTCTCACTGTTTAACACTGAACCCTGTGGGAGTCTCACTGATTAACACTGAACCCTGTGGGAGTCTCAATGATTAACACTGAACCCTATGGGATTCTCACTGATTAACACTGAACCCTGTGGGAGTCTCACTGATTAACACTGAACCCTGTGGGAGTCTCACTGATTAACTCTGACACCTATGGGAGTCTCACTGATTAACACCGAACCCTATGGGAGTCTCACTGATTAACAATGAACCCTATGGGAGTCTCACTGATTAACACCGAACTCTATGGGATTCTCACTGATTAACAATGAACCCTGTGGGAGTCTCACTGATTAACACTGAACCCTGAGGGAGTCTCACTGATTAACACTGAACACTGTGGGAGTCTCACTGATTAACACTAAACACTGTGGGAATCTCACTGATTAACACTGAACCCTATGGGAGTGTCACTGATTAACACTGAACCCTGTGGGCGTCTCACTGTTTAACACTGAACAGTTTGAGAGTCTCACTGATTAACACTGAACCCTATGGGAGTCTCACTGATTAACACTGAACCCTGTGGGAGTCTCACTGATTAACCTTGAACCCTGAGGGAGTCTCACTGATTAACACTGAACACTGTGGGAGTCTCACAGAATTACACTGAACCCTGTGGGAGTCTCACTGTTTAACACTGAACCCTGTGGGAGTCTCACTGATTAACACTGAAACCTATGGGAGTCTCACTGATTAACACCGAACCCTATGGGAGTCTCACTGATTAACAATGAGCCCTATGAGAGTCTCACTGATTAACACTGAACTCTATGGGATTCTCACTGATTAACACTGAACCCTATGGGAGTCTCACTGATTAACACTGAACCCTGTGGGAGTCTCACTGATTAACACTGAACCCTGAGGGAGTCTCACTGATTAACACTGAACACTGTGGGAGTCTCACTGATTAACACTGAACCCTGTGGGAGTCTCACTGATTAACACTGAACCCTGTGGGTGTCTCACTGATAAACACTGAACCCTATGGGAGTCTCACTGATTAACACTGAACCCTGTGGGAGTCTCAATGATTAACACTGAACCCTGTGGGAGTCTCACTGATTAACACTGATCCCTGTGGGAGTCTCAATGATTAACACTGAACCCTATGGGAGTCTCACTGATTAACACTGAAACCTATGGGAGTCTCACTGATTAACACTGAACCCTGTGGGAGTCTCACTGAATAACACTGAACCCTGTGGGAGTCTCAATGATTAACACTGAACCCTATGGGATTCTCACTGATTAACGCTGAACCCTGTGGGAGTCTCACTGATTAACACTGAACCCTGTGGGAGTCTCACTGATTAACTCTGACACCTATGGGAGTCTCACTGATTAACACCGAACCTTATGGGAGTCTCACTGATTAACAATGAACCCTATGGGAGTCTCACTGATTAACACTGAACTCTATGGGATTCTCACTGATTAACACTGAACCCTGTGGGAGTCTCACTGATTAACACTGAACCCTGAGGGAGTCTCACTGATTAACACTGAACACTGTGGGAGTCTCACTGATTAACACTAAACACTGTGGGAATCTCACTGATTAACACTGAACCCTATGGGAGTGTCACTGATTAACACTGAACCCTGTGGGAGTCTCACTGATTAACACTGAACACTGTGAGAGCCTCACTGATTAACACTGAACCCTATGGGAGTCTCACTGATTAACACTGAACCCTGTGGGAGTCTCACTGATTAACACTGAACCCTGAGGGAGTCTCATGATTAACACTGAACACTGTGGGAGTCTCACTGATTAACATTGAACCCTGTGGGAGTCTCACTGATTAACACTGAACCCTGAGGGAGTCTCACTGATTAACACTGAACACTGTGGGAGTCTCACTGATTAACACTGAACACTGTGGGAGTCTCACTGATTAACACTGAACCCTGTGGGTGTCTCACTGATAAACACTGAACCCTATGGGAGTCTCACTGATTAACACTGAACCCTGTGGGAGTCTCACTGATTAACAGTGAACCCTATGGGAGTCTCATTGATTAACACTGAACCCTATGGGAGTCTCACTGATTAACACATTAACCCTGTGGGAGTCTCACTGATTTACACTGAACCCTATGGGAGTCTCACTGATTAACACTGAACACTGTGGGAGTCTCACTGATTAACATTGAACCCTATGGGAGTCTCACTGATTAACACTGAACCCTGTGGGAGTCTCAATGATTAACACTGAACCCTATGGGATTCTCACTGATTAACACTGAACCCTGTGGGAGTCTCACTGATTAACACTGAACCCTGTGGGAGTCTCACTGATTAACTCTGACACCTATGGGAGTCTCACTGATTAACACCGAACCCTATGGGAGTCTCACTGATTAACAATGAACCCTATGGGAGTCTCACTGATTAACACCGAACTCTATGGGATTCTCACTGATTAACACTGAACCCTGTGGGAGTCTCACTGATTAACACTGAACCCTGAGGGAGTCTCACTGATTAACACTGAACACTGTGGGAGTCTCACTGATTAACACTAAACACTGTGGGAATCTCACTGATTAACACTGAACCCTATGGGAGTGTCACTGATTAACACTGAACCCTGTGGGCGTCTCACTGTTTAACACTGAACACTGTGAGAGTCTCACTGATTAACACTGAACCCTATGGGAGTCTCACTGATTAACACTGAACCCTGTGGGAGTCTCACTGATTAACCCTGAACCCTGAGGGAGTCTCACTGATTAACACTGAACACTGTGGGAGTCTCACAGATTAACACTGAACCCTGTGGGAGTCTCACTGTTTAACACTGAACCCTGTGGGAGTCTCACTGATTAACACTGAAACCTATGGGAGTCTCACTGATTAACACCGAACCCTATGGGAGTCTCACTGATTAACAATGAGCCCTATGAGAGTCTCACTGATTAACACTGAACTCTATGGGATTCTCACTGATTAACACTGAACCCTATGGGAGTCTCACTGATTAACACTGAACCCTGTGGGAGTCTCACTGATTAACACTGAACCCTGAGGGAGTCTCACTGATTAACACTGAACACTGTGGGAGTCTCACTGATTAACACTGAACCCTGTGGGAGTCTCACTGATTAACACTGAACCCTGTGGGTGTCTCACTGATAAACACTGAACCCTATGGGAGTCTCACTGATTAACACTGAACCCTGTGGGAGTTACACTGATTAACACTGAACCCTGTGGGAGTCTCACTGATTAACACTGAACCCTGTGGGAGTCTCAATGATTAACACTGAACCCTATGGGAGTCTCACTGATTAACACTGAAACCTATGGGAGTCTCACTGATTAACACTGAACCCTGTGGGAGTCTCACTGAATAACACTGAACCCTGTGGGAGTCTCAATGATTAACACTGAACCCTATGGGATTCTCACTGATTAACGCTGAACCCTGTGGGAGTCTCACTGATTAACATTGAACCCTGTGGGAGTCTCACTGATTAACTCTGACACCTATGGGAGTCTCACTGATTAACACCGAACCTTATGGGAGTCTCACTGATTAACAATGAACCCTATGGGAGTCTCACTGATTAACACTGAACTCTATGGGATTCTCACTGATTAACACTGAACCCTGTGGGAGTCTCACTGATTAACACTGAACCCTGAGGGAGTCTCACTGATTAACACTGAACACTGTGGGAGTCTCACTGATTAACACTAAACACTGTGGGAATCTCACTGATTAACACTGAACCCTATGGGAGTGTCACTGATTAACACTGAACCCTGTGGGAGTCTCACTGATTAACACTGAACACTGTGAGAGCCTCACTGATTAACACTGAACCCTATGGGAGTCTCACTGATTAACACTGAACCCTGTGGGAGTCTCACTGATTAACACTGAACCCTGAGGGAGTCTCACTGATTAACACTGAACACTGTGGGAGTCTCACTGATTAACATTGAACCCTGTGGGAGTCTCACTGATTAACACTGAACCCTGAGGGAGTCTCACTGATTAACACTGAACACTGTGGGAGTCTCACTGATTAACACTGAACACTGTGGGAGTCTCACTGATTAACACTGAACCCTGTGGGTGTCTCACTGATAAACACTGAACCCTATGGGAGTCTCACTGATTAACACTGAACCCTGTGGGAGTCTCACTGATTAACAGTGAACCCTATGGGAGTCTCATTGATTAACACTGAACCCTATGGGAGTCTCACTGATTAACACATTAACCCTGTGGGAGTCTCACTGATTTACACTGAACCCTGAGGGAGTCTCACTGATTAACACTGAACACTGTGGGAGTCTCACTGATTAACATTGAACCCTGTGGGAGTCTCACTGATTAACACTGAACCCTGAGGGAGTCTCACTGATTAACACTGAACACTGTGGGAGTCTCACTGATTAACACTGAACACTGTGGGAGTCTCACTGATTAACACTGAACCCTGTGGGTGTCTCACTGATAAACACTGAACCCTATGGGAGTCTCACTGATTAACACTGAACCCTGTGGGAGTCTCACTGATTAACAGTGAACCCTATGGGAGTCTCATTGATTAACACTGAACCCTATGGGAGTCTCACTGATTAACACATTAACCCTGTGGGAGTCTCACTGATTTACACTGAACCCTATGGGAGTCTCACTGATTAACACTGAACCCTATGGGAGTCTCACTGATTAACACTGAACCCTGTGGGAGTCTCACTGATTAACAGTGAACCTATGGGAGTCTCACTGATTAACAATTAACCCTTTGGGAGTCTCACTGATTAACACTGAACCCTGAGTGAGTCTCACTGATTAACACTGAACCTAATGGGAGTCTCACTGATTAACACTGAACCCTGTGGGAGTCTCACTGATTAAGACTTAACCCTAAAGGAGTCAAACTGATTAACACTGAACCCTGAGGGAGTCTCACTGATTAACACTGAACCCTATGGGAGTCTCACTGATTAACACTGAACCCTGTGGGAGTCTCACTGATTAACACTGAACCCTGTGGTAGTCTCACTGATTGACACTGAACCCTATGGGAGTTTCACTGATTAACACTGAACCCTGTGGAAATCTCAATGATTAACACTGAACCCTATGGGAGTCTCACTGATTAACACTGAAACCTATGGGAGTCTCACTGATTAACACTGAACCCTGTGGGAGTCTCAATGATTAATACTGAACGCTATGGGAGTCTCACTGATTAACACTGAACCCTGTGGGAGTCTCACTGATTAACACTGAACCCTGTGGGAGTCTCAATGATTAACACTGAACCCTATGGGAGTCTCACTGATTAACACTGAAACCTATGGGAGTCTCACTGATTAACACCGAACCCTATGGGAGTCTCAATGATTAACAATGAACCCTGTGGGATTCTCACTGATTAACACTGAACCCTGTGGGAGTCTCACTGATTAACATTGAACCCTGAGGGAGTCTCACTGATTAACACTGAACACTGTGGGAGTCTCACTGATTAACACTGAACACTGTGGGAGTCTCACTGATTAACACTGAACCCTGTGGGTGTCTCACTGATAAACACTGAACCCTATGGGAGTCTCACTGATTAACACTGAACCCTGTGGGAGTCTCACTGATTAACACTGAACCCTATGGGAGTCTCACTGATTAACACTGAACCCTGTGGGAGTCTCACTGATTAACAGTGAACCTATGGGAGTCTCACTGATTAACACTTAACCCTTTGGGAGTCTCACTGATTAACACTGAACCCTGAGTGAGTCTCACTGATTAACACTGAACCTAATGGGAGTCTCACTGATTAACACTGAACCCTGTGGGAGTCTCACTGATTAAGACTTAACCCTAAAGGAGTCTCACTGATTAACACTGAACCCTGAGGGAGTCTCACTGATTAACACTGAACCCTATGGGAGTCTGACTGATTAACACTGAAACCTATGGGAGTCTCACTGATTAACACTGAACCCTGTGGGAGTCTCAATGATTAATACTGAATGCTATGGGATTCTCACTGATTAACACTGAACCCTGTGGGAGTCTCACTGATTAACACTGAACCCTGTGGGAGTCTCAATGATTAACACTGAACCCTATGGGAGTCTCACTGATTAACACTGAAACCTATGGGAGTCTCACTGATTAACACCGAACCCTATGGGAGTCTCAATGATTAACAATGAACCTTGTGGGATTCTCACTGATTAACACTGAACCCTATGGGAGTCTCACTGGTTAACACTGAACCCTGTGGGAGTCTCACTGATTAACACTGAACACTGTGGGAGTCTCACTGATTAACACTGAACACTGTGGGAGTCTCACTGATTAACATTGAACCCTGAGGGAGTCTCACTGATTAACACTGAACACTGTGGGAGTCTCACTGATTAACACTGAACACTGTGGGAGTCTCACTGATTAACACTGAACCCTGTGGTTGTCTCACTGATAAACACTGAACCCTATGGGAGTCTCACTGATTAACACTGAACCCTGTGGGAGTCTCACTGATTAACAGTGAACCCTATGGGAGTCTCATTGATTAACACGGAACCCTATGGGAGTCTCACTGATTAACACATTAACCCTGTGGGAGTCTCACTGATTTACACTGAACCCTATGGGAGTCTCACTGATTAACACTGAACCCTATGGGAGTCTCACTGATTAAGACTGAACCCTGTGGGAGTCTCACTGATTAACAGTGAACCTATGGGAGTCTCACTGATTAACACTTAACCCTTTGGGAGTCTCACTGATTAACACTGAACCCTGAGTGAGTCTCACTGATTAACACTGAACCTAATGGGAGTCTCACTGATTAACACTGAACCCTGTGGGAGTCTCACTGATTAAGACTTAACCCTAAAGGAGTCTCACTGATTAACACTGAACCCTGAGGGAGTCTCACTGATTAACACTGAACCCTATGGTAGTCTCACTGATTAACACTGAACCCTGTGGGAGTCTCACTGATTAACACTGAACACTGTGGGAGTCTCACTGATTAACACTGAACCCTGTGGTTGTCTCACTGATAAACACTGAACCCTATGGGAGTCTCACTGATTAACACTGAACCCTGTGGGAGTCTCACTGATTAACAGTGAACCCTATGGGAGTCTCATTGATTAACACGGAACCCTATGGGAGTCTCACTGATTAACACATTAACCCTGTGGGAGTCTCACTGATTTACACTGAACCCTATGGGAGTCTCACTGATTAACACTGAACCCTATGGGAGTCTCACTGATTAAGACTGAACCCTGTGGGAGTCTCACTGATTAACAGTGAACCTATGGGAGTCTCACTGATTAACACTTAACCCTTTGGGAGTCTCACTGATTAACACTGAACCCTGAGTGAGTCTCACTGATTAACACTGAACCTAATGGGAGTCTCACTGATTAACACTGAACCCTGTGGGAGTCTCACTGATTAAGACTTAACCCTAAAGGAGTCTCACTGATTAACACTGAACCCTGTGGGAGTCTCACTGATTAACACTGAACCCTATGCGAGTCTCACTGATTAACACTGAACCCTGTGGGAGTCTCACTGATTAACACTGAACCCTGTGGGAGTTTCACTGATTGACACTGAACCCTATGGGAGTTTCACTGATTAACACTGAACCCTGTGGAAATCTCAATGATTAACACTGAACCCTATGGGAGTCTCACTGATTAACACTGAAACCTATGGGAGTCTCACTGATTAACACTGAACCCTGTGGGAGTCTCAATGATTAATACTGAACGCTATGGGAGTCTCACTGATTAACACTGAACCCTGTGGGAGTCTCACTGATTAACACTGAACCCTGTGGGAGTCTCAATGATTAACACTGAACCCTATGGGAGTCTCACTGATTAACACTGAAACCTATGGGAGTCTCACTGATTAACACCGAACCCTATGGGAGTCTCAGTGATTAACAATGAACCCTGTGGGATTCTCACTGATTAACACTGAACCCTGTGGGAGTCTCACTGATTAACACTGAACACTGTGGGAGTCTCACTGATTAACACTGAACACTGTGGGAGTCTCACTGATTAACACTGAACCCTGTGGGAGTCTCACTGATTAACATTGAACCCTGAGGGAGTCTCACTGATTAACACTGAACACTGTGGGAGTCTCACTGATTAACACTGAACACTGTGGGAGTCTCACTGATTAACACTGAACCCTGTGGGTGTCTCACTGATAAACACTGAACCCTATGGGAGTCTCACTGATTAACACTGAACCCTGTGGGAGTCTCACTGATTAACACTGAACCCTATGGGAGTCTCACTGATTAACACTGAACCCTGTGGGAGTCTCACTGATTAACAGTGAACCTATGGGAGTCTCACTGATTAACACTTAACCCTTTGGGAGTCTCACTGATTAACACTGAACCCTGAGTGAGTCTCACTGATTAACACTGAACCTAATGGGAGTCTCACTGATTAACACTGAACCCTGTGGGAATCTCACTGATTAAGACTTAACCCTAAAGGAGTCTCACTGATTAACACTGAACCCTGAGGGAGTCTCACTGATTAACACTGAACCCTATGGGAGTCTCACTGATTAACACTGAAACCTATGGGAGTCTCACTGATTAACACTGAACCCTGTGGGAGTCTCAATGATTAATACTGAACGCTATGGGAGTCTCACTGATTAACACTGAACCCTGTGGGAGTCTCACTGATTAACACTGAACCCTGTGGGAGTCTCAATGATTAACACTGAACCCTATGGGAGTCTCACTGATTAACACTGAAACCTATGGGAGTCTCACTGATTAACACCGAACCCTATGGGAGTCTCAATGATTAACAATGAACCCTGTGGGATTCTCACTGATTAACACTGAACCCTATGGGAGTCTCACTGATTAACACTGAACCCTGTGGGAGTCTCACTGATTAACACTGAAACCTATGGGAGTCTCACTGATTAACACTGAACACTGTGGGAGTCTCACTGATTAACACTGAACCCTGTGGGAGTCTCACTGATTAACATTGAACCCTGAGGGAGTCTCACTGATTAACACTGAACACTGTGGGAGTCTCACTGATTAACACTGAACACTGTGGGAGTCTCACTGATTAACACTGAACCCTGTGGGTGTCTCACTGATAAACACTGAACCCTATGGGAGTCTCACTGATTAACACTGAACCCTGTGGGAGTCTCACTGATTAACAGTGAACCCTATGGGAGTCTCATTGATTAACACTGAACCCTATGGGAGTCTCACTGATTAACACATTAACCCTGTGGGAGTCTCACTGATTTACACTGAACCCTATGGGAGTCTCACTGATTAACACAGAACCCTATGGGAGTCTCACTGATTAACACTGAACCCTGTGGGAGTCTCACTGATTAACAGTGAACCTATGGGAGTCTCACTGATTAACACTTAACCCTTTGGGAGTCTCACTGATTAACACTGAACCCTGAGTGAGTCTCACTGATTAACACTGAACCTAATGGGAGTCTCACTGATTAACACTGAACCCTGTGGGAGTCTCACTGATTAAGACTTAACCCTAAAGGAGTCTCACTGATTAACACTGAACCCTGAGGGAGTCTCACTGATTAACACTGAACCCTATGGGAGTCTCACTGATTAACACTGAACCCTATGGGAGTCTCACTGATTAACACTGAACCCAGTGGGAGTCTCACTGATTGACACTGAACCCTATGGGAGTTTCACTGATTAACACTGAACCCTGTGGAAATCTCAATGATTAACACTGAACCCTATGGGAGTCTCACTGATTAACACTGAAACCTATGGGAGTCTCACTGATTAACACTGAACCCTGTGGGAGTCTCAATGATTAATACTGAACGCTATGGGAGTCTCACTGATTAACACTGAACCATGTGGGAGTCTCACTGATTAACACTGAACCCTGTGGGAGTCTCAATGATTAACACTGAACCCTATGGGAGTCTCACTGATTAACACTGAAACCTATGGGAGTCTCACTGATTAACACCGAACCCTATGGAAGTCTCAATGATTAACAATGAACCCTGTGGGATTCTCACTGATTAACACTGAACCCTGTGGGAGTCTCACTGATTAACACTGAACACTGTGGGAGTCTCACTGATTAACACTGAACACTGTGGGAGTCTCACTGATTAACACTGAACCCTGTGGGAGTCTCACTGATTAACATTGAACCCTGAGGGAGTCTCACTGATTAACACTGAACACTGTGGGAGTCTCACTGATTAACACTGAACACTGTGGGAGTCTCACTGATTAACACTGAACCCTGTGGGTGTCTCACTGATAAACACTGAACCCTATGGGAGTCTCACTGATTAAGACTTAACCCTAAAGGAGTCTCACTGATTAACACTGAACCCTGTGGGAGTCTCACTGATTAACACTGAACCCTATGCGAGTCTCACTGATTAACACTGAACCCTGTGGGAGTCTCACTGATTAACACTGAACCCTGTGGGAGTCTCACTGATTGACACTGAACCCTATGGGAGTTTCACTGATTAACACTGAACCCTGTGGAAATCTCAATGATTAACACTGAACCCTATGGGAGTCTCACTGATTAACACTGAAACCTATGGGAGTCTCACTGATTAACACTGAACCCTGTGGGAGTCTCAATGATTAATACTGAACGCTATGGGAGTCTCACTGATTAACACTGAACCCTGTGGGAGTCTCACTGATTAACACTGAACCCTGTGGGAGTCTCAATGATTAACACTGAACCCTATGGGAGTCTCACTGATTAACACTGAAACCTATGGGAGTCTCACTGATTAACACCGAACCCTATGGGAGTCTCAGTGATTAACAATGAACCCTGTGGGATTCTCACTGATTAACACTGAACCCTGTGGGAGTCTCACTGATTAACACTGAACACTGTGGGAGTCTCACTGATTAACACTGAACACTGTGGGAGTCTCACTGATTAACACTGAACCCTGTGGGAGTCTCACTGATTAACATTGAACCCTGAGGGAGTCTCACTGATTAACACTGAACACTGTGGGAGTCTCACTGATTAACACTGAACACTGTGGGAGTCTCACTGATTAACACTGAACCCTGTGGGTGTCTCACTGATAAACACTGAACCCTATGGGAGTCTCACTGATTAACACTGAACCCTGTGGGAGTCTCACTGATTAACACTGAACCCTATGGGAGTCTCACTGATTAACACTGAACCCTGTGGGAGTCTCACTGATTAACAGTGAACCTATGGGAGTCTCACTGATTAACACTTAACCCTTTGGGAGTCTCACTGATTAACACTGAACCCTGAGTGAGTCTCACTGATTAACACTGAACCTAATGGGAGTCTCACTGATTAACACTGAACCCTGTGGGAATCTCACTGATTAAGACTTAACCCTAAAGGAGTCTCACTGATTAACACTGAACCCTGAGGGAGTCTCACTGATTAACACTGAACCCTATGGGAGTCTCACTGATTAACACTGAAACCTATGGGAGTCTCACTGATTAACACTGAACCCTGTGGGAGTCTCAATGATTAATACTGAACGCTATGGGAGTCTCACTGATTAACACTGAACCCTGTGGGAGTCTCACTGATTAACACTGAACCCTGTGGGAGTCTCAATGATTAACACTGAACCCTATGGGAGTCTCACTGATTAACACTGAAACCTATGGGAGTCTCACTGATTAACACCGAACCCTATGGGAGTCTCAATGATTAACAATGAACCCTGTGGGATTCTCACTGATTAACACTGAACCCTATGGGAGTCTCACTGATTAACACTGAACCCTGTGGGAGTCTCACTGATTAACACTGAAACCTATGGGAGTCTCACTGATTAACACTGAACACTGTGGGAGTCTCACTGATTAACACTGAACCCTGTGGGAGTCTCACTGATTAACATTGAACCCTGAGGGAGTCTCACTGATTAACACTGAACACTATGGGAGTCTCACTGATTAACACTGAACACTGTGGGAGTCTCACTGATTAACACTGAACCCTGTGGGTGTCTCACTGATAAACACTGAACCCTATGGGAGTCTCACTGATTAACACTGAACCCTGTGGGAGTCTCACTGATTAACAGTGAACCCTATGGGAGTCTCATTGATTAACACTGAACCCTATGGGAGTCTCACTGATTAACACATTAACCCTGTGGGAGTCTCACTGATTTACACTGAACCCTATGGGAGTCTCACTGATTAACACAGAACCCTATGGGAGTCTCACTGATTAACACTGAACCCTGTGGGAGTCTCACTGATTAACAGTGAACCTATGGGAGTCTCACTGATTAACACTTAACCCTTTGGGAGTCTCACTGATTAACACTGAACCCTGAGTGAGTCTCACTGATTAACACTGAACCTAATGGGAGTCTCACTGATTAACACTGAACCCTGTGGGAGTCTCACTGATTAACACTGAACCCTATGGGAGTCTCACTGATTAACACTGAACCCTGTGGGAGTCTCACTGATTAACAGTGAACCTATGGGAGTCTCACTGATTAACACTTAACCCTTTGGGAGTCTCACTGATTAACACTGAACCCTGAGTGAGTCTCACTGATTAACACTGAACCTAATGGGAGTCTCACTGATTAACACTGAACCCTGTGGGAATCTCACTGATTAAGACTTAACCCTAAAGGAGTCTCACTGATTAACACTGAACCCTGAGGGAGTCTCACTGATTAACACTGAACCCTATGGGAGTCTCACTGATTAACACTGAAACCTATGGGAGTCTCACTGATTAACACTGAACCCTGTGGGAGTCTCAATGATTAATACTGAACGCTATGGGAGTCTCACTGATTAACACTGAACCCTGTGGGAGTCTCACTGATTAACACTGAACCCTGTGGGAGTCTCAATGATTAACACTGAACCCTATGGGAGTCTCACTGATTAACACTGAAACCTATGGGAGTCTCACTGATTAACACCGAACCCTATGGGAGTCTCAATGATTAACAATGAACCCTGTGGGATTCTCACTGATTAACACTGAACCCTATGGGAGTCGCACTGATTAACACTGAACCCTGTGGGAGTCTCACTGATTAACACTGAAACCTATGGGAGTCTCACTGATTAACACTGAACACTGTGGGAGTCTCACTGATTAACACTGAACCCTGTGGGAGTCTCACTGATTAACATTGAACCCTGAGGGAGTCTCACTGATTAACACTGAACACTATGGGAGTCTCACTGATTAACACTGAACACTGTGGGAGTCTCACTGATTAACACTGAACCCTGTGGGTGTCTCACTGATAAACACTGAACCCTATGGGAGTCTCACTGATTAACACTGAACCCTGTGGGAGTCTCACTGATTAACAGTGAACCCTATGGGAGTCTCATTGATTAACACTGAACCCTATGGGAGTCTCACTGATTAACACATTAACCCTGTGGGAGTCTCACTGATTTACACTGAACCCTATGGGAGTCTCACTGATTAACACAGAACCCTATGGGAGTCTCACTGATTAACACTGAACCCTGTGGGAGTCTCACTGATTAACAGTGAACCTATGGGAGTCTCACTGATTAACACTTAACCCTTTGGGAGTCTCACTGATTAACACTGAACCCTGAGTGAGTCTCACTGATTAACACTGAACCTAATGGGAGTCTCACTGATTAACACTGAACCCTGTGGGAGTCTCACTGATTAAGACTTAACCCTAAAGGAGTCTCACTGATTAACACTGAACCCTGAGGGAGTCTCACTGATTAACACTGAACCCTATGGGAGTCTCACTGATTAACACTGAACCCTATGGGAGTCTCACTGATTAACACTGAACCCAGTGGGAGTCTCACTGATTGACACTGAACCCTATGGGAGTTTCACTGATTAACACTGAACCCTGTGGAAATCTCAATGATTAACACTGAACCCTATGGGAGTCTCACTGATTAACACTGAAACCTATGGGAGTCTCACTGATTAACACTGAACCCTGTGGGAGTCTCAATGATTAATACTGAACGCTATGGGAGTCTCACTGATTAACACTGAACCATGTGGGAGTCTCACTGATTAACACTGAACCCTGTGGGAGTCTCAATGATTAACACTGAACCCTATGGGAGTCTCACTGATTAACACTGAAACCTATGGGAGTCTCACTGATTAACACCGAACCCTATGGAAGTCTCAATGATTAACAATGAACCCTGAGGGATTCTCACTGATTAACACTGAACCCTGTGGGAGTCTCACTGATTAACACTGAACACTGTGGGAGTCTCACTGATTAACACTGAACACTGTGGGAGTCTCACTGATTAACACTGAACCCTGTGGGAGTCTCACTGATTAACATTGAACCCTGAGGGAGTCTCACTGATTAACACTGAACACTGTGGGAGTCTCACTGATTAACACTGAACACTGTGGGAGTCTCACTGATTAACACTGAACCCTGTGGGTGTCTCACTGATAAACACTGAACCCTATGGGAGTCTCACTGATTAACACTGAACCCTGTGGGAGTCTCACTGATTAACAGTGAACCCTATAGGAGTCTCATTGATTAACACTGAACCGTATGGGAGTCTCACTGATTAACACATTAACCCTGTGGGAGTCTCACTGATTTACACTGAACCCTATGGGAGTCTCACTGATTAGCACTGAACCCTATGGGAGTCTCACTGATTAACACTGAACCCTGTGGGAGTCTCACTGATTAACAGTGGACCTATGGGAGTCTCACTGATTAACACCTAACCCTTTGGGAGTCTCACTGATTAACACTGAACCCTGAGTGAGTCTCACTGATTAACACTGAACCTAATGGGAGTCTCACTGATTTACACTGAACCCTGTGGGAGTCTCACTGATTAAGACTTAACCCTAAAGGAGTCTCACTGATTAACACTGAACCCTGAGGGAGTCTCACTGATTAACACCGAACCCTATGGGAGTCTCACTGATTAACACTGAACCCTGTGGGAGTCTCACTGATTAACATTGAACCCTGAGGGAGTCTCACTGATTAACACTGAACACTGTGGGAGTCTCACTGATTAACACTGAACACTGTGGGAGTCTCAGTGATTAACACTGAACCCTGTGGGAGTCTCACTGATTAACATTGAACCCTGAGGGAGTCTCACTGATTAACACTGAACACTGTGGGAGTCTCACTGATTAACACTGAACACTGTGGGAGTCTCACTGATTAACACTGAACCCTGTGGGTGTCTCACTGATAAACACTGAACCCTATGGGAGTCTCACTGATTAACACTGAACCCTGTGGGAGTCTCACTGATTAACAGTGAACCCTATAGGAGTCTCATTGATTAACACTGAACCGTATGGGAGTCTCACTGATTAACACATTAACCCTGTGGGAGTCTCACTGATTTACACTGAACCCTATGGGAGTCTCACTGATTAACACTGAACCCTATGGGAGTCTCACTGATTAACACTGAACCCTGTGGGAGTCTCACTGATTAACAGTGGACCTATGGGAGTCTCACTGATTAACACTTAACCCTTTGGGAGTCTCACTGATTAACACTGAACCCTGAGTGAGTCTCACTGATTAACACTGAACCTAATGGGAGTCTCACTGATTAACACTGAACCCTGTGGGAGTCTCACTGATTAAGACTTAACCCTAAAGGAGTCTCACTGATTAACACTGAACCCTGAGGGAGTCTCACTGATTAACACTGAACCCTATGGGAGTCTCACTGATTAACACTGAACCCTGTGGGAGTGTCACTGATTAACACTGAACCCTGTGGGAGTCTCACTGATTGACACTGAACCCTATGGGAGTTTCACTGATTAACACTGAACCCTGTGGAAATCTCAATGATTAACACTGAACCCTATCGGAGTCTCACTGATTAACACTGAAACCTATGGGAGTTTCACTGATTAACACTGAACCCTGTGGGAGTCTCAATGATTAACACTGAACCCTATGGGAGTCTCACTGATTAACACTGAAACCTATGGGAGTCTCACTGATTAACACCGAACCCTATGGGAGTCTCAATGATTAACAATGAACCCTGTGGGATTCTCACTGATTAACACTGAACCCTGTGGGAGTCTCACTGATTAACACTGAACACTGTGGGAGTCTCACTGATTAACACTGAACACTGTGGGAGTCTCACTGATTAAGACTGAACCCTGTGGGAGTCTCACTGATTAACATTGAACCCTGAGGGAGTCTCACTGATTAACACTGAACCCTGTGGGAGTCTCAATGATTAATATTGAACGCTATGGGAGTCTCACTGATTAACAATGAACCCTGTGGGATTCTCACTGATTAACACTGAACCCTATGGGAGTCTCACTGATTAACCCTGAACCCTGTGGGAGCCTCACTGATTAACACTGAACCCTATGGGAGTCTCACTGATTACCACCGAACCCTATGGGAGTCTCACTGATTAACAATGAACCCTATGGGAGTCTCACTGATTAACACTGAACTCTATGGGATTCTCACTGATTAACACTGAACCCTGTGGGAGTCTCACTGATTAACATTGAACACTGTGGGAGTCTCACTGATTAACACTAAACACTGTGGGAATCTCACTGATTAACACTGAACCCTATGGGAGTGTCACTGATTAACACTGAACCCTGTGGGAGTCTCACTGATTAACACTGAACACTGTGAGAGTCTCACTGATTAACACTGAACCCTATGGGAGTCTCACTGATTAACACTGAACCCTGTGGGAGTCTCACTGATTAACCCTGAACCCTGAGGGAGTCTCACTGATTAACACTGAACACTGTGGGAGTCTCACTGATTAACACTGAACCCTGAGGGAGTCTCACTGATTAACATTGAACACTGTGGGAGTCTCACTGATTAACACTAAACACTGTGGGAATCTCACTGATTAACACTGAACCCTATGGGAGTGTCACTGATTAACACTGAACCCTGTGGGAGTCTCACTGATTAACACTGAACACTGTGAGAGTCTCACTGATTAACACTGAACCCTATGGGAGTCTCACTGATTAACACTGAACCCTGTGGGAGTCTCACTGATTAACCCTGAACCCTGAGGGAGTCTCACTGGTTAACACTGAACACTGTGGGAGTCTCACTGATTAACACTGAACCCTGTGGGAGTCTCACTGATTAACACTGAACCCTGAGGGAGTCTCACTGATTAACACTGAACACTGTGGGAGTCTCACTGATTAACACTGAACACTGTGGGAGTCTCACTGATTAACACCGAACCCTATGGGAGTCTCACTGATTAACAATGAACCCTATGGGAGTCTCACTGATTAACACTGAACTCTATGGGATTCTCACTGATTAACACTGAACCCTGTGGGAGTCTCACTGATTAACACTGAATCCTGAGGGAGTCTCACTGATTAACACTGAACACTGTGGGAGTCTCACTGATTAACACTAAACACTGTGGGAATCTCACTGATTAACACCGAACCCTATGGGAGTGTCACTGATTAACACTGAACCCTGTGGGAGTCTCACTGATTAACACTGAACACTGTGAGAGTCTCACTGATTAACACTGAACCCTATGGGAGTCTCACTGATTAACAATGAACCCTGTGGGAGTCTCACTGATTAACCCTGAACCCTGAGGGAGTCTCACTGATTAACACTGAACACTGTGGGAGTCTCACAGATTAACACTGAACCATGTGGGAGTCTCACTGATTAACACTGAACCCTGAGGGAGTCTCACTGATTAACACTGAACACTGTGGGAGTCTCACTGATTAACACTGAACACTGTGGGAGTCTCACTGTTTAACACTGAACCCTGTGGGAGTCTCACTGATTAACACTGAAACCTATGGGAGTCTCACTGATTAACACCGAACCCTATGGGAGTCTCACTGATTAACAATGAGCCCTATGAGAGTCTCACTGATTAACACTGAACTCTATGGGATTCTCACTGATTAACACTGAACCCTATGGGAGCCTCACTGATTAACACTGAACCCTGTGGGAGTCTCACTGATTAACACTGAACCCTGAGGGAGTCTCACTGATTAACACTGAACACTGTGGGAGTCTCACTGATTAACAATGAACCCTGTGGGATTCTCACTGATTAACACTGAACCCTATGGGAGTCTCACTGATTAACCCTGAACCCTGTGGGAGCCTCACTGATTAACACTGAACCCTATGGGAGTCTCACTGATTACCACCGAACCCTATGGGAGTCTCACTGATTAACAATGAACCCTATGGGAGTCTCACTGATTAACACTGAACTCTATGGGATTCTCACTGATTAACACTGAACCCTGTGGGAGTCTCACTGATTAACATTGAACACTGTGGGAGTCTCACTGATTAACACTAAACACTGTGGGAATCTCACTGATTAACACTGAACCCTATGGGAGTGTCACTGATTAACACTGAACCCTGTGGGAGTCTCACTGATTAACACTGAACACTGTGAGAGTCTCACTGATTAACACTGAACCCTATGGGAGTCTCACTGATTAACACTGAACCCTGTGGGAGTCTCACTGATTAACCCTGAACCCTGAGGGAGTCTCACTGATTAACACTGAACACTGTGGGAGTCTCACTGATTAACACTGAACCCTGAGGGAGTCTCACTGATTAACATTGAACACTGTGGGAGTCTCACTGATTAACACTAAACACTGTGGGAATCTCACTGATTAACACTGAACCCTATGGGAGTGTCACTGATTAACACTGAACCCTGTGGGAGTCTCACTGATTAACACTGAACACTGTGAGAGTCTCACTGATTAACACTGAACCCTATGGGAGTCTCACTGATTAACACTGAACCCTGTGGGAGTCTCACTGATTAACCCTGAACCCTGAGGGAGTCTCACTGGTTAACACTGAACACTGTGGGAGTCTCACTGATTAACACTGAACCCTGTGGGAGTCTCACTGATTAACACTGAACCCTGAGGGAGTCTCACTGATTAACACTGAACACTGTGGGAGTCTCACTGATTAACACTGAACACTGTGGGAGTCTCACTGATTAACACCGAACCCTATGGGAGTCTCACTGATTAACAATGAACCCTATGGGAGTCTCACTGATTAACACTGAACTCTATGGGATTCTCACTGATTAACACTGAACCCTGTGGGAGTCTCACTGATTAACACTGAATCCTGAGGGAGTCTCACTGATTAACACTGAACACTGTGGGAGTCTCACTGATTAACACTAAACACTGTGGGAATCTCACTGATTAACACCGAACCCTATGGGAGTGTCACTGATTAACACTGAACCCTGTGGGAGTCTCACTGATTAACACTGAACACTGTGAGAGTCTCACTGATTAACACTGAACCCTATGGGAGTCTCACTGATTAACAATGAACCCTGTGGGAGTCTCACTGATTAACCCTGAACCCTGAGGGAGTCTCACTGATTAACACTGAACACTGTGGGAGTCTCACAGATTAACACTGAACCATGTGGGAGTCTCACTGATTAACACTGAACCCTGAGGGAGTCTCACTGATTAACACTGAACACTGTGGGAGTCTCACTGATTAACACTGAACACTGTGGGAGTCTCACTGTTTAACACTGAACCCTGTGGGAGTCTCACTGATTAACACTGAAACCTATGGGAGTCTCACTGATTAACACCGAACCCTATGGGAGTCTCACTGATTAACAATGAGCCCTATGAGAGTCTCACTGATTAACACTGAACTCTATGGGATTCTCACTGATTAACACTGAACCCTATGGGAGCCTCACTGATTAACACTGAACCCTGTGGGAGTCTCACTGATTAACACTGAACCCTGAGGGAGTCTCACTGATTAACACTGAACACTGTGGGAGTCTCACTGATTAACACTGAACCCTGTGGGAGTCTCACTGATTAACACTGAACCCTGTGGGTGTCTCACTGATAAACACTGAACCCTATGGGAGTCTCACTGATTAACACTGAACCCTGTGGGAGTCTCACTGATTAACACTGAACCCTGTGGGAGTCTCACTGATTAACACTGAACCCTTTGGGAGTCTCAATGATTAACACTGAACCCTATGGGAGTCTCACTGATTAACACTGAAACCTATGGGAGTCTCACTGATTAACACTGAACCCTGTGGGAGTCTCACTGAATAACACTGAATCCTGTGGGAGTCTCAATGATTAACACTGAACCCTATGGGATTCTCACTGATTAACGCTGAACCCTGTGGGAGTCTCACTGATTAACACTGAACCCTGTGGGAGTCTCACTGATTAACTCTGACACCTATGGGAGTCTCACTGATTAACACCGAACCCTATGGGAGTCTCACTGATTAACAATGAACCCTATGGGAGTCTCACTGATTAACACTGAACTCTATGGGATTCTCACTGATTAACACTGAACCCTGTGGGAGTCTCACTGATTAACACTGAACCCTGAGGGAGTCTCACTGATTAACACTGAACACTGTGGGAGTCTCACTGATTAACACTAAACACTGTGGGAATCTCACTGATTAACACTGAACCCTATGGGAGTGTCACTGATTAACACTGAACCCTGTGGGAGTCTCACTGATTAACACTGAACACTGTGAGAGCCTCACTGATTAACACTGAACCCTATGGGAGTCTCACTGATTAACACTGAACCCTGTGGGAGTCTCACTGATTAACACTGAACCCTGAGGGAGTCTCACTGATTAACACTGAACACTGTGGGAGTCTCACTGATTAACATTGAACCCTGTGGGAGTCTCACTGATTAACACTGAACCCTGAGGGAGTCTCACTGATTAACACTGAACACTGTGGGAGTCTCACTGATTAACACTGAACACTGTGGGAGTCTCACTGATTAACACTGAACCCTGTGGGAGTCTCACTGATTAACATTGAACCCTGAGGGAGTCTAACTGATTAACACTGAACACTGTGGGAGTCTCACTGATTAACACTGAACACTGTGGGAGTCTCACTGATTAACACTGAACCCTGTGGGTGTCTCACTGATAAACACTGAACCCTATGGGAGTCTCACTGATTAACACTGAACCCTGTGGGAGTCTCACTGATTAACAGTGAACCCTATGGGAGTCTCATTGATTAACACTGAACCCTATGGGAGTCTCACTGATTAACACTGAACCCTGAGGGAGTCTCACTGATTAACACTGAACACTGTGGGAGTCTCACTGATTAACACTGAACACTGTGGGAGTCTCACTGATTAACACTGAACCCTGTGGGAGTCTCACTGATTAACATTGAACCCTGAGGGAGTCTCACTGATTAACACTGAACACTGTGGGAGTCTCACTGATTAACACTGAACACTGTGGGAGTCTCACTGATTAACACTGAACCCTGTGGGTGTCTCACTGATAAACACTGAACCCTATGGGAGTCTCACTGATTAACACTGAACCCTGTGGGAGTCTCACTGATTAACAGTGAACCCTATGGGAGTCTCATTGATTAACACTGAACCCTATGGGAGTCTCACTGATTAACACATTAACCCTGTGGGAGTCTCACTGATTTACACTGAACTCTATGGGAGTCTCACTGATTAACACTGAACCCTATGGGAGTCTCACTGATTAACACTGAACCCTGTGGGAGTCTCACTGATTAACAGTGAACCTATGGGAGTCTCACTGATTAACACTTAACCCTTTGGGAGTCTCACTGATTAACACTGAACCCTGAGTGAGTCTCACTGATTAACACTGAACCTAATGGGAGTCTCACTGATTAACACTGAACCCTGTGGGAGTCTCACTGATTAAGACTTAACCCTAAAGGAGTCTCACTGATTAACACTGAACCCTGAGGGAGTCTCACTGATTAACACTGAACCCTATGGGAGTCTCACTGATTAACACTGAACCCTGTGGGAGTCTCACTGATTAACACTGAACCCTGTGGAAATCTCAATGATTAACACTGAACCCTATGGGAGTCTCACTGATTAACACTGAAACCTATGGGAGTCTCACTGATTAACACTGAACCCTGTGGGAGTCTCAATGATTAATACTGAACGCTATGGGAGTCTCACTGATTAACACTGAACCCTGTGGGAGTCTCACTGATTAACACTGAACCCTGTGGGAGTCTCAATGATTAACACTGAACCCTATGGGAGTCTCACTGATTAACACTGAAACCTATGGGAGTCTCACTGATTAACACCGAACCCTATGGGAGTCTCAATGATTAACAATGAACCCTGTGGGATTCTCACTGATTAACACTGAACCCTATGGGAGTCTCACTGATTAACACTGAACCCTGTGGGAGTCTCACTGATTAACACTGAACACTGTGGGAGTCTCACTGATTAACACTGAACACTGTGGGAGTCTCACTGATTAACACTGAACCCTGTGGGAGTCTCACTGATTAACATTGAACCCTGAGGGAGTCTCACTGATTAACACTGAACACTGTGGGAGTCTCACTGATTAACACTGAACACTGTGGGAGTCTCACTGATTAACACTGAACCCTGTGGGTGTCTCACTGATAAACACTGAACCCTATGGGAGTCTCACTGATTAACACTGAACCCTGTGGGAGTCTCACTGATTAACAGTGAACCCTATGGGAGTCTCATTGATTAACACTGAACCCTATGGGAGTCTCACTGATTAACACATTAACCCTGTGGGAGTCTCACTGATTTACACTGAACCCTATGGGAGTCTCACTGATTAACACTGAACCCTATGGGAGTCTCACTGATTAACACTGAACCCTGTGGGAGTCTCCCTGATTAACAGTGAACCTATGGGAGTCTCACTGATTAACACTTAACCCTTTGGGAGTCTCACTGATTAACACTGAACCCTGAGTGAGTCTCACTGATTAACACTGAACCTAATGGGAGTCTCACTGATTAACACTGAACCCTGTGGGAGTCTCACTGATTAAGACTTAACCCTAAAGGAGTCTCACTGATTAACACTGAACCCTGAGGGAGTCTCACTGATTAACACTGAACCCTATGGGAGTCTCACTGATTAACACTGAACCCTGTGGGAGTCTCACTGATTAACACTGAACCCTGTGGGAGTCTCACTGATTGACACTGAACCCTATGGGAGTTTCACTGATTAACACTGAACCCTGTGGAAATCTCAATGATTAACACTGAACCCTATGGGAGTCTCACTGATTAACACTGAAACCTATGGGAGTCTCACTGATTAACACTGAACCCTGTGGGAGTCTCAATGATTAATACTGAACGCTATGAGAGTCTCACTGATTAACACTGAACCCTGTGGGAGTCTCACTGATTAACACTGGACCCTGTGGGAGTCTCAATGATTAACACTGAACCCTATGGGAGTCTCACTGATTAACACTGAAACCTATGGGAGTCTCACTGATTAACACTGAACCCTGTGGGAGTCTCAATGATTAATACTGAACGCTATGGGAGTCTCACTGATTAACACTGAACCCTGTGGGAGTCTCACTGATTAACACTGAACCCTGTGGGAGTCTCAATGATTAACACTGAACCCTATGGGAGTCTCACTGATTAACACTGAAACCTATGGGAGTCTCACTGATTAACACCGAACCCTATGGGAGTCTCAATGATTAACAATGAACCCTGTGGGATTCTCACTGATTAACACTGAACCCTATGGGAGTCTCACTGATTAACACTGAACCCTGTGGGAGTCTCACTGATTAACACTGAACCCTGAGGGAGTCTCACTGATTAACTCTGACACCTATGGGAGTCTCACTGATTAACACCGAACCCTATGGGAGTCTCACTGATTAACAATGAACCCTATGGGAGTCTCACTGATTAACACTGAACTCTATGGGAGTGTCACTGATTAACACTGAACCCTGTGGGAGTCTCACTGATTAACACTGAACACTGTGAGAGCCTCACTGATTAACACTGAACCCTATGGGAGTCTCACTGATTAACACTGAACCCTGTGGGAGTCTCACTGATTAACACTGAACCCTGAGGGAGTCTCACTGATTAACACTGAACACTGTGGGAGTCTCACTGATTAACATTGAACCCTGTGGGAGTCTCACTGATTAACACTGAACCCTGAGGGAGTCTCACTGATTAACACTGAACACTGTGGGAGTCTCACTGATTAACACTGAACACTGTGGGAGTCTCACTGATTAACACTGAACCCTGTGGGAGTCTCACTGATTAACATTGAACCCTGAGGGAGTCTAACTGATTAACACTGAACACTGTGGGAGTCTCACTGATTAACACTGAACACTGTGGGAGTCTCACTGATTAACACTGAACCCTGTGGGTGTCTCACTGATAAACACTGAACCCTATGGGAGTCTCACTGATTAACACTGAACCCTGTGGGAGTCTCACTGATTAACAGTGAACCCTATGGGAGTCTCATTGATTAACACTGAACCCTATGGGAGTCTCACTGATTAACACTGAACCCTGAGGGAGTCTCACTGATTAACACTGAACACTGTGGGAGTCTCACTGATTAACACTGAACACTGTGGGAGTCTCACTGATTAACACTGAACCCTGTGGGAGTCTCACTGATTAACATTGAACCCTGAGGGAGTCTCACTGATTAACACTGAACACTGTGGGAGTCTCACTGATTAACACTGAACACTGTGGGAGTCTCACTGATTAACACTGAACCCTGTGGGTGTCTCACTGATAAACACTGAACCCTATGGGAGTCTCACTGATTAACACTGAACCCTGTGGGAGTCTCACTGATTAACAGTGAACCCTATGGGAGTCTCATTGATTAACACTGAACCCTATGGGAGTCTCACTGATTAACACATTAACCCTGTGGGAGTCTCACTGATTTACACTGAACTCTATGGGAGTCTCACTGATTAACACTGAACCCTATGGGAGTCTCACTGATTAACACTGAACCCTGTGGGAGTCTCACTGATTAACAGTGAACCTATGGGAGTCTCACTGATTAACACTTAACCCTTTGGGAGTCTCACTGATTAACACTGAACCCTGAGTGAGTCTCACTGATTAACACTGAACCTAATGGGAGTCTCACTGATTAACACTGAACCCTGTGGGAGTCTCACTGATTAAGACTTAACCCTAAAGGAGTCTCACTGATTAACACTGAACCCTGAGGGAGTCTCACTGATTAACACTGAACCCTATGGGAGTCTCACTGATTAACACTGAACCCTGTGGGAGTCTCACTGATTAACACTGAACCCTGTGGGGGTCTCACTGATTGACACTGAACCCTATGGGAGTTTCACTGATTAACACTGAACCCTGTGGAAATCTCAATGATTAACACTGAACCCTATGGGAGTCTCACTGATTAACACTGAAACCTATGGGAGTCTCACTGATTAACACTGAACCCTGTGGGAGTCTCAATGATTAATACTGAACGCTATGGGAGTCTCACTGATTAACACTGAACCCTGTGGGAGTCTCACTGATTAACACTGAACCCTGTGGGAGTCTCAATGATTAACACTGAACCCTATGGGAGTCTCACTGATTAACACTGAAACCTATGGGAGTCTCACTGATTAACACCGAACCCTATGGGAGTCTCAATGATTAACAATGAACCCTGTGGGATTCTCACTGATTAACACTGAACCCTATGGGAGTCTCACTGATTAACACTGAACCCTGTGGGAGTCTCACTGATTAACACTGAACACTGTGGGAGTCTCACTGATTAACACTGAACACTGTGGGAGTCTCACTGATTAACACTGAACCCTGTGGGAGTCTCACTGATTAACATTGAACCCTGAGGGAGTCTCACTGATTAACACTGAACACTGTGGGAGTCTCACTGATTAACACTGAACACTGTGGGAGTCTCACTGATTAACACTGAACCCTGTGGGTGTCTCACTGATAAACACTGAACCCTATGGGAGTCTCACTGATTAACACTGAACCCTGTGGGAGTCTCACTGATTAACAGTGAACCCTATGGGAGTCTCATTGATTAACACTGAACCCTATGGGAGTCTCACTGATTAACACATTAACCCTGTGGGAGTCTCACTGATTTACACTGAACCCTATGGGAGTCTCACTGATTAACACTGAACCCTATGGGAGTCTCACTGATTAACACTGAACCCTGTGGGAGTCTCACTGATTAACAGTGAACCTATGGGAGTCTCACTGATTAACACTTAACCCTTTGGGAGTCTCACTGATTAACACTGAACCCTGAGTGAGTCTCACTGATTAACACTGAACCTAATGGGAGTCTCACTGATTAACACTGAACCCTGTGGGAGTCTCACTGATTAAGACTTAACCCTAAAGGAGTCTCACTGATTAACACTGAACCCTGAGGGAGTCTCACTGATTAACACTGAACCCTATGGGAGTCTCACTGATTAACACTGAACCCTGTGGGAGTCTCACTGATTAACACTGAACCCTGTGGGAGTCTCACTGATTGACACTGAACCCTATGGGAGTTTCACTGATTAACACTGAACCCTGTGGAAATCTCAATGATTAACACTGAACCCTATGGGAGTCTCACTGATTAACACTGAAACCTATGGGAGTCTCACTGATTAACACTGAACCCTGTGGGAGTCTCAATGATTAATACTGAACGCTATGAGAGTCTCACTGATTAACACTGAACCCTGTGGGAGTCTCACTGATTAACACTGGACCCTGTGGGAGTCTCAATGATTAACACTGAACCATATGGGAGTCTCACTGATTAACACTGAAACCTATGGGAGTCTCACTGATTAACACTGAACCCTGTGGGAGTCTCAATGATTAATACTGAACGCTATGGGAGTCTCACTGATTAACACTGAACCCTGTGGGAGTCTCACTGATTAACACTGAACCCTGTGGGAGTCTCAATGATTAACACTGAACCCTATGGGAGTCTCACTGATTAACACTGAAACCTATGGGAGTCTCACTGATTAACACCGAACCCTATGGGAGTCTCAATGATTAACAATGAACCCTGTGGGATTCTCACTGATTAACACTGAACCCTATGGGAGTCTCACTGATTAACACTGAACCCTGTGGGAGTCTCACTGATTAACACTGAACCCTGAGGGAGTCTCACTGATTAACTCTGACACCTATGGGAGTCTCACTGATTAACACCGAACCCTATGGGAGTCTCACTGATTAACAATGAACCCTATGGGAGTCTCACTGATTAACACTGAACTCTATGGGATTCTCACTGATTAACACTGAACCCTGTGGGAGTCTCACTGATTAACACTGAACCCTGAGGGAGTCTCACTGATTAACACTGGACACTGTGGGAGTCTCACTGATTAACACTAAACACTGTGGGAATCTCACTGATTAACACTGAACCCTGTGGGAGTCTCACTGATTAACACTGAACCCTGTGGGAGTCTCAATGATTAATACTGAACGCTATGGGAGTCTCACTGATTAACACTGAACCCTGTGGGAGTCTCACTGATTAACACTGAACCCTGTGGGAGTCTCAATGATTAACACTGAACCCTATGGGAGTCTCACTGATTAACACTGAAACCTATGGGAGTCTCACTGATTAACACCGAACCCTATGGGAGTCTCAATGATTAACAATGAACCCTGTGGGATTCTCACTGATTAACACTGAACCCTATGGGAGTCTCACTGATTAACACTGAACCCTGTGGGAGTCTCACTGATTAACACTGAACCCTGAGGGAGTCTCACTGATTAACTCTGACACCTATGGGAGTCTCACTGATTAACAATGAACCCTATGGGAGTCTCACTGATTAACACTGAACTCTATGGGATTCTCACTGATTAACACTGAACCCTGTGGGAGTCTCATTGATTAACACTGAACCCTTAGGGAGTCTCACTGATTAACACTGGACACTGTGGGAGTCTCACTGATTAACACTAAACACTGTGGGAATCTCACTGATTAACACTGAACCCTATGGGAGTGTCACTGATTAACACTGAACCCTGTGGGAGTCTCACTGATTAACACTGAACACTGTGAGAGTCTCACTGATTAACACTGAACCCTATGGGAGTCTCACTGATTAACACTGAACCCTGAGGGAGTCTCACTGATTAACACTGAACCCTGAGGGAGTCTCACTGATTAACACTGAACACTGTTGGAGTCTCACTGATTAACACTGAACCGTGTGGGAGTCTCACTGATTAACACTGAACCCTGAGGGAGTCTCACTGATTAACACTGAACACTGTGGGAGTCTCACTGATTAACACTGAACCCTGTGGGAGTCTCACTGATTAACACTGAAACCTATGGGAGTCTCACTGATTAACACTGAACCCTATGGGAGTCTCACTGATTAACAATGAGCCCTATGGGAGTCTCACTGATTAACACTGAACTCTATGGGATTCTCACTGATTAACACTGAACCCTATGGGAGTCTCACTGATTAACACTGAACTCTATGGGATTCTCACTGATTAACACTGAACCCTATGGGAGTCTCACTGATTAACACTGAACACTGTGGGAGTCTCACTGATTAACACCGAACCCTATGGGAGTCTCAATGATTAACAATGAACCCTGTGGGATTCTCACTGATTAACACTGAACCCTATGGGAGTCTCACTGATTAACACTGAACCCTGTGGGAGTCTCACTGATTAACACTGAACCCTGAGGGAGTCTCACTGATTAACTCTGACACCTATGGGAGTCTCACTGATTAACACCGAACCCTATGGGAGTCTCACTGATTAACAATGAACCCTATGGGAGTCTCACTGATTAACACTGAACTCTATGGGATTCTCACTGATTAACACTGAACCCTGTGGGAGTCTCACTGATTAACACTGAACCCTGAGGGAGTCTCACTGATTAACACTGGACACTGTGGGAGTCTCACTGATTAACACTAAACACTGTGGGAATCTCACTGATTAACACTGAACCCTGTGGGAGTCTCACTGATTAACACTGAACCCTGTGGGAGTCTCAATGATTAATACTGAACGCTATGGGAGTCTCACTGATTAACACTGAACCCTGTGGGAGTCTCACTGATTAACACTGAACCCTGTGGGAGTCTCAATGATTAACACTGAACCCTATGGGAGTCTCACTGATTAACACTGAAACCTATGGGAGTCTCACTGATTAACACCGAACCCTATGGGAGTCTCAATGATTAACAATGAACCCTGTGGGATTCTCACTGATTAACACTGAACCCTATGGGAGTCTCACTGATTAACACTGAACCCTGTGGGAGTCTCACTGATTAACACTGAACCCTGAGGGAGTCTCACTGATTAACACCGAACCCTATGGGAGTCTCACTGATTAACAATGAACCCTATGGGAGTCTCACTGATTAACACTGAACTCTATGGGATTCTCACTGATTAACACTGAACCCTGTGGGAGTCTCATTGATTAACACTGAACCCTTAGGGAGTCTCACTGATTAACACTGGACACTGTGGGAGTCTCACTGATTAACACTAAACACTGTGGGAATCTCACTGATTAACACTGAACCCTATGGGAGTGTCACTGATTAACACTGAACCCTGCGGGAGTCTCACTGATTAACACTGAACACTGTGAGAGTCTCACTGATTAACACTGAACCCTATGGGAGTCTCACTGATTAACACTGAACCCTGAGGGAGTCTCACTGATTAACACTGAACCCTGAGGGAGTCTCACTGATTAACACTGAACACTGTTGGAGTCTCACTGATTAACACTGAACCGTGTGGGAGTCTCACTGATTAACACTGAACCCTGAGGGAGTCTCACTGATTAACACTGAACACTGTGGGAGTCTCACTGATTAACACTGAACCCTGTGGGAGTCTCACTGATTAACACTGAAACCTATGGGAGTCTCACTGATTAACACTGAACCCTATGGGAGTCTCACTGATTAACAATGAGCCCTATGGGAGTCTCACTGATTAACACTGAACTCTATGGGATTCTCACTGATTAACACTGAACCCTATGGGAGTCTCACTGATTAACACTGAACTCTATGGGATTCTCACTGATTAACACTGAACCCTATGGGAGTCTCACTGATTAACACTGAACACTGTGGGAGTCTCACTGATTAACACTGAACCCTGTGGGAGTCTCACTGATTAACACTGAACCCTGAGGGAGTCTCACTGATTAACACTGAACACTGTGGGAGTCTCATTGATTAACACTGAACACTGTGGGAGTCTCACTGATTAACACTGAACCCTGTGGGAGTCTCACTGATAAACACTGAACCCTATGGGAGTCCCACTGATTAACACTGAACCCTGTGGGAGTCTCACTGATTAACAGTGAACCCTATGGGAGTCTCATTGATTAACACTGAACCCTAAGGGAGTCTCACTGATTAACACATTAACCCTGTGGGAGTCTCACTGATTTACACTGAACCCTATGGGAGTCTCACTGATTAACACTGAACCCTATGGGAGTCTCACTGATAAACACTGAACCCTGTGGGAGTCTCACTGATTAACAGTGAACCCTATGGGAGTCTCACTGATTAACACTTAACCCTTTCGGAGTCTCACTGATTAACACTGAACCCTGAGCGAGTCTCACTGATTAACACTGAACCCTGTGGGAGTCTCACTGATTAAGACTTAACCCTAAAGGAGTCTCACTGATTAACACTGAACACTGTGGGAGTCTCACTGATTAACACTGAACACTGTGGGAGTCTCACTGATTAACACTGACACCTATGGGAGTCTCACTGATTAACACCGAACCCTATGGGAGTCTCACTGATTAACAATGAACCCTATGGGAGTCTCACTGATTAACACTGAACTCTATGGGATTCTCACTGATTAACACTGAACCCTGTGGGAGTCTCACTGATTAACACTGAACCCTGAGGGAGTCTCACTGATTAACACTGGACACTGTGGGAGTCTCACTGATTAACATTAAACACTGTGGGAATCTCACTGATTAACACTGAACCCTGTGGGAGTCTCACTGATTAACACTGAACCCTGTGGGAGTCTCAATGATTAATACTGAACGCTATGGGAGTCTCACTGATTAACACTGAACCCTGTGGGAGTCTCACTGATTAACACTGAACCCTGTGGGAGTCTCAATGATTAACACTGAACCCTATGGGAGTCTCACTGATTAACACTGAAACCTATGGGAGTCTCACTGATTAACACCGAACCCTATGGGAGTCTCAATGATTAACAATGAACCCTGTGGGATTCTCACTGATTAACACTGAACCCTATGGGAGTCTCACTGATTAACACTGAACCCTGTGGGAGTCTCACTGATTAACACTGAACCCTGAGGGAGTCTCACTGATTAACTCTGACACCTATGGGAGTCTCACTGATTAACACTGAACCCTGTGGGAGTCTCACTGATTAGCAATGAACCCTATGGGAGTCTCACAGATTAACGCTGAACCCTATGGGAGTCTCAATGATTAACAATGAACCCTGTGAGAGTCTCACTGATTAACAGTGAACCCTGTGGGAGTCTCACTGATTAACAGTGAACCCTGTGGGAGTCTCACTGATTAACACAGAACCCTATGGGAGTCTCACTGATTAACACTGACCTTGTGGGAGTCTCACTGATTAACACAGAACCCTATGGGAGTCTCACTGATTAACAATGAACCCTGTGGGAGTCTCACTGATTAACACTGAACCCTGTGGGAGTCTCACTGCTTAACACTGAACCCTATGGGAGTCTCACTGATTAACACTGAACCCTGTGGGAGTCTCACTGTTTAAGACTGTACCCTATGGGAGTCTTACTGATTAACATTGAACCCTGTGGGAGTCTCACTGATTAACACTGAACCCTATGGGAGTCTCACAGATTAACGCTGAACCCTATGGGAGTCTCACTGATTAACACTGAACCCTGTGGGAGTCTCACTGATTAACGCTGAACCCTGTGGGAGTCTCACTGATTAACACTGAACCCTATGGGAGTCTCACTGATTAAAACTGAACCCTGTGGAAGTCTCACTGATTAACACTGAACCCTGTGGGAGTCTCACTGATTAACACTGAACCCTGTGGGAGTCTCACTGATTACCCCTGAAGCCTGTGGGAGTTTCATTGATTAACACTGAACCCTGTGGGAGTCTCACTGATTACCACTGAATCCTGTGGGAGGCTCACGGATTAACACTGAACCCTGTGGGAGTCTCACTGATTAACACTGAACCTGTGGGAGTCTCACTGATTAACACTGAACCCTATGGGAGTCTCACTGATTAACACTGAACCATGTGGGAGTCTCAATGATTAACACTGAACCCTGTGGGAGTCTCACTGATTAACACTGAACCCTATGGGAGTCTCACTGATTAACACTGAACCCTGTGGGAGTCTCACGGATTAACACTGAACCCTGTGGGAGTCTCACTGATTAACACTGAATCCTATGGGAGTCTCACTGATTAACACTGAACCTTGAGGGAGTCTCACTGATTAAGACTGAACCCTATGGGAATCTCACTGATTAACACTGAACCCTATAGGAGTCTCAATGATTAACACTTAACCCTATGGGAGTCTCACTGATTAACACTGAACCCTGAGGGAGTCTCACTGATTAACACATGCACCCTGTGGGAGTCTCACTGATTAAGCCTGTACACTATGGGAGTCTCACTGATTAAAACTGAACCCTATGGGAGTCTCACTGATTAACACTGAACCCTATGGGAGTCTCACTGATTAACACTGAACCCTGTGGGAGTCTCACTGATTAACAGTGAACCCTATGGGAGTCTCACTGATTAACACTTAACCCTATGGGAGTCTCACTGATTAACACTGAACCCTGAGGGAGTCTCACTGATTAACACATGCACCCTGTGGGAGTCTCACTGATTAAGACTGTACCCTATGGGAGTCTCACTGATTAAAACTGAACCCTATGGGAGTCTCACTGATTAACACTGAACCCTGTGGGAGTCTCACTGATTACCCCTGAAGCCTGTGGGAGTTTCATTGATTAACACTGAACCCTGTGGGAGTCTCACTGATTACCACTGAATCCTGTGGGAGGCTCACGGATTAACACTGAACCCTGTGGGAGTCTCACTGATTAACACTGAACCTGTGGGAGTCTCACTGATTAACACTGAACCCTATGGGAGTCTCACTGATTAACACTGAACCATGTGGGAGTCTCAATGATTAACACTGAACCCTGTGGGAGTCTCACTGATTAACACTGAACCCTATGGGAGTCTCACTGATTAACACTGAACCCTGTGGGAGTCTCACGGATTAACACTGAACCCTGTGGGAGTCTCACTGATTAACACTGAATCCTATGGGAGTCTCACTGATTAACACTGAACCTTGAGGGAGTCTCACTGATTAAGACTGAACCCTATGGGAATCTCACTGATTAACACTGAACCCTATGGGAGTCTCAATGATTAACACTTAACCCTATGGGAGTCTCACTGATTAACACTGAACCCTGAGGGAGTCTCACTGATTAACACATGCACCCTGTGGGAGTCTCACTGATTAAGCCTGTACACTATGGGAGTCTCACTGATTAAAACTGAACCCTATGGGAGTCTCACTGATTAACACTGAACCCTATGGGAGTCTCACTGATTAACACTGAACCCTGTGGGAGTCTCACTGATTAACAGTGAACCCTATGGGAGTCTCACTGATTAACACTTAACCCTATGGGAGTCTCACTGATTAACACTGAACCCTGAGGGAGTCTCACTGATTAACACATGCACCCTGTGGGAGTCTCACTGATTAAGACTGTACCCTATGGGAGTCTCACTGATTAAAACTGAACCCTATGGGAGTCTCACTGATTAACACTGAACCCTATGGGAGTCTCACTGATTAACACTGAACCCTGTGGGAGTCTCACTGATTAACACTGAACCCTATGGGAGTCTCACTGATTAACACTGAACCCTGTGGGAGTCTCACTGATTAACACATGAACCCTGTGGGAGTCTCACTGATTAACACTGAACCCTGTGGGAGTCTCACTGATTAACACTGAACCTTGAGGGAGTCTCACTGATTAAGACTGAACCTTGAGGGAGTCTCACTGATTAAGACTGAACCCTATGGGAATCTCACTGATTAACACTGAACCCTATGGGAGTCTCAATGATTAACACTTAACCCTATGGGAGTCTCACTGATTAACACTGAACCCTGAGGGAGTCTCACTGATTAACACATGCACCCTGTGGGAGTCTCACTGATTAAGCCTGTACACTATGGGAGTCTCACTGATTAAAACTGAACCCTATGGGAGTCTCACTGATTAACACTGAACCCTATGGGAGTCTCACTGATTAACACTGAACCCTGTGGGAGTCTCACTGATTAACAGTGAACCCTATGGGAGTCTCACTGATTAACACTTAACCCTATGGGAGTCTCACTGATTAACACTGAACCCTGAGGGAGTCTCACTGATTAACACATGCACCCTGTGGGAGTCTCACTGATTAAGACTGTACCCTATGGGAGTCTCACTGATTAAAACTGAACCCTATGGGAGTCTCACTGATTAACACTGAACCCTATGGGAGTCTCACTGATTAACACTGAACCCTGTGGGAGTCTCACTGATTAACAGTGAACCCTATGGGAGTCTCACTGATTAACACTGAACCCTGTGGGAGTCTCACTGATTAACACATGAACCCTGTGGGAGTCTCACTGATTAACACTGAATCCTATGGGAGTCTCACTGATTAACACTGAACCTTGAGGGAGTCTCACTGATTAAGACTGAACCCTATGGGAATCTCACTGATTAACACTGAACCCTATGGGAGTCTCAATGATTAACACTTAACCCTATGGGAGTCTCACTGATTAACACTGAACCCTGAGGGAGTCTCACTGATTAACACATGCACCCTGTGGGAGTCTCACTGATTAAGCCTGTACACTATGGGAGTCTCACTGATTAAAACTGAACCCTATGGGAGTCTCACTGATTAACACTGAACCCTATGGGAGTCTCACTGATTAACACTGAACCCTGTGGGAGTCTCACTGATTAACAGTGAACCCTATGGGAGTCTCACTGATTAACACTTAACCCTATGGGAGTCTCACTGATTAACACTGAACCCTGAGGGAGTCTCACTGATTAACACATGCACCCTGTGGGAGTCTCACTGATTAAGACTGTACCCTATGGGAGTCTCACTGATTAAAACTGAACCCTATGGGAGTCTCACTGATTAACACTGAACCCTATGGGAGTCTCACTGATTAACACTGAACCCTGTGGGAGTCTCACTGATTAACACTGAACCCTATGGGAGTCTCACTGATTAACACTGAACCCTGTGGGAGTCTCACTGATTAACACATGAACCCTGTGGGAGTCTCACTGATTAACACTGAACCCTGTGGGAGTCTCACTGATGACCCCTGAAGCCTGTGAGAGTTTCATTGATTAACACTGAACACTGTGGGAGTCTCACTGATTAACACTGAACGCTGTGGGAGTCTCACGGATTAACACTGAACCCTGTGGGAGTCTCACTGATGAACACTGAATCCTATGGGAGTCTCACTGATTAACACTGAACCTTGAGGGAGTCTCACTGATTAAGACTGAACCCTATGGGAATCTCACTGATTAACACTGAACCCTATGGGAGTCTCAATGATTAACACTTAACCCTATGGGAGTCTCACTGATTAACACTGAACCCTGAGGGAGTCTCACTGATTAACACATGCACCCTGTGGGAGTCTCACTGATTAAGCCTGTACACTATGGGAGTCTCACTGATTAAAACTGAACCCTATGGGAGTCTCACTGATTAACACTGAACCCTATGGGAGTCTCACTGATTAACACTGAACCCTGTGGGAGTCTCACTGATTAACACTGAACCCTTTGGGAGTCTCACTGATTAACACTGAACCATGTGGGAGTCTCACTGATTAACACTGAACCCTATAGGAGTCTCACTGATTAACACATGAACCCTGTGAGAGTCTCACTGATTAACACTGAACCCTGTGGGAGTCTCACTGATTAACAATGAACCCTGTGGGAGTCTCAGTGATTAACACAGAACCCTGTGGGAGTCTCACTGATTAAGACTGTACCCTATGGGAGTCTCACTGATTAACACTGAACCCTATGGGAGTCTCACAGATTAACGCTGAACCCTATGGGAGTCTCACTGAATAACACTGAACTCGATGGGATTCTCACTGATTAACACTGAACCCTATGGGAGTCTCACTGATTAACACTGAACCATGTGGGAGTCTCACTGATTAACACTGAACCCTATAGGAGTCTCACTGATTAACACATGAACCCTGTGAGAGTCTCACTGATTAACACTGAACCCTGTGGGAGTCTCACTGATTAACAATGAACCCTGTGAGAGTCTCACTGATTAACACTGAACCCTGTGGGAGTCTCACTGATTAAGACTGTACCCTATGGGAGTCTCACTGATTAACACTGAACCCTATGGGAGTCTCACAGATTAACGCTGAACCCTATGGGAGTCTCACTGAATAACACTGAACTCGATGGGATTCTCACTGATTAACACAGAACCCTATGGGAGTCTCACTGATTAACACTGAACCCTGTGGGAGTCTCATTGATTAACACTGATCCCTATGGGAGTCTCACTGATTAACACTGAACACTGTGGGAGTCTCACTGATTAACACCATGAACACTTTGGGAGTCTCACTGATTAACACTGAACCCTATGGGAGTCTCACTGATTAACACTGAACCCTATGGGAGTCTCACTGATTAACACTGAACCCTGTGGGAGTCTCACTGATTAACACTGAACCCTATGGGAGTCTCACTGATTAACACTGAACCCTGTGGGAGTCTCACTGATTAACACATGAACCCTGTGGGAGTCTCACTGATTAACACTGAACCCTGTGGGAGTCTCACTGATGACCCCTGAAGCCTGTGAGAGTTTCATTGATTAACACTGAACACTGTGGGAGTCTCACTGATTAACACTGAACGCTGTGGGAGTCTCACGGATTAACACTGAACCCTGTGGGAGTCTCACTGATGAACACTGAATCCTATGGGAGTCTCACTGATTAACACTGAACCTTGAGGGAGTCTCACTGATTAAGACTGAACCCTATGGGAATCTCACTGATTAACACTGAACCCTATGGGAGTCTCAATGATTAACACTTAACCCTATGGGAGTCTCACTGATTAACACTGAACCCTGAGGGAGTCTCACTGATTAACACATGCACCCTGTGGGAGTCTCACTGATTAAGCCTGTACACTATGGGAGTCTCACTGATTAAAACTGAACCCTATGGGAGTCTCACTGATTAACACTGAACCCTATGGGAGTCTCACTGATTAACACTGAACCCTGTGGGAGTCTCACTGATTAACACTGAACCCTTTGGGAGTCTCACTGATTAACACTGAACCATGTGGGAGTCTCACTGATTAACACTGAACCCTATAGGAGTCTCACTGATTAACACATGAACCCTGTGAGAGTCTCACTGATTAACACTGAACCCTGTGGGAGTCTCACTGATTAACAATGAACCCTGTGGGAGTCTCAGTGATTAACACAGAACCCTGTGGGAGTCTCACTGATTAAGACTGTACCCTATGGGAGTCTCACTGATTAACACTGAACCCTATGGGAGTCTCACAGATTAACGCTGAACCCTATGGGAGTCTCACTGAATAACACTGAACTCGATGGGATTCTCACTGATTAACACTGAACCCTATGGGAGTCTCACTGATTAACACTGAACCATGTGGGAGTCTCACTGATTAACACTGAACCCTATAGGAGTCTCACTGATTAACACATGAACCCTGTGAGAGTCTCACTGATTAACACTGAACCCTGTGGGAGTCTCACTGATTAACAATGAACCCTGTGAGAGTCTCACTGATTAACACTGAACCCTGTGGGAGTCTCACTGATTAAGACTGTACCCTATGGGAGTCTCACTGATTAACACTGAACCCTATGGGAGTCTCACAGATTAACGCTGAACCCTATGGGAGTCTCACTGAATAACACTGAACTCGATGGGATTCTCACTGATTAACACAGAACCCTATGGGAGTCTCACTGATTAACACTGAACCCTGTGGGAGTCTCATTGATTAACACTGATCCCTATGGGAGTCTCACTGATTAACACTGAACACTGTGGGAGTCTCACTGATTAACACCATGAACACTTTGGGAGTCTCACTGATTAACACTGAACCCTATGGGAGTGTCACTGATTAACACTGAACCCTGTGGGAGTCTCACTGATTAACACTGAACCCTGTGGGAGTCTCACTGATTAACACTGAACCCTATGGGAGTCTCACTGATTAACACTGAACCCTGTGGGAGTCTCAATGATTAACACTGAACCCTGTGGGAGACTCACTGATTAGCAATGAACCCTATGGGAGTCTCACAGATTAACGCTGAACCCTATGGGAGTCTCACTGATTAACAATGAACCCTGTGAGAGTCTCACTGATTAACACTGAACCCTGTGGGAGTCTCACTGATTAACAGTGAACCCTGTGGGAGTCTCACTGATTAACACAGAACCCTATGGGAGTCTCACTGATTAACACTGAACCCTGTGGGAGTCTCACTGATTAACACAGAACCCTATGGGAGTCTCACTGATTAACAATGAACACTGTGGGAGTCTCACTAATTAACAATGAACCCTGTGGGAGTCTCACTGATTAACACTGAACCCTGTGGGAGTCTCACTGATTAACACTGAACCCTGTGGGAGTCTCACTGCTTAACACTGAACCCTGTGGGAGTCTCACTGTTTAAGACTGTACCCTATGGGAGTCTTACTGATTAACATTGAACCCTGTGGGAGTCTCACTGATTAACACTGAACCCTATGGGAGTCTCACAGATTAACGCTGAACCCTATGGGAGTCTCACTGATTAACACTGAACCCTGTGGGAGTCTCACTGTTTAAGACTGTACCCTATGGGAGTCTTACTGATTAACATTGAACCCTGTGGGAGTCTCACTGATTAACACTGAACCCTATGGGAGTCTCACAGATTAACGCTGAACCCTATGGGAGTCTCACTGATTAACACTGAACCCTGTGGGAGTCTCACTGATTAACGCTGAACCCTGTGGGAGTCTCACTGATTAACACTGAACCCTATGGGAGTCTCACTGATTAAAACTGAACCCTGTGGAAGTCTCACTGATTAACACTGAACCCTGTGGGAGTCTCACTGATTAACACTGAACCCTGTGGGAGTCTCACTGATTACCCCTGAAGCCTGTGGGAGTTTCATTGATTAACACTGAACCCTTTGGGAGTCTCACTGATTAACACTGAATCCTGTGGGAGGCTCACGGATTAACACTGAACCCTGTGGGAGTCTCACTGATTAACACTGAACCCTGTGGGAGTCTCACTGATTAACACTGAACCCTATGGGAGTCTCACTGATTAACACTGAACCCTGTGGGAGTCTCAATGATTAACACTGAACCCTGTGGGAGTCTCACTGATTAACACTGAACCCTATGGGAGTCTCACTGATTAACACTGAACCCTGTGGGAGTCTCACTGATTAACACATGAACCCTGTGGGAGTCTCACTGATTAACACTGAACCCTGTGGGAGTCTCACTGATGACCCCTGAAGCCTGTGGGAGTTTCATTGATTAACACTGAACCCTGTGGGAGTCTCACTGATTAACACTGAACCCTGTGGGAGTCTCACGGATTAACACTGAACCCTGTGGGAGTCTCACTGATTAACACTGAATCCTATGGGAGTCTCACTGATTAACACTGAACCTTGAGGGAGTCTCACTGATTAAGACTGAACCCTATGGGAATCTCACTGATTAACACTGAACCCTATGGGAGTCTCAATGATTAACACTTAACCCTATGGGAGTCTCACTGATTAACACTGAACCCTGAGGGAGTCTCACTGATTAACACATGCACCCTGTGGGAGTCTCACTGATTAAGCCTGTACACTATGGGAGTCTCACTGATTAAAACTGAACCCTATGGGAGTCTCACTGATTAACACTGAACCCTATGGGAGTCTCACTGATTAACACTGAACCCTGTGGGAGTCTCACTGATTAACACTGAACCCTATGGGAGTCTCACTGATTAACACTGAACCCTTTGGGAGTCTCACTGATTAACACTGAACCATGTGGGAGTCTCACTGATTAACACTGAACCCTATAGGAGTCTCACTGATTAACACATGAACCCTGTGAGAGTCTCACTGATTAACACTGAACCCTGTGGGAGTCTCACTGATTAACAATGAACCCTGTGGGAGTCTCACTGATTAACACTGAACCCTGTGGGAGTCTCACTGATTAAGACTGTACCCTATGGGAGTCTCACTGATTAACACTGAACCCTATGGGAGTCTCACAGATTAACGCTGAACCCTATGGGAGTCTCACTGAATAACACTGAACTCGATGGGATTCTCACTGATTAACACTGAACCCTATGGGAGTCTCACTGATTAACACTGAACCCTGTGGGAGTCTCATTGATTAATACTGATCCCTATGGGAGTCTCACTGATTAACACTGAACACTGTGGGAGTCTCAATGATTAACACTGAACACTTTGGGAGTCTCACTGATTAACACTGAACCCTATGGGAGTGTCACTGATTAACACTGAACCCTGTGGGAGTCTCACTGATTAACACTGAACCCTGTGGGAGTCTCACTGATTAACACTGAACCCTATGGGAGTCTCACTGATTAACACTGAACCCTGTGGGAGTCTCAATGATTAACACTGAACCCTGTGGGAGTCTCACTGATTAGCAATGAACCCTATGGGAGTCTCACAGATTAACGCTGAACCCTATGGGAGTCTCACTGATTAACAATGAACCCTGTGAGAGTCTCACTGATTAACACTGAACCCTGTGGGAGTCTCACTGATTAACAGTGAACCCTGTGGGAGTCTCACTGATTAACACTGAACCCTGTGGGAGTCTCACTGATTAACAGTGAACCCTATGGGAGTCTCACTGATTAACACTTAACCCTATGGGAGTCTCACTGATTAACACTGAACCCTGAGGGAGTCTCACTGATTAACACATGCACCCTGTGGGAGTCTCACTGATTAAGACTGTACCCTATGGGAGTCTCACTGATTAAAACTGAACCCTATGGGAGTCTCACTGATTAACACTGAACCCTATGGGAGTCTCACTGATTAACACTGAACCCTGTGGGAGTCTCACTGATTAACACTGAACCCTATGGGAGTCTCACTGATTAACACTGAACCCTGTGGGAGTCTCACTGATTAACACATGAACCCTGTGGGAGTCTCACTGATTAACACTGAACCCTGTGGGAGTCTCACTGATGACCCCTGAAGCCTGTGGGAGTTTCATTGATTAACACTGAACCCTGTGGGAGTCTCACTGATTAACACTGAACCCTGTGGGAGTCTCACGGATTAACACTGAACCCTGTGGGAGTCTCACTGATGAACACTGAATCCTATGGGAGTCTCACTGATTAACACTGAACCTTGAGGGAGTCTCACTGATTAAGACTGAACCCTATGGGAATCTCACTGATTAACACTGAACCCTATGGGAGTCTCAATGATTAACACTTAACCCTATGGGAGTCTCACTGATTAACACTGAACCCTGAGGGAGTCTCACTGATTAACACATGCACCCTGTGGGAGTCTCACTGATTAAGCCTGTACACTATGGGAGTCTCACTGATTAAAACTGAACCCTATGGGAGTCTCACTGATTAACACTGAACCCTATGGGAGTCTCACTGATTAACACTGAACCCTGTGGGAGTCTCACTGATTAACACTGAACCCTATGGGAGTCTCACTGATTAACACTGAACCCTTTGGGAGTCTCACTGATTAACACTGAACCATGTGGGAGTCTCACTGATTAACACTGAACCCTATAGGAGTCTCACTGATTAACACATGAACCCTGTGAGAGTCTCACTGATTAACACTGAACCCTGTGGGAGTCTCACTGATTAACAATGAACCCTGTGGGAGTCTCACTGATTAACACTGAACCCTGTGGGAGTCTCACTGATTAAGACTGTACCCTATGGGAGTCTCACTGATTAACACTGAACCCTATGGGAGTCTCACAGATTAACGCTGAACCCTATGGGAGTCTCACTGAATAACACTGAACTCGATGGGATTCTCACTGATTAACACTGAACCCTATGGGAGTCTCACTGATTAACACTGAACCCTGTGGGAGTCTCACTGATTAACAATGAACCCTGTGGGAGTCTCACTGATTAACACTGAACCCTGTGGGAGTCTCACTGATTAAGACTGTACCCTATGGGAGTCTCACTGATTAACACTGAACCCTATGGGAGTCTCACAGATTAACGCTGAACCCTATGGGAGTCTCACTGAATAACACTGAACTCGATGGGATTCTCACTGATTAACACTGAACCCTATGGGAGTCTCACTGATTAACACTGAACCCTGTGGGAGTCTCATTGATTAATACTGATCCCTATGGGAGTCTCACTGATTAACACTGAACACTGTGGGAGTCTCAATGATTAACACTGAACACTTTGGGAGTCTCACTGATTAACACTGAACCCTATGGGAGTGTCACTGATTAACACTGAACCCTGTGGGAGTCTCACTGATTAACACTGAACCCTGTGGGAGTCTCACTGATTAACACTGAACCCTATGGGAGTCTCACTGATTAACACTGAACCCTGTGGGAGTCTCAATGATTAACACTGAACCCTGTGGGAGTCTCACTGATTAGCAATGAACCCTATGGGAGTCTCACAGATTAACGCTGAACCCTATGGGAGTCTCACTGATTAACAATGAACCCTGTGAGAGTCTCACTGATTAACACTGAACCCTGTGGGGGTCTCACTGATTAACAGTGAACCCTGTGGGAGTCTCACTGATTAACACTGAACCCTGTGGGAGTCTCACTGATTAACAGTGAACCCTATGGGAGTCTCACTGATTAACACTTAACCCTATGGGAGTCTCACTGATTAACACTGAACCCTGAGGGAGTCTCACTGATTAACACATGCACCCTGTGGGAGTCTCACTGATTAAGACTGTACCCTATGGGAGTCTCACTGATTAAAACTGAACCCTATGGGAGTCTCACTGATTAACACTGAACCCTATGGGAGTCTCACTGATTAACACTGAACCCTGTGGGAGTCTCACTGATTAACACTGAACCCTATGGGAGTCTCACTGATTAACACTGAACCCTGTGGGAGTCTCACTGATTAACACATGAACCCTGTGGGAGTCTCACTGATTAACACTGAACCCTGTGGGAGTCTCACTGATGACCCCTGAAGCCTGTGGGAGTTTCATTGATTAACACTGAACCCTGTGGGAGTCTCACTGATTAACACTGAACCCTGTGGGAGTCTCACGGATTAACACTGAACCCTGTGGGAGTCTCACTGATGAACACTGAATCCTATGGGAGTCTCACTGATTAACACTGAACCTTGAGGGAGTCTCACTGATTAAGACTGAACCCTATGGGAATCTCACTGATTAACACTGAACCCTATGGGAGTCTCAATGATTAACACTTAACCCTATGGGAGTCTCACTGATTAACACTGAACCCTGAGGGAGTCTCACTGATTAACACATGCACCCTGTGGGAGTCTCACTGATTAAGCCTGTACACTATGGGAGTCTCACTGATTAAAACTGAACCCTATGGGAGTCTCACTGATTAACACTGAACCCTATGGGAGTCTCACTGATTAACACTGAACCCTGTGGGAGTCTCACTGATTAACACTGAACCCTATGGGAGTCTCACTGATTAACACTGAACCCTTTGGGAGTCTCACTGATTAACACTGAACCATGTGGGAGTCTCACTGATTAACACTGAACCCTATAGGAGTCTCACTGATTAACACATGAACCCTGTGAGAGTCTCACTGATTAACACTGAACCCTGTGGGAGTCTCACTGATTAACAATGAACCCTGTGGGAGTCTCACTGATTAACACTGAACCCTGTGGGAGTCTCACTGATTAAGACTGTACCCTATGGGAGTCTCACTGATTAACACTGAACCCTATGGGAGTCTCACAGATTAACGCTGAACCCTATGGGAGTCTCACTGAATAACACTGAACTCGATGGGATTCTCACTGATTAACACTGAACCCTATGGGAGTCTCACTGATTAACACTGAACCCTGTGGGAGTCTCATTGATTAATACTGATCCCTATGGGAGTCTCACTGATTAACACTGAACACTGTGGGAGTCTCAATGATTAACACTGAACACTTTGGGAGTCTCACTGATTAACACTGAACCCTATGGGAGTGTCACTGATTAACACTGAACCCTGTGGGAGTCTCACTGATTAACACTGAACCCTGAGGGAGTCTCACTGATTAACACTGAACCCTATGGGAGTCTCACTGATTAACACTGAACCCTGTGGGAGTCTCAATGATTAACACTGAACCCTGTGGGAGTCTCACTGATTAGCAATGAACCCTATAGGAGTCTCACAGATTAACGCTGAACCCTATGGGAGTCTCACTGATTAACAATGAACCCTGTGAGAGTCTCACTGATTAACACTGAACCCTGTGGGAGTCTCACTGATTAACAGTGAACCCTGTGGGAGTCTCACTGATTAACACAGAACCCTATGGGAGTCTCACTGATTAACACTGAACCCTGTGGGAGTCTCACTGATTAACACAGAACCCTATGGGAGTCTCACTGATTAACAATGAACACTGTGGGAGTCTCACTAATTAACAATGAACCCTGTGGGAGTCTCACTGATTAACACTGAACCCTGTGGGAGTCTCACTGATTAACACTGAACCCTGTGGGAGTCTCACTGCTTAACACTGAACCCTGTGGGAGTCTCACTGTTTAAGACTGTACCCTATGGGAGTCTTACTGATTAACATTGAACCCTGTGGGAGTCTCACTGATTAACACTGAACCCTATGGGAGTCTCACAGATTAACGCTGAACCCTATGGGAGTCTCACTGATTAACACTGAACCCTGTGGGAGTCTCACTGATTAACGCTGAACCCTGTGGGAGTCTCACTGATTAACACTGAACCCTATGGGAGTCTCACTGATTAAAACTGAACCCTGTGGAAGTCTCACTGATTAACACTGAACCCTATGGGAGTCTCACTGATTAACACTGAACCATGTGGGAGTCTCACTGATTAACACTGAACCCTATAGGAGTCTCACTGATTAACACATGAACCCTGTGAGAGTCTCACTGATTAACACTGAACCCTGTGGGAGTCTCACTGATTAACAATGAACCCTGTGAGAGTCTCACTGATTAACACTGAACCCTGTGGGAGTCTCACTGATTAAGACTGTACCCTATGGGAGTCTCACTGATTAACACTGAACCCTATGGGAGTCTCACAGATTAACGCTGAACCCTATGGGAGTCTCACTGAATAACACTGAACTCGATGGGATTCTCACTGATTAACACTGAACCCTATGGGAGTCTCACTGATTAACACTGAACCCTGTGGGAGTCTCATTGATTAACACTGATCCCTATGGGAGTCTCACTGATTAACACTGAACACTGTGGGAGTCTCACTGATTAACACCATGAACACTTTGGGAGTCTCACTGATTAACACTGAACCCTATGGGAGTGTCACTGATTAACACTGAACCCTGTGGGAGTCTCACTGATTAACAGTGAACCCTGTGGGAGTCTCACTGATTAACACAGAACCCTATGGGAGTCTCACTGATTAACACTGAACCCTGTGGGAGTCTCACTGATTAACACAGAACCCTATGGGAGTCTCACTGATTAACAATGAACACTGTGGGAGTCTCACTAATTAACAATGGACCCTGTGGGAATCTCACTGATTAACACTGAACCCTGTGGGAGTCTCACTGATTAACACTGAACCCTGTGGGAGTCTCACTGCTTAACACTGAACCCTGTGGGAGTCTCACTGTTTAAGACTGTACCCTATGGGAGTCTTACTGATTAACATTGAACCCTGTGGGAGTCTCACTGATTAACACTGAACCCTATGGGAGTCTCACAGATTAACGCTGAACCCTATGGGAGTCTCACTGATTAACACTGAACCCTGTGGGAGTCTCACTGTTTAAGACTGTACCCTATGGGAGTCTTACTGATTAACATTGAACCCTGTGGGAGTCTCACTGATTAACACTGAACCCTATGGGAGTCTCACAGATTAACGCTGAACCCTATGGGAGTCTCACTGATTAACACTGAACCCTGTGGGAGTCTCACTGATTAACGCTGAACCCTGTGGGAGTCTCACTGATTAACACTGAACCCTATGGGAGTCTCACTGATTAAAACTGAACCCTGTGGAAGTCTCACTGATTAACACTGAACCCTGTGGGAGTCTCACTGATTAACACTGAACCCTGTGTGAGTCTCACTGATTACCCCTGAAGCCTGTGGGAGTTTCATTGATTAACACTGAACCCTGTGGGAGTCTCACTGATTAACACTGAATCCTGTGGGAGTCTCACTGATTAACACAGAACCCTATGGGAGTCTCACTGATTAACAATGAACACTGTGGGAGTCTCACTAATTAACAATGAACCCTGTGGGAGTCTCACTGATTAACACTGAACCCTGTGGGAGTCTCACTGATTAACACTGAACCCTGTGGGAGTCTCACTGCTTAACACTGAACCCTGTGGGAGTCTCACTGTTTAAGACTGTACCCTATGGGAGTCTTACTGATTAACATTGAACCCTGTGGGAGTCTCACTGATTAACACTGAACCCTATGGGAGTCTCACAGATTAACGCTGAACCCTATGGGAGTCTCACTGATTAACACTGAACCCTGTGGGAGTCTCACTGATTAACGCTGAACCCTGTGGGAGTCTCACTGATTAACACTGAACCCTGTGAGAGTCTCACTGATTAACACTGAACCCTGTGGGAGTCTCACTGATTAACAGTGAACCCTGTGGGAGTCTCATTGATTAATACTGATCCCTATGGGAGTCTCACTGATTAACACTGAACACTGTGGGAGTCTCAATGATTAACACTGAACACTTTGAGAGTCTCACTGATTAACACTGAACCCTATGGGAGTGTCACTGATTAACACTGAACCCTGTGGGAGTCTCACTGATTAACACTGAACCCTGAGGGAGTCTCACTGATTAACACTGAACCCTATGGGAGTCTCACTGATTAACACTGAACCCTGTGGGAGTCTCAATGATTAACACTGAACCCTGTGGGAGTCTCACTGATTAGCAATGAACCCTATGGGAGTCTCACAGATTAACGCTGAACCCTATGGGAGTCTCACTGATTAACAATGAACCCTGTGAGAGTCTCACTGATTAACACTGAACCCTGTGGGAGTCTCACTGATTAACAGTGAACCCTGTGGGAGTCTCACTGATTAACACAGAACCCTATGGGAGTCTCACTGATTAACACTGAACCCTGTGGGAGTCTCACTGATTAACACAGAACCCTATGGGAGTCTCACTGATTAACAATGAACACTGTGGGAGTCTCACTAATTAACAATGAACCCTGTGGGAGTCTCACTGATTAACACTGAACCCTGTGGGAGTCTCACTGATTAACACTGAACCCTGTGGGAGTCTCACTGCTTAACACTGAACCCTGTGGGAGTCTCACTGTTTAAGACTGTACCCTATGGGAGTCTTACTGATTAACATTGAACCCTGTGGGAGTCTCACTGATTAACACTGAACCCTATGGGAGTCTCACAGATTAACGCTGAACCCTATGGGAGTCTCACTGATTAACACTGAACCCTGTGGGAGTCTCACTGATTAACGCTGAACCCTGTGGGAGTCTCACTGATTAACACTGAACCCTATGGGAGTCTCACTGATTAAAACTGAACCCTGTGGAAGTCTCACTGATTAACACTGAACCCTATGGGAGTCTCACTGATTAACACTGAACCATGTGGGAGTCTCACTGATTAACACTGAACCCTATAGGAGTCTCACTGATTAACACATGAACCCTGTGAGAGTCTCACTGATTAACACTGAACCCTGTGGGAGTCTCACTGATTAACAATGAACCCTGTGAGAGTCTCACTGATTAACACTGAACCCTGTGGGAGTCTCACTGATTAAGACTGTACCCTATGGGAGTCTCACTGATTAACACTGAACCCTATGGGAGTCTCACAGATTAACGCTGAACCCTATGGGAGTCTCACTGAATAACACTGAACTCGATGGGATTCTCACTGATTAACACTGAACCCTATGGGAGTCTCACTGATTAACACTGAACCCTGTGGGAGTCTCATTGATTAACACTGATCCCTATGGGAGTCTCACTGATTAACACTGAACACTGTGGGAGTCTCACTGATTAACACCATGAACACTTTGGGAGTCTCACTGATTAACACTGAACCCTATGGGAGTGTCACTGATTAACACTGAACCCTGTGGGAGTCTCACTGATTAACAGTGAACCCTGTGGGAGTCTCACTGATTAACACAGAACCCTATGGGAGTCTCACTGATTAACACTGAACCCTGTGGGAGTCTCACTGATTAACACAGAACCCTATGGGAGTCTCACTGATTAACAATGAACACTGTGGGAGTCTCACTAATTAACAATGGACCCTGTGGGAATCTCACTGATTAACACTGAACCCTGTGGGAGTCTCACTGATTAACACTGAACCCTGTGGGAGTCTCACTGCTTAACACTGAACCCTGTGGGAGTCTCACTGTTTAAGACTGTACCCTATGGGAGTCTTACTGATTAACATTGAACCCTGTGGGAGTCTCACTGATTAACACTGAACCCTATGGGAGTCTCACAGATTAACGCTGAACCCTATGGGAGTCTCACTGATTAACACTGAACCCTGTGGGAGTTTCACTGTTTAAGACTGTACCCTATGGGAGTCTTACTGATTAACATTGAACCCTGTGGGAGTCTCACTGATTAACACTGAACCCTATGGGAGTCTCACAGATTAACGCTGAACCCTATGGGAGTCTCACTGATTAACACTGAACCCTGTGGGAGTCTCACTGATTAACGCTGAACCCTGTGGGAGTCTCACTGATTAACACTGAACCCTATGGGAGTCTCACTGATTAAAACTGAACCCTGTGGAAGTCTCACTGATTAACACTGAACCCTGTGGGAGTCTCACTGATTAACACTGAACCCTGTGTGAGTCTCACTGATTACCCCTGAAGCCTGTGGGAGTTTCATTGATTAACACTGAACCCTGTGGGAGTCTCACTGATTAACACTGAATCCTGTGGGAGTCTCACTGATTAACACAGAACCCTATGGGAGTCTCACTGATTAACAATGAACACTGTGGGAGTCTCACTAATTAACAATGAACCCTGTGGGAGTCTCACTGATTAACACTGAACCCTGTGGGAGTCTCACTGATTAACACTGAACCCTGTGGGAGTCTCACTGCTTAACACCGAACCCTGTGGGAGTCTCACTGTTTAAGACTGTACCCTATGGGAGTCTTACTGATTAACATTGAACCCTGTGGGAGTCTCACTGATTAACACTGAACCCTATGGGAGTCTCACAGATTAACGCTGAACCCTATGGGAGTCTCACTGATTAACACTGAACCCTGTGGGAGTCTCACTGATTAACGCTGAACCCTGTGGGAGTCTCACTGATTAACACTGAACCCTATGGGAGTCTCACTGATTAAAACTGAACCCTGTGGAAGTCTCACTGATTAACACTGAACCCTATGGGAGTCTCACTGATTAACACTGAACCATGTGGGAGTCTCACTGATTAACACTGAACCCTATAGGAGTCTCACTGATTAACACATGAACCCTGTGAGAGTCTCACTGATTAACACTGAACCCTGTGGGAGTCTCACTGATTAACAATGAACCCGGTGAGAGTCTCACTGATTAACACTGAACCCTGTGGGAGTCTCACTGATTAAGACTGTACCCTATGGGAGTCTCACTGATTAACACTGAACCCTATGGGAGTCTCACAGATTAACGCTGAACCCTATGGGAGTCTCACTGAATAACACTGAACTCGATGGGATTCTCACTGATTAACACTGAACCCTATGGGAGTCTCACTGATTAACACTGAACCCTGTGGGAGTCTCATTGATTAACACTGATCCCTATGGGAGTCTCACTGATTAACACTGAACACTGTGGGAGTCTCACTGATTAACACCATGAACACTTTGGGAGTCTCACTGATTAACACTGAACCCTATGGGAGTGTCACTGATTAACACTGAACCCTGTGGGAGTCTCACTGATTAACAGTGAACCCTGTGGGAGTCTCACTGATTAACACAGAACCCTATGGGAGTCTCACTGATTAACACTGAACCCTGTGGGAGTCTCACTGATTAACACAGAACCCTATGGGAGTCTCACTGATTAACAATGAACACTGTGGGAGTCTCACTAATTAACAATGGACCCTGTGGGAATCTCACTGATTAACACTGAACCCTGTGGGAGTCTCACTGATTAACACTGAACCCTGTGGGAGTCTCACTGCTTAACACTGAACCCTGGGGGAGTCTCACTGTTTAAGACTGTACCCTATGGGAGTCTTACTGATTAACATTGAACCCTGTGGGAGTCTCACTGATTAACACTGAACCCTATGGGAGTCTCACAGATTAACGCTGAACCCTATGGGAGTCTCACTGATTAACACTGAACCCTGTGGGAGTCTCACTGTTTAAGACTGTACCCTATGGGAGTCTTACTGATTAACATTGAACCCTGTGGGAGTCTCACTGATTAACACTGAACCCTATGGGAGTCTCACAGATTAACGCTGAACCCTATGGGAGTCTCACTGATTAACACTGAACCCTGTGGGAGTCTCACTGATTAACGCTGAACCCTGTGGGAGTCTCACTGATTAACACTGAACCCTATGGGAGTCTCACTGATTAAAACTGAACCCTGTGGAAGTCTCACTGATTAACACTGAACCCTGTGGGAGTCTCACTGATTAACACTGAACCCTGTGTGAGTCTCACTGATTACCCCTGAAGCCTGTGGGAGTTTCATTGATTAACACTGAACCCTGTGGGAGTCTCACTGATTAACACTGAATCCTGTGGGAGGCTCACGGATTAACACTGAACCCTGTGGGAGTCTCACTGATTAACACTGAACCCTGTGGGAGTCTCACTGATTAACACTGAACCCTATGGGAGTCTCACTGATTAACACTGAACCCTGTGGGAGTCTCAATGATTAACACTGAACCCTGTGGGAGTCTCACTGATTAACACTGAACCCTATGGGAGTCTCACTGATTAACACTGAACCCTGTGGGAGTCTCACTGATTAACACATGAACCCTGTGGGAGTCTCACTGATTAACACTGAACCCTGTGGGAGTCTCACTGATGACCCCTGAAGCCTGTGGGAGTTTCATTGATTAACACTGAACCCTGTGGGAGTCTCACTGATTAACACTGAACCCTGTGGGAGTCTCACGGATTAACACTGAACCCTGTGGGAGTCTCACTGATTAACACTGAATCCTATGGGAGTCTCACTGATTAACACTGAACCTTGAGGGAGTCTCACTGATTAAGACTGAACCCTATGGGAATCTCACTGATTAACACTGAACCCTATGGGAGTCTCAATGATTAACACTTAACCCTATGGGAGTCTCACTGATTAACACTGAACTCTGAGGGAGTCTCACTGATTAACACATGCACCCTGTGGGAGTCTCACTGATTAAGCCTGTACACTATGGGAGTCTCACTGATTAAAACTGAACCCTATGGGAGTCTCACTGATTAACACTGAACCCTATGGGAGTCTCACTGATTAACACTGAACCCTGTGGGAGTCTCACTGATTAACAGTGAACCCTATGGGAGTCTCACTGATTAACACTTAACCCTATGGGAGTCTCACTGATTAACACTGAACCCTGAGGGAGTCTCACTGATTAACACATGCACCCTGTGGGAGTCTCACTGATTAAGACTGTACCCTATGGGAGTCTCACTGATTAAAACTGAACACTATGGGAGTCTCACTGATTAACACTGAACCCTATGGGAGTCTCACTGATTAACACTGAACCCTGTGGGAGTCTCACTGATTAACACTGAACCCTATGGGAGTCTCACTGATTAACACTGAACCCTGTGGGAGTCTCACTGATTAACACATGAACCCTGTGGGAGTCTCACTGATTAACACTGAACCCTGTGGGAGTCTCACTGATGACCCCTGAAGCCTGTGGGAGTTTCATTGATTAACACTGAACCCTGTGGGAGTCTCACTGATTAACACTGAACCCTGTGGGAGTCTCACTGATTAACACTGAACCCTATGGGAGTCTCCCTGATTAACACTGGACCCTGTAGGAGTCTCAATGATTAACACTGAACCCTGTGGGAGTCTCACTGATTAACACTGAACCCTATGGGAGTCTCACAGATTAACGCTGAACCCTATGGGAGTCTCACTGATTAACACTGAACCCTGTGGGAGTCTCACTGATTAACGCTGAACCCTGTGGGAGTCTCACTGATTAAGACTGTACCCTATGGGAGTCTCACTGATTAAAACTGAACCCTATGGGAGTCTCACTGATTAACACTGAACCCTATGGGAGTCTCACTGATTAACACTGAACCCTGTGGGAGTCTCACTGATTAACACTGAACCCTATGGGAGTCTCACTGATTAACACTGAACCCTGTGGGAGTCTCACTGATTAACACATGAACCCTGTGGGAGTCTCACTGATTAACACTGAACCCTGTGGGAGTCTCACTGATGACCCCTGAAGCCTGTGGGAGTTTCATTGATTAACACTGAACCCTGTGGGAGTCTCACTGATTAACACTGAACCCTGTGGGAGTCTCACTGATTAACACTGAACCCTATGGGAGTCTCCCTGATTAACACTGGACCCTGTAGGAGTCTCATTGATTAACACTGAACCCTGTGGGAGTCTCACTGATTAACACTGAACCCTATGGGAGTCTCACAGATTAACGCTGAACCCTATGGGAGTCTCACTGATTAACACTGAACCCTGTGGGAGTCTCACTGATTAACGCTGAACCCTGTGGGAGTCTCACTGATTAACACTGAACCCTATGGGAGTCTCATTGATTAACACTGAACCCTGTGGAAGACTCAATGATTAACACTGAACCCTGTGGGAGTCTCACTGATTAACACTGAACCCTGTGGGAGTCTCACTGATTACCCCTGAAGCCTGTGGGAGTTTCATTGATTAACACTGAACCCTGTGGGAGTCTCACTGATTAACACTGAATCCTGTGGGAGTCTCACGGATTAACACTGAACCCTGTGGGAGTCTCACTGATTAACACTGAATCCTATGGGAGTCTCACTGATTAACACTGAACCTTGAGGGAGTCTCACTGATTAAGACTGAACCCTATGGGAGTCTCACTGATTAACACTGAACCCTATGGGAGTCTCACTGATTAACACTTAACCCTATGGGAGTCTCACTGATTAACACTGAACCCTGAGGGAGTCTCACTGATTAACACATGCACCCTGTGGAAGCCTCACTGATTAAGACTGTACCCTATGGGAGTCTCACTGATTAAAACTGAACACTATGGGAGTCTCACTGATTAACACTGAACCCTATGGGAGTCTCACTGATTAACACTGAACTCTGTGGGAGTCTCACTGATTAACACTGAACCCTGTGGGAGTCTCACTGATTAACACTGAACCCTATGGGAGTCTCACTGATTAACACATGAACCCTGTGGGAGTCTCACTGATTAACACTGAACCCTGTTGGAGTCTCACTGATGACCCCTCAAGCCTGTGGGAGTTTCATTGATTAACACTGAACCCTGTGGGAGTCTCACTGATTAACACTGAACCCTGTGGGAGTCTCACAGATTAACACTGAACCCTGTGGGAGTCTCACTGATTAACACTGAATCCTATGGGAGTCTCACTGATTAACACTGAACCTTGAGGGAGTCTCACTGATTAAGACTGAACCCTATGGGAGTCTCACTGATTAACACTGAACCCTATGGGAGTCTCACTGATTAACACTTAACCCTATGGGAGTCTCACTGATTAACACTGAACCCTGAGGGAGTCTCACTGATTAACACATGCACCCTGTGGGAGTCTCGCTGATTAAGACTGTACCCTATGTGAGTCTCACTGATTAAAACTGAACCCTATGGGAGTCTCACTGATTAACACTGAACCCTATGGGAGTCTCACTGATTAACAATGAACCCTGTGGGAGTCTCACTGATTAACACTGAACCCTATGATTAACACTGAACCTTGAGGGAGTCTCACTGATTAAGACTGAACCCTATGGGAGTCTCACTGATTAACACTGAACCCTATGGGAGTCTCACTGATTAACACTTAACCCTATGGGAGTCTCACTGATTAACACTGAACCCTGAGGGAGTCTCACTGATTAACACATGCACCCTGTGGGAGTCTCGCTGATTAAGACTGTACCCTATGTGAGTCTCACTGATTAAAACTGAACCCTATGGGAGTCTCACTGATTAACACTGAACCCTATGGGAGTCTCACTGATTAACAATGAACCCTGTGGGAGTCTCACTGATTAACACTGAACCCTATGGGAGTCTCACTGATTAACACTGAACCCTATGGTGAGTCTCACTGATTAACACTGAACCATGTGGGAGTCTCACTGATTAACACTGAACCCTATAGGAGTCTCACTGATTAACACATGAACCCTGTGAGAGTCTCACTGATTAACACTGAACCCTGTGGGAGTCTCACTGATTAACACTGAACCCTGTGGGAGTCTCACTGATTAACACTGAACCCTGTGGGAGTCTCACTGATTAAGACTGTACCCTATGGGAGTCTCACTGATTAACACTGAACCCTATTGGAGTCTCACAGATTAACGCTGAACCCTATGGGAGTCTCACTGATTAACACTGAACTCGATGGGATTCTCACTGATTAACACTGAACCCTATGGGAGTCTCACTGATTAACACTGAACCCTGTGGGAGTCTCATTGATTAACACTGAACCCTGTGGGAGTCTCACTGATTAACACTGAACCCTATTGGAGTCTCACTGATTAACACTGAACCCTGTGGGAGTCTCACTGATTAACACTGAACCCTATGGGAGTCTCACTGATTAACACATGAACCCTGTGGGAGTCTCACTGATTAACACTGAACCCTGTGGGAGTCTCACTGATGACCCCTGAAGCCTGTGGGAGTTTCATTGATTAACACTGAACCCTGTGGGAGTCTCACTGATTAACAGTGAACCCTATGGGAGTCTCACTGATTAACACTGAACCTTGAGGGAGTCTCACTGATTAAGACTGAACCCTATGGGAGTCTCACTGATTAACACTGAACCCTATGGGAGTCTCACTGATTAACACTTAACCCTATGGGAGTCTCACTGATTAACACATGCACCCTGTGGGAGTCTCACTGATTAACACTGAACCCTGAGGGAGTCTCACTGATTAACACATGCACCCTGTGGGAGTCTCATTGATTAAGACTGTACCCTATGGGAGTCTCACTGATTAAAACTGAACCCTATGGGAGTCTCACTGATTAACACTGAACCCAATGGGAGTCTCACTGATTAACACTGAACCCTTTGGGAGTCTCACTTATTAACACTGAACCATGTGGGAGTCTCACTGATTAACACTGAACCCTATAGGAGTCTCACTGATTAACACATGAACCCTGTGAGAGTCTCACTGATTAACACTGAACCCTGTGGGAGTCTCACTGATTAACACTGAACCCTGTGGGAGTCTCACTGATTAACACTGAACCCTGTGGGAGTCTCACTGATTAAGACTGTACCCTATGGGAGTCTCACTGATTAACACTGAACCCTATGGGAGTCTCACAGATTAACGCTGAACCCTATGGGAGTCTCACTGATTAACACTGAACTCGATGGGATTCTCACTGATTAACACTGAACCCTATGGGAGTCTCACTGATTAACACTGAACCCTGTGGGAGTCTCATTGATTAACACTGATCCCTATGGGAGTCTCACTGATTAACACTGAACACTGTGGGAGTCTCACTGATTAACACTGAACACTTTGGGAGTCTCACTGATTAACACTGAACCCTATGGGAGTGTCACTGATTAACACTGAACCCTGTGGGAGTCTCACTGATTAACACTGAACCCTGTGAGAGTCTCACTGATTAACACTGAACCCTGTGGGAGTCTCACTGATTAACAATGAACCCTGTGGGAGTCTGACTGATTAACACTGAACCCTATGGGAGTCTCACTGATTAACACTGAACCCTGTGGGAGTCTCAATGATTAACACTGAACCCTGTGGGAGTCTCACTGATTAACAATGAACCCTATGGGAGTCTCACAGATTAACGCTGAACCCTATGGGAGTCTCACTGATTAACAATGAACCCTGTAAGAGTCTCACTGATTAACACTGAACCCTGTGGGAGTCTCACTGATTAACACTGAACCCTATGGGAGTCTCACTGATTAACACATGAACCCTGTGGGAGTCTCACTGATTAACACTGAACCCTGTGGGAGTCTCACTGATGACCCCGGAAGCCTGTGGGAGTTTCATTGATTAACACTGAACCCTGTGGGAGTCTCACTGATTAACACTGAACCCTGTGGGAGTCTCACGGATTAACACTGAACCCTATGGGAGTCTCACTGATTAACACTGAACCCTGTGGGAGTCTCACTGATTAACACTGAACCCTATGGGAGTCTCCCTGATTAACACTGGACCCTGTAGGAGTCTCAATGATTAACACTGAACCCTGTGGGAGTCTCACTGATTAACACTGAACCCTATGGGAGTCTCACAGATTAACGCTGAACTCTATGGGAGTCTCACTGATTAACACTGAACCCTGTGGGAGTCTCACTGATTAACACTGAACCCTGTGAGAGTCTCACTGATTAACACTGAACCCTGTGGGAGTCTCACTGATTAACAATGAACCCTGTGGGAGTCTGACTGATTAACACTGAACCGTATGGGAGTCTCACTGATTAACACTGAACACTGTGGGAGTCTCAATGATTAACACTGAACCCTGTGGGAGTCTCACTGATTAACAATGAACCCTATGGGAGTCTCACAGATTAACGCTGAACCCTATGGGAGTCTCACTGATTAACAATGAACCCTGTGAGAGTCTCACTGATTAACACTGAACCCTGTGGGAGTCTCACTGATTAACACTGAACCCTATGGGAGTCTCACTGATTAACACATGAACCCTGTGGGAGTCTCACTGATTAACACTGAACCCTGTGGGAGTCTCACTGATGACCCCTGAAGCCTGTGGGAGTTTCATTGATTAACACTGAACCCTGTGGGAGTGTCACTGATTAACACTGAACCCTGTGGGAGTCTCACGGATTAACACTGAACCCTATGGGAGTCTCACTGATTAACACTGAACCCTGTGGGAGTCTCACTGATTAACACTGAACCCTATGGGAGTCTCCCTGATTAACACTGGACCCTGTAGGAGTCTCAATGATTAACACTGAACCCTGTGGGAGTCTCACTGATTAACACTGAACCATATGGGAGTCTCACAGATTAACGCTGAACCCTATGGGAGTCTCACTGATTAACACTGAACCCTGTGGGAGTCTCACTGATTAACGCTGAACCCTGTGGGAGTCTCACTGATTAACACTGAACCCTATGGGAGTCTCACTGATTAACACTGAACCCTGTGGAAGTCTCACTGATTAACACTGAACCCTGTGGGAGTCTCACTGATTAACACTGAACCCTGTGGGAGTCTCACTGATTACCCCTGAAGCCTGTGGGAGTTTCATTGATTAACACTGAACCCTGTGGGAGTCTCACTGATTAACACTGAATCCTGTGGGAGTCTCACAGATTAACACTGAACCCTGTGGGAGTCTCACTGATTAACACTGAATCCTATGGGAGTCTCACTGATTAACACTGAACCTTGAGGGAGTCTCACTGATTAAGACTGAACCCTATGGGAGTCTCACTGATTAACACTGAACCCTATGGGAGTCTCACTGATTAACACTTAACACTATGGGAGTCTCACTGATTAACACTGAACCCTGAGGGAGTCTCACTGATTAACACATGCACCCTGTGGAAGTCTCACTGATTAAGACTGTACCCTATGGGAGTCTCACTGATTAAAACTGAACGCTATGGGAGTCTCACTGATTAACACTGAACCCTATGGGAGTCTCACTGATTAACACTGAACCCTGTGGGAGTCTCACTGATTAACACTGAACCCTGTGGGAGTCTCACTGATTAACACTGAACCCTATGGGAGTCTCACTGATTAACACATGAACCCTGTGGGAGTCTCACTGATTAACACTGAACCCTGTGGGAGACTCACTGATGACCCCTCAAGCCTGTGGGAGTTTCATTGATTAACCCTGAACCCTGTGGGAGTCTCACTGATTAACACTGAACCCTGTGGGAGTCTCACGGATTAACACTGAACCCTGTGGGAGTCTCACTGATTAACACTGAACCCTGTGGGAGTCTCACTGATTAACACTGAACCTTGAGGGAGTCTCACTGATTAAGACTGAACCCTATGGGAGTCTCACTGATTAACACTGAACCCTATGGGAGTCTCACTGATTAACACTTAACCCTATGGGAGTCTCACTGATTAACACTGAACCCTGAGGGAGTCTCACTGATTAACACATGCACCCTGTGGGAGTCTCACTGATTAAGACTGTACCCTATGGGAGTCTCACTGATTAAAACTGAACCCTATGGGAGTCTCACTGATTAACACTGAACCCTATGGGAGTCTCACTGATTAACACTGAACCCTGTGGGAGTCTCACTGATTAACACTGAACCCTATGGGAGTCTCACTGATTAACACTGAACCCTTTGGGAGTCTCACTGATTAACACTGAACCATGTGGGAGTCTCACTGATTAACACTGAACCCTATAGGAGTCTCACTGATTAACACATGAACCCTGTGAGAGTCTCACTGATTAACACTGAACCCTGTGGGAGTCTCACTGATTAACACTGAACCCTGTGGGAGTCTCACTGATTAACACTGAACCCTGTGGGAGTCTCACTGATTAAGACTGTATCCTATGGGAGTCTCACTGATTAACACTGAACCCTATGGGAGTCTCACAGATTAACGCTGAACCCTATGGGAGTCTCACTGATTAACACTGAACTCGATGGGATTCTCACTGATTAACTCTGAACCCTATGGAAGTCTCACTGATTAACACTGAACCCTGTGGGAGTCTCATTGATTAACACTGAACCCTGTGGGAGTCTCACTGATTAACACTGAACCCTATGGGAGTCTCACTGATTAACACTGAACCCTGTGGGAGTCTCACTGATTAACACTGAACCCTATGGGAGTCTCACTGATTAACACATGAACCCTGTGGGAGTCTCACTGATTAACACTGAATCCTGTGGGAGTCTCACTGATGACCCCTGAAGCCTGTGGGAGTTTCATTGATTAACACTGAACCCTGTGGGAGTCTCACTGATTAACAGTGAACCCTGTGGGAGTCTCACGGATTAACACTGAACTCTGTGGGAGTCTCACTGATTAACACTGAATCCTATGGGAGTCTCACTGATTAACACTGAACCTTGAGGGAGTCTCACTGATTAAGACTGAACCCTATGGGAGTCTCACTGATTAACACTGAACCCTATGTGAGTCTCACTGATTAACACTTAACCCTATGGGAGTCTCACTGATTAACACTGAACCCTGAGGGAGTCTCACTGATTAACACATGCACCCTGTGGGAGTCTCACTGATCAAGACTGTACCCTATGGGAGTCTCACTGATTAACACTGAACCATGTGGGAGTCTCACTGATTAACACTGAACCCTATAGGAGTCTCACTGATTAACACATGAACCCTGTGAGAGTCTCACTGATTAACACTGAACCCTGTGGGAGTCTCACTGATTAACACTGAACCCTGTGGGAGTCTCACTGATTAACACTGAACCCTGTGGGAGTCTCACTGATTAAGACTGTACCCTATGGGAGTCTCACTGATTAACACTGAACCCTATGGGAGTCTCACAGATTAACGCTGAACCCTATGGGAGTCTCACTGATTAACACTGAACTCGATGGGATTCTCACTGATTAACACTGAACCCTATGGGAGTCTCACTGATTAACACTGAACCCTGTGGGAGTCTCATTGATTAACACTGAACCCTGTGGGAGTCTCACTGATTAACAATGAACCCTATGGGAGTCTCACTGATTAACACTGAACCCTGTGGGAGTCTCACTGATTAACACTGAACCCTATGGGAGTCTCACTGATTAACACATGAACCCTGTGGGAGTCTCACTGATTAACACTGAACCCTGTGGGAGTCTCACTGATGACCCCTGAAGCCTGTGGGAGTTTCATTGATTAACACTGAACCCTGTGGGAGTCTCACTGATTAACAGTGAACCCTGTGGGAGTCTCACGGATTAACACTGAACCCTGTGGGAGTCTCACTGATTAACACTGAATCCTATGGGAGTCTCACTGATTAACACTGAACCTTGAGGGAGTCTCACTGATTAAGACTGAACCCTATGGGAGTCTCACTGATTAACACTGAACCCTATGGGAGTCTCACTGATTAACACTTAACCCTATGGGAGTCTCACTGATTAACACTGATCCCTGAGGGAGTCTCACTGATTAACACATGCACCCTGTGGGAGTCTCAATGATTAACACTTAACCCTATGGGAGTCTCACTGATTAACACTGAACCCTATGGGAGTCTCACTGATTAACACATGAACCCTGTGGGAGTCTCACTGATTAACACTGAACCCTGTGGGAGTCTCACTGATGACCCCTGAAGCCTGTGGGAGTTTCATTGATTAACACTGAACCCTGTGGGAGTCTCACTGATTAACAGTGAACCCTGTGGGAGTCTCACCGATTAACACTGAACCCTGTGGGAGTCTCACTGATTAACACTGAATCCTATGGGAGTCTCACTGATTAACACTGAACCTTGAGGGAGTCTCACTGATTAAGACTGAACCCTATGGGAGTCTCACTGATTAACACTGAACCCTATGGGAGTCTCACTGATTAACACTTAACCCTATGGGAGTCTCACTGATTAACACTGAACCCTGAGGGAGTCTCACTGATTAACACATGCACCCTGTGGGAGTCTCACTGATTAAGACTGTACCCTATGGGAGTCTCACTGATTAACACTGAACCATGTTGGAGTCTCACTGATTAACACTGAACCCTATAGGAGTCTCACTGATTAACACATGAACCCTGTGAGAGTCTCACTGATTAACACTGAACCCTGTGGGAGTCTCACTGATTAACACTGAACCCTGTGGGAGTCTCACTGATTAACACTGAACCCTGTGGGAGTCTCACTGATTAAGACTGTACCCTATGGGAGTCTCACTGATTAACACTGAACCCTATGGGAGACTCACAGATTAACGCTGAACCCTATGGGAGTCTCACTGATTAACACTGAACTCGATGGGATTCTCACTGATTAACACTGAACCCTATGGGAGTCTCACTGATTAAAACTGAACCCTGTGGGTGTCTCATTGATTAACACTGAACCCTGTGGGAGTCTCACTGATTAACACTGAGCCCTATGGGAGTCTCACTGATTAACACTGAACCCTGTGGGAGTCTCACTGATTAACACTGAACCCTATGGGAGTCTCACTGATTAACACATGAACCCTGTGGGAGTCTCACTGATTAACACTGAACCCTGTGGGAGTCTCACTGATGACCCCTGAAGCCTGTGGGAGTTTCATTGATTAACACTGAACCCTGTGGGAGTCTCACTGATTAACAGTGAACCCTGTGGGAGTCTCACGGATTAACACTGAACCCTGTGGGAGTCTCACTGATTAACACTGAATCCTATGGGAGTCTCAGTGATTAACACTGAACCTTGAGGGAGTCTCACTGATTAAGACTGAACCCTATGGGAGTCTCACTGATTAACACTGAACCCTATGGGAGTCTCACTGATTAACACTTAACCCTATGGGAGTCTCACTGATTAACACTGAACCCTGAGGGAGTCTCACTGATTAACACATGCACCCTGTGGGAGTCTCACTGATTAAGACTGTACCCTATGGGAGTCTCACTGATTAAAACTGAACCCTATGGGAGTCTCACTGATTAACACTGAACCCTATGGGAGTCTCACTGATTAACACTGAACCCTGTGGGAGGCTCACTGATTAACACTGAACCCTATGGGAGTCTCACTGATTAACACTGAACACTTTGGGAGTCTCACTGATTAACACTGAACCATGTGGGAGTCTCACTGATTAACACTGAACCCTATAGGAGTCTCACTGATTAACACATGAACCCTGTGAGAGTCTCACTGATTAACACTGAACCCTGTGGGAGTCTCACTGATTAACACTGAACCCTGTGGGAGTCTCACTGATTAACACTGAACCCTGTGGGAGTCTCACTGATTAAGACTGTACCCTATGGGAGTCTCACTGATTAACACTGAACCCTATGGGAGTCTCACAGATTAACGCTGAACCCTATGGGAGTCTCACTGATTAACACTGAACTCGATGGGATTCTCACTGATTAACACTGAACCCTATGGGAGTCTCACTGATTAACACTGAACCCTGTGGGTGTCTCATTGATTAACACTGATCCCTATGGGAGTCTCACTGATTAACACTGAACACTGTGGAAGTCTCACTGATTAACACTGAACACTTTGGGAGTCTCACTGATTAACACTGAACCCTATGGGAGTGTCACTGATTAACACTGAACCCTGTGGGAGTCTCACTGATTAACACTGAACCCTGTGAGAGTCTCACTGATTAACACTGAACCCTGTGGGAGTCTCACTGATTAACAATGAACCCTGTGGGAGTCTCACTGATTAACACTGAACCCTATGGGAGTCTCACTGATTAACACTGAACCCTGTGGGAGTCTCAATGATTAACACTGAACCCTGTGGGAGTCTCACTGATTAACAATGAACCCTATGGGAGTCTCACAGATTAACGCGGAACCCTATGGGAGTCTCACTGATTAACAATGAACCCTGTGAGAGTCTCACTGATTAACACTGAACCCTGTGGGAGTCTCACTGATTAACACTGAACCCTATGGGAGTCTCACTGATTAACACATGAACCCTGTTGGAGTCTCACTGATTAACACTGAACCCTGTGGGAGTCTCACTGATGACCCCTGAAGCCAGTGGGAGTTTCATTGATTAACACTGAACCCTGTGGGAGTCTCACTGATTAACACTGAACCCTGTGGGAGTCTCACGGATTAACACTGAACCCTATGGGAGTCTCACTGATTAACACTGAACCCTGTGGGAGTCTCACTGATTAACACCGAACCCTATGGGAGTCTCCCTGATTAACACTGGACCCTGTAGGAGTCTCAATGATTAACACTGAACCCTGTGGGAGTCTCACTGATTAACACTGAACCCTATGGGAGTCTCACAGATTAACGCTGAACCCTATGGGAGTCTCACTGATTAACACTGAACCCTGTGGGAGTCTCACTGATTAACGCTGAACCCTGTGGGAGTCTCACTGATTAACACTGAACCCTATGGGAGTCTCACTGATTAACACTGAACCCTGTGGAAGTCTCACTGATTAACACTGAACCCTGTGGGAGTCTCACTGATTAACACTGAACCCTGTGGGAGTCTCACTGATTACCCCTGAAGCCTGTGGGAGTTTCATTGATTAACACTGAACCCTGTGGGAGTCTCACTGATTAACACTGAATCCTGTGGGAGTCTCACGGATTAACACTGAACCCTGTGGGAGTCTCACTGATTAACACTGAATCCTATGGGAGTCTCACTGATTAACACTGAACCTTGAGGGAGTCTCACTGATTAAGACTGAACCCTATGGGAGTCTCACTGATTAACACTGAACCCTATGGGAGTCTCACTGATTAACACTTAACCCTATGGGAGTCTCACTGATTAACACTGAACCCTGAGGGAGTCTCACTGATTAACACATGCACCCTGTGGAAGTCTCACTGATTAAGACTGTACCCTATTGGAGTCTCACTGATTAAAACTGAACACTATGGGAGTCTCAATGATTAACACTGAACCCTATGGGAGTCTCACTGATTAACACTGAACCCTGTGGGAGTCTCACTGATTAACACTGAACCCTGTGGGAGTCTCACTGATGACCCCTCAAGCCTGTGGGAGTTTCATTGATTAACACTGAACCCTGTGGGAGTCTCACTGATTAACACTGAACCCTGTGGGAGTCTCACGGATTAACACTGAACCCTGTGGGAGTCTCACTGATTAACACTGAATCCTATGGTAGTCTCACTGATTAACACTGAACCTTGAGGGAGTCTCACTGATTAAGACTGAACCCTATGGGAGTCTCACTGATTAACACTGAACCCTATGGGAGTCTCACTGATTAACACTTAACCCTATGGGAGTCTCACTGATTAACACTGAACCCTGAGGGAGTCTCACTGATTAACACATGCACCCTGTGGGAGTCTCACTGATTAAGACTGTACCCTATGGGAGTCTCACTGATTAAAACTGAACCCTATGGGATTCTCACTGATTAACACTGAACCCTATGGGAGTCTCACTGATTAACACTGAACCCTGTGGGAGGCTCACTGATTAACACTGACCCCTATGGGAGTCTCACTGATTAACACTGAACCCTTTGGGAGTCTCACTGTATAACACTGAACCATGTGGGAGTCTCACTGATTAACACTGAACCCTATAGGAGTCTCACTGATTAACACATGAACCCTATGAGAGTCTCACTGATTAACACTGAACCCTGTGGGAGTCTCACTGATTAACACTGAACCCTGTGGGAGTCTCACTGATTAACATTGAACCCTGTGGGAGTCTCACTGATTAAGACTGTACCCTATGGGAGTCTCACTGATTAACACTGAACCCTATGGGAGTCTCACAGATTAACGCTGAACCCTATGGGAGTCTCACTGATTAACACTGAACTCGATGGGATTCTCACTGATTAACACTGAACCCTATGGGAGTCTCACTGATTAACATTGAACCCTGTGGGTGTCTCATTGATTAACACTGATCCATATGGGAGTCTCACTGATTAACACTGAACACTGTGGAAGTCTCACTGATTAACACTGAACACTTTGGGAGTCTCACTGATTAACACTGAACCCTATGGGAGTGTCACTGATTAACACTGAACCCTGTGGGAGGCTCACTGATTAACACTGAACCCTGTGAGAGTCTCACTGATTAACACTGAACCCTGTGGGAGTCTCACTGATTAACAATGAACCCTGTGGGAGTCTCACTGATTAACACTGAACCCTATGGGAGTCTCACTGATTAACACTGAACCCTGTGGGAGTCTCAATGATTAACACTGAACCCTGTGGGAGTCTCACTGATTAACAATGAACCCTATGGGAGTCTCACAGATTAACGCGGAACCCTATGGGAGTCTCACTGATTAACAATGAACCCTGTGAGAGTCTCACTGATTAACACTGAACCCTGTGGGAGTCTCACTGATTAACACTGAACCCTATGGGAGTCTCACTGATTAACACATGAACCCTGTGGGAGTCTCACTGATTAACACTGAACCCTGTGGGAGTCTCACTGATGACCCCTGAAGCCTGTGGGAGTTTCATTGATTAACACTGAACCCTGTGGGAGTCTCACTGATTAACACTGAACCCTGTGGGAGTCTCACGGATTAACACTGAACCCTATGGGAGTCTCACTGATTAACACTGAACCCTGTGGGAGTCTCACTGATTAACACCGAACCCTATGGGAGTCTCCCTGATTAACACTGAACCCTGTAGGAGTCTCAATGATTAACACTGAACCCTGTGGGAGTCTCACTGATTAACACTGAACCCTATGGGAGTCTCACAGATTAACGCTGAACCCTATGGGAGTCTCACTGATTAACACTGAACCCTGTGGGAGTCTCACTGATTAACGCTGAACCCTGTGGGAGTCTCACTGATTAACACTGAACCCTATGGGAGTCTCACTGATTAACACTGAACCCTGTGGAAGTCTCACTGATTAACACTGAACCCTGTGGAAGTCTCACTGATTAACACTGAACCCTGTGGGAGTCTCACTGATGACCCCTGAAGCCTGTGGGAGTTTCATTGATTAACACTGAACCCTGTGGGAGTCTCACTGATTAACACTGAACCCTGTGGGACTCTCACGGATTAACACTGAACCCTATGGGAGTCTCACTGATTAACACTGAACCCTGTGGGAGTCTCACTGATTAACACCGAACCCTATGGGAGTCTCACTGATTAACACTGAACCCTGTAGGAGTCTCAATGATTAACAATGAACCCTGTGGGAGTCTTACTGATTAACACTGAACCCTATGGGAGTCTCACAGATTAACGCTGAACCCTATGGGAGTCTCACTGATTAACACTGAACCCTGTGGGAGTATCACTGATTAACGCTGAACCCTGTGGGAGTCTCACTGATTAACACTGAACCCTATGGGAGTCTCACTGATTAACACTGAACCCTGTGGAAGTCTCACTGATTAACACTGAACCCTATGGGAGTCTCACTGATTAACACTGAACTCGATGGGATTCTCACTGATTAACACTGAACCCTATGGGAGTCTCACTGATTAACATTGAACCCTGTGGGTGTCTCATTGATTAACACTGATCCCTATGGGAGTCTCACTGATTAACACTGAACACTGTGGAAGTCTCACTGATTAACACTGAACACTTTGGGAGTCTCACTGATTAACACTGAACCCTATGGGAGTGTCACTGATTAACACTGAACCCTGTGGGAGTCTCACTGATTAACACTGAACCCTGTGAGAGTCTCACTGATTAACACTGAACCCTGTGGGAGTCTCACTGATTAACAATGAACCCTGTGGGAGTCTCACTGATTAACACTGAACCCTATGGGAGTCTCACTGATTAACACTGAACCCTGTGGGAGTCTCAATGATTAACACTGAACCCTGTGGGAGTCTCACTGATTAACAATGAACCCTATGGGAGTCTCACAGATTAACGCGGAACCCTATGGGAGTCTCACTGATTAACAATGAACCCTGTGAGAGTCTCACTGATTAACACTGAACCCTGTGGGAGTCTCACTGATTAACACTGAACCCTATGGGAGTCTCACTGATTAACACATGAACCCTGTGGGAGTCTCACTGATTAACACTGAACCCTGTGGGAGTCTCACTGATGACCCCTGAAGCCTGTGGGAGTTTCATTGATTAACACTGAACCCTGTGGGAGTCTCACTGATTAACACTGAACCCTGTGGGAGTCTCACGGATTAACACTGAACCCTATGGGAGTCTCACTGATTAACACTGAACCCTGTGGGAGTCTCACTGATTAACACCGAACCCTATGGGAGTCTCCCTGATTAACACTGAACCCTGTAGGAGTCTCAATGATTAACACTGAACCCTGTGGGAGTCTCACTGATTAAAACTGAACCCTATGGGAGTCTCACAGATTAACGCTGAACCCTATGGGAGTCTCACTGATTAACACTGAACCCTGTGGGAGTCTCACTGATTAACGCTGAACCCTGTGGGAGTCTCACTGATTAACACTGAACCCTATGGGAGTCTCACTGATTAACACTGAACCCTGTGGAAGTCTCACTGATTAACACTGAATCCTGTGGGAGTCTCACGGATTAACACTGAACCCTGTGGGAGTCTCACTGATTAACACTGAATCCTATGGGAGTCTCACTGATTAACACTGAACCTTGAGGGAGTCTCACTGATTAAGACTGAACCCTATGGGAGTCTCACTGATTAACACTGAACCCTATGGGAGTCTCACTGATTAACACTTAACCCTATGGGAGTCTCACTGATTAACACTGAACCCTGAGGGAGTCTCACTGATTAACACATGCACCCTGTGGAAGTCTCACTGATTAAGACTGTACCCTATGGGAGTCTCACTGATTAAAACTGAACACTATGGGAGTCTCACTGATTAACACTGAACCCTATGGGAGTCTCACTGATTAACACTGAACCCTGTGGGAGTCTCACTGATTAACACTGAACCCTGTAGGAGTCTCACTGATTAACACTGAACCCTATGGGAGTCTCACTGATTAACACATGAACCCTGTGGGAGTCTCACTGATTAACACTGAACCCTGTGGGAGTCTCACTGATGACCCCTCAAGCCTGTGGGAGTTTCATTGATTAACACTGAACCCTGTGGGAGTCTCACTGATTAACACTGAACCCTGTGGGAGTCTCACAGATTAACACTGAACCCTGTGGGAGTCTCACTGATTAACACTGAATCCTATGGGAGTCTCACTGATTAACACTGAACCTTGAGGGAGTCTCACTGATTAAGACTGAACCCTATGGGAGTCTCACTGATTAACACTGAACCCTATGGGAGTCTCACTGATTAACACTTAACCCTATGGGAGTCTCACTGATTAACACTGAAACCTGAGGGAGTCTCACTGATTAACACATGCACCCTGTGGGAGTCTCACTGATTAAGACTGTACCCTATGGGAGTCTCACTGATTAAAACTGAACCCTATGGGAGTCTCACTGATTAACACTGAACCCTATGGGAGTCTCACTGATTAACACTGAACCCTGTGGGAGTCTCACTGATTAACACTGAACCCTATGGGAGTCTCACTGATTAACACTGAACCCTTTGGGAGTCTCACTGATTAACACTCAACCATGTGGGAGTCTCACTGATTAACACTGAACCCTATAGGAGTCTCACTGATTAACACATGAACCCTGTGAGAGTCTCACTGATTAACACTGAACCCTGTTGGAGTCTCACTGATTAACTCTGAACCCTGTGGGAGTCTCACTGATTAACACTGAACCCTGTGGGAGTCTCACTGATTAAGACTGTACCCTATGGGAGTCTCACTGATTAACACTGAACCCTATGGGAGTCTCACAGATTAACGCTGAACCCTATGGGAGTCTCACTGATTAACACTGAACTCGATGGGTTTCTCACTGATTAACACTGAACCCTATGGAAGTCTCACTGATTAACACTGAACCCTGTGGGAGTCTCATTGATTAACACTGAACCCTGTGGGAGTCTCACTGATTAACACTGAACCCTATGGGAGTCTCACTGATTAACACTGAACCCTGTGGGAGTCTCACTGATTAGCACTGAACCCTATGGGAGTCTCACTGATTAACACATGAACCCTGTGGGAGTCTCACTGATTAACATTGAACCCTGTGGGAGTCTCACTGATGACCCCTGAAGCCTGTGGGAGTTTCATTGATTAACACTGAACCCTGTGGGAGTCTCACTGATTAACAGTGAACCCTGTGGGAGTCTCACGGATTAACACTGAACCTTGAGGGAGTCTCACTGATTAAGACTGAACCCTATGGGAGTCTCACTGATTAACACTGAACCCTATGGGAGTCTCACTGATTAACACTTAACCCTATGGGAGTCTCACTGATTAACACTGAACCCTGAGGGAGTCTCACTGATTAACACATGCACCCTGTGGGAGTCTCACTGATTAAGACTGTACCCTATGGGAGTCTCACTGATTAAAACTGAACCCTATGGGAGTCTCACTGATTAACACTGAACCCTATGGGAGTCTCACTGATTAACACTGAACCTTGTGGGAGTCTCACTGATTAACGCTGAACCCTGTGGGAGTCTCACTGATTAACACTGAACCCTGTGGGAGTCTCACTGATTAAGACTGTACCCTATGGGAGTCTCACTGATTAACACTGAACCCTATGGGAGTCTCACAGATTAACGCTGAACCCTATGGGAGTCTCACTGATTAACACTGAACTCGATGGGATTCTCACTGATTAACACTGAACCCTATGGGAGTCTCACTGATTAACACTGAACCCTGTGGGAGTCTCATTGATTAACACTGATCCCTATGGGAGTCTCACTGATTAACACTGAACACTGTGGGAGTCTCACTGATTAACACTGAACACTTTGGGAGTCTCACTGATTAACACTGAACCCTATGGGAGTGTCACTGATTAACACTGAACCCTGTGGGAGTCTCACTGATTAACACTGAACCCTGTGAGAGTCTCACTGATTAACACTGAACCCTGTGGGAGTCTCACTGATTAACAATGAACCCTGTGGGAGTCTCACTGATTAACACTGAACCCTATGGGAGTCTCACTGATTAACACTGAACCCTGTGGGAGTCTCAATGATTAACACTGAACCCTGTGGGAGTCTCACTGATTAACAATGAACCCTATGGGAGTCTCACAGATTAACGCTGAACCCTATGGGAGTCTCACTGATTAACAATGAACCCTGTGAGTGTCTCACTGATTAACACTGAACCCTGTGGGAGTCTCACAGATTAACAGTGAACCCTGTGGGAGTATCACTGATTAACACAGAACCCTATGGGAGTCTCACTGATTAACACTGAACACTGTGGAAGTCTCACTGATTAACAATGAACCCTGTGGGAGTCTCACTGATTAACACTGAACCCTAGGGGAGTCTCTCTGATTAACACTGAACCCTGTGGGAGTCTCACTGATTAACACTGAACCCTGTGGGAGTCTCACTGATTAACACTGAACCCTATGGGAGTCTCACTGATTAACACATGAACCCTGAGGGAGTCTCACTGATTAACACTGAACCCTGTGGGAGTCTCACTGATTAACACTGAACCCTGTGGGAGTCTCACTGATTAACAGTGAACCCTGTGGGAGTGTCACTGATTAACACAGAACCCTATGGGAGTCTCACTGATTAACACTGAACACTGTGGGAGTCTCACTGATTAACAATGAACCCTGTGGGAGTCTCACTGATTAACACTGAACCCTAGGAGAGTCTCTCTGATTAACACTGAACCCTGTGGGAGTCTCACTGATTAACACTGAACCCTGTGGGAGTCTCACTGATTAACACTGAACCCTATGGGAGTCTCACTGATTAACACATGAACCCTGAGGGAGTCTCACTGATTAGCACTGAACCCTGTGGGAGTCTCACTGATTAACACTGAACCCTGTGGGAGTCTCACTGATTAACACTGAACCCTATGGGAGTCTCACTGATTAACCCTGAACCCTGTGGGAGTCTCACTGATTAACAATGAACCCTATGGGAGTCTCACTGATTAACACTGACCCCTGTGGGAGTCTCAGTGATTAACACTGAAACCTGTGGGAGTCTCACTGATCAACACTGAACACTGTGGGAGTCTCACTGATTAACACTGAACACTGTGGGAGTCTCACTGATTAACACTGAATCCTATGGGAGTCTCACTGATTAACACTGAACATTGAGGGAGTCTCACTGATTAAGACTGAACCCTATGGGAGTCTCACTGATTAACACTGAACCCTATGGGAGTCTCACTGATTAACACTTAACCCTATGGGAGTCTCACTGATTAACACTGAACCCTGAGGGAGTCTCACTGATTAACACATGCACCCTGTGGGAGTCTCACTGATTAAGACTGTACCCTATGGGAGTCTCACTGATTAAAACTGAACCCTATGGGAGTCTCACTGATTAACACTGAACCCTATGGGAGTCTCACTGATTAAGACTGAACCCTGTGGGAGTCTCACTGATTAACACTGAACCCTATGGGAGTCTCACTGATTAACACTGAACCCTTTGGGAGTCTCACTGATTAACACTGAACCATGTGGGAGTCTCACTGATTAACACTGAACCCTATAGGAGTCTCACTGATTAACACATGAACCCTGTGAGAGTCTCACTGATTAACACTGAACCCTGTGGGAGTCTCACTGATTAACACTGAACCATGTGGGAGTCTCACTGATTAAGACTGTACCCTATGGGAGTCTCACTGATTAACACTGAACCCTATGGAAGTCTCACTGATTAACACTGAACCCTGTGGGAGTCTCACTGATTAACACTGAACCCTAAGGGAGTCTCACTGATTAACACTGAACCCTGTGGGAGTCTCACTGATTAAGACTGTACCCTATGGGTGTCTCACTGATTAACACTGAACCCTGTGGGTGTCTCACTGATTAACACTGAACCCTATGGGAGTCTCACTGATTAACACTGAACCCTATGGGAGTCTCAATGATTAACACTGAACCCTGTGGGAGTCTCACTGATTAACAATGAACCCTATGGGAGTCTCACAGATTAACGCGGAACCCTATGGGAGTCTCACTGATTAACAATGAACCCTGTGAGAGTCTCACTGATTAACACTGAACCCTGTGGGAGTCTCACTGATTAACACTGAACCCTATGGGAGTCTCACTGATTAACACATGAACCCTGTGGGAGTCTCACTGATTAACACTGAACCCTGTGGGAGTCTCACTGATGACCCCTGAAGCCTGTGGGAGTTTCATTGATTAACACTGAACCCTGTGGGAGTCTCACTGATTAACACTGAACCCTGTGGGAGTCTCACGGATTAACACTGAACCCTATGGGAGTCTCACTGATTAACACTGAACCCTGTGGGAGTCTCACTGATTAACACCGAACCCTATGGGAGTCTCCCTGATTAACACTGAACCCTGTAGGAGTCTCAATGATTAACACTGAACCCTGTGGGAGTCTCACTGATTAAAACTGAACCCTATGGGAGTCTCACAGATTAACGCTGAACCCTATGGGAGTCTCACTGATTAACACTGAACCCTGTGGGAGTCTCACTGATTAACGCTGAACCCTGTGGGAGTCTCACTGATTAACACTGAAGCCTGTGGGAGTTTCATTGATTAACACTGAACCTTGTGGGAGTCTCACTGATTAACACTGAATCCTGTGGGAGTCTCACGGATTAACACTGAACCCTGTGGGAGTCTCACTGATTAACACTGAATCCTATGGGAGTCTCACTGATTAACACTGAACATTGAGGGATTCTCACTGATTAAGACTGAACCCTATGGGAGTCTCACTGATTAAGACTGAACCCTATGGGAGTCTCACTGATTAACACTTAACCCTACGGGAGTCTCACTGATTAACACTGAACCCTGAGGGAGTCTCACTGATTAACACATGCACCCTGTGGACGTCTCACTGATTAAGACTGTACCCTATGGGAGTCTCACTGATTAAAACTGAACACTATGGGAGTCTCACTGATTAACACTGAACCCTATGGGAGTCTCACTGATTAACACTGAACCCTGTGGGAGTCTCACTGATTAACACTGAACCCTGTGGGAGTCTCACTGATTAACACTGAACCCTATGGGAGTCTCACTGATTAACACATGAACCCTGTGGGAGTCTCACTGATTAACACTGAACCCTGTGGGAGTCTCACTGATGACCCCTCAAGCCTGTGGGAGTTTCATTGATTAACACTGAACCCTGTGGGAGTCTCACTGATTAACACTGAACCCTGTGGGAGTCTCACGGATTAACACTGAACCCTGTGGGAGTCTCACTGATTAACACTGAATCCTATGGGAGTCTCACTGATTAACACTGAACCTTGAGGGAGTCTCACTGATTAAGACTGAAACCTATGGGAGTCTCACTGATTAACACTGAACCCTATGGGAGTCTCACTGATTAACACTTAACCCTATGGGAGTCTCACTGATTAACACTGAACCCTGAGGGAGTCTCACTGATTAACACATGCACCCTGTGGGAGTCTCACTGATTAAGACTGTACCCTATGGGAGTCTCACTGATTAAAACTGAACCCTATGGGAGTCTCACTGATTAACACTGAACCCTATGGGAGTCTCACTGATTAACACTGAACCCTATGGGAGTCTCACTGATTAACACTGAACCCTTTGGGAGTCTCACTGATTAACACTGAACCATGTGGGACTCTCACTGATTAACACTGAACCCTATAGGAGTCTCACTGATTAACACATGAACCCTGTGAGAGTCTCACTGATTAACACTGAACCCTGTGGGAGTCTCACTGATTAACTCTGAACCCTGTGGGAGTCTCACTGATTAACACTGAACCCTGTGGGAGTCTCACTGATTAAGACTGTACCCTATGGGAGTCTCACTGATTAACACTGAACCCTATGGGAGTCTCACAGATTAACGCTGAACCCTATGGGAGTCTCACTGATTAACACTGAACCCTATGGGAGTCTCACTGATTAACACTTAACCCTACGGGAGTCTCACTGATTAACACTGAACCCTGAGGGAGTCTCACTGATTAACACATGCACCCTGTGGAAGTCTCACTGATTAAGACTGTACCCTATGGGAGTCTCACTGATTAAAACTGAACACTATGGGAGTCTCACTGATTAACACTGAACCCTATGGGAGTCTCACTGATTAACACTGAACCCTGTGGGAGTCTCACTGATTAACACTGAACCCTGTGGGAGTCTCACTGATTAACACTGAACCCTATGGGAGTCTCACTGATTAACACATGAACCCTGTGGGAGTCTCACTGATTAACACTGAACCCTGTGGGAGTCTCACTGATGACCCCTCAAGCCTGTGGGAGTTTCATTGATTAACACTGAACCCTGTGGGAGTCTCACTGATTAACACTGAACCCTGTGGGAGTCTCACGGATTAACACTGAACCCTGTGGGAGTCTCACTGATTAACACTGAATCCTATGGGAGTCTCACTGATTAACACTGAACCTTGAGGGAGTCTCACTGATTAAGACTGAACCCTATGGGAGTCTCACTGATTAACACTGAACCCTATGGGAGTCTCACTGATTAACACTTAACCCTATGGGAGTCTCACTGATTAACACTGAACCCTGAGGGAGTCTCACTGATTAACACATGCACCCTGTGGGAGTCTCACTGATTAAGACTGTACCCTATGGGAGTCTCACTGATTAAAACTGAACCCTATGGGAGTCTCACTGATTAACACTGAACCCTATGGGAGTCTCACTGATTAACACTGAACCCTGTGGGAGTCTCACTGATTAACACTGAACCCTATGGGAGTCTCACTGATTAACACTGAACCCTTTGGGAGTCTCACTGATTAACACTGAACCATGTGGGAGTCTCACTGATTAACACTGAACCCTATAGGAGTCTCACTGATTAACACATGAACCCTGTGAGAGTCTCACTGATTAACACTGAACCCTGTGGGAGTCTCACTGATTAACTCTGAACCCTACGGGAGTCTCACTGATTAACACTGAACCCTGAGGGAGTCTCACTGATTAACACATGCACCCTGTGGACGTCTCACTGATTAAGACTGTACCCTATGGGAGTCTCACTGATTAAAACTGAACACTATGGGAGTCTCACTGATTAACACTGAACCCTATGGGAGTCTCACTGATTAACACTGAACCCTGTGGGAGTCTCACTGATTAACACTGAACCCTGTGGGAGTCTCACTGATTAACACTGAACCCTATGGGAGTCTCACTGATTAACACATGAACCCTGTGGGAGTCTCACTGATTAACACTGAACCCTGTGGGAGTCTCACTGATGACCCCTCAAGCCTGTGGGAGTTTCATTGATTAACACTGAACCCTGTGGGAGTCTCACTGATTAACACTGAACCCTGTGGGAGTCTCACGGATTAACACTGAACCCTGTGGGAGTCTCACTGATTAACACTGAATCCTATGGGAGTCTCACTGATTAACACTGAACCTTGAGGGAGTCTCACTGATTAAGACTGAAACCTATGGGAGTCTCACTGATTAACACTGAACCCTATGGGAGTCTCACTGATTAACACTTAACCCTATGGGAGTCTCACTGATTAACACTGAACCCTGAGGGAGTCTCACTGATTAACACATGCACCCTGTGGGAGTCTCACTGATTAAGACTGTACCCTATGGGAGTCTCACTGATTAAAACTGAACCCTATGGGAGTCTCACTGATTAACACTGAACCCTATGGGAGTCTCACTGATTAACACTGAACCCTATGGGAGTCTCACTGATTAACACTGAACCCTTTGGGAGTCTCACTGATTAACACTGAACCATGTGGGACTCTCACTGATTAACACTGAACCCTATAGGAGTCTCACTGATTAACACATGAACCCTGTGAGAGTCTCACTGATTAACACTGAACCCTGTGGGAGTCTCACTGATTAACTCTGAACCCTGTGGGAGTCTCACTGATTAACACTGAACCCTGTGGGAGTCTCACTGATTAAGACTGTACCCTATGGGAGTCTCACTGATTAACACTGAACCCTATGGGAGTCTCACAGATTAACGCTGAACCCTATGGGAGTCTCACTGATTAAAACTGAACACTATGGGAGTCTCACTGATTAACACTGAACCCTATGGGAGTCTCACTGATTAACACTGAACCCTGTGGGAGTCTCACTGATTAACACTGAACCCTGTGGGAGTCTCACTGATTAACACTGAACCCTATGGGAGTCTCACTGATTAACACATGAACCCTGTGGGAGTCTCACTGATTAACACTGAACCCTGTGGGAGTCTCACTGATGACCCCTCAAGCCTGTGGGAGTTTCATTGATTAACACTGAACCCTGTGGGAGTCTCACTGATTAACACTGAACCCTGTGGGAGTCTCACGGATTAACACTGAACCCTGTGGGAGTCTCACTGATTAACACTGAATCCTATGGGAGTCTCACTGATTAACACTGAACCTTGAGGGAGTCTCACTGATTAAGACTGAACCCTATGGGAGTCTCACTGATTAACACTGAACCCTATGGGAGTCTCACTGATTAACACTTAACCCTATGGGAGTCTCACTGATTAACACTGAACCCTGAGGGAGTCTCACTGATTAACACATGCACCCTGTGGGAGTCTCACAGATTAAAACTGTACCCTATGGGAGTCTCACTGATTAAAACTGAACCCTATGGGAGTCTCACTGATTAACACTGAACCCTATGGGAGTCTCACTGATTAACACTGAACCCTGTGGGAGTCTCACTGATTAACACTGAACCCTATGGGAGTCTCACTGATTAACACTGAACCCTTTGGGAGTCTCACTGATTAACACTGAACCATGTGGGAGTCTCACTGATTAACACTGAACCCTATAGGAGTCTCACTGATTAACACATGAACCCTGTGAGAGTCTCACTGATTAACACTGAACCCTGTGGGAGTCTCACTGATTAACTCTGAACCCTACGGGAGTCTCACTGATTAACACTGAACCCTGAGGGAGTCTCACTGATTAACACATGCACCCTGTGGACGTCTCACTGATTAAGACTGTACCCTATGGGAGTCTCACTGATTAAAACTGAACACTATGGGAGTCTCACTGATTAACACTGAACCCTATGGGAGTCTCACTGATTAACACTGAACCCTGTGGGAGTCTCACTGATTAACACTGAACCCTGTGGGAGTCTCACTGATTAACACTGAACCCTATGGGAGTCTCACTGATTAACACATGAACCCTGTGGGAGTCTCACTGATTAACACTGAACCCTGTGGGAGTCTCACTGATGACCCCTCAAGCCTGTGGGAGTTTCATTGATTAACACTGAACCCTGTGGGAGTCTCACTGATTAACACTGAACCCTGTGGGAGTCTCACGGATTAACACTGAACCCTGTGGGAGTCTCACTGATTAACACTGAATCCTATGGGAGTCTCACTGATTAACACTGAACCTTGAGGGAGTCTCACTGATTAAGACTGAAACCTATGGGAGTCTCACTGATTAACACTGAACCCTATGGGAGTCTCACTGATTAACACTTAACCCTATGGGAGTCTCACTGATTAACACTGAACCCTGAGGGAGTCTCACTGATTAACACATGCACCCTGTGGGAGTCTCACTGATTAAGACTGTACCCTATGGGAGTCTCACTGATTAAAACTGAACCCTATGGGAGTCTCACTGATTAACACTGAACCCTATGGGAGTCTCACTGATTAACACTGAACCCTATGGGAGTCTCACTGATTAACACTGAACCCTTTGGGAGTCTCACTGATTAACACTGAACCATGTGGGACTCTCACTGATTAACACTGAACCCTATAGGAGTCTCACTGATTAACACATGAACCCTGTGAGAGTCTCACTGATTAACACTGAACCCTGTGGGAGTCTCACTGATTAACTCTGAACCCTGTGGGAGTCTCACTGATTAACACTGAACCCTGTGGGAGTCTCACTGATTAAGACTGTACCCTATGGGAGTCTCACTGATTAACACTAAACCCTATGGGAGTCTCACAGATTAACGCTGAACCCTATGGGAGTCTCACTGATTAACACTGAACCCTATGGGAGTCTCACTGATTAACACTTAACCCTACGGGAGTCTCACTGATTAACACTGAACCCTGAGGGAGTCTCACTGATTAACACATGCACCCTGTGGAAGTCTCACTGATTAAGACTGTACCCTATGGGAGTCTCACTGATTAAAACTGAACACTATGGGAGTCTCACTGATTAACACTGAACCCTATGGGAGTCTCACTGATTAACACTGAACCCTGTGGGAGTCTCACTGATTAACACTGAACCCTGTGGGAGTCTCACTGATTAACACTGAACCCTATGGGAGTCTCACTGATTAACACATGAACCCTGTGGGAGTCTCACTGATTAACACTGAACCCTGTGGGAGTCTCACTGATGACCCCTCAAGCCTGTGGGAGTTTCATTGATTAACACTGAACCCTGTGGGAGTCTCACTGATTAACACTGAACCCTGTGGGAGTCTCACGGATTAACACTGAACCCTGTGGGAGTCTCACTGATTAACACTGAATCCTATGGGAGTCTCACTGATTAACACTGAACCTTGAGGGAGTCTCACTGATTAAGACTGAACCCTATGGGAGTCTCACTGATTAACACTGAACCCTATGGGAGTCTCACTGATTAACACTTAACCCTATGGGAGTCTCACTGATTAACACTGAACCCTGAGGGAGTCTCACTGATTAACACATGCACCCTGTGGGAGTCTCACTGATTAAGACTGTACCCTATGGGAGTCTCACTGATTAAAACTGAACCCTATGGGAGTCTCACTGATTAACACTGAACCCTATGGGAGTCTCACTGATTAACACTGAACCCTGTGGGAGTCTCACTGATTAACACTGAACCCTATGGGAGTCTCACTGATTAACACTGAACCCTTTGGGAGTCTCACTGATTAACACTGAACCATGTGGGAGTCTCACTGATTAACACTGAACCCTATAGGAGTCTCACTGATTAACACATGAACCCTGTGAGAGTCTCACTGATTAACACTGAACCCTGTGGGAGTCTCACTGATTAACTCTGAACCCTGTGGGAGTCTCACTGATTAACACTGAACCCTGTGGGAGTCTCACTGATTAACACTGAACCCTATGGGAGTCTCATAGATTAACGCTGAACCCTATGGGAGTCTCACTAATTAACACTGAACTCGATGGGATTCTCACTGATTAACACTGAACCCTATGGAAGTCTCACTGATTAACACTGAACCCTGTGGGAGTCTCATTGATTAACACTGAACCCTGTGGGAGTCTCACTGATTAACACTGAACCCTATGGGAGTCTCACTGATTAACACATGAACCCTGTGGGAGTCTCACTGATTAAGACTGTACCCTATGGGAGTCTCACTGATTAACACTGAACCCTATGGGAGTCTCATAGATTAACGCTGAACCCTATGGGAGTCTCACTGATTAACACTGAACTCGATGGGATTCTCACTGATTAACACTGAACCCTTTGGAAGTCTCACTGATTAACACTGAACCCTGTGGGAGTCTCATTGATTAACACTGAACCCTGTGGGAGTCTCACTGATTAACACTGAACCCTATAGGAGTCTCACTGATTAACACATGAACCCTGTGAGAGTCTCACTGATTAACACTGAACCCTGTGGGAGTCTCACTGATTAACTCTGAACCCTGTGGGAGTCTCACTGATTAACACTGAACCCTGTGGGAGTCTCACTGATTAACACTGAACCCTATGGGAGTCTCATAGATTAACGCTGAACCCTATGGGAGTCTCACTAATTAACACTGAACTCGATGGGATTCTCACTGATTAACACTGAACCCTATGGAAGTCTCACTGATTAACACTGAACCCTGTGGGAGTCTCATTGATTAACACTGAACCCTGTGGGAGTCTCACTGATTAACACTGAACCCTATGGGAGTCTCACTGATTAACACATGAACCCTGTGGGAGTCTCACTGATTAAGACTGTACCCTATGGGAGTCTCACTGATTAACACTGAACCCTATGGGAGTCTCATAGATTAACGCTGAACCCTATGGGAGTCTCACTGATTAACACTGAACTCGATGGGATTCTCACTGATTAACACTGAACCCTTTGGAAGTCTCACTGATTAACACTGAACCCTGTGGGAGTCTCATTGATTAACACTGAACCCTGTGGGAGTCTCACTGATTAACACTGAACCCTATGGGAGTCTCACTAATTAACACTGAACCCTGTGGGAGTCTCACTGATTAGCACTGAACCCTATGGGAGTCTCACTGATTAACACATGAACCCTGTGGGAGTCTCACTGATTAACATTGAACCCTGTGGGAGTCTCACTGATGACCCCTGAAGCCTGTGGGAGTTTCATTGATTAACACTGAACCCTGTGGGAGTCTCACTGATTAACAGTGAACCCTGTGGGAGTCTCACGGATTAACACTGAACCCTGTGGGAGTCTCACTGATTAACACTGAATCCTATGGGAGTCTCACTGATTAACACTGAACCTTGAGGGAGTCTCACTGATTAAGACTGAACCCTTTGGGAGTCTCACTGATTAACACTGAACCCTATGGGAGTCTCACTGATTAACACTTAACTCTATGGGAGTCTCACTGATTAACACTGAACCCTGAGGGAGTCTCACTGATTAACACATGCACCCTGTGGGAGTCTCACTGATTAAGACTGTACCCTATGGGAGTCTCACTGATTAAAACTGAACCCTATGGGAGTCTCACTGATTAACACTGAACCCTATGGGAGTCTCACTGATTAACACTGAACCCTGTGGGAGTCTCACTGATTAACACTGAACCCTAAGGGAGTCTCACTGATTAACACTGAACCCTTTGGGAGTCTCACTGATTAACACTGAACCATGTGGGAGTCTCACTGATTAACACTGAACCCTATAGGAGTCTCACTGATTAACACATGAACCCTGTGAGAGTCTCACTGATTAACACTGAACCCTGTGGGAGTCTCATTGATTAACACTGAACCCTGTGGGAGTCTCACTGATTAACACTGAACCCTGTGGGAGTCTCACTGATTAACACTGAACCCTGTGGGAGTCTCACTGATTAAGACTGTACCCTATGGGAGTCTCACTGATTAACACTGAACCCTATGGGAGTCTCACAGATTAACGCTGAACCCTATGGGAGTCTCACTGATTAACACTGAACTCGATGGGATTCTCACTGATTAACACTGAACCCTATGGGAGTCTCACTGATTAACACTGAACCCTGTGGGAGTCTCATTGATTAACACTGATCCCTATGGGAGTCTCACTGATTAACACTGAACACTGTGGGAGTCTCACTGATTAACACTGAACACATTGGGAGTCTCACTGATTAACACTGAACCCTATGGGAGTGTCACTGATTAACACTGAACCCTGTGGGAGTCTCACTGATTAACACTGAACCCTGTGAGAGTCTCACTGATTAACACTGAACCCTGTGGGAGTCTCACTGATTAACAATAAACCCTGTGGGAGTCTCACTGATTAACACTGAACCCTATGGGAGTCTCACTGATTAACACTGAACCCTGTGGGAGTCTCAATGATTAACACTGAACCCTGTGGGAGTCTCATTGATTAACAATGAACCCTATGGGAGTCTCACAGATTAACGCTGAACCCTATGGGAGTCTCACTGATTAACAATGAACCCTGTGGGAGTCTCACAGATTAACAGTGAACCCTGTGGGAGTATCACTGATTAACACAGAACCCTATGGGAGTCTCACTGATTAACACATGAACCCTGTGGGAGTCTCACTGATTAACACTGAACCCTAGGGAAGTCTCTCTGATTAACACTGAACCCTGTGGGAGTCTCACTGAATAACACTGAACCCTATGGGAGTCTCACTGATTAACACTTAACCCTATGGGAGTCTCACTGATTAACACTGAACCCTGAGGGAGTCTCACTGATTAACACATGCACCCTGTGGGAGTCTCACTGATTAAGACTGTACCCTATGGGAGTCTCACTGATTAAAACTGAACCCTATGGGAGTCTCACTGATTAACACTGAACCCTATGGGAGTCTCACTGATTAACACTGAACCCTGTGGGAGTCTCACTGATTAACACTGAACCCTATGGGAGTCTCACTGATTAACACTGAACCCTTTGGGAGTCTCACTGATTAACACTGAACCATGTGGGAGTCTCACTGATTAACACTGAACCCTATAGGAGTCTCACTGATTAACACATGAACCCTGTGAGAGTCTCACTGATTAACACTGAACCCTGTGGGAGTCTCACTGATTAACTCTGAACCCTGTGGGAGTCTCACTGATTAACACTGAACCCTGTGGGAGTCTCACTGATTAAGACTGTACCCTATGGGAGTCTCACTGATTAACACTGAACCCTATGGGAGTCTCATAGATTAACGCTGAACCCTATGGGAGTCTCACTGATTAACACTGAACTCGATGGGATTCTCACTGATTAACACTGAACCCTATGGAAGTCTCACTGATTAACACTGAACCCTGTGGGAGTCTCATTGATTAACACTGAACCCTGTGGGAGTCTCACTGATTAACACTGAACCCTATGGGAGTCTCACTAATTAACACTGAACCCTGTGGGAGTCTCACTGATTAGAACTGAACCCTATGGGAGTCTCACTGATTAACACATGAACCCTGTGGGAGTCTCACTGATTAACATTGAACCCTGTGGGAGTCTCACTGATGACCCCTGAAGCCTGTGGGAGTTTCATTGATTAACACTGAACCCTGTGGGAGTCTCACTGATTAACAGTGAACCCTGTGGGAGTCTCACGGATTAACACTGAACCCTGTGGGAGTCTCACTGATTAACACTGAATCCTATGGGAGTCTCACTGATTAACACTGAACCTTGAGGGAGTCTCACTGATTAAGACTGAACCCTATGGGAGTCTCACTGATTAACACTGAACCCTATGGGAGTCTCACTGATTAACACTTAACTCTATGGGAGTCTCACTGATTAACACTGAACCCTGAGGGAGTCTCACTGATTAACACATGCACCCTGTGGGAGTCTCACTGATTAAGACTGTACCCTATGGGAGTCTCACTGATTAAAACTGAACCCTATGGGAGTCTCACTGATTAACACTGAACCCTATGGGAGTCTCACTGATTAACACTGAACCCTGTGGGAGTCTCACTGATTAACACTGAACCCTAAGGGAGTCTCACTGATTAACACTGAACCCTTTGGGAGTCTCACTGATTAACACTGAACCATGTGGGAGTCTCACTGATTAACACTGAACCCTATAGGAGTCTCACTGATTAACACATGAACCCTGTGAGAGTCTCACTGATTAACACTGAACCCTGTGGGAGTCTCACTGATTAACACTGAACCCTGTGGGAGTCTCACTGATTAACACTGAACCCTGTGGGAGTCTCACTGATTAACACTGAACCCTGTGGGAGTCTCACTGATTAAGACTGTACCCTATGGGAGTCTCACTGATTAACACTGAACCCTATGGGAGTCTCACAGATTAACGCTGAACCCTATGGGAGTCTCACTGATTAACACTGAACTCGATGGGATTCTCACTGATTAACACTGAACCCTATGGGAGTCTCACTGATTAACACTGAACCCTGTGGGAGTCTCATTGATTAACACTGATCCCTATGGGAGTCTCACTGATTAACACTGAACACTGTGGGAGTCTCACTGATTAACACTGAACACTTTGGGAGTCTCACTGATTAACACTGAACCCTATGGGAGTGTCACTGATTAACACTGAACCCTGTGGGAGTCTCACTGATTAACACTGAACCCTGTGAGAGTCTCACTGATTAACACTGAACCCTGTGGGAGTCTCACTGATTAACAATAAACCCTGTGGGAGTCTCACTGATTAACACTGAACCCTATGGGAGTCTCACTGATTAACACTGAACCCTGTGGGAGTCTCAATGATTAACACTGAACCCTGTGGGAGTCTCACTGATTAACAATGAACCCTATGGGAGTCTCACAGATTAACGCTGAACCCTATGGGAGTCTCACTGATTAACAATGAACCCTGTGAGAGTCTCACTGATTAACACTGAACCCTGTGGGAGTCTCACAGATTAACAGTGAACCCTATGGAAGTCTCACTGATTAACACTGAACCCTGTGGGAGTCTCACTGATTAACACTGAACCCTATGGGAGTCTCACTGATTAACACTGAACCCTGTGGGAGTCTCACTGATTAAGACTGTACCCTATGGGTGTCTCACTGATTAACACTGAACCCTGTGGGTGTCTCACTGATTAACACTGAACCCTATGGGAGTCTCATTGATTAACACTGAACCCTATGGGAGTCTCACTGATTAACACTGAACCCTATGGGAGTCTCACTGATTAACACTTAACCCTATGGGAGTCTCACTGATTAACAATGAACCCTGAGGGAGTCTCACTGATTAACACATGCACCCTATGGGAGTCTCACTGATTAACACTGAACCCTATGGGAGTCTCACTGATTAACACTTAACCCTATGGGAGTCTCACTGATTAACACTGAACCCTATGGAAGTCTCACTGATTAACACTGAACCCTGTGGGAGTCTCACTGATTAACACTTAACCCTATGGGAGTCTCACTGATTAACACTGAACCCTATGGAAGTCTCACTGATTAACACTGAACCCTGTGGGAGTCTCACTGATTAACACTGAACCCTATGGGTGTCTCACTGATTAACACTGAACCCTGTGGGAGTCTCACTGATTAACACTGAACCCTATGGGAGTCTCACTGATTAACACTTAACCCTATGGGAGTCTCACTGATTAACACTGAACCCTATGGAAGTCTCACTGATTAACACTGAACCCTGTGGGAGTCTCACTGATTAACACTGAACCCTATGGGAGTCTCACTGATTAACACTGAACCCTATGGGAGTCTCACTGATTAACACTTAACCCTATGGGAGTCTCACTGATTAACACTGAACCCTATGGAAGTCTCACTGATTAACACTGAACCCTGTGGGAGTCTCACTGATTAACACTGAACCCTATGGGTGTCTCACTGATTAACACTTAACCCTATGGGAGTCTCACTGATTAACACTGAACCCTATGGAAGTCTCACTGATTAACACTGAACCCTATGGGAGTATCACTGATTAACACATGAACCCTGAGGGAGTCTCACTGATTAACACTGAACCCTGTGGGAGTCTCACTGATTAACACTGAACCCTGTGGGAGTCTCACTGATTAACAGTGAACCCTGTGGGAGTCTCACTGATTAACACAGAACCCTATGGGAGTCTCACTGATTAACACTGAACACTGTGGGAGTCTCACTGATTAACAATGAACCCTGTGGGAGTCTCACTGATTAACACTGAACCCTAGGGGAGTCTCTCTGATTAACACTGAACCCTGTGGGAGTCTCACTGATTAACACTGAACCCTGTGGGAGTCTCACTGATTAACACTGAACCCTATGGGAGTCTCACTGATTAACACATGAACCCTGAGGGAGTCTCACTGATTAGCACTGAACCCTGTGGGAGTCTCACTGATTAACACTGAACCCTGTGGGAGTCTCACTGATTAACACTGAACCCTATGGGAGTCTCACTGATTAACCCTGAACCCTGTGGGAGTCTCACTGATTAACAATGAACCCTATGGGAGTCTCACTGATTAACACTGACCCCTGTGGGAGTCTCAGTGATTAACACTGAAACCTGTGGGAGTCTCACTGATCAACACTGAACACTGTGGGAGTCTCACTGATTAACACTGAACACTGTGGGAGTCTCACTGATTAACACTGAATCCTATGGGAGTCTCACTGATTAACACTGAACCCTATGGGAGTCTCACTGATTACCACATAACCCTATGGGAGTCTCACTGATTAACACTGAACCCTGAGGGAGTCTCACTGATTAACACATGCACCCTGTGGGAGTCTCACTGATTAACACTGAACCCTGTGGGAGTCTCACTGATTAACACTGAACCCTATGGGAGTATCACTGATTAACACATGAACCCTGAGGGAGTCTCACTGATTAACACTGAACCCTGTGGGAGTCTCACTGATTAACACTGAACCCTGTGGGAGTCTCACTGATTAACAGTGAACCCTGTGGGAGTCTCACTGATTAACACAGAACCCTATGGGACTCTCACTGATTAACACTGAACACTGTGGGAGTCTCACTGATTAACAATGAACCCTGTGGGAGTCTCACTGATTAACACTGAACCCTAGGGGAGTCTCTCTGATTAACACTGAACCCTGTGGGAGTCTCACTGATTAACACTGAACCCTGTGGGAGTCTCACTGATTAACACTGAACCCTATGGGAGTCTCACTGATTAACACATGAACCCTGAGGGAGTCTCACTGATTAGCACTGAACCCTGTGGGAGTCTCACTGATTAACACTGAACCCTGTGGGAGTCTCACTGATTAACACTGAACCCTATGGGAGTCTCACTGATTAACCCTGAACCCTGTGGGAGTCTCACTGATTAACAATGAACCCTATGGGAGTCTCACTGATTAACACTGACCCCTGTGGGAGTCTCAGTGATTAACACTGAAACCTGTGGGAGTCTCACTGATCAACACTGAACACTGTGGGAGTCTCACTGATTAACACTGAACACTGTGGGAGTCTCACTGATTAACACTGAATCCTATGGGAGTCTCACTGATTAACACTGAACCCTATGGGAGTCTCACTGATTACCACATAACCCTATGGGAGTCTCACTGATTAACACTGAACCCTGAGGGAGTCTCACTGATTAACACATGCACCCTGTGGGAGTCTCACTGATTAAGACTGTACCTTATGGGAGTCTCACTGATTAAAACTGAACCCTATGGGAGTCTCACTGATTAACACTGAACCATGTGGGAGTCTCACTGATTAACACTGAACCCTATAGGAGTCTCACTGATTAACACATGAACCCTGTGAGAGTCTCACTGATTAACACTGAACCCTATGGGAGTCTCACTGATTAACACTGAACCCTGAGGGAGTCTCACTGATTAACACATGCACCCTGTGGGAGTCTCACTGATTAAGACTGTACCTTATGGGAGTCTCACTGATTAACAATGAACCCTTTGGGAGTCTCACTGATTAACACTGAACCATGTGGGAGTCTCACTGATTAACACTGAACCCTATAGGAGCCTCACTGATTAACACATGAACCCTGTGAGAGTCTCACTGATTAACACTGAACCCTGTGGGAGTCTCACTGATTATCACTGAACCCTGTGGGAGTCTCACTGATTAACACTGAACCATGTGGGAGTCTCACTGATTAAGACTGTACCCTATGGGAGTCTCACTGATTAACACTGAACCCTATGGAAGTCTCACTGATTAACACTGAACCCTGTGGGAGTCTCACTGATTAACACTGAACCCTATGGGAGTCTCACTGATTAACACTGAACCCTGTGGGAGTCTCACTGATTAAGACTGTACCCTATGGGTGTCTCACTGATTAACACTGAACCCTGTGGGTGTCTCACTGATTAACACTGAACCCTATGGGAGTCTCATTGATTATCACTGAACCCTATGGGAGTCTCACTGATTAACACTGAACCCTATGGGAGTCTCACTGATTAACACTTAACCCTATGGGAGTCTCACTGATTAACACTGAACCCTGAGGGAGTCTCACTGATTAACACATGCACCCTATGGGAGTCTCACTGATTAACACTGAACCCTATGGGAGTCTCACTGATTAACACTTAACCCTATGGGAGTCTCACTGATTAACACTGAACCCTATGGAAGTCTCACTGATTAACACTGAACCCTGTGGGAGTCTCACTGATTAACACTTAACCCTATGGGAGTCTCACTGATTAACACTGAACCCTATGGAAGTCTCACTGATTAACACTGAACCCTGTGGGAGTCTCACTGATTAACACTGAACCCTATGGGTGTCTCACTGATTAACACTGAACCCTGTGGGAGTCTCACTGATTAACACTGAACCCTATGGGAGTCTCACTGATTAACACTTAACCCTATGGGAGTCTCACTGATTAACACTGAACCCTATGGAAGTCTCACTGATTAACACTGAACCCTGTGGGAGTCTCACTGATTAACACTGAACCCTATGGGAGTCTCACTGATTAACACTGAACCCTATGGGAGTCTCACTGATTAACACTTAACCCTATGGGAGTCTCACTGATTAACACTGAACCCTATGGAAGTCTCACTGATTAACACTGAACCCTGTGGGAGTCTCACTGATTAACACTGAACCCTATGGGTGTCTCACTGATAAACACTTAACCCTATGGGAGTCTCACTGATTAACACTGAACCCTATGGAAGTCTCACTGATTAACACTGAACCCTATGGGAGTATCACTGATTAACACATGAACCCTGAGGGAGTCTCACTGATTAACACTGAACCCTGTGGGAGTCTCACTGATTAACACTGAACCCTGTGGGAGTCTCACTGATTAACAGTGAACCCTGTGGGAGTCTCACTGATTAACACAGAACCCTATGGGAGTCTCACTGATTAACACTGAACACTGTGGGAGTCTCACTGATTAACAATGAACCCTGTGGGAGTCTCACTGATTAACACTGAACCCTAGGGGAGTCTCTCTGATTAACACTGAACCCTGTGGGAGTCTCACTGATTAACACTGAACCCTGTGGGAGTCTCACTGATTAACACTGAACCCTATGGGAGTCTCACTGATTAACACATGAACCCTGAGGGAGTCTCACTGATTAGCACTGAACCCTGTGGGAGTCTCACTGATTAACACTGAACCCTGTGGGAGTCTCACTGATTAACACTGAACCCTATGGGAGTCTCACTGATTAACCCTGAACCCTGTGGGAGTCTCACTGATTAACAATGAACCCTATGGGAGTCTCACTGATTAACACTGACCCCTGTGGGAGTCTCAGTGATTAACACTGAAACCTGTGGGAGTCTCACTGATCAACACTGAACACTGTGGGAGTCTCACTGATTAACACTGAACACTGTGGGAGTCTCACTGATTAACACTGAACCCTGTGGGAGTCTCAATGATTAACACTGAACCCTGTGGGAGTCTCACTGATTAACAATGAACCCTATGGGAGTCTCACAGATTAACGCTGAACCCTATGGGAGTCTCACTGATTAACAATGAACCCTGTGAGAGTCTCACTGATTAACACTGAATCCTATGGGATTCTCACTGATTAACACTGAACCCTAAGGGAGTCTCACTGATTAACACTGAACCCTGTGGGAGTCTCATTGATTAACACTGATCCCTATGGGAGTCTCACTGATTAACACTGAACACTGATTAACACTGAACCCTGTGGGAGTCTCATTGATTAACACTGATCCCTATGGGAGTCTCACTGATTAACACTGAACACTGTGGGAGTCTCACTGATTAACACTGAACCCTATGGGAGTCTCACTGATTAACACTGAACCCTATGGGAGTGTCACTGATTAACACTGAACCCTGTGGGAGTCTCACTGATTAACACTGAACCCTGTGAGAGTCTCACTGATTAACACTGAACCCTGTGGGAGTCTCACTGATTAACAATGAACCCTGTGGGAGTCTCACTGATTAACACTGAACCCTATGGGAGTCTCACTGATTAACACTGAACCCTGTGGGAGTCTCAATGATTAACACTGAACCCTGTGGGAGTCTCACTGATTAACAATGAACCCTATGGGAGTCTCACAGATTAACGCTGAACCCTATGGGAGTCTCACTGATTAACAATGAACCCTGTGAGAGTCTCACTGATTAACACTGAATCCTATGGGATTCTCACTGATTAACACTGAACCCTAAGGGAGTCTCACTGATTAACACTGAACCCTGTGGGAGTCTCATTGATTAACACTGATCCCTATGGGAGTCTCACTGATTAACACTGAACACTGTGGGAGTCTCACTGATTAACACTGAACACTTTGGGAGTCTCACTGATTAACACTGAACCCTATGGGAGTGTCACTGATTAACACTGAACCCTGTGGGAGTCTCACTGATTAACACTGAACCCTGTGAGAGTCTCACTGATTAACACTGAACCCTGTGGGAGTCTCACTGATTAACAATGAACCCTGTGGGAGTCTCACTGATTAACACTGAACCCTATGGGAGTCTCACTGATTAACACTGAACCCTGTGGGAGTCTCAATGATTAACACTGAACCCTGTGGGAGTCTCACTGATTAACAATGAACCCTATGGGAGTCTCACAGATTAACGCTGAACCCTATGGGAGTCTCACTGATTAACAATGAACCCTGTGAGAGTCTCACTGATTAACACTGAATCCTATGGGAGTCTCACTGATTAACACTGAACCCTGTGGGAGTCTCAATGATTAACACTGAACCCTGTGGGAGTCTCACTGATTAACACTGAACCCTATGGGAGTCTCACAGATTAACGCTGAACCCTATGGGAGTCTCACTGATTAACACTGAACTCGATGGGATTCTCACTGATTAACACTGAACCCTATGGGAGTCTCATTGATTAACACTGATCCCTATGGGAGTCTCACTGATTAACACTGAACACTGTGGGAGTCTCACTGATTAACACTGAACACTTTGGGAGTCTCACTGATTAACACTGAACCCTATGGGAGTCTCACTGATTAACACTGAACCCTGTGGGAGTCTCAATGATTAACACTGAACCCTGTGGGAGTCTCACTGATTAACAATGAACCCTATGGGAGTCTCACAGATTAACGCTGAACCCTATGGGAGTCTCACTGATTAACAATGAACCCTGTGAGAGTCTCACTGATTAACACTGAATCCTATGGGAGTCTCACTGATTAACACTGAACCCTGTGGGAGTCTCAATGATTAACACTGAACCCTGTGGGAGTCTCACTGATTAACACTGAACCCTATGGGAGTCTCACAGATTAACGCTGAACCCTATGGGAGTCTCACTGATTAACACTGAACTCGATGGGATTCTCACTGATTAACACTGAACCCTGTGGGAGTCTCATTGATTAACACTGATCCCTATGGGAGTCTCACTGATTAACACTGAACACTGTGGGAGTCTCACTGATTAACACTGAACACTTTGGGAGTCTCACTGATTAACACTGAACCCTATGGGAGTGTCACTGATTAACACTGAACCCTGTGGGAGTCTCACTGATTAACACTGAACCCTGTGAGAGTCTCACTGATTAACACTGAACCCTGTGGGATTCTCACTGATTAACATTGAACCCTGTGGGAGTCTCACTGATTAACACTGAACCCTATGGGAGTCTCACTGATTAACACTGAACCCTGTGGGAGTCTCAATGATTAACACTGAACCCTGTGGGAGTCTCACTGATTAACAATGAACCCTATGGGAGTCTCACAGATTAACGCTGAACCCTATGGGAGTCTCACTGATTAACAATGAACCCTGTGAGAGTCTCACTGATTAACACTGAACCCTGTGGGAGTCTCACTGATTAACAGTGAATCCTGTGGGAGTCTCACTGATTAACACAGAACCCTATGGGAGTCTCACTGATTAACACTGAACACTGTGGCAGTCTCACTGATTAACAATGAACCCTGTGGGAGTCTCACTGATTAACACTGAACCCTAGGGGCGTCTCTCTGATTAACACTGTACCCTGTGGGAGTCTCACTGATCAACACTGAACCCTGTGGGTGTCTCACTGATTAACACTGAACCCTATGGGAGTCTCACTGATTAACACATGAACCCTGAGGGAGTCTCACTGATTAACACTGAACCCTGTGGGAGTCTCACTGATTAACACTGAACCCTGTGGGAGTCTCACTGATTAACACTGAACACTATGGGAGTCTCACTGATTAACACTGAACCCTGTGGGAGTCTCACTGATTAACAATGAACCCTATGGGAGTCTCACTGATTAACACTGAACTCTATGGGATTCTCACTGATTAACACTGAACACTGTGGGAGTCTCACTGATTAACACTGAACCCTGTGGGAGTCTCAGTGATTAACACTGAAACCTGTGGGAGTCTCACTGATCAACACTGAACACTGTGGGAGTCTCACTGATTACCACTGAACACTGTGGGAGTCTCACTGATTAACACTGAACCCTGTGGGAGTCTCACTGATTAACACTGAACCCTATGGGAGTCTCACTGATTAAGACATGAACCCTGAGGGAGTCTCACTGATTAACACTGAACCCTGTGGGAGTCTCACTGATTAACACTGAACCCTATGGGAGTGTCACTGATTAACACTGAACCCTGTGGGAGGCTCACTGATTAACACTGAACCCTGTGAGAGTCTCACTGATTAACACTGAACCCTGTGGGAGTCTCACTGATTAACACTGAACCCTGTGGGAGTCTCAGTGATTAACACTGAAACCTGTGGGAGTCTCACTGATTAACACTGAACTCGATGGGATTCTCACTAATTAACACTGAACCCTATGGGAGTCTCACTGATTAACACTGAACCCTGTGGGAGTCTCACTGATTAACAATGAACCCTATGGGAGTCTCACTGATTAACACTGAACTCTATGGGATTCTCACTGATTAACACTGAACCATATGGGAGTCTTACTGATTAACACTGAACCCTGTGGGAGTCTCAGTGATTAACACTGAAACCTTTGGGAGTCTCACTGATCAACACTGAACACTGTGGGAGTCTCACTGATTAACACTGAACACTGTGGGAGTCTCACTGATTAACACTGAACCCTGTGGGAGTCTCACTGATTAACACTGAACCCTATGGGAGTCTCACTGATTAACACATGAACCCTGAGGGAGTCTCACTGATTAACACTGAACCCTGTGGGAGTCTCACTGATTAACACTGAACCCTATGGGAGTGTCACTGATTAACACTGAACCCTGTGGGAGTCTCACTGATTAACACTGAACCCTGTGAGAGTCTCACTGATTAACACTGAACCCTGTGGGAGTCTCACTGATTAACACTGAACCCTGTGGGAGTCTCACTGATTAATACTGAACCCTATGGGAGTCTCACTGATTAACACTGAACCCTGTGGGAGTCTCACCGATTAACACTGAACCCTGTGGGATTCTCAATGATTAACACTGAACCCTATGGGAGTCTCACTGATTAACACTGAACCCTGTGGGAGTCTCACTGATTAACACTGAACCCTGTGGGAGTCTCACTGATTAACACTGAACCCTGTGGGAGTCTCACTGATTAATACTGAACCCTATGGGAGTCTCACTGATTAACACTGAACCCTGTGGGAGTCTCACCGATTAACACTGAACCCTGTGGGATTCTCAATGATTAACACTGAACCCTATGGGAGTCTCACTGATTAACACTGAACCCTGTGGGAGTCTCACTGATTAACACTGAACCCTATGGGAGTCTCACTGATTAACACTGAACCCTATGGGAGTGTCACTGATTAACACTGAACCCTGTGGGAGTCTCACTGATTAACACTGAACCCTGTGAGAGTCTCACTGATTAACATTGAACCCTGTGGGAGTCTCACTGATTACCAATGAACCCTGTGGGAGTCTCACTGATTAACACTGAACCCTATGGGAGTCTCACTTATTAACACTGAACCCTGTGGGAGTCTCAATGATTAACACTGAACCCTGTGGGAGTCTCACTGATTAACAATGAACCCTATGGGAGTCTCACAGATTAACGCTGAACCCTATGGGAGTCTCACTGATTAACACATGCACCCTGTGGGAGTCTCACTGATTAACACTGAATCCTATGGGAGTCTCACTGATTAACGCTGAACCCTGTGGGAGTCTCAATGATTAACACTGAACCCTGTGGGAGTCTCACTGATTAACACTGAACCCTATGGGAGTCTCACAGATTAACGCTGAACCCTATGGGAGTCTCACTGATTAACACTGAACCCTGTGGGAGTCTCAGTGATTAATACTGAACTCTATGGGATTCTCACTGATTAACACTGAACCATATGGGAGTCTCACTGATTAACACTGAACCCTGTGGGAGTCTCAGTGATTAACACTGAAACCTGTGGGAGTCTCACTGATCAACACTGAACACTGTGGGAGTCTCACTGATTAACACTGAACACTGTGGGAGTCTCACTGATTAACACTGAACCCTGTGGGAGTCTCACTGATTAACACTGAACCCAATGGGAGTCTCACTGATTAACACATGAACCCTGAGGGAGTCTCACTGATTAACACTGAACCCTGTGGGAGTCTCACTGATTAACACTGAACCCTATGGGAGTGTCACTGATTAACACTGAACCCTGTGGGAGTCTCACTGATTAACACTGAACCCTATGGGAGTCTCACTGATTAACACTGAACCCTGTGGGAGTCTCATTGATTAACACTGAACCCTATGGGAGTCTCACTGATTAACACTGAACACTGTGGGAGTCTCACTGATTAACACTGAACACTGTGGGAGTCTCACTGATTAACACTGAAAACTGTGGGAGTCTCTCTGATTAACGCTGAACCCTGTGGGAGTCTCACTGATTAACACTGAACCCTATGGGAGTCTCACTGATTAACACTGAACCCTGTGGAATTCTCACTGATTAACACTGCACCCTGTGGGAGTCTCACTGATTAACACTGAACCCTGTGGGAGTCTCACTGATCACCCCTGAAGCCTGTGGGAGTTTCATTGATTAACAATGAACCCTGTGGGAGTCTCACTGATTAACACTGAATCCTGTGGGAGTCTCACGGATTAACACTGAACTCTGTGGGAGTCTCACTGATTAACACTGAATCCTATGGGAGTCTCACTGATTAACACTGAACCTTGAGGGAGTCTCACTGATTAAGACTGAACCCTATGGGAGTCTCACTGATTAACACTGAACCCTATGGGAGTCTCACTGATTAACACTTAACCCTATGGGAGTCTCACTGATTAACACTGAACCCTGAGGGAGTCTCACTGATTAACACATGCACCCTGTGGGAGTCTCACTGATTAAGACTGTACCCTATGGGAGTCTCACTGATTAAAACTGAACCCTATGGGAGTCTCACTGATTAACACTGAACCCTATGGGAGTCTCACTGATTAACACTGAACCCTGTGGGAGTCTCACTGATTAACACTGAACCCTATGGAAGTCTCACTGATTAACACTGAACCCTGTGGGAGTCTCACTGATTAACACTGAACCCTATGGGAGTCTCACTGATTAACACATGAACCCTGTGGGAGTCTCACTGATTAACACTGAACCCTGTGGGAGTCTCACTGATTACCCCTGAAGCCTGTGGGAGTTTCATTGATTAACACTGAACCCTGTGGGAGTCTCACTGCTTAACACTGAACCCTGTGGGAGTCTCACGGATTAACACTGAACCCTGTGGGAGTCTCACTGATTAACACTGAATCCTATGGGAGTCTCACTGATTAACACTGAACCTTGAGGGAGTCTCACTGATTAAGACTGAACCCTATGGGAGTCTCACTGATTAACACTGAACCCTATGGGAGTCTCACTGATTAACACTTAACCCTATCGGAGTCTCACTGATTAACACATGCACCCTGTGGGAGTCTCACTGATTAAGACTGTACCCTATGGGAGTCTCACTGATTAAAACTGAACCCTATGGGAGTCTCACTGATTAACACTGAACCCTATGGGAGTATCACGGATTAACACTGAACCCTGTGGGAGTCTCACTGATTAACACTGAACCATGTGGGAGTCTCACTGATTAACACTGAACCCTATAGGAGTCTCACTGATTAACACATGAACCCTGTGAGAGTCTCACTGATTAACACTGAACCCTGTGGGAGTCTCACTGATTAACACTGAACCCTGTGGGAGTCTCACTGATTAACACTGAACCCTGTGGGAGTCTCACTGATTACCCCTTAAGCCTGTGGGAGTTTCATTGATTAACACTGAACCCTGTGGGAGTCTCACTGATTAACACTGAATCCTGTGGGAGTCTCACGGATTAACACTGAACCCTGTGGGAGTCTCACTGATTAACACTGAATCCTATGGGAGTCTCACTGATTAACACTGAACCTTGAGGGAGTCTCACTGATTAAGACTGAACCCTATGGGAGTCTCACTGATTAACACTGAACCCTATGGGAGTCTCACTGATTAACACTTAACCCTATGGGAGTCTCACTGATTAACACTGAACCCTATGGGAGTCTCACTGATTAATAACACTGAACCCTGAGGGAGTCTCACTGATTAACACATGCACCCTGTGGGAGTCTCACTGATTAAGACTGTACCCTATGGGAGTCTCACTGATTAAAACTGAACCCTATGGGAGTCTCACTGATTAACACTGAACCCTATGGGAGTCTCACTGATTAACACTGAACCCTGTGGGAGTCTCACTGATTAACACTGAACCCTATGGGAGTCTCACTGATTAACACTGAACCCTGTGGGAGTCTCACTGATTAACACTGAACCCTATGGGAGTCTCACTGATTAACACATGAACCCTGTGGGAGTCTCACTGATTAACACTGAACCCTGTGGGAGTCTCACTGATTACCCCTGAAGCCTGTGGGAGTTTCATTGATTAACACTGAACCCTTTGGGAGTCTCACTGATTAACACTGAACCCTGTGGGAGTCTCACGGATTAACACTGAACCCTGTGGGAGTCTCACTGATTAACACTGAATCCTATGGGAGTCTCACTGATTAACACTGAACCTTGAGGGAGTCTCACTGATTAAGACTGAACCCTATGGGAGTCTCACTGATTAACACTGAACCCTATAGGAGTCTCACTGATTAACACTTAACCCTATGGGAGTCTCACTGATTAACACTGAACCCTGAGGGAGTATCACTGATTAACACATGCACCCTGTGGGAGTCTCACTGATTAAGACTGTACCCTATGGGAGTCTCACTGATTAAAACTGAACCCTATGGGAGTCTCACTGATTAACACTGAACCCTATGGGAGTCTCACTGATTAACACTGAACCCTGTGGGAGTCTCACTGATTAACACTGAACCCTATGGGAGTCTCACTGATTAACACTGAACCCTTTGGGAGTCTCACTGATTAACACTGAACCATGTGGGAGTCTCACTGATTAACACTGAACCCTATAGGAGTCTCACTGATTAACACATGAACCCTGTGAGAGTCTCACTGATTAACACTGAACCCTGTGGGAGTCTCACTGATTAACACTGAACCCTGTGGGAGTCTCACTGATTAACACTGAACCCTGTGGGAGTCTCACTGATTAACACTGAACCCTATGGGAGTCTCATTGATTAACACTGAACCCTGTGTGAGTCTCAATGATTAACACTGAACCTTGTGGGAGTCTCAATGATTAACACTGAACCCTATGGGAGTCTCACAGATTAACGCTGAACCCTATGGGAGTCTCACTGATTAACACTGAACTCGATGGGATTCTCACTGATTAACACTGAACCCTATGGGAGTCTCACTGATTAACACTGAACCCTGTGGGAGTCTCATTGATTAACACTGATCCCTATGGGAGTCTCACTGATTAACACTGAACACTGGGGGAGTCTCACTGATTAACACTGAACACTTTGGGAGTCTCACTGATTAACACTGAACCCTATGGGAGTGTCACTGATTAACACTGAACCCTGTGGGAGTCTCACTGATTAACACTGAACCCTGTGAGAGTCTCACTGATTAACACTGAACCATATGGGAGTCTCACTGATTAACACTGAACCCTGTGGGAGTCTCACTGATTAACACTGAACCCTATGGGAGTCTCACTGATTAACACTGAACCCTGTGGGAGTCTCAATGATTAACACTGAACCCTGTGGGAGTCTCACTGATTAACAATGAACCCTATGGGAGTCTCACAGATTAACGTTGAACCCTATGGGAGTCTCACTGATTAACAATGAACCCTGTGAGAGTCTCACTGATTAACACTGAACCCTGTGGGAGTCTCACTGATTAACAGTGAACCCTGTGGGAGTCTCACTGATTAACACAGAACCCTATGGGAGTCTCACTGATTAACACTGAACACTGTGGGAGTCTCACTGATTAACAATGAACCCTGTGGGAGTCTCACTGATTAACACTGAACCCTGTGGGAGTCCCATTGATTAATACTGAACCCTATGGGAGTCTCACTGATTAACACTGAACCCTGTGGGAGTCTCACCGATTAACACTGAACCCTGTGGGATTCTCAATGATTAACACTGAACCCTATGGGAGTCTCACTGATTAACACTGAACCCTGTCGGAGTCTCACTGATTAACACTGAACCCTGTGGGAGTCTCACTGATTAACACTGAACCCTATGGGAGTCTCACTGATTAACACTTAACCCTATCGGAGTCTCACTGATTAACACATGCACCCTGTGGGAGTCTCACTGATTAAGACTGTACCCTATGGGAGTCTCACTGATTAAAACTGAACCCTATGGGAGTCTCACTGATTAACACTGAACCCTATGGGAGTATCACGGATTAACACTGAACCCTGTGGGAGTCTCACTGATTAACACTGAACCATGTGGGAGTCTCACTGATTAACACTGAACCCTATAGGAGTCTCACTGATTAACACATGAACCCTGTGAGAGTCTCACTGATTAACACTGAACCCTGTGGGAGTCTCACTGATTAACACTGAACCCTGTGGGAGTCTCACTGATTAACACTGAACCCTGTGGGAGTCTCACTGATTACCCCTTAAGCCTGTGGGAGTTTCATTGATTAACACTGAACCCTGTGGGAGTCTCACTGATTAACACTGAATCCTGTGGGAGTCTCACGGATTAACACTGAACCCTGTGGGAGTCTCACTGATTAACACTGAATCCTATGGGAGTCTCACTGATTAACACTGAACCTTGAGGGAGTCTCACTGATTAAGACTGAACCCTATGGGAGTCTCACTGATTAACACTGAACCCTATGGGAGTCTCACTGATTAACACTTAACCCTATGGGAGTCTCACTGATTAACACTGAACCCTATGGGAGTCTCACTGATTAATAACACTGAACCCTGAGGGAGTCTCACTGATTAACACATGCACCCTGTGGGAGTCTCACTGATTAAGACTGTACCCTATGGGAGTCTCACTGATTAAAACTGAACCCTATGGGAGTCTCACTGATTAACACTGAACCCTATGGGAGTCTCACTGATTAACACTGAACCCTGTGGGAGTCTCACTGATTAACACTGAACCCTATGGGAGTCTCACTGATTAACACTGAACCCTGTGGGAGTCTCACTGATTAACACTGAACCCTATGGGAGTCTCACTGATTAACACATGAACCCTGTGGGAGTCTCACTGATTAACACTGAACCCTGTGGGAGTCTCACTGATTACCCCTGAAGCCTGTGGGAGTTTCATTGATTAACACTGAACCCTTTGGGAGTCTCACTGATTAACACTGAACCCTGTGGGAGTCTCACGGATTAACACTGAACCCTGTGGGAGTCTCACTGATTAACACTGAATCCTATGGGAGTCTCACTGATTAACACTGAACCTTGAGGGAGTCTCACTGATTAAGACTGAACCCTATGGGAGTCTCACTGATTAACACTGAACCCTATAGGAGTCTCACTGATTAACACTTAACCCTATGGGAGTCTCACTGATTAACACTGAACCCTGAGGGAGTATCACTGATTAACACATGCACCCTGTGGGAGTCTCACTGATTAAGACTGTACCCTATGGGAGTCTCACTGATTAAAACTGAACCCTATGGGAGTCTCACTGATTAACACTGAACCCTATGGGAGTCTCACTGATTAACACTGAACCCTGTGGGAGTCTCACTGATTAACACTGAACCCTATGGGAGTCTCACTGATTAACACTGAACCCTTTGGGAGTCTCACTGATTAACACTGAACCATGTGGGAGTCTCACTGATTAACACTGAACCCTATAGGAGTCTCACTGATTAACACATGAACCCTGTGAGAGTCTCACTGATTAACACTGAACCCTGTGGGAGTCTCACTGATTAACACTGAACCCTGTGGGAGTCTCACTGATTAACACTGAACCCTGTGGGAGTCTCACTGATTAACACTGAACCCTATGGGAGTCTCATTGATTAACACTGAACCCTGTGTGAGTCTCAATGATTAACACTGAACCTTGTGGGAGTCTCAATGATTAACACTGAACCCTATGGGAGTCTCACAGATTAACGCTGAACCCTATGGGAGTCTCACTGATTAACACTGAACTCGATGGGATTCTCACTGATTAACACTGAACCCTATGGGAGTCTCACTGATTAACACTGAACCCTGTGGGAGTCTCATTGATTAACACTGATCCCTATGGGAGTCTCACTGATTAACACTGAACACTGGGGGAGTCTCACTGATTAACACTGAACACTTTGGGAGTCTCACTGATTAACACTGAACCCTATGGGAGTGTCACTGATTAACACTGAACCCTGTGGGAGTCTCACTGATTAACACTGAACCCTGTGAGAGTCTCACTGATTAACACTGAACCATATGGGAGTCTCACTGATTAACACTGAACCCTGTGGGAGTCTCACTGATTAACACTGAACCCTATGGGAGTCTCACTGATTAACACTGAACCCTGTGGGAGTCTCAATGATTAACACTGAACCCTGTGGGAGTCTCACTGATTAACAATGAACCCTATGGGAGTCTCACAGATTAACGTTGAACCCTATGGGAGTCTCACTGATTAACAATGAACCCTGTGAGAGTCTCACTGATTAACACTGAACCCTGTGGGAGTCTCACTGATTAACAGTGAACCCTGTGGGAGTCTCACTGATTAACACAGAACCCTATGGGAGTCTCACTGATTAACACTGAACACTGTGGGAGTCTCACTGATTAACAATGAACCCTGTGGGAGTCTCACTGATTAACACTGAACCCTGTGGGAGTCCCATTGATTAATACTGAACCCTATGGGAGTCTCACTGATTAACACTGAACCCTGTGGGAGTCTCACCGATTAACACTGAACCCTGTGGGATTCTCAATGATTAACACTGAACCCTATGGGAGTCTCACTGATTAACACTGAACCCTGTCGGAGTCTCACTGATTAACACTGAACCCTGTGGGAGTCTCACTGATTAACACTGAACCCTGTGGGAGTCTCACTGATTAATACTGAACCCTATGGGAGTCTCACTGATTAACACTGAACCCTGTGGGAGTCTCACCGATTAACACTGAACCCTGTGGGATTCTCAATGATTAACACTGAACCCTATGGGAGTCTCACTGATTAACACTGAACCCTGTGGGAGTCTCACTGATTAACACTGAACCCTATGGGAGTCTCACAGATTAACGCTGAACCCTATGGGAGTCTCACTGATTAATAATGAACCCTATGGGAGTCTCACTGATTAACACTGAACTCGATGGGATTCTCACTGATTAAAACTGAACCCTATGGGAGTCTCACTGATTAACACTGAACCCTGTGGGAGTCTCAGTGATTAACACTGAACCCTATGGGAGTCTCACTGATTAACACTGAACCCTGTGGGAGTCTCACTGATTAACACTGAACACTGTGGGAGTCTCACTGATTAACACTGAACCCTGAGGGAGTCTCACTGAATAACACTGAACCCTATGGGAGTCACACTGATTAACACATGCACCCTGTGGGAGTCTCACTGATTAACATTGAACCCTGTGGGAGTCGCACTGATTAACGCTGAACCCTGTGGGAGTCTCACTGATTAACAATAAACCCTATGGGAGTCTCACTGATTAACACTGAACTCTATGTGATTCTCACTGATTAACACTGAACCCTATGGGAGTCTCACTGATTAACACTGAACCCTGTGGGAGTCTCAGTGATTAACACTGAAACCTGTGGGAGTCTCATTGATTAACACTGAACACTGTGGGAGTTTCACTGATTTACACTGAACCCTGTGGGGAATTCCACTGAACCCTGTCGGAGTCTCACTGATTAACACTGAACCCTGTGGGAGTCTCACTGATTAAGACTGTACCCTATGGGAGTCTCACTGATTAACACTGAACATTATGGAAGTCTCAATGATTAACACTGAACCCTGTGGGAGTCTCACTGATTAACACTGAACCTTATGGAAGTCTCACTGATTAACACTGAACCCTGTGGGAGTCTCTCTGATTAACACTGAACCCTGTGGGAGTCTCACTGATTAACACTGAACCCTGTGGGAGTCTCACTGATTAACACTGAACCCTGTGGGAGTCTCACAGCTTAACACTGAACCCTTTGGGAGTCTCACTGATTAACACTGAACCCTGTGGGAGTCTCAATGATTAAGACTGTACCCTATGGGAGTCTTACTGATTAACATTGAACCCTATGGGAGTCTCACTGATTAACACTGAACCCTATGGGAGTCTCACTGATTAAGACTGTACCCTATGGGAGTCTCACTGATTAACACTGAACCCTATGGAAGTCTCACTGATTAACACTGAACCCTGTGGGAGTCTCAATGATTTACACTGAACCCTGTGGGAGTCTCACTGATTAACACTGAACCCTGTGGGAGTCTCACTGATTAAGACTGTACCCTATGGGAGTCTCACTGATTAACACTGAACCCTGTGGGAGTCTCACTGATTAACACTGAACCCTATGGGAGTCTCATTGATTAACACTGAACCCTATGGGAGTCTCACTGATTAACACTGAACCCTGTGGGAGTCTCAATGATTAACACTGAACCTTGTGGGAGTCTCAATGATTAACACTGAACCCTATGGGAGTCTCACAGATTAACACTGAACCCTATGGGAGTCTCACTGATTAACACTGAACTCGATGGGATTCTCACTGATTAACACTGAATCCTATGGGAGTCTCACTGATTAACACTGAACCCTGTGGGAGTCTCATTGATTAACACTGATCCCTATGGGAGTCTCACTGATTAACACTGAACACTGTGGGAGTCTCACTGATTAACACTGAACACTTTGGGAGTCTCACTGATTAACACTGAACCCTATGGGAGTGTCACTGATTAACACTGAACCCTGTGGGAGTCTCACTGATTAACACTGAACCCTGTGAGAGTCTCACTGATTAACACTGAACCCTGTGGGAGTCTCCCTGATTAACAATGAACCCTGTGGGAGTCTCACTGATTAACACTGAACCCTATGGGAGTCTCACTGATTAACACTGAACCCTGTGGGAGTCTCAATGCTTAACACTGAACCCTGTGGGAGTCTCACTGATTAACAATGAACCCTATGGGAGTCTCACAGATTAATGCTGAACCCTATGGGAGTCTCACTGATTAACAATGAACCCTGTGAGAGTCTCACTGATTAACACTGAACCCTGTGGGAGTCTCACTGATTAACACTGAACCCTGTGGGAGTCTCACTGATTAACACAGAACCCTATGGGAGTCTCACTGATTAACACTGAACACTGTGGGAGTCTCACTGATTAACAATGAACCCTATGGGAGTCTCACTGATTAACACTGAACTCGATGGGATTCTCACTGATTAAAACTGAACCCTATGGGAGTCTCACTGATTAACACTGAACCCTGTGGGAGTCTCAGTGATTAACACTGAACCCTATGGGAGTCTCACTGATTAACACTGAACCCTGTGGGAGTCTCAGTGATTAACACTGAACCCTATGGGAGTCTCACTGATTAACACTGAACCCTGTGGGAGTCTCACTGATTAACACTGAACACTGTGGGAGTCTCACTGATTAACACTGAACCCTGAGGGAGTCTCACTGAATAACACTGAACCCTATGGGAGTCACACTGATTAACACATGCACCCTGTGGGAGTCTCACTGATTAACATTGAACCCTGTGGGAGTCGCACTGATTAACGCTGAACCCTGTGGGAGTCTCACTGATTAACAATAAACCCTATGGGAGTCTCACTGATTAACACTGAACTCTATGGGATTCTCACTGATTAACACTGAACCCTATGGGAGTCTCACTGATTAACACTGAACCCTGTGGGAGTCTCAGTGATTAACACTGAAACCTGTGGGAGTCTCATTGATTAACACTGAACACTGTGGGAGTTTCACTGATTTACACTGAACCCTGTGGGGAATTCCACTGAACCCTGTCGGAGTCTCACTGATTAACACTGAACCCTGTGGGAGTCTCACTGATTAAGACTGTACCCTATGGGAGTCTCACTGATTAACACTGAACATTATGGAAGTCTCAATGATTAACACTGAACCCTGTGGGAGTCTCACTGATTAACACTGAACCCTGTGGGAGTCTCACAGCTTAACACTGAACCCTTTGGGAGTCTCACTGATTAACACTGAACCCTGTGGGAGTCTCAATGATTAAGACTGTACCCTATGGGAGTCTTACTGATTAACATTGAACACTATGGGAGTCTCACTGATTAACACTGAACCCTATGGGAGTCTCACTGATTAAGACTCTACCCTATGGGAGTCTCACTGATTAACACTGAACCCTATGGAAGTCTCACTGATTAACACTGAACCCTGTGGGAGTCTCAATGATTTACACTGAACCCTGTGGGAGTCTCACTGATTAACACTGAACCCTGTGGGAGTCTCACTGATTAAGACTGTACCCTATGGGAGTCTCACTGATTAACACTGAACCCTGTGGGAGTCTCACTGATTAACACTGAACCCTATGGGAGTCTCATTGATTAACACTGAACCCTATGGGAGTCTCACTGATTAACACTGAACCCTGTGGGAGTCTCAATGATTAACACTGAACCTTGTGGGAGTCTCAATGATTAACACTGAACCCTATGGGAGTCTCACAGATTAACACTGAACCCTATGGGAGTCTCACTGATTAACACTGAACTCGATGGGATTCTCACTGATTAACACTGAACCCTATGGGAGTCTCACTGATTAACACTGAACCCTGTGGGAGTCTCATTGATTAACACTGATCCCTATGGGAGTCTCACTGATTAACACTGAACACTGTGGGAGTCTCACTGATTAACACTGAACACTTTGGGAGTCTCACTGATTAACACTGAACCCTATGGGAGTGTCACTGATTAACACTGAACCCTGTGGGAGTCTCACTGATTAACACTGAACCCTGTGAGAGTCTCACTGATTAACACTGAACCCTGTGGGAGTCTCCCTGATTAACAATGAACCCTGTGGGAGTCTCACTGATTAACACTGAACCCTATGGGAGTCTCACTGATTAACACTGAACCCTGTGGGAGTCTCAATGCTTAACACTGAACCCTGTGGGAGTCTCACTGATTAACAATGAACCCTATGGGAGTCTCACAGATTAATGCTGAACCCTATGGGAGTCTCACTGATTAACAATGAACCCTGTGAGAGTCTCACTGATTAACACTGAACCCTGTGGGAGTCTCACTGATTAACAATAAACCCTATGGGAGTCTCACTGATTAACACTGAACTCTATGGGATTCTCACTGATTAACACTGAACCCTATGGGAGTCTCACTGATTAACACTGAACCCTGTGGGAGTCTCAGTGATTAACACTGAAACCTGTGGGAGTCTCATTGATTAACACTGAACACTGTGGGAGTTTCACTGATTTACACTGAACCCTGTGGGGAATTCCACTGAACCCTGTCGGAGTCTCACTGATTAACACTGAACCCTGTGGGAGTCTCACTGATTAAGACTGTACCCTATGGGAGTCTCACTGATTAACACTGAACATTATGGAAGTCTCAATGATTAACACTGAACCCTGTGGGAGTCTCACTGATTAACACTGAACCTTATGGAAGTCTCACTGATTAACACTGAACCCTGTGGGAGTCTCTCTGATTAACACTGAACCCTGTGGGAGTCTCACTGATTAACACTGAACCCTGTGGGAGTCTCACTGATTAACACTGAACCCTATGGGAGTCTCACAGCTTAACACTGAACCCTTTGGGAGTCTCACTGATTAACACTGAACCCTGTGGGAGTCTCAATGATTAAGACTGTACCCTATGGGAGTCTTACTGATTAACATTGAACCCTATGGGAGTCTCACTGATTAACACTGAACCCTATGGGAGTCTCACTGATTAAGACTGTACCCTATGGGAGTCTCACTGATTAACACTGAACCCTATGGAAGTCTCACTGATTAACACTGAACCCTGTGGGAGTCTCAATGATTTACACTGAACCCTGTGGGAGTCTCACTGATTAACACTGAACCCTGTGGGAGTCTCACTGATTAAGACTGTACCCTATGGGAGTCTCACTGATTAACACTGAACCCTGTGGGAGTCTCACTGATTAACACTGAACCCTATGGGAGTCTCATTGATTAACACTGAACCCTATGGGAGTCTCACTGATTAACACTGAACCCTGTGGGAGTCTCAATGATTAACACTGAACCTTGTGGGAGTCTCAATGATTAACACTGAACCCTATGGGAGTCTCACAGATTAACACTGAACCCTATGGGAGTCTCACTGATTAACACTGAACTCGATGGGATTCTCACTGATTAACACTGAACCCTATGGGAGTCTCACTGATTAACACTGAACCCTGTGGGAGTCTCATTGATTAACACTGATCCCTATGGGAGTCTCACTGATTAACACTGAACACTGTGGGAGTCTCACTGATTAACACTGAACACTTTGGGAGTCTCACTGATTAACACTGAACCCTATGGGAGTGTCACTGATTAACACTGAACCCTGTGGGAGTCTCACTGATTAACACTGAACCCTGTGAGAGTCTCACTGATTAACACTGAACCCTGTGGGAGTCTCCCTGATTAACAATGAACCCTGTGGGAGTCTCACTGATTAACACTGAACCCTATGGGAGTCTCACTGATTAACACTGAACCCTGTGGGAGTCTCAATGCTTAACACTGAACCCTGTGGGAGTCTCACTGATTAACAATGAACCCTATGGGAGTCTCACAGATTAATGCTGAACCCTATGGGAGTCTCACTGATTAACAATGAACCCTGTGAGAGTCTCACTGATTAACACTGAACCCTGTGGGAGTCTCACTGATTAACACTGAACCCTGTGGGAGTCTCACTGATTAACACAGAACCCTATGGGAGTCTCACTGATTAACACTGAACACTGTGGGAGTCTCACTGATTAACAATGAACCCTATGGGAGTCTCACTGATTAACACTGAACTCGATGGGATTCTCACTGATTAAAACTGAACCCTATGGGAGTCTCACTGATTAACACTGAACCCTGTGGGAGTCTCAGTGATTAACACTGAACCCTATGGGAGTCTCACTGATTAACACTGAACCCTGTGGGAGTCTCAGTGATTAACACTGAACCCTATGGGAGTCTCACTGATTAACACTGAACCCTGTGGGAGTCTCACTGATTAACACTGAACACTGTGGGAGTCTCACTGATTAACACTGAACCCTGAGGGAGTCTCACTGAATAACACTGAACCCTATGGGAGTCACACTGATTAACACATGCACCCTGTGGGAGTCTCACTGATTAACATTGAACCCTGTGGGAGTCGCACTGATTAACGCTGAACCCTGTGGGAGTCTCACTGATTAACAATAAACCCTATGGGAGTCTCACTGATTAACACTGAACTCTATGGGATTCTCACTGATTAACACTGAACCCTATGGGAGTCTCACTGATTAACACTGAACCCTGTGGGAGTCTCAGTGATTAACACTGAAACCTGTGGGAGTCTCACTGATTAACACTGAACACTGTGGGAGTTTCACTGATTTACACTGAACCCTGTGGGGAATTCCACTGAACCCTGTCGGAGTCTCACTGATTAACACTGAACCCTGTGGGAGTCTCACTGATTAAGACTGTACCCTATGGGAGTCTCACTGATTAACACTGAACATTATGGAAGTCTCAATGATTAACACTGAACCCTGTGGGAGTCTCACTGATTAACACTGAACATTATGGAAGTCTCAATGATTAACACTGAACCCTGTGGGAGTCTCTCTGATTAACACTGAACCCTGTGGGAGTCTCACTGATTAACACTGAACCCTGTGGGAGTCTCACTGATTAACACTGAACCCTGTGGGAGTCTCACTGATTAACACTGAACCCTGTGGGAGTCTCACTGATTAACACTGAACCCTGTGGGAGTCTCACTGCTTAACACTGAACCCTATGGGAGTCTCACTGATTAACACTGAACCCTGTGGGAGTCTCAATGATTAAGACTGTACCCTATGGGAGTCTTACTGATTAACATTGAACCCTATGGGAGTCTCACTGATTAACACTGAACCCTATGGAAGTCTCACTGATTAACACTGAACCCTGTGGGAGTCTCACTGATTAACACTGAACCCTGTGGGAGTCTCACTGATTAACACTGAACCCTGTGGGAGTCTCAATGATTTACACTGAACCCTGTGGGAGTCTCACTGATTAACACTGAACCCTGTGGGAGTCTCACTGATTAAGACTGTACCCTATGGGAGTCTCACTGATTAACACTGAACCCTGTGGGAGTCTCACTGATTAAGACTGTACCCTATGGGAGTCTCACTGATTAACACTGAACATTATGGAAGTCTCAATGATTAACACTGAACCCTGTGGGAGTCTCACTGAATAACACTGAACCTTATGGAAGTCTCACTGATTAACACTGAACCCTGTGGGAGTCTCTCTGATTAACACTGAACCCTGTGGGAGTCTCACTGATTAACACTGAACCCTGTGGGAGTCTCACTGATTAACACTGAACCCTGTGGGAGTCTCACTGCTTAACACTGAACCCTATGGGAGTCTCACTGATTAACACTGAACCCTGTGGGAGTCTCAATGATTAAGACTGTACCCTATGGGAGTCTTACTGATTAACATTGAACCCTATGGGAGTCTCACTGATTAACACTGAACCCTATGGGAGTCTCACTGATTAAGACTGTACCCTATGGGAGTCTCACTGATTAACACTGAACCCTGTGGGAGTCTCACTGATTAACACTGAACCCTATGGGAGTCTCATTGATTAACACTGAACCCTATGGGAGTCTCACTGATTAACACTGAACTCGATGGGATTCTCACTGATTAACACTGAACCCTGTGGGAGTCTCATTGATTAACACTGATCCCTATGGGAGTCTCACTGATTAACACTGAACACTGTGGGAGTCTCACTGATTAACACTGAACACTTTGGGAGTCTCACTGATTAACACTGAACCCTATGGGAGTGTCACTGATTAACACTGAACCCTGTGGGAGTCTCACTGATTAACACTGAACCCTATGGGAGTCTCACTGATTAACACTGAACCCTGTGGGAGTCTCAGTGATTAACACTGAACCCTATGGGAGTCTCACTGATTAACACTGAACCCTGTGGGAGTCTCAGTGATTAACACTGAACCCTATGGGAGTCTCACTGATTAACACTGAACCCTGTGGGAGTCTCACTGATTAACACTGAACACTGTGGGAGTCTCACTGATTAACACTGAACCCTGAGGGAGTCTCACTGATTAACGCTGAACCCTGTGGGAGTCTCACTGATTAACAATAAACCCTATGGGAGTCTCACTGATTAACACTGAACTCTATGGGATTCTCACTGATTAACACTGAACCCTATGGGAGTCTCACTGATTAACACTGAACCCTGTGGGAGTCTCAGTGATTAACACTGAAACCTGTGGGAGTCTCACTGATTAACACTGAACACTGTGGGAGTTTCACTGATTTACACTGAACCCTGTGGGGAATTCCACTGAACCCTGTCGGAGTCTCACTGATTAACACTGAACCCTGTGGGAGTCTCACTGATTAAGACTGTACCCTATGGGAGTCTCACTGATTAACACTGAACATTATGGAAGTCTCAATGATTAACACTGAACCCTGTGGGAGTCTCACTGATTAACACTGAACCCTATGGGAGTCTCACTGATTAACACTGAACCCTGTGGGAGTCTCTCTGATTAACACTGAACCCTGTGGGAGTCTCACTGATTAACACTGAACCCTGTGGGAGTCTCACTGATTAACACTGAACCCTGTGGGAGTCTCACTGCTTAACACTGAACCCTATGGGAGTCTCACTGATTAACACTGAACCCTGTGGGAGTCTCAATGATTAAGACTGTACGCTATGGGAGTCTTACTGATTAACATTGAACCCTATGGGAGTCTCACTGATTAACACTGAACCCTATGGGAGTCTCACTGATTAAGACTGTACCCTATGGGAGTCTCACTGATTAACACTGAACCCTATGGAAGTCTCACTGATTAACACTGAACCCTGTGGGAGTCTCAATGATTTACACTGAACCGTGTGGGAGTCTCACTGATTAACACTGAACCCTGTGGGAGTCTCACTGATTAAGACTGTACCCTATGGGAGTCTCACTGATTAACACTGAACCCTGTGGGAGTCTCACTGATTAACACTGAACCCTATGGGAGTCTCATTGATTAACACTGAACCCTATTGGAGTCTCACTGATTAACACTGAACCCTGTGGGAGTCTCAATGATTAACACTGAACCTTGTGGGAGTCTCAATGATTAACACTGAACCCTATGGGAGTCTCACAGATTAACGCTGAACCCTATGGGAGTCTCACTGATTAACACTGAACTCGATGGGATTCTCACTGATTAACACTGAACCCTATGGGAGTCTCACTGATTAACACTGAACCCTGTGGGAGTCTCATTGATTAACACTGATCCCTATGGGAGTCTCACTGATTAACACTGAACACTGTGGGAGTCTCACTGATTAACACTGAACACTTTGGGAGTCTCACTGATTAACACTGAACCCTATGGGAGTGTCACTGATTAACACTGAACCCTGTGGGAGTCTCACTGATTAACACTGAACCCTGTGAGAGTCTCACTGATTAACACTGAACCCTGTGGGAGTCTCCCTGATTAACAATGAACCCTGTGGGAGTCTCACTGATTAACACTGAACCCTATGGGAGTCTCACTGATTAACACTGAACCCTGTGGGAGTCTCAATGCTTAACACTGAACCCTGTGGGAGTCTCACTGATTAACAATGAACCCTATGGGAGTCTCACAGATTAATGCTGAACCCTATGGGAGTCTCACTGATTAACAATGAACCCTGTGAGAGTCTCACTGATTAACACTGAACCCTGTGGGAGTCTCACTGATTAACAGTGAACCCTGTGGGAGTCTCACTGATTAACACAGAACCCTATGGGAGTCTCACTGATTAACACTGAACACTGTGGGAGTCTCACTGATTAACAATGAACCCTGTGGGAGTCTCACTGATTAACACTGAACCCTAGGGGAGTCTCTCTGATTAACACTGAACCCTGTGGGAGTCTCACTGATTAACACTGAACCCTGTGGGAGTCTCACTGATTAACACTGAACCCTATGGGAGTCTCACTGATTAATACATGAACCCTGAGGGAGTCTCACTGATTAACACTGAACCCTGTGGGAGTCTCACTGATTAACACTGAACCCTGTGGGAGTCTCACTGATTAACACTGAACCCTATGGGAGTCTCATTGATTAACACTGAACCCTATGGGAGTCTCACTGATTAACACTGAACCCTATGGGAGTCTCACTGATTAACACTGAACCCTGTGGGAGTCTCACTGATTAACACTGAACCTAATGGGAGTCTCACTGTTTGACACATTAACCCTGTGGGAGTCTCACTGATTAACACTGAACCCTGTGGGAGTCTCACTGATTAACACTGAACGCTGTGGGAGTCTCACTGATTAACACTGAACTCGATGGGATTCTCACTGATTAACACTGAACCCTATGGGAGTCTCACTGATTAACACTGAACCCTGTGGGAGTCTCATTGATTAACACTGATCCCTATGGGAGTCTCACTGATTAACACTGAACACTGGGGGAGTCTCACTGATTAACACTGAACACTTTGGGAGTCTCACTGATTAACACTGAACCCTATGGGAGTGTCACTGATTAACACTGAACCCTGTGGGAGTCTCACTGATTAACACTGAACCCTGTGAGAGTCTCACTGATTAACACTGAACCATATGGGAGTCTCACTGATTAACACTGAACCCTGTGGGAGTCTCACTGATTAACACTGAACCCTATGGGAGTCTCACTGATTAACAATGAACCCTGTGAGAGTCTCACTGATTAACACTGAACCCTGTGGGAGTCTCACTGATTAACAGTGAACCCTGTGGGAGTCTCACTGATTAACACAGAACCCTATGGGAGTCTCACTGATTAACACTGAACACTGTGGGAGTCTCACTGATTAACAATGAACCCTGTGGGAGTCTCACTGATTAACACTGAACCCTAGGGGAGTCTCTCTGATTAACACTGAACCCTGTGGGAGTCTCACTGATTAACACTGAACCCTGTGGGAGTCTCACTGATTAACACTGAACCCTATGGGAGTCTCACTGATTAATACATGAACCCTGAGGGAGTCTCACTGATTAACACTGAACCCTGTGGGAGTCTCACTGATTAACACTGAACCCTGTGGGAGTCTCACTGATTAACACTGAACCCTATGGGAGTCTCATTGATTAACACTGAACCCTATGGGAGTCTCACTGATTAACACTGAACCCTATGGGAGTCTCACTGATTAACACTGAACCCTGTGGGAGTCTCACTGATTAACACTGAACCTAATGGGAGTCTCACTGTTTGACACATTAACCCTGTGGGAGTCTCACTGATTAACACTGAACCCTGTGGGAGTCTCACTGATTAACACTGAACGCTGTGGGAGTCTCACTGATTAACACTGAACTCGATGGGATTCTCACTGATTAACACTGAACCCTATGGGAGTCTCACTGATTAACACTGAACCCTGTGGGAGTCTCATTGATTAACACTGATCCCTATGGGAGTCTCACTGATTAACACTGAACACTGGGGGAGTCTCACTGATTAACACTGAACACTTTGGGAGTCTCACTGATTAACACTGAACCCTATGGGAGTGTCACTGATTAACACTGAACCCTGTGGGAGTCTCACTGATTAACACTGAACCCTGTGAGAGTCTCACTGATTAACACTGAACCATATGGGAGTCTCACTGATTAACACTGAACCCTGTGGGAGTCTCACTGATTAACACTGAACCCTATGGGAGTCTCACTGATTAACACTGAACCCTATGGGAGTGTCACTGATTAACACTGAACCCTGTGGGAGTCTCACTGATTAACACTGAACCCTGTGAGAGTCTCACTGATTAACACTGAACCATATGGGAGTCTCACTGATTAACACTGAACCCTGTGGGAGTCTCACTGATTAACACTGAACCCTATGGGAGTCTCACTGATTAACACTGAACCCTGTGGGAGTCTCAATGATTAACACTGAACCCTGTGGGAGTCTCACTGATTAACAATGAACCCTATGGGAGTCTCACAGATTAACGCTGAACCCTATGGGAGTCTCACTGATCAACAATGAACCCTGTGAGAGTCTCACTGATTAACACTGAACCCTGTGGGAGTCTCACTGATTAACAGTGAACCCTGTGGGAGTCTCACTGATTAACACAGAACCCTATGGGAGTCTCACTGATTAACACTGAACACTGTGGGAGTCTCACTGATTAACAATGAACCCTGTGGGAGTCTCACTGATTAACACTGAACCCTGTGGGAGTCCCATTGATTAATACTGAACCCTATGGGAGTCTCATTGATTAACACTGAACCCTGTGGGAGTCTCACCGATTAACACTGAACCCTGTGGGATTCTCAATGATTAACACTGAACCCTATGGGAGTCTCACTGATTAACACTGAACCCTGTGGGAGTCTCACTGATTAACACTGAACCCTGTGGGAGTCTCACTGATTAACACTGAACCCTGTGGGAGTCTCACTGATTAATACTGAACCCTATGGGAGTCTCACTGATTAACACTGAACCCTGTGGGAGTCTCACCGATTAACACTGAACCCTGTGGGATTCTCAATGATTAACACTGAACCCTATGGGAGTCTCACTGATTAACACTGAACCCTGTGGGAGTCTCACTGATTAACACTGAACCCTATGGGAGTCTCACAGATTAACGCTGAACCCTATGGGAGTCTCACTGATTAATAATGAACCCTATGGGAGTCTCACTGATTAACACTGAACTCGATGGGATTCTCACTGATTAAAACTGAACCCTATGGGAGTCTCACTGATTAACACTGAACCCTGTGGGAGTCTCAGTGATTAACACTGAACCCTATGGGAGTCTCACTGATTAACACTGAACCCTGTGGGAGTCTCACTGATTAACACTGAACACTGTGGGAGTCTCACTGATTAACACTGAACCCTGAGGGAGTCTCACTGAATAACACTGAACCCTATGGGAGTCAGACTGATTAACACATGCACCCTGTGGGAGTCTCACTGATTAACATTGAACCCTGTGGGAGTCGCACTGATTAACGCTGAACCCTGTGGGAGTCTCACTGATTAACAATAAACCCTATGGGAGTCTCACTGATTAACACTGAACTCTAAGGGATTCTCACTGATTAACACTGAACCCTATGGGAGTCTCACTGATTAAGACTGAACCCTGTGGGAGTCTCAGTGATTAACACTGAAACCTGTGGGAGTCTCAGTGATTAACACTGAACCCTGTGGGAGTCTCACTGATTAACAATGAACCCTATGGGAGTCTCACAGATTAATGCTGAACCCTATGGGAGTCTCACTGATTAACAATGAACCCTGTGAGAGTCTCACTGATTAACACTGAACCCTGTGGGAGTCTCACTGATTAACAGTGAACCCTGTGGGAGTCTCACTGATTAACACAGAACCCTATGGGAGTCTCACTGATTAACACTGAACACTGTGGGAGTCTCACTGATTAACAATGAACCCTATGGGAGTCTCACTGATTAACACTGAACTCGATGGGATTCTCACTGATTAAAACTGAACCCTATGGGAGTCTCACTGATTAACACTGAACCCTGTGGGAGTCTCAGTGATTAACACTGAACCCTATGGGAGTCTCACTGATTAACACTGAACCCTGTGGGAGTCTCAGTGATTAACACTGAACCCTATGGGAGTCTCACTGATTAACACTGAACCCTGTGGGAGTCTCACTGATTAACACTGAACACTGTGGGAGTCTCACTGATTAACACTGAACCCTATGGGAGTGTCACTGATTAACACTGAACCCTGTGGGAGTCTCACTGATTAACACTGAACCCTGTGAGAGTCTCACTGATTAACACTGAACCATATGGGAGTCTCACTGATTAACACTGAACCCTGTGGGAGTCTCACTGATTAACACTGAACCCTATGGGAGTCTCACTGATTAACACTGAACCCTATGGGAGTGTCACTGATTAACACTGAACCCTGTGGGAGTCTCACTGATTAACACTGAACCCTGTGAGAGTCTCACTGATTAACACTGAACCATATGGGAGTCTCACTTATTAACGCTGAACCCTGTGGGAGTCTCACTGATTAACACTGAACCCTATGGGAGTCTCACTGATTAACACTGAACCCTGTGGGAGTCTCAATGATTAACACTGAACCCTGTGGGAGTCTCACTGATTAACACAGAACCCTATGGGAGTCTCACTGATTAACACTGAACACTGTGGGAGTCTCACTGATTAACAATGAACCCTGTGGGAGTCTCACTGATTAACACTGAACCCTGTGGGAGTCCCATTGATTAATACTGAACCCTATGGGAGTCTCACTGATTAACACTGAACCCTGTGGGAGTCTCACCGATTAACACTGAACCCTGTGGGATTCTCAATGATTAACACTGAACCCTATGGGAGTCTCACTGATTAACACTGAACCCTGTGGGAGTCTCACTGATTAACACTGAACCCTGTGGGAGTCTCACTGATTAACACTGAACCCTGTGGGAGTCTCACTGATTAATACTGAACCCTATGGGAGTCTCACTGATTAACACTGAACCCTGTGGGAGTCTCACCGATTAACACTGAACCCTGTGGGATTCTCAATGATTAACACTGAACCCTATGGGAGTCTCACTGATTAACACTGAACCCTGTGGGAGTCTCACTGATTAACACTGAACCCTATGGGAGTCTCACAGATTAACGCTGAACCCTATGGGAGTCTCACTGATTAATAATGAACCCTATGGGAGTCTCACTGATTAACACTGAACTCGATGGGATTCTCACTGATTAAAACTGAACCCTATGGGAGTCTCACTGATTAACACTGAACCCTGTGGGAGTCTCAGTGATTAACACTGAACCCTATGGGAGTCTCACTGATTAACACTGAACCCTGTGGGAGTCTCACTGATTAACACTGAACACTGTGGGAGTCTCACTGATTAACACTGAACCCTGAGGGAGTCTCACTGAATAACACTGAACCCTATGGGAGTCACACTGATTAACACATGCACCCTGTGGGAGTCTCACTGATTAACATTGAACCCTGTGGGAGTCGCACTGATTAACGCTGAACCCTGTGGGAGTCTCACTGATTAACAATAAACCCTATGGGAGTCTCACTGATTAACACTGAACTCTAAGGGATTCTCACTGATTAACACTGAACCCTATGGGAGTCTCACTGATTAAGACTGAACCCTGTGGGAGTCTCAGTGATTAACACTGAAACCTGTGGGAGTCTCACTGATTAACACTGAACCCTATGGGAGTGTCACTGATTAACACTGAACCCTGTGGGAGTCTCACTGATTAACACTGAACCCTGTGAGAGTCTCACTGATTAACACTGAACCCTGTGGGAGTCTCCCTGATTAACAATGAACCCTGTGGGAGTCTCACTGATTAACACTGAACCCTATGGGAGTCTCACTGATTAACACTGAACCCTGTGGGAGTCTCCCTGATTAACAATGAACCCTGTGGGAGTCTCAGTGATTAACACTGAAACCTGTGGGAGTCTCACTGATTAACACTGAACACTGTGGGAGTTTCACTGATTTACACTGAACCCTGTGGGGAATTCCACTGAACCCTGTCGGAGTCTCACTGATTAACACTGAACCCTGTGGGAGTCTCACTGATTAAGACTGTACCCTATGGGAGTCTCACTGATTAACACTGAACATTATGGAAGTCTCAATGATTAACACTGAACCCTGTGGGAGTCTCACTGATTAACACTGAACCTTATGGAAGTCTCACTGATTAACACTGAACCCTGTGGGAGTCTCTCTGATTAACACTGAACCCTGTGGGAGTCTCACTGATTAACACTGAACCCTGTGGGAGTCTCACTGATTAACACTGAACCCTGTGGGAGTCTCACTGCTTAACACTGAACCCTATGGGAGTCTCACTGATTAACACTGAACCCTGTGGGAGTCTCAATGATTAAGACTGTACCCTATGGGAGTCTTACTGATTAACATTGAACCCTATGGGAGTCTCACTGATTAACACTGAACCCTATGGGAGTCTCACTGATTAAGACTGTACCCTATGGGAGTCTCACTGATTAACACTGAACCCTATGGAAGTCTCACTGATTAACACTGAACCCTGTGGGAGTCTCAATGATTTACACTGAACCCTGTGGGAGTCTCACTGATTAACACTGAACCCTGTGGGAGTCTCACTGATTAAGACTGTACCCTATGGGAGTCTCACTGATTAACACTGAACCCTGTGGGAGTCTCACTGATTAACACTGAACCCTATGGGAGTCTCATTGATTAACACTGAACCCTATGGGAGTCTCACTGATTAACACTGAACCCTGTGGGAGTCTCAATGATTAACACTGAACCCTATGGGAGTCTCACAGATTAACGCTGAACCCTATGGGAGTCTCACTGATTAACACTGAACTCGATGGGATTCTCACTGATTAACACTGAACCCTATGGGAGTCTCACTGATTAACACTGAACCCTGTGGGAGTCTCATTGATTAACACTGATCCCTATGGGAGTCTCACTGATTAACACTGAACACTGTGGGAGTCTCACTGATTAACACTGAACACTTTGGGAGTCTCACTGATTAACACTGAACCCTATGGGAGTGTCACTGATTAACACTGAACCCTGTGGGAGTCTCACTGATTAACACTGAACCCTGTGAGAGTCTCACTGATTAACACTGAACCCTGTGGGAGTCTCCCTGATTAACAATGAACCCTGTGGGAGTCTCACTGATTAACACTGAACCCTATGGAAGTCTCACTGATTAACACTGAACCCTGTGGGAGTCTCAATGCTTAACACTGAACCCTGTGGGAGTCTCACTGATTAACAATGAACCCTATGGGAGTCTCACAGATTAATGCTGAACCCTATGGGAGTCTCACTGATTAACAATGAACCCTGTGAGAGTCTCACTGATTAACACTGAACCCTGTGGGAGTCTCACTGATTAACAGTGAACCCTGTGGGAGTCTCACTGATTAACACAGAACCCTATGGGAGTCTCACTGATTAACACTGAACACTGTGGGAGTCTCACTGATTAACAATGAACCCTGTGGGAGTCTCACTGATTAACACTGAACCCTAGGGGAGTCTCTCTGATTAACACTAAACCCTGTGGGAGTCTCACTGATTAACACTGAACCCTGTGGGAGTCTCACTGATTAACACTGAACCCTATGGGAGTCTCACTGATTAATACATGAACCCTGAGGGAGTCTCACTGATTAACACTGAACCCTGTGGGAGTCTCACTGATTAACACTGAACCCTGTGGGAGTCTCACTGATTAACACTGAACCCTATGGGAGTCTCATTGATTAACACTGAACCCTATGGGAGTCTCACTGATTAACACTGAACCCTATGGGAGTCTCACTGATTAACACTGAACCCTGTGGGAGTCTCACTGATTAACACTGAACCTAATGGGAGTCTCACTGTTTGACACATTAACCCTGTGGGAGTCTCACTGATTAACACTGAACCCTGTGGGAGTCTCACTGATTAACACTGAACGCTGTGGGAGTCTCACTGATTAACACTGAACTCGATGGGATTCTCACTGATTAACACTGAACCCTATGGGAGTCTCACTGATTAACACTGAACCCTGTGGGAGTCTCATTGATTAACACTGATCCCTATGGGAGTCTCACTGATTAACACTGAACACTGGGGGAGTCTCACTGATTAACACTGAACACTTTGGGAGTCTCACTGATTAACACTGAACCCTATGGGAGTGTCACTGATTAACACTGAACCCTGTGGGAGTCTCACTGATTAACACTGAACCCTGTGAGAGTCTCACTGATTAACACTGAACCATATGGGAGTCTCACTGATTAACACTGAACCCTGTGGGAGTCTCACTGATTAACACTGAACCCTATGGGAGTCTCACTGATTAACACTGAACCCTATGGGAGTGTCACTGATTAACACTGAACCCTGTGGGAGTCTCACTGATTAACAGTGAACCCTGTGGGAGTCTCACTGATTAACACAGAACCCTATGGGAGTCTCACTGATTAACACTGAACACTGTGGGAGTCTCACTGATTAACAATGAACCCTGTGGGAGTCTCACTGATTAACACTGAACCCTAGGGGAGTCTCTCTGATTAACACTAAACCCTGTGGGAGTCTCACTGATTAACACTGAACCCTGTGGGAGTCTCACTGATTAACACTGAACCCTATGGGAGTCTCACTGATTAATACATGAACCCTGAGGGAGTCTCACTGATTAACACTGAACCCTGTGGGAGTCTCACTGATTAACACTGAACCCTGTGGGAGTCTCACTGATTAACACTGAACCCTATGGGAGTCTCATTGATTAACACTGAACCCTATGGGAGTCTCACTGATTAACACTGAACCCTATGGGAGTCTCACTGATTAACACTGAACCCTGTGGGAGTCTCACTGATTAACACTGAACCTAATGGGAGTCTCACTGTTTGACACATTAACCCTGTGGGAGTCTCACTGATTAACACTGAACCCTGTGGGAGTCTCACTGATTAACACTGAACGCTGTGGGAGTCTCACTGATTAACACTGAACTCGATGGGATTCTCACTGATTAACACTGAACCCTATGGGAGTCTCACTGATTAACACTGAACCCTGTGGGAGTCTCATTGATTAACACTGATCCCTATGGGAGTCTCACTGATTAACACTGAACACTGGGGGAGTCTCACTGATTAACACTGAACACTTTGGGAGTCTCACTGATTAACATCGAACCCTATGGGAGTGTCACTGATTAACACTGAACCCTGTGGGAGTCTCACTGATTAACACTGAACCCTGTGAGAGTCTCACTGATTAACACTGAACCATATGGGAGTCTCACTGATTAACACTGAACCCTGTGGGAGTCTCACTGATTAACACTGAACCCTATGGGAGTGTCACTGATTAACACTGAACCCTGTGGGAGTCTCACTGATTAACACTGAACCCTGTGAGAGTCTCACTGATTAACACTGAACCATATGGGAGTCTCACTGATTAACACTGAACCCTGTGGGAGTCTCACTGATTAACACTGAACCCTATGGGAGTCTCACTGATTAACACTGAACCCTGTGGGAGTCTCAATGATTAACACTGAACCCTGTGGGAGTCTCACTGATTAACAATGAACCCTATGGGAGTCTCACAGATTAACGCTGAACCCTATGGGAGTCTCACTGATTAACAATGAACCCTGTGAGAGTCTCACTGATTAACACTGAACCCTGTGGGAGTCTCACTGATTAACAGTGAACCCTGTGGGAGTCTCACTGATTAACACAGAACCCTATGGGAGTCTCACTGATTAACACTGAACACTGTGGGAGTCTCACTGATTAACATTGAACCCTGTGGGAGTCTCACTGATTAACACTGAACCCTGTGGGAGTCCCATTGATTAATACTGAACCCTATGGGAGTCTCACTGATTAACACTGAACCCTGTGGGAGTCTCAACGATTAACACTGAACCCTGTGGGATTCTCAATGATTAACACTGAACCCTATGGGAGTCTCACTGATTAACACTGAACCCTGTGGGAGTCTCACTGATTAACACTGAACCCTGTGGGAGTCTCACTGATTAACACTGAACCCTGTGGGAGTCTCACTGATTAATACTGAACCCTATGGGAGTCTCACTGATTAACACTGAACTCTGTGGGAGTCTCACCGATTAACACTGAACCCTGTGGGATTCTCAATGATTAACACTGAACCCTATGGGAGTCTCACTGATTAACACTGAACGCTGTGGGAGTCTCACTGATTAACACTGAACCCTATGGGAGTCTCACAGATTAACGCTGAACCCTATGGGAGTCTCACTGATTAATAATGAACCCTATGGGAGTCTCACTGATTAACACTGAACTCGATGGGATTCTCACTGATTAAAACTGAACCCTATGGGAGTCTCACTGATTAACACTGAACCCTGTGGGAGTCTCAGTGATTAACACTGAACCCTATGGGAGTCTCACTGATTAACACTGAACCCTGTGGGAGTCTCACTGATTAACACTGAACACTGTGGGAGTCTCACTGATTAACACTGAACCCTGAGGGAGTCTCACTGAATAACACTGAACCCTATGGGAGTCACACTGATTAACACATGCACCCTGTGGGAGTCTCACTGATTAACATTGAACCCTGTGGGAGTCGCACTGATTAACGCTGAACCCTGTGGGAGTCTCACTGATTAACAATAAACCCTATGGGAGTCTCACTGATTAACACTGAACTCTATGGGATTCTCACTGATTAACACTGAACCCTATGGGAGTCTCACTGATTAAGACTGAACCCTGTGGGAGTCTCAGTGATTAACACTGAAACCTGTGGGAGTCTCACTGATTAACACTGAACACTGTGGGAGTTTCACTGATTTACACTGAACCCTGTGGGGAATTCCACTGAACCCTGTCGGAGTCTCACTGATTAACACTGAACCCTGTGGGAGTCTCACTGATTAAGACTGTACCCTATGGGAGTCTCACTGATTAACACTGAACATTATGGAAGTCTCAATGATTAACACTGAACCCTGTGGGAGTCTCACTGATTAACACTGAACCTTATGGAAGTCTCACTGATTAACACTGAACCCTGTGGGAGTCTCTCTGATTAACACTGAACCCTGTGGGAGTCTCACTGATTAACACTGAACCCTGTGGGAGTCTCACTGATTAACACTGAACCCTGTGGGAGTCTCACTGCTTAACACTGAACCCTATGGGAGTCTCACTGATTAACACTGAACCCTGTGGGAGTCTCACTGATTAAGACTGTACCCTATGGGAGTCTTACTGATTAACATTGAACCCTATGGGAGTCTCACTGATTAACACTGAACCCTATGGGAGTCTGACTGATTAAGACTGTACCCTATGGGAGTCTCACTGATTAACACTGAACCCTATGGAAGTCTCACTGATTCACACTGAACCCTGTGGGAGTCTCAATGATTTACACTGAACCCTGTGGGAGTCTCACTGATTAACACTGAACCCTGTGGGAGTCTCACTGATTAACACTGAACCCTATGGGAGTCTCATTGATTAACACTGAACCCTATGGGAGTCTCACTGATTAACACTGAACCCTGTGGGAGTCTCAATGATTAACACTGAACCTTGTGGGAGTCTCAATGATTAACACTGAACCCTATGGGAGTCTCACAGATTAACGCTGAACCCTATGGGAGTCTCACTGATTAACACTGAACTCGATGGGATTCTCACTGATTAACACTGAACCCTATGGGAGTCTCACTGATTAACACTGAACCCTGTGGGAGTCTCATTGATTAACACTGATCCCTATGGGAGTCTCACTGATTAACTCTGAACACTGTGGGAGTCTCACTGATTAACACTGAACACTTTGGGAGTCTCACTGATTAACACTGAACCCTATGGGAGTGTCACTGATTAACACTGAACCCTGTGGGAGTCTCACTGATTAACACTGAACCCTGTGAGAGTCTCACTGATTAACACTGAACCCTGTGGGAGTCTCCCTGATTAACCATGAACCCTGTGGGAGTCTCACTGATTAACACTGGACCCTATGGGAGTCTCACTGATTAACACTGAACCCTGTGGGAGTCTCAATGATTAACACTGAACCCTGTGGGAGTCTCACTGATTAACAATGAACCCTATGGGAGTCTCACAGATTAATGCTGAACCCTATGGGAGTCTCACTGATTAACAATGAACCCTGTGAGAGTCTCACTGATTAACACTGAACCCTGTGGGAGTCTCACTGATTAACAGTGAACCCTGTGGGAGTCTCACTGATTAACACAGAACCCTATGGGAGTCTCACTGATTAACACTGAACACTGTGGGAGTCTCACTGATTAACAATGAACCCTGTGGGAGTCTCACTGATTAACACTGAACCCTAGGGGAGTCTCTCTGATTAACACTGAACCCTGTGGGAGTCTCACTGATTAACACTGAACCCTGTGGGAGTCTCACGGATTAACACTGAACCCTATGGGAGTCTCACTGATTAATACATGAACCCTGAGGGAGTTTCACTGATTAACACTGAACCCTGTGGGAGTCTCACTGATTAACACTGAACCCTGTGGGAGTCTCACTGATTAACACTGAACCCTATGGGAGTCTCATTGATTAACACTGAACCCTATGGGAGTCTCACTGATTAACACTGAACCCTATGGGAGTCTCACTGATTAACACTGAACCCTGTGGGAGTCTCACTGATTAACACTGAACCTAATGGGAGTCTCACTGTTTGACACATTAACCCTGTGGGAGTCTCACTGATTAACACTGAACCCTGTGGGAGTCTCACAGATTAACGCTGAACCCTATGGGAGTCTCACTGATTAACACTGAACCCTATGGGAGTGTCATTGATTAACACTGAACCCTATGGGAGTCTCACTGATTAACACTGAACCCTACGGGAGTCTTACTGATTAACACTGAACCCTGTGGGAGTCTCACTGATTAACACTGAACCCTATGGGAGTCTCGCTGATTAACACTGAACCCTGTGGGAGTCTCAATGATTAACACTGAACCCTGTGGGAGTCTCACTGATTAACACTGAACCCTATGGGATTCTCACAGATTAACGCTGAACCCTATGGGAGTCTCACTGATTAACACTAAACCCTATGGGAGTCTCCCTGATTAACACTGAACACTGTGGGAGTCTCACTGATTAACACTGAACACTGTGGGAATCTCACTGATTAACACTGAACCCTATGGGAGTGTCACTCATTAACACTGAACCCTGTGGGAGTCTCACTGATTAACACTGAACCCTGTGGGAGTCTCACTGATTAACACTGAACCCTGTGGGAGTCTCACTGATTAACACTGAACCCTATGGGAGTCTCACTGATTAACAATGAACCCTGTGAGAGTCTCACTGATTAACACTGAACCCTGTGAGAGTCTCACTGATTAACACTGAACCCCGTGGGAGTCTCACTGATTAACAATGAACCCTGTGGGAGTCTCACTGATTAACACTGAACCCTATGGGAGTCTCACTGATAAACACTGAACCCTGTGGGAGTCTCAATGATTAACACTGAACCCTGTGGGAGTCTCACTGATTAACACTGAACCCTATGGGAGTCTCACAGATTAACGCTGAACCCTATGGGAGTCTCACTGATTAACACTGAACACTGTGGGAGACTCACTGATTAACACTGAACCCTGTGGGAGTCTCACTGATTAACACTGAACACTGTGGGAGTCTCACTGATTAACAATGAACCCTGTGGGAGTCTCACTGATTAACACTGAACCCTAGGGGAGTCTCTCTGATTGACAATGAACCCTGTGGGAGTCTCACTGATTAACACTGAACCCTATGGGAGTCTCCCTGATTAACAATGAACACTGTGGGAGTCTCACTGATTAACACTGAACACTGTGGGAGTCTCACTGATTAACACTGAACCCTATGGGAGTGTCACTCATTAACACTGAACCCTGTGGGAGTCTCACTGATTAACACTGAACCCTGTGAGAGTCTCACTGATTAACACTGAACCCTGTGGGAGTCTCACTGATTAACAATGAACCCTGTGGGAGTCTCACTGATTAACACTGAACCCTATGGGAGTCTCACTGATTAACACTGAACCCTGTGGGAGTCTCAATGATTAACACTGAACCCTGTGGGAGTCTCACTGATTAACAATGAACCCTATGGGAGTCTCACAGATTAACGCTGAACCCTATGGGAGTCTCACTGATTAACAATGAACCCTGTGAGAGTCTCACTGATTAACACTGAACCCTGTGGGAGTCTCACTGATTAACAGTGAACCCTGTGGGAGTCTCACTGATTAACACAGAACCCTATGGGAGTCTCACTGATTAACACTGAACACTGTGGGAGTCTCACTGATTAACAATGAACCCTGTGGGAGTCTCACTGATTAACACTGAACCCTAGGGGAGTCTCTCTGATTAACACTGAACCCTGTGGGAGTCTCACTGATTAACACTGAACCCTGTGGGAGTCTCACTTATTAACACTGAACCCTATGGGAGTCTCACTGATTAATACATGAACCCTGAGGGAGTCTCACTGATTAACACTGAACCCTGTGGGAGTCTCACTGATTAACACTGAACCCTGTGGGAGTCTCACTGATTAACACTGAACCTAATGGGACTCTCACTGTTTGACACATTAACCCTGTGGGAGTCTCACTGATTAACACTGAACCCTGTGGGAGTCTCACTGATTAACACTGAACGCTGTGGGAGTCTCACTGATTAACACTGAACCCTATGGGAGTGTCATTGATTAACACTGAACCCTGTGGGAGTCTCACTGATTAACACTGAACCCTGTGAGAGTCTCACTGATTAACACTGAACCCTGTGGGAGTCTCACTGATTAACACTGAACCCTGTGGGAGTGTCACTGCTTAACACTGAACCCTATGGGAGTCTCACTGATTAACACTGAACCCTGTGGGAGTCTCACTGATTAAGACTGTACCCTATGGAAGTCTTACTGATTAACATTGAACCCTATGGGAGTCTCACTGATTAACACTGAACCCTGTGGGAGTCCCATTGATTAATACTGAACCCTATGGGAGTCTCACTGATTAACACTGAACCCTGTGGGAGTCTCACCGATTAACACTGAACCCTGTGGGATTCTCAATGATTAACACTGAACCCTATGGGAGTCTCACTGATTAACACTGAACCCTGTGGGAGTCTCACTGATTAACACTGAACCCTGTGGGAGTCTCACTGATTAACACTGAACCCTATGGGAGTCTCACAGATTAACGCTGAACCCTATGGGAGTCTCACTGATTAACAATGAACCCTGTGAGAGTCTCACTGATTAACACTGAACCCTGTGGGAGTCTCACTGATTAACAGTGAACCCTGTGGGAGTCTCACTGATTAACACAGAACCCTATGGGAGTCTCACTGATTAACACTGAACACTGTGGGAGTCTCACTGATTAACAATGAACCCTGTGGGAGTCTCACTGATTAACACTGAACCCTGTGGGAGTCCCATTGATTAATACTGAACCCTATGGGAGTCTCACTGATTAACACTGAACCCTGTGGGAGTCTCACCGATTAACACTGAACCCTGTGGGATTCTCAATGATTAACACTGAACCCTATGGGAGTCTCACTGATTAACACTGAACCCTGTGGGAGTCTCACTGATTAACACTGAACCCTGTGGGAGTCTCACTGATTAACACTGAACCCTGTGGGAGTCTCACTGATTAATACTGAACCCTATGGGAGTCTCACTGATTAACACTGAACCCTGTGGGAGTCTCACCGATTAACACTGAACCCTGTGGGATTCTCAATGATTAACACTGAACCCTATGGGAGTCTCACTGATTAACACTGAACCCTGTGGGAGTCTCACTGATTAACACTGAACCCTGTGGGAGTCTCACTGATTAATACTGAACCCTATGGGAGTCTCACTGATTAACACTGAACCCTGTGGGAGTCTCACCGATTAACACTGAACCCTGTGGGATTCTCAATGATTAACACTGAACCCTATGGGAGTCTCACTGATTAACACTGAACCCTATGGGAGTCTCACTGATTAATAATGAACCCTATGGGAGTCTCACTGATTAACACTGAACTCGATGGGATTCTCACTGATTAAAACTGAACCCTATGGGAGTCTCACTGATTAACACTGAACCCTGTGGGAGTCTCAGTGATTAACACTGAACCCTATGGGAGTCTCACTGATTAACACTGAACCCTGTGGGAGTCTCACTGATTAACACTGAACACTGTGGGAGTCTCACTGATTAACACTGAACCCTGAGGGAGTCTCACTGAATAACACTGAACCCTATGGGAGTCACACTGATTAACACATGCACCCTGTGGGAGTCTCACTGATTAACATTGAACCCTGTGGGAGTCGCACTGATTAACGCTGAACCCTGTGGGAGTCTCACTGATTAACAATAAACCCTATGGGAGTCTCACTGATTAACACTGAACTCTATGGGATTCTCACTGATTAACACTGAACCCTATGGGAGTCTCACTGATTAAGACTGAACCCTGTGGGAGTCTCAGTGATTAACACTGAAACCTGTGGGAGTCTCACTGATTAACACTGAACACTGTGGGAGTTTCACTGATTTACACTGAACCCTGTGGGGAATTCCACTGAACCCTGTCGGAGTCTCACTGATTAACACTGAACCCTGTGGGAGTCTCACTGATTAAGACTGTACCCTATGGGAGTCTCACTGATTAACACTGAACATTATGGAAGTCTCAATTATTAACACTGAACCCTGTGGGAGTCTCACTGATTAACACTGAACCTTATGGAAGTCTCACTGATTAACACTGAACCCTGTGGGAGTCTCTCTGATTAACACTGAACCCTGTGGGAGTCTCACTGATTAACACTGAACCCTGTGGGAGTCTCACTGATTAACACTGAACCCTGTGGGAGTCTCACTGCTTAACACTGAACCCTATGGGAGTCTCACTGATTAACACTGAACCCTGTGGGAGTCTCACTGATTAAGACTGTACCCTATGGGAGTCTTACTGATTAACATTGAACCCTATGGGAGTCTCACTGATTAACACTGAACCCTATGGGAGTCTCACTGATTAAGACTGTACCCTATGGGAGTCTCACTGATTAACACTGAACCCTATGGAAGTCTCACTGATTAACACTGAACCCTGTGGGAGTCTCAATGATTTACACTGAACCCTGTGGGAGTCTCACTGATTAACACTGAACCCTGTGGGAGTCTCACTGATTAAGACTGTACCCTATGGGAGTCTCACTGATTAACACTGAACCCTGTGGGAGTCTCACTGATTAACACTGAACCCTATGGGAGTCGCATTGATTAACACTGAACCCTATGGGAGTCTCACTGATTAACACTGAACCCTGTGGGAGTCTCAATGATTAACACTGAACCTTGTGGGAGTCTCAATGATTAACACTGAACCATATGGGAGTCTCACAGATTAACGCTGAACCCTATGGGAGTCTCACTGATTAACACTGAACTCGATGGGATTCTCACTGATTAACACTGAACCCTATGGGAGTCTCACTGATTAACACTGAACCCTGTGGGAGTCTCATTGATTAACACTGATCCCTATGGGAGTCTCACTGATTAACACTGAACACTGTGGGAGTCTCACTGATTAACACTGAACACTTTGGGAGTCTCACTGATTAACACTGAACCCTATGGGAGTGTCACTGATTAACACTGAACCCTGTGGGAGTCTCACTGATTAACACTGAACCCTGTGAGAGTCTCACTGATTAACACTGAACCCTGTGGGAGTCTCCCTGATTAACCATGAACCCTGTGGGAGTCTCACTGATTAACACTGAACCCTATGGGAGTCTCACTGATTAACACTGAACCCTGTGGGAGTCTCAATGATTAACACTGAACCCTGTGGGAGTCTCACTGATTAACAATGAACCCTATGGGAGTCTCACAGATTAATGCTGAACCCTATGGGAGTCTCACTGATTAACAATGAACCCTGTGAGAGTCTCACTGATTAACACTGAACCCTGTGGGAGTCTCACTGATTAACAGTGAACCCTGTGGGAGTCTCACTGATTAACACAGAACCCTATGGGAGTCTCACTGATTAACACTGAACACTGTGGGAGTCTCACTGATTAACAATGAACCCTGTGGGAGTCTCACTGATTAACACTGAACCCTAGGGGAGTCTCTCTGATTAATACTGAACCCTGTGGGAGTCTCACTGATTAACACTGAACCCTGTGGGAGTCTCACGGATTAACACTGAACCCTATGGGAGTCTCACTGATTAATACATGAACCCTGAGGGAGTTTCACTGATTAACACTGAACCCTGTGGGAGTCTCACTGATTAACACTGAACCCTGTGGGAGTCTCACTGATTAACACTGAACCATATGGGAGTCTCATTGATTAACACTGAACCCTATGGGAGTCTCACTGATTAACACTGAACCCTATGGGAGTCTCACTGATTAACACTGAACCCTGTGGGAGTCTCACTGATTAACACTGAACCTAATGGGAGTCTCACTGTTTGACACATTAACCCTGTGGGAGTCTCACTGATTAACACTGAACCCTGTGGGAGTCTCACAGATTAACGCTGAACCCTATGGGAGTCTCACTGATTAACACTGAACCCTATGGGAGTGTCATTGATTAACACTGAACCCTATGGGAGTCTCACTGATTAACACTGAACCCTACGGGAGTCTTACTGATTAACACTGAACCCTGTGGGAGTCTCACTGATTAACACTGAACCCTATGGGAGTCTCGCTGATTAACACTGAACCCTGTGGGAGTCTCAATGATTAACACTGAACCCTGTGGGAGTCTCACTGATTAACACTGAACCCTATGGGATTCTCACAGATTAACGCTGAACCCTATGGGAGTCTCACTGATTAACACTAAACCCTATGGGAGTCTCCCTGATTAACACTGAACACTGTGGGAGTCTCACTGATTAACACTGAACCCTGTGGGAGTCTCACTGATTAACACTGAACCCTATGGGAGTCTCACTGATTAACAATGAACCCTGTGAGAGTCTCACTGATTAACACTGAACCCTGTGAGAGTCTCACTGATTAACACTGAACCCCGTGGGAGTCTCACTGATTAACACTGAACCCTATGGGAGTCTCACTGATTAACAATGAACCCTGTGAGAGTCTCACTGATTAACACTGAACCCTGTGGGAGTCTCAATGATTAACACTGAACCCCGTGGGAGTCTCACTGATTAACAATGAACCCTGTGGGAGTCTCACTGATTAACACTGAACCCTATGGGAGTCTCACTGATAAACACTGAACCCTGTGGGAGACTCACTGATTAACACTGAACCCTGTGGGAGTCTCACTGGTTAACACTGAACACTGTGGGAGTCTCACTGATTAACAATGAACCCTGTGGGAGTCTCACTGATTAACACTGAACCCTAGGGGAGTCTCTCTGATTGACAATGAACCCTGTGGGAGTCTCACTGATTAACACTGAACCCTATGGGAGTCTCCCTGACTAACAATGAACACTGTGGGAGTCTCACTGATTAACACTGAACACTGTGGGAGTCTCACTGATTAACACTGAACCCTATGGGAGTGTCACTCATTAACACTGAACCCTGTGAGAGTCTCACTGATTAACACTGAACCCTGTGGGAGTCTCACTGATTAACAATGAACCCTGTGGGAGTCTCACTGATTAACAATGAACCCTGTGGGAGTCTCACTGATTAACACTGAACCCTATGGGAGTCTCACTGATTAACACTGAACCCTGTGGGAGTCTCAATGATTAACACTGAACCCTGTGGGAGTCTCACTGATTAACAATGAACCCTATGGGAGTCTCACAGATTAACGCTGAACCCTATGGGAGTCTCACTGATTAACAATGAACCCTGTGAGAGTCTCACTGATTAACACTGAACCCTGTGGGAGTCTCACTGATTAACAGTGAACCCTGTGGGAGTCTCACTGATTAACACAGAACCCTATGGGAGTCTCACTGATTAACACTGAACACTGTGGGAGTCTCACTGATTAACAATGAACCCTGTGGGAGTCTCACTGATTAACACTGAACCCTAGGGGAGTCTCTCTGATTAACACTGAACCCTGTGGGAGTCTCACTGATTAACACTGAACCCTGTGGGAGTCTCACTTATTAACACTGAACCCTATGGGAGTCTCACGGATTAATACATGAACCCTGAGGGAGTCTCACTGATTAACACTGAACCCTGTGGGAGTCTCACTGATTAACACTGAACCCTGTGGGAGTCTCACTGATTAACACTGAACCCTATGGGAGTCTCATTGATTAACACTGAACCCTATGGGAGTCTCACTGATTAACACTGAACCCTGTGGGAGTCTCAATGATTAACACTGAACCTTGTGGGAGTCTCAATGATTAACACTGAACCATATGGGAGTCTCACAGATTAACGCTGAACCCTATGGGAGTCTCACTGATTAACACTGAACTCGATGGGATTCTCACTGATTAACACTGAACCCTATGGGAGTCTCACTGATTAACACTGAACCCTGTGGGAGTCTCATTGATTAACACTGATCCCTATGGGAGTCTCACTGATTAACACTGAACACTGTGGGAGTCTCACTGATTAACACTGAACACTTTGGGAGTCTCACTGATTAACACTGAACCCTATGGGAGTGTCACTGATTAACACTGAACCCTGTGGGAGTCTCACTGATTAACACTGAACCCTGCGAGAGTCTCACTGATTAACACTGAACCCTGTGGGAGTCTCCCTGATTAACCATGAACCCTGTGGGAGTCTCACTGATTAACACTGAACCCTATGGGAGTCTCACTGATTAACACTGAACCCTGTGGGAGTCTCAATGATTAACACTGAACCCTGTGGGAGTCTCACTGATTAACAATGAACCCTATGGGAGTCTCACAGATTAATGCTGAACCCTATGGGAGTCTCACTGATTAACAATGAACCCTGTGAGAGTCTCACTGATTAACACTGAACCCTGTGGGAGTCTCACTGATTAACAGTGAACCCTGTGGGAGTCTCACTGATTAACACAGAACCCTATGGGAGTCTCACTGATTAACACTGAACACTGTGGGAGTCTCACTGATTAACAATGAACCCTGTGGGAGTCTCACTGATTAACACTGAACCCTAGGGGAGTCTCTCTGATTAACACTGAACCCTGTGGGAGTCTCACTGATTAACACTGAACCCTGTGGGAGTCTCACGGATTAACACTGAACCCTATGGGAGTCTCACTGATTAATACATGAACCCTGAGGGAGTTTCACTGATTAACACTGAACCCTGTGGGAGTCTCACTGATTAACACAAGAAACCCTGTGGGAGTCTCACTGATTAACACTGAACCATATGGGAGTCTCATTGATTAACACTGAACCCTATGGGAGTCTCACTGATTAACACTGAACCCTATGGGAGTCTCACTGATTAACACTGAACCCTGTGGGAGTCTCACTGATTAACACTGAACCTAATGGGAGTCTCACTGTTTGACACATTAACCCTGTGGGAGTCTCACTGATTAACACTGAACCCTGTGGGAGTCTCACAGATTAACGCTGAACCCTATGGGAGTCTCACTGATTAACACTGAACCCTATGGGAGTGTCATTGATTAACACTGAACCCTATGGGAGTCTCACTGATTAACACTGAACCCTACGGGAGTCTTACTGATTAACACTGAACCCTGTGGGAGTCTCACTGATTAACACTGAACCCTATGGGAGTCTCGCTGATTAACACTGAACCCTGTGGGAGTCTCAATGATTAACACTGAACCCTGTGGGAGTCTCACTGATTAACACTGAACCCTATGGGATTCTCACAGATTAACGCTGAACCCTATGGGAGTCTCACTGATTAACACTAAACCCTATGGGAGTCTCCCTGATTAACACTGAACACTGTGGGAGTCTCACTGATTAACACTGAACACTGTGGGAGTCTCACTGATTAACACTGAACCCTATGGGAGTGTCACTCATTAACACTGAACCCTGTGGGAGTCTCACTGATTAACACTGAACCCTGTGGGAGTCTCACTGATTAACACTGAACCCTGTGGGAGTCTCACTGATTAACACTGAACCCTATGGGAGTCTCACTGATTAACAATGAACCCTGTGAGAGTCTCACTGATTAACACTGAACCCTGTGAGAGTCTCACTGATTAACACTGAACCCCGTGGGAGTCTCACTGATTAACAATGAACCCTGTGGGAGTCTCACTGATTAACACTGAACCCTATGGGAGTCTCACTGATAAACACTGAACCCTGTGGGAGTCTCAATGATTAACACTGAACCCTGTGGGAGTCTCACTGATTAACACTGAACCCTATGGGAGTCTCACAGATTAACGCTGAACCCTATGGGAGTCTCACTGATTAACACTGAACCCTGTGGGAGACTCACTGATTAACACTGAACCCTGTGGGAGTCTCACTGGTTAACACTGAACACTGTGGGAGTCTCACTGATTAACAATGAACCCTGTGGGAGTCTCACTGATTAACACTGAACCCTAGGGGAGTCTCTCTGATTGACAATGAACCCTGTGGGAGTCTCACTGATTAACACTGAACCCTATGGGAGTCTCCCTGACTAACAATGAACACTGTGGGAGTCTCACTGATTAACACTGAACACTGTGGGAGTCTCACTGATTAACACTGAACCCTATGGGAGTGTCACTCATTAACACTGAACCCTGTGAGAGTCTCACTGATTAACACTGAACCCTGTGGGAGTCTCACTGATTAACAATGAACCCTGTGGGAGTCTCACTGATTAACAATGAACCCTGTGGGAGTCTCACTGATTAACACTGAACCCTATGGGAGTCTCACTGATTAACACTGAACCCTGTGGGAGTCTCAATGATTAACACTGAACCCTGTGGGAGTCTCACTGATTAACAATGAACCCTATGGGAGTCTCACAGATTAACGCTGAACCCTATGGGAGTCTCACTGATTAACAATGAACCCTGTGAGAGTCTCACTGATTAACACTGAACCCTGTGGGAGTCTCACTGATTAACAGTGAACCCTGTGGGAGTCTCACTGATTAACACAGAACCCTATGGGAGTCTCACTGATTAACACTGAACACTGTGGGAGTCTCACTGATTAACAATGAACCCTGTGGGAGTCTCACTGATTAACACTGAACCCTAGGGGAGTCTCTCTGATTAACACTGAACCCTGTGGGAGTCTCACTGATTAACACTGAACCCTGTGGGAGTCTCACTTATTAACACTGAACCCTATGGGAGTCTCACGGATTAATACATGAACCCTGAGGGAGTCTCACTGATTAACACTGAACCCTGTGGGAGTCTCACTGATTAACACTGAACCCTGTGGGAGTCTCACTGATTAACACTGAACCCTATGGGAGTCTCATTGATTAACACTGAACCCTATGGGAGTCTCACTGATTAACACTGAACCCTATGGGAGTCTCACTGATTAACACTGAACCCTGTGGGAGTCTCACTGATTAACACTGAACCTAATGGGACTCTCACTGTTTGACACATTAACCCTGTGGGAGTCTCACTGATTAACACTGAACCCTGTGGGAGTCTCACTGATTAACACTGAACGCTGTGGGAGTCTCACTGATTAACACTGAACCCTATGGGAGTGTCATTGATTAACACTGAACCCTGTGGGAGTCTCACTGATTAACACTGAACCCTGTGAGAGTCTCACTGATTAACACTGAACCCTGTGGGAGTCTCACTGATTAACACTGAACCCTGTGGGAGTGTCACTGCTTAACACTGAACCCTATGGGAGTCTCACTGATTAACACTGAACCCTGTGGGAGTCTCACTGATTAAGACTGTACCCTATGGAAGTCTTACTGATTAACATTGAACCCTATGGGAGTCTCACTGATTAACACTGAACCCTATGGGAGTCTTACTGATTAACACTGAACCCTGTGGGAGTCTCACTGATTAACACTGAACCTTATGGGAGTCTCGCTGATTAACACTGAACCCTGTGGGAGTCTCAATGATTAACACTGAACCCTGTGGGAGTCTCACTGATTAACACTGAACCCTATGGGATTCTCACAGATTAACGCTGAACCCTATGGGAGTCTCACTGATTAACAATGAACCCTATGGGAGTCTCACTGATTAACACTGAACCCTATGGGAGTCTCACAGATTAACGCTGAACCCTATGGGAGTCTCACTGATTAACACTGAACCCTGTGGGAGACTCACTGATTAACACTGAACCCTGTGGGAGTCTCACTGGTTAACACTGAACACTGTGGGAGTCTCACTGATTAACAATGAACCCTGTGGGAGTCTCACTGATTAACACTGAACCCTAGGGGAGTCTCTCTGATTGACAATGAACCCTGTGGGAGTCTCACTGATTAACACTGAACCCTATGGGAGTCTCCCTGACTAACAATGAACACTGTGGGAGTCTCACTGATTAACACTGAACACTGTGGGAGTCTCACTGATTAACACTGAACCCTATGGGAGTGTCACTCATTAACACTGAACCCTGTGAGAGTCTCACTGATTAACACTGAACCCTGTGGGAGTCTCACTGATTAACAATGAACCCTGTGGGAGTCTCACTGATTAACAATGAACCCTGTGGGAGTCTCACTGATTAACACTGAACCCTATGGGAGTCTCACTGATTAACACTGAACCCTGTGGGAGTCTCAATGATGAACACTGAACCCTGTGGGAGTCTCACTGATTAACAATGAACCCTATGGGAGTCTCACAGATTAACGCTGAACCCTATGGGAGTCTCACTGATTAACAATGAACCCTGTGAGAGTCTCACTGATTAACACTGAACCCTGTGGGAGTCTCACTGATTAACAGTGAACCCTGTGGGAGTCTCACTGATTAACACAGAACCCTATGGGAGTCTCACTGATTAACACTGAACACTGTGGGAGTCTCACTGATTAACAATGAACCCTGTGGGAGTCTCACTGATTAACACTGAACCCTAGGGGAGTCTCTCTGATTAACACTGAACCCTGTGGGAGTCTCACTGATTAACACTGAACCCTGTGGGAGTCTCACTTATTAACACTGAACCCTATGGGAGTCTCACGGATTAATACATGAACCCTGAGGGAGTCTCACTGATTAACACTGAACCCTGTGGGAGTCTCACTGATTAACACTGAACCCTGTGGGAGTCTCACTGATTAACACTGAACCCTATGGGAGTCTCATTGATTAACACTGAACCCTATGGGAGTCTCACTGATTAACACTGAACCCTATGGGAGTCTCACTGATTAACACTGAACCCTGTGGGAGTCTCACTGATTAACACTGAACCTAATGGGACTCTCACTGTTTGACACATTAACCCTGTGGGAGTCTCACTGATTAACACTGAACCCTGTGGGAGTCTCACTGATTAACACTGAACGCTGTGGGAGTCTCACTGATTAACACTGAACCCTATGGGAGTGTCATTGATTAACACTGAACCCTGTGGGAGTCTCACTGATTAACACTGAACCCTGTGAGAGTCTCACTGATTAACACTGAACCCTGTGGGAGTCTCACTGATTAACACTGAACCCTGTGGGAGTGTCACTGCTTAACACTGAACCCTATGGGAGTCTCACTGATTAACACTGAACCCTGTGGGAGTCTCACTGATTAAGACTGTACCCTATGGAAGTCTTACTGATTAACATTGAACCCTATGGGAGTCTCACTGATTAACACTGAACCCTATGGGAGTCTTACTGATTAACACTGAACCCTGTGGGAGTCTCACTGATTAACACTGAACCTTATGGGAGTCTCGCTGATTAACACTGAACCCTGTGGGAGTCTCAATGATTAACACTGAACCCTGTGGGAGTCTCACTGATTAACACTGAACCCTATGGGATTCTCACAGATTAACGCTGAACCCTATGGGAGTCTCACTGATTAACAATGAACCCTATGGGAGTCTCACTGATTAACACTGAACTCGATGGGATTCTCACTGATTAACACTGAACCCTATGGGAGTCTCCCTGATTAACACTGAACACTGTGGGAGTCTCACTGATTAACACTGAACACTGTGGGAGTCTCACTGATTAACACTGAACCCTATGGGAGTGTCACTCATTAACACTGAACCCTGTGGGAGTCTCACTGATTAACACTGAACCCTGTGGGAGTCTCACTGATTAACACTGAACCCTGTGGGAGTCTCACTGATTAATACTGAACCCTGTGGGAGTCTCACTGATTAACACTGAACCCTATGGGAGTCTCACTGATTAACAATGAACCCTGTGAGAGTCTCACTGATTAACACTGAACCCTGTGAGAGTCTCACTGATTAACACTGAACCCTGTGGGAGTCTCACTGATTAACAATGAACCCTGTGGGAGTCTCACTGATGAACACTGAACCCTATGGGAGTCTCACTGATTAACACTGAACCCTGTGGGAGTCTCAATGATTAACACTGAACCCTGTGGGAGTCTCACTGATTAACACTGAACCCTATGGGAGTCTCACAGATTAACGCTGAACCCTATGGGAGTCTCACTGATTAACAATGAACCCTGTGAGAGTCTCACTGATTAACACTGAACCCTGTGGGAGTCTCACTGATTAACACTGAACCCCGTGGGAGTCTCACTGATTAACAATGAACCCTGTGGGAGTCTCACTGATTAACACTGAACCCTATGGGAGTCTCACTGATAAACACTGAACCCTGTGGGAGTCTCAATGATTAACACTGAACCCTGTGGGAGTCTCACTGATTAACACTGAACCCTATGGGAGTCTCACTGATTAACACTGAACCCTATGGGAGTCTCGCTGATTAACACTGAACCCTGTGGGAGACTCACTGATTAACACTGAACCCTGTGGGAGTCTCACTGGTTAACACTGAACACTGTGGGAGTCTCACTGATTAACAATGAACCCTGTGGGAGTCTCACTGATTAACACTGAACCCTAGGGGAGTCTCTCTGATTGACAATGAACCCTGTGGGAGTCTCACTGATTAACACTGAACCCTATGGGAGTCTCCCTGACTAACAATGAACACTGTGGGAGTCTCACTGATTAACACTGAACACTGTGGGAGTCTCACTGATTAACACTGAACCCTATGGGAGTGTCACTCATTAACACTGAACCCTGTGAGAGTCTCACTGATTAACACTGAACCCTGTGGGAGTCTCACTGATTAACAATGAACCCTGTGGGAGTCTCACTGATTAACAATGAACCCTGTGGGAGTCTCACTGATTAACACTGAACCCTATGGGAGTCTCACTGATTAACACTGAACCCTGTGGGAGTCTCAATGATTAACACTGAACCCTGTGGGAGTCTCACTGATTAACAATGAACCCTATGGGAGTCTCACAGATTAACGCTGAACCCTATGGGAGTCTCACTGATTAACAATGAACCCTGTGAGAGTCTCACTGATTAACACTGAACCCTGTGGGAGTCTCACTGATTAACAGTGAACCCTGTGGGAGTCTCACTGATTAACACAGAACCCTATGGGAGTCTCACTGATTAACACTGAACACTGTGGGAGTCTCACTGATTAACAATGAACCCTGTGGGAGTCTCACTGATTAACACTGAACCCTAGGGGAGTCTCTCTGATTAACACTGAACCCTGTGGGAGTCTCACTGATTAACACTGAACGCTGTGGGAGTCTCACTGATTAACACTGAACCCTATGGGAGTGTCATTGATTAACACTGAACCCTGTGGGAGTCTCACTGATTAACACTGAACCCTGTGAGAGTCTCACTGATTAACACTGAACCCTGTGGGAGTCTCACTGATTAACACTGAACCCTGTGGGAGTGTCACTGCTTAACACTGAACCCTATGGGAGTCTCACTGATTAACACTGAACCCTGTGGGAGTCTCACTGATTAAGACTGTACCCTATGGAAGTCTTACTGATTAACATTGAACCCTATGGGAGTCTCACTGATTAACACTGAACCCTATGGGAGTCTTACTGATTAACACTGAACCCTGTGGGAGTCTCACTGATTAACACTGAACCTTATGGGAGTCTCGCTGATTAACACTGAACCCTGTGGGAGTCTCAATGATTAACACTGAACCCTGTGGGAGTCTCACTGATTAACACTGAACCCTATGGGATTCTCACAGATTAACGCTGAACCCTATGGGAGTCTCACTGATTAACAATGAACCCTATGGGAGTCTCACTGATTAACACTGAACTCGATGGGATTCTCACTGATTAACACTGAACCCTATGGGAGTCTCCCTGATTAACACTGAACACTGTGGGAGTCTCACTGATTAACACTGAACACTGTGGGAGTCTCACTGATTAACACTGAACCCTATGGGAGTGTCACTCATTAACACTGAACCCTGTGGGAGTCTCACTGATTAACACTGAACCCTGTGGGAGTCTCACTGATTAACACTGAACCCTGTGGGAGTCTCACTGATTAATACTGAACCCTGTGGGAGTCTCACTGATTAACACTGAACCCTATGGGAGTCTCACTGATTAACAATGAACCCTGTGAGAGTCTCACTGATTAACACTGAACCCTGTGAGAGTCTCACTGATTAACACTGAACCCTGTGGGAGTCTCACTGATTAACAATGAACCCTGTGGGAGTCTCACTGATGAACACTGAACCCTATGGGAGTCTCACTGATTAACACTGAACCCTGTGGGAGTCTCAATGATTAACACTGAACCCTGTGGGAGTCTCACTGATTAACACTGAACCCTATGGGAGTCTCACAGATTAACGCTGAACCCTATGGGAGTCTCACTGATTAACAATGAACCCTGTGAGAGTCTCACTGATTAACACTGAACCCTGTGGGAGTCTCACTGATTAACACTGAACCCCGTGGGAGTCTCACTGATTAACAATGAACCCTGTGGGAGTCTCACTGATTAACACTGAACCCTATGGGAGTCTCACTGATAAACACTGAACCCTGTGGGAGTCTCAATGATTAACACTGAACCCTGTGGGAGTCTCACTGATTAACACTGAACCCTATGGGAGTCTCACTGATTAACACTGAACCCTATGGGAGTCTCGCTGATTAACACTGAACCCTGTGGGAGACTCACTGATTAACACTGAACCCTGTGGGAGTCTCACTGGTTAACACTGAACACTGTGGGAGTCTCACTGATTAACAATGAACCCTGTGGGAGTCTCACTGATTAACACTGAACCCTAGGGGAGTCTCTCTGATTGACAATGAACCCTGTGGGAGTCTCACTGATTAACACTGAACCCTATGGGAGTCTCCCTGACTAACAATGAACACTGTGGGAGTCTCACTGATTAACACTGAACACTGTGGGAGTCTCACTGATTAACACTGAACCCTATGGGAGTGTCACTCATTAACACTGAACCCTGTGAGAGTCTCACTGATTAACACTGAACCCTGTGGGAGTCTCACTGATTAACAATGAACCCTGTGGGAGTCTCACTGATTAACAATGAACCCTGTGGGAGTCTCACTGATTAACACTGAACCCTATGGGAGTCTCACTGATTAACACTGAACCCTGTGGGAGTCTCAATGATTAACACTGAACCCTGTGGGAGTCTCACTGATTAACAATGAACCCTATGGGAGTCTCACAGATTAACGCTGAACCCTATGGGAGTCTCACTGATTAACAATGAACCCTGTGAGAGTCTCACTGATTAACACTGAACCCTGTGGGAGTCTCACTGATTAACAGTGAACCCTGTGGGAGTCTCACTGATTAACACAGAACCCTATGGGAGTCTCACTGATTAACACTGAACACTGTGGGAGTCTCACTGATTAACAATGAACCCTGTGGGAGTCTCACTGATTAACACTGAACCCTAGGGGAGTCTCTCTGATTAACACTGAACCCTGTGGGAGTCTCACTGATTAACACTGAACCCTGTGGGAGTCTCACTTATTAACACTGAACCCTATGGGAGTCTCACGGATTAATACATGAACCCTGAGGGAGTCTCACTGATTAACACTGAACCCTGTGGGAGTCTCACTGATTAACACTGAACCCTGTGGGAGTCTCACTGATTAACACTGAACCCTATGGGAGTCTCATTGATTAACACTGAACCCTATGGGAGTCTCACTGATTAACACTGAACCCTATGGGAGTCTCACTGATTAACACTGAACCCTGTGGGAGTCTCACTGATTAACACTGAACCTAATGGGACTCTCACTGTTTGACACATTAACCCTGTGGGAGTCTCACTGATTAACACTGAACCCTGTGGGAGTCTCACTGATTAACACTGAACGCTGTGGGAGTCTCACTGATTAACACTGAACCCTATGGGAGTGTCATTGATTAACACTGAACCCTGTGGGAGTCTCACTGATTAACACTGAACCCTGTGAGAGTCTCACTGATTAACACTGAACCCTGTGGGAGTCTCACTGATTAACACTGAACCCTGTGGGAGTGTCACTGCTTAACACTGAACCCTATGGGAGTCTCACTGATTAACACTGAACCCTGTGGGAGTCTCACTGATTAAGACTGTACCCTATGGAAGTCTTACTGATTAACATTGAACCCTATGGGAGTCTCACTGATTAACACTGAACCCTATGGGAGTCTTACTGATTAACACTGAACCCTGTGGGAGTCTCACTGATTAACACTGAACCTTATGGGAGTCTCGCTGATTAACACTGAACCCTGTGGGAGTCTCAATGATTAACACTGAACCCTGTGGGAGTCTCACTGATTAACACTGAACCCTATGGGATTCTCACAGATTAACGCTGAACCCTATGGGAGTCTCACTGATTAACAATGAACCCTATGGGAGTCTCACTGATTAACACTGAACTCGATGGGATTCTCACTGATTAACACTGAACCCTATGGGAGTCTCCCTGATTAACACTGAACACTGTGGGAGTCTCACTGATTAACACTGAACACTGTGGGAGTCTCACTGATTAACACTGAACCCTATGGGAGTGTCACTCATTAACACTGAACCCTGTGGGAGTCTCACTGATTAACACTGAACCCTGTGGGAGTCTCACTGATTAACACTGAACCCTGTGGGAGTCTCACTGATTAATACTGAACCCTGTGGGAGTCTCACTGATTAACACTGAACCCTATGGGAGTCTCACTGATTAACAATGAACCCTGTGAGAGTCTCACTGATTAACACTGAACCCTGTGAGAGTCTCACTGATTAACACTGAACCCTGTGGGAGTCTCACTGATTAACAATGAACCCTGTGGGAGTCTCACTGATGAACACTGAACCCTATGGGAGTCTCACTGATTAACACTGAACCCTGTGGGAGTCTCAATGATTAACACTGAACCCTGTGGGAGTCTCACTGATTAACACTGAACCCTATGGGAGTCTCACAGATTAACGCTGAACCCTATGGGAGTCTCACTGATTAACAATGAACCCTGTGAGAGTCTCACTGATTAACACTGAACCCTGTGGGAGTCTCACTGATTAACACTGAACCCTGTGGGAGTCTCACTGATTAACACTGAACACTGTGGGAGTCTCACTGATTAACAATGAACCCTGTGGGAGTCTCACTGATTAACACTGAACCCTAGGGGAGTCTCTCTGATTGACACTGAACCCTGTGGGAGTCTTACTGATTAACACTGAACCCTGTGGGAGTCTCACTGATTAACACTGAAACCTATGGGAGTCTCGCTGATTAACACTGAACCCTGTGGGAGTCTCAATGATTAACACTGAACCCTGTGGGAGTCTCACTGATTAACACTGAACCCTATGGGATTCTCACAGATTAACGCTGAACCCTATGGGAGTCTCACTGATTAACAATGAACCCTATGGGAGTCTCACTGATTAACACTGAACTCGATGGGATTCTCACTGATTAACACTGAACCCTATGGGAGTCTCCCTGATTAACACTGAACACTGTGGGAGTCTCACTGATTAACACTGAACACTGTGGGAGTCTCACTGATTAACACTGAACCCTATGGGAGTGTCACTCATTAACACTGAACCCTGTGGGAGTCTCACTGATTAACACTGAACCCTGTGGGAGTCTCACTGATTAACACTGAACCCTATGGGAGTCTCACTGATTAACAATGAACCCTGTGATAGTCTCACTGATTAACACTGAACCCTGTGGGAGTCTCACTGATTAACAGTGAACCCTGTGGGAGTCTCACTGATTAACACAGAACCCTATGGGAGTCTCACTGATTAACACTGAACACTGTGGGAGTCTCACTGATTAACAATGAACCCTGTGGGAGTCTCACTGATTAACACTGAACCCTAGGGGAGTCTCTCTGATTAACACTGAACCCTGTGGGAGTCTCACTGATTAACACTGAACCCTGTGGGAGTCTCACTTATTAACACTGAACCCTATGGGAGTCTCACTGATTAATACATGAACCCTGAGGGAGTCTCACTGATTAACACTGAACCCTGTGGGAGTCTCACTGATTAACACTGAACCCTGTGGGAGTCTCACTGATTAACACTGAACCCTATGGGAGTCTCATTGATTAACACTGAACCCTATGGGAGTCTCACTGATTAACACTGAACCCTATGGGAGTCTCACTGATTAACACTGAACCCTGTGGGAGTCTCACTGATTAACACTGAACCTAATGGGACTCTCACTGTTTGACACATTAACCCTGTGGGAGTCTCACTGATTAACACTGAACCCTGTGGGAGTCTCACTGATTAACACTGAACGCTGTGGGAGTCTCACTGATTAACACTGAACCCTATGGGAGTGTCATTGATTAACACTGAACCCTGTGGGAGTCTCACTGATTAACACTGAACCCTGTGAGAGTCTCACTGATTAACACTGAACCCTGTGGGAGTCTCACTGATTAACACTGAACCCTGTGGGAGTGTCACTGCTTAACACTGAACCCTATGGGAGTCTCACTGATTAACACTGAACCCTGTGGGAGTCTCACTGATTAAGACTGTACCCTATGGAAGTCTTACTGATTAACATTGAACCCTATGGGAGTCTCACTGATTAACACTGAACCCTATGGGAGTCTTACTGATTAACACTGAACCCTGTGGGAGTCTCACTGATTAACACTGCACCTTATGGGAGTCTCGCTGATTAACACTGAACCCTGTGGGAGTCTCAATGATTAACACTGAACCCTGTGGGAGTCTCACTGATTAACACTGAACCCTATGGGATTCTCACAGATTAACGCTGAACCCTATGGGAGTCTCACTGATTAACAATGAACCCTATGGGAGTCTCACTGATTAACACTGAACTCGATGGGATTCTCACTGATTAACACTGAACCCTATGGGAGTCTCCCTGATTAACACTGAACACTGTGGGAGTCTCACTGATTAACACTGAACACTGTGGGAGTCTCACTGATTAACACTGAACCCTATGGGAGTGTCACTCATTAACACTGAACCCTGTGGGAGTCTCACTGATTAACACTGAACCCTGTGGGAGTCTCACTGATTAACACTGAACCCTGTGGGAGTCTCACTGATTAATACTGAACCCTGTGGGAGTCTCACTGATTAACACTGAACCCTATGGGAGTCTCACTGATTAACAATGAACCCTGTGAGAGTCTCACTGATTAACACTGAACCCTGTGAGAGTCTCACTGATTAACACTGAACCCTGTGGGAGTCTCACTGATTAACAATGAACCCTGTGGGAGTCTCACTGATGAACACTGAACCCTATGGGAGTCTCACTGATTAACACTGAACCCTGTGGGAGTCTCAATGATTAACACTGAACCCTGTGGGAGTCTCACTGATTAACAATGAACCCTGTGGGAGTCTCACTGATTAACACTGAACCCTAGGGGAGTCTCTCTGATTGACACTGAACCCTGTGGGAGTCTTACTGATTAACACTGAACCCTGTGGGAGTCTCACTGATTAACACTGAACCCTATGGGAGTCTCGCTGATTAACACTGAACCCTGTGGGAGTCTCAATGATTAACACTGAACCCTGTGGGAGTCTCACTGATTAACACTGAACCCTATGGGAGTCTCACTGATTAACACTGAACCTTATGGGAGTCTCGCTGATTAACACTGAACCCTGTGGGAGTCTCAATGATTAACACTGAACCCTGTGGGAGTCTCACTGATTAACACTGAACCCTATGGGATTCTCACAGATTAACGCTGAACCCTATGGGAGTCTCACTGATTAACAATGAACCCTATGGGAGTCTCACTGATTAACACTGAACTCGATGGGATTCTCACTGATTAACACTGAACCCTATGGGAGTCTCCCTGATTAACACTGAACACTGTGGGAGTCTCACTGATTAACACTGAACACTGTGGGAGTCTCACTGATTAACACTGAACCCTATGGGAGTGTCACTCATTAACACTGAACCCTGTGGGATTCTCACTGATTAACACTGAACCCTGTGGGAGTCTCACTGATTAACACTGAACCCTGTGGGAGTCTCACTGATTAATACTGAACCCTGTGGGAGTCTCACTGATTAACACTGAACCCTATGGGAGTCTCACTGATTAACAATGAACCCTGTGAGAGTCTCACTGATTAACACTGAACCCTGTGAGAGTCTCACTGATTAACACTGAACCCTGTGGGAGTCTCACTGATTAACAATGAACCCTGTGGGAGTCTCACTGATGAACACTGAACCCTATGGGAGTCTCACTGATTAACACTGAACCCTGTGGGAGTCTCAATGATTAACACTGAACCCTGTGGGAGTCTCACTGATTAACACTGAACCCTATGGGAGTCTCACAGATTATCGCTGAACCCTATGGGAGTCTCACTGATTAACAATGAACCCTGTGAGAGTCTCACTGATTAACACTGAACCCTGTGGGAGTCTCACTGATTAACACTGAACCCTGTGGGAGTCTCACTGATTAACACTGAACACTGTGGGAGTCTCACTGATTAACAATGAACCCTGTGGGAGTCTCACTGATTAACACTGAACCCTAGGGGAGTCTCTCTGATTGACACTGAACCCTGTGGGAGTCTTACTGATTAACACTGAACCCTGTGGGAGTCTCACTGATTAACACTGAACCCTATGGGAGTCTCGCTGATTAACACTGAACCCTGTGGGAGTCTCAATGATTAATACTGAACCCTGTGGGAGTCTCACTGATTAACACTGAACCCTATGGGATTCTCACAGATTAACGCTGAACCCTATGGGAGTCTCACTGATTAACAATGAACCCTATGGGAGTCTCACTGATTAACACTGAACTCGATGGGATTCTCGCTGATTAACACTGAACCATATGGGAGTCTCCCTGATTAACACTGAACACTGTGGGAGTCTCACTGATTAACACTGAACACTGTGGGAGTCTCACTGATTAACACTGAACCCTATGGGAGTGTCACTCATTAACACTGAACCCTGTGGGAGTCTCACTGATTAACACTGAACCCTGTGGGAGTCTCACTGATTAACACTGAACCCTATGGGAGTCTCACTGATTAACAATGAACCCTGTGATAGTCTCACTGATTAACACTGAACCCTGTGGGAGTCTCACTGATTAACAGTGAACCCTGTGGGAGTCTCACTGATTAACACAGAACCCTATGGGAGTCTCACTGATTAACACTGAACACTGTGGGAGTCTCACTGATTAACAATGAACCCTGTGGGAGTCTCACTGATTAACACTGAACCCTAGGGGAGTCTCTCTGATTAACACTGAACCCTGTGGGAGTCTCACTGATTAACACTGAACCCTGTGGGAGTCTCACTTATTAACACTGAACCCTATGGGAGTCTCACTGATTAATACATGAACCCTGAGGGAGTCTCACTGATTAACACTGAACCCTGTGGGAGTCTCACTGATTAACACTGAACCCTGTGGGAGTCTCACTGATTAACACTGAACCCTATGGGAGTCTCATTGATTAACACTGAACCCTATGGGAGTCTCACTGATTAACACTGAACCCTATGGGAGTCTCACTGATTAACACTGAACCCTGTGGGAGTCTCACTGATTAACACTGAACCTAATGGGACTCTCACTGTTTGACACATTAACCCTGTGGGAGTCTCACTGATTAACACTGAACCCTGTGGGAGTCTCACTGATTAACACTGAACGCTGTGGGAGTCTCACTGATTAACACTGAACCCTATGGGAGTGTCATTGATTAACACTGAACCCTGTGGGAGTCTCACTGATTAACACTGAACCCTGTGAGAGTCTCACTGATTAACACTGAACCCTGTGGGAGTCTCACTGATTAACACTGAACCCTGTGGGAGTGTCACTGCTTAACACTGAACCCTATGGGAGTCTCACTGATTAACACTGAACCCTATGGGAGTCTCACTGATTAACACTGAACCCTATGGGAGTCTTACTGATTAACACTGAACCCTGTGGGAGTCTCACTGATTAACACTGAACCTTATGGGAGTCTCGCTGATTAACACTGAACCCTGTGGGAGTCTCAATGATTAACACTGAACCCTGTGGGAGTCTCACTGATTAACACTGAACCCTATGGGATTCTCACAGATTAACGCTGAACCCTATGGGAGTCTCACTGATTAACAATGAACCCTATGGGAGTCTCACTGATTAACACTGAACTCGATGGGATTCTCACTGATTAACACTGAACCCTATGGGAGTCTCCCTGATTAACACTGAACACTGTGGGAGTCTCACTGATTAACACTGAACACTGTGGGAGTCTCACTGATTAACACTGAACCCTATGGGAGTGTCACTCATTAACACTGAACCCTGTGGGAGTCTCACTGATTAACACTGAACCCTGTGGGAGTCTCACTGATTAACAGTGAACCCTGTGGGAGTCTCACTGATTAATACTGAACCCTGTGGGAGTCTCACTGATTAACACTGAACCCTATGGGAGTCTCACTGATTAACAACGAACCCTGTGAGAGTCTCACTGATTAACACTGAACCCTGTGAGAGTCTCACTGATTAACACTGAACCCTGTGGGAGTCTCACTGATTAACAATGAACCCTGTGGGAGTCTCACTGATGAACACTGAACCCTATGGGAGTCTCACTGATTAACACTGAACCCTGTGGGAGTCTCAATGATTAACACTGAACCCTGTGGGAGTCTCACTGATTAACACTGAACCCTATGGGAGTCTCACAGATTAACGCTGAACCCTATGGGAGTCTCACTGATTAACAATGAACCCTGTGAGAGTCTCACTGATTAACACTGAACCCTGTGGGAGTCTCACTGATTAACACTGAACCCTGTGGGAGTCTCACTGATTAACACTGAACACTGTGGGAGTCTCACTGATTAACAATGAACCCTGTGGGAGTCTCACTGATTAACACTGAACCCTAGGGGAGTCTCTCTGATTGACACTGAACCCTGTGGGAGTCTTACTGATTAACACTGAACCCTGTGGGAGTCTCACTGATTAACACTGAACCCTATGGGAGTCTCGCTGATTAACACTGAACCCTGTGGGAGTCTCAATGATTAACACTGAACCCTGTGGGAGTCTCACTGATTAACACTGAACCCTATGGGATTCTCACAGATTAACGCTGAACCCTATGGGAGTCTCACTGATTAACAATGAACCCTATGGGAGTCTCACTGATTAACACTGAACTCGATGGGATTCTCACTGATTAACACTGAACCCTATGGGAGTCTCCCTGATTAACACTGAACACTGTGGGAGTCTCACTGATTAACACTGGACACTGTGGGAGTCTCACTGATTAACACTGAACCCTATGGGAGTGTCACTCATTAACACTGAACCCTGTGGGAGTCTCACTGATTAACACTGAACCCTCTGGGAGTCTCACTGATTAACACTGAAGCCTGTGGGAGTCTCACTGATTAATACTGAACCCTGTGGGAGTCTCACTGATTAACACTGAACCCTATGGGAGTCTCACTGATTAACAATGAACCCTGTGAGAGTCTCACTGATTAACACTGAACCCTGTGAGAGTCTCACTGATTAACACTGAACCCTGTGGGAGTCTCACTGATTAACAATGAACCCTGTGGGAGTCTCACTGATTAACACTGAACCCTATGGGAGTCTCACTGATTAACACTGAACCCTGTGGGAGTCTCAATGATTAACACTGAACCCTGTGGGAGTCTCACTGATTAACACTGAACACTGTGGGAGTCTCACTGATTAACAATGAACCCTGTGGGAGTCTCACTGATTAACACTGAACCCTAGGGGAGTCTCTCTGATTGACACTGAACCCTGTGGGAGTCTGACTGATTAACACTGAACCCTGTGGGAGTCTCACTGATTAACACTGAACCCTAAGGGAGTCTCACTGATTAACACATGAACCCTGAGGGAGTCTCACTGATTAACACAGAACCCTATGGGAGTCTCACTGATTAACACTGAACACTGTGGGAGTCTCACTGATTAACAATGAACCCTGTGGGAGTCTCACTGATTAACACTGAACCCTAGGGGAGTCTCTCTGATTGACACTGAACCCTGTGGGAGTCTTACTGATTAACACTGAACCCTGTGGGAGTCTCACTGATTAACACTGAACCCTATGGGAGTCTCGCTGATTAACACTGAACCCTGTGGGAGTCTCAATGATTAACACTGAACCCTGTGGGAGTCTCACTGATTAACACTGAACCCTATGGGATTATCACAGATTAACGCTGAACCCTATGGGAGTCTCACTGATTAACAATGAACCCTATGGGAGTCTCACTGATTAACACTGAACTCGATGGGATTCTCACTGATTAACACTGAACCCTATGGGAGTCTCCCTGATTAACACTGAACACTGTGGGAGTCTCACTGATTAACACTGAACACTGTGGGAGTCTCACTGATTAACACTGAACCCTATGGGAGTGTCACTCATTAACACTGAACCCTGTGGGAGTCTCACTGATTAACACTGAACCCTGTGGGAGTCTCACTGATTAACACTGAACCCTGTGGGAGTCTCACTGATTAATACTGAACCCTGTGGGTGTCTCACTGATTAACACTGAACCCTATGGGAGTCTCACTGATTAACAATGAACCCTGTGCGAGTCTCACTGATTAACACTGAACCCTGTGGGAGTCTCACTGATTAACAATGAACCCTGTGGGAGTCTCACTGATTAACACTGAACCCTATGGGAGTCTCACTGATTAACACTGAACCCTGTGGGAGTCTCAATGATTAACACTGGACCCTGTGGGAGTCTCACTGATTAACACTGAACACTGTGGGAGTCTCACTGATTAACAATGAACCCTGTGGGAGTCTCACTGATTAACACTGAACCCTAGGGGAGTCTCTCTGATTGACACTGAACCCTGTGGGAGTCTGACTGATTAACACTGAACCCTGTGGGAGTCTCACTGATTAACACTGAACCCTATGGGAGTCTCACTGATTAACACATGAACCCTGAGGGAGTCTCACTGATTAACACAGAACCCTATGGGAGTCTCACTGATTAACACTGAACACTGTGGGAGTCTCACTGATTAACAATGAACCCTGTGGGAGTCTCACTGATTAACACTGAACCCTAGGGGAGTCTCTCTGATTAACACTGAACCCTGTGGGAGTCTCACTGATTAACACTGAACCCTGTGGGAGTCTCACTGATTAACACTGAACCCTGTGAGAGTCTCACTGATTAACACTGAACCCTGTGGGAGTCTCACTGATTAACAATGAGCCCTGTGGGAGTCTCACTGATTAACAATGAACCCTGTGGGAGTCTCACTGATTAACACTGAACCCTGTGGGAGTCTCAATGATTAACACTGAACCCTGTGGGAGTCTCACTGATTAACAATGAACCCTATGGGAGTCTCACAGATTAACGCTGAACCCTATGGGAGTCTCACTGATTAACAATGAACCCTGTGAGAGTCTCACTGATTAACACTGAACCCTGTGGGAGTCTCACTGATTAACAGTGAACCCTGTGGGAGTCTCACTGATTAACACAGAACCCTATGGGAGTCTCACTGATTAACACTGAACACTGTGGGAGTCTCACTGATTAACAATGAACCCTGTGGGAGTCTCACTGATTAACACTGAACCCTAGGGGAGTCTCTCTGATTAACACTGAACCCTGTGGGAGTCTCACTGATTAACACTGAACCCTGTGGGAGTCTCACTGATTAACACTGAACCCTATGGGAGTCTCACTGATTAATACATGAACCCTGAGGGAGTCTCACTGATTAACACTGAACCCTGTGGGAGTCTCACTGATTAACACTGAACCCTGTGGGAGTCTCACTGATTAACACTGAACTCGATGGGATTCTCACTGATTAACACTGAACCCTATGGGAGTCTCCCTGATTAACACTGAACACTGTGGGAGTCTCACTGATTAACACTGAACACTGTGGGAGTCTCACTGATTAACACTGAACCCTATGGGAGTGTCACTCATTAACACTGAACCCTGTGGGAGTCTCACTGATTAACACTGAACCCTGTGGGAGTCTCACTGATTAACACTGAACCCTGTGGGAGTCTCACTGATTAATACTGAACCCTGTGGGAGTCTCACTGATTAACACTGAACCCTATGGGAGTCTCACTGATTAACAATGAACCCTGTGAGAGTCTCACTGATTAACACTGAACCCTGTGAGAGTCTCACTGATTAACACTGAACCCTGTGGGAGTCTCACTGATTAACAATGAACCCTGTGGGAGTCTCACTGATGAACACTGAACCCTATGGGAGTCTCACTGATTAACACTGAACCCTGTGGGAGTCTCAATGATTAACACTGAACCCTGTGGGAGTCTCACTGATTAACACTGAACCCTATGGGAGTCTCACAGATTAACGCTGAACCCTATGGGAGTCTCACTGATTAACAATGAACCCTGTGAGAGTCTCACTGATTAACACTGAACCCTGTGGGAGTCTCACTGATTAACACTGAACCCTGTGGGAGTCTCACTGATTAACACTGAACACTGTGGGAGTCTCACTGATTAACAATGAACCCTGTGGGAGTCTCACTGATTAACACTGAACCCTAGGGGAGTCTCTCTGATTGACACTGAACCCTGTGGGAGTCTTACTGATTAACACTGAACCCTGTGGGAGTCTCACTGATTAACACTGAACCCTATGGGAGTCTCGCTGATTAACACTGAACCCTGTGGGAGTCTCAATGATTAACACTGAACCCTGTGGGAGTCTCACTGATTAACACTGAACCCTATGGGATTCTCACAGATTAACGCTGAACCCTATGGGAGTCTCACTGATTAACAATGAACCCTATGGGAGTCTCACTGATTAACACTGAACTCGATGGGATTCTCACTGATTAACACTGAACCCTATGGGAGTCTCGCTGATTAACACTGAACCCTGTTGGAGTCTCAATGATTAACACTGAACCCTGTGGGAGTCTCACTGATTAACACTGAACCCTATGGGAGTGTCACTCATTAACACTGAACCCTGTGGGAGTCTCACTGATTAACACTGAACCCTGTGGGAGTCTCACTGATTAACACTGAAGCCTGTGGGAGTCTCACTGATTAATACTGAACCCTGTGGGAGTCTCACTGATTAACACTGAACCCTATGGGAGTCTCACTGATTAACAATGAACCCTGTGAGAGTCTCACTGATTAACACTGAACCCTGTGAGAGTCTCACTGATTAACACTGAACCCTGTGGGAGTCTCACTGATTAACAATGAACCCTGTGGGAGTCTCACTGATTAACACTGAACCCTATGGGAGTCTCACTGATTAACACTGAACCCTGTGGGAGTCTCAATGATTAACACTGAACCCTGTGGGAGTCTCACTGATTAACACTGAACACTGTGGGAGTCTCACTGATTAAAAATGAACCCTGTGGGAGTCTCACTGATTAACACTGAACCCTACGGGAGTCTCTCTGATTGACACTGAACCCTGTGGGAGTCTGACTGATTAACACTGAACCCTGTGGGAGTCTCACTGATTAACACTGAACCCTAAGGGAGTCTCACTGATTAACACATGAACCCTGAGGGAGTCTCACTGATTAACACAGAACCATATGGGAGTCTCACTGATTAACACTGAACACTGTGGGAGTCTCACTGATTAACAATGAACCCTGTGGGAGTCTCACTGATTAACACTGAACCCTAGGGGAGTCTCTATGATTGACACTGAACACTGTGGGAGTCTTACTGATTAAAACTGAACCCTGTGGGAGTCTCACTGATTAACACTGAACCCTATGGGAGTCTCGCTGATTAACACTGAACCCTGTGGGAGTCTCAATGATTAACACTGAACCCTGTGGGAGTCTCACTGATTAACACTGAACCCTATGGGATTCTCACAGATTAACGCTGAACCCTATGGGAGTCTCACTGATTAACAATTAACCCTATGGGAGTCTCACTGATTAACACTGAACTCGATGGGATTCTCACTGATTAACACTGAACCCTATGGGAGTCTCCCTGATTAACACTGAACACTGTGGGAGTCTCACTGATTAACACTGAACACTGTGGGAGTCTCACTGATTAACACTGAACCCTATGGGAGTGTCACTCATTAACACTGAACCCTGTGGGAGTCTCACTGATTAACACTGAACCCTGTGGGAGTCTCACTGATTAACACTGAACCCTGTGGGAGTCTCACTGATTAATACTGAACCCTGTGGGAGTCTCACTGATTAACACTGAACCCTATGGGAGTCTCACTGATTAACAATGAACCCTGTGAGAGTCTCACTGATTAACACTGAACCCTGTGCGAGTCTCACTGATTAACACTGAACCCTGTGGGAGTCTCACTGATTAACAATGAACCCTGTGGGAGTCTCACTGATTAACACTGAACCCTATGGGAGTCTCACTGATTAACACTGAACCCTGTGGGAGTCTCAATGATTAACACTGAACCCTGTGGGAGTCTCACTGATTAACACTGAACACTGTGGGAGTCTCACTGATTAACAATGAACCCTGTGGGAGTCTCACTGATTAACACTGAACCCTAGGGGAGTCTCTCTAATTGACAATGAACCCTGTGGGAGTCTGACTGATTAACACTGAACCCTGTGGGAGTCTCACTGATTAACACTGAACCCTGTGAGAGTCTCACTGATTAACACTGAGCCCTGTGGGAGTCTCACTGATTAACAATGAACCCTGTGGGAGTCTCACTGATTAACACTGAACCCTGTGGGAGTCTCAATGATTAACACTGAACCCTGTGGGAGTCTCACTGATTAACAATGAACCCTGTGGGAGTCTCACTGATTAACACTGAACCCTAGGGGAGTCTCTATGATTGACACTGAACCCTGTGGGAGTCTTACTGATTAAAACTGAACCCTGTGGGAGTCTCACTGATTAACACTGAACCCTATGGGAGTCTCGCTGATTAACACTGAACCCTGTGGGAGTCTCAATGATTAACACTGAACCCTGTGGGAGTCTCACTGATTAACACTGAACCCTATGGGATTCTCACAGATTAACGCTGAACCCTATGGGAGTCTCACTGATTAACAATGAACCCTATGGGAGTCTCACTGATTAACACTGAACTCGATGGGATTCTCACTGATTAACACTGAACCCTATGGGAGTCTCCCTGATTAACACTGAACACTGTGGGAGTCTCACTGATTAACACTGAACACTGTGGGAGTCTCACTGATTAACACTGAACCCTATGGGAGTGTCACTCATTAACACTGAACCCTGTGGGAGTCTCACTGATTAACACTGAACCCTGTGGGAGTCTCACTGATTAACACTGAACCCTGTGGGAGTCTCACTGATTAATACTGAACCCTGTGGGAGTCTCACTGATTAACACTGAACCCTATGGGAGTCTCACTGATTAACAATGAACCCTGTGAGAGTCTCACTGATTAACACTGAACCCTGTGCGAGTCTCACTGATTAACACTGAACCCTGTGGGAGTCTCACTGATTAACAATGAACCCTGTGGGAGTCTCACTGATTAACACTGAACCCTATGGGAGTCTCACTGATTAACACTGAACCCTGTGGGAGTCTCAATGATTAACACTGAACCCTGTGGGAGTCTCACTGATTAACACTGAACACTGTGGGAGTCTCACTGATTAACAATGAACCCTGTGGGAGTCTCACTGATTAACACTGAACCCTAGGGGAGTCTCTCTAATTGACACTGAACCCTGTGGGAGTCTGACTGATTAACACTGAACCCTGTGGGAGTCTCACTGATTAACACTGAACCCTGTGAGAGTCTCACTGATTAACACTGAGCCCTGTGGGAGTCTCACTGATTAACAATGAACCCTGTGGGAGTCTCACTGATTAACACTGAACCCTGTGGGAGTCTCAATGATTAACACTGAACCCTGTGGGAGTCTCACTGATTAACAATGAACCCTATGGGAGTCTCACAGATTAACGCTGAACCCTATGGGAGTCTCACTGATTAACAATGAACCCTGTGAGAGTCTCACTGATTAACACTGAACCCTGTGGGAGTCTCACTGATTAACAGTGAACCCTGTGGGAGTCTCACTGATTAACACAGAACCCTATGGGAGTCTCACTGATTAACACTGAACACTGTGGGAGTCTCACTGATTAACAATGAACCCTGTGGGAGTCTCACTGATTAACACTGAACCCTAGGGGAGTCTCTCTGATTAACACTGAACCCTGTGGGAGTCTCACTGATTAACACTGAACCCTGTGGGAGTCTCACTGATTAACACTGAACCCTATGGGAGTCTCACTGATTAATACATGAACCCTGAGGGAGTCTCACTGATTAACACTGAACCCTGTGGGAGTCTCACTGATTAACACTGAACCCTGTGGGAGTCTCACTGATTTACACTGAACCCTATGGGAGTCTCATTGATTAACACTGAACCTTATGGGAGTCTCACTGATTAACACTGAACCCTATGGGAGTCTCACTGATTAACACGGAACCCTGTGGGAGTCTCACTGATTAACACTGAACCTAATGGGAGTCTCACTGTTTGACACATTAACCCTGTGGGAGTCTCACTGATTAACACTGAACCCTGTGGGAGTCTCACTGATGAACACTGAACGCTGTGGGAGTCTCACTGATTAACACTGAACCCTATGGGAGTGTCATTGATTAACACTGAACCCTGTGGGAGTCTCACTGATTAACACTGAACTCTGTGAGAGTCTCACTGATTAACACTGAACCCTGTGGGAGTCTCACTGATTAACACTGAACCCTGTGGGAGTGTCACTGCTTAACACTGAACCCTATGGGATTCTCACTGATTAACACTGAACCCTGTGGGAGTCTCACTGATTAAGACTGTACCCTATGGGAGTCTTACTGATTAACATTGAACCCTATGGGAGTCTCACTGATTAACACTAAACCCTATGGGAGTCTTACAGATTAATACTGAACCCTGTGGGAGTCTCACTGATTAACACTGAACCCTATGGGAGTCTCGCTGATTAACACTGAACCCTGTGGGAGTCTCAATGATTAACACTGAACCCTGTGGGAGTCTCACTGATTAACACTGAACCCTATGGGATTCTCACAGATTAACGCTGAACCCTATGGGAGTCTCACTGATTAACAATGAACCCTATGGGAGTCTCACTGATTAACACTGAACTCGATGGGATTCTCACTGATTAACACTGAACCCTATGGGAGTCTCGCTGATTAACACTGAACCCTGTTGGAGTCTCAATGATTAACACTGAACCCTGTGGGAGTCTCACTGATTAACACTGAACCCTATGGGATTCTCACAGATTAACGCTGAACCCTATGGGAGTCTCACTGATTAACAATGAACCCTATGGGAGTCTCACTGATTAACACTGAACTCGATGGGATTCTCACTGATTAACACTGAACCCTATGGGAGTCTCCCTGATTAACACTGAACACTGTGGGAGTCTCACTGATTAACACTGAACACTGTGGGAGTCTCACTGATTAACACTGAACCCTATGGGAGTGTCACTCATTAACACTGAACCCTGTGGGAGTCTCACTGATTAACACTGAACCCTGTGGGAGTCTCACTGATTAACACTGAACCCTGTGGGAGTCTCACTGATTAATACTGAACCCTGTGGGAGTCTCACTGATTAACACTGAACCCTATGGGAGTCTCACTGATTAACAATGAACCCTGTGAGAGTCTCACTGATTAACACTGAACCCTGTGAGAGTCTCACTGATTAACACTGAACCCTGTGGGAGTCTCACTGATTAACAATGAACCCTGTGGGAGTCTCACTGATTAACACTGAACCCTATGGGAGTCTCACTGATTAACACTGAACCCTGTGGGAGTCTCAATGATTAACACTGAACCCTGTGGGAGTCTCACTGATTAACACTGAACCCTATGGGAGTCTCACAGATTAACGCTGAACCCTATGGGAGTCTCACTGATTAACAATGAACCCTGTGAGAGTCTCACTGATTAACACTGAACCCTGTGGGAGTCTCACTGATTAACACTGAACCCTGTGGGAGTCTCACTGATTAACACTGAACACTGTGGGAGTTTCACTGATTAACAATGAACCCTGTGGGAGTCTCACTGATTAACACTGAACCCTAGGGGAGTCTCTCTGATTGACACTGAACCCTGTGGGAGTCTGACTGATTAACACTGAACCCTGTGGGAGTCTCACTGATTAACACTGAACCCTATGGGAGTCTCACTGATTAACACATGAACCCTGAGGGAGTCTCACTGATTAACACAGAACCCTATGGGAGTCTCACTGATTAACACTGAACACTGTGGGATTCTCACTGATTAACAATGAACCCTGTGGGAGTCTCACTGATTAACACTGAACCCTAGGGGAGTCTCTCTGATTAACACTGAACCCTGTGGGAGTCTCACTGATTAACACTGAACCCTGTGGGAGTCTCACTGATTAACACTGAACCCTATGGGAGTCTCACTGATTAACACATGAACCCTGAGGGGGTCTAACTGATTAACACTGAACCCTGTGGGAGTCTCACTGATTAACACTGAACCCTGTGGGAGTCTCACTGATTAACACTGAACCCTATGGGAGTCTCATTGATTAACACTGAACCCTATGGGAGTCTCACTGATTAACACTGAACCCTGTGGGAGTCTCAATGATTAACACTGAACCCTATGGGAGTCTCACTGATTAACACATGAACCCTGTGGGAGTCTCAATGATTAACACTGAACCCTATGGGAGTCTCACTGATTAACACATGAACCCTGTGGGAGTCTCACTGATTAACAATGAACCCTGTGGGAGTCTCACTGATTAACACTGAACCCTGTGGGAGTCTCACTGATTAACACTGAACACTGTGGGAGACTCACTGATTAACAATGAACCCTGTGGGAGTCTCACTGATTAACACTGAACCCTATGGGAGTCTCTCTGATTAACACTGAACCCTGTGGAAGTCTCACTGATTAACACTGAACCCTGTGGGAGTCTCACTGATTAACACTGAACACTGTGGGAGACTCACTGATTAACAATGAACGCTGTGGGAGTCTCACTGATTAACACTGAACCCTATGGGAGTCTCTCTGATTAACACTGAACCCTGTGGGAGTCTCACTGATTAACACTGAACACTGTGGGAGACTCACTGATTAAAAATGAACCCTGTGGGAGTCTCACTGATTAACAATGAACCCTGTGGGAGTCTCACTGATTAACACAGAACCCTATGGGAGTCTCACTGATTAACACTGAACACTGTGGGAGACTCACTGATTAACAATGAACCCTGTGGGAGTCTCACTGATTAACACTGAACCCTATGGGAATCTCTCTGATTAACACTGAACCCTGTGGGAGTCTCACTGATTAAGACTGTATCCTATGGGAGTCTCACTGATTAAAACTGAACCCTGTGGGAGTCTCACTGATTAACAATGAACCCTGTGGGAGTCTCACTGATTAACACTGAACCCTGTGGGAGTCTCACTGATTAACACTGAACCCTGTGGGAGTCTCACTGATTAACACTGAACCCTATGGGAGTCTCATTGATTAACACTGAACCGTATGGGAGTCTCACTGATTAACACTGAACCCTGTGGGAGTCTCAATGATTAACACTGAACCCTATGGGAGTCTCACTGATTAACACATGAACCCTGTGGGAGTCTCACTGATTAACACTGAACCCTGTGGGAGTCTCACTGATTAACACTGAACCCTGTGGGAGTCTCACTGATTAACACTGAACACTGTGGGAGACTCACTGATTAACAATGAACCCTGTGGGAGTCTCACTGATTAACACTGAACCCTGTGGGAGTCTCACTGATTAACACTGAACCCTGTGGGAGTCTCACTGATTAACACTGAACCCTATGGGAGTCTCACTGATTAACACATGAACCCTGTGGGAGTCTCACTGATTAACACTGAACCCTGTGGGAGTCTCACTGATTAACACTGAACCCTGTGGGAGTCTCACTGATTAACACTGAACACTGTGGGAGACTCACTGATTAACAATGAACCCTGTGGGAGTCTCACTGATTAACACTGAACCCTGTGGGAGTCTCACTGATTAACACTGAACCCTATGGGAGTCTCACTGATTAACACTGAACCCTGTGGGAGTCTCAATGATTAACACTGAACCCTATGGGAGTCTCACTGATTACCACATGAACCCTGTGGGAGTCTCACTGATTAACACTGAACCGTGTGGGAGTCTCACTGATTAACACTAAACCCTGTGGGAGTCTCACTGATTAACACTTAACACTGTGGGAGACTCACTGATTAACAATGAACCCTGTGGGAGTCTCACTGATTAACACTGAACCCTATGGGAGTCTCTCTGATTAACACTGAACCGTGTGGGAGTCTCACTGATTAACACTGAACCCTGTGGGAGTCTCACTGATTAACACTGAACACTGTGGGAGACGCACTGATTAACAATGAACCCTGTGGGAGTCTCACTGATTAACACTGAACCCTAGGGGAGTCTCTCTGATTGACACTGAACCCTGTGGGAGTCTGACTGATTAACATTGAACCCTGTGGGAGTCTCACTGATTAACACTGAACCCTGTGGGAGTCTCACTGATTAACAATGAACCCTGTGGGAGTCTCACTGATTAACACAGAACCCTATGGGAGTCTCACTGATTAACACTGAACACTGTGGGAGACTCACTGATTAACAATGAACCCTGTGGGAGTCTCACTGATTAACACTGAACCCTATGAGAGTCTCTCTGATTAACACTGAACCCTGTGGGAGTCTCACTGATTAACACTGAACCCTGTGGGAGTCTCACTGATTAACACTGAACCCTGTGAGAGTCTCACTGATTAACACTGAACCCTGTGGGAGTCTCACTGATTAACACTGAACCCTGCGGGAGTCTCACTGATTAACACTGAACCCTGTGGGAGTCTCACTGATTAACACTGAACCCTATGGGAGTCTCATTGATTAACACTGAACCCTATGGGAGTCTCACTGATTAACACTGAACCCTGTGGGAGTCTCAATGATTAACACTGAACCCTATGGGAGTCTCACTGATTAACACATGAACCCTGTGGGAGTCTCACTGATTAACACTGAACCCTGTGGGAGTCTCACTGATTAACACTGAACCCTGTGGGAGTCTCACTGATTAACACTGAACACTGTGGGAGACTCACTGATTAACAATGAACCCTGTGGGAGTCTCACTGATTAACACTGAACCCTATGGGAGTCTCTCTGATTAACACTGAACCCTGTGGAAGTCTCACTGATTAACACTGAACCCTGTGGGAGTCTCACTGATTAACACTGAACACTGTGGGAGACTCACTGATTAACAATGAACCCTGTGGGAGTCTCACTGATTAACACTGAACCCTATGGGAGTCTCTCTGATTAACACTGAACCCTGTGGGAGTCTCACTGATTAACACTGTGGGAGACTCACTGATTAACAATGAACCCTGTGGGAGTCTCACTGATTAACAATGAACCCTGTGGGAGTCTCACTGATTAACACAGAACCCTATGGGAGTCTCACTGATTAACACTGAACACTGTGGGAGACTCACTGATTAACAATGAACCCTGTGGGAGTCTCACTGATTAACACTGAACCCTATGGGAGTCTCTCTGATTAACACTGAACCCTGTGGGAGTCTCACTGATTAAGACTGTATCCTATGGGAGTCTCACTGATTAAAACTGAACCCTGTGGGAGTCTCACTGAATAACAATGAACCCTGTGGGAGTCTCACTGATTAACACTGAACCCTGTGGGAGTCTCACTGATTAACACTGAACCCTGTGGGAGTCTCACTGATTAACACTGAACCCTATGGGAGTCTCATTGATTAACACTGAACCCTATGGGAGTCTCACTGATTAACACTGAACCCTGTGGGAGTCTCAATGATTAACACTGAACCCTATGGGAGTCTCACTGATTAACACATGAACCCTGTGGGAGTCTCACTGATTAACACTGAACCCTGTGGGAGTCTCACTGATTAACACTGAACCCTGTGGGAGTCTCACTGATTAACACTGAACACTGTGGGAGACTCACTGATTAACAATGAACCCTGTGGGAGTCTCACTGATTAACACTGAACCCTATGGGAGTCTCTCTGATTAACACTGAACCCTGTGGGAGTCTCACTGATTAACACTGAACCCTGTGGGAGTCTCACTGATTAACACTGAACACTGTGGGAGACTCACTGATTAACAATGAACCCTGTGGGAGTCTCACTGATTAACACTGAACCCTATGGGAGTCTCTATGATTAACACTGAACCCTGTGGGAGTCTCACTGATTAACACTGAACACTGTGGGAGACTCACTGATTAACAATGAACCATGTGGGAGTCTCACTGATTAACACTGAACCCTGTGAGAGTCTCACTGATTAACACTGAACCCTGTGGGAGTCTCACTGATTAACAATGAACCCTGTGGGAGTCTCACTGATTAACACTGAACCCTATGGGAGTCTCACTGATTAACACTGAACCCTGTGGGAGTCTCAATGATTAACACTGAACCCTGTGGGAGTCTCACTGATTAACACTGAACACTGTGGGAGTCTCACTGATTAACAATGAACCCTGTGGGAGTCTCACTGATTAACACTGAACCCTAGGGGAGTCTCTCTGATTGACACTGAACCCTGTGGGAGTCTGACTGATTAACACTGAACCCTGTGGGAGTCTCACTGATTAACACTGAACCCTATGGGAGTCTCACTGATTAACACATGAACCCTGAGGGAGTCTCACTGATTAACACAGAACCCTATGGGAGTCTCACTGATTAACACTGAACACTGTGGGAGTCTCACTGATTAACAATGAACCCTGTGGGAGTCTCACTGATTAACACTGAACCCTAGGGGAGTCTCTCTGATTGACACTGAACCCTGTGGGAGTCTTACTGATTAACACTGAACCCTGTGGGAGTCTCACTGATTAACACTGAACCCTATGGGAGTCTCGCTGATTAACACTGAACCCTGTGGGAGTCTCAATGATTAACACTGAACCCTGTGGGAGTCTCACTGATTAACACTGAACCCTATGGGATTCTCACAGATTAACGCTGAACCCTATGGGAGTCTCACTGATTAACAATGAACCCTATGGGAGTCTCACTGATTAACACTGAACTCGATGGGATTCTCACTGATTAACACTGAACCCTATGGGAGTCTCCCTGATTAACACTGAACACTGTGGGAGTCTCACTGATTAACACTGAACACTGTGGGAGTCTCACTGATTAACACTGAACCCTATGGGAGTGTCACTCATTAACACTGAACCCTGTGGGAGTCTCACTGATTAACACTGAACCCTGTGGGAGTCTCACTGATTAACACTGAACCCTGTGGGAGTCTCACTGATTAATACTGAACCCTGTGGGAGTCTCACTGATTAACACTGAACCCTATGGGAGTCTCACTGATTAACAATGAACCCTGTGAGAGTCTCACTGATTAACACTGAACCCTGTGCGAGTCTCACTGATTAACACTGAACCCTGTGGGAGTCTCACTGATTAACAATGAACCCTGTGGGAGTCTCACTGATTAACACTGAACCCTATGGGAGTCTCACTGATTAACACTGAACCCTGTGGGAGTCTCAATGATTAACACTGAACCCTGTGGGAGTCTCACTGATTAACACTGAACACTGTGGGAGTCTCACTGATTAACAATGAACCCTGTGGGAGTCTCACTGATTAACACTGAACCCTAGGGGAGTCTCTCTGATTGACACTGAACCCTGTGGGAGTCTGACTGATTAACACTGAACCCTGTGGGAGTCTCACTGATTAACACTGAACCCTATGGGAGTCTCACTGATTAACACATGAACCCTGAGGGAGTCTCACTGATTAACACAGAACCCTATGGGAGTCTCACTGATTAACACTGAACACTGTGGGAGTCTCACTGATTAACAATGAACCCTGTGGGAGTCTCACTGATTAACACTGAACCCTAGGGGAGTCTCTCTGATTAACACTGAACCCTGTGGGAGTCTCACTGATTAACACTGAACCCTGTGGGAGTCTCACTGATTAACACTGAACCCTGTGAGAGTCTCACTGATTAACACTGAACCCTGTGGGAGTCTCACTGATTAACAATGAACCCTGTGGGAGTCTCACTGATTAACAATGAACCCTGTGGGAGTCTCACTGATTAACACTGAACCCTGTGGGAGTCTCAATGATTAACACTGAACCCTGTGGGAGTCTCACTGATTAACAATGAACCCTATGGGAGTCTCACAGATTAACGCTGAACCCTATGGGAGTCTCACTGATTAACAATGAACCCTGTGAGAGTCTCACTGATTAACACTGAACCCTGTGGGAGTCTCACTGATTAACAGTGAACCCTGTGGGAGTCTCACTGATTAACACAGAACCCTATGGGAGTCTCACTGATTAACACTGAACCCTGTGGGAGTCTCACTGATTAACAGTGAACCCTGTGGGAGTCTGACTGATTAACACTGAACCCTGTGGGAGTCTCACTGATTAACACTGAACCCTATGGGAGTCTCACTGATTAACACATGAACCCTGAGGGAGTCTCACTGATTAACACAGAACCCTATGGGAGTCTCACTGATTAACACTGAACACTGTGGGAGTCTCACTGATTAACAATGAACCCTGTGGGAGTCTCACTGATTAACACTGAACCCTAGGGGAGTCTCTCTGATTAACACTGAACCCTGTGGGAGTCTCACTGATAAACACTGAACCCTGTGGGAGTCTCACTGATTAACACTGAACCCTGTGAGAGTCTCACTGATTAACACTGAACCCTGTGGGAGTCTCACTGATTAACAATGAACCCTGTGGGAGTCTCACTGATTAACAATGAACCCTGTGGGAGTCTCACTGATTAACACTGAACCCTGTGGGAGTCTCAATGATTAACACTGAACCCTGTGGGAGTCTCACTGATTAACAATGAACCCTATGGGAGTCTCACAGATTAACGCTGAACCCTATGGGAGTCTCACTGATTAACAATGAACCCTGTGAGAGTCTCACTGATTAACACTGAACCCTGTGGGAGTCTCACTGATTAACAGTGAACCCTGTGGGAGTCTCACTGATTAACACAGAACCCTATGGGAGTCTCACTGATTAACACTGAACACTGTGGGAGTCTCACTGATTAACAATGAACCCTGTGGGAGTCTCACTGATTAACACTGAACCCTAGGGGAGTCTCTCTGATTAACACTGAACCCTGTGGGAGTCTCACTGATTAACACTGAACCCTGTGGGAGTCTCACTGATTAACACTGAACCCTATGGGAGTCTCACTGATTAATACATGAACCCTGAGGGAGTCTCACTGATTAACACTGAACCCTGTGGGAGTCTCACTGATTAACACTGAACCCTGTGGGAGTCTCACTGATTAACACTGAACCCTATGGGAGTCTCATTGATTAACACTGAACCCTATGGGAGTCTCACTGATTAACACTGAACCCTATGGGAGTCTCACTGATTAACACGGAACCCTGTGGGAGTCTCACTGATTAACACTGAACCTAATGGGAGTCTCACTGTTTGACACATTAACCCTGTGGGAGTCTCACTGATTAACACTGAACCCTGTGGGAGTCTCACTGATGAACACTGAACGCTGTGGGAGTCTCACTGATTAACACTGAACCCTATGGGAGTGTCATTGATTAACACTGAACCCTGTGGAAGTCTCACTGATTAACACTGAACTCTGTGAGAGTCTCACTGATTAACACTGAACCCTGTGGGAGTCTCACTGATTAACACTGAACCCTGTGGGAGTGTCACTGCTTAACACTGAACCCTATGGGATTCTCACTGATTAACACTGAACCCTGTGGGAGTCTCACCGATTAAGACTGTACCCTATGGGAGTCTTACTGATTAACATTGAACCCTATGGGAGTCTCACTGATTAACACTAAACCCTATGCGAGTCTTACTGATTAACACTGAACCCTGTGGGAGTCTCACTGATTAACACTGAACCCTATGGGAGTCTCGCTGATTAACACTGAACCCTGTGGGATTCTCACAGATTAACACTGAACCCTGTGGGAGTCTCACTGATTAACACTGAACCCTATGGGATTCTCACAGATTAACGCTGAACCCTATGGGAGTCTCACTGATTAACAATGAACCCTATGGGAGTCTCACTGATTAACACTGAACTCGATGGGATTCTCACTGATTAACACTGAACCCTATGGGAGTCTCCCTGATTAACACTGAACACTGTGGGAGTCTCACTGATTAACACTGAACACTGTGGGAGTCTCACTGATTAACACTGAACCCTATGGGAGTGTCACTCATTAACACTGAACCCTGTGGGAGTCTCACTGATTAACACTGAACCCTGTGGGAGTCTCACTGATTAACACTGAACCCTGTGGGAGTCTCACTGATTAATACTGAACCCTGTGGGAGTCTCACTGATTAACACTGAACCCTATGGGAGTCTCACTGATTAACAATGAACCCTGTGAGAGTGTCACTGATTAACACTGAACCCTGTGAGAGTCTCACTGATTAACACTGAACCCTGTGGGAGTCTCACTGATTAACAATGAACCCTGTGGGAGTCTCACTGATTAACACTGAACCCTATGGGAGTCTCACTGATTAACACTGAACCCTGTGGGAGTCTCAATGATTAACACTGAACCCTGTGGGAGTCTCACTGATTAACACTGAACCCTATGGGAGTCTCACAGATTAACGCTGAACCCTATGGGAGTCTCACTGATTAACAATGAACCCTGTGAGAGTCTCACTGATTAACACTGAACCCTGTGGGAGTCTCACTGATTAACACTGAACCCTGTGGGAGTCTCACTGATTAACACTGAACACTGTGGGAGTTTCACTGATTAACAATGAACCCTGTGGGAGTCTCACTGATTAACACTGAACCCTAGGGGAGTCTCTCTGATTGACACTGAACCCTGTGGGAGTCTGACTGATTAACACTGAACCCTGTGGGAGTCTCACTGATTAACACTGAACCCTATGGGAGTCTCACTGATTAACACATGAACCCTGAGGGAGTCTCACTGATTAACACAGAACCCTATGGGAGTCTCACTGATTAACACTGAACACTGTGGGAGTCTAACTGATTAACAATGAACCCTGTGGGAGTCTCACTGATTAACACTGAACCATAGGGGAGTCTCTCTGATTAACACTGAACCCTGTGGGAGTCTCACTGATTAACACTGAACCCTGTGGGAGTCTCACTGATTAACACTGAACCCTATGGGAGTCTCACTGATTAACACATGAACCCTGAGGGGGTCTAACTGATTAACACTGAACCCTGTGGGAGTCTCACTGATTAACACTGAACCCTGTGGGAGTCTCACTGATTAACACTGAACCCTATGGGAGTCTCATTGATTAACACTGAACCCTATGGGAGTCTCACTGATTAACACTGAACCCTGTGGGAGTCTCAATGATTAACATTGAACCCTATGGGAGTCTCACTGATTAACACATGAACCCTGTGGGAGTCTCACTGATTAACACTGAACCCTGTGGGAGTCTCACTGATTAACACTGAACCCTGTGGGAGTCTCACTGATTAACACTGAACACTGTGGGAGACTCACTGATTAACAATGAACCCTGTGGGAGTCTCACTGATTAACACTGAACCCTATGGGAGTCTCTCTGATTAACACTGAACCCTGTGGAAGTCTCACTGATTAACACTGAACCCTGTGGGAGTCTCACTGATTAACACTGAACACTGTGGGAGACTCACTGATTAACAATGAACCCTGTGGGAGTCTCACTGATTAACACTGAACCCTATGGGAGTCTCTCTGATTAACACTGAACCCTGTGGGAGTCTCACTGATTAACACTGTGGTAGACTCACTGATTAACAATGAACCCTGTGGGAGTCTCACTGATTAACAATGAACCCTGTGGGAGTCTCACTGATTAACACAGAACCCTATGGGAGTCTCACTGATTAACACTGAACACTGTGGGAGACTCACTGATTAACAATGAACCCTGTGGGAGTCTCACTGATTTACACTGAACCCTATGGGAGTCTCTCTGATTAACACTGAACCCTGTGGGAGTCTCACTGATTAAGACTGTATCCTATGGGAGTCTCACTGATTAAAACTGAACCCTGTGGGAGTCTCACTGAATAACAATGAACCCTGTGGGAGTCTCACTGATTAACACTGAACCCTGTGGGAGTCTCACTGATTAACACTGATCCCTGTGGGAGTCTCACTGATTAACACTGAACCCTATGGGAGTCTCATTGATTAACACTGAACCCTATGGGAGTCTCACTGATTAACACTGAACCCTGTGGGAGTCTCAATGATTAACACTGAACCCTATGGGAGTCTCACTGATTAACACATGAACCCTGTGGGAGTCTCACTGATTAACACTGAACCCTGTGGGAGTCTCACTGATTAACACTGAACCCTGTGGGAGTCTCACTGATTAACACTGAACACTGTGGGAGACTCACTGATTAACAATGAACCCTGTGGGAGTCTCACTGATTAACACTGAACCCTGTGGGAGTCTCACTGATTAACACTGAACCCTGTGGGAGTCTCACTGATTAACACTGAACCCTATGGGAGTCTCATTGATTAACACTGAACCCTATGGGAGTCTCACTGATTAACACTGAACCCTGTGGGAGTCTCAATGATTAACACTGAACCCTATGGGAGTCTCACTGATTAACACATGAACCCTGTGGGAGTCTCACTGATTAACACTGAACCCTGTGGGAGTCTCACTGATTAACACTGAACCCTGTGGGAGTCTCACTGATTAACACTGAACACTGTGGGAGACTCACTGATTAACAATGAACCCTGTGGGAGTCTCACTGATTAACACTGAACCCTATGGGAGTCTCTCTGATTAACACTGAACCCTGTGGGAGTCTCACTGATTAACACTGAACCCTGTGGGAGTCTCACTGATTAACACTGAACACTGTGGGAGACTCACTGATTAACAATGAACCCTGTGGGAGTCTCACTGATTAACACTGAACCCTATGGGAGTCTATATGATTAACACTGAACCCTGTGGGAGTCTCACTGATTAACACTGAACACTGTGGGAGACTCACTGATTAACAATGAACCCTGTGGGAGTCTCACTGATTAACAATGAACCCTGTGGGAGTCTCACTGATTAACACAGAACCCTATGGGAGTCTCACTGATTAACACTGAACACTGTGGGAGACTCACTGATTAACAATGAACCCTGTGGGAGTCTCACTGATTAACACTGAACCCTATGGGAGTCTCACTGATTAACACATGAACCCTGTGGGAGTCTCACTGATTAACACTGAACCCTGTGGGAGTCTCACTGATTAACACTGAACCCTGTGGGAGTCTCACTGATTAACACTGAACACTGTGGGAGACTCACTGATTAACAATGAACCCTGTGGGATTCTCACTGATTAACACTGAACCCTATGGGAGTCTCTCTGATTAACACTGAACCCTGTGGGAGTCTCACTGATTAACACTGAACCCTGTGGGAGTCTCACTGATTAACACTGAACACTGTGGGAGACTCACTGATTAACAATGAACCCTGTGGGAGTCTCACTGATTAACACTGAACCCTATGGGAGTCTCTATGATTAACACTGAACCGTGTGGGAGTCTCACTGATTAACACTGAACACTGTGGGAGACTCACTGATTAACAATGAACCCTGTGGGAGTCTCACTGATTAACAATGAACCCTGTGGGAGTCTCACTGATTAACACAGAACCCTATGGGAGTCTCACTGATTAACACTGAACACTGTGGGAGACTCACTGATTAACAATGAACCCTGTGGGAGTCTCACTGATTAACACTGAACCCTATGGGAGTCTCTCTGATTAACACTGAACCCTGTGGGAGTCTCACTGATTAAGACTGTATCCTATGGGAGTCTCACTGATTAAAAATGAACCCTGTGGGAGTCTCACTGATTAACAATGAACCCTGTGGGAGTCTCACTGATTAACACTGAACCCTGTGAGAGTCTCACTGATTAACACATGAACCCTGTGGGAGTCTCACTGATTAACACTGAACCCTGTGGTAGTCTCACTGATTAACACTGAACCCTGTGGGAGTCTCACTGATTAACACTGAACACTGTGGGAGACTCACTGATTAACAATGAACCCTGTGGGAGTCTCACTGATTAACACTGAACCCTATGGGAGTCTCTCTGATTAACACTGAACCCTGTGGGAGTCTCACTGATTAACACTGAACCCTGTGGGAGTCTCACTGATTAACACTGAACACTGTGGGAGACTCACTGATTAACAATGAACCCTGTGGGAGTCTCACTGATTAACACTGAACCCTATGGGAGTCTCTCTGATTAACACTGAACCCTGTGGGAGTCTCACTGATTAACACTGAACACTGTGGGAGACTCACTGATTAACAATGAACCCTGTGGGAGTCTCACTGATTAACAATGAACCCTGTGGGAGTCTCACTGATTAACACAGAACCCTATGGGAGTCTCACTGATTAACACTGAACACTGAGGGAGACTCACTGATTAACAATGAACCCTGTGGGAGTCTCACTGATTAACACTGAACCCTATGGGAATCTCTCTGATTAACACTGAACCCTGTGGGAGTCTCACTGATTAAGACTGTATCCTATGGGAGTCTCACTGATTAAAACTGAACCCTGTGGGAGTCTCACTGATTAACAATGAACCCTGTGGGAGTCTCACTGATTAACACTGAACCCTGTGGGAGTCTCACTGATTAACACTGAACCCTGTGGGAGTCTCACTGATTAACACTGAACCCTATGGGAGTCTCATTGATTAACACTGAACCCTATGGGAGTCTCACTGATTAACACTGAACCCTGTGGGAGTCTCAATGATTAACACTGAACCCTATGGGAGTCTCACTGATTAACACATGAACCCTGTGGGAGTCTCACTGATTAACACTGAACCCTGTGGGAGTCTCACTGATTAACACTGAACCCTGTGGGAGTCTCACTGATTAACACTGAACACTGTGGGAGACTCACTGATTAACAATGAACCCTGTGGGAGTCTCACTGATTAACACTGAACCCTGTGGGAGTCTCACTGATTAACACTGAACCCTGTGGGAATCTCACTGATTAACACTGAACCCTATGGGAGTCTCACTGATTAACACTGAACCCTGTGGGAGTCTCAATGATTAACACTGAACCCTATGGGAGTCTCACTGATTACCACATGAACCCTGTGGGAGTCTCACTGATTAACACTGAACCCTGTGGGAGTCTCACTGATTAACACTGAACCCTGTGGGAGTCTCACTGATTAACACTGAACACTGTCGGAGACTCACTGATTAACAATGAACCCTGTGGGAGTCTCACTGATTAACACTGAACCCTATGGGAGTCTCTCTGATTAACACTGAACCGTGTGGGAGTCTCACTGATTAACACTGAACCCTGTGGGAGTCTCACTGATTAACACTGAACACTGTGGGAGACGCACTGATTAACAATGAACCCTGTGGGAGTCTCACTGATTAACACTGAACCCTAGGGGAGTCTCTCTGATTGACACTGAACCCTGTGGGAGTCTGACTGATTAACACTGAACCCTGTGGGAGTCTCACTGATTAACACTGAACCCTGTGGGAGTCTCACTGATTAACAATGAACCCTGTGGGAGTCTCACTGATTAACACAGAACCCTATGGGAGTCTCACTGATTAACACTGAACACTGTGGGAGACTCACTGATTAACAATGAACCCTGTGGGAGTCTCACTGATTAACACTGAACCCTATGGGAGTCTCTCTGATTAACACTGAACCCTGTGGGAGTCTCACTGATTAACACTGAACCCTGTGGGAGTCTCACTGATTAACACTGAACCCTGTGAGAGTCTCACTGATTAACACTGAACCCTGTGGGAGTCTCACTGATTAACACTGAACCCTGCGGGAGTCTCACTGATTAACACTGAACCCTGTGGGAGTCTCACTGATTAACACTGAACCCTATGGGAGTCTCATTGATTAACACTGAACCCTATGGGAGTCTCACTGATTAACACTGAACCCTGTGGGAGTCTCAATGATTAACACTGAACCCTATGGGAGTCTCACTGATTAACACATGAACCCTGTGGGAGTCTCACTGATTAACACTGAACCCTGTGGGAGTCTCACTGATTAACACTGAACCCTGTGGGAGTCTCACTGATTAACACTGAACACTGTGGGAGACTCACTGATTAACAATGAACCCTGTGGAAGTCTCACTGATTAACACTGAACCCTGTGGGAGTCTCACTGATTAACACTGAACACTGTGGGAGACTCACTGATTAACAATGAACCCTGTGGGAGTCTCACTGATTAACACTGAACCCTATGGGAGTCTCTCTGATTAACACTGAACCCTGTGGGAGTCTCACTGATTAACACTGTGGGAGACTCACTGATTAACAATGAACCCTGTGGGAGTCTCACTGATTAACAATGAACCCTGTGGGAGTCTCACTGATTAACACAGAACCCTATGGGAGTCTCAATGATTAACACTGAACACTGTGGGAGACTCACTGATTAACAATGAACCCTGTGGGAGTCTCACTGATTAACACTGAACCCTATGGGAGTCTCTCTGATTAACACTGAACCCTGTGGGAGTCTCACTGATTAAGACTGTATCCTATGGGAGTCTCACTGATTAAAACTGAACCCTGTGGGAGTCTCACTGAATAACAATGAACCCTGTGGGAGTCTCACTGATTAACAGTGAACCCTGTGGGAGTCTCACTGATTAACACTGAACCCTATGGGAGTCTCATTGATTAACACTGAACCGTATGGGAGTCTCACTGATTAACACTGAACCCTGTGGGAGTCTCAATGATTAACACTGAACCCTATGGGAGTCTCACTGATTAACACATGAACCCTGTGGGAGTCTCACTGATTAACACTGAACCCTGTGGGAGTCTCACTGATTAACACTGAACCCTGTGGGAGTCTCACTGATTAACACTGAACACTGTGGGAGACTCACTGATTAACAATGAACCCTGTGGGAGTCTCACTGATTAACACTGAACCCTATGGGAGTCTCTCTGATTAACACTGAACCCTGTGGGAGTCTCACTGATTAACACTGAACCCTGTGGGAGTCTCACTGATTAACACTGAACACTGTGGGAGACTCACTGATTAACAATGAACCCTGTGGGAGTCTCACTGATTAACACTGAACCCTATGGGAGTCTCTATGATTAACACTGAACCCTGTGGGAGTCTCACTGATTAACACTGAACACTGTGGGAGACTCACTGATTAACAATGAACCCTGTGGGAGTCTCACTGATTAACAATGAACCCTGTGGGAGTCTCACTGATTAACACAGAACCCTATGGGAGTCTCACTGATTAACACTGAACACTGTGGGAGACTCACTGATTAACAATGAACCCTGTGGGAGTCTCACTGATTAACACTGAACCCTATGGGAGTCTCACTGATTAACACATAAACCCTGTGGGAGTCTCACTGATTAACACTGAACCCTGTGGTAGTCTCACTGATTAACACTGAACCCTGTGGGAGTCTCACTGATTAACACTGAACACTGTGGGAGACTCACTGATTAACAATGAACCCTGTGGGAGTCTCACTGATTTACACTGAACCCTATGGGAGTCTCTCTGATTAACACTGAACCCTGTGGGAGTCTCACTGATTAAGACTGTATCCTATGGGAGTCTCACTGATTAAAACTGAACCCTGTGGGAGTCTCACTGAATAACAATGAACCCTGTGGGAGTCTCACTGATTAACACTGAACCCTGTGGGAGTCTCACTGATTAACACTGATCCCTGTGGGAGTCTCACTGATTAACACTGAACCCTATGGGAGTCTCATTGATTAACACTGAACCCTATGGGAGTCTCACTGATTAACACTGAACCCTGTGGGAGTCTCAATGATTAACACTGAACCCTATGGGAGTCTCACTGATTAACACATGAACCCTGTGGGAGTCTCACTGATTAACACTGAACCCTGTGGGAGTCTCACTGATTAACACTGAACCCTGTGGGAGTCTCACTGATTAACACTGAACACTGTGGGAGACTCACTGATTAACAATGAACCCTGTGGGAGTCTCACTGATTAACACTGAACCCTGTGGGAGTCTCACTGATTAACACTGAACCCTGTGGGAGTCTCACTGATTAACACTGAACCCTATGGGAGTCTCATTGATTAACACTGAACCCTATGGGAGTCTCACTGATTAACACTGAACCCTGTGGGAGTCTCAATGATTAACACTGAACCCTATGGGAGTCTCACTGATTAACACATGAACCCTGTGGGAGTCTCACTGATTAACACTGAACCCTGTGGGAGTCTCACTGATTAACACTGAACCCTGTGGGAGTCTCACTGATTAACACTGAACACTGTGGGAGACTCACTGATTAACAATGAACCCTGTGGGAGTCTCACTGATTAACACTGAACCCTATGGGAGTCTCTCTGATTAACACTGAACCCTGTGGGAGTCTCACTGATTAACACTGAACCCTGTGGGAGTCTCACTGATTAACACTGAACACTGTGGGAGACTCACTGATTAACAATGAACCCTGTGGGAGTCTCACTGATTAACACTGAACCCTATGGGAGTCTATATGATTAACACTGAACCCTGTGGGAGTCTCACTGATTAACACTGAACACTGTGGGAGACTCACTGATTAACAATGAACCCTGTGGGAGTCTCACTGATTAACAATGAACCCTGTGGGAGTCTCACTGATTAACACAGAACCCTATGGGAGTCTCACTGATTAACACTGAACACTGTGGGAGACTCACTGATTAACAATGAACCCTGTGGGAGTCTCACTGATTAACACTGAACCCTATGGGAGTCTCACTGATTAACACATGAACCCTGTGGGAGTCTCACTGATTAACACTGAACCCTGTGGGAGTCTCACTGATTAACACTGAACCCTGTGGGAGTCTCACTGATTAACACTGAACACTGTGGGAGACTCACTGATTAACAATGAACCCTGTGGGATTCTCACTGATTAACACTGAACCCTATGGGAGTCTCTCTGATTAACACTGAACCCTGTGGGAGTCTCACTGATTAACACTGAACCCTGTGGGAGTCTCACTGATTAACACTGAACACTGTGGGAGACTCACTGATTAACAATGAACCCTGTGGGAGTCTCACTGATTAACACTGAACCCTATGGGAGTCTCTATGATTAACACTGAACCGTGTGGGAGTCTCACTGATTAACACTGAACACTGTGGGAGACTCACTGATTAAAAATGAACCCTGTGGGAGTCTCACTGATTAACAATGAACCCTGTGGGAGTCTCACTGATTAACACAGAACCCTATGGGAGTCTCACTGATTAACACTGAACACTGTGGGAGACTCACTGATTAACAATGAACCCTGTGGGAGTCTCACTGATTAACACTGAACCCTATGGGAGTCTCTCTGATTAACACTGAACCCTGTGGGAGTCTCACTGATTAAGACTGTATCCTATGGGAGTCTCACTGATTAAAAATGAACCCTGTGGGAGTCTCACTGATTAACAATGAACCCTGTGGGAGTCTCACTGATTAACACTGAACCCTGTGAGAGTCTCACTGATTAACACATGAACCCTGTGGGAGTCTCACTGATTAACACTGAACCCTGTGGTAGTCTCACTGATTAACACTGAACCCTGTGGGAGTCTCACTGATTAACACTGAACACTGTGGGAGACTCACTGATTAACAATGAACCCTGTGGGAGTCTCACTGATTAACACTGAACCCTATGGGAGTCTCTCTGATTAACACTGAACCCTGTGGGAGTCTCACTGATTAACACTGAACCCTGTGGGAGTCTCACTGATTAACACTGAACACTGTGGGAGACTCACTGATTAACAATGAACCCTGTGGGAGTCTCACTGATTAACACTGAACCCTATGGGAGTCTCTCTGATTAACACTGAACCCTGTGGGAGTCTCACTGATTAACACTGAACACTGTGGGAGACTCACTGATTAACAATGAACCCTGTGGGAGTCTCACTGATTAACAATGAACCCTGTGGGAGTCTCACTGATTAACACAGAACCCTATGGGAGTCTCACTGATTAACACTGAACACTGTGGGAGACTCACTGATTAACAATGAACCCTGTGGGAGTCTCACTGATTAACACTGAACCCTATGGGAATCTCTCTGATTAACACTGAACCCTGTGGGAGTCTCACTGATTAAGACTGTATCCTATGGGAGTCTCACTGATTAAAACTGAACCCTGTGGGAGTCTCACTGATTAACAATGAACCCTGTGGGAGTCTCACTGATTAACACTGAACCCTGTGGGAGTCTCACTGATTAACACTGAACCCTGTGGGAGTCTCACTGATTAACACTGAACCCTATGGGAGTCTCATTGATTAACACTGAACCCTATGGGAGTCTCACTGATTAACACTGAACCCTGTGGGAGTCTCAATGATTAACACTGAACCCTATGGGAGTCTCACTGATTAACACATGAACCCTGTGGGAGTCTCACTGATTAACACTGAACCCTGTGGGAGTCTCACTGATTAACACTGAACCCTGTGGGAGTCTCACTGATTAACACTGAACACTGTGGGAGACTCACTGATTAACAATGAACCCTGTGGGAGTCTCACTGATTAACACTGAACCCTGTGGGAGTCTCACTGATTAACACTGAACCCTGTGGGAGTCTCACTGATTAACACTGAACCCTATGGGAGTCTCACTGATTAACACTGAACCCTGTGGGAGTCTCAATGATTAACACTGAACCCTATGGGAGTCTCACTGATTACCACATGAACCCTGTGGGAGTCTCACTGATTAACACTGAACCCTGTGGGAGTCTCACTGATTAACACTGAACCCTGTGGGAGTCTCACTGATTAACACTGAACACTGTGGGAGACTCACTGATTAACAATGAACCCTGTGGGAGTCTCACTGATTAACACTGAACCCTATGGGAGTCTCTCTGATTAACACTGAACCGTGTGGGAGTCTCACTGATTAACACTGAACCCTGTGGGAGTCTCACTGATTAACACTGAACACTGTGGGAGACGCACTGATTAACAATGAACCCTGTGGGAGTCTCACTGATTAACACTGAACCCTAGGGGAGTCTCTCTGATTGACACTGAACCCTGTGGGAGTCTGACTGATTAACACTGAACCCTGTGGGAGTCTCACTGATTAACACTGAACCCTGTGGGAGTCTCACTGATTAACAATGAACCCTGTGGGAGTCTCACTGATTAACACAGAACCCTATGGGAGTCTCACTGATTAACACTGAACACTGTGGGAGACTCACTGATTAACAATGAACCCTGTGGGAGTCTCACTGATTAACACTGAACCCTATGGGAGTCTCTCTGATTAACACTGAACCCTGTGGGAGTCTCACTGATTAACACTGAACCCTGTGGGAGTCTCACTGATTAACACTGAACCCTGTGAGAGTCTCACTGATTAACACTGAACCCTGTGGGAGTCTCACTGATTAACACTGAACCCTGCGGGAGTCTCACTGATTAACACTGAACCCTGTGGGAGTCTCACTGATTAACACTGAACCCTATGGGAGTCTCATTGATTAACACTGAACCCTATGGGAGTCTCACTGATTAACACTGAACCCTGTGGGAGTCTCAATGATTAACACTGAACCCTATGGGAGTCTCACTGATTAACACATGAACCCTGTGGGAGTCTCACTGATTAACACTGAACCCTGTGGGAGTCTCACTGATTAACACTGAACCCTGTGGGAGTCTCACTGATTAACACTGAACACTGTGGGAGACTCACTGATTAACAATGAACCCTGTGGGAGTCTCACTGATTAACACTGAACCCTATGGGAGTCTTTCTGATTAACACTGAACCCTGTGGAAGTCTCACTGATTAACACTGAACCCTGTGGGAGTCTCACTGATTAACACTGAACACTGTGGGAGACTCACTGATTAACAATGAACCCTGTGGGAGTCTCACTGATTAACACTGAACCCTATGGGAGTCTCTCTGATTAACACTGAACCCTGTGGGAGTCTCACTGATTAACACTGTGGGAGACTCACTGATTAACAATGAACCCTGTGGGAGTCTCACTGATTAACAATGAACCCTGTGGGAGTCTCACTGATTAACACAGAACCCTATGGGAGTCTCACTGATTAACACTGAACACTGTGGGAGACTCACTGATTAACAATGAACCCTGTGGGAGTCTCACTGATTAACACTGAACCCTATGGGAGTCTCTCTGATTAACACTGAACCCTGTGGGAGTCTCACTGATTAAGACTGTATCCTATGGGAGTCTCACTGATTAAAACTGAACCCTGTGGGAGTCTCACTGAATAACAATGAACCCTGTGGGAGTCTCACTGATTAACAGTGAACCCTGTGGGAGTCTCACTGATTAACACTGAACCCTATGGGAGTCTCATTGATTAACACTGAACCGTATGGGAGTCTCACTGATTAACACTGAACCCTGTGGGAGTCTCAATGATTAACACTGAACCCTATGGGAGTCTCACTGATTAACACATGAACCCTGTGGGAGTCTCACTGATTAACACTGAACCCTGTGGGAGTCTCACTGATTAACACTGAACCCTGTGGGAGTCTCACTGATTAACACTGAACACTGTGGGAGACTCACTGATTAACAATGAACCCTGTGGGAGTCTCACTGATTAACACTGAACCCTATGGGAGTCTCTCTGATTAACACTGAACCCTGTGGGAGTCTCACTGATTAACACTGAACCCTGTGGGAGTCTCACTGATTAACACTGAACACTGTGGGAGACTCACTGATTAACAATGAACCCTGTGGGAGTCTCACTGATTAACACTGAACCCTATGGGAGTCTCTATGATTAACACTGAACCCTGTGGGAGTCTCACTGATTAACACTGAACACTGTGGGAGACTCACTGATTAACAATGAACCCTGTGGGAGTCTCACTGATTAACAATGAACCCTGTGGGAGTCTCACTGATTAACACAGAACCCTATGGGAGTCTCACTGATTAACACTGAACACTGTGGGAGACTCACTGATTAACAATGAACCCTGTGGGAGTCTCACTGATTAACACTGAACCCTATGGGAGTCTCACTGATTAACACATGAACCCTGTGGGAGTCTCACTGATTAACACTGAACCCTGTGGTAGTCTCACTGATTAACACTGAACCCTGTGGGAGTCTCACTGATTAACACTGAACACTGTGGGAGACTCACTGATTAACAATGAACCCTGTGGGAGTCTCACTGATTAACACTGAACCCTATGGGAGTCTCAGTGATTGTCACTGAACCCTATGGGAGTCTCACTGATTAACACTGAACCCTGTGGGAGTCTCACTGATTAACACTGAACCCTGTGGGAGTCTCACTGATTAACACTGAACCCTAGGGGAGTGTCACTGATTAACACTGAACCCTATGGGAGTCTCACTGATTAACAGTGAACTCTGTGGGAGTCTCACTGATTAACACTGAACCCTATGGGAGTCTGACTGATTAACACTGAACCCTATGGGAGTCTCACTGATTAACATTGAACCCTTTGGGAGTCTCACTGATTAACACTGAACCCTATGGGATGTACACTGATTAATACTGAACCCTCTGGGAGTCTCACTGATTAACACTGAACCCTGAGGGAGTCTCACTGATTAACACTGAACCCTATGGGAGTCTCCCTGATTAACACTGAACCCTATGGGAGTTTCATTGATTAACACTGAACCCTACGGGAGTCTCACTGATTAACACTGAACCCTGTGGGAGTCTCACTGTTTAACACTGAACCCTATGGGGATTAACACTGAACCCTATGGGAGTCTCAATGATTAACACTGAAACCTGTGGGAGTCTCACTGATTAACACTGAACACTGTGGGAGACTCACTGATTAACAAAGAACCCTGTGGGAGTCTCACTGATTAACAATGAACCCTGTGGGAGTCTCACTGATTAACACAGAACCCTATGGGAGTCTCACTGATTAACACTGAACACTGTGGGAGACTCACTGATTAACAATGAACCCTGTGGGAGTCTCACTGATTAACACTGAACCCTATGGGAATCTCTCTGATTAACACTGAACCCTGTGGGAGTCTCACTGATTAAGACTGTATCCTATGGGAGTCTCACTGATTAAAACTGAACCCTGTGGGAGTCTCACTGATTAACAATGAACCCTGTGGGAGTCTCACTGATTAACACTGAACCCTGTGGGAGTCTCACTGATTAACACTGAACCCTGTGGGAGTCTCACTGATTAACACTGAACCCTATGGGAGTCTCATTGATTAACACTGAACCCTATGGGAGTCTCACTGATTAACACTGAACCCTGTGGGAGTCTCAATGATTAACACTGAACCCTATGGGAGTCTCACTGATTAACACATGAACCCTGTGGGAGTCTCACTGATTAACACTGAACCCTGTGGGAGTCTCACTGATTAACACTGAACCCTGTGGGAGTCTCACTGATTAACACTGAACACTGTGGGAGACTCACTGATTAACAATGAACCCTGTGGGAGTCTCACTGATTAACACTGAACCCTGTGGGAGTCTCACTGATTAACACTGAACCCTGTGGGAGTCTAACTGATTAACACTGAACACTATGGGAGTCTCACTGATTAACACTGAACCCTGTGGGAGTCTCAATGATTAACACTGAACCCTATGGGAGTCTCACTGATTACCACATGAACCCTGTGGGAGTCTCACTGATTAACACTGAACCCTGTGGGAGTCTCACTGATTAACACTGAACCCTGTGGGAGTCTCACTGATTAACACTGGACACTGTGGGAGAGTCACTGATTAACAATGAACCCTGTGGGAGTCTCACTGATTAACATTGAACCCTATGGGAGTCTCTCTGATTAACACTGAACCGTGTGGGAGTCTCACTGATTAACACTGAACCCTGTGGGAGTCTCACTGATTAACACTGAACACTGTGGGAGACGCACTGATTAACAATGAACCCTGTGGGAGTCTCACTGATTAACACTGAACCCTAGGGGAGTCTCTCTGATTGACACTGAACCCTGTGGGAGTCTGACTGATTAACACTGAACCCTGTGGGAGTCTCACTGATTAACACTGAACCCTGTGGGAGTCTCACTGATTAACAATGAACCCTGTGGGAGTCTCACTGATTAACACAGAACCCTATGGGAGTCTCACTGATTAACACTGAACACTGTGGGAGACTCACTGATTAACAATGAACCCTGTGGGAGTCTCACTGATTAACACTGAACCCTATGGGAGTCTCTCTGATTAACACTGAACCCTGTGGGAGTCTCACTGATTAACACTGAACCCTGTGGGAGTCTCACTGATTAACACTGAACCCTGTGAGAGTCTCACTGATTAACACTGAACCCTGTGGGAGTCTCACTGATTAACACTGAACCCTGCGGGAGTCTCACTGATTAACACTGAACCCTGTGGGAGTCTCACTGATTAACACTGAACCCTATGGGAGTCTCATTGATTAACACTGAACCCTATGGGAGTCTCACTGATTAACACTGAACCCTGTGGGAGTCTCAATGATTAACACTGAACCCTATGGGAGTCTCACTGATTAACACATGAACCCTGTGGGAGTCTCACTGATTAACACTGAACCCTGTGGGAGTCTCACTGATTAACACTGAACCCTGTGGGAGTCTCACTGATTAACACTGAACACTGTGGGAGACTCACTGATTAACAATGAACCCTGTGGGAGTCTCACTGATTAACACTGAACCCTATGGGAGTCTCTCTGATTAACACTGAACCCTGTGGAAGTCTCACTGATTAACACTGAACCCTGTGGGAGTCTCACTGATTAACACTGAACACTGTGGGAGACTCACTGATTAACAATGAACCCTGTGGGAGTCTCACTGATTAACACTGAACCCTATGGGAGTCTCTCTGATTAACACTGAACCCTGTGGGAGTCTCACTGATTAACACTGTGGGAGACTCACTGATTAACAATGAACCCTGTGGGAGTCTCACTGATTAAAAATGAACCCTGTGGGAGTCTCACTGATTAACACAGAACCCTATGGGAGTCTCACTGATTAACACTGAACACTGTGGGAGACTCACTGATTAACAATGAACCCTGTGGGAGTCTCACTGATTAACACTGAACCCTATGGGAGTCTCTCTGATTAACACTGAACCCTGTGGGAGTCTCACTGATTAAGACTGTATCCTATGGGAGTCTCACTGATTAAAACTGAACCCTGTGGGAGTCTCACTGAATAACAATGAACCCTGTGGGAGTCTCACTGATTAACAGTGAACCCTGTGGGAGTCTCACTGATTAACACTGAACCCTGTGGGAGTCTCACTGATTAACACTGAACCCTATGGGAGTCTCATTGATTAACACTGAACCCTATGGGAGTCTCACTGATTAACACTGAACCCTGTGGGAGTCTCAATGATTAACACTGAACCCTATGGGAGTCTCACTGATTAACACATGAACCCTGTGGGAGTCTCACTGATTAACATTGAACCCTGTGGGAGTCTCACTGATTAACACTGAACCCTGTGGGAGTCTCACTGATTAACACTGAACACTGTGGGAGACTCACTGATTAACAATGAACCCTGTGGGAGTCTCACTGATTAACACTGAACCCTATGGGAGTCTCTCTGATTAACACTGAACCCTGTGGGAGTCTCACTGATTAACACTGAACCCTGTGGGAGTCTCACTGATTAACACTGAACACTGTGGGAGACTCACTGATTAACAATGAACCCTGTGGGAGTCTCACTGATTAACACTGAACCCTATGGGAGTCTCTATGATTAACACTGAACCCTGTGGGAGTCTCACTGATTAACACTGAACACTGTGGGAGACTCACTGATTAACAATGAACCCTGTGGGAGTCTCACTGATTAACAATGAACCCTGTGGGAGTCTCACTGATTAACACAGAACCCTATGGGAGTCTCACTGATTAACACTGAACACTGTGGGAGACTCACTGATTAACAATGAACCCTGTGGGAGTCTCACTGATTAACACTGAACCCTATGGGAGTCTCACTGATTAACACATGAACCCTGTGGGAGTCTCACTGATTAACACTGAACCCTGTGGGAGTCTCACTGATTAACACTGAACCCTTTGGGAGTCTCACTGATTAACACTGAACACTGTGGGAGACTCACTGATTAACAATGAACCCTGTGGGATTCTCACTGATTAACACTGAACCCTATGGGAGTCTCTCTGATTAACACTGAACCCTGTGGGAGTCTCACTGATTAACACTGAACCCTGTGGGAGTCTCACTGATTAACACTGAACACTGTGGGAGCCTCACTGATTAACAATGAACCCTGTGGGAGTCTCACTGATTAACACTGAACCCTATGGGAGTCTCTATGATTAACACTGAACCGTGTGGGAGTCTCACTGATTAACACTGAACACTGTGGGAGACTCACTGATTAACAATGAACCCTGTGGGAGTCTCACTGATTAACAATGAACCCTGTGGGAGTCTCACTGATTAACACAGAACCCTATGGGAGTCTCACTGATTAACACTGAACACTGTGGGAGACTCACTGATTAACAATGAACCCTGTGGGAGTCTCACTGATTAACACTGAACCCTATGGGAGTCTCTCTGATTAACACTGAACCCTGTGGGAGTCTCACTGATTAAGACTGTATCCTATGGGAGTCTCACTGATTAAAAATGAACACTGTGGGAGTCTCACTGATTAACAATGAACCCTGTGGGAGTCTCACTGATTAACACTGAACCCTGTGAGAGTCTCACTGATTAACACATGAACCCTGTGGGAGTCTCACTGATTAACACTGAACCCTGTGGTAGTCTCACTGATTAACACTGAAACCTGTGGGAGTCTCACTGATTAACACTGAACACTGTGGGAGACTCACTGATTAACAATGAACCCTGTGGGAGTCTCACTGATTAACACTGAACCCTATGGGAGTCTCTCTGATTAACACTGAACCCTGTGGGAGTCTCACTGATTAACACTGAACCCTGTGGGAGTCTCACTGATTAACACTGAACACTGTGGGAGACTCACTGCTTAACAATGAACCCTGTGGGAGTCTCACTGATTAACACTGAACCCTATGGGAGTCTCTCTGATTAACACTGAACCCTGTGGGAGTCTCACTGATTAACACTGAACACTGTGGGAGACTCACTGATTAACAATGAACCCTGTGGGATTCTCACTGATTAACAATGAACCCTGTGGGAGTCTCACTGATTAACACAGAACCCTATGGGAGTCTCACTGATTAACACTGAACACTGTGGGAGACTCACTGATTAACAATGAACCCTGTGGGAGTCTCACTGATTAACACTGAACCCTATGGGAATATCTCTGATTAACACTGAACCCTGTGGGAGTCTCACTGATTAAGACTGTATCCTATGGGAGTCTCACTGATTAAAACTGAACCCTGTGGGAGTCTCACTGATTAACAATGAACCCTGTGGGAGTCTCACTGATTAACACTGAACCCTGTGGGAGTCTCACTGATTAACACTGAACCCTGTGGGAGTCTCACTGATTAACACTGAACCCTATGGGAGTCTCATTGATTAACACTGAACCCTATGGGAGTCTCACTGATTAACACTGAACCCTGTGGGAGTCTCAATGATTAACACTGAACCCTATGGGAGTCTCACTGATTAACACATGAACCCTGTGGGAGTCTCACTGATTAACACTGAACCCTGTGGGAGTCTCACTGATTAACACTGAACCCTGTGGGAGTCTCACTGATTAACACTGAACACTGTGGGAGACTCACTGATTAACAATGAACCCTGTGGGAGTCTCACTGATTAACACTGAACCCTGTGGGAGTCTCACTGATTAACACTGAACCCTGTGGGAGTCTCACTGATTAACACTGAACCCTATGGGAGTCTCACTGATTAACACTGAACCCTGTGGGAGTCTCAATGATTAACACTGAACCCTATGGGAGTCTCACTGATTACCACATGAACCCTGTGGGAGTCTCACTGATTAACACTGAACCCTGTGGGAGTCTCACTGATTAACACTGAACCCTGTGGGAGTCTCACTGATTAACACTGAACACTGTGGGAGACTCACTGATTAACAATGAACCCTGTGGGAGTCTCACTGATTAACACTGAACCCTATGGGAGTCTCTCTGATTAACACTGAACCGTGTGGGAGTCTCACTGATTAACACTGAACCCTGTGGGAGTCTCACTGATTAACACTGAACACTGTGGGAGACGCACTGATTAACAATGAACCCTGTGGGAGTCTCACTGATTAACACTGAACCCTATGGGAGTCTCTATGATTAACACTGAACCCTGTGGGAGTCTCACTGATTAACACTGAACACTGTGGGAGACTCACTGATTAACAATGAACCCTGTGGGAGTCTCACTGATTAACAATGAACCCTGTGGGAGTCTCACTGATTAACACAGAACCCTATGGGAGTCTCACTGATTAACACTGAACACTGTGGGAGACTCAATGATTAACACTGAACCCTATGGGAGTCTCTCTGATTAACACTGAACCCTGTGGGAGTCTCACTGATTAAGACTGTATCCTATGGGAGTCTCACTGATTAACACTGAACCCTGTGAGAGTCTCACTGATTAACACTGAACCCTGTGGGAGTCTCACTGATTAACACTGAACCCTGCGGGAGTCTCACTGATTAACACTGAACCCTATGGGAGTCTCTCTGATTAACACTGAACCCTGTGGGAGTCTCACTGATTAACAATGAACCCTGTGGGAGTCTCACTGATTAACACTGAACCCTGTGAGAGTCTCACTGATTAACACTGAACCCTGTGGGAGTCTCACTGATTAACACTGAACCCTGCGGGAGTCTCACTGATTAACACTGAACCCTATGGGAGTCTCACTGATTAACACTGAACCCTGTGGGAGTCTCATTGAATAACACTGAACCCTATGGGGGTCTCACTGATTAACACTGAACACTGTGGGAGTCTCAATGATTAACAATGAACCCTGTGGGAGTCTCACTGATTAACACTGAACCCTGTGGGAGTCTCACTGATTAACACTGAACCCTGTGGGAGTCTCACTGATTAACACTGAACCCTATGGGAGTCTCATTGATTAACACTGAACCCTATGGGAGTCTCACTGATTAACACTGAACCCTGTGGGAGTCTCAATGATTAACACTGAACCCTATGGGAGTCTCACTGATTAACACATGAACCCTGTGGGAGTCTCACTGATTAACACTGAACCCTGTGGGAGTCTCACTGATTAACACTGAACCCTGTGGGAGTCTCACTGATTAACACTGAACACTGTGGGAGACTCACTGATTAACAATGAACCCTGTGGGAGTCTCACTGATTAACAATGAACCCTGTGGGAGTCTCACTGATTAACACAGAACCCTATGGGAGTCTCACTGATTAACACTGAACACTGTGGGAGACTCACTGATTAACAATGAACCCTGTGGGAGTCTCACTGATTAACACTGAACCCTATGGGAGTCTCTCTGATTAACACTGAACCCTGTGGGAGTCTCACTGATTAACACTGAACACTGTGGGAGACTCACTGATTAACAATGAACCCTGTGGGAGTCTCACTGATTAACACTGAACCCTATGGGAGTCTCTCTGATTAACACTGAACCCTGTGGGAGTCTCACTGATTAACACTGAACCCTGTGGGAGTCTCACTGATTAACACTGAACACTGTGGGAGACTCACTGCTTAACAATGAACCCTGTGGGAGTCTCACTGATTAACACTGAACCCTATGGGAGTCTCTCTGATTAACACTGAACCCTGTGGGAGTCTCACTGATTAACACTGAACACTGTGGGAGACTCACTGATTAACAATGAACCCTGTGGGATTCTCACTGATTAACAATGAACCCTGTGGGAGTCTCACTGATTAACACAGAACCCTATGGGAGTCTCACTGATTAACACTGAACACTGTGGGAGACTCACTGATTAACAATGAACCCTGTGGGAGTCTCACTGATTAACACTGAACCCTATGGGAATCTCTCTGATTAACACTGAACCCTGTGGGAGTCTCACTGATTAAGACTGTATCCTATGGGAGTCTCACTGATTAAAACTGAACCCTGTGGGAGTCTCACTGATTAACAATGAACCCTGTGGGAGTCTCACTGATTAACACTGAACCCTGTGGGAGTCTCACTGATTAACACTGAACCCTGTGGGAGTCTCACTGATTAACACTGAACCCTATGGGAGTCTCATTGATTAACACTGAACCCTATGGGAGTCTCACTGATTAACACTGAACCCTGTGGGAGTCTCAATGATTAACACTGAACCCTATGGGAGTCTCACTGATTAACACATGAACCCTGTGGGAGTCTCACTGATTAACACTGAACCCTGTGGGAGTCTCACTGATTAACACTGAACCCTGTGGGAGTCTCACTGATTAACACTGAACACTGTGGGAGACTCACTGATTAACAATGAACCCTGTGGGAGTCTCACTGATTAACACTGAACCCTGTGGGAGTCTCACTGATTAACACTGAACCCTGTGGGAGTCTCACTGATTAACACTGAACCCTATGGGAGTCTCACTGATTAACACTGAACCCTGTGGGAGTCTCAATGATTAACACTGAACCCTATGGGAGTCTCACTGATTACCACATGAACCCTGTGGGAGTCTCACTGATTAACACTGAACCCTGTGGGAGTCTCACTGATTAACACTGAACCCTGTGGGAGTCTCACTGATTAACACTGAACACTGTTGGAGACTCACTGATTAACAATGAACCCTGTGGGAGTCTCACTGATTAACACTGAACCCTATGGGAGTCTCTCTGATTAACACTGAACCGTGTGGGAGTCTCACTGATTAACACTGAACCCTGTGGGAGTCTCACTGATTAACACTGAACACTGTGGGAGACGCACTGATTAACAATGAACCCTGTGGGAGTCTCACTGATTAACACTGAACCCTATGGGAGTCTCTATGATTAACACTGAACCCTGTGGGAGTCTCACTGATTAACACTGAACACTGTGGGAGACTCACTGATTAACAATGAACCCTGTGGGAGTCTCACTGATTAACAATGAACCCTGTGGGAGTCTCACTGATTAACACAGAACCCTATGGGAGTCTCACTGATTAACACTGAACACTGTGGGAGACTCAATGATTAACACTGAACCCTATGGGAGTCTCTCTGATTAACACTGAACCCTGTGGGAGTCTCACTGATTAAGACTGTATCCTATGGGAGTCTCACTGATTAACACTGAACCCTGTGAGAGTCTCACTGATTAACACTGAACCCTGTGGGAGTCTCACTGATTAACACTGAACCCTGCGGGAGTCTCACTGATTAACACTGAACCCTATGGGAGTCTCTCTGATTAACACTGAACCCTGTGGGAGTCTCACTGATTAACAATGAACCCTGTGGGAGTCTCACTGATTAACACTGAACCCTGTGAGAGTCTCACTGATTAACACTGAACCCTGTGGGAGTCTCACTGATTAACACTGAACCCTGCGGGAGTCTCACTGATTAACACTGAACCCTATGGGAGTCTCACTGATTAACACTGAACCCTGTGGGAGTCTCATTGATTAACACTGAACCCTATGGGGGTCTCACTGATTAACACTGAACACTGTGGGAGTCTCAATGATTAACAATGAACCCTGTGGGAGTCTCACTGATTAACACTGAACCCTGTGGGAGTCTCACTGATTAACACTGAACCCTGTGGGAGTCTCACTGATTAACACTGAACCCTATGGGAGTCTCATTGATTAACACTGAACCCTATGGGAGTCTCACTGATTAACACTGAACCCTGTGGGAGTCTCAATGATTAACACTGAACCCTATGGGAGTCTCACTGATTAACACATGAACCCTGTGGGAGTCTCACTGATTAACACTGAACCCTGTAGGAGTCTCACTGATTAACACTGAACCCTGTGGGAGTCTCACTGATTAACACTGAACACTGTGGGAGACTCACTGATTAACAATGAACCCTGTGGGAGTCTCACTGATTAACAATGAACCCTGTGGGAGTCTCACTGATTAACACAGAACCCTATGGGAGTCTCACTGATTAACACTGAACACTGTGGGAGACTCACTGATTAACAATGAACCCTGTGGGAGTCTCACTGATTAACACTGAACCCTATGGGAGTCTCTCTGATTAACACTGAACCCTGTGGGAGTCTCACTGATTAACACTGAACCCTGTGGGAGTCTCACTGATTAACACTGAACCCTGTGAGAGTCTCACTGATTAACACTGAACCCTGTGGGAGTCTCACTGATTAACAGTGAACCCTGCGGGAGTCTCACTGATTAACACTGAACCCTGTGGGAGTCTCACTGATTAACACTGAACCCTATGGGAGTCTCATTGATTAACACTGAACCCTATGGGAGTCTCACTGATTAACACTGAACCCTGTGGGAGTCTCAATGATTAACACTGAACCCTATGGGAGTCTCACTGATTAACACATGAACCCTGTGGGAGTCTCACTGATTAACACTGAACCCTGTGGGAGTCTCACTGATTAACACTGAACCCTGTGGGAGTCTCACTGATTAACACTGAACACTGTGGGAGACTCACTGATTAACAATGAACACTGTGGGAGTCTCACTGATTAACACTGAACCCTATGGGAGTCTCTCTGATTAACACTGAACCCTGTGGAAGTCTCACTGATTAACACTGAACCCTGTGGGAGTCTCACTGATTAACACTGAACACTGTGGGAGACTCACTGATTAACAATGAACCCTGTGGGAGTCTCACTGATTAACACTGAACCCTATGGGAGTCTCTCTGATTAACACTGAACCCTGTGGGAGTCTCACTGATTAACACTGTGGGAGACTCACTGATTAACAATGAACCCTGTGGGAGTCTCACTGATTAACAATGAACCCTGTGGGAGTCTCACTGATTAACACAGAACCCTATGGGAGTCTCACTGATTAACACTGAACACTGTGGGAGACTCACTGATTAACAATGAACCCTGTGGGAGTCTCACTGATTAACACTGAACCCTATGGGAGTCTCTCTGATTAACACTGAACCCTGTGGGAGTCTCACTGATTAAGACTGTATCCTATGGGAGTCTCACTGATTAAAACTGAACCCTGTGGGAGTCTCACTGAATAACAATGAACCCTGTGGGAGTCTCACTGATTAACAGTGAACCCTGTGGGAGTCTCACTGATTAACACTGAACCCTGTGGGAGTCTCACTGATTAACACTGAACCCTATGGGAGTCTCATTGATTAACACTGAACCCTATGGGAGTCTCACTGATTAACACTGAACCCTGTGGGAGTCTCAATGATTAACACTGAACCCTATGGGAGTCTCACTGATTAACACATGAACCCTGTGGGAGTCTCACTGATTAACACTGAACCCTGTGGGAGTCTCACTGATTAACACTGAACCCTGTGGGAGTCTCACTGATTAACACTGAACACTGTGGGAGACTCACTGATTAACAATGAACCCTGTGGGAGTCTCACTGATTAACACTGAACCCTATGGGAGTCTCTCTGATTAACACTGAACCCTGTGGGAGTCTCACTGATTAACACTGAACCCTGTGGGAGTCTCACTGATTAACACTGAACACTGTGGGAGACTCACTGATTAACAATGAACCCTGTGGGAGTCTCACTGATTAACACTGAACCCTATGGGAGTCTCTATGATTAACACTGAACCCTGTGGGAGTCTCACTGATTAACACTGAACACTGTGGGAGACTCACTGATTAACAATGAACCCTGTGGGAGTCTCACTGATTAACAATGAACCCTGTGGGAGTCTCACTGATTAACACAGAACCCTATGGGAGTCTCACTGATTAACACTGAACACTGTGGGAGACTCACTGATTAACAATGAACCCTGTGGGAGTCTCACTGATTAACACTGAACCCTATGGGAGTCTCACTGATTAACACATGAACTCTGTGGGAGTCTCACTGATTAACACTGAACCCTGTGGGAGTCTCACTGATTAACACTGAACCCTTTGGGAGTCTCACTGATTAACACTGAACACTGTGGGAGACTCACTGATTAACAATGAACCCTGTGGGATTCTCACTGATTAACACTGAACCCTATGGGAGTCTCTCTGATTAACACTGAACCCTGTGGGAGTCTCTCTGATTAACACTGAACCCTGTGGGAGTCTCACTGATTAACACTGAACCCTGTGGGAGTCTCACTGATTAACACTGAACACTGTGGGAGACTCACTGATTAACAATGAACCCTGTGGGAGTCTCACTGATTAACACTGAACCCTATGGGAGTCTCTATGATTAACACTGAACCGTGTGGGAGTCTCACTGATTAACACTGAACACTGTGGGAGACTCACTGATTAACAATGAACCCTGTGGGAGTCTCACTGATTAACAATGAACCCTGTGGGAGTCTCACTGATTAACACAGAACCCTATGGGAGTCTCACTGATTAACACTGAACACTGTGGGAGACTCACTGATTAACAATGAACCCTGTGGGAGTCTCACTGATTAACACTGAACCCTATGGGAGTCTCTCTGATTAACACTGAACCCTGTGGGAGTCTCACTGATTAAGACTGTATCCTATGGGAGTCTCACTGATTAAAAATGAACACTGTGGGAGTCTCACTGATTAACAATGAACCCTGTGGGAGTCTCACTGATTAACACTGAACCCTGTGAGAGTCTCACTGATTAACACATGAACCCTGTGGGAGTCTCACTGATTAACACTGAACCCTGTGGTAGTCTCACTGATTAACACTGAACCCTGTGGGAGTCTCACTGATTAACACTGAACACTGTGGGAGACTCACTGATTAACACTGAACACTGTGGGAGACTCACTGATTAACACATGAACCCTGTGGGAGTCTCACTGATTAACACTGAACCCTGTGGGAGTCTCACTGATTAACACTGAACCCTGTGGGAGTCTCACTGATTAACACTGAACACTGTGGGAGACTCACTGATTAACAATGAACCCTGTGGGAGTCTCACTGATTAACACTGAACCCTATGGGAGTCTCTCTGATTAACACTGAACCCTGTGGGAGTCTCACTGATTAACACTGAACCCTGTGGGAGTCTCACTGATTAACACTGAACACTGTGGGAGACTCACTGATTAACAATGAACCCTGTGGGAGTCTCACTGATTAACACTGAACCCTATGGGAGTCTCTATGATTAACACTGAACCCTGTGGGAGTCTCACTGATTAACACTGAACACTGTGGGAGACTCACTGATTAAAAATGAACCCTGTGGGAGTCTCACTGATTAACAATGAACCCTGTGGGAGTCTCACTGATTAACACAGAACCCTATGGGAGTCTCACTGATTAACACTGAACACTGTGGGAGACTCACTGATTAACAATGAACCCTGTGGGAGTCTCACTGATTAACACTGAACCCTATGGGAGTCTCACTGATTAACACATGAACCCTGTGGGAGTCTCACTGATTAACACTGAACCCTGTGGGAGTCTCACTGATTAACACTGAACCCTTTGGGAGTCTCACTGATTAACACTGAACACTGTGGGAGACTCACTGATTAACAATGAACCCTGTGGGATTCTCACTGATTAACACTGAACCCTATGGGAGTCTCTCTGATTAACACTGAACCCTGTGGGAGTCTCACTGATTAACACTGAACCCTGTGGGAGTCTCACTGATTAACACTGAACACTGTGGGAGACTCACTGATTAACAATGAACCCTGTGGGAGTCTCACTGATTAACACTGAACCCTATGGGAGTCTCTATGATTAACACTGAACCGTGTGGGAGTCTCACTGATTAACACTGAACACTGTGGGAGACTCACTGATTAACAATGAACCCTGTGGGAGTCTCACTGATTAACAATGAACCCTGTGGGAGTCTCACTGATTAACACAGAACCCTATGGGAGTCTCACTGATTAACACTGAACACTGTGGGAGACTCACTGATTAACAATGAACCCTGTGGGAGTCTCACTGATTAACACTGAACCCTATGGGAGTCTCTCTGATTAACACTGAACCCTGTGGGAGTCTCACTGATTAAGACTGTATCCTATGGGAGTCTCACTGATTAAAAATGAACACTGTGGGAGTCTCACTGATTAACAATGAACCCTGTGGGAGTCTCACTGATTAACACTGAACCCTGTGAGAGTCTCACTGATTAACACATGAACCCTGTGGGAGTCTCACTGATTAACACTGAACCCTGTGGTAGTCTCACTGATTAACACTGAACCCTGTGGGAGTCTCACTGATTAACACTGAACACTGTGGGAGACTCACTGATTAACAATGAACCCTTTGGGAGTCTCACTGATTAACACTGAACCCTATGGGAGTCTCTCTGATTAACACTGAACCCTGTGGGAGTCTCACTGATTAACACTGAACCCTGTGGGAGTCTCACTGATTAACACTGAACACTGTGGGAGACTCACTGCTTAACAATTAACCCTGTGGGAGTCTCACTGATTAACACTGAACCCTATGGGAGTCTCTCTGATTAACACTGAACCCTGTGGGAGTCTCACTGATTAACACTGAACACTGTGGGAGACTCACTGATTAACAATGAACCCTGTGGGAGTCTCACTGATTAACAATGAACCCTGTGGGAGTCTCACTGATTAACACAGAACCCTATGGGAGTCTCACTGATTAACACTGAACACTGTGGGAGACTCACTGATTAACAATGAACCCTGTGGGAGTCTCACTGATTAACACTGAACCCTATGGGAATCTCTCTGATTAACACTGAACCCTGTGGGAGTCTCACTGATTAAGACTGTATCCTATGGGAGTCTCACTGATTAAAACTGAACCCTGTGGGAGTCTCACTGATTAACAATGAACCCTGTGGGAGTCTCACTGATTAACACTGAACCCTGTGGGAGTCTCACTGATTAACACTGAACCCTGTGGGAGTCTCACTGATTAACACTGAACCCTATGGGAGTCTCATTGATTAACACTGAACCCTATGGGAGTCTCACTGATTAACACTGAACCCTGTGGGAGTCTCAATGATTAACACTGAACCCTATGGGAGTCTCACTGATTAACACATGAACCCTGTGGGAGTCTCACTGATTAACACTGAACCCTGTGGGAGTCTCACTGATTAACACTGAACCCTGTGGGAGTCTCACTGATTAACACTGAACACTGTGGGAGACTCACTGATTAACAATGAACCCTGTGGGAGTCTCACTGATTAACACTGAACCCTGTGGGAGTCTCACTGATTAACACTGAACCCTGTGGGAGTCTCACTGATTAACACTGAACCCTATGGGAGTCTCACTGATTAACACTGAACCCTGTGGGAGTCTCAATGATTAACACTGAACCCTATGGGAGTCTCACTGATTACCACATGAACCCTGTGGGAGTCTCACTGATTAACACTGAACCCTGTGGGAGTCTCACTGATTAACACTGAACCCTGTGGGAGTCTCACTGATTAACACTGAACACTGTGGGAGACTCACTGATTAACAATGAACCCTGTGGGAGTCTCACTGATTAACACTGAACCCTATGGGAGTCTCTCTGATTAACACTGAACCGTGTGGGAGTCTCACTGATTAACACTGAACCCTGTGGGAGTCTCACTGATTAACACTGAACACTGTGGGAGACGCACTGATTAACAATGAACCCTGTGGGAGTCTCACTGATTAACACTGAACCCTATGGGAGTCTCTATGATTAACACTGAACCCTGTGGGAGTCTCACTGATTAACACTGAACACTGTGGGAGACTCACTGATTAACAATGAACCCTGTGGGAGTCTCACTGATTAACAATGAACCCTGTGGGAGTCTCACTGATTAACACAGAACCCTATGGGAGTCTCACTGATTAACACTGAACACTGTGGGAGACTCAATGATTAACACTGAACCCTATGGGAGTCTCTCTGATTAACACTGAACCCTGTGGGAGTCTCACTGATTAAGACTGTATCCTATGGGAGTCTCACTGATTAACACTGAACCCTGTGAGAGTCTCACTGATTAACACTGAACCCTGTGGGAGTCTCACTGATTATCACTGAACCCTGCGGGAGTCTCACTGATTAACACTGAACCCTATGGGAGTCTCTCTGATTAACACTGAACCCTGTGGGAGTCTCACTGATTAACAATGAACCCTGTGGGAGTCTCACTGATTAACACTGAACCCTGTGAGAGTCTCACTGATTAACACTGAACCCTGTGGGAGTCTCACTGATTAACACTGAACCCTGCGGGAGTCTCACTGATTAACACTGAACCCTATGGGAGTCTCACTGATTAACACTGAACCCTGTGGGAGTCTCATTGATTAACACTGAACCCTATGGGGGTCTCACTGATGAACACTGAACACTGTGGGAGTCTCAATGATTAACAATGAACCCTGTGGGAGTCTCACTGATTAACACTGAACCCTGTGGGAGTCTCACTGATTAACACTGAACCCTGTGGGAGTCTCACTGATTAACACTGAACCCTATGGGAGTCTCATTGATTAACACTGAACCCTATGGGAGTCTCACTGATTAACACTGAACCCTGTGGGAGTCTCAATGATTAACACTGAACCCTATGGGAGTCTCACTGATTAACACATGAACCCTGTGGGAGTCTCACTGATTAACACTGAACCCTGTGGGAGTCTCACTGATTAACACTGAACCCTGTGGGAGTCTCACTGATTAACACTGAACACTGTGGGAGACTCACTGATTAACAATTAACCCTGTGGGAGTCTCACTGATTAACACTGAACCCTGTGGGAGTCTCACTGATTAACACTGAACCCTGTGGGAGTCTCACTGATTAACACTGAACCCTATTGGAGTCTCATTGATTAACACTGAACCCTATGGGAGTCTCACTGATTAACACTGAACCCTGTGGGAGTCTCAATGATTAACACTGAACCCTATGGGAGTCTCACTGATTACCACATGAACCCTGTGGGAGTCTCACTGATTAACACTGAACCCTGTGGGAGTCTCACTGATTAACACTGAACCCTGTGGGAGTCTCACTGATTAAGACTGTATCCTATGGGAGTCTCACTGATTAACACTGAACCCTGTGAGAGTCTCACTGATTAACACTGAACCCTGTGGGAGTCTCACTGATTAACACTGAACCCTGCGGGAGTCTCACTGATTAACACTGAACCCTATGGGAGTCTCTCTGATTAACACTGAACCCTGTGGGAGTCTCACTGATTAACAATGAACCCTGTGGGAGTCTCACTGATTAACACTGAACCCTGTGAGAGTCTCACTGATTAACACTGAACCCTGTGGGAGTCTCACTGATTAACACTGAACCCTGCGGGAGTCTCACTGATTAACACTGAACCCTATGGGAGTCTCACTGATTAACACTGAACCCTGTGGGAGTCTCATTGATTAACACTGAATCCTATGGGGGTCTCACTGATTAACACTGAACACTGTGGGAGTCTCAATGATTAACACTGAACACTGTGGGAGTCTCATTGATTAACACTGAACCCTATGGGGGTCTCACTGATTAACACTGAACACTGTGGGAGTCTCACTGATTAACACTGAACACTGTGGGATTCTCACTGATTAACAATGAACCCTGTGGGAGTCTCACTGATTAACACTGAACCCTAGGGGAGTCTCTCTGATTAACACTGAACCCTGTGGGAGACTCACTGATTAACAATGAACCCTGTGGGAGTCTCACTGATTAACACTGAACCCTATGGGAGTCTCTCTGATTAACACTGAACCCTGTGGGAGTCTCACTGATTAAGATTGTATCCTATGGGAGTCTCACTGATTAACACTGAACCCTGTGGGAGTCTCACTGATTAACAATGAACCCTGTAGGAGTCTCACTGATTAACACTGAACCCTGTGAGAGTCTCACTGATTAACACTGAACCCTGTGGGAGTCTCACTGATTAACACTGAACCCTGTGGGAGTCTCACTGAATAACACTGAACCCTATGGGAGTCTCACTGATTAACACTGAACCCTGTGGGAGTCTCATTGATTAACACTGAACCCTATGGGGGTCTCACTGATTAACACTGAACACTGTGGGAGTCTCACTGATTAACACTGAACACTGTGGGAGTCTCACTGATTAACACTGAACACTGTGGGAGTCTCATTGATTAACACTGAACCCTATGGGGGTCTCACTGATTAACACTGAACCCTGTGGGAGTCTCACTGATTAACACTGAACCCTGCGGGAGTCTCACTGATTAACACTGAACCCTATGGGAGTCTCTCTGATTAACACTGAACCCTGTGGGAGTCTCACTGATTAACAATGAACCCTGTGGGAGTCTCACTGATTAACACTGAACCCTGTGAGAGTCTCACTGATTAACACTGAACCCTGTGGGAGTCTCACTGATTAACACTGAACCCTGCGGGAGTCTCACTGATTAACACTGAACCCTATGGGAGTCTCACTGATTAACACTGAACCCTGTGGGAGTCTCATTGATTAACACTGAATCCTATGGGGGTCTCACTGATTAACACTGAACACTGTGGGAGTCTCAATGATTAACACTGAACACTGTGGGAGTCTCATTGATTAACACTGAACCCTATGGGGGTCTCACTGATTAACACTGAACACTGTGGGAGTCTCACTGATTAACACTGAACACTGTGGGATTCTCACTGATTAACAATGAACCCTGTGGGAGTCTCACTGATTAACACTGAACCCTAGGGGAGTCTCTCTGATTAACACTGAACCCTGTGGGAGACTCACTGATTAACAATGAACCCTGTGGGAGTCTCACTGATTAACACTGAACCCTATGGGAGTCTCTCTGATTAACACTGAACCCTGTGGGAGTCTCACTGATTAAGACTGTATCCTATGGGAGTCTCACTGATTAACACTGAACCCTGTGGGAGTCTCACTGATTAACAATGAACCCTGTAGGAGTCTCACTGATTAACACTGAACCCTGTGAGAGTCTCACTGATTAACACTGAACCCTGTGGGAGTCTCACTGATTAACACTGAACCCTGTGGGAGTCTCACTGAATAACACTGAACCCTATGGGAGTCTCACTGATTAACACTGAACCCTGTGGGAGTCTCATTGATTAACACTGAACCCTATGGGGGTCTCACTGATTAACACTGAACACTGTGGGAGTCTCACTGATTAACACTGAACACTGTGGGAGTCTCACTGATTAACACTGAACACTGTGGGAGTCTCATTGATTAACACTGAACCCTATGGGGGTCTCACTGATTAACACTGAACACTGTGGGAGTCTCACTGATTAACACTGAACACTGTGGGATTCTCACTGATTAACAATGAACCCTGTGGGAGTCTCACTGATTAACAATGAACCCTAGGGGAGTCTCTCTGATTAACACTGAACCCTGTGGGAGTCTCACTGATTAACACTGAACCCTGTGGGAGTCTCACTGATTAACACTGAACCCTATGGGAGTCTCACTGATTAACACTGAACACTGTGGGAGTCTCACTGATTAACACTGAACACTGTGGGATTCTCACTGATTAACAATGAACCCTGTGGGAGTCTCACTGATTAACAATGAACCCTAGGGGAGTCTCTCTGATTAACACTGAACCCTGTGGGAATCTCACTGATTAACACTGAACCCTGTGGGAGTCTCACTGATTAACACTGAACCCTATGGGAGTCTCACTGATTAACACATGAACCCGGAGGGAGTCTCACTGATTAACACTGAACCCTGTGGGAGTCTCACTGATTAACACTGAACCCTGTGGGAGTCTCACTGATTAACACTGAACCCTATGGGAGTCTCATTGATTAACACTGAACCCTATGGGAGTCTCACTGATTAACACTGAACCCTGTGGGAGTCTCACTGATTAACACTGAACCCTATGGGAGTCTCACTGTTTAACACATTAACCCTGTGGGAGTCTCACTGATTAACACTGAACCCTGTGGGAGTCTCACTGATTAACACTGAACCCTGTGGGAGTCTCACTGATTAACACAGAACCCTGTGGGAGTCTCACTGATTAACACTGAACCCTATGGGAGTCTCACTGATTAACACATGAACCCTGAGGGAGTCTCACTGATTAACACTGAACCCTGTGGGAGTCTCTCTGATTGACACTGAACCCTGTGGGAGTTTGACTGATTAACACTGAACCCTGTGGGAGTCTCACTGATTAACACTGAACCCTATGGGAGTCTCACTGATTAACACTGAACCCTGTGGGAGTCTCACTGATTAATACTGAACCCTAGGGGAGTCTCACTGATTAACACTGAACCCTGTGGGAGTCTCACCGATTAACACTGAACCCTGTGGGATTCTCAATGATTAACACTGAACCCTATGGGAGTCTCACTGATTAACACTGAACCCTGTGGGAGTCTCACTGATTAACACTGAACCCTATGGGAGTCTCACAGATTAACGCTGAACCCTATGGGAGTCTCACTGATTAATAATGAACCCTATGGGAGTCTCACTGATTAACACTGAACTCGATGGGATTCTCACTGATTAAAACTGAACCCTATGGGAGTCTCACTGATTAACACTGAACCCTGTGGGAGTCTCAGTGATTAACACTGAAACCTGTGGGAGTCTCACTGATCAACACTGAACACTGTGGGAGTCTCACTGATTAACACTGAACACTGTGGGAGTCTCACTGATTAACACTGAACCCTGTGGGAGTCTCACTGATTAACACTGAACCCTATGGGAGTCTCACTGATTAACACATGAACCCTGAGGGAGTCTCACTGATTAACACTGAACCCTGTGGGAGTCTCACTGATTAACACTGAACCCTATGGGAGTGTCACTGATTAACACTGAACCCTGTGGGAGTCTCACTGATTAACACTGAACCCTGTGAGAGTCTCACTGATTAACACTGAACCCTGTGGGAGTCTCACTGATTAACACTGAACCCTGTGGGAGTCTCACTGATTAATACTGAACCCTATGGGAGTCTCACTGATTAACACTGAACCCTGTGGGAGTCTCACCGTTTAACACTGAACCCTGTGGGATTCTCAATGATTAACACTGAACCCTATGGGAGTCTCACTGATTAACACTGAACCCTGTGGGAGTCTCACTGATTAACACTGAACCCTATGGGAGTCTCACAGATTAACGCTGAACCCTATGGGAGTCTCACTGATTAATAATGAACCCTATGGGAGTCTCACTGATTAACACTGAACTCGATGGGATTCTCACTGAATAAAACTGAACCCTATGGGAGTCTCACTGATTAACACTGAACCCTGTGGGAGTCTCAGTGATTAACACTGAACCCTATGGGAGTCTCACTGATTAACACTGAACACTGTGGGAGTCTCACTGATTAACACTGAACACTGTGGGAGTCTCACTGATTAACACTGAACCCTGAGGGAGTCTCACTGAATAACACTGAACCCTATGGGAGTCTCACTGATTAACACATGCACCCTGTGGGAGTCTCACTGACTAACAATGAACCCTGTGGGAGTCGCACTGATTAACGCTGAACCCTGTGGGAGTCTCACTGATTAACAATAAACCCTATGGGAGTCTCACTGATTAACACTGAACTCTATGGGATTCTCACTGATTAACACTGAACCCTATGGGAGTCTTACTGATTAACACTGAACCCTGTGGGAGTCTCAGTGATTAACACTGAAACCTGTGGGAGTCTCACTGATTAACACTGAACACTGTGGGAGTTTCACTGATTAACACTGAACCCTGTGGGAGTCTCACACTGAACCCTGTCGGAGTCTCACTGATTAACACTGAACCCTGTGGGAGTCTCACTGATTAAGACTGTACCCTATGGGAGTCTTACTGATTAACACTGAACCTTATGGAAGTCTCAATGATTAACACTGAACCCTGTGGGAGTCTCACTGATTAACACTGAACCTTATGGAAGTCTCACTGATTAACACTGAACCCTGTGGGAGTCTCTCTGATTAACACTGAACCCTGTGGGAGTCTCACTGATTAACACTGAACCCTGTGGGAGTCTCACTGATTAACACTGAACCCTGTGGGAGTCTCACTGCTTAACACTGAACCCTATGGGAGTCTCACTGATTAACACTGAACCCTGTGGGAGTCTCACTGATTAAGACTGTACCCTATGGGAGTCTTACTGATTAACATTGAACCCTATGGGAGTCTCACTGATTAACACTGAACCCTATGGGAGTCTCACTGATTAACACTGAACCCTGTGGGAGTCTCATTGATTAACACTGAACCCTATGGGAGTCTCCCTGATTAACACTGGACCCTGTAGGCGTCTCAATGATTAACACTGAACCCTGTGGGAGTCTCACTGATTAACACTGAACCCTATGGGAGTCTCACAGATTAACGCTGAACCCTATGGGAGTCTCACTGATTAACAATGAACCCTATTGGAGTCTCACTGATTAACACTAAACTCGATGGGATTCTCACTGATTAACACTGAACCCTATGGGAGTCTCACTGATTAACACTGAACCCTGTGGGAGTCTCAATGATTAACACTGAACCCTGTGGGAGTCTCACTGATTAACAATGAACCCTATGGGAGTCTCACAGATTAACGCTGCACCCTATGGGAGTCTCACTGATTAACAATGAACCCTGTGAGAGTCTCACTGATTAACACTGAACCCTGTGGGAGTCTCACTGATTAACAGTGAACCCTGTGGGAGTCTCACTGATTAACACAGAACCCTATGGGAGTCTCACTGATTAACACTGAACACTGTGGGAGTCTCACTGATTAACAATGAACCCTGTGGGAGTCTCACTGATTAACACTGAATCCTAGGGGAGTCTCTCTGATTAACACTGAACCCTGTGGGAGTCTCACTGATTAACACTGAACCCTGTGGGAGTCTCACTGATTAACACTGAACCCTATGGGAGTCTCACTGATTAATACATGAACCCTGAGGGAGTCTCACTGATTAACACTGAACCCTGTGGGAGTCTCACTGATTAACACTGAACCCTGTGGGAGTCTCACTGATTAACACTGAACCCTATGGGAGTCTCATTGATTAACACTGAACCCTATGGGAGTCTCACTGATTAACACTGAACCCTATGGGAGTCTCACTGATTAACACTGAACCCTGTGGGAGTCTCACTGATTAACACTGAACCTAATGGGAGTCTCACTGATTAACACTGAACCCTGTGGGAGTGTCACTGCTTAACACTGAACCCTATGGGAGTCTCACTGATTAACACTGAACCCTGTGGGAGTCTCACTGATTAAGACTGTACCCTATGGGAGTCTTACTGATTAACATTGAACCCTATGGGAGTCTCACTGATTAACACTGAACCCTATGGGAGTCTTACTGATTAACACTGAACCCTGTGGGAGTCTCACTGATTAACAATGAACCCTATGGGAGTCTCATTGATTAACACTGAACCCTATGGGAGTCTCACTGATTAACACTGAACCCTATGGGAGTCTCACTGATTAACACTGAACCCTATGGGATTCTCACAGATTAACGCTGAACCCTATGGGAGTCTCACTGATTAACAATGAACCCTATGGGAGTCTCACTGATTAACACTGAACTCGATGGGATTCTCACTGATTAACACTGAACCCTATGGGAGTCTCCCTGATTAACACTGAACACTGTGGGAGTCTCACTGATTAACACTGAACACTGTGGGAGTCTCACTGATTAACACTGAACCCTATGGGAGTGTCACTCATTAACACTGAACCCTGTGGGAGTCTCACTGATTAACACTGAACCCTGTGGGAGTCTCACCGATTAACACTGAACCCTGTGGGAGTCTCACTGATTAATACTGAACCCTGTGGGAGTCTCACTGATTAACACTGAACCCTATGGGAGTCTCACTGATTAACAATGAACCCTGTGAGAGTCTCACTGATTAACACTGAACCCTGTGAGAGTCTCACTGATTAACACTGAACCCTGTGGGAGTCTCAATGATTAACACTGAACCCTATGGGAGTCTCACTGATTACCACATGAACCCTGTGGGAGTCTCACTGATTAACACTGAACCCTGTGGGAGTCTCACTGATTAACACTGAACCCTGTGGGAGTCTCACTGATTAAGACTGTATCCTATGGGAGTCTCACTGATTAACACTGAACCCTGTGAGAGTCTCACTGATTAACACTGAACCCTGTGGGAGTCTCACTGATTAACACTGAACCCTGCGGGAGTCTCACTGATTAACACTGAACCCTATGGGAGTCTCTCTGATTAACACTGAACCCTGTGGGAGTCTCACTGATTAACAATGAACCCTGTGGGAGTCTCACTGATTAACACTGAACCCTGTGAGAGTCTCACTGATTAACACTGAACCCTGTGGGAGTCTCACTGATTAACACTGAACCCTGCGGGAGTCTCACTGATTAACACTGAACCCTATGGGAGTCTCACTGATTAACACTGAACCCTGTGGGAGTCTCATTGATTAACACTGAATCCTATGGGGGTCTCACTGATTAACACTGAACACTGTGGGAGTCTCAATGATTAACACTGAACACTGTGGGAGTCTCATTGATTAACACTGAACCCTATGGGGGTCTCACTGATTAACACTGAACACTGTGGGAGTCTCACTGATTAACACTGAACACTGTGGGATTCTCACTGATTAACAATGAACCCTGTGGGAGTCTCACTGATTAACACTGAACCCTAGGGGAGTCTCTCTGATTAACACTGAACCCTGTGGGAGACTCACTGATTAACAATGAACCCTGTGGGAGTCTCACTGATTAACACTGAACCCTATGGGAGTCTCTCTGATTAACACTGAACCCTGTGGGAGTCTCACTGATTAAGACTGTATCCTATGGGAGTCTCACTGATTAACACTGAACCCTGTGGGAGTCTCACTGATTAACAATGAACCCTGTAGGAGTCTCACTGATTAACACTGAACCCTGTGAGAGTCTCACTGATTAACACTGAACCCTGTGGGAGTCTCACTGATTAACACTGAACCCTGTGGGAGTCTCACTGAATAACACTGAACCCTATGGGAGTCTCACTGATTAACACTGAACCCTGTGGGAGTCTCATTGATTAACACTGAACCCTATGGGGGTCTCACTGATTAACACTGAACACTGTGGGAGTCTCACTGATTAACACTGAACACTGTGGGAGTCTCACTGATTAACACTGAACACTGTGGGAGTCTCATTGATTAACACTGAACCCTATGGGGGTCTCACTGATTAACACTGAACCCTGTGGGAGTCTCACTGATTAACACTGAACCCTGCGGGAGTCTCACTGATTAACACTGAACCCTATGGGAGTCTCTCTGATTAACACTGAACCCTGTGGGAGTCTCACTGATTAACAATGAACCCTGTGGGAGTCTCACTGATTAACACTGAACCCTGTGAGAGTCTCACTGATTAACACTGAACCCTGTGGGAGTCTCACTGATTAACACTGAACCCTGCGGGAGTCTCACTGATTAACACTGAACCCTATGGGAGTCTCACTGATTAACACTGAACCCTGTGGGAGTCTCATTGATTAACACTGAACCCTATGGGGGTCTCACTGATTAACACTGAACCCTGTGGGAGTCTCACTGATTAACACTGAACCCTGCGGGAGTCTCACTGATTAACACTGAACCCTGTGGGAGTCTCACTGATTAACACTGAACCCTATGGGAGTCTCATTGATTAACACTGAACCCTATGGGAGTCTCACTGATTAACACTGAACCCTGTGGGAGTCTCAATGATTAACACTGAACCCTATGGGAGTCTCACTGATTAACACATGAACCCTGTGGGAGTCTCACTGATTAACACTGAACCCTGTGGGAGTCTCACTGCTTAACACTGAACCCTGTGGGAGTCTCACTGATTAACACTGAACACTGTGGGAGACTCACTGATTAACAATGAACCCTGTGGGAGTCTCACTGATTAACACTGAACCCTATGGGAGTCTCTCTGATTAACACTGAACCCTGTGGGAGTCTCACTGATTAACACTGAACCCTGTGGGAGTCTCACTGATTAACACTGAATACTGTGGGAGACTCACTGATTAACAATGAACCCTGTGGGAGTCTCACTGATTAACACTGAACCCTATGGGAGTCTCTCTGATTAACACTGAACAATGTGGGAGTCTCACTGATTAACACTGAACACTGTGGGAGACTCACTGATTAACAATGAACCCTGTGGGAGTCTCACTGATTAACACTGAACCCTATGGGAGTCTCTCTGATTAGCACTGAACCCTGTGGGAGTCTCACTGATTAACACTGAACACTGTGGGAGACTCACTGATTAACAATGAACCCTGTGGGAGTCTCACTGATTAACAATGAACCCTGTGGGAGTCTCACTGATTAACACTGAACCCTATGGGAGTCTCTCTGATTAACACTGAACCCTGTGGGAGTCTCACTGATTAAGACTGTATCCTATGGGAGTCTCACTGATTAAAACTGAACGCTATGGGAGTCTCACTGATTAACACTGAACCCTGTGGGAGTCTCACTGATTAACAATGAACCCTATGGGAGTCTCACTGATTAACACTGAACTCGATGGGATTCTCACTGATTAACACTGAACCCTATGGGAGTCTCCCTGATTAAGACTGAACACTGTAGGAGTCTCACTGATTAACACTGAACACTGTGGGAGTCAAACTGATTAACACTGAACCCTATGGGAGTGTCACTCATTAACACTGAACCCTGTGGGAGTCTCACTGATTAACACTGAACCCTGTGGGAGTCTCAATGATTAACACTGAACCCTATGGGAGTCTCACTGATTAACACATGAACCCTGTGGGAGTCTCACTGATTAACACTGAACCCTGTGGGAGTCTCACTGATTAACACTGAACCCTGTGGGAGTCTCACTGATTAACACTGAACACTGTGGGAGACTCACTGATTAACAATGAACCCTGTGGGAGTCTCACTGATTAACACTGAACCCTATGGGAGTCTCTCTGATTAACACTGAACCCTGTGGGAGTCTCACTGATTAACACTGAACCCTGTGGGAGTCTCACTGATTAACACTGAATACTGTGGGAGACTCACTGATTAACAATGAACCCTGTGGGAGTCTCACTGATTAACACTGAACCCTATGGGAGTCTCTCTGATTAACACTGAACAATGTGGGAGTCTCACTGATTAACACTGAACACTGTGGGAGACTCACTGATTAACAATGAACCCTGTGGGAGTCTCACTGATTAACACTGAACCCTATGGGAGTCTCTCTGATTAACACTGAACCCTGTGGGAGTCTCACTGATTAACACTGAACACTGTGGGAGACTCACTGATTAACAATGAACCCTGTGGGAGTCTCACTGATTAACAATGAACCCTGTGGGAGTCTCACTGATTAACACAGAACCCTATGGGAGTCTCACTGATTAACACTGAACACTGTGGGAGACTCACTGATTAACAATGAACCCTGTGGGAGTCTCACTGATTAACACTGAACCCTATGGGAGTCTCTCTGATTAACACTGAACCCTGTGGGAGTCTCACTGATTAAGACTGTATCCTATGGGAGTCTCACTGATTAAAACTGAACGCTATGGGAGTCTCACTGATTAACACTGAACCCTGTGGGAGTCTCACTGATTAACAATGAACCCTATGGGAGTCTCACTGATTAACAATGAACTCGATGGGATTCTCACTGATTAACACTGAACCCTATGGGAGTCTCCCTGATTAACACTGAACACTGTAGGAGTCTCACTGATTAACACTGAACACTGTGGGAGTCAAACTGATTAACACTGAACCCTATGGGAGTGTCACTCATTAACACTGAACCCTGTGGGAGTCTCACTGATTAACACTGAACCCTGTGGGAGTCTCACTGATTAACACTGAACCCTGTGGGAGTCTCACTGATTAATACTGAACCCTGTGGGAGTCTCACTGATTAACACTGAACCCTATGGGAGTCTCACTGATTAGCAATGAACCCTGTGAGAGTCTCACTGATTAACACTGAACCCTGTGAGAGTCTCACTGATTAACACTGAACCCTGTGGGAGTCTCACTGATTAACAATGAACCCTGTGGGAGTCTCACTGATTAACACTGAACCCTATGGGAGTCTCACTGATTAACACTGAACCCTGTGGGAGTCTCAATGATTAACACTGAACCCTGTGGGAGTCTCACTGATTAACACTGAACCCTATGGGAGTCTCACAGATTAACGCTGAACCCTATGGGAGTCTCACTGATTAACAATGAACCCTGTGAGAGTCTCACTGATTAACACTGAACCCTGTGGGAGTCTCACTGATTAACACTGAACCCTGTGGGAGTCTCACTGATTAACACTGAACACTGTGGGAGTCTCACTGATTAACAATGAACCCTGTGGGAGTCTCACTGATTAACACTGAACCCTAGGGGAGTCTCTCTGATTGACACTGAACCCTGTGGGAGTCTGACTGATTAACACTGAACCCTGTGGGAGTCTCACTGATTAACACTGAACCCTATGGGAGTCTCATTGATTAATACTGAACTCTATGGGAGTCTCACTGATTAACACTGAACCCTGAGGGAGTCTCACTGATTAACACTGAACCCTGTGGGAGTCTCACTGATTAACACTGAACCCTGTGGGAGTCTCACTGATTAACACTGAACCCTATGGGAGTCTCATTGATTAACACTGAACCCTATGGGAGTCTCACTGATTAGCAATGAACCCTGTGAGAGTCTCACTGATTAACACTGAACACTGTGGGAGTCAAACTGATTAACACTGAACCCTATGGGAGTGTCACTCATTAACACTGAACCCTGTGGGAGTCTCACTGATTAACACTGAACCCTGTGGGAGTCTCACTGATTAACACTGAACCCTGTGGGAGTCTCACTGATTAATACTGAACCCTGTGGGAGTCTCACTGATTAACACTGAACCCTATGGGAGTCTCACTGATTAGCAATGAACCCTGTGAGAGTCTCACTGATTAACACTGAACCCTGTGAGAGTCTCACTGATTAACACTGAACCCTGTGGGAGTCTCACTGATTAACAATGAACCCTGTGGGAGTCTCACTGATTAACACTGAACCCTATGGGAGTCTCACTGATTAACACTGAACCCTGTGGGAGTCTCAATGATTAACACTGAACCCTGTGGGAGTCTCACTGATTAACACTGAACCCTATGGGAGTCTCACAGATTAACGCTGAACCCTATGGGAGTCTCACTGATTAACAATGAACCCTGTGAGAGTCTCACTGATTAACACTGAACCCTGTGGGAGTCTCACTGATTAACACTGAACCCTGTGGGAGTCTCACTGATTAACACTGAACACTGTGGGAGTCTCACTGATTAACAATGAACCCTGTGGGAGTCTCACTGATTAACACTGAACCCTAGGGGAGTCTCTCTGATTGACACTGAACCCTGTGGGAGTCTGACTGATTAACACTGAACCCTGTGGGAGTCTCACTGATTAACACTGAACCCTATGGGAGTCTCATTGATTAATACTGAACTCTATGGGAGTCTCACTGATTAACACTGAACCCTGAGGGAGTCTCACTGATTAACACTGAACCCTGTGGGAGTCTCACTGATTAACACTGAACCCTGTGGGAGTCTCACTGATTAACACTGAACCCTATGGGAGTCTCATTGATTAACACTGAACCCTATGGGAGTCTCACTGATTAACACTGAACCCTATGGGAGTCTCACTGATTAACACTGAACCCTGTGGGAGTCTCACTGATTAACACTGAACCTAATGGGAGTCTCACTGTTTGACACATTAACCCTGTGGGAGTCTCACTGATTAACACTGAACCCTGTGGGAGTCTCACTGATGAACACTGGACGCTGTGGGAGTCTCACTGATTAACACTGAACCCTATGGGAGTTTCATTGATTAACACTGAACCCTGTGGGAGTCTCACTGATTAACACTGAACCCTGTGAGAGTCTCACTGATTAACACTGAACCCTGTGGGAGTCTCACTGATTAACACTGAACCCTGTGGGAGTGTCACTGCTTAACACTGAACCCTATGGGAGTCTCACTGATTAACACTGAACCCTGTGGGAGGCTCACTGATTAAGACTGTACCCTATGGGAGTCTTACTGATTAACATTGAACCCTATGGGAGTCTCACTGATTAACACTGAACCCTATGGGAGTCTTACTGATTAACACTGAACCCTGTGGGAGTCTCACTGATTAACAATGAACCCTATGGGAGTCTCGCTGATTAACACTGAACCCTGTGGGAGTCTCAATGATTAACACTGAACCCTGTGGGAGTCTCACTGATTAACACTGAACCCTATGGGATTCTCACAGATTAACGCTGAACCCTATGGGAGTCTCACTGATTAACAATGAACCCTATGGGAGTCTCACTGATTAACACTGAACTCGATGGGATTCTCACTGATTAACACTGAACCCTATGGGAGTCTCCCTGATTAACACTGAACACTGTGGGTGTCTCACTGATTAACACTGAACACTGTGGGAGTCTCACTGATTAACACTGAACCCTATGGGAGTGTCACTCATTAACACTGAACCCTGTGGGAGTCTCACTGATTAACACTGAACCCTGTGGGAGTCTCACTGATTAACACTGAACCCTGTGGGAGTCTCACTGATTAATACTGAACCCTGTGGGAGTCTCACTGATTAACACTGAACCCTATGGGAGTCTCATTGATTAACACTGAACCCTATGGGAGTCTCACTGATTAACACTGAACCCTATGGGAGTCTCACTGATTAACACTGAACCCTGTGGGAGTCTCACTGATTAACACTGAACCTAATGGGAGTCTCACTGTTTGACACATTAACCCTGTGGGAGTCTCACTGATTAACACTGAACCCTGTAGGAGTCTCACTGATTAACACTGAACCCTGTGGGAGTGTCACTGCTTAACACTAAACCCTATAGGAGTCTCACTGATTAACACTGAACCCTGTGGGAGTCTCACTGATTAAGACTGTACCCTATGGGAGTCTTACTGATTAACATTGAACCCTATGGGAGTCTCACTGATTAACACTGAACCCTATGGGAGTCTTACTGATTAACACTGAACCCTGTGGGAGTCTCACTGATTAACACTGAACCCTATGGGAGTCTCGCTGATTAACACTGAACCCTGTGGGAGTCTCAATGATTAACACTGAACCCTGTGGGAGTCTCACTGATTAACACTGAACCCTATGGGATTCTCACAGATTAACGCTGAACCCTATGGGAGTCTCACTGATTAACAATGAACCCTATGGGAGTCTCACTGATTAACACTGAACTCGATGGGATTTTCACTGATTAACACTGAACCCTATGGGAGTCTCCCTGATTAACACTGAACACTGTGGGAGTCTCACTGATTAACACTGAACACTGTGGGAGTCTCACTGATTAACACTGAACCCTATGGGAGTGTCACTCATTAACACTGAACCCTGTGGGAGTCTCACTGATTAACACTGAACCCTGTGGGAGTCTCACCGATTAACACTGAACCCTGTGGGAGTCTCACTGATTAATACTGAACCCTGTGGGAGTCTCACTGATTAACACTGAAGCCTATGGGAGTCTCACTGATTAACAATGAACCCTGTGAGAGTCTCACTGATTAACACTGAACCCTGTGAGAGTCTCACTGATTAACACTGAACCCTGTGGGAGTCTCACTGATTAACAATGAACCCTGTGGGAGTCTCACTGATTAACACTGAACCCTATGGGAGTCTCACTGATTAACACTGAACCCTGTGGGAGTCTCAATGATTAACACTGAACCCTGTGGGAGTCTCACTGATTAACACTGAACCCTATGGGAGTCTCACAGATTAACGCTGAACCCTATGGGAGTCTCACTGATTAACAATGAACCCTGTGAGAGTCTCACTGATTAACACTGAACCCTGTGGGAGTCTCACTGATTAACACTGAACCCTGTGGGAGTCTCACTGATTAACACTGAACACTGTGGGAGTCTCACTGATTAACAATGAACCCTGTGGGAGTCTCACTGATTAACACTGAACCCTAGGGGAGTCTCTCTGATTGACACTGAACCCTGTGGGAGTCTGACTGATTAACACTGAACCCTGTGGGAGTCTCACTGATTAACACTGAACCCTATGGGAGTCTCACTGATTAACACATGAACCCTGAGGGAGTCTCACTGATTAACACAGAACCCTATGGGAGTCTCACTGATTAACACTGAACACTGTGGGAGTCTCACTGATTAACAATGAACCCTGTGGGAGTCTCACTGATTAACACTGAACCCTAGGGGAGTCTCTCTGATTAACACTGAACCCTGTGGGAGTCTCACTGATTAACACTGAACCCTGTGGGAGTCTCACTGATTAACACTGAACCCTATGGGAGTCTCACTGATTAACACATGAACCCTGAGGGAGTCTCACTGATTAACACTGAACCCTGTGGGAGTCTCACTGATTAACACTGAACCCTGTGGGAGTCTCACTGATTAACACTGAACCCTATGGGAGTCTCATTGATTAACACTGAACCCTATGGGAGTCTCACTGATTAACACTGAACCCTGTGGGAGTCTCAATGATTAACACTGAACCCTATGGGAGTCTCACTGATTAACACATGAACCCTGTGGGAGTCTCACTGATTAACACTGAACCCTGTGGGAGTCTCACTGATTAACACTGAACCCTGTGGGAGTCTCACTGATTAACACTGAACACTGTGGGAGACTCACTGATAAACAATGAACCCTGTGGGAGTCTCACTGATTAACACTGAACCCTATGGGAGTCTCTCTGATTAACACTGAACCCTGTGGGAGTCTCACTGATTAACACTGAACCCTGTGGGAGTCTCACTGATTAACACTGAATACTGTGGGAGACTCACTGATTAACAATGAACCCTGTGGGAGTCTCACTGATTAACACTGAACCCTATGGGAGTCTCTCTGATTAACACTGAACAATGTGGGAGTCTCACTGATTAACACTGAACACTGTGGGAGACTCACTGATTAACAATGAACCCTGTGGGAGTCTCACTGATTAACACTGAACACTGTGGGAGACTCACTGATTAACAATGAACCCTGTGGGAGTCTCACTGATTAACACTGAACCCTTTGGGAGTCTCTCTGATTAACACTGAACCCTGTGGGAGTCTCACTGATTAAGACTGTATCCTATGGGAGTCTCACTGATTAAAACTGAACGCTATGGGAGTCTCACTGATTAACACTGAACCCTGTGGGAGTCTCACTGATTAACAATGAACCCTATGGGAGTCTCACTGATTAACACTGAACTCGATGGGATTCTCACTGATTAACACTGAACCCTATGGGAGTCTCCCTGATTAACACTGAACACTGTAGGAGTCTCACTGATTAACACTGAACACTGTGGGAGTCAAACTGATTAACACTGAACCCTATGGGAGTGTCACTCATTAACACTGAACCCTGTGGGAGTCTCACTGATTAACACTGAACCCTGTGGGAGTCTCACTGATTAACACTGAACCCTGTGGGAGTCTCACTGATTAACAATGAACCCTGTGGGAGTCTCACTGATTAACACTGAACCCTATGGGAGTCTCACTGATTAACACTGAACCCTGTGGGAGTCTCAATGATTAACACTGAACCCTGTGGGAGTCTCACTGATTAACACTGAACCCTATGGGAGTCTCACAGATTAACGCTGAACCCTATGGGAGTCTCACTGATTAACAATGAACCCTGTGAGAGTCTCACTGATTAACACTGAACCCTGTGGGAGTCTCACTGATTAACACTGAACCCTGTGGGAGTCTCACTGATTAACACTGAACACTGTGGGAGTCTCACTGATTAACAATGAACCCTGTGGGAGTCTCACTGATTAACACTGAACCCTAGGGGAGTCTCTCTGATTGACACTGAACCCTGTGGGAGTCTGACTGATTAACACTGAACCCTGTGGGAGTCTCACTGATTAACACTGAACCCTATGGGAGTCTCACTGATTAACACATGAACCCTGAGGGAGTCTCACTGATTAACACAGAACCCTATGGGAGTCTCACTGATTAACACTGAACACTGTGGGAGTCTCACTGATTAACAATGAACCCTGTGGGAGTCTCACTGATTAACACTGAACCCTAGGGGAGTCTCTCTGATTAACACTGAACCCTGTGGGAGTCTCACTGATTAACACTGAACCCTGTGGGAGTCTCACTGATTAACACTGAACCCTATGGGAGTCTCACTGATTAACACATGAACCCTGAGGGAGTCTCACTGATTAACACAGAACCCTATGGGAGTCTCACTGATTAACACTGAACACTGTGGGAGTCTCACTGATTAACAATGAACCCTGTGGGCGTCTCATTGATTAACACTGAACCCTATGGGGGTCTCACTGATTAACACTGAACCCTGTGGGAGTCTCAATGATTAACACTGAACCCTGTGGGAGTCTCACTGATTAACACTGAACCCTATGGGAGTCTCACAGATTAACGCTGAACCCTATGGGAGTCTCACTGATTAACAATGAACCCTGTGAGAGTCTCACTGATTAACACTGAACCCTGTGGGAGTCTCACTGATTAACACTGAACCCTGTGGGAGTCTCACTGATTAACACTGAACACTGTGGGAGTCTCACTGATTAACAATGAACCCTGTGGGAGTCTCACTGATTAACACTGAACCCTAGGGGAGTCTCTCTGATTGACACTGAACCCTGTGGGAGTCTGACTGATTAACACTGAACCCTGTGGGAGTCTCACTGATTAACACTGAACCCTATGGGAGTCTCACTGATTAACACATGAACCCTGAGGGAGTCTCACTGATTAACACAGAACCCTATGGGAGTCTCACTGATTAACACTGAACACTGTGGGAGTCTCACTGATTAACAATGAACCCTGTGGGAGTCTCACTGATTAACACTGAACCCTAGGGGAGTCTCTCTGATTAACACTGAACCCTGTGGGAGTCTCACTGATTAACACTGAACCCTGTGGGAGTCTCACTGATTAACACTGAACCCTATGGGAGTCTCACTGATTAACACATGAACCCTGAGGGAGTCTCACTGATTAACACAGAACCCTATGGGAGTCTCACTGATTAACACTGAACACTGTGGGAGTCTCACTGATTAACAATGAACCCTGTGGGCGTCTCATTGATTAACACTGAACCCTATGGGGGTCTCACTGATTAACACTGAACACTGTGGGAGTCTCACTGATTAACACTGAAAACTGCGGGATTCTCACTGATTAACAATGAACCCTGTGGGATCTTCTTTGGTTCTTTCGGTAAAGTCACGTAGAATGAGAATAAAATAATAAATTGATAAAATAAAATCACACAATAATATTCTCACGACGTTTCGGCCACAACACAAGCGGCCTTCATCAGGTGAAGGGGGCGAGACTGTCTGGTAGGACAGCGCTGGAGTGAGAGAGCCACGTTCAGATCACGGCTTTTAAGCTGTGTGAGAGGAACAAAGAGCCTTGACGAAGGAATTAGCATAAAATTTAGCATTGAAATGGCTGAATGATTAGCTTGTGACTAGTCACAGAAATAGCTATGTTAAAAGTTAAAGCATACACATCCGCAGAGGCACCCATTGTTAAAAGGAATTAGCATAGAATTTAGCATTGAAATAGCTAAGTTAAGGCATACACATCCGCAGAGGCACCCCTTGACAATGGGATTAGCATAGAATTTAGCATTGAAAAGGCTGAGTGATTCGCTTGTAACTGCTACAGAAATAGTTACGTTGAAGTCAGAGCATACACATTCACCGAGGCACTTAGTACAAATCAAACAGGAGAATTTAGCATTGAAATAACTAGGCGAATTTAGCATTGAAATAACTGGGTGATTTGCTAGTGACTGGTCACAGAAATGACTACACATCTGAGCTATTCACAGTACTATATAGTGAACCAATAAAAACTAAAATATAAATTACCTTCATGTTATCAATAAACTCTATATTCTCCAATCAGCTAAGCTACCAACCATAAGTCGTTATATATCACAATGCTATATGGCGAAAAAATGGGTGGATTCTTACCCTCAAATTTCCGTACCACGGATAGCTACGGGCCCCGTTCAGACGGACGAGTTCGTCCATGGTCGGAACAGAGGAGGGGGAGAGAGACAGCTGCGAAGCCCTAGTATACTCCATGTTGTAAACCATACCATTAACCGTGGTGTGAGAGGTATTAAGAGGCAATGCTGGCGAAAGAGCTGCGGTCTGAAGGTCATCGTAAAATTACAATTAATTAAGAACAGAAATGATTTAACACATCTTTCCAGTGGTTACTAAGCCTGAATCCATCTTCTCGGTTGAAATTGTCTCTGTGCTTGTATATGTGAATGGCCTCATGAACGAATCTCTCATGGTAGCCAGTTGGTTTGCAAAGAACCTCCGTCTTGGAGAAGTCAATGTCATGTGAGCCCACTGAATTGTAACAGTGATCTGCCACGGCAGAGGAGTTCGTCTTACCGTGTTTCAAGTCTGCTTTATGTTCGCGGATGCGGTCCGAGATATGTCTTTTGGTTTCTCCAATGTAGCTACTACCACAGAGGCACTTTAGTTTGTAAACGCCCGGGTACTGTATGTCTGGAAGAGCATCTTTTACAGATGGAACTAAATCACGGATTTTGTGTACTGTGTTGAATCGGACCTGGATCTTGTGTTTATTCAGGATTTTGGAGATCTTTTTAGTGACCCCTGCAATGTAGGGTAAGGTGATGGTTTTGAGTGGCTCCACAAGAGGATCCTTCTTCATGACTGGAGTGATGGCTTTGCAGATTGTGTAGTCGGAGTAGCCATTAGCCCTGAGAGCCTGGTGTACGTGCTTGAGTTCACTGGTAATGTGTTCCTGGTCGGAAATGCATTGGGCTCTATGGTATAGAGTCTTGATGAGGCAGTTCTTCTGGGATGGATGGTGGTGGGAATCCGGTTTCAAGTAAGCATCTGTATGGGTAGCTTTCCTGTAGACAGAGTGGCTCATTGAACCATCATGTCTCCTTTTAATTAAGACATCCAGAAAGGGTAGTTTGCCATCTTTTTCGACCTCCATGGTAAATCTGATGGCTGGGTGTATGGAATTGATGTGGTCGCGGAATTGGTCTAGAGCAGGCTGGCCATGTGGCCAGATGACAAAGGTGTCATCAACGTACCTCTTCCATAAGGTCGGGCATAGAGTGGCAGTCTGGATGGCGTCAGTTTCAAATTTTTCCATGAATACGTTGGCTACAACCGGAGATAGGGGGGAGCCCCAAACGACCTGCTTGTCAGTTTTGATGTGGTGTCCTTGTTCACCAAAGTCCCGGTACCTGACACCATCGCTATCATTGAAGACCTGGTTCATCAAGGACTGCATACTGATGTACCCCCCCTGGTGAGACATTGCTTAACCAACACATACTTCACCTGGAATGGAACTTTCTACAAACAAACTGAGGGCACCCCAATGGGCTCCCCCCTATCTCCGGTTGTAGCCAACGTATTCATGGAAAAATTTGAAACTGACGCCATCCAGACTGCCACTCTACGCCCGACCTTATGGAAGAGGTACGTTGATGACACCTTTGTCATCTGGCCACATGGCCAGCCTGCTCTAGACCAATTCCGCGACCACATCAATTCCATACACCCAGCCATCAGATTTACCATGGAGGTCGAAAAAGATGGCAAACTACCCTTTCTGGATGTCTTAATTAAAAAGGAGACATGATGGTTCAATGAGCCACTCTGTCTACAGGAAAGCTACCCATACAGATGCTTACTTGAAACCGGATTCCCACCACCATCCATCCAAGAAGAACTGCCTCATCAAGACTCTATACCATAGTGCCCAATGCATTTCCGACCAGGAACACATTACCAGTGAACTCAAGCACGTACACCAGGCTCTCAGGGCTAATGGCTACTCCGACTACACAATCCGCAAAGCCATCACTCCAGTCATGAAGAAGGATCCTCTTGTGGAGCCACTCAAAACCATCACCTTACCCTACATTGCAGGGGTCACTAAAAAGATCTCCAAAATCCTGAATAAACACAAGATCCAGGTCCGATTCAACACAGTACACAAAATCCGTGATTTAGTTCCATCTGTAAAAGATGCTCTTCCAGACATACAGTACCCGGGCGTTTACAAACTAAAGTGCCTCTGTGGTAGTAGCTACATTGGAGAAACCAAAAGACATATCTCGGACCGCATCCGCGAACATAAAGCAGACTTGAAACACGGTAAGACGAACTCCTCTGCCGTGGCAGATCACTGTTACAATTCAGTGGGCTCACATGACATTGACTTCTCCAAGACGGAGGTTCTTTGCAAACCAACTGGCTACCATGAGAGATTCGTTCATGAGGCCATTCACATATACAAGCACAGAGACAATTTCAACCGAGAAGATGGATTCAGGCTTAGTAACCACTGGAAAGATGTGTTAAATCATTTCTGTTCTTAATTAATTGTAATTTTACGATGACCTTCAGACCGCAGCTCTTTCGCCAGCATTGCCTCTTAATACCTCTCACACCACGGTTAATGGTATGGTTTACAACATGGAGTATACTAGGGCTTCGCAGCTGTCTCTCTCCCCCTCCTCTGTTCCGACCATGGACGAACTCGTCCGTCTGAACGGGGCCCGTAGCTATCCGTGGTACGGAAATTTGAGGGTAAGAATCCACCCATTTTTTCGCCATATAGCATTGTGATATATAACGACTTATGGTTGGTAGCTTAGCTGATTGGAGAATATAGAGTTTATTGATAACATGAAGGTAATTTATATTTTAGTTTTTATTGGTTCACTATATAGTACTGTGAATAGCTCAGATGTGTAGTCATTTCTGTGACCAGTCACTAGCAAATCACCCAGTTATTTCAATGCTAAATTCGCCTAGTTATTTCAATGCTAAATTCTCCTGTTTGATTTGTACTAAGTGCCTCGGTGAATGTGTATGCTCTGACTTCAACGTAACTATTTCTGTAGCAGTTACAAGCGAATCACTCAGCCTTTTCAATGCTAAATTCTATGCTAATCCCATTGTCAAGGGGTGCCTCTGCGGATGTGTATGCCTTAACTTAGCTATTTCAATGCTAAATTCTATGCTAATTCCTTTTAACAATGGGTGCCTCTGCGGATGTGTATGCTTTAACTTTTAACATAGCTATTTCTGTGACTAGTCACAAGCTAATCATTCAGCCATTTCAATGCTAAATTTTATGCTAATTCCTTCGTCAAGGCTCTTTGTTCCTCTCACACAGCTTAAAAGCCGTGATCTGAACGTGGCTCTCTCACTCCAGCGCTGTCCTACCAGACAGTCTCGCCCCCTTCACCTGATGAAGGCCGCTTGTGTTGTGGCCGAATCGTCGTGAGAATATTATTGTGTTATTTTATTTTATCAATTTATTATTTTATTCTCATTCTACGTGACTTTACCGAAAGAACCAAAGAAGATGAATAATTGCAGTCACGAAAGCTTTAAATCGAAATTTAACCCTGTGGGAGTCTCACTGATTAACACTGAACCCTAGGGGAGTCTCTCTGATTAACACTGAACCCTGTGGGAGACTCACTGATTAACAATGAACCCTGTGGGAGTCTCACTGATTAACACTGAACCCTATGGGAGTCTCTCTGATTAACACTGAACCCTGTGGGAGTCTCACTGATTAAGACTGTATACTATGGGAGTCTCACTGATTAACACTGAACCCTGTGGGAGTCTCACTGATTAACAATGAACCCTGTGGGAGTCTCACTGATTAACACAGAACCCTGTGGGAGTCTCACTGATTAACACTGAACCCTATGGGAGTCTCACTGATTAACACATGAACCCTGAGGGAGTCTCACTGATTAACACTGAACCCTGTGGGAATCTCTCTGATTGACACTGAACCCTGTGGGAGTTTGACTGATTAACACTGAACCCTGTGGGAGTCTCACTGATTAACACTGAACCCTATGGGAGTCTCACTGATTAACACTGAACCCTGTGGGAGTCTCACTGATTAATACTGAACCCTATGGGAGTCTCACTGATTAACACTGAACCCTGTGGGAGTCTCACTGATTAACACTGAACCCTGTGGGATTCTCAATGATTAACACTGAACCCTATGGGAGTCTCACTGATTAACACTGAACCCTGTGGGAGTCTCACTGATTAAGACTGAACCCTATGGGAGTCTCACAGATTAACGCTGAACCCTATGGGAGTCTCACTGATTAATAATGAACCCTATGGGAGTCTCACTGATTAACACTGAACTCGATGGGATTCTCACTGATTAAAACTGAACCCTATGGGAGTCTCACTGATTAACACTGAACCCTGTGGGAGTCTCAGTGATTAACACTGAAACCTGTGGGAGTCTCACTGATCAACACTGAACACTGTGGGAGTCTCACTGATTAACACTGAACACTGTGGGAGTCTCACTGATTAACACTGAACCCTGTGGGAGTCTCACTGATTAACACTGAACCCTATGGGAGTCTCACTGATTAACACATGAACCCTGAGGGAGTCTCACTGATTAACACTGAACCCTGTGGGAGTCTCACTGATTAACACTGAACCCTATGGGAGTGTCACTGATTAACACTGAACCCTGTGGGAGTCTCACTGATTAACACTGAACCCTGTGAGAGTCTCACTGATTAACACTGAACCCTGTGGGAGTCTCACTGATTAACACTGAACCCTGTGGGAGTCTCACTGATTAATACTGAACCCTATGGGAGTCTCACTGATTAACACTGAACCCTGTGGGAGTCTCACCGATTAACACTGAACCCTGTGGGATTCTCAATGATTAACACTGAACCCTATGGGAGTCTCACTGATTAACAGTGAACCCTGTGGGAGTCTCACTGATTAACACTGAACCCTATGGGAGTCTCACAGATTACCGCTGAACCCTATGGGAGTCTCACTGATTAATAATGAACCCTATGGGAGTCTCACTGATTAACACTGAACTCGATGGGATTCTCACTGAATAAAACTGAACCCTATGGGAGTCTCACTGATTAACACTGAACCCTGTGGGAGTCTCAGTGATTAACACTGAACCCTATGGGAGTCTCACTGATTAACACTGAACACTGTGGGAGTCTCACTGATTAACACTGAACACTGTGGGAGTCTCACTGATTAACACTGAACCCTGAGGGAGTCTCACTGAATAACAGTGAACCCTATGGGAGTCTCACTGATTAACACATGCACCCTGTGGGAGTCTCACTGATTAACATTGAACCCTGTGGGAGTCGCACTGATTAACGCTGAACCGTGTGGGAGTCTCACTGATTAACAATAAACCCTATGGGAGTCTCACTGATTAACACTGAACTCTATGGGATTCTCACTGATTAACACTGAACCCTATGGGAGTCTCACTGATTAACACTGAACCCTGTGGGAGTCTCAGTGATTAACACTGAAACCTGTGGGAGTCTCACTGATCAACACTGAACACTGTGGGAGTCTCACTGATTAACACTGAACACTGTGGGAGTCTCACTGATTAACACTGAACCCTGTGGGAGTCTCACTGATTAACACTGAACCCTATGGGAGTCTCACTAATTAACACATGAACCCTGAGGGAGTCTCACTGATTAACACTGAACCCTGTGGGAGTCTCACTGATTAACACTGAACCCTATGGGAGTGTCACTGATTAACACTGAACCCTGTGGGAGTCTCACTGATTAACACTGAACCCTGTGAGAGTCTCACTGATTAACACTGAACCCTGTGGGAGTCTCACTGATTAACACTGAACCCTGTGGGAGTCTCACTGATTAATACTGAACCCTATGGGAGTCTCACTGATTAACACTGAACCCTGTGGGAGTCTCACCGATTAACACTGAACCCTGTGGGATTCTCAATGATTAACACTGAACCCTATGGGAGTCTCACTGATTAACACTGAACCCTGTGGGAGTCTCACTGATTAACACTGAACCCTATGGGAGTCTCACAGATTAACGCTGAACCCTATGGGAGTCTCACTGATTAATAATGAACCCTATGGGAGTCTCACTGATTAACACTGAACTCGATGGGATTCTCAGTGAATAAAACTGAACCCTATGGGAGTCTCACTGATTAACACTGAACCCTGTGGGAGTCTCAGTGATTAACACTGAACCCTATGGGAGTCTCACTGATTAACACTGAACACTGTGGGAGTCTCACTGATTAACACTGAACACTGTGGGAGTCTCACTGATTAACACTGAACCCTGAGGGAGTCTCACTGAATAACAGTGAACCCTATGGGAGTCTCACTGATTAACACATGCACCCTGTGGGAGTCTCACTGATTAACATTGAACCCTGTGGGAGTCGCACTGATTAACGCTGAACCCTGTGGGAGTCTCACTGATTAACAATAAACCCTATGGGAGTCTCACTGATTAACACTGAACTCTATGGGATTCTCACTGATTAACACTGAACCTATGGGAGTCTCACTGATTAACACTGAACCCTGTGGGAGTCTCAGTGATTAACACTGAAACCTGTGGGAGTCTCACTGATTAACACTGAACACTGTGGGAGTTTCACTGATTAACACTGAACCCTGTGGGAGTCTCACACTGAACCCTGTCGGAGTCTCACTGATTAACACTGAACCCTGTGGGAGTCTCACTGATTAAGACTGTACCCAATGGGAGTCTCACTGATTAACACTGAACCTTATGGAAGTCTCAATATTAACACTGAACCCTGTGGGAGTCTCACTGATTAACACTGAACCTTATGGAAGTCTCACTGATTAACACTGAACCCTGTGGGAGTCTCTCTGATTAACACTGAACCCTGTGGGAGTCTCACTGATTAACACTGAACCCTGTGGGAGTCTCACTGATTAACACTGAACCCTGTGGGAGTCTCACTGCTTAACACTGAACCCTATGGGAGTCTCACTGATTAACACTGAACCCTGTGGGAGTCTCACTGATTAAGACTGTACCCTATGGGAGTCTTACTGATTAACATTGAACCCTATGGGAGTCTCACTGATTAACACTGAACCCTATGGGAGTCTCACTGATTAACACTGAACCCTGTGGGAGTCTCATTGATTAACACTGAACCCTATGGGAGTCTCCCTGATTAACACTGGACCCTGTAGGAGTCTCAATGATTAACACTGAACCCTGTGGGAGTCTCACTGATTAACACTGAACCCTATGGGAGTCTCACAGATTAACGCTGAACCCTATGGGAGTTTCACTGATTAACAATGAACCCTATTGGAGTCTCACTGATTAACACTGAACTCGATGGGATTCTCACTGATTAACACTGAACCCTATGGGAGTCTCACTGATTAACACTGAACCCTGTGGGAGTCTCATTGATTAACACTGAACCCTATGGGAGTCTCACTGATTAACACTGAACACTGTGGGAGTCTCACTGATTAACACTGAAAACTGTGGAAGTCTCACTGATTAACACTGAACACTGTGGGAGTCTCACTGATTAACGCTGAACCCTGTGGGAGTCTCACTGATTAACACTGAACCCTATGGGAGGCTCACTGATTAACACTGAACCCTGTGGAAGTCTCACTGATTAACACTGAACCCTGTGGGAGTCTCACTGATTAACACTGAACCCTGTGGGAGTCTCACTGATTACCGCTGAAGCCTGTGGGAGTTTCATTGATTAACACTGAACCCTGTGGGAGTCTCACTGATTAACACTGAATCCTGTGGGAGTCTCACGGATTAACACTGAACCCTGTGGGAGTCTCACTGATTAACACTGAATCCTATGGGAGTCTCACTGATTAACACTGAACCTTGAGGGAGTCTCAATGATTAAGACTGAACCCTATGGGAGTCTCACTGATTAACACTGAACCCTATGGGAGTCTCACTGATTAACACTTAACCCTATGGGAGTCTCACTGATTAACACTGAACCCTGAGGGCGTCTCACTGATTAACACATGCACCCTGTGGGAGTCTCACTGATTAAGACTGTACCCTATGGGAGTCTCACTGATTAAAACTGAACCCTATGGGAGTCTCACTGATTAACACTGAACCCTGTGGGAGTCTCACTGATTAATACTGAACCCTATGGGAGTCTCACTGATTAACACTGAACCCTGTGGGAGTCTCACCGATTAACACTGAACCCTGTGGGATTCTCAATGATTAACACTGAACCCTATGGGAGTCTCACTGATTAACACTGAACCCTGTGGGAGTCTCACTGATTAACACTGAACCCTATGGGAGTCTCACAGATTAACGCTGAACCCTATGGGAGTCTCACTGATTAATAATGAACCCTATGGGAGTGTCACTGATTAACACTGAACTCGATGGGATTCTCACTGATTAAAACTGAACCCTATGGGAGTCTCACTGATTAACACTGAACCCTGTGGGAGTCTCAGTGATTAACACTGAAACCTGTGGGAGTCTCACTGATCAACACTGAACACTGTGGGAGTCTCACTGATTAACACTGAACACTGTGGGAGTCTCACTGATTAACACTGAACCCTGTGGGAGTCTCACTGATTAACACTGAACCCTATGGGAGTCTCACTGATTAACACATGAACCCTGAGGGAGTCTCACTGATTAACACTGAACCCTGTGGGAGTCTCACTGATTAACACTGAACCCTATGGGAGTGTCACTGATTAACACTGAACCCTGTGGGAGTCTCACTGATTAACACTGAACCCTGTGAGAGTCTCACTGATTAACACTGAACCCTGTGGGAGTCTCACTGATTAACACTGAACCCTGTGGGAGTCTCACTGATTAATACTGAACCCTATGGGAGTCTCACTGATTAACACTGAACCCTGTGGGAGTCTCACCGATTAACACTGAACCCTGTGGGATTCTCAATGATTAACACTGAACCCTATGGGAGTCTCACTGATTAACACTGAACCCTGTGGGAGTCTCATTGATTAACACTGAACCCTATGGGAGTCTCAATGATTAACACTGAACACTGTGGGAGTCTCACTGATTAACACTGAAAACTGTGGAAGTCTCACTGATTAACACTGAACACTGTGGGAGTCTCACTGATTAACGCTGAACCCTGTGGGAGTCTCACTGATTAACACTGAACCCTATGGGAGTCTCACTGATTAACACTGAACCCTGTGGGAGTCTCACCGATTAACACTGAACCCTGTGGGATTCTCAATGATTAACACTGAACCCTATGGGAGTCTCACTGATTAACACTGAACCCTGTGGGAGTCTCATTGATTAACACTGAACCCTATGGGAGTCTCACTGATTAACACTGAACACTGTGGGAGTCTCACTGATTAACACTAAAAACTGTGGAAGTCTCACTGATTAACACTGAACACTGTGGGAGTCTCACTGATTAACGCTGAACCCTGTGGGAGTCTCACTGATTAACACTGAACCCTATGGGAGGCTCACTGATTAACACTGAACCCTGTGGAAGTCTCACTGATTAACACTGAACCCTGTGGGAGTCTCACTGATTAACACTGAACCCTGTGGGAGTCTCACTGATTACCGCTGAAGCCTGTGGGAGTTTCATTGATTAACACTGAACCCTGTGGGAGTCTCACTGATTAACACTGAATCCTGTGGGAGTCTCACGGATTAACACTGAACCCTGTGGGAGTCTCACTGATTAACACTGAATCCTATGGGAGTCTCACTGATTAACACTGAACCTTGAGGGAGTCTCACTGATTAAGACTGAACCCTATGGGAGTCTCACTGATTAACACTGAACCCTATGGGAGTCTCACTGATTAACACTTAACCCTATGGGAGTCTCACTGATTAACACTGAACCCTGAGGGAGTCTCACTGATTAACACATGCACCCTGTGGGAGTCTCACTGATTAAGACTGTACCCTTTGGGAGTCTCACTGATTAAAACTGAACCCTATGGGAGTCTCACTGATTAACACTGAACCCTATGGGAGTCTCACTGATTAACACTGAACCCTGTGGGAGTCTCACTGATTAATACTGAACCCTATGGGAGTCTCACTGATTAACACTGAACCCTGTGGGAGTCTCACCGATTAACACTGAACCCTGTGGGATTCTCAATGATTAACACTGAACCCTATGGGAGTCTCACTGATTAACACTGAACCCTGTGGGAGTCTCACTGATTAACACTGAACCCTATGGGAGTCTCACAGATTAACGCTGAACCCTATGGGAGTCTCACTGATTAATAATGAACCCTATGGGAGTCTCACTGATTAACACTGAACTCGATGGGATTCTCACTGATTAAAACTGAACCCTATGGGAGTCTCACTGATTAACACTGAACCCTGTGGGAGTCTCAGTGATTAACACTGAAACCTGTGGGAGTCTCACTGATCAACACTGAACACTGTGGGAGTCTCACTGATTAACACTGAACACTGTGGGAGTCTCACTGATTAACACTGAACCCTGTGGGAGTCTCACTGATTAACACTGAACCCTATGGGAGTCTCACTGATTAACACATGAACCCTGAGGGAGTCTCACTGATTAACACTGAACCCTGTGGGAGTCTCACTGATTAACACTGAACCCAATGGGAGTGTCACTGATTAACACTGAACCCTGTGGGAGTCTCACTGATTAACACTGAACCCTGTGAGAGTCTCACTGATTAACACTGAACCCTGTGGGAGTCTCACTGATTAACACTGAACCCTGTGGGAGTCTCACTGATTAATACTGAACCCTATGGGAGTCTCACTGATTAACACTGAACCCTGTGGGAGTCTCACCGATTAACACTGAACCCTGTGGGATTCTCAATGATTAACACTGAACCCTATGGGAGTCTCACTGATTAACACTGAACCCTGTGGGAGTCTCACTGATTAACACTGAACCCTATGGGAGTCTCACCGATTAACGCTGAACCCTATGGGAGTCTCACTGATTAATAATGAACCCTATGGGAGTCTCACTGATTAACACTGAACTCGATGGGATTCTCACTGAATAAAACTGAACCCTATGGGAGTCTCACTGATTAACACTGAACCCTGTGGGAGTCTCAGTGATTAACACTGAACCCTATGGGAGTCTCACTGATTAACACTGAACACTGTGGGAGTCTCACTGATTAACACTGAACACTGTGGGAGTCTCACTGATTAACACTGAACCCTGAGGGAGTCTCACTGAATAACACTGAACCCTATGGGAGTCTCACTGATTAACACATGCACCCTGTGGGAGTCTCACTGATTAACATTGAACCCTGTGGGAGTCGCACTGATTAACGCTGAACCCTGTGGGAGTCTCACTGATTAACAATAAACCCTATGGGAGTCTCACTGATTAACACTGAACTCTATGGGATTCACACTGATTAACACTGAACCCTATGGGAGTCTCACTGATTAACACTGAACCCTGTGGGAGTCTCAGTGATTAACACTGAAACCTGTGGGAGTCTCACTGATTAACACTGAACACTGTGGGAGTTTCACTGATTAACACTGAACCCTGTGGGAGTTTCACACTGAACCCTGTTGGAGTCTCACTGATTAACACTGAACCCTGTGGGAGTCTCACTGATTAAGACTGTACCCTATGGGAGTCTCACTGATTAACACTGAACCTTATGGAAGTCTCAATGATTAACACTGAACCCTGTGGGAGTCTCACTGATTAACACTGAACCTTATGGAAGTCTCACTGATTAACACTGAACCCTGTGGGAGTCTCTCTGATTAACACTGAACCCTGTGGGAGTTTCACTGATTAACACTGAACCCTGTGGGAGTCTCACTGATTAACACTGAACCCTGTGGGAGTCTCACTGCTTAACACTGAAACCTATGGGAGTCTCACTGATTAACACTGAACCCTGTGGGAATCTCACTGATTAAGACTGTACCCTATGGGAGTCTTACTGATTAACATTGAACCCTATGGGAGTCTCACTGATTAACACTGAACCCTATGGGAGTCTCACTGATTAACACTGAACCCTGTGGGAGTCTCATTGATTAACACTGAACCCTATGGGAGTCTCCCTGATTAACACTGGACCCTGTAGGAGTCTCAATGATTAACACTGAACCCTGTGGGAGTCTCACTGATTAACACTGAACCCTATGGGAGTCTCACAGATTAACACTGAACCCTATGGGAGTTTCACTGATTAACAATGAACCCTATTGGAGTCTCACTGATTAACACTGAACTCGATGGGATTCTCACTGATTAACACTGAACCCTATGGGAGTCTCACTGATTAACACTGAACCCTGTGGGAGTCTCATTGATTAACACTGAACCCTATGGGAGTCTCACTGATTAACACTGAACACTGTGGGAGTCTCACTGATTAACACTGAAAACTGTGGAAGTCTCACTGATTAACACTGAACACTGTGGGAGTCTCACTGATTAACGCTGAACCCTGTGGGAGTCTCACTGATTAACACTGAACCCTATGGGAGTCTCACTGATTAACACTGAACCCTGTGGAAGTCTCACTGATTAACACTGAACCCTGTGGGAGTCTCACTGATTAACACTGAACCCTTTGGGAGTCTCACTGATTACCCCTGAAGCCTGTGGGAGTTTCATTGATTAACACTGAACCCTGTGGGAGTCTCACTGATTAACACTGAATCCTGTGGGAGTCTCACGGATTAACACTGAACCCTGTGGGAGTCTCACTGATTAACACTGAATCCTATGGGAGTCTCACTGATTAACACTGAACCTTGAGGGAGTCTCACTGATTAAGACTGAACCCTATGGGAGTCTCACTGATTAACACTGAACCCTATGGGAGTCTCACTGATTAACACTTAACCCTATGGGAGTCTCACTGATTAACACTGAACCCTGAGGGAGTCTCACTGATTAACACATGCACCCTGTGGGAGTCTCACTGATTAAGACTGTACCCAATGGGAGTCTCACTGATTAAAACTGAACCCTATGGGAGTCTCACTGATTAACACTGAACCCTATGGGAGTCTCACTGATTAACACTGAACCCTGTGGGAGTCTCACTGATTAACACTGAACCCTATGGGAGTCTCACTGATTAACACTGAACCCTGTGGGAGTCTCACTGATTAACACTTTACCCTATGGGAGTCTCACTGATTAACACATGAACCCTGTGGGAGTCTCACTGATTAACACTCAACCCTGTGGGAGTCTCACTGATTACCCCTGAAGCCTGTGGGAGTTTCATTGATTAACACTGTACCCTATGGGAGTCTCACTGATTAAAACTGAACCCTATGGGAGTCTCACTGATTAACACTGAACCCTATGGGAGTCTGACTGATTAACACTGAACCCTGTGGGAGTTTCACTGATTAACACTGAACCCTATGGGAGTCTCACTGATTAACACTGAACCCTTTGGGAGTCTCACTGATTAACACTGAACCATGTGGGAGTCTCACTGATTAACACTGAACCCTATAGCAGTCTCACTGATTAACAAATGAACCCTGTGAGAGTCTCACTGATTAACACTGAACCCTGTGGGAGTCTCACTGATTAACACTGAACCCTGTGGGAGTCTCACTGATTAACACTGCATCCTGTGGGAGTCTCACTGATTACCCCTGAAGCCTGTGGGAGTTTCATTGATTAACACTGAACCCTGTGGGAGTCTCACTGATTAACACAATCCTGTGGGAGTCTCACGGATTAACACTGAACCCTGTGGGAGTCTCACTGATTAACACTGAATCCTATGGGAGCCTCACTGATTAACACATGCACCCTGTGGGAGTCTCACTGATTAAGACTGTACCCTATGGGAGTCTCACTGATTAACACTGAACCCTATGGGAGTCTCACTGATTAACACTTAACCCTATGGGAGCCTCACTGATTAACACATGCACCCTGTGGGAGTCTCACTGATTAAGACTGTACCCTATGGGAGTCTCACTGATTAAAACTGAACCCTATGGGAGTCTCACTGATTAACACTGAACCCTATGGGAGTCTCACTGATTAACACTGAACCCTGTGGGAGTTTCACTGATTAACACTGAACCCTATGGGAGTCTCACTGATTAACACTGAACCCTTTGGGAGTCTCACTGATTAACACTGAACCATGTGGGAGTCTCACTGATTAACACTGAACCCTATAGGAGTCTCACTGATTAACACATGAACCCTGTGAGAGTCTCACTGATTAACACTGAACCCTGTGGGAGTCTCACTGATTAACACTGAACCCTGTGGGAGCCTCACTGATTAACACATGCACCCTGTGGGAGTCTCACTGATTAAGACTGTACCCTATGGGAGTCTCACTGATTAACACTGAACCCTATGGGAGTCTCACTGATTAACACTTAACCCTATGGGAGCCTCACTGATTAACACATGCACCCTGTGGGAGTATCACTGATTAAGACTGTACCCTATGGGAGTCTCACTGATTAAAACTGAACCCTATGGGAGTCTCACTGATTAACACTGAACCCTATGGGAGTCTCACTGATTAACACTGAACCCTGTGGGAGTTTCACTGATTAACACTGAACCCTATGGGAGTCTCACTGATTAACACTGAACCCTTTGGGAGTCTCACTGATTAACACTGAACCATGTGGGAGTCTCACTGATTAACACTGAACCCTATAGGAGTCTCACTGATTAACACATGAACCCTGTGAGAGTCTCACTGATTAACACTGAACCCTGTGGGAGTCTCACTGATTAACACTGAACCCTGTGGGAGTCTCACTGATTAACACTGCACCCTGTGGGAGTCTCACTGATTACCCCTGAAGCCTGTGGGAGTTTCATTGATTAACACTGAACCCTGTGGGAGTCTCACTGATTAACACAATCCTGTGGGAGTCTCACGGATTAACACTGAACCCTGTGGGAGTCTCACTGATTAACACTGAATCCTATGGGAGCCTCACTGATTAACACATGCACCCTGTGGGAGTCTCACTGATTAAGACTGTACCCTATGGGAGTCTCACTGATTAAAACTGAACCCTATGGGAGTCTCACTGATTAACACTGAACCCTATGGGAGTCTCACTGATTAACACTGAACCCTGTGGGAGTTTCACTGATTAACACTGAACCCTATGGGAGTCTCACTGATTAACACTGAACCCTTTGGGAGTCTCACTGATTAACAGTGAACCATGTGGGAGTCTCACTGATTAACACTGAACCCTATAGGAGTCTCACTGATTAACACATGAACCCTGTGAGAGTCTCACTGATTAACACTGAACCCTGTGGGAGTCTCACTGATTAACACTGAACCCTGTGGGAGTCTCACTGATTAACACTGCACCCTGTGGGAGTCTCACTGATTAAGACTGTACCCTATGGGAGTCTCACTGATTAAAACTGAACCCTATGGGAGTCTCACTGATTAACACTGAACCCTAAGGGAGTCTCACTGATTAACACTGAACCCTGTGGGAGTTTCACTGATTAACACTGAACCCTATGGGAGTCTCACTGATTAACACTGAACCATGTGGGAGTCTCACTGATTAACACTGAACCCTATAGGAGTCTCACTGATTAACACATGAACCCTGTGAGAGTCTCACTGATTAACACTGAACCCTGTGGGAGTCTCACTGATTAACACTGAACCCTGTGGGAGCCTCACTGATTAACACATGCACCCTGTGGGAGTCTCACTGATTAAGACTGTACCCTATGGGAGTCTCACTGATTAACACTGAACCCTATGGGAGTCTCACTGATTAACACTTAACCCTATGGGAGCCTCACTGATTAACACATGCACCCTGTGGGAGTATCACTGATTAAGACTGTACCCTATGGGAGTCTCACTGATTAAAACTGAACCCTATGGGAGTCTCACTGATTAACACTGAACCCTATGGGAGTCTCACTGATTAACACTGAACCCTGTGGGAGTTTCACTGATTAACACTGAACCCTATGGGAGTCTCACTGATTAACACTGAACCCTTTGGGAGTCTCACTGATTAACACTGAACCATGTGGGAGTCTCACTGATTAACACTGAACCCTATAGGAGTCTCACTGATTAACACATGAACCCTGTGAGAGTCTCATTGATTAACACTGAACCCTGTGGGAGTCTCACTGATTAACACTGAACCCTGTGGGAGTCCCACTGATTAACACTGCACCCTGTGGGAGTCTCACTGATTACCCCTGAAGCCTGTGGGAGTTTCATTGATTAACACTGAACCCTGTGGGAGTCTCACTGATTAACACAATCCTGTGGGAGTCTCACGGATTAACACTGAACCCTGTGGGAGTCTCACTGATTAACACTGAATCCTATGGGAGCCTCACTGATTAACACATGCACCCTGTGGGAGTCTCACTGATTAAGACTGTACCCTATGGGAGTCTCACTGATTAAAACTGAACCCTATGGGAGTCTCACTGATTAACACTGAACCCTATGGGAGTCTCACTGATTAACACTGAACCCTGTGGGAGTTTCACTGATTAACACTGAACCCTATGGGAGTCTCACTGATTAACACTGAACCCTTTGGGAGTCTCACTGATTAACAGTGAACCATGTGGGAGTCTCACTGATTAACACTGAACCCTATAGGAGTCTCACTGATTAACACATGAACCCTGTGAGAGTCTCACTGATTAACACTGAACCCTGTGGGAGTCTCACTGATTAACACTGAACCCTGTGGGAGTCTCACTGATTAACACTGCACCCTGTGGGAGTCTCACTGATTAAGACTGTACCCTATGGGAGTCTCACTGATTAAAACTGAACCCTATGGGAGTCTCACTGATTAACACTGAACCCTATGGGAGTCTCACTGATTAACACTGAACCCTGTGGGAGTTTCACTGATTAACACTGAACCCTATGGGAGTCTCACTGATTAACACTGAACCCTTTGGGAGTCTCACTGATTAACAGTGAACCATGTGGGAGTCTCACTGATTAACACTGAACCCTATAGGAGTCTCACTGATTAACACATGAACCCTGTGAGAGTCTCACTGATTAACACTGAACCCTGTGGGAGTCTCACTGATTAACACTGAACCCTGTGGGAGTCTCACTGATTAACACTGCACCCTGTGGGAGTCTCACTGATTACCCCTGAAGCCTGTGGGAGTTTCATTGATTAACACTGAACCCTGTGGGAGTCTCACTGATTAACACAATCCTGTGGGAGTCTCACGGATTAACACTGAACCCTGTGGGAGTCTCACTGATTAACACTGAATCCTATGGGAGTCTCACTGATTAACACTGAACCTTGAGGGAGTCTCACTGATTAACACTGAACCCTGAGGGAGTCTCACTGATTAACACATGCACCCTGTGGGAGTCTCACTGATTAAGACTGTACCCTATGGGAGTCTCACTGATTAAAACTGAACCCTATGGGAGTATCACCGATTAACACTGAACCCTGTGGGATTCTCAATGATTAACACTGAACCCTATGGGAGTCTCACTGATTAACACTGAACCCTGTGGGAGTCTCACTGATTAACACTGAACCCTATGGGAGTCTCACAGATTAACGCTGAACCCTATGGGAGTCTCACTGATTAATAATGAACCCTATGGGAGTCTCACTGATTAACACTGAACTCGATGGGATTCTCACTGAATAAAACTGAACCATATGGGAGTCTCACTGATTAACACTGAACCCTGTGGGAGTCTCAGTGATTAACACTGAACCCTATGGGAGTCTCATTGATTAACACTGAACACTGTGGGAGTCTCACTGATTAACACTGAACACTGTGGGAGTCTCACTGATTAACACTGAACCCTGAGGGAGTCTCACTGAATAACACTGAACCCTATGGGAGTCTCACTGATTAACACATGCACCCTGTGGGAGTCTCACTGATTAACATTGAACCCTGTGGGAGTCGCACTGATTAACGCTGAACCCTGTGGGAGTCTCACTGATTAACAATAAACCCTATGGGAGTCTCACTGATTAACACTGAACTCTATGGGATTCTCACTGATTAACACTGAACCCTATGGGAGTCTCACTGATTAACACTGAACCCTGTGGGAGTCTCAGTGATTAACACTGAAACCTGTGGGAGTCTCACTGATTAACACTGAACACTGTGGGAGTTTCACTGATTAACACTGAACCCTGTGGGAGTCTCACACTGAACCCTGTCGGAGTCTCACTGATTAATACTGAACCCTGTGGGAGTCTCACTGATTAAGACTGTACCCTATGGGAGTCTCACTGATTAACACTGAACCTTATGGAAGTCTCAATGATTAACACTGAACCCTGTTGGAGTCTCACTGATTAACACTGAACCTTATGGAAGTCTCACTGATTAACACTGAACCCTGTGGGAGTCTCTCTGATTAACACTGAACCCTGTGGGAGTCTCACTGATTAACACTGAACCCTGTGGGAGTCTCACTGATTAACACTGAACCCTGTGGGAGTCTTACTGCTTAACACTGAACCCTATGGGAGTCTCAATGATTAACACTGAACCCTGTGGGAGTCTCACTGATTAAGACTGTACCCTATGGGAGACTTACTGATTAACATTGAACCCTATGGGAGTCTCACTGATTAACACTGAACCCTATGGGAGTCTCACTGATTAACACTGAACCCTGTGGGAGTCTCATTGATTAACACTGAACCCTATGGGAGTCTCCCTGATTAACACTGGACCCTGTAGGAGTCTCAATGATTAACACTGAACCCTATGGGAGTCTCACAGATTAACGCTGAACCCTATGGGAGTCTCACTGATTAACAATGAACCCTATTGGAGTCTCACTGATTAACACTGAACTCGATGGGATTCTCACTGATTAACACTGAACCCTATGGGAGTCTCACTGATTAACACTGAACCCTGTGGGAGTCTCATTGATTAACACTGAACCCTATGGGAGTCTCACTGATTAACACTGAACACTGTGGGAGTCTCACTGATTAACACTGAAAACTGTGGGAGTCTCACTGATTAACACTGAACACTGTGGGAGTCTCACTGATTAACGCTGAACCCTGTGGGAGTCTCACTGATTAACACTGAACACTATGGGAGTCTCACTGATTAACACTGAACCCTGTGGAAGTCTCACTGATTAACACTGAACCCTGTGGGAGTCTCACTGATTAACACTGAACCTTGTGGGAGTCTCACTGATTACCCCTGAAGCCTGTGGGAGTTTCATTGATTAACACTGAACCCTGTGGGAGTCTCACTGATTAACACTGAATCCTGTGGGAGTCTCACAGATTAACACTGAACCCTGTGGGAGTCTCACTGATTAACACTGAATCCTATGGGAGTCTCACTAATTAACACTGAACCTTGAGGGAGTCTCACTGATTAAGACTGAACCCTATGGGAGTCTCACTGATTAACACTGAACCCTATGGGAGTCTCACTGATTAACACTCAACCCTATGGGAGTCTCACTGATTAACACTGAACCCTGAGGGAGTCTCACTGATTAACACATGCACCCTGTGGGAGTCTCACTGATTAAGACTGTACCCTATGGGAGTCTCACTGATTAAAACTGAACCCTATGGGAGTCTCACTGATTAACACTGAACCCTATGGGAGTCTCACTGATTAACACTGAACCCTGTGGGAGTCTCACTGATTAACACTGAACCCTATGGGAGTCTCACTGATTAACAGTGAACCCTGTGGGAGTCTCACTGATTAACACTCAACCCTATGGGAGTCTCACTGATTAACACATGAACCCTGTGGGAGTCTCACTGATTAACACTGAACCCTGTGAGAGTCTCAGTGATTACCCCTGAAGCCTGTGGGAGTTTCATTGATTAACACTGAACCCTGTGGGAGTCTCACTGATTAACACTGAACCCTGTGGGAGTCTCACGGATTAACACTGAACCCTGTGGGAGTCTCACTGATTAACACTGAATCCTATGGGAGTCTCACTGATTAACACTGAACCTTGAGGGAGTCTCACTGATTAAGACTGAACCCTATGGGAGTCTCACTGATTAACACTGAACCCTATGGGAGTCTCACTGATTAACACTTAACCCTATGGGAGTCTCACTGATTAACACATGCACCCTGTGGGAGTCTCACTGATTAAGACTGTACCCTATGGGAGTCTCACTGATTAAAACTGAACCCTATGGGAGTCTCACTGATTTACACTGAACCCTATGGGAGTCTCACTGATTAACACTGAACCCTGTGGGAGTTTCACTGATTAACACTGAACCCTATGGGAGTCTCACTGATTAACACTGAACCCTTTGGGAGTCTCACTGATTAACACTGAACCATGTGGGAGTCTCACTGATTAACACTGAACCCTATAGGAGTCTCACTGATTAACACATGAACCCTGTGAGAGTCTCACTGATTAACACTGAACCCTGTGGGAGTCTCACTGATTAACACTGAACCCTGTGGGAGTCTCACTGATTAACACTGAACCCTGTGGGAGTCTCACTGATTACCCCTGAAGCCTGTGGGAGTTTCATTGATTAACACTGAACCCTGTGGGAGTCTCACTGATTAACACTGAATCCTGTGGGAGTCTCACGGATTAACACTGAACCCTGTGGGAGTCTCACTGATTAACACTGAACCCTATAGGAGTCTCACTGTTTAACACATGAACCCTGTGAGAGTCTCACTGATTAACACTGAACCCTGTGGGAGTCTCACTGATTAACACTGAACCCTGTGGGAGTCTCACTGATTAACACTGAACCCTGTGGGAGTCTCACTGATTAAGACTGTACCCTATGGGAGTCTCACTGATTAACACTGAACCCTATGGAAGTCTCACTGATTAACACTGAACCCTGTGGGAGTCTCACTGATTAACACTGAACCCTGTGGGAGTCTCACGGATTAACACTGAACCCTGTGGGAGTCTCACTGATTAACACTGAACCCTATAGGAGTCTCACTGTTTAACACATGAACCCTGTGAGAGTCTCACTGATTAACACTGAACCCTGTGGGAGTCTCACTGATTAACACTGAACCCTGTGGGAGTCTCACTGATTAACACTGAACCCTGTGGGAGTCTCACTGATTAAGACTGTACCCTATGGGAGTCTCACTGATTAACACTGAACCCTATGGAAGTCTCACTGATTAACACTGAACCCTGTGGGAGTCTCACTGATTAACACTGAACCCTATGGGAGTCTCACTGATTAACACTGAACCCTGTGGGAGTCTCACTGATTAAGACTGTACCCTATGGGAGTCTCACTGATTAACACTGAACCCTGTGGGAGTCTCACTGATTAACACTGAACCCTATGGGATTCTCATTGATTAACACTGAACCCTATGGGAGTCTCACTGATTAACACTGAACCCTGTGGGAGTCTCAATGATTAACACTGAACCTTGTGGGAGTCTCAATGATTAACACTGAACCCTATGGGAGTCTCACAGATTAACGCTGAACCCTATGGGAGTCTCACTGATTAACACTGAACTCGATGGGATTCTCACTGATTAACACTGAACCCTATGGGAGTCTCACTGATAAACACTGAACCCTGTGGGAGTCTCATTGATTAACACTGATCCCTATGGGAGTCTCACTGATTAACACTGAACACTGTGGGAGTCTCACTGATTAACACTGAACACTTTGGGAGTCTCACTGATTAACACTGAACCCTATGGGAGTGTCACTGATTAACACTGAACCCTGTGGGAGTCTCACTGATTAACACTGAACCCTGTGAGAGTCTCACTGATTAACACTGAACCCTGTGGGAGTCTCACTGATTAACAATGAACCCTATGGGAGTCTCACTGATTAACACTGAACCCTGTGGGAGTCTCAATGATTAACACTGAACCCTGTGGGAGTCTCACTGATTAACAATGAACCCTATGGGAGTCTCACAGATTAACGCTGAACCCTATGGGAGTCTCACTGATTAACAATGAACCCTGTGAGAGTCTCACTGATTAACACTGAACCCTATGGGAGTCTCACTGATTAACAGTGAACCCTGTGGGAGTCTCACTGATTAACACAGAACCCTATGGGAGTCTCACTGATTAACACTGAACACTGTGGGAGTCTCACTGATTAACAATGAACCCTGTGGGAGTCTCACTGATTAACACTGAACCCTAGGGGAGTCTCTCTGATTAACACTGAACCCTGTGGGAGTCTCACTGATTAACACTGAAACCTGTGGGAGTCTCACTGATTAACACTGAACCCTATGGGAGTCTCACTGATTAATACATGAACCCTGAGGGAGTCTCACTGATTAACACTGAACCCTGTGGGAGTCTCACTGATTAACACTGAACCCTGTGGGAGTCTCACTGATTAACACAGAACCCTATGGGAGTCTCATTGATTAACACTGAACCATATGGGAGTCTCACTGATTAACACTGAACCCTATGGGAGTCTTACTGATTAACACTGAACCCTGTGGGAGTCTCACTGATTAACACTGAACCCTATGGGAGTCTCGCTGATTAACACTGAACCCTGTGGGAGTCTCAATGATTAACACTGAACCCTGAGGGAGTCTCACTGATTAACACTGAACCCTATGGGAGTCTCACAGATTAACGCTGAACCATATGGGAGTCTCACTGATTAACAATGAACCCTATGGGAGTCTCACTGATTAACACTGAACTCGATGGGATTCTCACTGATTAACACTGAACCCTATGGGAGTCTCCCTGATTAACACTGAACACTGTGGGAGTCTCACTGATTAACACTGAACACTGTGGGAGTCTCACTGATTAACACTGAACCCTATGGGAGTGTCACTCATTAACACTGAACCCTGTGGGATTCTCACTGATTAACACTGAACCCTGTGGGAGTCTCACTGATTAACACTGAACCCTGTGGGAGTCTCACTGATTAATACTGAACCCTGTGGGAGTCTCACTGATTAACACTGAACCCTGTGGGAGTCTCACTGATTAACACTGAACCCTGTGGGAGTCTCACTGATTAATACTGAACCCTGTGGGAGTCTCACTGATTAACACTGAACCCTATGGGAGTCTCACTGATTAACACTGAACCCTGTGAGTGTCTCACTGATTAACAATGAACCCTGTGGGAGTCTCACTGATTAACATTGAACCCTATGGGAGTCTCACTGATTAACACTGAACCCTGTGGGAGTCTCAATGATTAACACTGAACCCTGTGGGAGTCTCACTGATTAACACTGAACCCTATGGGAGTCTCACAGATTAACGCTGAACCCTATGGGAGTCTCACTGATTAACAATGAACCCTGTGGGAGTCTCAATGATTAACACTGAACCCTCAGGGAGTCTCACTGATTAACACTGAACCCTATGGGAGTCTCACAGATTAACGCTGAACCCTATGGGAGTCTCACTGATTAACAATGAACCCTATGGGAGTCTCACTGATTAACACTGAACTCGATGGGATTCTCACTGATTAACACTGAACCCTATGGGAGTCTCCCTGATTAACACTGAACACTGTGGGAGTCTCACTGATTAACACTGAACACTGTGGGAGTCTCACTGATTAACACTGAACCCTATGGGAGTGTCACTCATTAACACTGAACCCTGTGGGAGTCTCACTGATTAACACTGAACCCTGTGGGAGTCTCACTGATTAACACTGAACCCTGTGGGAGTCTCACTGATTAATACTGAACCCTGTGGGAGTCTCACTGATTAACACTGAACCCTATGGGAGTCTCACTGATTAACAATGAACCCTGTGAGAGTCTCACTGATTAACACTGAACCCTGTGAGAGTCTCACTGATTAACAATGAACCCTGTGGGAGTCTCACTGATTAACATTGAACCCTATGGGAGTCTCACTGATTAACACTGAACCCTGTGGGAGTCTCAATGATTAACACTGAACCCTGTGGGAGTCTCACTGATTAACACTGAACCCTATGGGAGTCGCACAGATTAACGCTGAACCCTATGGGAGTCTCACTGATTAACAATGAACCCTGTGAGAGTCTCACTGATTAACACTGAACCCTGTGGGAGTCTCACTGATTAACACTGAACCCTGTGGGAGTCTCACTGATTAACACTGAACACTGTGGGAGTCTCACTGATTAACAATGAACCCTGTGGGAGTCTCACTGATTAACACTGAACCCTAGGGGAGTCTCTCTAATTGACACTGAACCCTGTGGGAGTCTGACTGATTAACACTGAACCCTGTGGGAGTCTCACTGATTAACACTGAACCCTATGGGAGTCTCACTGATTAACACATGAACCCTGAGGGAGTCTCACTGATTAACACAGAACCCTATGGGAGTCTCATTGATTAACACTGAACCCTATGGGAGTCTCACTGATTAACACTGACCCCTGTGGGAGTCTCAATGATTAACACTGAACCCTATGGGAGTCTCAATGATTAACACTGAACCCTATGGGAGTCTCACAGATTAACGCTGAACCCTATGGGAGTCTCACTGATTAACACTGAACTCGATGGGATTCTCACTGATTAACACTGAACCCTATGGGAGTCTCACTGATTAACACTGAACCCTGTGGGAGTCTCATTGATTAACACTGATCCCTATGGGAGTCTCACTGATTAACACTGAACCCTATGGGAGTGTCACTGATTAACACTGAACCCTGTGGGAGTCTCACTGATTAACACTGAACACTTTGGGAGTCTCACTGATTAACACTGAACCCTATGGGAGTGTCACTGATTAACACTGAACCATGTGGGAGTCTCACTGATTAACACTGAACCCTATGGGAGTCTCACTGATTAACACTGAACCCTGTGGGAGTCTCAATGATTAACACTGAACCCTGTGGGAGTCTCACTGATTAACAATGAACCCTATGGGAGTCTCACAGATTAACACTGAACCCTATGGGAGTCTCACTGATTAACAATGAACCCTGTGGGAGTCTCACTGATTAACACTGAACCCTAGGGGAGTCTCTCTGATTAACACTGAACCCTGTGGGAGTCTCACTGATTAACACTGAACCCTGTGGGAGTCTCACTGATTAACACTGAACCCTCTGGGAGTCTCACTGATTAACACTGAACGCTGTGGGAGTCTCACTGATTAACACTGAACCCTATGGGAGTGTCATTGATTAACACTGAACCCTGTGGGAGTCTCACTGATTAACACTGAACCCTGTCGGAGTCTCACTGATTAAGACTGTACCCTATGGGAGTCTTACTGATTAACATTGAACCCTATGGGAGTCTCACTGATTAACACTGAACCCTATGGGAGTCTTACTGATTAACACTGAACCCTGTGGGAGTCTCACTGATTAACACTGAACCCTATGGGAGTCTCGCTGATTAACACTGAACCCTGTGGGAGTCTCAATGATTAACACTGAACCCTGTGGGAGTCTCACTGATTAACACTGAACCCTATGGGAGTCTCACAGATTAACGCTGAACCCTATGGGAGTCTCACTGATTAACAATGAACCCTATGGGAGTCTCACTGATTAACACTGAACTCGATGGGATTCTCACTGATTAACACTGAACCCCTATGGGAGTCTCCCTGATTAACACTGAACACTGTTGGAGTCTCACTGATTAACACTGAACACTGTGGGAGTCTCACTGATTAACACTGAACCCTATGGGAGTGTCACTCATTAACACTGAACCCTGTGGGAGTCTCACTGATTAACACTGAACCCTGTGGGAGACTCACTGATTAACACTGAACCCTGTGGGAGTCTCACTGATTAATACTGAACCCTGTGGGAGTCTCACTGATTAACACTGAACCCTATGGGAGTCTCACTGATTAACAATGAACCCTGTGAGAGTCTCACTGATTAACACTGAACCATGTGAGAGTCTCACTGATTAACACTGAACCCTGTGGGAGTGTCACTGATTAACAGTGAACCCTGTGGGAGTCTCACTGATTAACATTGAACCCTATGGGAGTCTCACTGATTAACACTGAACCCTGTGGGAGTCTCAATGATTAACACTGAACCCTGTGGGAGTCTCACTGATTAACACTGAACCCTATGGGAGTCTCACAGATTAACGCTGAACCCTATGGGAGTCTCACTGATTAACAATGAACCCTGTGAGAGTCTCACTGATTAACACTGAACCCTGTGGGAGTCTCACTGATTAACACTGAACCCTGTGGGAGTCTCACTGATTAACACTGAACACTGTGGGAGTCTCACTGATTAACAATGAACCCTGTGGGAGTCTCACTGATTAACACTGAACCCTAGGGGAGTCTCTCTGATTGACACTGAACCCTGTAGGAGTCTGACTGATTAACACTGAACCCTGTGGGAGTCTCACTGATTAACACTGAACCCTATGGGAGTCTAACTGATTAACGCTGAACCCTATGGGAGTCTCACTGATTAACAATGAACCCTGTGAGAGTCTCACTGATTAACACTGAACCCTGTGGGAGTCTCACTGATTAACACTGAACCCTGTGGGAGTCTCACTGATTAACACTGAACACTGTGGGAGTCTCACTGATTAACAATGAACCCTGTGGGAGTCTCACTGATTAACACTGAACCCTAGGGGAGTCTCTCTGATTGACACTGAACCCTGTGGGAGTCTGACTGATTAACACTGAACCCTGTGGGAGTCTCACTGATTAACACTGAACCCTATGGGAGTCTCACTGATTAACACATGAACCCTGAGGGAGTCTCACTGATTAACACAGAACCCTATGGGAATCTCACTGATTAACACTGAACACTGTGGGAGTCTCACTGATTAACAATGAACCCTGTGGGAGTCTCACTGATTAACACTGAACCCTAGGGGAGTCTCTCTGATTAACACTGAACCCTGTGGGAGTCTCACTGATTAACACTGAACCCTGTGGGAGTCTCAATGATTAACACTGAACCCTATGGGAGTCTCACTGATTAACACATGAACCCTGAGGGAGTCTCACTGATTAACACTGAACCCTGTGGGAGTCTCACTGATTAACACTGAACCCTGTGGGAGTCTCACTGATTAACACTGAACCCTATGGGAGTCTCATTGATTAACACTGAACCCTATTTGGAGGCTCACTGATTAACACTGAACCCTGTGGGAGTCTCAATGATTAACACTGAACCCTATGGGAGTCTCACTGATTAACACATGAACCCTGTGGGAGTCTCACTGATTAACACTGAACCCTGTGGGAGTCTCACTGATTAACACTGAACCCTGTGGGAGTCTCACTGATTAACACAGAACCTATGGGAGTCTCACTGATTAACACTGAACACTGTGGGAGACTCACTGATTAACAATGAACCCTGTGGGAGTCTCACTGATTAACACTGAACCCTATGGGAGTCTCTCTGATTAACACTGAAACCTGTGGGAGTCTCACTGATTAAGACTGTATCCTATGGGAGTCTCTCTGATTAACACTGAACCCTGTGGGAGTCTCACTGATTAAGACTGTATCCTATGGGAGTCTCACTGATTAACACTGAACCCTGTGGGAGTCTCACTGATTAACAATGAACCCTGTGGGAGTCTCACTGATTAACACTTATCCCTGTGAGAGTCTCACTGATTAACACTGAACCCTGTGGGAGCCTCACTGATTAACACTGAACCCTGTGGGAGTCTCACTGATTAACACTGAACCCTATGGGAGTCTCACTGATAAACACTGAACCCTGTGGGAGTCTCATTGATTAACACTGAACCCTATGGGGGTCTCACTGATTAACACTGAACACTGTGGGAGTCTCACTGATTAACATTGAACACTGTGGGATTCTCACTGATTAATAATGAACCCTGTGGGAGTCTCACTGATTAACACTGAACCCTAGGGGAGTCTCTCTGATTAACACTGAACCCTGTGGGAGACTCACTGATTAACAATGAACCCTGTGGGAGTCTCACTGATTAACACCGAACCCTATGGGAGTCTCTCTGATTAACACTGAACCCTGTGGGAGTCTCACTGATTAAGATTGTATCCTATGGGAGTCTCACTGATTAACACTGAACCCTGTGGGAGTCTCACTGATTAACAATGAACCCTGTGGGAGTCTCACTGATTAACACTGAACCCTGTGAGAGTCTCACTGATTAACACTGAACCCTGTGGGAGTCTCACTGATTAACACTGAACCCTGTGGGAGTCTCACTGATTAACACTGAACCCTATGGGAGTCTCACTGATTAACACTGAACCCTGTGGGAGTCTCATTGATTAACACTGAACCTTATGGGGGTCTCACTGATTAACACTGAACACTGTGGGAGTCTCACTGATTAACACTGAACACTGTGGGAGTCGCATTGATTAACACTGAACCCTATGGGGGTCTCACTGATTAACACTGAACACTGTGGGAGTCTCACTGATTAACACTGAACACTGTGGGATTCTCACTGATTAACAATGAACCCTGTGGGAGTCTCACTGATTAACACTGAACCCTAGGGGAGTCTCTCTGATTAAAACTGAACCCTGTGGGAGTCTCACTGATTAACACTGAACCCTGTGGGAGTCTCACTGATTAGCACTGAACCCTATGGGAGTCTCACTGATTAACACATGAACCCTGAGGGAGTCTCACTGATTAACACTGAACCCTGTGGGAGTCTCACTGATTAACACTGAACCCTGTGGGAGTCTCATTGATTAACACTGAACCCTATGGGAGTCTCATTGATTAACACTGAACCCTATGGGAGTCTCACTGATTAACACTGAACCCTGTGGGAGTCTCACTGATTAACACTGATCCCTATGGGAGTCTCACTGTTTAACACATTAACCCTGTGGGAGTCTCACTGATTAACACTGAACCCTGTGGGAGTCTCACTGATTAACACTGAACCCTGTGGGAGTCTCACTGATTACCACAGAACCCTGTGGGAGTCTCACTGATTAACACTGAACCCTATGGGAGTTTCACTGATTAACACTGAACCCTGTGGGAGTCTCATTGATTAACACTGAACCCTATGGGGGTCTCACTGATTAACACTGAACACTGTGGGAGTCTCACTGATTAACACTGAACCCTGTGGGAGTCTCACTGATTAACACTGAACCCTATGGGAGTCTCACTGATTAACACTGAACCCTGTGGGAGTCTCATTGATTAACACTGAACCTTATGGGGGTCTCACTGATTAACACTGAACACTGTGGGAGTCTCACTGATTAACACTGAACACTGTGGGAGTCGCATTGATTAACACTAAACCCTATGGGGGTCTCACTGATTAACACTGAACACTGTGGGAGTCTCACTGATTAACACTGAACACTGTGGGATTCTCACTGATTAACAATGAACCCTGTGGGAGTCTCACTGATTAACACTGAACCCTAGGGGAGTCTCTCTGATTAAAACTGAACCCTGTGGGAGTCTCACTGATTAACACTGAACCCTGTGGGAGTCTCACTGATTAGCACTGAACCCTATGGGAGTCTCACTGATTAACACATGAACCCTGAGGGAGTCTCACTGATTAACACTGAACCCTGTGGGAGTCTCACTGATTAACACTGAACCCTGTGGGAGTCTCATTGATTAACACTGAACCCTATGGGAGTCTCATTGATTAACACTGAACCCTATGGGAGTCTCACTGATTAACACTGAACCCTGTGGGAGTCTCACTGATTAACACTGATCCCTATGGGAGTCTCACTGTTTAACACATTAACCCTGTGGGAGTCTCACTGATTAACACTGAACCCTGTGGGAGTCTCACTGATTAACACTGAACCCTGTGGGAGTCTCACTGATTACCACAGAACCCTGTGGGAGTCTCACTGATTAACACTGAACCCTATGGGAGTCTCACTAATTAACACTGAACCCTGTGGGAGTCTCACTGATTAATACTGAACCCTATGGGAGTCTCACTGATTAACACTGAACCCTGTGGGAGTCTCACCGATTAACACTGAACCCTGTGGGATTCTCAATGATTAACACTGAACTCTATGGGAGTCTCACTGATTAACACTGAACCCTGTGGGAGTCTCACTGATTAACACTGAACCCTATGGGAGTCTTACAGATTAACGCTGATCCCTATGGGAGTCTCACTGATTAATAATGAACCCTATGGGAGTCTCACTGATTAACACTGAACTCGATGGGATTCTCACTGATTAAAACTGAACCCAGTGGGAGTCTCACTGATTAACACTGAACCCTGTGGGAGTCTCAGTGATTAACACTGAAACCTGTGGGAGTCTCACTGATCAACACTGAACACTGTGGGAGTCTCACTGATTAACACTGAACACTGTGGGAGTCTCACTGATTAACACTGAACCCTGTGGGAGTCTCACTGATTAACACATGAACCCTGAGGGAGTCTCACTGATTAACACTGAACCCTGTGGGAGTCTCACTGATTAACACTGAACCCTATGGGAGTGTCACTGATTAACACTGAACCCTGTGGGAGTCTCACTGATTAACACTGAACCCTGTGAGAATCTCACTGATTAACACTGAACCCTGTGGGAGTCTCACTGATTAACACTGAACCCTGTGGGAGTCTCACTGATTAATACTGAACCCTATGGGAGTCTCACTGATTAACACTGAACCCTGTGGGAGTCTCACCGATTAACACTGAACCCTGTGGGATTCTCAATGATTAACACTGAACCCTATGGGAGTCTCACTGATTAACACTGAACCCTGTGGGAGTCTCACTGATTAACACTGAACCCTATGGGAGTCTCACAGATTAACGCTGAACCCTATGGGAGTCTCACTGATTAATAATGAACCCTATGGGAGTCTCACTGATTAACACTGAACCCTGTGGGAGTCTCACTGATTAACACTGAACCCTATGGGAGTCTCCCTGATTAACACTGAACCCTATGGGAGTCTCACTGATTAACACTGAACCCTGTGGGAGTCTCATTGATTAACACTGAACCCTATGGGGGTCTCACTGATTAACACTGAACACTGTGGGAGTCTCACTGATTAACACTGAACACTGTGGGAGTCTCACTGATTAACACTGAACCCTGTGAGAGTCGCACTGATTAACACTGAACCCTATGGGAGTCTCTCTGATTAACACTGAACCCTATGGGAGTCTCACAGATTAACGCTGAACCCTATGGGAGTCTCACTGATTAATAATGAACCCTATGGGAGTCTCACTGATTAACACTGAACCCTGTGGGAGTCTCACTGATTAACACTGAACCCTATGGGAGTCTCCCTGATTAACACTGAACCCTATGGGAGTCTCACTGATTAACACTGAACCCTGTGGGAGTCTCATTGATTAACACTGAACCCTATGGGGGTCTCACTGATTAACACTGCACACTGTGGGAGTCTCACTGATTAACACTGAACACTGTGGGATTCTCACTGATTAACAATGAACCCTGTGGGAGTCTCACTGATTAACACTGAACCCTAGGGGAGTCTCTCTGATTAAAACTGAACCCTGTGGGAGTCTCACTGATTAACACTGAACCCTGTGGGAGTCTCACTGATTAACACTGAACCCTATGGGAGTCTCACTGATTAACACATGAACCCTGAGGGAGTCTCACTGATTAACACTGAACCCTGTGGGAGTCTCCCTGATTAACACTGAACCCTATGGGAGTCTCACTGATTAACACTGAACCCTGTGGGAGTCTCATTGATTAACACTGAACCCTATGGGGGTCTCACTGATTAACACTGAACACTGTGGGAGTCTCACTGATTAACACTGAACACTGTGGGAGTCTCACTGATTAACACTGAACCCTGTGAGAGTCGCACTGATTAACACTGAACCCTATGGGAGTCTCTCTGATTAACACTGAACCCTATGGGAGTCTCACAGATTAACGCTGAACCCTATGGGAGTCTCACTGATTAATAATGAACCCTATGGGAGTCTCACTGATTAACACTGAACCCTGTGGGAGTCTCACTGATTAACACTGAACCCTATGGGAGTCTCCCTGATTAACACTGAACCCTATGTGAGTCTCACTGATTAACACTGAACCCTGTGGGAGTCTCATTGATTAACACTGAACCCTATGGGGGTCTCACTGATTAACACTGCACACTGTGGGAGTCTCACTGATTAACACTGAACACTGTGGGATTCTCACTGATTAACAATGAACCCTGTGGGAGTCTCACTGATTAACACTGAACCCTAGGGGAGTCTCTCTGATTAAAACTGAACCCTGTGGGAGTCTCACTGATTAACACTGAACCCTGTGGGAGTCTCACTGATTAACACTGAACCCTATGGGAGTCTCACTGATTAACACATGAACCCTGAGGGAGTCTCACTGATTAACACTGAACCCTGTGGGAGTCTCACTGATTAACACTGAACCCTGTGGGAGTCTCACTGATTAACACTGAACCCTATGGGAGTCTCATTGATTAACACTGAACCCTATGGGAGTCTCACTGATTAACACTGAACCCTGTGGGAGTCTCACTGATTAACACTGATCCCTATGGGAGTCTCACTGTTTAACACATTAACCCTGTGGGAGTCTCACTGATTAACACTGAACCCTGTGGGAGTCTCACTGATTAACACTGAACCCTGTGGGAGTCTCACTGATTACCACAGAACCCTGTGGGAGTCTCACTGATTAACACTGAACCCTATGGGGGTCTCACTAATTAACACTGAACCCTGTGGGAGTCTCACTGATTAATACTGAACCCTATGGGAGTCTCACTGATTAACACTGAACCCTGTGGGAGTCTCACCGATTAACACTGAACCCTGTGGGATTCTCAATGATTAACACTGAACTCTATGGGAGTCTCACTGATTAACACTGAACCCTGTGGGAGTCTCACTGATTAACACTGAACCCTATGGGAGTCTCACTGATTAACACTGAACCCTGTGGGAGTCTCAGTGATTAACACTGAAACCTGTGGGAGTCTCACTGATCAACACTGAACACTGTGGGAGTCTCACTGATTAACACTGAAGACTGTGGGAGTCTCACTGATTAACACTGAACCCTGTGGGAGTCTCACTGATTAACACATGAACCCTGAGGGAGTCTCACTGATTAACACTGAACCCTGTGGGAGTCTCACTGATTAACACTGAACCCTGTGGGAGTCTCACTGATTAACACTGAACCCTGTGAGAGTCTCACTGATTAACACTGAACCCTGTGGGAGTCTCACTGATTAACACTGAACCCTGTGGGAGTCTCACTGATTAATACTGAACCCTATGGGAGTCTCACTGATTAACACTGAACCCTGTGGGAGTCTCACCGATTAACACTGAACCCTGTGGGATTCTCAATGATTAACACTGAACCCTATGGGAGTCTCACTGATTAACACTGAACCCTGTGGGAGTCTCACTGATTAACACTGAACCCTATGGGAGTCTCACAGATTAACGCTGAACCCTATGGGAGTCTCACTGATTAATAATGAACCCTATGGGAGTCTCACTGATTAACACTGAACCCTGTGGGAGTCTCACTGATTAACACTGAACCCTATGGGAGTCTCCCTGATTAACACTGAACCCTATGGGAGTCTCACTGATTAACACATGAACCCTGAGGGAGTCTCACTGATTAACACTGAACCCTGTGGGAGTCTCACTGATTAACACTGAACCCTGTGGGAGTCTCACTGATTAACACTGAACCCTGTGAGAGTCTCACTGATTAACACTGAACCCTGTGGGAGTCTCACTGATTAACACTGAACCCTGTGGGAGTCTCACTGATTAATACTGAACCCTATGGGAGTCTCACTGATTAACACTGAACCCTGTGGGAGTCTCACCGATTAACACTGAACCCTGTGGGATTCTCAATGATTAACAGTGAACCCTATGGGAGTCTCACTGATTAACACTGAACCCTGTGGGAGTCTCACTGATTAACACTGAACCCTATGGGAGTCTCACAGATTAACGCTGAACCCTATGGGAGTCTCACTGATTAATAATGAACCCTATGGGAGTCTCACTGATTAACACTGAACCCTGTGGGAGTCTCACTGATTAACACTGAACCCTATGGGAGTCTCCCTGATTAACACTGAACCCTATGGGAGTCTCACTGATTAACACTGAACCCTGTGGGAGTCTCATTGATTAACACTGAACCCTATAGGGGTCTCACTGATTAACACTGAACACTGTGGGAGTCTCACTGATTAACACTGAACACTGTGGGAGTCTCACTGATTAACACTGAACCCTGTGAGAGTCGCACTGATTAACACTGAACCCTATGGGAGTCTCTCTGATTAACACTGAACCCTATGGGAGTCTCACAGATTAACGCTGAACCCTATGGGAGTCTCACTGATTAATAATGAACCCTATGGGAGTCTCACTGATTAACACTGAACCCTGTGGGAGTCTCACTGATTAACACTGAACCCTATGGGAGTCTCCCTGATTAACAATGAACCCTATGGGAGTCTCACTGATTAACACTGAACCCTGTGGGAGTCTCATTGATTAACACTGAACCCTATGGGGGTCTCACTGATTAACACTGAACACTGTGGGAGTCTCACTGATTAACACTGAACACTGTGGGAGTCTCACTGATTAACACTGAACCCTGTGAGAGTCTCACTGATTAACACTGAACCCTATGGGAGTCTCTCTGATTAACACTGAACCCTGTGGGAGTCTCACTGATTAAGACTGTATCCTATGGGAGTCTCACTGATTAACACTGAACCCTGTGGGAGTCTCATTGATTAACACTGAACACTGTGGGATTCTCACTGATTAACAATGAACCCTGTGGGAGTCTCACTGATTAACACTGAACCCTAGGGGAGTCTCTCTGATTAACACTGAACCCTGTGGGAGTCTCACTGATTAACACTGAACCCTGTGGGAGTCTCACTGATTAACACTGAGCCCTATGGGAGTCTCACTGATTAACACATGAACCCTGAGGGAGCCTCACTGATTAACACTGAACCCAGTGGGAGTCTCACTGATTAACACTGAACCCTGTGGGAGTCTCACTGATTAACACTGAACCCTATGGGAGTCTCATTGATTAACACTGAACCCTATGGGAGTCTCACTGATTAACACTGAACCCTGTGGGAGTCTCACTGATTAACACTGAACCCTATGGGAGTCTCACTGTTTAACACATTAACCCTGTGGGAGTCTCACTGATTAACACTGAACCCTGTGGGAGTCTCACTGATTAACACTGAACCCTGTGGGAGTCTCACTGATTAACCCAGAACCCTGTGGGAGTCTCACTGATTAACAATGAACCCTATGGGAGTCTCACTGATTAACACATGAACCCTGAGGGAGTCTCACTGATTAACACTGAACCCTGTGGGAGTCTCTCTGATTGACACTGAACCCTGTGGGAGTCTGACTGATTAACACTGAACCCTGTGGGAGTCTCACTGATTAACACTGAACCCTATGGGAGTCTCACTGATTAACACATGAACCCTGAGGGAGTCTCACTGATTAACACAGAACCCTATGGGAGTCTCACTGATTAACACTGAACACTGTGGGATTCTCACTGATTAACAATGAACCCTGTGGGAGTCTCACTGATTAACACTGAACCCTAGAGGAGTCTCTCTGATTAAAACTGAACCCTGTGGGAGTCTCACTGATTAACACTGAACCCTGTGGGAGTCTCACTGATTAACACTGAACCCTATGGGAGTCTCACTGATCAACACATGAACCCTGAGGGAGTCTCACTGATTAACACTGAACCCTGTGGGAGTCTCACTGATTAACACTGAACCCTGTGGGAGTCTCACTGATTAACACTGAACCCTATGGGAGTCTCATTGATTAACACTGAACCCTATGGGAGTCTCACTGATTAACACTGAACCCTGTGGGAGTCTCACTGATTAACACTGATCCCTATGGGAGTCTCACTGTTTAACACATTAACCCTGTGGGAGTCTCACTGATTAACACTGAACCCTGTGGGAGTCTCACTGATTAACACTGAACCCTGTGGGAGTCTCACTGATTACCACAGAACCCTGTGGGAGTCTCACTGATTAACACTGAACCCTATGGGAGTCTCACTAATTAACACTGAACCCTGTGGGAGTCTCACTGATTAATACTGAACCCTATGGGAGTCTCACTGATTAACACTGAACCCTGTGGGAGTCTCACCGATTAACACTGAACCCTGTGGGATTCTCAATGATTAACACTGAACTCTATGGGAATCTCACTGATAAACACTGAACCCTGTGGGAGTCTCACTGATTAACACTGAACCCTATGGGAGTCTTACAGATTAACGCTGATCCCTATGGGAGTCTCACTGATTAATAATGAACCCTATGGGAGTCTCACTGATTAACACTGAACTCGATGGGATTCTCACTGATTAACACTGAACACTGTGGGAGTCTCACTGATTAACACTGAACACTGGGGGAGTCTCACTGATTAACACTGAACCCTGTGAGAGTCTCACTGATTAACACTGAACCCTATTGGAGTCTCACTGATTAACACTGAACCCTGTAGGAGTCTCATTGATTAACACTGAACCCTATGGGGGTCTCACTGATTAACACTGAACACTGTGGGAGTCTCACTGATTAACACTGAACCCTGTGGGAGTCTCACTGATTAACACTGAACCCTAGGGGAGTCTCTCTGATTAACACTGAACCCTGTGGGAGTCTCACTGATTAACACTGAACCCTGTGGGAGTCTCACTGATTAACACTGAACCCTATGGGAGTCTCACTGATTAACACATGAACCCTGAGGGAGACTCACTGATTAACACTGAACCTTGTGGGAGTCTCACTGATTAACTCTGAACCCTGTGGGAGTCTCACTGATTAACACTGAACCCTATGGGAGTCTCATTGATTAACACTGAACCCTATGGGAGTCTCACTGATTAACACTGAACCCTGTGGGAGTCTCACTGATTAACACTGAACCCTATGGGAGTCTCACTGTTTAACACATTAACCCTGTGGGAGTCTCACTGATTAACACTGAACACTGTGGGATTCTCACTGATTAACAATGAACCCTGTGGGAGTCTCACTGATTAACACTGAACCCTAGGGGAGTCTCTCTGATTAACACTGAACCCTGTGGGAGTCTCACTGATTAACACTGAACCCTGTGGGAGTCTCACTGATTAACACTGAACCCTATGGGAGTCTCATTGATTAACACATGAACCCTGAGGGAGACTCACTGATTAACACTGAACCCTGTGGGAGTCTCACTGATTAACACTGAACCCTGTGGGAGTCTCACTGATTAACACTGAACCCTAAGGGAGTCTCATTGATTAACACTGAACCCTATGGGAGTCTCACTGATTAACACTGAACCCTGTGGGAGTCTCACTGATTAACACTGAACCCTATGGGAGTCTCACTGTTTAACACATTAACCCTGTGGGAGTCTCACTGATTAACACTGAACCCTGTGGGAGTCTCACTGATTAACACTGAACCCTGTGGGAGTCTCACTGATTAACACAGAACCCTGTGGGAGTCTCACTGATTAACACTGAACCCTATGGGAGTCTCACTGATTAACACATGAACCCTGAGGGAGTCTCACTGATAAACACTGAACCCTGTGGGAGTCTCTCTGATTGACACTGAACCCTGTGGGAGTCTCACTGATTAACACAGAACCCTATGGGAGTCTCACTGATTAACACTGAACACTGTGGGAGTCTCACTGATTAACACTGAACCCTAGGGGAGTCTCTCTGATTAACACTGAACCCTGTGGGAGTCTCACTGATTAACACTGCACCCTGTGGGAGTCTCACTGATTAACACTGAACCCTGTGGGAGTCTCACTGATTAACACTGAACCCTAGGGGAGTCTCTCTGATTAACACTGAACCCTGTGGGAGTCTCACTGATTAACACTGAACCCTGTGGGAGTCTCACTGATTAACACTGAAGCCTATGGGAGTCTCACTGATTAACACATGAACCCTGAGGGAGTCTCACTGATTAACACTGAACCCTGTGGGAGTCTCACTGATTAACATTGAACCCTGTGGGAGTCTCACTGATTAACACTGAACCCTGTGGGAGTCTCACTGATTAACACAGAACCCTATGGGAGTCTCACTGATTAACACTGAACACTGTGGGAGACTCACTGATTAACAATGAACCCTGTGGGAGTCTCACTGATTAACACTGAACCCTATGCGAGTCTCTCTGATTAACACTGAACCCTGTGGGAGTCTCACTGATTAAGACTGTATCCTATGGGAGTCTCACTGATTAACACTGAACCCTGTGGGAGTCTCACTGATTAACAATGAACCCTGTGGGAGTCTCACTGATTAACACTGAACCCTGTGAGAGTCTCACTGATTAACACTGAACCCTGTGGGAGTGTCACTGATTAACACTGAACACTGTGGGAGTCTCACTGATTAACACTGAACCCTGTGGGAGTCTCACTGATTAACACTGAACCCTATGGGAGTCTCACTGATTAACACATGAACCCTGAGGGAGTCTCAATGATTAACACTGAACCCTGTGGGAGTCTCACTGATTAACACTGAACCCTGTGGGAGTCTCACTGATTAACACTGAACCCTGTGGGAGTCTCACTGATTAACACAGAACCCTATGGGAGTCTCACTGATTAACACTGAACACTGTGGGAGACTCACTGATTAACAATGAACCCTGTGGGAGTCTCACTGATTAACACTGAACCCTATGGGAGTCTCTCTGATTAACACTGAACCCTGTGGGAGTCTCACTGATTAAGACTGTATCCTATGGGAGTCTCACTGATTAACACTGAACCCTGTGGGAGTCTCACTAATTAACAATGAACCCTGTGGGAGTCTCACTGATTAACACTGAACCCTGTGAGAGTCTCACTGATTAACACTGAACCCTGTGGGAGTCTCACTGATTAACACTGAACACTGTGGGAGTCTCACTGATTAACACTGAACCCTGTGGGAGTCTCACTGATTAACACATGAACCCTGAGGGAGTCTCACTGATTAACACTGAACCCTGTGGGAGTCTCACTGATTAACACTGAACCCTATGGGAGTGTCACTGATTAACACTGAACCCTGTGGGAGTCTCACTGATTAACACTGAACCCTGTGAGAGTCTCACTGATTAACACTGAACCCTGTGGGAGTCTCACTGATTAACACTGAACCCTGTGGGAGTCTCACTGATTAATACTGAACCCTATGGGAGTCTCACTGATTAACACTGAACCCTGTGGGAGTCTCACCGATTAACACTGAACCCTGTGGGATTCTCAATGATTAACACTGAACCCTATGGGAGTCTCACTGATTAACACTGAACCCTGTGGGAGTCTCACTGATTAACACTGAACCCTATGGGAGTCTCACAGATTAACGCTGAACCCTATGGGAGTCTCACTGATTAATAATGAACCCTATGGGAGTCTCACTGATTAACACTGAACCCTGTGGGAGTCTCACTGATTAACACTGAACCCTATGGGAGTCTCCCTGATTAACACTGAACCCTATGGGAGTCTCACTGATTAACACTGAACCCTGTGGGAGTCTCATTGATTAACACTGAACCCTATGGGGGTCTCACTGATTAACACTGAACACTGTGGGAGTCTCACTGATAACACTGAACACTGTGGGAGTCTCACTGATTAACACTGAACCCTGTGAGAGTCGCACTGATTAACACTGAACCCTATGGGAGTCTCTCTGATTAACACTGAACCCTATGGGAGTCTCACAGATTAACGCTGAACCCTATGGGAGTCTCACTGATTAATAATGAACCCTATGGGAGTCTCACTGATTAACACTGAACCCTGTGGGAGTCTCACTGATTAACACTGCACCCTATGGGAGTCTCCCTGATTAACACTGAACCCTATGGGAGTCTCACTGATTAACACTGAACCCTGTGGGAGTCTCATTGATTAACACTGAACCCTATGGGGGTCTCACTGATTAACACTGAACACTGTGGGAGTCTCACTGATTAACACTGAACACTGTGGGAGTCTCACTGATTAACACTGAACCCTGTGAGAGTCTCACTGATTAACACTGAACCCTATGGGAGTCTCTCTGATTAACACTGAACCCTGTGGGAGTCTCACTGATTAAGACTGTATCCTATGGGAGTCTCACTGATTAACACTGAACCCTGTGGGAGTCTCACTGATTAACAATGAACCCTGTGGGAGTCTCACTGATTAACACTGAACCCTGTGAGAGTCTCACTGATTAACACTGAACCCTGTGGGAGTCTCACTGATTAACACTGAACCCTGTGGGAGTCTCACTGATTAACACTGAACCCTATGGGAGTTTCACTGATTAACACTGAACCCTGTGGGAGTCTCATTGATTAACACTGAACCCTATGGGGGTCTCACTGATTAACACTGAACACTGTGGGAGTCTCACTGATTAACACTGAACACTGTGGGAGTCTCACTGATTAACACTGAACCCTGTGAGAGTCTCACTGATTAACACTGAACCCTATTGGAGTCTCACTGATTAACACTGAACCCTGTGGGAGTCTCATTGATTAACACTGAACCCTATGGGGGTCTCACTGATTAACACTGAACACTGTGGGAGTCTCACTGATTAACACTGAACACTGTGGGATTCTCACTGATTAACAATGAACCCTGTGGGAGTCTCACTGATTAACACTGAACCCTAGGGGAGTCTCTCTGATTAACACTGAACCCTGTGGGAGTCTCACTGATTAACACTGAACCCTGTGGGAGTCTCACTGATTAACACATGAACCCTGAGGGAGTCTCACTGATTAACACTGAACCCAGTGGGAGTCTCACTGATTAACACTGAACCCTGTGGGAGTCTCACTGATTAACACTGAACCCTATGGGAGTCTCATTGATTAACACTGAACCCTATGGGAGTCTCACTGATTAACACTGAACCCTGTGGGAGTCTCACTGATTAACACTGAACCCTATGGGAGTCTCACTGTTTAACACATTAACCCTGTGGGAGTCTCACTGATTAACACTGAACCCTGTGGGAGTCTCACTGATTAACACTGAACCCTGTGGGAGTCTCACTGATTAACACAGAACCCTGTGGGAGTCTCACTGATTAACAATGAACCCTATGGGAGTCTCACTGATTAACACATGAACCCTGAGGGAGTCTCACTGATTAACACTGAGCCCTGTGGGAGTCTCTCTGATTGACACTGAACCCTGTGGGAGTCTGACTGATTAACACTGAACCCTGTGGGAGTCTCACTGATTAACACTGAACCCTATGGGAGTCTCACTGATTAACACATGAACCCTGAGGGAGTCTCACTGATTAACACAGAACCCTATGGGAGTCTCACTGATTAACACTGAACACTGTGGGAGTCTCACTGATTAACAATAAACCCTGTGTGAGTCTCACTGATTAACACTGAACCCTAGGGGAGTCTCTCTGATTAACACTGAACCCTGTGGGAGTCTCACTGATTAACACTGAACCCTGTGGGAGTCTCACTGATTAACACTGAACCCTATGGGAGTCTCTCTGATTAACACTGAACCCTATGGGAGTCTCACAGATTAACGCTGAACCCTATGGGAGTCTCACTGATTAATAATGAACCCTATGGGAGTCTCACTGATTAACACTGAACCCTGTGGGAGTCTCACTGATTAACACTGAACCCTATGGGAGTCTTTCTGATTAACACTGAACCCTATGGGAGTCTCACTGATTAACACTGAACCCTGTGGGAGTCTCATTGATTAACACTGAACCCTATGGGGGTCTCACTGATTAACACTGAACACTGTGGGAGTCTCACTGATTAACACTGAACACTGTGGGAGTCTCACTGATTAACACTGAACCCTGTGAGCACCTCACTGATTAACACTTAATCCTATGGGAGTCTCTCTGATTAACACTGAACCCTGTGGGAGTCTCACTGATTAAGACTGTATCCTATGGGAGTCTCACTGATTAACACTGAACCCTGTGGGAGTCTCACTGATTAACAATGAACCCTGTGGGAGTCTCACTGATTAACACTGAACCCTGTGAGAGTCTCACTGATTAACACTGAACCCTGTGGGAGTCTCACTGATTAACACTGAACCCTGTGGGAGTCTCACTGATTAACACTGAACCCTATGGGAGTCTCACTGATTAACACTGAACCCTGTGGGAGTCTCATTGATTAACACTGAACGCTATGGGGGTCTCACCGATTAACACTGAACACTGTGGGAGTCTCACTGAATAACACTGAACACTGGGGGAGTCTCACTGATTAACACTGAACCCTGTGAGAGTCTCACTGATTAACACTGAACCCTATTGGAGTCTCACTGATTAACACTGAACCCTGTAGGAGTCTCATTGATTAACACTGAACCCTATGGGGGTCTCACTGATTAACACTGAACACTGTGGGAGTCTCACTGATTAACACTGAACACTGTGGGATTCTCACTGATTAACAATGAACCCTGTGGGAGTCTCACTGATTAACACTGAACCCTAGGGGAGTCTCTCTGATTAACACTGAACCCTGTGGGAGTCTCACTGATTAACACTGAACCCTGTGGGAGTCTCACTGATTAACACTGAACCCTATGGGAGTCTCACTGATTAACACATGAACCCTGAGGGAGACTCACTGATTAACACTGAACCCTGTGGGAGTCTCACTGATTAACACTGAACCCTGTGGGAGTCTCACTGATTAACACTGAACCCTATGGGAGTCTCATTGATTAACACTGAACCCTATGGGAGTCTCACTGATTAACACTGAACCCTGTGGGAGTCTCACTGATTAACACTGAACCCTATGGGAGTCTCACTGTTTAACACATTAACCCTGTGGGAGTCTCACTGATTAACACTGAACACTGTGGGATTCTCACTGATTAACAATGAACCCTGTGGGAGTCTCACTGATTAACACTGAACCCTAGGGGAGTCTCTCTGATTAACACTGAACCCTGTGGGAGTCTCACTGATTAACACTGAACCCTGTGGGAGTCTCACTGATTAACACTGAACCCTATGGGAGTCTCACTGATTAACACATGAACCCTGAGGGAGACTCACTGATTAACACTGAACCCTGTGGGAGTCTCACTGATTAACACTGAACCCTGTGGGAGTCTCACTGATTAACACTGAACCCTAAGGGAGTCTCATTGATTAACACTGAACCCTATGGGAGTCTCACTGATTAACACTGAACCCTGTGGGAGTCTCACTGATTAACACTGAACCCTATGGGAGTCTCACTGTTTAACACATTAACCCTGTGGGAGTCTCACTGATTAACACTGAACCATGTGGGAGTCTCACTGATTAACACTGAACCCTGTGGGAGTCTCACTGATTAACACAGAACCCTGTGGGAGTCTCACTGATTAACACTGAACCCTATGGGAGTCTCACTGATTAACACATGAACCCTGAGGGAGTCTCACTGATTAACACTGAACCCTGTGGGAGTCTCTCTGATTGACACTGAACCCTGTGGGAGTCTCACTGATTAACACAGAACCCTATGGGAGTCTCACTGATTAACACTGAACACTGTGGGAGTCTCACTGATTAACACTGAACCCTAGGGGAGTCTCTCTGATTAACACTGAACCCTGTGGGAGTCTCACTGATTAACACTGAACCCTGTGGGAGTCTCACTGATTAACACTGAACCCTGTGGGAGTCTCACTGATTAACACTGAACCCTAGGGGAGTCTCTCTGATTAACACTGAACCCTGTGGGAGTCTCACTGATTAACACTGAACCCTGTGGGAGTCTCACTGATTAACACTGAACCCTATGGGAGTCTCACTGATTAACACATGAACCCTGAGGGAGTCTCACTGATTAACACTGAACCCTGTGGGAGTCTCACTGATTAACACTGAACCCTGTGGGAGTCTCACTGATTAACACTGAACCCTGTGGGAGTCTCACTGATTAACACTGAACCCTGTGGGAGTCTCACTGATTAACAATGAACCCTGTGGGAGTCTCACTGATTAACACTGAACCCTGTGAGAGTCTCACTGATTAACACTGAACCCTGTGGGAGTCTCACTGATTAACACTGAACCCTGTGGGAGTCTCACTGATTAACACTGAACCCTATGGGAGTCTCACTGATTAACACTGAACCCTGTGGGAGTCTCATTGATTAACACTGAACCCTATGGGGGTCTCACTGATTAACACTGAACACTGTGGGAGTCTCACTGATTAACACTGAACACTGTGGGAGTCTCACTGATTAACACTGAACCCTGTGAGAGTCTCACTGATTAACACTGAACCCTATTGGAGTCTCACTGATTAACACTGAACCCTGTGGGAGTCTAATTGATTAACACTGAACCCTATGGGGGTCTCACTGATTAACACTGAACACTGTGGGAGTCTCACTGATTAACACTGAACACTGTGGGATTCTCACTGATTAACAATGAACCCTGTGGGAGTCTCACTGATTAACACTGAACCCTAGGGGAGTCTCTCTGATTAACACTGAACCCTGTGGGAGTCTCACTGATTAACACTGAACCCTGTGGTAGTCTCACTGATTAACACTGAACCCTATGGGAGTCTCACTGATTAACACATGAATCCTGAGGGAGTCTCACTGATTAACACTGAACCCTGTGGGAGTCTCACTGATTAACACTGAACCCTGTGGGAGTCTCACTGATTAACACTGAACCCTATGGGAGTCTCATTGATTAACACTGAACCCTATGGGAGTCTCACTGATTAACACTGAACCCTGTGGGAGTCTCACTGATTAACACTGAACCCTATGGGAGTCTCACTGTTTAACACATTTACCCTGTGGGAGTCTCACTGATTAACACTGAACCCTGTGGGAGTCTCACTGATTAACACTGAACCCTGTGGGAGTCTCACTGATTAACACAGAACCCTATGGGAGTCTCACTGATTAACACTGAACACTGATTAACACTGAACCCTATGGGAGTCTCACTGATTAACACATGAACCCTGAGGGTGACTCACTGATTAACACTGAACACTGTGGGAGTCTCACTGATTAACACTGAACCCTGTGGGAGTCTCACTGATTAACACTGAACCCTATGGGAGTCTCATTGATTAACACTGAACCCTATGGGAGTCTCACTGATTAACACTGAACCCTGTGAGAGTCTCACTGATTAACACTGAACCCTATTGGAGTCTCACTGATTAACACTGAACCCTGTGGGAGTCTAATTGATTAACACTGAACCCTATGGGGGTCTCACTGATTAACACTGAACACTGTGGGAGTCTCACTGATTAACACTGAACACTGTGGGATTCTCACTGATTAACAATGAACCCTGTGGGAGTCTCACTGATTAACACTGAACCCTAGGGGAGTCTCTCTGATTAACACTGAACCCTGTGGGAGTCTCACTGATTAACACTGAACCCTGTGGTAGTCTCACTGATTAACACTGAACCCTATGGGAGTCTCACTGATTAACACATGAACCCTGAGGGAGTCTCACTGATTAACACTGAACCCTGTGGGAGTCTCACTGATTAACACTGAACCCTGTGGGAGTCTCACTGATTAACACTGAACCCTATGGGAGTCTCATTGATTAACACTGAACCCTATGGGAGTCTCACTGATTAACACTGAACCCTGTGGGAGTCTCACTGATTAACACTGAACCCTATGGGAGTCTCACTGTTTAACACATTTACCCTGTGGGAGTCTCACTGATTAACACTGAACCCTGTGGGAGTCTCACTGATTAACACTGAACCCTGTGGGAGTCTCACTGATTAACACAGAACCCTATGGGAGTCTCACTGATTAACACTGAACACTGATTAACACTGAACCCTATGGGAGTCTCACTGATTAACACATGAACCCTGAGGGTGACTCACTGATTAACACTGAACACTGTGGGAGTCTCACTGATTAACACTGAACCCTGTGGGAGTCTCACTGATTAACACTGAACCCTATGGGAGTCTCATTGATTAACACTGAACCCTATGGGAGTCTCACTGATTAACACTGAACCCTGTGGGAGTCTCACTGATTAACACTGAACCCTATGGGAGTCTCACTGTTTAACACATTAACCCTATGGGAGTCTCACTGATTAACACTGAACCCTGTGGGAGTCTCACTGATTAACACTGAACCCTGTGGGAGTCTCACTGATTAACACTGAACCCTATGGGAGTCTCACTGATTAACACATGAACCCTGAGGGAGTCTCACTGATAAACACTGAACCCTGTGGGAGTCTCTCTGATTGACACTGAACCCTGTGGGAGTCTCACTGATTAACACAGAACCCTATGGGAGTCTCACTGATTAACACTGAACACTGTGGGAGTCTCACTGATTAACACTGAACCCTAGGGGAGTCTCTCTGATTAACATTGAACCCTGTGGGAGTCTCACTGATTAACACTGCACCCTGTGGGAGTCTCACTGATTAACACTGAACCCTGTGGGAGTCTCACTGATTAACACTGAACCCTAGGGGAGTCTCTCTGATTAACACTGAACCCTGTGGGAGTCTCACTGATTAACACTGAACCCTGTGGGAGTCTCACTGATTAACACTGAACCCTATGGGAGTCTCACTGATTAACACATGAACCCTGAGGGAGTCTCACTGATTAACACTGAACCCTGTGGGAGTCTCACTGATTAACATTGAACCCTGTGGGAGTCTCACTGATTAACACTGAACCCTGTGGGAGTCTCACTGATTAACACAGAACCCTATGGGAGTCTCACTGATTAACACTGAACACTGTGGGAGACTCACTGATTAACAATGAACCCTGTGGGAGTCTCACTGATTAACACTGAACCCTATGGGAGTCTCTCTGATTAACACTGAACCCTGTGGGAGTCTCACTGATTAAGACTGTATCCTATGGGAGTCTCACTGATTAACACTGAACCCTGTGGGAGTCTCACTGATTAACAATGAACCCTGTGGGAGTCTCACTGATTAACACTGAACCCTGTGAGAGTCTCACTGATTAACACTGAACCCTGTGGGAGTCTCACTGATTAACACTGAACACTGTGGGAGTCTCACTGATTAACACTGAACCCTGTGGGAGTCTCACTGATTAACACTGAACCCTATGGGAGTCTCACTGATTAACACATGAACCCTGAGGGAGTCTCAATGATTAACACTGAACCCTGTGGGAGTCTCACTGATTAACACTGAACCCTGTGGGAGTCTCACTGATTAACACTGAACCCTGTGGGAGTCTCACTGATTAACACAGAACCCTATGGGAGTCTCACTGATTAACACTGAACACTGTGGGAGACTCACTGATTAACAATGAACCCTGTGGGAGTCTCACTGATTAACACTGAACCCTATGGGAGTCTCTCTGATTAACACTGAACCCTGTGGGAGTCTCACTGATTAAGACTGTATCCTATGGGAGTCTCACTGATTAACACTGAACCCTGTGGGAGTCTCACTGATTAACAATGAACCCTGTGGGAGTCTCACTGATTAACACTGAACCCTGTGAGAGTCTCACTGATTAACACTGAACCCTGTGGGAGTCTCACTGATTAACACTGAACACTGTGGGAGTCTCACTGATTAACACTGAACCCTGTGGGAGTCTCACTGATTAACACATGAACCCTGAGGGAGTCTCACTGATTAACACTGAACCCTGTGGGAGTCTCACTGATTAACACTGAACCCTATGGGAGTGTCACTGATTAACACTGAACCCTGTGGGAGTCTCACTGATTAACACTGAACCCTGTGAGAGTCTCACTGATTAACACTGAACCCTGTGGGAGTCTCACTGATTAACACTGAACCCTGTGGGAGTCTCACTGATTAATACTGAACCCTATGGGAGTCTCACTGATTAACACTGAACCCTGTGGGAGTCTCACCGATTAACACTGAACCCTGTGGGATTCTCAATGATTAACACTGAACCCTATGGGAGTCTCACTGATTAACACTGAACCCTGTGGGAGTCTCACTGATTAACACTGAACCCTATGGGAGTCTCACAGATTAACGCTGAACCCTATGGGAGTCTCACTGATTAATAATGAACCCTATGGGAGTCTCACTGATTAACACTGAACCCTGTGGGAGTCTCACTGATTAACACTGAACCCTATGGGAGTCTCCCTGATTAACACTGAACCCTATGGGAGTCTCACTGATTAACACTGAACCCTGTGGGAGTCTCATTGATTAACACTGAACCCTATGGGGGTCTCACTGATTAACACTGAACACTGTGGGAGTCTCACTGATTAACACTGAACACTGTGGGAGTCTCACTGATTAACACTGAACCCTGTGAGAGTCGCACTGATTAACACTGAACCCTATGGGAGTCTCTCTGATTAACACTGAACCCTATGGGAGTCTCACAGATTAACGCTGAACCCTATGGGAGTCTCACTGATTAATAATGAACCCTATGGGAGTCTCACTGATTAACACTGAACCCTGTGGGAGTCTCACTGATTAACACTGCACCCTATGGGAGTCTCCCTGATTAACACTGAACCCTATGGGAGTCTCACTTATTAACACTGAACCCTGTGGGAGTCTCATTGATTAACACTGAACCCTATGGGGGTCTCACTGATTAACACTGAACACTGTGGGAGTCTCACTGATTAACACTGAACACTGTGGGAGTCTCACTGATTAACACTGAACCCTGTGAGAGTCTCACTGATTAACACTGAACCCTATGGGAGTCTCTCTGATTAACACTGAACCCTGTGGGAGTCTCACTGATTAAGACTGTATCCTATGGGAGTCTCACTGATTAACACTGAACCCTGTGGGAGTCTCACTGATTAACAATGAACCCTGTGGGAGTCTCACTGATTAACACTGAACCCTGTGAGAGTCTCACTGATTAACACTGAACCCTGTGGGAGTCTCACTGATTAACACTGAACCCTGTGGGAGTCTCACTGATTAACACTGAACCCTATGGGAGTTTCACTGATTAACACTGAACCCTGTGGGAGTCTCATTGATTAACACTGAACCCTATGGGGGTCTCACTGATTAACACTGAACACTGTGGGAGTCTCACTGATTAACACTGAACACTGTGGGAGTCTCACTGATTAACACTGAACCCTGTGAGAGTCTCACTGATTAACACTGAACCCTATTGGAGTCTCACTGATTAACACTGAACCCTGTGGGAGTCTCATTGATTAACACTGAACCCTATGGGGGTCTCACTGATTAACACTGAACACTGTGGGAGTCTCACTGATTAACACTGAACACTGTGGGATTCTCACTGATTAACAATGAACCCTGTGGGAGTCTCACTGATTAACACTGAACCCTAGGGGAGTCTCTCTGATTAACACTGAACCCTGTGGGAGTCTCACTGATTAACACTGAACCCTGTGGGAGTCTCACTGATTAACACATGAACCCTGAGGGAGTCTCACTGATTAACACTGAACCCAGTGGGAGTCTCACTGATTAACACTGAACCCTGTGGGAGTCTCACTGATTAACACTGAACCCTATGGGAGTCTCATTGATTAACACTGAACCCTATGGGAGTCTCACTGATTAACACTGAACCCTGTGGGAGTCTCACTGATTAACACTGAACCCTATGGGAGTCTCACTGTTTAACACATTAACCCTGTGGGAGTCTCACTGATTAACACTGAACCCTGTGGGAGTCTCACTGATTAACACTGAACCCTGTGGGAGTCTCACTGATTAACACAGAACCCTGTGGGAGTCTCACTGATTAACAATGAACCCTATGGGAGTCTCACTGATTAACACATGAACCCTGAGGGAGTCTCACTGATTAACACTGAGCCCTGTGGGAGTCTCTCTGATTGACACTGAACCCTGTGGGAGTCTGACTGATTAACACTGAACCCTGTGGGAGTCTCACTGATTAACACTGAACCCTATGGGAGTCTCACTGATTAACACATGAACCCTGAGGGAGTCTCACTGATTAACACAGAACCCTATGGGAGTCTCACTGATTAACACTGAACACTGTGGGAGTCTCACTGATTAACAATAAACCCTGTGTGAGTCTCACTGATTAACACTGAACCCTAGGGGAGTCTCTCTGATTAACACTGAACCCTGTGGGAGTCTCACTGATTAACACTGAACCCTGTGGGAGTCTCACTGATTAACACTGAACCCTATGGGAGTCTCTCTGATTAACACTGAACCCTATGGGAGTCTCACAGATTAACGCTGAACCCTATGGGAGTCTCACTGATTAATAATGAACCCTATGGGAGTCTCACTGATCAACACTGAACCCTGTGGGAGTCTCACTGATTAACACTGAACAATATGGGAGTCTTTCTGATTAACACTGAACCCTATTGGAGTCTCACTGATTAACACTGAACCCTGTGGGAGTCTCATTGATTAACACTGAACCCTATGGGGGTCTCACTGATTAACACTGAACACTGTGGGAGTCTCACTGATTAACACTGAACACTGTGGGAGTCTCACTGATTAACACTGAACCCTGTGAGCACCTCACTGATTAACACTTAACCCTATGGGAGTCTCTCTGATTAACACTGAACCCTGTGGGAGTCTCACTGATTAAGACTGCATCCTATGGGAGTCTCACTGATTAACACTGAACCCTGTGGGAGTCTCACTGATTAACAATGAACCCTGTGGGAGTCTCACTGATTAACACTGAACCCTGTGAGAGTCTCACTGATTAACACTGAACCCTGTGGGAGTCTCACTGATTAACACTGAACCCTGTGGGAGTCTCACTGATTAACACTGAACCCTATGGGAGTCTCACTGATTAACACTGAACCCTGAGGGAGTCTCATTGATTAACACTGAACGCTATGGGGGTCTCACCGATTAACACTGAACACTGTGGGAGTCTCACTGAATAACACTGAACACTGGGGGAGTCTCACTGATTAACACTGAACCCTGTGAGAGTCTCACTGATTAACACTGAACCCTATTGGAGTCTCACTGATTAACACTGAACCCTGTAGGAGTCTCATTGATTAACACTGAACCCTATGGGGGTCTCACTGATTAACACTGAACACTGTGGGAGTCTCACTGATTAACACTGAACACTGTGGGATTCTCACTGATTAACAATGAACCCTGTGGGAGTCTCACTGATTAACACTGAACCCTAGGGGAGTCTCTCTGATTAACACTGAACCCTGTGGGAGTCTCACTGATTAACACTGAACCCTGTGGGAGTCTCACTGATTAACACTGAACCCTATGGGAGTCTCACTGATTAACACATGAACCCTGAGGGAGACTCACTGATTAACACTGAACCCTGTGGGAGTCTCACTGATTAACACTGAACCCTGTGGGAGTCTCACTGATTAACACTGAACCCTATGGGAGTCTCATTGATTAACACTGAACCCTATGGGAGTCTCACTGATTAACACTGAACCCTGTGGGAGTCTCACTGATTAACACTGAACCCTATGGGAGTCTCACTGTTTAACACATTAACCCTGTGGGAGTCTCACTGATTAACACTGAACACTGTGGGATTCTCACTGATTAACAATGAACCCTGTGGGAGTCTCACTGATTAACACTGAACCCTAGGGGAGTCTCTCTGATTAACACTGAACCCTGTGGGAGTCTCACTGATTAACACTGAACCCTGTGGGAGTCTCACTGATTAACACTGAACCCTATGGGAGTCTCACTGATTAACACATGAACCCTGAGGGAGACTCACTGATTAACACTGAACCCTGTGGGAGTCTCACTGATTAACACTGAACCCTGTGGGAGTCTCACTGATTAACACTGAACCCTAAGGGAGTCTCATTGATTAACACTGAACCCTATGGGAGTCTCACTGATTAACACTGAACCCTGTGGGAGTCTCACTGATTAACACTGAACCCTATGGGAGTCTCACTGTTTAACACATTAACCCTGTGGGAGTCTCACTGATTAACACTGAACCATGTGGGAGTCTCACTGATTAACACTGAACCCTGTGGGAGTCTCACTGATTAACACAGAACCCTGTGGGAGTCTCACTGATTAACACTGAACCCTATGGGAGTCTCACTGATTAACACATGAACCCTGAGGGAGTCTCACTGATTAACACTGAACCCTGTGGGAGTCTCTCTGATTGACACTGAACCCTGTGGGAGTCTCACTGATTAACACAGAACCCTATGGGAGTCTCACTGATTAACACTGAACACTGTGGGAGTCTCACTGATTAACACTGAACCCTAGGGGAGTCTCTCTGATTAACACTGAACCCTGTGGGAGTCTCACTGATTAACACTGAACCCTGTGGGAGTCTCACTGATTAACACTGAACCCTGTGGGAGTCTCACTGATTAACACTGAACCCTAGGGGAGTCTCTCTGATTAACACTGAACCCTGTGGGAGTCTCACTGATTAACACTGAACCCTGTGGGAGTCTCACTGATTAACACTGAACCCTATGGGAGTCTCACTGATTAACACATGAACCCTGAGGGAGTCTCACTGATTAACACTGAACCCTGTGGGAGTCTCACTGATTAACACTGAACCCTGTGGGAGTCTCACTGATTAACACTGAACCCTGTGGGAGTCTCACTGATTAACACTGAACCCTGTGGGAGTCTCACTGATTAACAATGAACCCTGTGGGAGTCTCACTGATTAACACTGAACCCTGTGAGAGTCTCACTGATTAACACTGAACCCTGTGGGAGTCTCACTGATTAACACTGAACCCTGTGGGAGTCTCACTGATTAACACTGAACCCTATGGGAGTCTCACTGATTAACACTGAACCCTGTGGGAGTCTCATTGATTAACACTGAACCCTATGGGGGTCTCACTGATTAACACTGAACACTGTGGGAGTCTCACTGATTAACACTGAACACTGTGGGAGTCTCACTGATTAACACTGAACCCTGTGAGAGTCTCACTGATTAACACTGAACCCTATTGGAGTCTCACTGATTAACACTGAACCCTGTGGGAGTCTAATTGATTAACACTGAACCCTATGGGGGTCTCACTGATTAACACTGAACACTGTGGGAGTCTCACTGATTAACACTGAACACTGTGGGATTCTCACTGATTAACAATGAACCCTGTGGGAGTCTCACTGATTAACACTGAACCCTAGGGGAGTCTCTCTGATTAACACTGAACCCTGTGGGAGTCTCACTGATTAACACTGAACCCTGTGGTAGTCTCACTGATTAACACTGAACCCTATGGGAGTCTCACTGATTAACACATGAACCCTGAGGGAGTCTCACTGATTAACACTGAACCCTGTGGGAGTCTCACTGATTAACACTGAACCCTGTGGGAGTCTCACTGATTAACACTGAACCCTATGGGAGTCTCATTGATTAACACTGAACCCTATGGGAGTCTCACTGATTAACACTGAACCCTGTGGGAGTCTCACTGATTAACACTGAACCCTATGGGAGTCTCACTGTTTAACACATTTACCCTGTGGGAGTCTCACTGATTAACACTGAACCCTGTGGGAGTCTCACTGATTAACACTGAACCCTGTGGGAGTCTCACTGATTAACACAGAACCCTATGGGAGTCTCACTGATTAACACTGAACTCTGATTAACACTGAACCCTATGGGAGTCTCACTGATTAACACATGAACCCTGAGGGTGACTCACTGATTAACACTGAACACTGTGGGAGTCTCACTGATTAACACTGAACCCTGTGGGAGTCTCACTGATTAACACTGAACCCTATGGGAGTCTCATTGATTAACACTGAACCCTATGGGAGTCTCACTGATTAACACTGAACCCTGTGAGAGTCTCACTGATTAACACTGAACCCTATTGGAGTCTCACTGATTAACACTGAACCCTGTGGGAGTCTAATTGATTAACACTGAACCCTATGGGGGTCTCACTGATTAACACTGAACACTGTGGGAGTCTCACTGATTAACACTGAACACTGTGGGATTCTCACTGATTAACAATGAACCCTGTGGGAGTCTCACTGATTAACACTGAACCCTAGGGGAGTCTCTCTGATTAACACTGAACCCTGTGGGAGTCTCACTGATTAACACTGAACCCTGTGGTAGTCTCACTGATTAACACTGAACCCTATGGGAGTCTCACTGATTAACACATGAACCCTGAGGGAGTCTCACTGATTAACACTGAACCCTGTGGGAGTCTCACTGATTAACACTGAACCCTGTGGGAGTCTCACTGATTAACACTGAACCCTATGGGAGTCTCATTGATTAACACTGAACCCTATGGGAGTCTCACTGATTAACACTGAACCCTGTGGGAGTCTCACTGATTAACACTGAACCCTATGGGAGTCTCACTGTTTAACACATTTACCCTGTGGGAGTCTCACTGATTAACACTGAACCCTGTGGGAGTCTCACTGATTAACACTGAACCCTGTGGGAGTCTCACTGATTAACACAGAACCCTATGGGAGTCTCACTGATTAACACTGAACACTGATTAACACTGAACCCTATGGGAGTCTCACTGATTAACACATGAACCCTGAGGGTGACTCACTGATTAACACTGAACACTGTGGGAGTCTCACTGATTAACACTGAACCCTGTGGGAGTCTCACTGATTAACACTGAACCCTATGGGAGTCTCATTGATTAACACTGAACCCTATGGGAGTCTCACTGATTAACACTGAACCCTGTGGGAGTCTCACTGATTAACACTGAACCCTATGGGAGTCTCACTGTTTAACACATTAACCCTATGGGAGTCTCACTGATTAACACTGAACCCTGTGGGAGTCTCACTGATTAACACTGAACCCTATGGGAGTCTCACTGATTAACACATGAACCCTGAGGGAGTCTCACTGATTAACACTGAACCCTGGGGGAGTCTCTCTGATTGACACTGAACCCTGTGGGAGTCTGACTGATTAACACTGAACCCTGTGGGAATCTCACCGATTAACACTGAACCCTATGGGAGTCTCACTGATTAACACATGAACCCTGAGGGAGTCTCACTGATTAACGCTGAACCCTATGGGAGTCTCACTGATTAACAATGAACCCTGTGAGAGTCTCACTGATTAACACTGAACCCTGTGGGAGTCTCACTGATTAACACTGAACCCTGTGGGAGTCTCACTGATTAACACTGAACACTGTGGGAGTCTCACTGATTAACAATGAACCCTGTGGGAGTCTCACTGATTAACACTGAACCCTAGGGGAGTCTCTCTGATTGACACTGAACCCTGTGGGAGTCTGACTGATTAACACTGAACCCTGTGGGAGTCTCACTGATAAACACTGAACCCTATGGGAGGCTCACTGATTAACACATGAACCCTGAGGGAGTCTCACTGATTAACACAGAACCCTATGGGAGTCTCACTGATTAACACTGAACACTGTGGGAGTCTCACTGATTAACAATGAACCCTGTGGGAGTCTCACTGATTAACACTGAACCCTAGAGGAGTCTCTCTGATTAACACTGAACCCTGTGGGAGTCTCACTGATTAACACTGAACCCTGTGGGAGTCTCAATGATTAACACTGAACCCTATGGGAGTCTCACTGATTAACACATGAACCCTGAGGGAGTCTCACTGATTAACACTGAACCCTGTGGGAGTCTCACTGATTAACACTGAACCCTGTGGGAGTCTCACTGATTAACACTGAACCCTATGGGAGTCTCATTGATTAACACTGAACCCTATGGGAGGCTCACTGATTAACACTGAACCCTGTGGGAGTCTCAATGATTAACACTGAACCCTATGGGAGGCTCACTGATTAACACATGAACCCTGTGGGAGTCTCACTGATTATCACTGAACCCTGTGGGAGTCTCACTGATTAACACTGAACCCTGTGGGAGTCTCACTGATTAACACAGAACCCTATGGGAGTCTCACTGATTAACACTGAACACTGTGGGAGACTCACTGATTAACAATGAACCCTGTGGGAGTCTCACTGATTAACACTGAACCCTATGGGAGTCTCTCTGATTAACACTGAACCCTGTGGGAGTCTCACTGATTAAGACTGTATCCTATGGGAGTCTCTCTGATTAACACTGAACCCTGTGGGAGTCTCACTGATTAAGACTGTATCCTATGTGAGTCTCACTGATTAACACTGAACCCTGTGGGAGTCTCACTGATTAACAATGAACCCTGTGGGAGTCTCACTGATTAACACTTATCCCTGTGAGAGTCTCACTGATTAACACTGAACCCTGTGGGAGCCTCACTGATTAACACTGAACCCTGTGGGAGTCTCACTGATTAACACTGAACCCTATGGGAGTCTCACTGATAAACACTGAACCCTGTGGGAGTCTCATTGATTAACACTGAACCCTATGGGGGTCTCACTGATTAACACTGAACACTGTGGGAGTCTCACTGATTAACATTGAACACTGTGGGAGTCTCATTGATTAACACTGAACCCTATGGGGGTCTCACTGATTAACACTGAACACTGTGGGAGTCTCACTGATTAACACTGAACACTGTGGGATTCTCACTGATTAACAATGAACCCTGTGGGAGTCTCACTGATTAACACGGAACCCTAGGGGAGTCTCTCTGATTAACACTGAACCCTGTGGGAGACTCACTGATTAACAATGAACCCTATGGGAGTCTCTCTGATTAACACTGAACCCTGTGGGAGTCTCACTGATTAAGACTGTATCCTATGTGAGTCTCACTGATTAACACTGAACCCTGTGGGAGTCTCACTGATTAACAATGAACCCTGTGGGAGTCTCACTGATTAACACTTATCCCTGTGAGAGTCTCACTGATTAACACTGAACCCTGTGGGAGCCTCACTGATTAACACTGAACCCTGTGGGAGTCTCACTGATTAACACTGAAACCTATGGGAGTCTCACTGATAAACACTGAACCCTGTGGGAGTCTCATTGATTAACACTGAACCCTATGGGGGTCTCACTGATTAACACTGAACACTGTGGGAGTCTCACTGATTAACATTGAACACTGTGGGAGTCTCATTGATTAACACTGAACCCTATGGGGGTCTCACTGATTAACACTGAACACTGTGGGAGTCTCACTGATTAACACTGAACACTGTGGGATTCTCACTGATTAACAATGAACCCTGTGGGAGTCTCACTGATTAACACGGAACCCTAGGGGAGTCTCTCTGATTAACACTGAACCCTGTGGGAGACTCACTGATTAACAATGAACCCTGTGGGAGTCTCACTGATTAACACTGAACCCTATGGGAGTCTCTCTGATTAACACTGAACCCTGTGGTAGTCTCACTGATTAAGACTGTATCCTATGGGAGTCTCACTGATTAACACTGAACCCTGTGGGAGTCTCCCTGATTAACAATGAACCCTGTGGGAGTCTCACTGATTAACACTGAACCCTGTGAGAGTCTCACTGATTAACACTGAACCCTGTGGGAGTCTCACTGATTAACACTGAACCCTGTGGGAGTCTCACTGATTAACACTGAACCCTATGGGAGTCTCACTGATTAACACTGAACACTGTTGGAGTCTCATTGATTAACATTGAACACTGTGGGAGTCTCATTGATTAACACTGAACCCTATGGGGGTCTCACTGATTAACACTGAACCCTATGGGGGTCTCACTGATTAACACTGAACACTGTGGGAGTCTCACTGATTAACATTGAACACTGTGGGAGTCTCATTGATTAACACTGAACCCTATGGGGGTCTCACTGATTAACACTGAACACTGTGGGAGTCTCACTGATTAACACTGAACACTGTGGGATTCTCACTGATTAACAATGAACCCTGTGGGAGTCTCACTGATTAACACTGAACCCTAGGGGAGTCTCTCTGATTAACACTGAACCCTGTGGGAGACTCACTGATTAACAATGAACCCTGTGGGAGTCTCACTGATTAACACTGAACCCTATGGGAGTCTCTCTGATTAACACTGAACCCTGTGGTAGTCTCACTGATTAAGACTGTATCCTATGGGAGTCTCACTGATTAACACTGAACCCTGTGGGAGTCTCACTGATTAACAATGAACACTGTGGGAGTCTCACTGATTAACACTGAACCCTGTGAGAGTCTCACTGATTAACACTGAACCCTGTGGGAGTCTCACTGATTAACACTGAACCCTGTGGGAGTCTCACTGATTAACACTGAACCCTAGGGGAGTCTCTCTGATTAACACTGAACCCTGTGGGAGACTCACTGATTAACAATGAACCCTGTGGGAGTCTCACTGATTAACACTGAACCCTATGGGAGTCTCTCTGATTAACACTGAACCCTGTGGTAGTCTCACTGATTAAGACTGTATCCTATGGGAGTCTCACTGATTAACACTGAACCCTGTGGGAGTCTCACTGATTAACAATGAACCCTGTGGGAGTCTCACTGATTAACACTGAACCCTGTGAGAGTCTCACTGATTAACACTGAACCCTGTGGGAGTCTCACTGATTAACACTGAACCCTGTGGGAGTCTCACTGATTAACACTGAACCCTATGGGAGTCTCACTGATTAACACTGAACCCTGTGGGAGTCTCATTGATTAACACTGAACCTTATGGGGGTCTCACTGATTAACACTGAACACTGTGGGAGTCTCACTGATTAACACTGAACACTGTGGGAGTCGCATTGATTAACACTGAACCCTATGGGGGTCTCACTGATTAACACTGAACACTGTGGGAGTCTCACTGATTAACACTGAACACTGTGGGATTCTCACTGATTAACAATGAACCCTGTGGGAGTCTCACTGATTAACACTGAACCCTAGGGGAGTCTCTCTGATTAAAACTGAACCCTGTGGGAGTCTCACTGATTAACACTGAACCCTGTGGGAGTCTCACTGATTAACACATGAACCCTGAGGGAGTCTCACTGATTAACACTGAACCCTGTGGGAGTCTCACTGATTAACACTGAACCCTGTGGGAGTCTCACTGATTAACACTGAACCCTATGGGAGTCTCATTGATTAACACTGAACCCTATGGGAGTCTCACTGATTAACACTGAACCCTGTGGGAGTCTCACTGATTAACACTGATCCCTATGGGAGTCTCACTGTTTAACACATTAACCCTGTGGGAGTCTCACTGATTAACACTGAACCCTGTGGGAGTCTCACTGATTAACACTGAACCCTGTGGGAGTCTCACTGATTAACACAGAACCCTGTGGGAGTCTCACTGATTAACACTGAACCCTATGGGAGTCTCACTAATTAACACTGAACCCTGTGGGAGTCTCACTGATTAATACTGAACCCTATGGGAGTCTCACTGATTAACACTGAACCCTGTGGGAGTCTCACCGATTAACAATGAACCCTGTGGGATTCTCAATGATTAACACTGAACTCTATGGGAGTCTCACTGATTAACACTGAACCCTGTGGGAGTCTCACTGATTAACACTGAACCCTATGGGAGTCTTACAGATTAACGCTGATCCCTATGGGAGTCTCACTGATTAATATTGAACCCTATGGGAGTCTCACTGATTAACACTGAACTCGATGGGATTCTCACTGATTAAAACTGAACCCTGTGGGAGTCTCACTGATTAACACTGAACCCTGTGGGAGTCTCAGTGATTAACACTGAAACCTGTGGGAGTCTCACTGATCAACACTGAACACTGTGGGAGTCTCACTGATTAACACTGAACACTGTGGGAGTCTCACTGATTAACACTGAACCCTGTGGGAGTCTCACTGATTAACACATGAACCCTGAGGGAGTCTCACTGATTAACACTGAACCCTGTGGGAGTCTCACTGATTAACACTGAACCCTATGGGAGTGTCACTGATTAACACTGAACCCTGTGGGAGTCTCACTGATTAACACTGAACCCTGTGAGAGTCTCACTGATTAACACTGAACCCTGTGGGAGTCTCACTGATTAACACTGAACCCTGTGGGAGTCTCACTGATTAATACTGAACCCTATGGGATTCTCACTGATTAACACTGAACCCTGTGGGAGTCTCACCGATTAACACTGAACCCTGTGGGATTCTCAATGATTAACACTGAACCCTATGGGAGTCTCACTGATTAACACTGAACCCTGTGGGAGTCTCACTGATTAACACTGAACCCTATGGGAGTCTCACAGATTAACGCTGAACCCTATGGGAGTCTCACTGATTAATAATGAACCCTATGGGAGTCTCACTGATTAACACTGAACCCTGTGGGAGTCTCACTGATTAACACTGAACCCTATGGGAGTCTCCCTGATTAACACTGAACCCTATGGGAGTCTCACTGATTAACACTGAACCCTGTGGGAGTCTCATTGATTAACACTGAACCCTATGGGGGTCTCACTGATTAACACTGAACACTGTGGGAGTCTCACTGATTAACACTGAACACTGTGGGAGTCTCACTGATTAACACTGAACCCTGTGAGAGTCGCACTGATTAACACTGAACCCTATGGGAGTCTCTCTGATTAACACTGAACCCTATGGGAGTCTCACAGATTAACGCTGAACCCTATGGGAGTCTCACTGATTAATAATGAACCCTATGGGAGTCTCACTGATTAACACTGAACCCTGTGGGAGTCTCACTGATTAACACTGAACCCTATGGGAGTCTCCCTGATTAACACTGAACCCTGTGGGAGTCTCACCGATTAACACTGAACCCTGTGGGATTTTCAATGATTAACACTGAACCCTATGGGAGTCTCACTGATTAACACTGAACCCTGTGGGAGTCTCACTGATTAACACTGAACCCTATGGGAGTCTCACAGATTAACGCTGAACCCTATGGGAGTCTCACTGATTAATAATGAACCCTATGGGAGTCTCACTGATTAACACTGAACCCTGTGGGAGTCTCACTGATTAACACTGAACCCTATGGGAGTCTCCCTGATTAACACTGAACCCTATGGGAGTCTCACTGATTAACACTGAACCCTGTGGGAGTCTCATTGATTAACACTGAACCCTATGGGGGTCTCACTGATTAACACATGAACCCTGAGGGAGTCTCACTGATTAACACTGAACCCTGTGGGAGTCTCACTGATTAACACTGAACCCTGTGGGAGTCTCACTGATTAACACTGAACCCTATGGGAGTCTCATTGATTAACACTGAACCCTATGGGAGTCTCACTGATTAACACTGAACCCTGTGGGAGTCTCACTGATTAACACTGATCCCTATGGGAGTCTCACTGTTTAACACATTAACCCTGTGGGAGTCTCACTGATTAACACTGAACCCTGTGGGAGTCTCACTGATTAACACTGAACCCTGTGGGAGTCTCACTGATTAACACAGAACCCTGTGGGAGTCTCACTGATTAACACTGAACCCTATGGGAGTCTCACTAATTAACACTGAACCCTGTGGGAGTCTCACTGATTAATACTGAACCCTATGGGAGTCTCACTGATTAACACTGAACCCTGTGGGAGTCTCACCGATTAACAATGAACCCTGTGGGATTCTCAATGATTAACACTGAACTCTATGGGAGTCTCACTGATTAACACTGAACCCTGTGGGAGTCTCACTGATTAACACTGAACCCTATGGGAGTCTTACAGATTAACGCTGATCCCTATGGGAGTCTCACTGATTAATATTGAACCCTATGGGAGTCTCACTGATTAACACTGAACTCGATGGGATTCTCACTGATTAAAACTGAACCCTGTGGGAGTCTCACTGATTAACACTGAACCCTGTGGGAGTCTCAGTGATTAACACTGAAACCTGTGGGAGTCTCACTGATCAACACTGAACACTGTGGGAGTCTCACTGATTAACACTGAACACTGTGGGAGTCTCACTGATTAACACTGAACCCTGTGGGAGTCTCACTGATTAACACATGAACCCTGAGGGAGTCTCACTGATTAACACTGAACCCTGTGGGAGTCTCACTGATTAACACTGAACCCTATGGGAGTGTCACTGATTAACACTGAACCCTGTGGGAGTCTCACTGATTAACACTGAACCCTGTGAGAGTCTCACTGATTAACACTGAACCCTGTGGGAGTCTCACTGATTAACACTGAACCCTGTGGGAGTCTCACTGATTAATACTGAACCCTATGGGATTCTCACTGATTAACACTGAACCCTGTGGGAGTCTCACCGATTAACACTGAACCCTGTGGGATTCTCAATGATTAACACTGAACCCTATGGGAGTCTCACTGATTAACACTGAACCCTGTGGGAGTCTCACTGATTAACACTGAACCCTATGGGAGTCTCACAGATTAACGCTGAACCCTATGGGAGTCTCACTGATTAATAATGAACCCTATGGGAGTCTCACTGATTAACACTGAACCCTGTGGGAGTCTCACTGATTAACACTGAACCCTATGGGAGTCTCCCTGATTAACACTGAACCCTATGGGAGTCTCACTGATTAACACTGAACCCTGTGGGAGTCTCATTGATTAACACTGAACCCTATGGGGGTCTCACTGATTAACACTGAACACTGTGGGAGTCTCACTGATTAACACTGAACACTGTGGGAGTCTCACTGATTAACACTGAACCCTGTGAGAGTCGCACTGATTAACACTGAACCCTATGGGAGTCTCTCTGATTAACACTGAACCCTATGGGAGTCTCACAGATTAACGCTGAACCCTATGGGAGTCTCACTGATTAATAATGAACCCTATGGGAGTCTCACTGATTAACACTGAACCCTGTGGGAGTCTCACTGATTAACACTGAACCCTATGGGAGTCTCCCTGATTAACACTGAACCCTGTGGGAGTCTCACCGATTAACACTGAACCCTGTGGGATTCTCAATGATTAACACTGAACCCTATGGGAGTCTCACTGATTAACACTGAACCCTGTGGGAGTCTCACTGATTAACACTGAACCCTATGGGAGTCTCACAGATTAACGCTGAACCCTATGGGAGTCTCACTGATTAATAATGAACCCTATGGGAGTCTCACTGATTAACACTGAACCCTGTGGGAGTCTCACTGATTAACACTGAACCCTATGGGAGTCTCCCTGATTAACACTGAACCCTATGGGAGTCTCACTGATTAACACTGAACCCTGTGGGAGTCTCATTGATTAACACTGAACCCTATGGGGGTCTCACTGATTAACACTGAACACTGTGGGAGTCTCACTGATTAACACTGAACACTGTGGGAGTCTCACTGATTAACACTGAACCCTGTGAGAGTCGCACTGATTAACACTGAACCCTATGGGAGTCTCTCTGATTAACACTGAACCCTATGGGAGTCTCACAGATTAACGCTGAACCCTATGGGAGTCTCACTGATTAATAATGAACCCTATGGGAGTCTCACTGATTAACACTGAACCCTGTGGGAGTCTCACTGATTAACACTGAACCCTATGGGAGGCTCCCTGATTAACACTGAACCTTATGGGAGTCTCACTGATTAACACTGAACCCTGTGGGAGTCTCATTGATTAACACTGAACCCTATGGGGGTCTCACTGATTAACACTGAACACTGTGGGAGTCTCACTGATTAACACTGAACACTGTGGGAGTCTCACTGATTAACACTGAACCCTGTGAGAGTCTCACTGATTAACACTGAACCCTATGGGAGTCTCTCTGATTAACACTGAACCCTGTGGGAGTCTCACTGATTAAGACTGTATCCTATGGGAGTCTCACTGATTAACACTGAACCCTGTGGGAGTCTCACTGATTAACAATGAACCCTGTGGGAGTCTCACTGATTAACACTGAACCCTGTGAGAGTCTCACTGATTAACACTGAACCCTGTGGGAGTCTCACTGATTAACACTGAACCCTGTGGGAGTCTCACTGATTAACACTGAACCCTATGGGAGTTTCACTGATTAACACTGAACCCTGTGGGAGTCTCATTGATTAACACTGAACCCTATGGGGGTCTCACTGATTAACACTGAACACTGTGGGAGTCTCACTGATTAACACTGAACACTGTGGGAGTCTCACTGATTAACACTGAACCCTGTGAGAGTCTCACTGATTAACACTGAACCCTATTGGAGTCTCACTGATTAACACTGAACCCTGTGGGAGTCTCATTGATTAACACTGAACCCTATGGGGGTCTCACTGATTAACACTGAACACTGTGGGAGTCTCACTGATTAACACTGAACACTGTGGGATTCTCACTGATTAACAATGAACCCTGTGGGAGTCTCACTGATTAACACTGAACCCTAGGGGAGTCTCTCTGATTAACATTGAACCCTGTGGGAGTCTCACTGATTAACACTGAACCCTGTGGGAGTCTCACTGATTAACACTGAGCCCTATGGGAGTCTCACTGATTAACACATGAACCCTGAGGGAGTCTCACTGATTAACACTGAACCCAGTGGGAGTCTCACTGATTAACACTGAACCCTGTGGGAGTCTCACTGATTAACACTGAACCCTATGGGAGTCTCATTGATTAACACTGAACCCTATGGGAGTCTCACTGATTAACACTGAACCCTGTGGGAGTCTCACTGATTAACACTGAACCCTATGGGAGTCTCACTGTTTAACACATTAACCCTGTGGGAGTCTCACTGATTAACACTGAACCCTGTGGGAGTCTCACTGATTAACACTGAACCCTGTGGGAGTCTCACTGATTAACACAGAACCCTGTGGGAGTCTCACTGATTAACAATGAACCCTATGGGAGTCTCACTGATTAACACATGAACCCTGAGGGAGTCTCACTGATTAACACTGAACCCTGTGGGAGTCTCTCTGATTGACACTGAACCCTGTGGGAGTCTGACTGATTAACACTGAACCCTGTGGGAGTCTCACTGATTAACACTGAACCCTATGGGAGTCTCACTGATTAACACATGAACCCTGAGGGAGTCTCACTGATTAACACAGAACCCTATGGGAGTCTCACTGATTAACACTGAACACTGTGGGAGTCTCACTGATTAACAATGAACCCTGTGGGAGTCTCACTGATTAACACTGAACCCTAGGGGAGTCTCTCTGATTAACACTGAACCCTGTGGGAGTCTTACTGATTAACACTGAACCCTGTGGGAGTCTCACTGATTAACACTGAACCCTATGGGAGTCTCTCTGATTAACACTGAACCCTATGGGAGTCTCACAGATTAACGCTGAACCCTATGGGAGTCTCACTGATTAACACTGAACCCTATGGGAGTCTCACTGATTAACACTGAACCCTGTGGGAGTCTCACTGATTAACACAGAACCCTATGGGAGTCTCACTGATTAACACTGAACACTGTGGGAGTCTCACTGATTAACACTGAACCCTAGGGGAGTCTCTCTGATTAACACTGAACCCTGTGGGAGTCTCACTGATTAACACTGAACCCTGTGGGAGTCTCACTGATTAACACTGAACCCTGTGGGAGTCTCACTGATTAACACTGAACCCTAGGGGAGTCTCTCTGATTAACACTGAACCCTGTGGGAGTCTCACTGATTAACACTGAACCCTGTGGGAGTCTCACTGATTAACACTGAACCCTATGGGAGTCTCACTGATTAACACTGAACACTGTGGGAGACTCACTGATTAACAATGAACCCTGTGGGAGTCTCACTGATTAACACTGAACCCTATGGGAGTCTCTCTGATTAACACTGAACCCTGTGGGAGTCTCACTGATTAAGACTGTATCCTATGGGAGTCTCACTGATTAACACTGAACCCTGTGGGAGTCTCACTGATTAACAATGAACCCTGTGGGAGTCTCACTGATTAACACTGAACCCTGTGAGAGTCTCACTGATTAACACTGAACCCTGTGGGAGTCTCACTGATTAACACTGAACCCTGTGAGAGTCTCACTGATTAACACTGAACCCTGTGGGAGTCTCACTGATTAACACTGAACACTGTGGGAGTCTCACTGATTAACACTGAACCCTGTGGGAGTCTCACTGATTAACACATGAACCCTGAGGGAGTCTCACTGATTAACACTGAACCCTGTGGGAGTCTCACTGATTAACACTGAACCCTATGGGAGTCTCACTGATTAACACATGAACCCTGAGGGAGTCTCACTGATTAACACTGAACCCTGTGGGAGTCTCACTGATTAACACTGAACCCTGTGGGAGTCTCACTGATTAACACTGAACCCTGTGGGAGTCTCACTGATTAACACAGAACCCTATGGGAGTCTCACTGATTAACACTGAACACTGTGGGAGACTCACTGATTAACAATGAACCCTGTGGGAGTCTCACTGATTAACACTGAACCCTATGGGAGTCTCTCTGATTAACACTGAACCCTGTGGGAGTCTCACTGATTAAGACTGTATACTATGGGAGTCTCACTGATTAACACTGGACCCTGTGGGAGTCTCACTGATTAACAATGAACCCTGTGGTAGTCTCACTGATTAACACTGAACCCTGTGAGAGTCTCACTGATTAACACTGAACCCTGTGGGAGTCTCACTGATTAACACTGAACACTGTGGGAGTCTCACTGATTAACACTGAACCCTGTGGGAGTCTCACTGATTAACACATGAACCCTGAGGGAGTCTCACTGATTAACACTGAACCCTGTGGGAGTCTCACTGATTAACACTGAACCCTATGGGAGTGTCACTGATTAACACTGAACCCTGTGGGAGTCTCACTGATTAACACTGAACCCTGTGAGAGTCTCACTGATTAACACTGAACCCTGTGGGAGTCTCACTGATTAACACTGAACCCTGTGGGAGTCTCACTGATTAATACTGAACCCTATGGGAGTCTCACTGATTAACACTGAACCCTGTGGGAGTCTCACCGATTAACACTGAACCCTGTGGGATTCTCAATGATTAACACTGAACCCTATGGGAGTCTCACTGATTAACACTGAACCCTGTGGGAGTCTCACTGATTAACACTGAACCCTATGGGAGTCTCACAGATTAACTCTGAACCCTATGGGAGTCTCACTGATTAATAATGAACCCTATGGGAGTCTCACTGATTAACACTGAACCCTGTGGGAGTCTCACTGATTAACACTGAACCCTATGGGAGTCTCCCTGATTAACACTGAACCCTATGGGAGTCTCACTGATTAACACTGAACCCTGTGGGAGTCTCATTGATTAACACTGAACTCTATGGGGGTCTCACTGATTAACACTGAACACTGTGGGAGTCTCACTGATTAACACTGAACACTGTGGGAGTCTCACTGATTAACACTGAACCCTGTGAGAGTCGCACTGATTAACACTGAACCCTATGGGAGTCTCTCTGATTAACACTGAACCCTATGGGAGTCTCACAGATTAACGCTGAACCCTATGGGAGTCTAACTGATTAATAATGAACCCTATGGGAGTCTCACTGATTAACACTGAACCCTGTGGGAGTCTCACTGATTAACACTGAACCCTATGGGAGTCTCCCTGATTAACACTGAACCCTATGGGAGTCTCACTGATTAACACTGAACCCTGTGGGAGTCTCATTGATTAACACTGAACCCTATGGGGGTCTCACTGATTAACACTGAACACTGTGGGAGTCTCACTGATTAACACTGAACACTGTGGGAGTCTCACTGATTAACACTGAACCCTGTGAGAGTCTCACTGATTAACACTGAACCCTATGGGAGTCTCTCTGATTAACACTGAACCCTGTGGGAGTCTCACTGATTAAGACTGTATCCTATGGGAGTCTCACTGATTAACACTGAACCCTGTGGGAGTCTCACTGATTAACAATGAACCCTGTGGGAGTCTCACTGATTAACACTGAACCCTGTGAGAGTCTCACTGATTAACACTGAACCCTGTGGGAGTCTCACTGATTAACACTGAACCCTGTGGGAGCCTCACTGATTAACAGTGAACCCTAGTGGAGTTTCACTGATTAACACTGAACCCTGTGGGAGTTTCATTGATTAACACTGAACCCTATGGGGGTCTCACTGATTAACACTGAACACTGTGGGAGTCTCACTGATTAACACTGAACACTGTGGGAGTCTCACTGATTAACACTGAACCCTGTGAGAGTCTCACTGATTAACACTTAACCCTATTGGAGTCTCACTGATTAACACTGAACCCTGTGGGAGTCTCATTGATTAACACTGAACCCTATGGGGGTCTCACTGATTAACACTGAACACTGTGGGAGTCTCACTGATTAACACTGAACACTGTGGGATTCTCACTGATTAACAATGAACCCTGTGGGAGTCTCACTGATTAACACTGAACCCTAGGGGAGTCTCTCTGATTAACACTGAACCCTGTCGGAGTCTCACTGATTAACACTGAACCCTGTGGGAGTCTCACTGATTAACACTGAGCCCTATGGGAGTCTCACTGATTAACACATGAACCCTGAGGGAGTCTCACTGATTAACACTGAACCCAGTGGGAGTCTCACTGATTAACACTGAACCCTGTGGGAGTCTCACTGATTAACACTGAACCCTATGGGAGTCTCATTGATTAACACTGAACCCTATGGGAGTCTCACTGATTAACACTGAACCCTGTGGGAGTCTCACTGATTAACACTGAACCCTATGGGAGTCTCACTGTTTAACACATTAACCCTGTGGGAGTCTCACTGATTAACACTGAACCCTGTGGGAGTCTCACTGATTAACACTGAACCCTGTGGGAGTCTCACTGATTAACACAGAACCCTGTGGGAGTCTCACTGATTAACAATGAACCCTATGGGAGTCTCACTGATTAACACATGAACCCTGAGCGAGTCTCACTGATTAACACTGAACCCTGTGGGAGTCTCTCTGATTGACACTGAACCCTGTGGGAGTCTGACTGATTAACACTGAACCCTGTGGGAGTCTCACTGATTAACACTGAACCCTATGGGAGTCTCACTGATTAACACATGAACCCTGAGGGAGTCTCACTGATTAACACAGAACCCTATGGGAGTCTCACTGATTAACACTGAACACTGTGGGAGTCTCACTGATTAACAATGAACCCTGTGGGAGTCTCACTGATTAACACTGAACCCTAGGGGAGTCTCTCTGATTAACACTGAACCCTGTGGGAGTCTCACTGATTAACACTGAACCCTGTGGGAGTCTCACTGATTAACACTGAACCCTATGGGAGTCTCTCTGATTAACACTGAACCCTATGGGAGTCTCACAGATTAACGCTGAACCCTATGGGAGTCTCACTGATTAATAATGAACCCTATGGGAGTCTCACTGATTAACACTGAACCCTGTGGGAGTCTCACTGATTAACACTGAACCCTATGGGAGTCTCCCTGATTAACACTGAACCCTATGGGAGTCTCACTGATTAACACTGAACCCTGTGGGAGTCTCATTGATTAACACTGAACCCTATGGGGGTCTCACTGATTAACACTGAACACTGTGGGAGTCTCACTGATTAACACTGAACACTGTGGGAGTCTCACTGATTAACACTGAACCCTGTGAGCACATCACTGATTAACACTTAACCCTATGGGAGTCTCTCTGATTAACACTGAACCCTGTGGGAGTCTCACTGATTAAGACTGTATCCTATGGGAGTCTCACTGATTAACACTGAACCCTGTGGGAGTCTCACTGATTAACAATGAACCCTGTGGGAGTCTCACTGATTAACACTGAACCCTGTGAGAGTCTCACTGATTAACACTGAACCCTGTGGGAGTCTCACTGATTAACACTGAACCCTGTGGGAGTCTCACTGATTAACACTGAACCCTATGGGAGTCTCACTGATTAACACTGAACCCTGTGGGAGTCTCATTGATTAACACTGAACGCTATGGGGGTCTCACCGATTAACACTGAACACTGTGGGAGTCTCACTGATTAACACTGAACACTGGGGGAGTCTCACTGATTAACACTGAACCCTGTGAGAGTCTCACTGATTAACACTGAACCCTATTGGAGTCTCACTGATTAACACTGAACCCTGTAGGAGTCTCATTGATTAACACTGAACCCTATGGGGGTCTCACTGATTAACACTGAACACTGTGGGAGTCTCACTGATTAACACTGAACACTGTGGGATTCTCACTGATTAACAATGAACCCTGTGGGAGTCTCACTGATTAACACTGAACCCTAGGGGAGTCTCTCTGATTAACACTGAACCCTGTGGGAGTCTCACTGATTAACACTGAACCCTGTGGGAGTCTCACTGATTAACACTGAACCCTATGGGAGTCTCACTGATTAACACATGAACCCTGAGGGAGACTCACTGATTAACACTGAACCCTGTGGGAGTCTCACTGATTAACACTGAACCCTGTGGGAGTCTCACTGATTAACACTGAACCCTATGGGAGTCTCATTGATTAACACTGAACCCTATGGGAGTCTCACTGATTAACACTGAACCCTGTGGGAGTCTCACTGATTAACACTGAACCCTATGGGAGTCTCACTGTTTAACACATTAACCCTGTGGGAGTCTCACTGATTAACACTGAACACTGTGGGATTCTCACTGATTAACAATGAACCCTGTGGGAGTCTCACTGATTAACACTGAACCCTAGGGGAGTCTCTCTGATTAACACTGAACCCTGTGGGAGTCTCACTGATTAACACTGAATCCTGTGGGAGTCTCACTGATTAACACTGAACCCTATGGGAGTCTCACTGATTAACACATGAACCCTGAGGGAGACTCACTGATTAACACTGAACCCTGTGGGAGTCTCACTGATTAACACTGAACCCTGTGGGAGTCTCACTGATTAACACTGAACCCTAAGGGAGTCTCATTGATTAACACTGAACCCTATGGGAGTCTCACTGATTAACACTGAACCCTGTGGGAGTCTCACTGATTAACACTGAACCCTATGGAAGTCTCACTGTTTAACACATTAACCCTGTGGGAGTCTCACTGATTAAGACTGAACCCTGTGGGAGTCTCACTGATTAACACTGAACCCTGTGGGAGTCTCACTGATTAACACAGAACCCTGTGGGAGTCTCACTGATTAACACTGAACCCTATGGGAGTCTCACTGATTAACACATGAACCCTGAGGGAGTCTCACTGATTAACACTGAACCCTGTGGGAGTCTCTCTGATTGACACTGAACCCTGTGGGAGTCTCACTGATTAACACAGAACCCTATGGGAGTCTCACTGATTAACACTGAACACTGTGGGAGTCTCACTGATTAACACTGAACCCTAGGGGAGTCTCTCTGATTAACACTGAACCCTGTGGGAGTCTCACTGATTAACACTGAACCCTGTGGGAGTCTCACTGATTATCACTGAACCCTGTGGGAGTCTCACTGATTAACACTGAACCCTAGGGGAGTCTCTCTGATTAACACTGAACCCTGTGGGAGTCTCACTGATTAACACTGAACCCTGTGGGAGTCTCACTGATTAACACTGAACCCTATGGGAGTCTCACTGATTAACACATGAACCCTGAGGGAGTCTCACTGATTAACACTGAACCCTGTGGGAGTCTCACTGATTAACACTGAACCCTGTGGGAGTCTCACTGATTAACACTGAACCCTGTGGGAGTCTCACTGATTAACACAGAACCCTATGGGAGTCTCACTGATTAACACTGAACACTGTGGGAGACTCACTGATTAACAATGAACCCTGTGGGAGTCTCACTGATTAACACTGAACCCTATGGGAGTCTCTCTGATTAACACTGAACCCTGTGGGAGTCTCACTGATTAAGACTGTATCCTATGGGAGTCTCACTGATTAACACTGAACCCTGTGGGAGTCTCACTGATTAACAATGAACCCTGTGGGAGTCTCACTGATTAACACTGAACCCTGTGAGAGTCTCACTGATTAACACTGAACCCTGTGGGAGTCTCACTGATTAACACTGAACCCTGTGGGAGTCTCACTGATTAACACTGAACCCTATGGGAGTCTCACTGATTAACACTGAACCCTGTGGGAGTCTCATTGATTAACACTGAACCCTATGGGGGTCTCACTGATTAACACTGAACACTGTGGGAGTCTCACTGATTAACACTGAACACTGTGGGAGTCTCACTGATTAACACTGAACCCTGTGAGAGTCTCACTGATTAACACTGAACCCTATTGGAGTCTCACTGATTAACACTGAACCCTGTGGGAGTCTAATTGATTAACACTGAACCCTATGGGGGTCTCACTGATTAACACTGAACACTGTGGGAGTCTCACTGATTAACACTGAACACTGTGGGATTATCACTGATTAACAATGAACCCTGTGGGAGTCTCACTGATTAACACTGAACCCTAGGGGAGTCTCTCTGATTAACACTGAACCCTGTGGGAGTCTCACTGATTAACACTGAACCCTGTGGGAGTCTCACTGATTAACACTGAACCCTATGGGAGTCGCACTGATTAACACATGAACCCTGAGGGAGTCTCACTTATTAACACTGAACCCTGTGGGAGTCTCACTGATTAACACTGAACCCTGTGGGAGTCTCACTGATTAACACTGAACCCTATGGGAGTCTCATTGATTAACACTGAACCCTATGGGAGTCTCACTGATTAACACTGAACCCTGTGGGAGTCTCACTGATTAACACTGAACCCTATGGGAGTCTCACTGTTTAACACATTAACCCTGTGGGAGTCTCACTGATTAACACTGAACCCTGTGGGAGTCTCACTGATTAACACTGAACCCTGTGGGAGTCTCACTGATTAACACAGAACCCTATGGGAGTCTCACTGATTAACACTGAACACTGTGGGAGACTCACTGATTAACAATGAACCCTGTGGGAGTCTCACTGATTAACACTGAACACTGTGGGAGTCTCACTGATTAACACTGAACCCTGTGGGAGTCTCATTGATTAACACTGAACCCTATGGGGGTCTCACTGATTAACACTGAACACTGTGGGAGTCTCACTGATTAACACTGAACACTGTGGGATTCTCACTGATTAACAATGAACCCTGTGGGAGTCTCACTGATTAACACTGAACCCTAGGGGAGTCTCTCTGATTAACACTGAACCCTGTGGGAGTCTCACTGATTAACACTGAACCCTGTGGGAGTCTCACTGATTAACACTGAGCCCTATGGGAGTCTCATTGATTAACACTGAACCCTATGGGAGTCTCACTGATTAACACTGAACCCTGTGGGAGTCTCACTGATTAACACTGAACCCTATGGGAGTCTCACTGTTTAACACATTAACCCTGTGGGAGTCTCACTGATTAACACTGAACCCTGTGGGAGTCTCACTGATTAACACTGAACCCTGTGGGAGTCTCACTGATTAACACAGAACCCTGTGGGAGTCTCACTGATTAACAATGAACCCTATGGGAGTCTCACTGATTAACACATGAACCCTGAGGGAGTCTCACTGATTAACACTGAACCCTGTGGGAGTCTCTCTGATTGACACTGAACCCTGTGGGAGTCTGACTGATTAACACTGAACCCTGTGGGAGTCTCACTGATTAACACATGAACCCTGAGGGAGTCTCACTGATTAACACAGAACCCTATGGGAGTCTCACTGATTAACACTGAACACTGTGGGAGTCTCACTGATTAACAATGAACCCTGTGGGAGTCTCACTGATTAACACTGAACCGTAGGGGAGTCTCTCTGATTAACACTGAACCCTGTGGGAGTCTCACTGATTAACACTGAACCCTGTGGGAGTCTCACTGATTAACACTGAACCCTATGGGAGTCTCTCTGATTAACACTGAACCCTATGGGAGTCTCACAGATTAACGCTGAACCCTATGGGAGTCTAACTGATTAATAATGAACCCTATGGGAGTCTCACTGATTAACACTGAACCCTGTGGGAGTCTCACTGATTAACACTGAACCCTATGGGAGTCTCCCTGATTAACACTGAACCCTATGGGAGTCTCACTGATTAACACTGAACCCTGTGGGAGTCTCATTGATTAACACTGAACCCTATGGGGGTCTCACTGATTAACACTGAACACTGTGGGAGTCTCACTGATTAACACTGAACACTGTGGGAGTCTCACTGATTAACACTGAACCCTGTGAGCACCTCACTGATTAACACTTAACCCTATGGGAGTCTCTCTGATTAACACTGAACCCTGTGGGAGTCTCACTGATTAAGACTGTATCCTATGGGAGTCTCACTGATTAACACTGAACCCTGTGGGAGTCTCACTGATTAACAATGAACCCTGTGGGAGTCTCACTGATTAACACTGAACCCTGTGAGAGTCTCACTGATTAACACTGAACCCTGTGGGAGTCTCACTGATTAACACTGAACCCTGTGGGAGTCTCACGGATTAACACTGAACCCTATGTGAGTCTCACTGATTAACACTGAACCCTGTGGGAGTCTCATTGATTAACACTGAACGCTATGGGGGTCTCACCGATTAACACTGAACACTGTGGGAGTCTCACTGATTAACACTGAACACTGGGGGAGTCTCACTGATTAACACTGAACCCTGTGAGAGTCTCACTGATTAACACTGAACCCTATTGGAGTCTCACTGATTAACACTGAACCCTGTAGGAGTCTCATTGATTAACACTGAACCCTATGGGGGTCTCACTGATTAACACTGAACACTGTGGGAGTCTCACTGATTAACACTGAACACTGTGGGATTCTCACTGATTAACAATGAACCCTGTGGGAGTCTCACTGATTAACACTGAACCCTAGGGGAGTCTCTCTGATTAACACTGAACCCTGTGGGAGTCTCACTGATTAACACTGAACCCTGTGGGAGTCTCACTGATTAACACTGAACCCTATGGGAGTCTCACTGATTAACACATGAACCCTGAGGGAGACTCACTGATTAACACTGAACCCTGTGGGAGTCTCACTGATTAACACTGAACCCTGTGGGAGTCTCACTGATTAACACTGAACCCTATGGGAGTCTCATTGATTAACACTGAACCCTATGGGAGTCTCACTGATTAACACTGAACCCTGTGGGAGTCTCACTGATTAACACTGAACCCTATGGGAGTCTCACTGTTTAACACATTAACCCTGTGGGAGTCTCACTGATTAACACTGAACACTGTGGGATTCTCACTGATTAACAATGAACCCTGTGGGAGTCTCACTGATTAACACTGAACCCTAGGGGAGTCTCTCTGATTAACACTGAACCCTGTGGGAGTCTCACTGATTAACACTGAACCCTGTGGGAGTCTCACTGATTAACACTGAACCCTATGGGAGTCTCACTGATTAACACATGAACCCTGAGGGAGACTCACTGATTAACACTGAACCCTGTGGGAGTCTAACTGATTAACACTGAACCCTGTGGGAGTCTCACTGATTAACACTGAACCCTAAGGGAGTCTCATTGATTAACACTGAACCCTATGGGAGTCTCACTGATTAACACTGAACCCTGTGGGAGTCTCACTGATTAACACTGAACCCTATGGAAGTCTCACTGTTTAACACATTAACCCTGTGGGAGTCTCACTGATTAACACTGAACCCTGTGGGAGTCTCACTGATTAACACTGAACCCTGTGGGAGTCTCACTGATTAACACAGAACCCTGTGGGAGTCTCACTGATTAACACTGAACCCTATGGGAGTCTCACTGATTAACACATGAACCCTCAGGGAGTCTCACTGATTAACACTGAACCCTGTGGGAGTCTCTCTGATTGACACTGAACCCTGTGGGAGTCTCACTGATTAACACAGAACCCTATGGGAGTCTCACTGATTAACACTGAACACTGTGGGAGTCTCACTGATTAACACTGAACCCTAGGGGAGTCTCTCTGATTAACACTGAACCCTGTGGGAGTCTCACTGATTAACACTGAACCCTGTGGGAGTCTCACTGATTATCACTGAACCCTGTGGGAGTCTCACTGATTAACACTGAACCCTAGGGGAGTCTCTCTGATTAACACTGAACCCTGTGGGAGTCTCACTGATTAACACTGAACCCTGTGGGAGTCTCACTGATTAACACTGAACCCTATGGGAGTCTCACTGATTAACACATGAACCCTGAGGGAGTCTCACTGATTAACACTGAACCCTGTGGGAGTCTCACTGATTAACACTGAACTCTGTGGGAGTCTCACTGATTAACACTGAACCCTGTGGGAGTCTCACTGATTAACACAGAACCCTATGGGAGTCTCACTGATTAACACTGAACACTGTGGGAGACTCACTGATTAACAATGAACCCTGTGGGAGTCTCACTGATTAACACTGAACCCTATGGGAGTCTCTCTGATTAACACTGAACCCTGTGGGAGTCTCACTGATTAAGACTGTATCCTATGGGAGTCTCACTGATTAACACTGAACCCTGTGGGAGTCTCACTGATTAACAATGAACCCTGTGGGAGTCTCACTGATTAACACTGAACCCTGTGAGAGTCTCACTGATTAACACTGAACCCTGTGGGAGTCTCACTGATTAACACTGAACCCTGTGGGAGTCTCACTGATTAACACTGAACCCTATGGGAGTCTCACTGATTAACACTGAACCCTGTGGGAGTCTCATTGATTAACACTGAACCCTATGGGGGTCTCACTGATTAACACTGAACACTGTGGGAGTCTCACTGATTAACACTGAACACTGTGGGAGTCTCACTGATTAACACTGAACCCTGTGAGAGTCTCACTGATTAACACTGAACCCTATTGGAGTCTCACTGATTAACACTGAACCCTGTGGGAGTCTAATTGATTAACACTGAACCCTATGGGGGTCTCACTGATTAACACTGAACACTGTGGGAGTCTCAATGATTAACACTGAACACTGTGGGATTCTCACTGATTAACAATGAACCCTGTGGGAGTCTCACTGATTAACACTGAACCCTAGGAGAGTCTCTCTGATTAACACTGAACCCTGTGGGAGTCTCACTGATTAACACTGAACCCTGTGGGAGTCTCACTGATTAACACTGAACCCTATGGGAGTCGCACTGATTAACACATGAACCCTGAGGGAGTCTCACTTATTAACACTGAACCCTGTGGGAGTCTCACTGATTAACACTGAACCCTGTGGGAGTCTCACTGATTAACACTGAACCCTATGGGAGTCTCATTGATTAACACTGAACCCTATGGGAGTCTCACTGATTAACACTGAACCCTGTGGGAGTCTCACTGATTAACACTGAACCCTATGGGAGTCTCACTGTTTAACACATTAACCCTGTGGGAGTCTCACTGATTAACACTGAACCCTGTGGGAGTCTCACTGATTAACACTGAACCCTGTGGGAGTCTCACTGATTAACACAGAACCCTATGGGAGTCTCACTGATTAACACTGAACACTGTGGGAGACTCACTGATTAACAATGAACCCTGTGGGAGTCTCACTGATTAACACTGAACACTGTGGGAGTCTCACTGATTAACACTGAACCCTGTGAGATTCTCACTGATTAACACTGAACCCTATTGGAGTCTCACTGATTAACACTGAACCCTGTGGGAGTCTCATTGATTAACACTGAACCCTATGGGGGTCTCACTGATTAACACTGAACACTGTGGGAGTCTCACTGATTAACACTGAACACTGTGGGATTCTCACTGATTAACAATGAACCCTGTGGGAGTCTCACTGATTAACACTGAACCCTAGGGGAGTCTCTCTGATTAACACTGAACCCTGTGGGAGTCTCACTGATTAACACTGAACCCTGTGGGAGTCTCACTGATTAACACTGAGCCCTATGGGAGTCTCATTGATTAACACTGAACCCTATGGGAGTCTCTCTGATTAACACTGAACCCTGTGGGAGTCTCACTGATTAACACTGAACCCTATGGGAGTCTCACTGTTTAACACATTAACCCTGTGGGAGTCTCACTGATTAACACTGAACCCTGTGGGAGTCTCACTGATTAACACTGAACCCTGTGGGAGTCTCACTGATTAACACAGAACCCTGTGGGAGTCTCACTGATTAACAATGAACCCTATGGGAGTCTCACTGATTAACACATGAACCCTGAGGGAGTATCACTGATTAACACTGAATCCTGTGGGAGTCTCTCTGATTGACACTGAACCCTGTGGAAGTCTGACTGATTAACACTGAACCCTGTGGGAGTCTCACTGATTAACACTGAACCCTATGGGAGTCTCACTGATTAACACATGAACCCTGAGGGAGTCTCACTGATTAACACAGAACCCTATGGGAGTCTCACTGATTAACACTGAACACTGTGGGATTCTCACTGATTAACAATGAACCCTGTGGGAGTCTCACTGATTAACACTGAACCCTAGGAGAGTCTCTCTGATTAACACTGAACCCTGTGGGAGTCTCACTGATTAACACTGAACCCTGTGGGAGTCTCACTGATTAACACTGAACCCTATGGGAGTCGCACTGATTAACACATGAACCCTGAGGGAGTCTCACTTATTAACACTGAACCCTGTGGGAGTCTCACTGATTAACACTGAACCCTGTGGGAGTCTCACTGATTAACACTGAACCCTATGGGAGTCTCATTGATTAACACTGAACCCTATGGGAGTCTCACTGATTAACACTGAACCCTGTGGGAGTCTCACTGATTAACACTGAACCCTATGGGAGTCTCACTGTTTAACACATTAACCCTGTGGGAGTCTCACTGATTAACACTGAACCCTGTGGGAGTCTCACTGATTAACACTGAACCCTGTGGGAGTCTCACTGATTAACACAGAACCCTATGGGAGTCTCACTGATTAACACTGAACACTGTGGGAGACTCACTGATTAACAATGAACCCTGTGGGAGTCTCACTGATTAACACTGAACACTGTGGGAGTCTCACTGATTAACACTGAACCCTGTGAGAGTCTCACTGATTAACACTGAACCCTATTGGAGTCTCACTGATTAACACTGAACCCTGTGGGAGTCTCATTGATTAACACTGAACCCTATGGGGGTCTCACTGATTAACACTGAACACTGTGGGAGTCTCACTGATTAACACTGAACACTGTGGGATTCTCACTGATTAACAATGAACCCTGTGGGAGTCTCACTGATTAACACTGAACCCTAGGGGAGTCTCTCTGATTAACACTGAACCCTGTGGGAGTCTCACTGATTAACACTGAACCCTGTGGGAGTCTCACTGATTAACACTGAGCCCTATGGGAGTCTCATTGATTAACACTGAACCCTATGGGAGTCTCTCTGATTAACACTGAACCCTGTGGGAGTCTCACTGATTAACACTGAACCCTATGGGAGTCTCACTGTTTAACACATTAACCCTGTGGGAGTCTCACTGATTAACACTGAACCCTGTGGGAGTCTCACTGATTAACACTGAACCCTGTGGGAGTCTCACTGATTAACACAGAACCCTGTGGGAGTCTCACTGATTAACAATGAACCCTATGGGAGTCTCACTGATTAACACATGAACCCTGAGGGAGTATCACTGATTAACACTGAATCCTGTGGGAGTCTCTCTGATTGACACTGAACCCTGTGGGAGTCTGACTGATTAACACTGAACCCTGTGGGAATCTCACTGATTAACACTGAACCCTATGGGAGTCTCACTGATTAACACATGAACCCTGAGGGAGTCTCACTGATTAACACAGAACCCTATGGGAGTCTCACTGATTAACACTGAACACTGTGGGAGTCTCACTGATTAACAATGAACCCTGTGGGAGTCTCACTGATTAACACTGAACCGTAGGGGAGTCTCTCTGATTAACACTGAACCCTGTGGGAGTCTCACTGATTAACACTGAACCCTGTGGGAGTCTCACTGATTAACACTGAACCCTATGGGAGTCTCTCTGATTAACACTGAACCCTATGGGAGTCTCACAGATTAACGCTGAACCCTATGGGAGTCTAACTGATTAATAATGAACCCTATGGGAGTCTCACTGATTAACACTGAACCCTGTGGGAGTCTCACTGATTAACACTGAACCCTATGGGAGTCTCCCTGATTAACACTGAACCCTATGGGAGTCTCACTGATTAACACTGAACCCTGTGGGAGTCTCATTGATTAACACTGAACCCTATGGGGGTCTCACTGATTAACACTGAACACTGTGGGAGTCTCACTGATTAACACTGAACACTGTGGGAGTCTCACTGATTAACACTGAACCCTGTGAGCACCTCACTGATTAACACTTAACCCTATGGGAGTCTCTCTGATTAACACTGAACCCTGTGGGAGTCTCACTGATTAAGACTGTATCCTATGGGAGTCTCACTGATTAACACTGAACCCTGTGGGAGTCTCACTGATTAACAATGAACCCTGTGGGAGTCTCACTGATTAACACTGAACCCTGTGAGAGTCTCACTGATTAACACTGAACCCTGCGGGAGTCTCACTGATTAACACTGAACCCTGTGGGAGTCTCACTGATTAACACTGAACCCTATGGGAGTCTCACTGATTAACACTGAACCCTGTGGGAGACTCATTGATTAACACTGAACCCTATGGGGGTCTCACCGATTAACACTGAACACTGTGGGAGTCTCACTGATTAACACTGAACACTGGGGGAGTCTCACTGATTAACACTGAACCCTGTGAGAGTCTCACTGATTAACACTGAACCCTATTGGAGTCTCACTGATTAACACTGAACCCTGTAGGAGTCTCATTGATTAACACTGAACCCTATGGCGGTCTCACTGATTAACACTGAACACTGTGGGAGTCTCACTGATTAACACTGAACACTGTGGGATTCTCACTGATTAACAATGAACCCTGTGGGAGTCTCACTGATTAACACTGAACCCTAGGGGTGTCTCTCTGATTAACACTGAACCCTGTGGGAGTCTCACTGATTAACACTGAACCCTGTGGGAGTCTCACTGATTAACACTGAACCCTATGGGAGTCTCACTGATTAACACATGAACCCTGAGGGAGACTCACTGATTAACACTGAACCCTGTGGGAGTCTCACTGATTAACACTGAACCCTGTGGGAGTCTCACTGATTAACACTGAACCCTATGGGAGTCTCATTGATTAACACTGAACCTATGGGAGTCTCACTGATTAACACTGAACCCTGTGGGAGTCTCACTGATTAACACTGAACCCTATGGGAGTCTCACTGTTTAACACATTAACCCTGTGGGAGTCACACTGATTAACACTGAACCCTGTGGGAGTCTCACTGATTAACACTGAACCCTGTGGGAGTCTCACTGATTAACACAGAACCCTGTGGGAGTCTCACTGATTCACACTGAACCCTATGGGAGTCTCACTGATTAACACATGAACCCTGAGGGAGTCTCACTGATTAACACTGAACCCTGTGGGAGTCTCTCTGATTGACACTGAACCCTGTGGGAGTCTGACTGATTAACACTGAACCCTGTGGGAGTCTCACTGATTAACACTGAACCCTATGGGAGTCTCACTGATTAACACATGAACCCTGAGGGAGTCTCACTGATTAACACAGAACCCTATGGGAGTCTCACTGATTAACAATGAACACTGTGGGAGTCTCAATGATTAACAATGAACCCTGTGGGAGTCTCACTGATTAACACTGAACCCTAGGGGAGTCTCTCTGATTAACACTGAACCCTGTGGGAGTCTCACTGATTAACACTGAACCCTGTGGGAGTCTCACTGATTAACACTGAACCCTATGGGAGTCTCACTGATTAACACATGAACCCTGAGGGAGTCTCACTGATTAACACTGAACCCTGTCGGAGTCCCACTGATTAACACTGAACCCTGTGGGAGTCTCACTGATTAACACTGAACCCTGTGGGAGTCTCACTGATTAACACAGAACCCTATGGGAGTCTCTAACTGATTAACACAGAACACTGTGGGAGACTCACTGATTAACAATGAACCCTGTGGGAGTCTCACTGATTAACACTGAACCCTATGGGAGTCTCTCTGATTAACACTGAACCCTGTGGGAGTCTCACTGATTAAGACTGTATCCTATGGGAGTCTCACTGATTAACACTGAACCCTGTGGGAGTCTCACTGATTAACAATGAACCCTGTGGGAGTCTCACTGATTAACACTGAACCCTGTGAGAGGCTCACTGATTAACACTGAACCCTGTGGGAGTCTCACTGATTAACACTGAACCCTATGGGAGTCTCACTGATTAACACATGAACCCTGAGGGAGTCTCACTGATTAACACAGAACCCTATGGGAGTCTCACTGATTAACACTGAACACTGTGGGAGTCTCACTGATTAACAATGAACCCTGTGGGAGTCTCACTGATTAACACTGAACCCTAGGGGAGTCTCTCTGATTAACACTGAACCCTGTGGGAGTCTCACTGATTAACACTGAACCCTGTGGGAGTCTCACTGATTAACACTGAACCCTATGGGAGTCTCACTGATTAACACATGAACCCTGAGGGAGTCTCACTGATTAACACTGAACCATGTGGGAGTCTCACTGATTAACACTGAACCCTGTGGGAGTCTCACTGATTAACACTGAACCCTATGGGAGTCTCATTGATTAACACTGAACCCTGTGGGAGTCTCACTGATTAACACTGAACACTGTGGGAGTCTCAATGATTAACACTGAACCCTATGGGAGTCTCACTGATTAACACATGAACCCTGTGGGAGTCTCACTGATTAACACTGAACCCTGTGGGAGTCTCACTGATTAACACTGAACCCTGTGGGAGTCTCACTGATTAACACAGAACCCTATGGGAGTCTCACTGATTAACACTGGACACTGTGGGAGACTCACTGATTAACAATGAACCCTATGGGAGTCTCACTGATTAACACTGAACACTGTGGGAGTTTCACTGATTAACAGTGAACCCTGTGGGAGTCTCACTGATTAACACATGAACCCTGAGGGAGTCTCACTGATTAACACTGAACCCTGTGGGAGTCTCACTGATTAACACTGAACCCTGTGGGAGTCTCACTGATTAACACTGAACCCTATGGGAGTCTCATTGATTAACACTGAACCCTATGGGAGTCTCACTGATTAACACTGAACCCTGTGGGAGTCTCACTGATTAACACTGAACCCTATGGGAGTCTCACTGATTAACACATGAACCCTGTGGGAGTCTCACTGATTAACACTGAACCCTGTGGGAGTCTCACTGATTAACACTGAACACTGTGGGAGTCTCACTGATTAACACAGAATCCTATGGGAGTCTCACTGATTAACACTGAACACTGTGGGAGACTCACTGATTAACAATGAACCCTGTGGGAGTCTCACTGATTAACACTGAACCCTATGGGAGTCTCTCTGATTAACACTGAACCCTGTGGGAGTCTCACTGATTAAGACTGTATCCTATGGGAGTCTCACTGATTAACACTGAACCCTGTGGGAGTCTCAATGATTAACACTGAACCCTGTGGGAGTCTCACTGATTAACACTGAACCCTATGGGAGTCTCACAGATTAACGCTGAACCCTATGGGAGTCTCACTGATTAACAATGAACCCTGTGAGAGTCTCACTGATTAACACTGAACCCTTTGGGAGTCTCACTGATTAACACTGAACCCTGTGGGAGTTTCACTGATTAACACTGAACACTGTGGGATTCTCACTGATTAACAATGAACCCTGTGGGAGTCTCACTGATTAACAATGAACCCTGTGGGAGTCTCACTGATTAACACTGAACCCTAGGGGAGTCTCTCTGATTGATACTGAACCCTGTGGGAGTCTGACTGATTAACACTGAACTCTGTGGGAGTCTCACTGATTAACACTGAACCCTATGGGAGTCTCACTGATTAACACATGAACCCTGAGGGAGTCTCACTGATTAACACAGAACCCTATGGGAGTCTCACTGATTAACACTGAACACTGTGGGAGTTTCACTGATTAACAGTGAACCCTGTGGGAGTCTCACTGATTAACACTGAACCCTAGGGGAGTCTCTCTGATTAACACTGAACCCTGTGGGAGTCTAACTGATTAACACTGAACCCTGTGGGAGTCTCACTGATTAACACTGAACCCTATGGGAGTCTCACTGATTAACACATGAACCCAGAGGGAGTCTCACTGATTAACACTGAACCCTGTGGGAGTCTCACTGATTAACAGTGAACCCTGTGGGAGTCTCACTGATTAACACTGAACCCTATGGGAGTCTCATTGATTAACACTGAACCCTGTGGGAGTCTCACTGATTAACACTGAACCCTGTGGGAGTCTCACTGATTAACACTGAGCCCTATGGGAGTCTCATTGATTAACACTGAACCCTATGGGAGTCTCACTGATTAACACAGAACCCTGTGGGAGTCTGACTGATTAACACTGAACTCTGTGGGAGTCTCACTGATTAACACTGAACCCTATGGGAGTCTCACTGATTAACACATGAACCCTGAGGGAGTCTCACTGATTAACACAGAACCCTATGGGAGTCTCACTGATTAACACTGAACACTGTGGGAGTTTCACTGATTAACAGTGAACCCTGTGGGAGTCTCACTGATTAACACTGAACCCTAGGGGAGTCTCTCTGATTAACACTGAACCCTGTGGGAGTCTAACTGATTAACACTGAACCCTGTGGGAGTCTCACTGATTAACACTGAACCCTATGGGAGTCTCACTGATTAACACATGAACCCTGAGGGAGTCTCACTGATTAACACTGAACCCTGTGGGAGTCTCACTGATTAACAGTGAACCCTGTGGGAGTCTCACTGATTTACACTGAACCCTATGGGAGTCTCATTGATTAACACTGAACCCTATGGGAGTCTCACTGATTAACACTGAACCCTGTGGGAGTCTCACTGATTAACACTGAACCCTATGGGAGTCTCACTGATTAACACATGAACCCTCTGGGAGTCTCACTGATTAACACTGAACCCTGTGGGAGTCTCACTGATTAACACTGAACCCTGTGGGAGTCTCACTGATTAACACAGAACCCTATGGGAGTCTCACTGATTAACACTGAACACTGTGGGAGACTCACTGATTAACAATGAACCCTGTGGGAGTCTCACTGATTAACACTGAACACTGTGGGAGTCTCACTGATTAACACTGAACCCTGTGAGAGTCTCACTGATTAACACTGAACCCTATTGGAGTCTCACTGATTAACACTGAACCCTGTGGGAGTCTCATTGATTAACACTGAACCCTATGGGGGTCTCACTGATTAACACTGAACACTGTGGGAGTCTCACTGATTAACACTGAACACTGTGGGATTCTCACTGATTAACAATGAACCCTGTGGGAGTCTCACTGATTAACACTGAACCCTAGGGGAGTCTCTCTGATTAACACTGAACCCTGTGGGAGTCTCACTGATTAACACTGAACCCTGTGGGAGTCTCACTGATTAACACTGAGCCCTATGGGAGTCTCATTGATTAACACTGAACCCTATGGGAGTCTCACTGATTAACACTGAACCCTGTGGGAGTCTCACTGATTAACGCTGAACCCTGTGAGAGTCTCACTGATTAACACTGAACCCTGTGAGAGTCTCACTGATTAACACTGAACCCTGTGGGAGTCTCACTGATTAACGCTGAACCCTGTGAGAGTCTCACTGATTAACACTGAACCCTGTGGGAGTCTCACTGATTAAGACTGTATCCTATGGGAGTCTCACTGATTAACACTGAACCCTGTGAGAGTCTCACTGATTAACACTGAACCCTGTGGGAGTCTCACTGATTAACGCTGAACCCTGTGAGAGTCTCACTGATTAACACTGAACCCTATGGGAGTCTCACTGATTAACACTGAACCCTGTGGGAGTCCCATTGATTAACACTGAACCCTATGGGGGTCTCACTGATTAACACAGAACCCTGTGGGAGTCTCACTGATTAACACTGAACCCTATGGGAGTCTCACTGATTAACACATGAACCCTGAGGGAGTCTCACTGATTAACACTGAACCCTGTGGGAGTCTCTCTGATTGACACTGAACCCTGTGGGAGTCTGACTGATTAACACTGAACCCTGTGGGAGTCTCACTGATTAACACTGGACCCTATGGGAGTCTCACTGATTAACACATGAACCCTGAGGGAGTCTCACTGATTAACACAGAACCCTATGGGAGTCTCACTGATTAACACTGAACACTGTGGGAGTCTCACTGATTAACAATGAACCCTGTGGGAGTCTCACTGATTAACACTGAATCCTAGGGGAGTCTCTCTGATTAACACTGAACCCTGTGGGAGTCTCACTGATTAACACTGAACCCTGTGGGAGTCTCACTGATTAACACTGAACCCTATGGGAGTCTCACTGATTAACACATGAACCCTGAGGGAGTCTCACTGATTAACACTGAACCCTGTCGGAGTCCCACTGATTAACACTGAACCCTGTGGGAGTCTCACTGATTAACACTGAACCCTGTGGGAGTCTCACTGATTAACACAGAACCCTATGGGAGTCTCTAACTGATTAACACAGAACACTGTGGGAGACTCACTGATTAACAATGAACCCTGTGGGAGTCTCACTGATTAACACTGAACCCTATGGGAGTCTCTCTGATTAACACTGAACCCTGTGTGAGTCTCACTGATTAAGACTGTATCCTATGGGAGTCTCACTGATTAACACTGAACCCTGTGGGAGTCTCACTGATTAACAATGAACCCTGTGGGAGTCTCACTGATTAACACTGAACCCTGTGAGAGGCTCACTGATTAACACTGAACCCTGTGGGAGTCTCACTGATTAACACTGAACCCTGTGGGAGTCTCACTGATTAACACTGAACCCTATGGGAGTCTCACTGATTAACACTGAACCCTGTGGGAGTCTCATTGATTAACACTGAACCCTATGGGGGTCTCACTGATTAACACTGAACACTGTGGGAGTCTCACTGATTAACACTGAACACTGTGGGAGTCTCACTGATTAACACTGAACCCTGTGAGAGTCTCACTGATTAACACTGAACCCTATTGGAGTCTCACTGATTAACACTGAACACTGTGGGAGTCTCACTGATTAACAATGAACCCTGTGGGAGTCTCACTGATTAACACTGAACCCTGTGGGAGTCTCACTGATTAACACTGAACCCTATGGGAGTCTCTCTGATTAACACTGAACCCTATGGGAGTCTCACAGATTAACGCTGAACCCTATGGGAGTCTAACTGATTAATAATGAACCCTATGGGAGTCTCACTGATTAACACTGAACCCTGTGGGAGTCTCACTGATTAACACTGAACCCTATGGGAGTCTCCCTGATTAACACTGAACCCTATGGGAGTCTCACTGATTAACACTGAACCCTGTGGGAGTCTCATTGATTAACACTGAACCCTATGGGGGTCTCACTGATTAACACTGAACACTGTGGGAGTCTCACTGATTAACACTGAACACTGTGGGAGTCTCACTGATTAACACTGAACCCTGTGAGCACCTCACTGATTAACACTTAACCCTATGGGAGTCTCTCTGATTAACACTGAACCCTGTGGGAGTCTCACTGATTAAGACTGTATCCTATGGGAGTCTCACTGATTAACACTGAACCCTGTGGGAGTCTCACTGATTAACAATGAACCCTGTGGGAGTCTCACTGATTAACACTGAACCCTGTGAGAGTCTCACTGATTAACACTGAACCCTGCGGGAGTCTCACTGATTAACACTGAACCCTGTGGGAGTCTCACTGATTAACACTGAACCCTATGGGAGTCTCACTGATTAACACTGAACCCTGTGGGAGACGCATTGATTAACACTGAACCCTATGGGGGTCTCACCGATTAACACTGAACACTGTGGGAGTCTCACTGATTAACACTGAACACTGGGGGAGTCTCACTGATTAACACTGAACCCTGTGAGAGTCTCACTGATTAACACTGAACCCTATTGGAGTCTCACTGATTAACACTGAACCCTGTAGGAGTCTCATTGATTAACACTGAACCCTATGGCGGTCTCACTGATTAACACTGAACACTGTGGGAGTCTCACTGATTAACACTGAACACTGTGGGATTCTCACTGATTAACAATGAACCCTGTGGGAGTCTCACTGATTAACACTGAACCCTAGGGGTGTCTCTCTGATTAACACTGAACCCTGTGGGAGTCTCACTGATTAACACTGAACCCTGTGGGAGTCTCACTGATTAACACTGAACCCTATGGGAGTCTCACTGATTAACACATGAACCCTGAGGGAGACTCACTGATTAACACTGAACCCTGTGGGAGTCTCACTGATTAACACTGAACCCTGTGGGAGTCTCACTGATTAACACTGAACCCTATGGGAGTCTCATTGATTAACACTGAACCTATGGGAGTCTCACTGATTAACACTGAACCCTGTGGGAGTCTCACTGATTAACAATGAACCCTGTGGGAGTCTCACTGATTAACACTGAACCCTGTGAGAGGCTCACTGATTAACACTGAACCCTGTGGGAGTCTCACTGATTAACACTGAACCCTGTGGGAGTCTCACTGATTAACACTGAACCCTATGGGAGTCTCACTGATTAACACTGAACCCTGTGGGAGTCTCATTGATTAACACTGAACCCTATGGGGGTCTCACTGATTAACACTGAACACTGTGGGAGTCTCACTGATTAACACTGAACACTGTGGGAGTCTCACTGATTAACACTGAACCCTGTGAGAGTCTCACTGATTAACACTGAACCCTATTGGAGTCTCACTGATTAACACTGAACACTGTGGGAGTCTCACTGATTAACAATGAACCCTGTGGGAGTCTCACTGATTAACACTGAACCCTGTGGGAGTCTCACTGATTAACACTGAACCCTATGGGAGTCTCTCTGATTAACACTGAACCCTATGGGAGTCTCACAGATTAACGCTGAACCCTATGGGAGTCTAACTGATTAATAATGAACCCTATGGGAGTCTCACTGATTAACACTGAACCCTGTGGGAGTCTCACTGATTAACACTGAACCCTATGGGAGTCTCCCTGATTAACACTGAACCCTATGGGAGTCTCACTGATTAACACTGAACCCTGTGGGAGTCTCATTGATTAACACTGAACCCTATGGGGGTCTCACTGATTAACACTGAACACTGTGGGAGTCTCACTGATTAACACTGAACACTGTGGGAGTCTCACTGATTAACACTGAACCCTGTGAGCACCTCACTGATTAACACTTAACCCTATGGGAGTCTCTCTGATTAACACTGAACCCTGTGGGAGTCTCACTGATTAAGACTGTATCCTATGGGAGTCTCACTGATTAACACTGAACCCTGTGGGAGTCTCACTGATTAACAATGAACCCTGTGGGAGTCTCACTGATTAACACTGAACCCTGTGAGAGTCTCACTGATTAACACTGAACCCTGCGGGAGTCTCACTGATTAACACTGAACCCTGTGGGAGTCTCACTGATTAACACTGAACCCTATGGGAGTCTCACTGATTAACACTGAACCCTGTGGGAGACGCATTGATTAACACTGAACCCTATGGGGGTCTCACCGATTAACACTGAACACTGTGGGAGTCTCACTGATTAACACTGAACACTGGGGGAGTCTCACTGATTAACACTGAACCCTGTGAGAGTCTCACTGATTAACACTGAACCCTATTGGAGTCTCACTGATTAACACTGAACCCTGTAGGAGTCTCATTGATTAACACTGAACCCTATGGCGGTCTCACTGATTAACACTGAACACTGTGGGAGTCTCACTGATTAACACTGAACACTGTGGGATTCTCACTGATTAACAATGAACCCTGTGGGAGTCTCACTGATTAACACTGAACCCTAGGGGTGTCTCTCTGATTAACACTGAACCCTGTGGGAGTCTCACTGATTAACACTGAACCCTGTGGGAGTCTCACTGATTAACACTGAACCCTATGGGAGTCTCACTGATTAACACATGAACCCTGAGGGAGACTCACTGATTAACACTGAACCCTGTGGGAGTCTCACTGATTAACACTGAACCCTGTGGGAGTCTCACTGATTAACACTGAACCCTATGGGAGTCTCATTGATTAACACTGAACCTATGGGAGTCTCACTGATTAACACTGAACCCTGTGGGAGTCTCACTGATTAACACTGAACCCTATGGGAGTCTCACTGTTTAACACATTAACCCTGTGGGAGTCACACTGATTAACACTGAACCCTGTGGGAGTCTCACTGATTAACACTGAACCCTGTGGGAGTCTCACTGATTAACACAGAACCCTGTGGGAGTCTCACTGATTAACACTGAACCCTATGGGAGTCTCACTGATTAACACATGAACCCTGAGGGAGTCTCACTGATTAACACTGAACCCTGTGGGAGTCTCTCTGATTGACACTGAACCCTGTGGGAGTCTGACTGATTAACACTGAACCCTGTGGGAGTCTCACTGATTAACACTGAACCCTATGGGAGTCTCACTGATTAACACATGAACCCTGAGGGAGTCTCACTGATTAACACAGAACCCTATGGGAGTCTCACTGATTAACAATGAACACTGTGGGAGTCTCAATGATTAACAATGAACCCTGTGGGAGTCTCACTGATTAACACTGAACCCTAGGGGAGTCTCTCTGATTAACACTGAACCCTGTGGGAGTCTCACTGATTAACACTGAACCCTGTGGGAGTCTCACTGATTAACACTGAACCCTATGGGAGTCTCACTGATTAACACATGAACCCTGAGGGAGTCTCACTGATTAACACTGAACCCTGTCGGAGTCCCACTGATTAACACTGAACCCTGTGGGAGTCTCACTGATTAACACTGAACCCTGTGGGAGTCTCACTGATTAACACAGAACCCTATGGGAGTCTCTAACTGATTAACACAGAACACTGTGGGAGACTCACTGATTAACAATGAACCCTGTGGGAGTCTCACTGATTAACACTGAACCCTATGGGAGTCTCTCTGATTAACACTGAACCCTGTGGGAGTCTCACTGATTAAGACTGTATCCTATGGGAGTCTCACTGATTAACACTGAACCCTGTGGGAGTCTCACTGATTAACAATGAACCCTGTGGGAGTCTCACTGATTAACACTGAACCCTGTGAGAGGCTCACTGATTAACACTGAACCCTGTGGGAGTCTCACTGATTAACACTGAACCCTATGGGAGTCTCACTGATTAACACATGAACCCTGAGGGAGTCTCACTGATTAACACAGAACCCTATGGGAGTCTCACTGATTAACACTGAACACTGTGGGAGTCTCACTGATTAACAATGAACCCTGTGGGAGTCTCACTGATTAACACTGAACCCTAGGGGAGTCTCTCTGATTAACACTGAACCCTGTGGGAGTCTCACTGATTAACACTGAACCCTGTGGGAGTCTCACTGATTAACACTGAACCCTATGGGAGTCTCACTGATTAACACATGAACCCTGAGGGAGTCTCACTGATTAACACTGAACCATGTGGGAGTCTCACTGATTAACACTGAACCCTGTGGGAGTCTCACTGATTAACACTGAACCCTATGGGAGTCTCATTGATTAACACTGAACCCTGTGGGAGTCTCACTGATTAACACTGAACACTGTGGGAGTCTCAATGATTAACACTGAACCCTATGGGAGTCTCACTGATTAACACATGAACCCTGTGGGAGTCTCACTGATTAACACTGAACCCTGTGGGAGTCTCACTGATTAACACTGAACCCTGTGGGAGTCTCACTGATTAACACAGAACCCTATGGGAGTCTCACTGATTAACACTGGACACTGTGGGAGACTCACTGATTAACAATGAACCCTATGGGAGTCTCACTGATTAACACTGAACACTGTGGGAGTTTCACTGATTAACAGTGAACCCTGTGGGAGTCTCACTGATTAACACATGAACCCTGAGGGAGTCTCACTGATTAACACTGAACCCTGTGGGAGTCTCACTGATTAACACTGAACCCTGTGGGAGTCTCACTGATTAACACTGAACCCTATGGGAGTCTCATTGATTAACACTGAACCCTATGGGAGTCTCACTGATTAACACTGAACCCTGTGGGAGTCTCACTGATTAACACTGAACCCTATGGGAGTCTCACTGATTAACACATGAACCCTTTGGGAGTCTCACTGATTAACACTGAACCCTGTGGGAGTCTCACTGATTAACACTGAACACTGTGGGAGTCTCACTGATTAACACAGAACCCTATGGGAGTCTCACTGATTAACACTGAACACTGTGGGAGACTCACTGATTAACAATGAACCCTGTGGGAGTCTCACTGATTAACACTGAACCCTATGGGAGTCTCTCTGATTAACACTGAACCCTGTGGGAGTCTCACTGATTAAGACTGTATCCTATGGGAGTCTCACTGATTAACACTGAACCCTGTGGGAGTCTCAATGATTAACACTGAACCCTGTGGGAGTCTCACTGATTAACACTGAACCCTATGGGAGTCTCACAGATTAACGTTGAACCCTATGGGAGTCTCACTGATTAACAATGAACCCTGTGAGAGTCTCACTGATTAACACTGAACCCTTTGGGAGTCTCACTGATTAACACTGAACCCTGTGGGAGTTTCACTGATTAACACTGAACACTGTGGGATTCTCACTGATTAACAATGAACCCTGTGGGAGTCTCACTGATTAACAATGAACCCTGTGGGAGTCTCACTGATTAACACTGAACCCTAGGGGAGTCTCTCTGATTGATACTGAACCCTGTGGGAGTCTGACTGATTAACACTGAACTCTGTGGGAGTCTCACTGATTAACACTGAACCCTATGGGAGTCTCACTGATTAACACATGAACCCTGAGGGAGTCTCACTGATTAACACAGAACCCTATGGGAGTCTCACTGATTAACACTGAACACTGTGGGAGTTTCACTGATTAACAGTGAACCCTGTGGGAGTCTCACTGATTAACACTGAACCCTAGGGGAGTCTCTCTGATTAACACTGAACCCTGTGGGAGTCTAACTGATTAACACTGAACCCTGTGGGAGTCTCACTGATTAACACTGAACCCTATGGGAGTCTCACTGATTAACACATGAACCCTGAGGGAGTCTCACTGATTAACACTGAACCCTGTGGGAGTCTCACTGATTAACAGTGAACCCTGTGGGAGTCTCACTGATTAACACTGAACCCTATGGGAGTCTCATTGATTAACACTGAACCCTGTGGGAGTCTCACTGATTAACACTGAACCCTGTGGGAGTCTCACTGATTAACACTGAGCCCTATGGGAGTCTCATTGATTAACACTGAACCCTATGGGAGTCTCACTGATTAACACAGAACCCTGTGGGAGTCTGACTGATTAACACTGAACTCTGTGGGAGTCTCACTGATTAACACTGAACCCTATGGGAGTCTCACTGATTAACACATGAACCCTGAGGGAGTCTCACTGATTAACACAGAACCCTATGGGAGTCTCACTGATTAACACTGAACACTGTGGGAGTTTCACTGATTAACAGTGAACCCTGTGGGAGTCTCACTGATTAACACTGAACCCTAGGGGAGTCTCTCTGATTAACACTGAACCCTGTGGGAGTCTAACTGATTAACACTGAACCCTGTGGGAGTCTCACTGATTAACACTGAACCCTATGGGAGTCTCACTGATTAACACATGAACCCTGAGGGAGTCTCACTGATTAACACTGAACCCTGTGGGAGTCTCACTGATTAACAGTGAACCCTGTGGGAGTCTCACTGATTTACACTGAACCCTATGGGAGTCTCATTGATTAACACTGAACCCTATGGGAGTCTCACTGATTAACACTGAACCCTGTGGGAGTCTCACTGATTAACACTGAACCCTATGGGAGTCTCACTGATTAACACATGAACCCTCTGGGAGTCTCACTGATTAACACTGAACCCTGTGGGAGTCTCACTGATTAACACTGAACCCTGTGGGAGTCTCACTGATTAACACAGAACCCTATGGGAGTCTCACTGATTAACACTGAACACTGTGGGAGACTCACTGATTAACAATGAACCCTGTGGGAGTCTCACTGATTAACACTGAACACTGTGGGAGTCTCACTGATTAACACTGAACCCTGTGAGAGTCTCACTGATTAACACTGAACCCTATTGGAGTCTCACTGATTAACACTGAACCCTGTGGGAGTCTCATTGATTAACACTGAACCCTATGGGGGTCTCACTGATTAACACTGAACACTGTGGGAGTCTCACTGATTAACACTGAACACTGTGGGATTCTCACTGATTAACAATGAACCCTGTGGGAGTCTCACTGATTAACACTGAACCCTAGGGGAGTCTCTCTGATTAACACTGAACCCTGTGGGAGTCTCACTGAATAACACTGAACCCTGTGGGAGTCTCACTGATTAACACTGAGCCCTATGGGAGTCTCATTGATTAACACTGAACCCTATGGGAGTCTCACTGATTAACACTGAACCCTGTGGGAGTCTCACTGATTAACGCTGAACCCTGTGAGAGTCTCACTGATTAACACTGAACCCTGTGAGAGTCTCACTGATTAACACTGAACCCTGTGGGAGTCTCACTGATTAACGCTGAACCCTGTGAGAGTCTCACTGATTAACACTGAACCCTGTGGGAGTCTCACTGATTAAGACTGTATCCTATGGGAGTCTCACTGATTAACACTGAACCCTGTGAGAGTCTCACTGATTAACACTGAACCCTGTGGGAGTCTCACTGATTAACGCTGAACCCTGTGAGAGTCTCACTGATTAACACTGAACCCTATGGGAGTCTCACTGATTAACACTGAACCCTGTGGGAGTCCCATTGATTAACACTGAACCCTATGGGGGTCTCACTGATTAACACAGAACCCTGTGGGAGTCTCACTGATTAACACTGAACCCTATGGGAGTCTCACTGATTAACACATGAACCCTGAGGGAGTCTCACTGATTAACACTGAACCCTGTGGGAGTCTCTCTGATTGACACTGAACCCTGTGGGAGTCTGACTGATTAACACTGAACCCTGTGGGAGTCTCACTGATTAACACTGGACCCTATGGGAGTCTCACTGATTAACACATGAACCCTGAGGGAGTCTCACTGATTAACACAGAACCCTATGGGAGTCTCACTGATTAACACTGAACACTGTGGGAGTCTCACTGATTAACAATGAACCCTGTGGGAGTCTCACTGATTAACACTGAACCCTAGGGGAGTCTCTCTGATTAACACTGAACCCTGTGGGAGTCTCACTGATTAACACTGAACCCTGTGGGAGTCTCACTGATTAACACTGAACCCTATGGGAGTCTCACTGATTAACACATGAACCCTGAGGGAGTCTCACTGATTAACACTGAACCCTGTCGGAGTCCCACTGATTAACACTGAACCCTGTGGGAGTCTCACTGATTAACACTGAACCCTGTGGGAGTCTCACTGATTAACACAGAACCCTATGGGAGTCTCTAACTGATTAACACAGAACACTGTGGGAGACTCACTGATTAACAATGAACCCTGTGGGAGTCTCACTGATTAACACTGAACCCTATGGGAGTCTCTCTGATTAACACTGAACCCTGTGTGAGTCTCACTGATTAAGACTGTATCCTATGGGAGTCTCACTGATTAACACTGAACCCTGTGGGAGTCTCACTGATTAACAATGAACCCTGTGGGAGTCTCACTGATTAACACTGAACCCTGTGAGAGGCTCACTGATTAACACTGAACCCTGTGGGAGTCTCACTGATTAACACTGAACCCTGTGGGAGTCTCACTGATTAACACTGAACCCTATGGGAGTCTCACTGATTAACACTGAACCCTGTGGGAGTCTCATTGATTAACACTGAACCCTATGGGGGTCTCACTGATTAACACTGAACACTGTGGGAGTCTCACTGATTAACACTGAACACTGTGGGAGTCTCACTGATTAACACTGAACCCTGTGAGAGTCTCACTGATTAACACTGAACCCTATTGGAGTCTCACTGATTAACACTGAACCCTGTGGGAGTCTCACTGATTAACACTGAACCCTGTGGGAGTCTCACTGATTAACACAGAACCCTATGGGAGTCTCACTGATTAACACTGAACACTGTGGGAGTCTCACTGATTAACACTGAACCCTATGGGAGTCTCACTGATTAACACATGAACCCTGAGGGTGACTCACTGATTAACACTGAACACTGTGGGAGTCTCACTGATTAACACTGAACCCTGTGGGAGTCTCACTGATTAACACTGAACCCTATGGGAGTCTCATTGATTAACACTGAACCCTATGGGAGTCTCACTGATTAACACTGAACCCTGTGGGAGTCTCACTGATTAACACTGAACCCTATGGGAGTCTCACTGTTTAACACATTAACCCTATGGGAGTCTCACTGATTAACACTGAACCCTGTGGGAGTCTCACTGATTAACACTGAACCCTGTGGGAGTCTCACTGATTAACACAGAACCCTGTGGGAGTCTCACTGATTAACACTGAACCCTATGGGAGTCTCACTGATTAACACATGAACCCTGAGGGAGTCTCACTGATTAACACTGAACCCTGTGGGAGTCTCTCTGATTGACACTGAACCCTGTGGGAGTCTGACTGATTAACACTGAACCCTGTGGGAATCTCACTGATTAACACTGAACCCTATGGGAGTCTCACTGATTAACACATGAACCCTGGGGGAGTCTCACTGATTAACACAGAACCCTATGGGAGTCTCACTGATTAACACTGAACACTGTGGGAGTCTCACTGATTAACAATGAACCCTGTGGGAGTCTCACTGATTAACACTGAACCCTAGGGGAGTCTCTCTGATTAACACTGAACCCTGTGGGAGTCTCACTGATTAACACTGAACCCTGTGGGAGTCTCACTGATTAACACTGAACCCTATGGGAGTCTCACTGATTAACACATGAACCCTGAGGGAGTCTCACTGATTAACACTGAACCCTGTGGGAGTCTCACTGATTAACACTGAACCCTGTGGGAGTCTCACTGATTAACACTGAACCCTATGGGAGTCTCATTGATTAACACTGAACCCTGTGGGAGTCTCACTGATTAACACTGAACACTGTGGGAGTCTCAATGATTAACACTGAACCCTATGGGAGTCTCACTGATTAACACATGAACCCTGTGGGAGTCTCACTGATTAACACTGAACCCTGAGGGAGTCTCACTGATTAACACTGAACCCTGTGGGAGTCTCACTGATTAACACAGAACCCTATGGGAGTCTCACTGATTAACACTGGACACTGTGGGAGACTCACTGATTAACAATGAACCCTATGGGAGTCTCACTGATTAACACTGAACACTGTGGGAGTTTCACTGATTAACAGTGAACCCTGTGGGAGTCTCACTGATTAACACTGAACCCTAGGGGAGTCTCTCTGATTAACACTGAACCCTGTGGGAGTCTCACTGATTAACACTGAACCCTGTGGGAGTCTCACTGATTAACACTGAACCCTATGGGAGTCTCACTGATTAACACATGAACCCTGAGGGAGTCTCACTGATTAACACTGAACCCTGTGGGAGTCTCACTGATTAACACTGAACCCTGTGGGAGTCTCACTGATTAACACTGAACCCTATGGGAGTCTCATTGATTAACACTGAACCCTATGGGAGTCTCACTGATTAACACTGAACCCTGTGGGAGTCTCACTGATTAACACTGAACCCTATGGGAGTCTCACTGATTAACACATGAACCCTGTGGGAGTCTCACTGATTAACACTGAACCCTATGGGAGTCTCACTGATTAACACATGAACCCTGAGGGAGTCTCACTGATTAACACTGAACCCTGTGGGAGTCTCTCTGATTGACACTGAACCCTGTGGGAGTCTGACTGATTAACACTGAACCCTGTGGGAATCTCACTGATTAACACTGAACCCTATGGGAGTCTCACTGATTAACACATGAACCCTGGGGGAGTCTCACTGATTAACACAGAACCCTATGGGAGTCTCACTGATTAACACTGAACACTGTGGGAGTCTCACTGATTAACAATGAACCCTGTGGGAGTCTCACTGATTAACACTGAACCCTAGGGGAGTCTCTCTGATTAACACTGAACCCTGTGGGAGTCTCACTGATTAACACTGAACCCTGTGGGAGTCTCACTGATTAACACTGAACCCTATGGGAGTCTCACTGATTAACACATGAACCCTGAGGGAGTCTCACTGATTAACACTGAACCCTGTGGGAGTCTCACTGATTAACACTGAACCCTGTGGGAGTCTCACTGATTAACACTGAACCCTATGGGAGTCTCATTGATTAACACTGAACCCTGTGGGAGTCTCACTGATTAACACTGAACACTGTGGGAGTCTCAATGATTAACACTGAACCCTATGGGAGTCTCACTGATTAACACATGAACCCTGTGGGAGTCTCACTGATTAACACTGAACCCTGAGGGAGTCTCACTGATTAACACTGAACCCTGTGGGAGTCTCACTGATTAACACAGAACCCTATGGGAGTCTCACTGATTAACACTGGACACTGTGGGAGACTCACTGATTAACAATGAACCCTATGGGAGTCTCACTGATTAACACTGAACACTGTGGGAGTTTCACTGATTAACAGTGAACCCTGTGGGAGTCTCACTGATTAACACTGAACCCTAGGGGAGTCTCTCTGATTAACACTGAACCCTGTGGGAGTCTCACTGATTAACACTGAACCCTGTGGGAGTCTCACTGATTAACACTGAACCCTATGGGAGTCTCACTGATTAACACATGAACCCTGAGGGAGTCTCACTGATTAACACTGAACCCTGTGGGAGTCTCACTGATTAACACTGAACCCTGTGGGAGTCTCACTGATTAACACTGAACCCTATGGGAGTCTCATTGATTAACACTGAACCCTATGGGAGTCTCACTGATTAACACTGAACCCTGTGGGAGTCTCACTGATTAACACTGAACCCTATGGGAGTCTCACTGATTAACACATGAACCCTGTGGGAGTCTCACTGATTAACACTGAACCCTGTGGGAGTCTCACTGATTAACACTGAACCCTGTGGGAGTCTCACTGATTAACACAGAACCCTATGGGAGTCTCTCTGATTAACACTGAACACTGTGGGAGACTCACTGATTAACAATGAACCCTGTGGGAGTCTCACTGATTAACACTGAACCCTATGGGAGTCTCTCTGATTAACACTGAACCCTGTGGGAGTCTCACTGATTAAGACTGTATCCTATGGGAGTCTCACTGATTAACACTGAACCCTGTGGGAGTCTCAATGATTAACACTGAACCCTGTGGGAGTCTCACTGATTAACACTGAACCCTATGGGAGTCTCACAGATTAACGCTGAACCCTATGGGAGTCTCACTGATTAACAATGAACCCTGTGAGAGTCTCACTGATTAACACTGAACCCTGTGGGAGTCTCACTGATTAACACTGAACCCTGTGGGAGTTTCACTGATTAACACTGAACACTGTGGGATTCTCACTGATTAACAATGAACCCTGTGGGAGTCTCACTGATTAACAATGAACCCTGTGGGAGTCTCACTGATTAACACTGAACCCTAGGGGAGTCTCTCTGATTGACACTGAACCCTGTGGGAGTCTGACTGATTAACACTGAACTCTTTGGGAGTCTCACTGATTAACACTGAACCCTATGGGAGTCTCACTGATTAACACATGAACCCTGAGGGAGTCTCACTGATTAACACAGAACCCTATGGGAGTCTCACTGATTAACACTGAACACTGTGGGAGTTTCACTGATTAACAGTGAACGTTGTGGGAGTCTCACTGATTAACACTGAACCCTAGGGGAGTCTCTCTGATTAACACTGAACCCTGTGGGAGTCTCACTGATTAACACTGAACCCTGTGGGAGTCTCACTGATTAACACTGAACCCTATGGGAGTCTCACTGATTAACACATGAACCCTGAGGGAGTATCACTGATTAACACTGAACCCTGTGGGAGTCTCAATGATTAACAGTGAACCCTGTGGGAGTCTCACTGATTAACACTGAACCCTATGGGAGTCTCATTGATTAACACTGAACCCTATGGGAGTCTCACTGATTAACACTGAACCCTGTGGGAGTCTCACTGATTAACACTGAACCCTATGGGAGTCTCACTGATTAACACATGAACCCTGTGGGAGTCTCACTGATTAACACTGAACCCTGTGGGAGTCTCACTGATTAACACTGAACCCTGTGGGAGTCTCACTGATTAACACAGAACCCTATGGGAGTCTCACTGATTAACACTGAACACTGTGGGAGACTCACTGATTAACAATGAACCCTGTGGGAGTCTCACTGATTAACACTGAACCCTTTTGGAGTCTCTCTGATTAACACTGAACCCTGTGGGAGTCTCACTGATTAAGACTGTATCCTATGGGAGTCTCACTGATTAACACTGAACCCTGTGGGAGTCTCACTGATTAACACTGAACCCTGTGGGAGTCTCACTGATTAATGCTGAACCCTGTGAGAGTCTCACTGATTAACACTGAACCCTGTGAGAGTCTCACTGATTAACACTGAACCCTGTGGGAGTCTCACTGATTAACGCTGAACCCTGTGAGAGTCTCACTGATTAACACTGAACCCTGTGGGAGTCTCACTGATTAAGACTGTATCCTATGGGAGTCTCACTGATTAACACTGAACCCTGTGAGAGTCTCACTGATTAACACTGAACCCTGTGGGAGTCTCACTGATTAACGCTGAACCCTGTGAGAGTCTCACTGATTAACACTGAACCCTATGGGAGTCTCACTGATTAACACTGAACCCTGTGGGAGTCCCATTGATTAACACTGAACCCTATGGGGGTCTCACTGATTAACACTGAACACTGTGGGAGTCTCACTGATTAACACTGAACACTGTGGGAGTCTCACTGATTAACACTGAACCCTGTGAGAGTCTCACTGATTAACACTGAACCCTATTGGAGTCTCACTGATTAACACTGAACCCTGTGGGAGTCTCATTGATTAACACTGAACCCTATGGGGGTCTCACTGATTAACACTGAACACTGTGGGAGTCTCACTGATTAACACTGAACACTGTGGGAGTCTCACTGATTAACAATGAACCCTGTGGGAGTCTCACTGATTAACACTGAACCCTAGGGGAGTCTCTCTGATTAACACTGAACCCTGTGGGAGTCTCACTGATTAACACTGAACCCTGTGGCAGTCTCACTGATTAACACTGAACCCTATGGGAGTCTCACTGATTAACACATGAACCCTGAAGAAGTCTCACTGATTAACACTGAACCCTGTGGGAGTCTCACTGATTAACACTGAACCCTGTGGGAGTCTCACTGATTAACACTGAACCCTATGGGAGTCTCATTGATTAACACTGAACCCTATGGGAGTCTCACTGATTAACACTGAACCCTGTGGGAGTCTCCACTGATTAACACTGAACCCTATGGGAGTCTCACTGTTTAACACATTCACCCTGTGGGAGTCTAACTGATTAACACTGAACCCTGTGGGAGTCTCACTGATTAACACTGAACCCTGTGGGAGTCTCACTGATTAAGACTGTATCCTATGGGAGTCTCACTGATTAACACTGAACCCTGTGAGAGTCTCACTGATTAACACTGAACCCTGTGGGAGTCTCACTGATTAACGCTGAACCCTGTGAGAGTCTCACTGATTAACACTGAACCCTATGGGAGTCTCACTGATTAACACTGAACCCTGTGGGAGTCCCATTGATTAACACTGAACCCTATGGGGGTCTCACTGATTAACACTGAACACTGTGGGAGTCTCACTGATTAACACTGAACACTGTGGGAGTCTCACTGATTAACACTGAACCCTGTGAGAGTCTCACTGATTAACACTGAACCCTATTGGAGTCTCACTGATTAACACTGAACCCTGTGGGAGTCTCATTGATTAACACTGAACCCTATGGGGGTCTCACTGATTAACACTGAACACTGTGGGAGTCTCACTGATTAACACTGAACACTGTGGGAGTCTCACTGATTAACAATGAACCCTGTGGGAGTCTCACTGATTAACACTGAACCCTAGGGGAGTCTCTCTGATTAACACTGAACCCTGTGGGAGTCTCACTGATTAACACTGAACCCTGTGGCAGTCTCACTGATTAACACTGAACCCTATGGGAGTCTCACTGATTAACACATGAACCCTGAAGAAGTCTCACTGATTAACACTGAACCCTGTGGGAGTCTCACTGATTAACACTGAACCCTGTGGGAGTCTCACTGATTAACACTGAACCCTATGGGAGTCTCATTGATTAACACTGAACCCTATGGGAGTCTCACTGATTAACACTGAACCCTGTGGGAGTCTCCACTGATTAACACTGAACCCTATGGGAGTCTCACTGTTTAACACATTCACCCTGTGGGAGTCTAACTGATTAACACTGAACCCTGTGGGAGTCTCACTGATTAACACTGAACCCTGTGGGAGTCTCACTGATTAACACAGAACCCTATGGGAGTCTCACTGATTAACACTGAACACTGTGGGAGACTCACTGATTAACAATGAACCCTGTGGGAGTCTCACTGATTAACACTGAACCCTATGGGAGTCTCTCTGATTAACACTGAACCCTGTGGGAGTCTCACTGATTAAGACTGTATCCTTTGGGAGTCTCACTGATTAACACTGAACCCTGTGGGAGTCTCACTGATTAACACTGAACCCTGTGGGAGTCTCACTGATTAACGCTGAACCCTGTGAGAGTCTCACTGATTAACACTGAACCCTGTGAGAGTCTCACTGATTAACACTGAACCCTGTGGGAGTCTCACTGATTAACGCTGAACCCTGTGAGAGTCTCACTGATTAACACTGAACCCTGTGGGAGTCTCACTGATTAAGACTGTATCCTATGGGAGTCTCACTGATTAACACTGAACCCTGTGAGAGTCTCACTGATTAACACTGAACCCTGTGGGAGTCTCACTGATTAACGCTGAACCCTGTGAGAGTCTCACTGATTAACACTGAACCCTATGGGAGTCTCACTGATTAACACTGAACCCTGTGGGAGTCCCATTGATTAACACTGAACCCTATGGGGGTCTCACTGATTAACACAGAACACTGTGGGAGTCTCACTGATTAACACTGAACACTGTGGGAGTCTCACTGATTAACACTGAACCCTGTGAGAGTCTCACTGATTAACACTGAACCCTATTGGAGTCTCACTGATTAACACTGAACCCTGTGGGAGTCTCATTGATTAACACTGAACCCTATGGGGGTCTCACTGATTAACACTGAACACTGTGGGAGTCTCACTGATTAACACTGAACACTGTGGGAGTCTCACTGATTAACAATGAACCCTGTGGGAGTCTCACTGATTAACACTGAACCCTATGGGAGTCTCACTGATTAACACTGAACACTATGGGAGTGTCACTGATTAACACTGAACCCTGTGGGAGTCTCACTGATTAACACTGGACCCTCTGGGAGTCTCACTGATTAACACTGAACCCTATGGGAGTCTCATTGATTAACACTGAACCCTATGGGAGTCTCACTGATTAACACTGAACCCTGTGGGAGTCTCACTGATTAACACTGAACCCTATGGGAGTCTCACTGTTTAACACATTCACCCTGTGGGAGTCTAACTGATTAACACTGAACCCTGTGGGAGTCTCACTGATTAACACTGAACCCTGTGGGAGTCTCACTGATTAACACAGAACCCTATGGGAGTCTCACTGATTAACACTGAACACTGTGGGAGTCTCACTGATTAACAAAGAACCCTGTGGGAGTCTCACTGATTAACACTGAACCCTAGGGGAGTCTCTCTGATTAACACTGAACCCTGTGGGAGTCTCACTGATTAACACTGAACCCTGTGGGAGTCTCACTGAATAACACTGAACCCTATGGGAGTGTCACTGATTAACACTGAACCCTATGGGAGTGTCACTCATTAACACTGAACCCTGTGGGAGTCTCACTGATTAACACTGAACCCTGTGGGAGTCTCACTGATTAACACAGAACCCTATGGGAGTCTCACTGATTAACACTGAACACTGTGGGAGACTCACTGATTAACAATGAACCCTGTGGGAGTCTCACTGATTAACACTGAACCCTATGGGAGTCTCTCTGATTAACACTGAACCCTGTGGGAGTCTCACTGATTAAGACTGTATCCTTTGGGAGTCTCACTGATTAACACTGAACCCTGTGGGAGTCTCACTGATTAACACTGAACCCTGTGGGAGTCTCACTGATTAACGCTGAACCCTGTGAGAGTCTCACTGATTAACACTGAACCCTGTGAGAGTCTCACTGATTAACACTGAACCCTGTGGGAGTCTCACTGATTAACGGTGAACCCTGTGAGAGTCTCACTGATTAACACTGAACCCTGTGGGAGTCTCACTGATTAAGACTGTATCCTATGGGAGTCTCACTGATTAACACTGAACCCTGTGAGAGTCTCACTGATTAACACTGAACCCTGTGGGAGTCTCACTGATTAACGCTGAACCCTGTGAGAGTCTCACTGATTAACACTGAACCCTATGGGAGTCTCACTGATTAACACTGAACCCTGTGGGAGTCCCATTGATTAACACTGAACCCTATGGGGGTCTCACTGATTAACACTGAACACTGTGGGAGTCTCACTGATTAACACTGAACACTGTGGGAGTCTCACTGATTAACACTGAACCCTGTGAGAGTCTCACTGATTAACACTGAACCCTATTGGAGTCTCACTGATTAACACTGAACCCTGTGGGAGTCTCATTGATTAACACTGAACCCTATGGGGGTCTCACTGATTAACACTGAACACTGTGGGAGTCTCACTGATTAACACTGAACACTGTGGGAGTCTCACTGATTAACAATGAACCCTGTGGGAGTCTCACTGATTAACACTGAACTCTAGGGGAGTCTCTCTGATTAACACTGAACCCTGTGGGAGTCTCACTGATTAACACTGAACCCTGTGGCAGTCTCACTGATTAACACTGAACCCTATGGGAGTCTCACTGATTAACACATGAACCCTGAAGAAGTCTCACTGATTAACACTGAACCCTGTGGGAGTCTCACTGATTAACACTGAACCCTGTGGGAGTCTCACTGATTAACACTGAACCCTATGGGAGTCTCATTGATTAACACTGAACCCTATGGGAGTCTCACTGATTAACACTGAACCCTGTGGGAGTCTCACTGATTAACACTGAACCCTATGGGAGTCTCACTGTTTAACACATTCACCCTGTGGGGGTCTAACTGATTAACACTGAACCCTGTGGGAGTCTCACTGATTAACACTGAACCCTGTGGGAGTCTCACTGATTAACACAGAACCCTATGGGAGTCTCACTGATTAACACTGAACACTGTGGGAGTCTCACTGATTAACAAAGAACCCTGTGGGAGTCTCACTGATTAACACTGAACCCTAGGGGAGTCTCTCTGATTAACACTGAACCCTGTGGGAGTCTCACTGATTAACACTGAACCCTGTGGGAGTCTCACTGATTAACACTGAACCCTATGGGAGTGTCACTGATTAACACTGAACCCTATGGGAGTGTCACTCATTAACACTGAACCCTCTGGGAGTCTCACTGATTAACACTGAACCCTGTGGGAGTCTCACTGATTAACACTGAACCCTGTGGGAGTCTCACTGATTAATACTGAACCCTGTGGGAGTCTCACTGATTAAAACTGAACCCTATGGGAGTCTCACTGATTAACAATGAACCCTGTGAGAGTCTCACTGATTAACACTGAACCCTGTGAGAGTCTCACTGATTAACACTGAACCCTGTGGGAATCTCACTGATTAACAATGAACCCTGTGGGAGTCTCACTGATTAACACTGAACCCTATGGGAGTCTCACTGATTAACACTGAACCCTGTGGGAGTCTCAATGATTAACACTGAACCCTGTGGGAGTCTCACTGATTAACACTGAACCCTATGGGAGTCTCACAGATTAACGCTGAACCCTATGGGAGTCTCACTGATTAACAATGAACCATGTGAGAGTCTCACTGATTAACACTGAACCCTGTGGGAGTCTCACTGATTAACACTGAACCCTGTGGGAGTCTCACTGATTAACACATGAACCCTGTGGGAGTCTCACTGATTAACACTGAACCCTGTGGGAGTCTCACTGATTAACACTGAACCCTGTGGGAGTCTCACTGATTAACACAGAACCCTATGGGAGTCTCACTGATTAACACTGAACACTGTGGGAGACTCACTGATTAACAATGAACCCTGTGGGAGTCTCACTGATTAACACTGAACCCTATGGGAGTCTCTCTGATTAACACTGAACCCTGTGGGAGTCTCACTGATTAAGACTGTATCCTATGGGAGTCTCACTGATTAACACTGAACCCTGTGGGAGTCTCACTGATTAACACTGAACCCTGTGGGAGTCTCACTGATTAACACTGAACCCTGTGAGAGTCTCACTGATTAACACTGAACCCTGTGGGAGTCTCACTGATTAACGCTGAACCCTGTGAGAGTCTCACTGATTAACACTGAACCCTATGGGAGTCTCACTGATTAACACTGAACCCTGTGGGAGTCCCATTGATTAACACTGAACCCTATGGGGGTCTCACTGATTAACACTGAACACTGTGGGAGTCTCACTGATTAACACTGAACACTGTGGGAGTCTCACTGATTAACACTGAACCCTGTGAGAGTCTCACTGATTAACACTGAACCCTATTGGAGTCTCACTGATTAACACTGAACCCTGTGGGAGTCTCATTGATTAACACTGAACCCTATGGGGGTCTCACTGATTAACACTGAACACTGTGGGAGTCTCACTGATTAACACTGAACACTGTGGGAGTCTCACTGATTAACAATGAACCCTGTGGGAGTCTCACTGATTAACACTGAACCCTAGAGTAGTCTCTCTGATTAACACTGAACCCTGTGGGAGTCTCACTGATTAACACAGAACCCTATGGGAGTCTCACTGATTAACACTGAACCCTATGGGAGTCTCACTGATTAACACATGAACCCTGAAGAAGTCTCACTGATTAACACTGAACCCTGTGGGAGTCTCACTGATTAACACTGAACCCTGTGGGAGTCTCACTGATTAACACTGAACCCTATGGGAGTCTCATTGATTAACACTGAACCCTATGGGAGTCTCACTGATTAACACTGAACCCTGTGGGAGTCTCACTGATTAACACTGAACCCTATGGGAGTCTCACTGTTTAACACATTCACCCTGTGGGAGTCTAACTGATTAACACTGAACCCTGTGGGAGTCTCACTGATTAACACTGAACCCTGTGGGAGTCTCACTGATTAACACAGAACCCTATGGGAGTCTCACTGATTAACACTGAACACTGTGGGAGTCTCACTGATTAACAAAGAACCCTGTGGGAGTCTCACTGATTAACACTGAACCCTAGGGGAGTCTCTCTGATTAACACTGAACCCTGTGGGAGTCTCACTGATTAACACTGAACCCTGTGGGAGTCTCACTGATTAACACTGAACCCTATGGGAGTGTCACTGATTAACACTGAACCCTATGGGAGTGTCACTCATTAACACTGAACCCTGTGGGAGTCTCACTGATTAACACTGAACCCTGTGGGAGTCTCACTGATTAACACTGAACCCTGTGGGAGTCTCACTGATTAATACTGAACCCTGTGGGAGTCTCACTGATTAAAACTGAACCCTATGGGAGTCTCACTGATTAACAATGAACCCTGTGAGAGTCTCACTGATTAACACTGAACCCTGTGAGAGTCTCACTGATTAACACTGAACCCTGTGGGAATCTCACTGATTAACAATGAACCCTGTGGGAGTCTCACTGATTAACACTGAACCCTATGGGAGTCTCACTGATTAACACTGAACCCTGTGGGAGTCTCAATGATTAACACTGAACCCTGTGGGAGTCTCACTGATTAACACTGAACCCTATGGGAGTCTCACAGATTAACGCTGAACCCTATGGGAGTCTCACTGATTAACAATGAACCATGTGAGAGTCTCACTGATTAACACTGAACCCTGTGGGAGTCTCACTGATTAACACTGAACCCTGTGGGAGTCTCACTGATTAACACATGAACCCTGTGGGAGTCTCACTGATTAACACTGAACCCTGTGGGAGTCTCACTGATTAACACTGAACCCTGTGGGAGTCTCACTGATTAACACAGAACCCTATGGGAGTCTCACTGATTAACACTGAACACTGTGGGAGACTCACTGATTAACAATGAACCCTGTGGGAGTCTCACTGATTAACACTGAACCCTATGGGAGTCTCTCTGATTAACACTGAACCCTGTGGGAGTCTCACTGATTAAGACTGTATCCTATGGGAGTCTCACTGATTAACACTGAACCCTGTGGGAGTCTCACTGATTAACACTGAACCCTGTGGGAGTCTCACTGATTAACACTGAACCCTGTGAGAGTCTCACTGATTAACACTGAACCCTGTGGGAGTCTCACTGATTAACGCTGAACCCTGTGAGAGTCTCACTGATTAACACTGAACCCTATGGGAGTCTCACTGATTAACACTGAACCCTGTGGGAGTCCCATTGATTAACACTGAACCCTATGGGGGTCTCACTGATTAACACTGAACACTGTGGGAGTCTCACTGATTAACACTGAACACTGTGGGAGTCTCACTGATTAACACTGAACCCTGTGAGAGTCTCACTGATTAACACTGAACCCTATTGGAGTCTCACTGATTAACACTGAACCCTGTGGGAGTCTCATTGATTAACACTGAACCCTATGGGGGTCTCACTGATTAACACTGAACACTGTGGGAGTCTCACTGATTAACACTGAACACTGTGGGAGTCTCACTGATTAACAATGAACCCTGTGGGAGTCTCACTGATTAACACTGAACCCTAGAGTAGTCTCTCTGATTAACACTGAACCCTGTGGGAGTCTCACTGATTAACACTGAACCCTGTGGGAGTCTCACTGATTAACACTGAACCCTATGGGAGTCTCACTGATTAACACATGAACCCTGAAGAAGTCTCACTGATTAACACTGAACCCTGTGGGAGTCTCACTGATTAACATTGAACCCTGTGGGAGTCTCACTGATTAACACTGAACCCTATGGGAGTCTCATTGATTAACACTGAACCCTATGGGAGTCTCACTGATTAACACTGAACCCTGTGGGAGTCTCACTGATTAACACTGAACCCTGTGGGAGTCTCACTGATTAACACAGAACCCTATGGGAGTCTCACTGATTAACACTGAACACTGTGGGAGTCTCACTGATTAACAAAGAACCCTGTGGGAGTCTCACTGATTAACACTGAACCCTAGGGGAGTCTCTCTGATTAACACTGAACCCTGTGGGAGTCTCACTGATTAACACTGAACCCTGTGGGAGTCTCACTGATTAACACTGAACCCTATGGGAGTGTCACTGATTAACACTGAACCCTGTGGGAGTCTCACTAATTAACACTGAACCCTGTGAGAGTCTCACTGATTAACACTGAACCCTGTGGGAGTCTCACTGATTAACACTGAACCCTGTGGGAGTGTCACTGAATAACACTGAACCCTAGGGGAGTCTCACTGATTAACACTGAACACTGTGGGAGTCTCACTGATTAACACTGAACCCTATGGGAGTGTCACTCATTAACACTGAACCCTGTGGGAGTCTCACTGATTAACACTGAACCCTGTGGGAGTCTCACTGATTAACACTGAACCCTGTGGGAGTCTCACTGATTAATACTGAACCCTGTGGGAGTCTCACTGATTAACACTGAACCCTATGGGAGTCTCACTGATTAACAATGAACCCTGTGAGAGTCTCACTGATTAACACTGAACCCTGTGGGAGTCTCACTGATTAACACTGAACCCTGTGGGAGTCTCACTGATTAATACTGAACCCTGTGGGAGTCTCACTGATTAACACTGAACCCTATGGGAGTCTCACTGATTAACAATGAACCCTGTGAGAGTCTCACTGATTAACACTGAACCCTGTGGGAGTCTCACTGATTAACAATCAACCCTGTGGGAGTCTCACTGATTAACACTGAACCCTATGGGAGTCTCACTGATTAACACTGAACCCTGTGGGAGTCTCAATGATTAACACTGAACCCTGTGGGAGTCTCACTGATTAACACTGAACCCTATGGGAGTCTCACAGATTAACGGTGAACCCTATGGGAGTCTCACTGATTAACAATGAACCCTGTGAGAGTCTCACTGATTAACACTGAACCCTGTGGGAGTCTCACTGATTAACACTGAACCCTGTGGGAGTCTCACTGATTAACACTGAACACTGTGGGAGTCTCACTGATTAACAATGAACCCTGTGGGAGTCTCACTGATTAACACTGAACCCTAGGGGAGTCTCTCTGATTGACACTGAACCCTGTGGGAGTCTGACTGATTAACAATGAACCCTGTGGGAGTCTCACTGATTAACACTGAACCCTATCGGAGTCTTACTGATTAACACATGAACCCTGAGGGAGTCTCACTGATTAACACAGAACCCTATGGGAGTCTCACTGATTAACACTGAACACTGTGGGAGTTTCACTGATTAACAGTGAACCCTGTGGGAGTCTCACTGATTAACACTTAACCCTAGGGGAGTCTCTCTGATTAACACTGAACCCTGTGGGAGTCTCACTGATTAACACTGAACCCTGTGGGAGTCTCACTGATTAACACTGAACCCTGTGGGAGACTCACTGATTAACACTGAACCCTATGGGAGTCTCATTGTTTAACACATTCACCCTGTGGGAGTCTAACTGATTAACACTGAACCCTGTGGGAGTCTCACTGATTAACACTGAACCCTGTGGGAGTCTCACTGATTAACACAGAACCCTATGGGAGTCTCACTGATTAACACTGAACACTGTGGGAGTCTCACTGATTAACAAAGAACCCTGTGGGAGTCTCACTGATTAACACTGAACCCTAGGGGAGTCTCTCTGATTAACACTGAACCCTGTGGGAGTCTCACTGATTAACACTGAACCCTGTGGGAGTCTCACTGATTAACACTGAACCCTATGGGAGTGTCACTGATTAACACTGAACCCTGTGGGAGTCTCACTAATTAACACTGAACCCTGTGAGAGTCTCACTGATTAACACTGAACCCTGTGGGAGTCTCACTGATTAACACTGAACCCTGTGGGAGTGTCACTGAATAACACTGAACCCTAGGGGAGTCTCACTGATTAACACTGAACACTGTGGGAGTCTAACTGATTAACACTGAACCCTATGGGAGTGTCACTCATTAACACTGAACCCTGTGGGAGTCTCACTGATTAACACTGAACCCTGTGGGAGTCTCACTGATTAACACTGAACCCTGTGGGAGTCTCACTGATTAATACTGAACCCTGTGGGAGTCTCACTGATTAACACTGAACCCTATGGGAGTCTCACTGATTAACAATGAACCCTGTGAGAGTCTCACTGATTAACACTGAACCCTGTGGGAGTCTCACTGATTAACACTGAACCCTGTGGGAGTCTCACTGATTAATACTGAACCCTGTGGGAGTCTCACTGATTAACACTGAACCCTATGGGAGTCTCACTGATTAACAATGAACCCTGTGAGAGTCTCACTGATTAACACTGAACCCTGTGGGAGTCTCACTGATTAACAATCAACCCTGTGGGAGTCTCACTGATTAACACTGAACCCTATGGGAGTCTCACTGATTAACACTGAACCCTGTGGGAGTCTCAATGATTAACACTGAACCCTGTGGGAGTCTCACTGATTAACACTGAACCCTATTGGAGTCTCACAGATTAACGCTGAACCCTATGGGAGTCTCACTGATTAACAATGAACCCTGTGAGAGTCTCACTGATTAACACTGAACCCTGTGGGAGTCTCACTGATTAACACTGAACCCTGTGGGAGTCTCACTGATTAACACTGAACACTGTGGGAGTCTCACTGATTAACAATGAACCCTGTGGGAGTCTCACTGATTAACACTGAACCCTAGGGGAGTCTCTCTGATTGACACTGAACCCTGTGGGAGTCTGACTGATTAACAATGAACCCTGTGGGAGTCTCACTGATTAACACTGAACCCTATCGGAGTCTTACTGATTAACACATGAACCCTGAGGGAGTCTCACTGATTAACACAGAACCCTATGGGAGTCTCACTGATTAACACTGAACACTGTGGGAGTTTCACTGATTAACAGTGAACCCTGTGGGAGTCTCACTGATTAACACTTAACCCTAGGGGAGTCTCTCTGATTAACACTGAACCCTGTGGGAGTCTCACTGATTAACACTGAACCCTGTGGGAGTCTCACTGATTAACACTGAACCCAATGGGAGTCTCACTGATTAACACATGAACCCTGAGGGAGTCTCACTGATTAACACTGAACCCTGTGGGAGTCTCACTGATTAACACTGAACCCTGTGGGAGTCTCACTGATTAACACTGAACCCTATGGGAGTCTCATTGATTAACACTGAACCCTATGGGAGTCTCACTGATTAACACTGAACCCTGTGGGAGTCTCACTGATTAACACTGAACCCTATGGGAGTCTCACTGATTAACACATGAACCCTGTGGGAGTCTCACTGATTAACACTGAACCCTGTGGGAGTCTCACTGATTAACACTGAACCCTGTGGGAGTCTCACTGATTAACACAGAACCCTAAGGGAGTCTCACTGATTAACACTGAACACTGTGGGAGACTCACTGATTAACAATGAACCCTGTGGGAGTCTCACTGATTAACACTGAACCCTATGGGAGTCTCTCTGATTAACACTGAACCCTGTGGGAGTCTCACTGATTAAGACTGTATCCTATGGGAGTCTCACTGATTAACACTGAACCCTGTGGGAGTCTCAATGATTAACACTGAACCCTGTGGGAGTCTCACTGATTAACACTGAACCCTATGGGAGTCTCACAGATTAACGCTGAACCCTATGGGAGTCTCACTGATTAACAATGAACCCTGTGAGAGTCTCACTGATTAACACTGAACCCTGTGGGAGTCTCACTGATTAACACTGAACCCTGTGGGAGTCTCACTGATTAACACTGAACACTGTGGGAGTCTCACTGATTAGCAATGAACACTGTGGGAGTCTCACTGATTAACACTGAACCCTAGGGGAGTCTCTCTGATTGACACTGAACCCTGTGGGAGTCTGACTGATTAACACTGAACCCTGTGGGAGTCTCACTGATTAACGCTGAACCCTATGGGAGTCTCACTGATTAACACAGAACCCTATGGGAGTCTCACTGATTAACACTGAACACTGTGGGAGTTTCACTGATTAACACTGAACCCTGCGGGAGTCTCTCTGATTAACACTGAACCCTGTGGGAGTCTCATTGATTAACACTGAACCCTATGGGAGTCTCACTGATTAACACATGAACCCTGAGGGAGTCTCACTGATTAACACTGAACCCTGTGGGAGTCTCACTGATTAACACTGAACCCTGTGGGCGTCTCACTGATTAACACTGAACCCTATGGGAGTCTCATTGATTAACACTGAACCCTATGGGAGTCTCACTGATTAACACTGAACCCTGTCGGAGTCTCACTGATTAACACTGAACCCTATGGGAGTCTCACTGATTAACACATGAACCCTGTGGGAGTCTCACTGATTAACACTGAACCCTGTGGGAGTCTCACTGATTAACACTGAACCCTGTGGGAGTCTCATTGATTAACACAGAACCCTATGGGAGTCTCACTGATTAACACTGAACACTGTGGGAGACTCACTGATTAACAATGAACCCTGTGGGAGTCTCACTGATTAAGACTGAACCCTGTGGGAGTCTCACTGATTAAGACTGTATCCTATGGGAGTCTTACTGATTAACACTGAACCCTGTGAGAGTCTCACTGATTAACACTGAACCCTGTGGGAATCTCACTGATTAACACTGAACCCTGTGAGAGTCTCACTGATTAACACTGAACCCTGTGGGAGTCTCACTGATTAACGCTGAACCCTGTGAGAGTCTCACTGATTAACACTGAACCCTATGGGAGTCTCACTGATTAACACTGAACACTGTGGGAGCCTCACTGATTAACACTGAACCCTGTGAGAGTCTCACTGATTAACACTGAACCCTATTGGAGTCTCACTGATTAACACTGAACCCTGTGGGAGTCTCACTGATTAACACTGAACCCTAGGGGAGTCTCTCTGATTGACACTGAACCCTGTGGGAGTCTCACTGATTAACACTGAACCCTGTGGGAGTCTCACTGATTAACACTGAACCCTATGGGAGTCTCACTGATTAACACAGAACCCTATGGGAGTCTCACTGATTAACACTGAACACTGTGGGAGTTTCACTGATTAACAGTGAACCCTGTGGGAGTCTCACTGATTAACACTGAACCCTAGGGGAGTCTCTCTGATTAACACTGAACCCTGTGGGAGTCTCACTGATTAACACTGAACCCTGTGGGAGTCTCATTGATTAACACTGAACCCTATGGGAGTCTCACTGATTAACACATGAACCCTGAGGGAGTCTCACTGATTAACACTGAACCCTGTGGGAGTCTCACTGATTAACACTGAACCCTGTGGGAGTCTCACTGATTAACACTGAACCCTATGGGAGTCTCATTGATTAACACTGAACCCTATGGGAGTCTCACTGATTAACACTGAACCCTGTCGGAGTCTCACTGATTAACACTGAATCCTATGGGAGTCTCACTGATTAACACATGAACCCTGTGGGAGTCTCACTGATTAACACTGAACCCTGTGGGAGTCTCACTGATTAACACTGAACCCTGTGGGAGTCTCACTGATTAACACAGAACCCTATGGGAGTCTCACTGATTAACACTGAACACTGTGGGAGACTCACTGATTAACAATGAACCCTGTGGGAGTCTCACTGATTAAGACTGAACCCTGTGGGAGTCTCACTGATTAAGACTGTATCCTATGGGAGTCTCACTGATTAACACTGAACCCTGTGACAGTCTCACTGATTAACACTGAACCCTGTGGGAGTCTCACTGATTAACACTGAACCCTGTGAGAGTCTCACTGATTAACACTGAACCCTGTGGGAGTCTCACTGATTAACGCTTAACCCTGTGAGAGTCTCACTGATTAACACTGAACCCTATGGGAGTCTCACTGATTAACACTGAACACTGTGGGAGTCTCACTGATTAACACTGAACCCTGTGAGAGTCTCGCTGATTAACACTGAACCCTATTGGAGTCTCACTGATTAACACTGAACCCTGTGGGAGTCTCATTGATTAACACTGAACCCTATGGGGGTCTCACTGATTAACACTGAACACTGTGGGAGTCTCACTGATTAAAACTGAACACTGTGGGAGTCTCACTGATTAACAATGAACCCTGTGGGAGTCTCACTGATTAACACTGAACCCTAGGGGAGTCTCTCTGATTAACACTGAACCCTGTGGGAATCTCACTGATTAACACTGAACCCTGTGGGAGTCTCACTGATTAACACTGAACCCTATGGGAGTCTCAATGATTAACACATAAACCCTGAGGGAGTCTCACTGATTAACACTGAACCCTGTGGGAGTCTCACTGATTAACACTGAACCCTGTGGGAGTCTCACTGATTAACACTGAACACTGTGGGAGTTTCACTGATTAACAGTGAACCCTGTGGGAGTCTCACTGATTAACACTGAACCCTAGGGGAGTCTCTCTGATTAACACTGAACCCTGTGGGAGTCTCACTGATTAACACTGAACCCTGTGGGAGTCTCATTGATTAACACTGAACCCTATGGGAGTCTCACTGATTAACACATGAACCCTGAGGGAGTCTCACTGATTAACACTGAACCCTGTGGGAGTCTCACTGATTAACACTGAACCCTGTGGGAGTCTCACTGATTAACACTGAACCCTATGGGAGTCTCATTGATTAACACTGAACCCTATGGGAGTCTCACTGATTAACACTGAACCCTGTGGGAGTCTCACTGATTAACACTGAACCCTATGGGAGTCTCACTGATTAACACATGAACCCTGTGGGAGTCTCATTGATTAACACTGACCCCTGTGGGAGTCTCACTCATTAACACTGAACCCTGTGGGAGTCTCACTGATTAACACAGAACCCTATGGGAGTCTCACTGATTAACACTGAACACTGGGGGAGACTCACTGATTAACAATGAACCCTGTGGGAGTCTCACTGATTAAGACTGAACCTTGTGGGAGTCTCACTGATTAAGACTGTATCCTATGGGAGTCTCACTGATTAACACTGAACCCTGTGGGAGTCTCACTGATTAACACTGAACCCTGTGGGAGTCTCACTGATTAACACTGAACCCTGTGAGAGTCTCACTGATTAACACTGAACCCTGTGGGAGTCTCACTGATTAACGATGAACCCTGTGAGAGTCTCACTGATTAACACTGAACCCTATGGGAGTCTCACTGATTAACACTGAACCCTGTGGGAGTCCCATTGATTAACACTGAACCCTATGGGGGTCTCACTGATTAACACTGAACACTGTGGGAGTCTCACTGATTAACACTGAACACTGTGGGAGTCTCACTGATTAACACTGAACCCTGTGAGAGTCTCACTGATTAACACTGAACACTGTGGGAGTCTCATTGATTAACACTGAACCCTATGGGAGTCTCTCTGATTAACACTGAACCCTGTGGGAGTCTCACTGATTAACACTGAACCCTGTGGGAGTCTCACTGATTAACACTGAACCCTATGGGAGTCTCACTGATTAACACTGAACCCTATGGGAGTCTCATTGATTAACACTGAACCCTATGGGAGTCTCACTGATTAACACTGAACCCTGTGGGAGTCTCACTGATTAACACTGAACCCTATGGGAGTCTCACTGTTTAACACATTCACCCTGTGGGAGTCTAAATGATTAACACTGAACCCTGTGGGAGTCTCACTGATTAACACTGAACCCTGTGGGAGTCTCACTGATTAACACAGAACCCTATGGGAGTCTCACTGATTAACACTGAACAATGTGGGAGTCTCACTGATTAACGCGGAACCCTATGGGAGTGTCACTGATTAACACTGAACCCTGTGGGAGTCTCACTAATTAACACTGAACCCTGTGAGAGTCTCACTGATTAACACTGAACTCTGTGGGAGTCTCACTGATTAACACTGAACCCTGTGGGAGTGTCACTGCTTAACACTGAACCCTAGGGGAGTCTCACTGATTAACACTGAACTCTGTGGGAGTCTCACTGATTAACAATGAACCCTGTGGGAGTCTCACTGATTAACACTGAACCCTAGGGGAGTCTCTCTGATTAACACTGAACCCTGTGGGAATCTCACTGATTAACACTGAACCCTGTGGGAGTCTCACTGATTAACACTGAACCCTATGGGAGTCTCAATGATTAACACATAAACCCTGAGGGAGTCTCACTGATTAACACTGAACCCTGTGGGAGTCTCACTGATTAACACTGAACCCTGTGGGAGTCTCACTGATTAACACTGAACACTGTGGGAGTTTCACTGATTAACAGTGAACCCTGTGGGAGTCTCACTGATTAACACTGAACCCTAGGGGAGTCTCTCTGATTAACACTGAACCCTGTGGGAGTCTCACTGATTAACACTGAACCCTGTGGGAGTCTCATTGATTAACACTGAACCCTATGGGAGTCTCACTGATTAACACATGAACCCTGAGGGAGTCTCACTGATTAACACTGAACCCTGTGGGAGTCTCACTGATTAACACTGAACCCTGTGGGAGTCTCACTGATTAACACTGAACCCTATGGGAGTCTCATTGATTAACACTGAACCCTATGGGAGTCTCACTGATTAACACTGAACCCTGTGGGAGTCTCACTGATTAACACTGAACCCTATGGGAGTCTCACTGATTAACACATGAACCCTGTGGGAGTCTCATTGATTAACACTGACCCCTGTGGGAGTCTCACTCATTAACACTGAACCCTGTGGGAGTCTCACTGATTAACACAGAACCCTATGGGAGTCTCACTGATTAACACTGAACACTGGGGGAGACTCACTGATTAACAATGAACCCTGTGGGAGTCTCACTGATTAAGACTGAACCTTGTGGGAGTCTCACTGATTAAGACTGTATCCTATGGGAGTCTCACTGATTAACACTGAACCCTGTGGGAGTCTCACTGATTAACACTGAACCCTGTGGGAGTCTCACTGATTAACACTGAACCCTGTGAGAGTCTCACTGATTAACACTGAACCCTGTGGGAGTCTCACTGATTAACGATGAACCCTGTGAGAGTCTCACTGATTAACACTGAACCCTATGGGAGTCTCACTGATTAACACTGAACCCTGTGGGAGTCCCATTGATTAACACTGAACCCTATGGGGGTCTCACTGATTAACACTGAACACTGTGGGAGTCTCACTGATTAACACTGAACACTGTGGGAGTCTCACTGATTAACACTGAACCCTGTGAGAGTCTCACTGATTAACACTGAACACTGTGGGAGTCTCATTGATTAACACTGAACCCTATGGGAGTCTCTCTGATTAACACTGAACCCTGTGGGAGTCTCACTGATTAACACTGAACCCTGTGGGAGTCTCACTGATTAACACTGAACCCTATGGGAGTCTCACTGATTAACACTGAACCCTATGGGAGTCTCATTGATTAACACTGAACCCTATGGGAGTCTCACTGATTAACACTGAACCCTGTGGGAGTCTCACTGATTAACACTGAACCCTATGGGAGTCTCACTGTTTAACACATTCACCCTGTGGGAGTCTAAATGATTAACACTGAACCCTGTGGGAGTCTCACTGATTAACACTGAACCCTGTGGGAGTCTCACTGATTAACACAGAACCCTATGGGAGTCTCACTGATTAACACTGAACAATGTGGGAGTCTCACTGATTAACGCTGAACCCTATGGGAGTGTCACTGATTAACACTGAACCCTGTGGGAGTCTCACTAATTAACACTGAACCCTGTGAGAGTCTCACTGATTAACACTGAACTCTGTGGGAGTCTCACTGATTAACACTGAACCCTGTGGGAGTGTCACTGCTTAACACTGAACCCTATGGGAGTCTCACTGATTAACACTGAACCCTGTGGGAGTCTCACTGATTAAGACTGTACCCTATGGGAGTCTTACTGATTAACATTGAACCCTATGGGAGTCTCACTGATTAACACTGAACCCTATGGGAGTCTTACTGATTAACACTGAACCCTGTGGGAGTCTCACTGATTAACACTGCACCCTATGGGAGTCTCACTGATTAACACTGAACCCTGTGGGAGTCTCAATGATTAACACTGAACCCTGTGGGAGTCTCACTGATTAACACTGAACCCTATGGGAGTCTCACAGATTAACTCTGAACCCTATGGGAGTCTCACTGATTAACAATGAACCCTATGGGAGTCTCACTGATTAACACTGAACTCGATGGGATTCTCAATGATTAACACTGAACCCTATGGGAGTCTCCCTGATTAACACTGAACACTGTGGGAGTCTCACTGATTAACACTGAACCCTATGGGAGAGTCACTCATTAACACTGAACCCTGTGGGAGTCTCACTGATTAACACTGAACCCTGTGGGAGTCTCACTGATTAACACTGAACCCTGAGGGAGTCTCACTGATTAATACTGAACCCTGTGGGAGTCTCACTGATTAACACTGAACCCTATGGGAGTCTCACTGATTAACAATGAACCCTGTGAGAGTCTCACTGATTAACACTGAACCCTGTGAGAGTCTCACTGATTAACACTGAACCCTGTGGGAGTCTCACTGATTAACAATGAACCCTGGGGAGTCTCACTGATTAACACTGAACCCTATGGGAGTCTCACTGATTAACACTGAACCCTGTTGGAGTCTCAATGATTAACACTGAACCCTGTGGGAGTCTCACTGATTAACACTGAACCCTATGGGAGTCTCACAGATTAACGCTGAACCCTATGGGAGTCTCACTGATTAACAATGAACCCTGTGAGAGTCTCGCTGATTAACACTGAACCCTGTGGGAGTCTCACTGATTAACACTGAACCCTGTGGGAGTCTCAATGATTATCACTGAACACTGTGGGAGTCTCACTGATTAACAATGAACCCTGTGGGAGTCTCACTGATTAACACTGAACCCTAGGGGATTCTCTCTGATTGACACTGAACCCTGTGGGAGTCTGACTGATTAACACTGAACCCTGTGGGAGTCTCACTGATTAACACTGAACCCTATGGGAGTCTCACTGATTAACACATGAACCCTGAGGGAGTCTCACTGATTAACACTGAACCCTGTGGGAGTCTCACTGATTAACAATGAACCCTGTGGGAGTCTCACTGATTAACACTGAACCCTATGGGAGTCTCATTGATTAACACTGAACCCTATGGGAGTCTCACTGATTAACACTGAACCCTGTGGGAGTTTCACTGATTAACACTGAACCCTATGGGAGTCTCACTGATTAACACATGAACCCTGTGGGAGTCTCACTGATTAACACTGAACCCTGTGGGAGTCTCACTGATTAACACTGAACCCTGTGGGAGTCTCACTGATTAACACAGAACCCTATGGGAGTCTCACTGATTAACACTGAACACTGTGGGAGACTCACTGATTAACAATGAACCCTGTGGGAGTCTCACTGATTAACACTGAACCCTATGGGAGTCTCACTGATTAACACTGAACCCTGTGGGAGTTTCACTGATTAACACTGAACCCTATGGGGGTCTCACTGATTAACACTGAACACTGTGGGAGTCTCACTGATTAACACTGAACACTGTGGGAGTCTCACTGATTAACACTGAACCCTGTGAGAGTCTCACTGATTAACACTGAACCCTATGGGAGTCTCACTGATTAACACTGAACCGTGTGGGAGTCTCATTGATTAACACTGAACCCTATGGGGGTCTCACTGATTAACACTGAACACTGTGGGAGTCTCACTGATTAACACTGAACACTGTGGGAGTCTCACTGATTAACACTGAACCCTGTGGGAGTCTCACTCATTAACACTGAACACTGTGGGAGTCTCACTGATTAACAATGAACCCTGTGGGAGTCTCACTGATTAACACTGAACCCTAGGGGAGTCTCTCTGATTAACACTGAACCCCGTGGGAGTCTCACTGATTAACACTGAACCCTATGGGAGTCTCACTGATTAACACATGAACCCTGAGGGAGTCTCACTGATTAACACTGAACCCTGTGGGAGTCTCACTGATTAACACTGAACCTTGTGGGAGTCTCACTGATTAACACTGAACCCTATGGGAGTCTCATTGATTAACACTGAACTCTATGGGAGTCTCACTGATTAACACTGAACCCTGTGGGAGTCTCACTGTTTAACACTGAACCCTATGGGAGTCTCACTGATTAACACATGAACCCTGTGGGAGTCTCACTGATTAACACTGAACCCTGTGGGTGTCTCACTGATTAACACTGAACCCTGTGGGAGACTCACTGATTAACACAGAACCCTATGGGAGTCTCACTGATTAACACTGAACCCTGTGGAAGTCTCACTGATTAACAATGAACCCTGTGGGAGTCTCACTGATTAACATTGAACCCTATGGGAGTCTCACTGATTAACACTGAACACTGTGGGAGACTCACTGATTAACACTGAACCCTGTGGGAGTCTCATTGATTAACACTGAACCCTATGGGAGTCTCACTGATTAACACTGAACCCTGTGGGAGTCTCACTGATTAACACTGAACCCTAAGGGAGTCTCACTGTTTAACACATTGACCCTGTGGGAGTCTCACTGATTAACACTGAACACTGTGGGAGTCTCACTGATTAACAATGAACCCTGTGGGAGTCTCACTGATTAACACTGAACCCTAGGGGAGTCTCTCTGATTAACACTGAACCCTGTGGGAGTCTCACTGATTAACACTGATCCCTGTGGGAGTCTCACTGATAAACACTGAACCCTATGGGAGTGTCACTGTTTAACACTGAACCCTGTGGGAGTCTCACTAATTAACACTGAACCCTGTGAGAGTCTCACTGATTAACACTGAACCCTGTGGGAGTCTCACTGTTTAACACTGAACCCTGTGGGAGTGTCACTGCTTAACACTGAACCCTATGGGAGTCTCACTGATTAACACTGAACCCTGTGGGAGTCTCACTGATTAAGACTGTACCCTATGGGAGTCTTACTGATTAACATTGAACCCTATGGGAGTCTCACTGATTAACACTGAACCCTATGGGAGTCTCACTGATTAACACTGAACCCTGTGGGAGTCTCAATGATTAACACTGAACCCTGTGGGAGTCTCACTGATTAACACTGAACCCTATGGGAGTCTCACAGATTAACGCTGAACCCTATGGGAGTCTCACTGATTAACAATGAACCCTATGGGAGTCTCGCTGATTAACACTGAACTCGATGGGATTCTCACTGATTAACACTGAACCCTATGGGAGTCTCCCTGATTAACACTGAACACTGTGGGAGTCTCACTGATTAACACTGAACACAGTGGGAGTCTCACTGATTAACACTGAACACTGTGGGAGTCTCACTGATTAACAATGAACCCTGTGGGAGTCTCACTGATTAACACTGAACCCTAGGCGAGCCTCTCTGATTGACACTGAACCCTGTGGGAGTCTGACTGATTAACAATGAACCCTGTGGGAGTCTCACTGATTAACACTGAACCCTATCGGAGTCTCACTGATTAACACATGAACCCTGAGGGAGTCTCACTGATTAACACAGAACCCTATGGGAGTCTCACTGATTAACACTGAACACTGTGGGAGTTTCACTGATTAACAGTGAACCCTGTGGGAGTCTCACTGATTAACACTGAACCCTAGGGGAGTCTCTCTGATTAACACTGAACCCTGTGGGAGTCTCACTGATTAACACTGAACCCTGTGGGAGTCTCACTGATTAACACTGAACCCTATGGGAGTCTCACTGATTAACACATGAACCCTGAGGGAGTCTCACTGATTAACACTGAACCCTGTGGGAGTCTCACTGATTAACACTGAACCCTGTGGGAGTCTCACTGATTAACACTGAACCCTATGGGAGTCTCATTGATTAACAGTGAACCCTATGGGAGTCTCACTGATTAACACTGAACCCTGTGGGAGTCTCACTGATTAACACTGAACCCTATGGGAGTCTCACTGATTAACACATGAACCCTGTGGGAGTCTCACTGATTAACACTGAACCCTGTGGGAGTCTCACTGATTAACACTGAACCCTGTGGGAGTCTCACTGATTAACACAGAACCCTATGGGAGTCTCACTGATTAACACTGAACACTGTGGGAGACTCACTGATTAACAATGAACCCTGTGGGAGTCTCACTGATTAACACTGAACCCTATAAGAGTCTCTCTGATTAACACTGAACCCTGTGGGAGTCTCACTGATTAAGACTGTATCCTAAGGGAGTCTCACTGATTAACACTGAACCCTGTGGGAGTCTCAATGATTAACACTGAACCCTGTGGGAGTCTCACTGATTAACACTGAACCCTATGGGAGTCTCACAGATTAACGCTGAACCCTATGGGAGTCTCACTGATTAACAATGAACCCTGTGAGAGTCTCACTGATTAACACTGAACACTGTGGGAGTCTCACTGATTAACAATGAACCCTGTGGGAGTCTCACTGATTAACACTGAACCCTAGGGGAGTCTCTCTGATTGACACTGAACCCTGTGGGAGTCTGACTGATTAACACTGAACCCTGTGGGAGTCTCACTGATTAACACTGAACCCTATGGGAGTCTCACTGATTAACACAGAACCCTATGGGAGTCTCAATGATTAACACTGAACACTGTGGGAGTTTCACTGATTAACAGTGAACCCTGTGGGAGTCTCACTGATTAACACTGAACCCTAGGGGAGTCTCTCTGATTAACACTGAACCCTGTGGGAGTCTCACTGATTAACACTGAACCCTGTGGGAGTCTCATTGATTAACACTGAACCCTATGGGAGTCTCACTGATTAACACATGAACCCTGAGGGAGTCTCACTGATTAACACTGAACCCTGTGGGAGTCTCACTGATTAACACTGAACCCTGTGGGAGTCTCACTGATTAACACTGAACCCTATGGGAGTCTCATTGATTAACACTGAACCCTATGGGAGTCTCACTGATTAACACTGAACCCTGTCGGAGTCTCACTGATTAACACTGAACCCTATGGGAGTCTCACTGATTAACACATGAACCCTGTGGGAGTCTCACTGATTAACACTGAACCCTGTGGGAGTCTCACTGATTAACACTGAACCCTGTGGGAGTCTCACTGATTAACACAGAACCCTATGGGAGTCTCACTGATTAACACTGAACACTGTGGGAGACTCACTGATTAACAATGAACCCTGTGGGAGTCTCACTGATTAAGACTGAACCCTGTGGGAGTCTCACTGATTAAGACTGTATCCTATGGGAGTCTCACTGATTAACACTGAACCCTGTGAGAGTCTCACTGATTAACACTGAACCCTGTGGGAGTCTCACTGATTAACACTGAACCCTGTGAGAGTCTCACTGATTAACACTGAACCCTGTGGGAGTCTCACTGATTAACGCTGAACCCTGTGAGAGTCTCACTGATTAACACTGAACCCTATGGGAGTCTCACTGATTAACACTGAACACTGTGGGAGTCTCACTGATTAACACTGAACCCTGTGAGAGTCTCACTGATTAACACTGAACCCTATTGGAGTCTCACTGATTAACACTGAACCCTGTGGGAGTCTCACTGATTAACACTGAACCCTAGGGGAGTCTCTCTGATTGACACTGAACCCTGTGGGAGTCTGACTGATTAACACTGAACCCTGTGGGAGTCTCACTGATTAACACTGAACCCTATGGGAGTCTCACTGATTAACACATGAACCCTATGGGAGTCTCACTGATTAACACTGAACACTGTGGGAGTTTCACTGATTAACAGTGAACCCTGTGGGAGTCTCACTGTTTAACACTGAACCCTAGGGGAGTCTCTCTGATTAACACTGAACCCTGTGTGAGTCTCACTGATTAACACTGAACCCTGTGGGAGTCTCATTGATTAACACTGAACCCTATGGGAGTCTCACTGATTAACACATGAACCCTGAGGGAGTCTCACTGATTAACACTGAACCCTGTGGGAGTCTCACTGATTAACACTGAACCCTGTGGGAGTCTCACTGATTAACACTGAACCCTATGGGAGTCTCATTGATTAACACTGAACCCTATGGGAGTCTCACTGATTAACACTGAACCCTGTCGGAGTCTCACTGATTAACACTGAACCCTATGGGAGTCTCACTGATTAACACATGAACCCTGTGGGAGTCTCACTGATTAACACTGAACCCTGTGGGAGTCTCACTGATTAACACTGAACCCTGTGGGAGTCTCACTGATTAACACAGAACCCTATGGGAGTCTCACTGATTAACACTGAACACTGTGGGAGACTCACTGATTAACAATGAACCCTGTGGGAGTCTCACTGATTAAGACTGAACCCTGTGAGAGTCTCACTGATTAACACTGAACCCTGTGGGAGTCTGACTGATTAACGCTGAACCCTGTGAGAGTCTCACTGATTAACACTGAACACTATGGGAGTCTCACTGATTAACACTGAACACTGTGGGAGTCTCACTGATTAACACTGAACCCTGTGAGAGTCTCACTGATTAACACTGAACCCTATTGGAGTCTCACTGATTAACACTGAACCCTGTGGGAGTCTCATTGATTAACACTGAACCCTATGGGGGTCTCACTGATTAACACTGAACACTGTGGGAGTCTCACTGATTAACACTGAACACTGTGGGAGTCTCACTGATTAACAATGAACCCTGTGGGAGTCTCACTGATTAACACTGAACCCTAGGGGAGTCTCTCTGATTAACACTGAACCCTGTGGGAGTCTCACTGATTAACACTGAACCCTGTGGGAGTCTCACTGATTAACACTGAACCCTATGGGAGTCTCACTGATTAACACATGAACCCTGAGGGAGTCTCACTGATTAACACTGAACCCTGTGGGAGTCTCACTGATTAACACTGAACCCTGTGGGAGTCTCACTGATTAACACTGAACACTGTGGGAGTTTCACTGATTAACAGTGAACCCTGTGGGAGTCTCACTGATTAACACTGAACCCTAGGGGAGTCTCTCTGATTAACACTGAACCCTGTGGGAGTCTCACTGATTAACACTGAACCCTGTGGGAGTCTCATTGATTAACACTGAACCCTATGGGAGTCTCACTGATTAACACATGAACCCTGAGGGAGTCTCACTGATTAACACTGAACCCTGTGGGAGTCTCACTGATTAACACTGAACCCTGTGGGAGTCTCACTGATTAACACTGAACCCTATGGGAGTCTCATTGATTAACACTGAACCCTATGGGAGTCTCACTGATTAACACTGAACCCTGTGGGAGTCTCACTGATTAACACTGAACCCTATGGGAGTCTCACTGATTAACACATGAACCCTGTGGGAGTCTCATTGATTAACACTGAACCCTGTGGGAGTCTCACTCATTAACACTGAACCCTGTGGGAGTCTCACTGATTAACACAGAACCCTATGGGAGTCTCACTGATTAACACTGAACACTGTGGGAGACTCACTGATTAACAATGAACCCTGTGGGAGTCTCACTGATTAAGACTGAACCTTGTGGGAGTCTCACTGATTAAGACTGTATCCTATGGGAGTCTCACTGATTAACACTGAACCCTGTGGGAGTCTCACTGATTAACACTGAACCCTGTGGGAGTCTCACTGATTAACACTGAACCCTGTGAGAGTCTCACTGATTAACACTGAACCCTGTGGGAGTCTCACTGATTAACGCTGAACCCTGTGAGAGTCTCACTGATTAACACTGAACCCTATGGGAGTCTCACTGATTAACACTGAACCCTGTGGGAGTCCCATTGATTAACACTGAACCCTATGGGGGTCTCACTGATTAACACTGAACACTGTGGGAGTCTCACTGATTAACACTGAACACTGTGGGAGTCTCACTGATTAACACTGAACCCTGTGTGAGTCTCACTGATTAACACTGAACCCTATTGGAGTCTCACTGATTAACACTGAACCCTGTGGGAGTCTCATTAATTAACACTGAACCCTATGGGGGTCTCACTGATTAACACTGAACACTGTGGGAGTCTCACTGATTAACACTGAACACTGTGGGAGTCTCACTGATTAACAATGAACCCTGTGGGAGTCTCACTGATTAACACTGAACCCTAAGGGAGTCTCTCTGATTAACACTGAACCCTGTGGGAGTCTCACTGATTAACACTGAACCCTATGGGATTCTCACTGATTAACACTGAACCCTATGGGAGTCTCACTGATTAACACTGAACCCTGTGGGAGTCTCACTGATTAACACTGAACCCTGTGGGAGTCTCACTGATTAACACTGAACCCTGTGGGAGTCTCACAGATTAACGCTGAACCCTATGGGAGTCTCACTGATTAACAATGAACCCTGTGAGAGTCTCACTGATTAACACTGAACACTGTGGGAGTCTCACTGATTAACAATGAACCCTGTGGGAGTCTCACTGATTAACACTGAACCCTAGGGGAGTCTCTCTGATTGACACTGAACCCTGTGGGAGTCTGACTGATTAACACTGAACCCTGTGGGAGTCTCACTGATTAACACTGAACCCTATGGGAGTCTCACTGATTAACACAGAACCCTATGGGAGTCTCAATGATTAACACTGAACACTGTGGGAGTTTCACTGATTAACAGTGAACCCTGTGGGAGTCTCACTGATTAACACTGAACCCTAGGGGAGTCTCTCTGATTAACACTGAACCCTGTGGGAGTCTCACTGATTAACACTGAACCCTGTGGGAGTCTCATTGATTAACACTGAACCCTATGGGAGTCTCACTGATTAACACATGAACCCTGAGGGAGTCTCACTGATTAACACTGAACCCTGTGGGAGTCTCACTGATTAACACTGAACCCTGTGGGAGTCTCACTGATTAACACTGAACCCTATGGGAGTCTCATTGATTAACACTGAACCCTATGGGAGTCTCACTGATTAACACTGAACCCTGTCGGAGTCTCACTGATTAACACTGAACCCTATGGGAGTCTCACTGATTAACACATGAACCCTGTGGGAGTCTCACTGATTAACACTGAACCCTGTGGGAGTCTCACTGATTAACACTGAACCCTGTGGGAGTCTCACTGATTAACACAGAACCCTATGGGAGTCTCACTGATTAACACTGAACACTGTGGGAGACTCACTGATTAACAATGAACCCTGTGGGAGTCTCACTGATTAAGACTGAACCCTGTGGGAGTCTCACTGATTAAGACTGTATCCTATGGGAGTCTCACTGATTAACACTGAACCCTGTGAGAGTCTCACTGATTAACACTGAACCCTGTGGGAGTCTCACTGATTAACACTGAACCCTGTGAGAGTCTCACTGATTAACACTGAACCCTGTGGGAGTCTCACTGATTAACGCTGAACCCTGTGAGAGTCTCACTGATTAACACTGAACCCTATGGGAGTCTCACTGATTAACACTGAACACTGTGGGAGTCTCACTGATTAACACTGAACCCTGTGAGAGTCTCACTGATTAACACTGAACCCTATTGGAGTCTCACTGATTAACACTGAACCCTGTGGGAGTCTCACTGATTAACACTGAACCCTAGGGGAGTCTCTCTGATTGACACTGAACCCTGTGGGAGTCTGACTGATTAACACTGAACCCTGTGGGAGTCTCACTGATTAACACTGAACCCTATGGGAGTCTCACTGATTAACACATGAACCCTATGGGAGTCTCACTGATTAACACTGAACACTGTGGGAGTTTCACTGATTAACAGTGAACCCTGTGGGAGTCTCACTGTTTAACACTGAACCCTAGGGGAGTCTCTCTGATTAACACTGAACCCTGTGTGAGTCTCACTGATTAACACTGAACCCTGTGGGAGTCTCATTGATTAACACTGAACCCTATGGGAGTCTCACTGATTAACACATGAACCCTGAGGGAGTCTCACTGATTAACACTGAACCCTGTGGGAGTCTCACTGATTAACACTGAACCCTGTGGGAGTCTCACTGATTAACACTGAACCCTATGGGAGTCTCATTGATTAACACTGAACCCTATGGGAGTCTCACTGATTAACACTGAACCCTGTCGGAGTCTCACTGATTAACACTGAACCCTATGGGAGTCTCACTGATTAACACATGAACCCTGTGGGAGTCTCACTGATTAACACTGAACCCTGTGGGAGTCTCACTGATTAACACTGAACCCTGTGGGAGTCTCACTGATTAACACAGAACCCTATGGGAGTCTCACTGATTAACACTGAACACTGTGGGAGACTCACTGATTAACAATGAACCCTGTGGGAGTCTCACTGATTAAGACTGAACCCTGTGAGAGTCTCACTGATTAACACTGAACCCTGTGGGAGTCTGACTGATTAACGCTGAACCCTGTGAGAGTCTCACTGATTAACACTGAACACTATGGGAGTCTCACTGATTAACACTGAACACTGTGGGAGTCTCACTGATTAACACTGAACCCTGTGAGAGTCTCACTGATTAACACTGAACCCTATTGGAGTCTCACTGATTAACACTGAACCCTGTGGGAGTCTCATTGATTAACACTGAACCCTATGGGGGTCTCACTGATTAACACTGAACACTGTGGGAGTCTCACTGATTAACACTGAACACTGTGGGAGTCTCACTGATTAACAATGAACCCTGTGGGAGTCTCACTGATTAACACTGAACCCTAGGGGAGTCTCTCTGATTAACACTGAACCCTGTGGGAGTCTCACTGATTAACACTGAACCCTGTGGGAGTCTCACTGATTAACACTGAACCCTATGGGAGTCTCACTGATTAACACATGAACCCTGAGGGAGTCTCACTGATTAACACTGAACCCTGTGGGAGTCTCACTGATTAACACTGAACCCTGTGGGAGTCTCACTGATTAACACTGAACACTGTGGGAGTTTCACTGATTAACAGTGAACCCTGTGGGAGTCTCACTGATTAACACTGAACCCTAGGGGAGTCTCTCTGATTAACACTGAACCCTGTGGGAGTCTCACTGATTAACACTGAACCCTGTGGGAGTCTCATTGATTAACACTGAACCCTATGGGAGTCTCACTGATTAACACATGAACCCTGAGGGAGTCTCACTGATTAACACTGAACCCTGTGGGAGTCTCACTGATTAACACTGAACCCTGTGGGAGTCTCACTGATTAACACTGAACCCTATGGGAGTCTCATTGATTAACACTGAACCCTATGGGAGTCTCACTGATTAACACTGAACCCTGTGGGAGTCTCACTGATTAACACTGAACCCTATGGGAGTCTCACTGATTAACACATGAACCCTGTGGGAGTCTCATTGATTAACACTGAACCCTGTGGGAGTCTCACTCATTAACACTGAACCCTGTGGGAGTCTCACTGATTAACACAGAACCCTATGGGAGTCTCACTGATTAACACTGAACACTGTGGGAGACTCACTGATTAACAATGAACCCTGTGGGAGTCTCACTGATTAAGACTGAACCTTGTGGGAGTCTCACTGATTAAGACTGTATCCTATGGGAGTCTCACTGATTAACACTGAACCCTGTGGGAGTCTCACTGATTAACACTGAACCCTGTGGGAGTCTCACTGATTAACACTGAACCCTGTGAGAGTCTCACTGATTAACACTGAACCCTGTGGGAGTCTCACTGATTAACGCTGAACCCTGTGAGAGTCTCACTGATTAACACTGAACCCTATGGGAGTCTCACTGATTAACACTGAACCCTGTGGGAGTCCCATTGATTAACACTGAACCCTATGGGGGTCTCACTGATTAACACTGAACACTGTGGGAGTCTCACTGATTAACATTGAACACTGTGGGAGTCTCACTGATTAACACTGAACCCTGTGTGAGTCTCACTGATTAACACTGAACCCTATTGGAGTCTCACTGATTAACACTGAACCCTGTGGGAGTCTCATTAATTAACACTGAACCCTATGGGGGTCTCACTGATTAACACTGAACACTGTGGGAGTCTCACTGATTAACACTGAACACTGTGGGAGTCTCACTGATTAACAATGAACCCTGTGGGAGTCTCACTGATTAACACTGAACCCTAAGGGAGTCTCTCTGATTAACACTGAACCCTGTGGGAGTCTCACTGATTAACACTGAACCCTATGGGATTCTCACTGATTAACACTGAACCCTATGGGAGTCTCACTGATTAACACTGAACCCTGTGGGAGTCTCACTGATTAACACTGAACCCTGTGGGAGTCTCACTGATTAACACTGAACCCTATGGGAGTCTCACTGATTAACACATTAACCCTGAGGGAGTCTCACTGATTAACACTGAACCCTGTGGGAGTCTCACTGATTAACACTGAACCCTGTGGGAGTCTCACTGATTAACACTGAACACTGTGGGAGTTTCACTGATTAACAGTGAACCCTGTGGGAGTCTCACTGATTAAGACTGAACCTTGTGGGAGTCTCACTGATTAAGACTGTATCCTATGGGAGTCTCACTGATTAACACTGAACCCTGTGGGAGTCTCACTGATTAACACTGAACCCTATGGGAGTCTCACTGATTAACACTGAACCCTATGGGAGTCTCACTGATTAACACTGAACCCTATGGGAGTCTTACTGATTAACACTGAACCCTGTGGGAGTCTCACTGATTAACACTGCACCCTATGGGAGTCTCACTGATTAACACTGAACCCTGTGGGAGTCTCAATGATTAATACTGAACCCTGTGGGAGTCTCTCTGATTAACACTGAACCCTGTGGGAGTCTCACTGATTAAGACTGTACCCTGTGGGAGTCTCACTGATTAAGACTGAACCTTGTGGGAGTCTCACTGATTAAGACTGTATCCTATGGGAGTCTCACTGATTAACACTGAACCCTATGGGAGTCTCACAGATTAACTCTGAACCCTATGGGAGTCTCACTGATTAACAATGAACCCTATGGGAGTCTCACTGATTAACACTGAACTCGATGGGATTCTCAATGATTAACACTGAACCCTATGGGAGTCTCCCTGATTAACACTGAACACTGTGGGAGTCTCACTGATTAACACTGAACCCTGTGGGAGTCTCAATGATTAATACTGAACCCTGTGGGAGTCTCACTGATTAACACTGAACCCTATGGGAGTCTCACAGATTAACTCTGAACCCTATGGGAGTCTCACTGATTAACAATGAACCCTATGGGAGTCTCACTGATTAACACTGAACTCGATGGGATTCTCAATGATTAACACTGAACCCTATGGGAGTCTCCCTGATTAACACTGAACACTGTGGGAGTCTCACTGATTAACACTGAACCCTATGGGAGAGTCACTCATTAACACTGAACCCTGTGGGAGTCTCACTGATTAACACTGAACCCTGTGGGAGTCTCACTGATTAACACTGAACCCTGTGGGAGTCTCACTGATTAATACTGAACCCTGTGGGAGTCTCACTGATTAACACTGAACCCTATGGGAGTCTCACTGATTAACACTGAACCCTGTGGGAGTCTCAATGATTAACACTGAACCCTGTGGGAGTCTCACTGATTAACACTGAACCCTATGGGAGTCTCACAGATTAACGCTGAACCCTATGGGAGTCTCACTGATTAACAATGAACCCTGTGAGAGTCTCACTGAATAACACCGAACCCTGTGGGAGTCTCACTGATTAACACTGAACCCTGTGGGAGTCTCACTGATTATCACTGAACACTGTGGGAGTCTCACTGATTAACAATGAACCCTGTGGGAGTCTCACTGATTAACACTGAACCCTAGGGGAGTCTCTCTGATTGACACTGAACCCTGTGGGAGTCTGACTGATTAACACTGAACACTGTGGGAGTCTCACTGATTAACACTGAACCCTATGGGAGTCTCACTGATTAACACATGAACCCTGAGGGAGTCTCACTGATTAACACAGAACCCTATGGGAGTCTCACTGATTAACACTGAACACAGTGGGAGTCTCACTGATTAACAATGAACCCTGTGGGAGTCTCACTGATTAACACTGAACCCTAGGGGAGTCTCTCTGATTAACACTGAACCCTGTGGGAGTCTCACTGATTAACACTGAACCCTACGGGAGTCTCACTGATTAACACATGAACCCTGAGGGAGTCTCACTGATTAACACTGAACCCTGTGGGAGTCTCACTGATTAACACTGAACCCTGTGGGAGTCTCACTGATTGACACTGAACCCTATGGGAGTCTCATTGATTAACACTGAACCCTATGGGAGTCTCACTGATTAACACTGAACCCTGTGGGAGTCTCACTGATTAACACTGAACCCTATGGGAGTCTCACTGATTAACACATGAACCCTGTGGGAGTCTCACTGATTAACACTGAACCCTATGGGAGTCTCACTGATTAACACATGAACCCTGAGGGAGTCTCACTGATTAACACTGAACCCTGTGGGAGTCTCACTGATTAACACTGAACCTTGTGGGAGTCTCACTGATTAACACTGAACCCTATGGGAGTCTCATTGATTAACACTGAACTCTATGGGAGTCTCACTGATTAACACTGAACCCTGTGGGAGTCTCACTGTTTAACATTGAACCCTATGGGAGTCTCACTGATTAACACATGAACCCTGTGGGAGTCTCACTGATTAACACTGAACCCTGTGGGAGTCTCACTGATTAACACTGAACCCTGTGGGAGTCTCACTGATTAACACAGAACCCTATGGGAGTCTCACTGATTAACACTGAACCCTGTGGGAGTCTCACTGATTAACAACGAACCCTGTGGGAGTCTCACTGATTAACACTGAACCCTATGGGAGTCTCACTGATTAACACTGAACACTGTGGGAGACTCACTGATTAACACTGAACCCTGTGGGAGTCTCATTGATTAACACTGAACCCTATGGGAGTCTCACTGATTAACACTGAACCCTGTGGGAGTCTCACTGATTAACACTGAACCCTAAGGGAGTCTCACTGTTTAACACATTAACCCTGTGGGAGTCTCACTGATTAACACTGAACCCTGTGGGAGTCTCACTGATTAACACTGAACCCTGTGGGAGTCTCACTGATTAACACAGAACCCTATGGGAGTCTCACTGATTAACACTGACCACTGTGGGATTCTCAATGATTAACAATGAACCCTGTGGGAGTCTCACTGATTAACACTGAACCCTAGGGGAGTCTCTCTGATTAACACTGAACCCTGTGGGAGTCTCACTGATTAACACTGAACCCTGTGGGAGTCTCACTGATAAACACTGAACCCTATGGGAGTGTCACTGATTAACACTGAACCCTGTGGGAGTCTCACTAATTAACACTGAACCCTGTGAGAGTCTCACTGATTAACACTGAACCCTGTGGGAGTCTCACTGTTTAACACTGAACCCTGTGGGAGTGTCACTGCTTAACACTGAACCCTATGGGAGTCTCACTGATTAACACTGAACCCTGTGGGAGTCTCACTGATTAAGACTGTACCCTATGGGAGTCTTACTGATTAACATTGAACCTTATGGGAGTCTCACTGATTAACACTGAACCCTATGGGAGTCTCACTGATTAACACTGAACCCTGTGGGAGTCTCAATGATTAACACTGAACCCTGTGGGAGTCTCACTGATTAACACTGAACCCTATGGGGGTCTCACAGATTAACGCTGAACTCGATGGGATTCTCACTGATTAACACTGAACCCTATGGGAGTCTCCCTGATTAACACTGAACACTGTGGGAGTCTCACTGATTAACACTGAACATTGTGGGAGTCTCACTGATTAACACTGAACCCTATGGGAGTGTCACTCATTAACACTGAACCCTGTGGGAGTCTCACTGATTAACACTGAACCCTGTGGGAGTCTCACTGATTAACACTGAACCCTGTGGGAGTGTCACTGCTTAACACTGAACCCTATGGGATTCTCACTGATTAACACTGAACCCTGTGGGAGTCTCACTGATTAAGACTGTACCCTATGGGAGTCTTACTGATTAACATTGAACCCTATGGGAGTCTCACTGATTAACACTGAACCCTATGGGAGTCTTACTGATTAACACTGAACCCTGTGGGAGTCTCACTGATTAACACTGCACCCTATGGGAGTCTCACTGATTAACACTGAACCCTGTGGGAGTCTCAATGATTAACACTGAACCCTGTGGGAGTCTCACTGATTAACACTGAACCCTATGGGAGTCTCACAGATTAACGCTGAACCTTATGGGAGTCTCACTGATTAACAATGAACCCTATGGGAGTCTCACTGATTAACACTGAACTCGATGGGATTCTCACTGATTAACACTGAACCCTATGGGAGTCTCCCTGATTAACACTGAACACTGTGGGAGTCTCACTGATTAACACTGAACCGTATGGGAGAGTCACTCATTAACACTGAACCCTGTGGGAGTCTCACTGATTAACACTGAACCCTATGGGAGTCTCACTGATTAATACTGAACCCTGTGGGAGTCTCACTAATTAACACTGAACCCTATGGGAGTCTCACTGATTAACAATGAACCCTGTGAGAGTCTCACTGATTAACACTGAACCCTGTGAGAGTCTCACTGATTAACAATGAACCCTGGGGAGTCTCACTGATTAACACTGAACCCTATGGGAGTCTCACTGATTAACACTGAACCCTGTGGGAGTCTCAATGATTAACACTGAACCCTGTGGGAGTCTCACTGATTAACACTGAGCCCTATGGGAGTCTCACAGATTAACGCTGAACCCTATGGGAGTCTCACTGATTAACAATGAACCATGTGAGAGTCTCACTGATTAACACTGAACCCTGTGGGAGTCTCACTGATTAACACTGAACCCTGTGGGAGTCTCACTGATTATCACTGAACACTGTGGGAGTCTCACTGATTAACAATGAACCCTGTGGGAGTCTCACTGATTAACACTGAACCCTAGGGGAGTCTCTCTGATTGACACTGAACCCTGTGGGAGTCTGACTGATTAACACTGAACCCTGTGGGAGTCTCACTGATTAACACTGAACCCTATGGGAGTCTCACTGATTAACACATGGACCCTGAGGGAGTCTCACTGATTAACACAGAACCCTATGGGAGTCTCACTGATTAACACTGAACACAGTGGGAGTCTCACTGATTAACAATGAACCCTGTGGGAGTCTCACTGATTAACACTGAACCCTAGGGGAGTCTCTCTGATTAACACTGAACCCTGTGGGAGTCTCACTGATTAACACTGAACCCTGTGGGAGTCTCACTGATTAACACTGAACCCTATGGGAGTCTCACTGATTAACACATGAACCCTGAGGGAGTCTCACTGATTAACACTGAACCCTGTGGGAGTCTCACTGATTAACACTGAACCCTGTGGGAGTCTCACTGATTAACACTGAACCCTATGGGAGTCTCATTGATTAACACTGAACCCTATGGGAGTCTCACTGATTAACACTGAACCCTGTGGGAGTCTCACTGATTAACACTGAACCCTATGGGAGTCTCACTGATTAACACATGAACCCTGTGGGAGTCTCACTGATTAACACTGAACCCTGTGGGAGTCTCACTGATTAACACTGAACCCTGTGGGAGTCTCACTGATTAACACAGTACCCTATGGGAGTCTCACTGATTAACACTGAACACTGTGGGAGACTCACTGATTAACAATGAACCCTGTGGGAGTCTCACTGATTAACACTGAACCCTATGGGAGTCTCTCTGATTAACACTGAACCCTGTGGGAGTCTCACTGATTAAGACTGTACCCTATGGGAGTCTCACTGATTAACACTGAACCCTGTGGGAGTCTCACTGATAAACACTGAACCCTGTGGGAGTCTCACTGATTAATACTGAACCCTGTGAGAGTCTCACTGATTAACACTGAACCCTGTGGGAGTTTCACTGATTAACACTGAACCCTGTGAGAGTCTCACTGATTAACACTGAACCCTATGGGAGTCTCACTGATTAACACTGGACCCTGTGGGAGTCTCATTGATTAACACTGAACCCTATGGGGGTCTCACTGATTAACACTGAACACTGTGGGAGTCTCACTGATTAACACTGAACACTGTGGGAGTCTCACTGATTAACACTGAACCCTGTGAGAGTCTCACTGATTAACACTGAACCCTATGGGAGTCTCATTGATTAACACTGAACCCTGTGGGAGTCTCATTGATTAACACTGAACCCTATGGGGGTCTCACTGATTAACACTGAACACTGTGGGAGTCTCACTGATTAACACTGAACACTGTGGGAGTCTCACTGATTAACACTGAACCCTGTGGGAGTCTCACTCATTGACACTGAACACTGTGGGAGTCTCACTGATTAACAATGAACCCTGTGGGAGTCTCACTGATTAACACTGAACCCTAGGGGAGTCTCTCTGATTAACACTGAACCCTGTGGGAGTCTCACTGATTAACACTGAACCCTATGGGAGTCTCACTGATTAACACATGAACCCTGAGGGAGTCTCACTGATTAACACTGAACCCTGTGGGAGTCTCACTGATTAACACTGAACCCTGTGGGAGTCTCACTGATTAACACTGAACCCTATGGGAGTCTCATTGATTAACACTGAACTCTATGGGAGTCTCACTGATTAACACTGAACCCTGTGGGAGTCTCACTGTTTAACACTGAACCCTATGGGAGGCTCACTGATTAACACATGAACCCTGTGGGAGTCTCACTGATTAACACTGAACCCTGTGGGAGTCTCACTGATTAACACTGAACCCTGTGGGAGTCTCACTGATTAACAATGAACCCTGTGGGAGTCTCACTGATTAACACTGAACCTTAGGGGAGTCTCTCTGATTAACACTGAACCCTGTGGGAGTCTCACTGATTAACACTGAACCCTGTGGGAGTCTCACTGATTAACACTGAACCCTATGGGAGTCTCACTGATTAACACATGAACCCTGAGGGAGTCTCACTGATTAACACTGAACCCTGTGGGAGTCTCACTGATTAACACTGAACCCTGTGGGAGTCTCACTGATTAACACTGAACCCTATGGGAGTCTCATTGATTAACACTGAACCCTATGGGAGTCTCACTGATTAACACTGAACCCTGTGGGAGTCTCACTGATTAACACTGAACCCTATGGGAGTCTCACTGATTAACACATGAACCCTGTGGGAGTCTCACTGATTAACACTGAACCCTGTGGGAGTCTCACTGATTAACACTGAACCCTGTGGGAGTCTCACTGATTAACACAGAACCCTATGGGAGTCTCACTGATTAACACTGAACACTGTGGGAGACTCACTGATTAACAATGAACCCTGTGGGAGTCTCACTGATTAACACTGAACCCTATGGGAGTCTCTCTGATTAACACTGAACCCTGTGGGAGTCTCATTGATTAACACTGAACCCTATGGGGGTCTCACTGATTAACACTGAACCCTGTGGGAGTCTCACTGATTAACACAGTACCCTATGGGAGTCTCACTGATTAACACTGAACACTGTGGGAGACTCACTGATTAACAATGAACCCTGTGGGAGTCTCACTGATTAACACTGAACCCTATGGGAGTCTCTCTGATTAACACTGAACCCTGTGGGAGTCTCACTGATTAAGACTGTACCCTATGGGAGTCTCACTGATTAACACTGAACCCTGTGGGAGTCTCACTGATTAACACTGAACCCTGTGGGAGTCTCACTGATTAACACTGAACCCTGTGAGAGTCTCACTGATTAACACTGAACCCTGTGGGAGTCTCACTGATTAACACTGAACCCTATGGGAGTCTCACTGATTAACACATGAACCCTGTGGGAGTCTCACTGATTAACACTGAACCCTGTGGGAGTCTCACTGATTAACACTGAACCCTGTGGGAGTCTCACTGATTAACACAGAACCCTATGGGAGTCTCACTGATTAACACTGAACACTGTGGGAGACTCACTGATTAACAATGAACCCTGTGGGAGTCTCACTGATTAACACTGAACCCTATGGGAGTCTCTCTGATTAACACTGAACCCTGTGGGAGTCTCATTGATTAACACTGAACCCTATGGGGGTCTCACTGATTAACACTGAACCCTGTGGGAGTCTCACTGATTAACACAGTACCCTATGGGAGTCTCACTGATTAACACTGAACACTGTGGGAGACTCACTGATTAACAATGAACCCTGTGGGAGTCTCACTGATTAACACTGAACCCTATGGGAGTCTCTCTGATTAACACTGAACCCTGTGGGAGTCTCACTGATTAAGACTGGACCCTGTGGGAGTCTCATTGATTAACACTGAACCCTATGGGGGTCTCACTGATTAACACTGAACACTGTGGGAGTCTCACTGATTAACACTGAACACTGTGGGAGTCTCACTGATTAACACTGAACCCTGTGAGAGTCTCACTGATTAACACTGAACCCTATGGGAGTCTCATTGATTAACACTGAACCCTGTGGGAGTCTCATTGATTAACACTGAACCCTATGGGGGTCTCACTGATTAACACTGAACACTGTGGGAGTCTCACTGATTAACACTGAACACTGTGGGAGTCTCACTGATTAACACTGAACCCTGTGGGAGTCTCACTCATTGACACTGAACACTGTGGGAGTCTCACTGATTAACAATGAACCCTGTGGGAGTCTCACTGATTAACACTGAACCCTAGGGGAGTCTCTCTGATTAACACTGAACCCTGTGGGAGTCTCACTGATTAACACTGAACCCTATGGGAGTCTCACTGATTAACACATGAACCCTGAGGGAGTCTCACTGATTAACACTGAACCCTGTGGGAGTCTCACTGATTAACACTGAACCCTGTGGGAGTCTCACTGATTAACACTGAACCCTATGGGAGTCTCATTGATTAACACTGAACTCTATGGGAGTCTCACTGATTAACACTGAACCCTGTGGGAGTCTCACTGTTTAACACTGAACCCTATGGGAGGCTCACTGATTAACACATGAACCCTGTGGGAGTCTCACTGATTAACACTGAACCCTGTGGGAGTCTCACTGATTAACAATGAACCCTGTGGGAGTCTCACTGATTAACACTGAACCCTAGGGGAGTCTCTCTGATTAACACTGAACCCTGTGGGAGTCTCACTGATTAACACTGAACCCTGTGGGAGTCTCACTGATTAACACTGAACCCTATGGGAGTCTCACTGATTAACACATGAACCCTGAGGGAGTCTCACTGATTAACACTGAACCCTGTGGGAGTCTCACTGATTAACACTGAACCCTGTGGGAGTCTCACTGATTAACACTGAACCCTATGGGAGTCTCATTGATTAACACTGAACCCTATGGGAGTCTCACTGATTAACACTGAACCCTGTGGGAGTCTCACTGATTAACACTGAACCCTATGGGAGTCTCACTGATTAACACATGAACCCTGTGGGAGTCTCACTGATTAACACTGAACCCTGTGGGAGTCTCACTGATTAACACTGAACCCTGTGGGAGTCTCACTGATTAACACAGAACCCTATGGGAGTCTCACTGATTAACACTGAACACTGTGGGAGACTCACTGATTAACAATGAACCCTGTGGGAGTCTCACTGATTAACACTGAACCCTATGGGAGTCTCTCTGATTAACACTGAACCCTGTGGGAGTCTCATTGATTAACACTGAACCCTATGGGGGTCTCACTGATTAACACTGAACACTGTGGGAGTCTCACTGATTAACACTGAACACTGTGGGAGTCTCACTGATTAACACTGAACCCTGTGGGAGTCTCACTCATTGACACTGAACACTGTGGGAGTCTCACTGATTAACAATGAACCCTGTGGGAGTCTCACTGATTAACACTGAACCCTAGGGGAGTCTCTCTGATTAACACTGAACCCTGTGGGAGTCTCACTGATTAACACTGAACCCTATGGGAGTCTCACTGATTAACACATGAACCCTGAGGGAGTCTCACTGATTAACACTGAACCCTGTGGGAGTCTCACTGATTAACACTGAACCCTGTGGGAGTCTCACTGATTAACACTGAACCCTATGGGAGTCTCATTGATTAACACTGAACTCTATGGGAGTCTCACTGATTAACACTGAACCCTGTGGGAGTCTCACTGTTTAACACTGAACCCTATGGGAGGCTCACTGATTAACACATGGACCCTGTGGGAGTCTCACTGATTAACACTGAACCCTGTGGGAGTCTCACTGATTAACACTGAACCCTGTGGGAGTCTCACTGATTAACAATGAACCCTGTGGGAGTCTCACTGATTAACACTGAACCCTAGGGGAGTCTCTCTGATTAACACTGAACCCTGTGGGAGTCTCACTGATTAACACTGAACCCTGTGGGAGTCTCACTGATTAACACTGAACCCTATGGGAGTCTCACTAGTTAACACATGAACCCTGAGGGAGTCTCACTGATTAACACTGAACCCTGTGGGAGTCTCACTGATTAACACTGAACCCTGTGGGAGTCTCACTGATTAACACTGAACCCTATGGGAGTCTCATTGATTAACACTGAACCCTATGGGAGTCTCACTGATTAACACTGAACCCTGTGGGAGTCTCACTGATTAACACTGAACCCTATGGGAGTCTCACTGATTAACACATGAACCCTGTGGGAGTCTCACTGATTAACACTGAACCCTTTGGGAGTCTCACTGATTAACACTGAACCCTGTGGGAGTCTCACTGATTAACACAGAACCCTATGGGAGTCTCACTGATTAACACTGAACACTGTGGGAGACTCACTGATTAACAATGAACCCTGTGGGAGTCTCACTGATTAACACTGAACCCTATGGGAGTCTCTCTGATTAACACTGAACCCTGTGGGAGTCTCACTGATTAAGACTGTACCCTATGGGATTCTCACTGATTAACACTGAACCCTGTGGGAGTCTCACTGATTAACACTGAACCCTGTGGGAGTCTCACTGATTAACACTGAACCCTGTGAGAGTCTCACTGATTAACACTGAACCCTGTGGGAGTCTCACTGATTAACACTGAACCCTGTGAGAGTCTCACTGATTAACACTGAACCCTATGGGAGTCTCACTGATTAACACTGGACCCTGTGGGAGTCTCATTGATTAACACTGAACCCTATGGGGGTCTCACTGATTAACACTGAACACTGTGGGAGTCTCACTGATTAACACTGAACACTGTGGGAGTCTCACTGATTAACACTGAACCCTGTGAGAGTCTCACTGATTAACACTGAACCCTATGGGAGTCTCACTGATTAACACTGAACACTGTGGGAGTCTCACTGATTAACACTGAACACTGTGGGAGTCTCACTGATTAACACTGAACCCTGTGGGAGTCTCACTCATTAACACTGAACACTGTGGGAGTCTCACTGATTAACAATGAACCCTGTGGGAGTCTCACTGATTAACACTGAACTCTATGGGAGTCTCACTGATTAACACTGAACCCTGTGGGAGTCTCACTGTTTAACACTGAACCCTATGGGAGGCTCACTGATTAACACATGAACCCTGTGGGAGTCTCACTGATTAACACTGAACCCTGTGGGAGTTTCACTGATTAACACTGAACCCTGTGGGAGTCTCACTGATTAACAATGAACCCTGTGGGAGTCTCACTGATTAACACTGAACCCTAGGGGAGTCTCTCTGATTAACACTGAACCCTGTGGGAGTCTCACTGATTAACACTGAACCCTGTGGGAGTCTCACTGATTAACACTGAACCCTGTGGGAGTCTCACTGATTAACACTGAACCCTATGGGAGTCTCACTGATAAACACTGAACACTGTGGGAGACTCACTGATTAACACTGAACCCTGTGGGAGTCTCATTGATTAACACTGAACCCTATGGGAGTCTCACTGATTAACACTGAACCCTGTGGGAGTCTCACTGATTAACACTGAACCCTAAGGGAGTCTCACTGTTTAACACATTAACCCTGTGGGAGTCTCACTGATTAACACTGAACCCTGTGGGAGTCTCACTGATTAACACTGAACCCTGTGGGAGTCTCACTGATTAACACAGAACCCTATGGGAGTCTCACTGATTAACACTGAACCCTGTGGGAGTCTCACTGATTAAGACTGTACCCTATGGGAGTCTCACTGATTAACACTGAACACTGTGGGAGTCTCACTGATTAACACTGAACACTGTGGGAGTCTCAGTGATTAACACTGAAACCTGTGGGAGTCTCACTGATTAACACTGAACTCGATGGGATTCTCACTGAATAACACTGAACCCTATGGGAGTCTCACTGATTAACACTGAACCCTGTGGGAGTCTCACTGATTAACACTGAACCCTATGGGAGTGTCACTGATTAACACTGAACCCTGTGGGAGTCTCACTGATTAACACTGAACCCTGTGGGAGTCTCACTGATTAACACTGAACCCTATGGGAGTGTCACTGATTAAAACTGAACCCTGTGGGAGTCTCACTGATTAACACTGAACCCTGTGAGAGTCTCACTGATTAACACTGAACCCTGTGAGAGTCTCACTGATTAACACTGGACCCTGTGGGAGTCTCAATGATTAACACTGAACCCTAAGGGAGTCTCACTGATTAATAATGAACCCTATGGGAGTCTCACTGATTAACACTGAACTCGATGGGATTCTCACTGATTAACACTGAACCCTATGGGAGTCTCACTGATTAACACTGAACCCTTTGGGAGTCTCAGTGATTAACACTGAACCCTATGGGAGTCTCACTGATTAACACTGAACACAGTGGGAGTCTCACTGATTAACAATGAACCCTGTGGGAGTCTCACTGATTAACACTGAACCCTAGGGGAGTCTCTCTGATTAACACTGAACCCTGTGGGAGTCTCACTGATTAACACTGAACCCTGTGGGAGTCTCACTGATTAACACATGAACCCTGAGGGAGTCTCACTGATTAACACTGAACCCTGTGGGAGTCTCACTGATTAACACTGAACCCTGTGGGAGTCTCACTGATTAACACTGAACCCTATGGGAGTCTCATTGATTAACACTGAACCCTATGGGAGTCTCACTGATTAACACTGAACCCTGTGGGAGTCTCACTGATTAACACTGAACCCTATGGGAGTCTCACTGATTAACACATGAACCCTGTGGGAGTCTCACTGATTAACACTGAACCCTGTGGGAGTCTCACTGATTAACACTGAACCCTGTGGGAGTCTCACTGATTAACACAGTACCCTATGGGAGTCTCACTGATTAACACTGAACACTGTGGGAGACTCACTGATTAACAATGAACCCTGTGGGAGTCTCACTGATTAACACTGAACCCTATGGGAGTCTCTCTGATTAACACTGAACCCTGTGGGAGTCTCACTGATTAAGACTGTACCCTATGGGAGTCTCACTGATTAACACTGAACCCTGTGGGAGTCTCACTGATTAACACTGAACCCTGTGGGATTCTCACTGATTAACACTGAACCCTGTGAGAGTCTCACTGATTAACACTGAACCCTGTGGGAGTCTCACTGATTAACACTGAACCCTGTGAGAGTCTCACTGATTAACACTGAACCCTATGGGAGTCTCACTGATTAACACTGGACCCTGTGGGAGTCTCATTGATTAACACTGAACCCTGTGGGGGTCTCACTGATTAACACTGAACACTGTGGGAGTCTCACTGATTAACACTGAACACTGTGGGAGTCTCACTGATTAACACTGAACCCTGTGAGAGTCTCACTGATTAACACTGAACCCTGTGGGAGTCTCATTGATTAACACTGAACCCTATGGGGGTCTCACTGATTAACACTGAACACTGTGGGAGTCTCACTGATTAACACTGAACACTGTGGGAGTCTCACTGATTAACACTGAACCCTGTGGGAGTCTCACTCATTGACACTGAACACTGTGGGAGTCTCACTGATTAACAATGAACCCTGTGGGAGTCTCACTGATTAACACTGAACCCTAGGGGAGTCTCTCTGATTAACACTGAACCCTGTGGGAGTCTCACTGATTAACACTGAACCCTATGGGAGTCTCACTGATTAACACATGAACCCTGAGGGAGTCTCACTGATTAACACTGAACCCTGTGGGAGTCTCACTGATTAACACTGAACCCTGTGGGAGTCTCACTGATTAACACTGAACCCTATGGGAGTCTCATTGATTAACACTGAACTCTATGGGAGTCTCACTGATTAACACTGAACCCTGTGGGAGTCTCACTGTTTAACACTGAACCCTATGGGAGGCTCACTGATTAACACATGAACCCTGTGGGAGTCTCACTGATTAACACTGAACCCTGTGGGAGTCTCACTGATTAACACTGAACCCTGTGGGAGTCTCACTGATTAACAATGAACCCTGTGGGAGTCTCACTGATTAACACTGAACCCTAGGGGAGTCTCTCTGATTAACACTGAACCCTGTGGGAGTCTCACTGATTAACACCGAACCCTGTGGGAGTCTCACTGATTAACACTGAACCCTATGGGAGTCTCACTGATTAACACATGAACCCTGAGGGAGTCTCACTGATTAACACTGAACCCTGTGGGAGTCTCACTGATTAACACTGAACCCTGTGGGAGTCTCACTGATTAACACTGAACCCTATGGGAGTCTCATTGATTAACACTGAACCCTATGGGAGTCTCACTGATTAACACTGAACCCTGTGGGAGTCTCACTGATTAACACTGAACCCTATGGGAGTCTCACTGATTAACACATGAACCCTGTGGGAGTCTCACTGATTAATACTGAACCCTGTGGGAGTCTCACTGATTAACACTGAACCCTGTGGGAGTCTCACTGATTAACACAGAACCCTATGGGAGTCTCACTGATTAACACTGAACACTGTGGGAGACTCACTGATTAACAATGAACCCTGTGGGAGTCTCACTGATTAACACTGAACCCTATGGGAGTCTCTCTGATTAACACTGAACCCTGTGGGAGTCTCACTGATTAAGACTGTACCCTATGGGATTCTCACTGATTAACACTGAACCCTGTGGGAGTCTCACTGATTAACACTGAACCCTGTGGGAGTCTCACTGATTAACACTGAACCCTGTGAGAGTCTCACTGATTAACACTGAACCCTGTGGGAGTCTCACTGATTAACACTGAACCCTGTGAGAGTCTCACTGATTAACACTGAACCCTATGGGAGTCTCACTGATTAACACTGGACCCTGTGGGAGTCTCATTGATTAACACTGAACCCTATGGGGGTCTCACTGATTAACACTGAACACTGTGGGAGTCTCAATGATTAACACTGAACACTGTGGGAGTCTCACTGATTAACACTGAACCCTGTGAGAGTCTCACTGATTAACACTGAACCCTATGGGAGTCTCACTGATTAACACTGAACCCTATGGGAGTCTCATTGATTAACACTGAACCCTATGGGGGTCTCACTGATTAACACTGAACACTGTGGGAGTCTCACTGATTAACACTGAACACTGTGGGAGTCTCACTGATTAACACTGAACCCTGTGGGAGTCTCACTCATTAACACTGAACACTGTGGGAGTCTCACTGATTAACAATGAACCCTGTGGGAGTCTCACTGATTAACACTGAACCCTAGGGGAGTCTCTCTGATAAACACTGAACCCTGTGGGAGTCTCACTGATTAACACTGAACCCTATGGGAGTCTCACTGATTAACACATGAACCCTGAGGGAGTCTCACTGATTAACACTGAACCCTGTGGGAGTCTCACTGATTAACACTGAACCCTGTGGGAGTCTCACTGATTAACACTGAACCCTATGGGAGTCTCTTTGATTAACACTGAACTCTATGGGAGTCTCACTGATTAACACTGAACCCTCTGGGAGTCTCACTGTTTAACACTGAACCCTATGGGAGTCTCACTGATTAACACATGAACCCTGTGGGAGTCTCACTGATTAACACTGAACCCTGTGGGAGTCTCACTGATTAACACTGAACCCTGTGGGAGTCTCACTGATTAACACAGAACCCTATGGGAGTCTCACTGATTAACACTGAACACTGTGGGAGACTCACTGATTAACAATGAACCCTGTGGGAGTCTCACTGATTAACACTGAACCCTATGGGAGTCTCACTGATAAACACTGAACACTGTGGGAGACTCACTGATTAACACTGAACCCTGTGGGAGTCTCATTGATTAACACTGAACCCTATGGGAGTCTCACTGATTAACACGGAACCCTGTGGGAGTCTCACTGATTAACACTGAACCCTAAAGGAGTCTCACTGTTTAACTCATTAACCCTGTGGGAGTCTCACTGATTAACACTGAACCCTGTGGGAGTCTCACTGATTAACACTGAACCCTGTGGGAGTCTCACTGATTAACACAGAACCCTATGGGAGTCTCACTGATTAACACTGAACACTGTGGGAGTCTCACTGATTAACAATGAACCCTGTGGGAGTCTCACTGATTAACACTGAACCCTAGGGGAGTCTCTCTGATTAACACTGAACCCTGTGGGAGTCTCACTGATTAACACTGAACCCTGTGGAAGTCTCACTGATAAACACTGAACCCTATGGGAGTGTCACTGATTAACACTGAACCCTATGGGAGTCTCACTGATTAACACATAAACCCTGAGGGAGTCTCACTGATTAACACTGAACCCTGTGGGAGTCTCACTGATTAACACTGAACCCTATGGGAGTCACACTGATTAACACATGAACCCTGAGGGAGTCTCACTGATTAACACTGAACCCTGTGGGAGTCTCACTGATTAACACTGAACCCTGTGGGAGTCTCACTGATTAACACTGAACCCTATGGGAGTCTCATTGATTAACACTGAACTCTATGGGAGTCTCACTGATTAACACTGAACCCTGTGGGAGTCTCACTGTTTAACACTGAACCCTATGGGAGTCTCACTGATTAACACATGAACCCTGTGGGAGTCTCACTGATTAACACTGAACCCTGTGGGAGTCTCACTGATTAACACTGAACCCTGTGGGAGTCTCACTGATTAACACAGAACCCTATGGGAGTCTCACTGATTAACACTGAACACTGTGGGAGACTCACTGATTAACAATGAACCCTGTGGGAGTCTCACTGATTAACACTGAACCCTATGGGAGTCTCACTGATAAACACTGAACACTGTGGGAGACTCACTGATTAACACTGAACCCTGTGGGAGTCTCATTGATTAACACTGAACCCTATGGGAGTCTCACTGATTAACACGGAACCCTGTGGGAGTCTCACTGATTAACACTGAACCCTAAAGGAGTCTCACTGTTTAACTCATTAACCCTGTGGGAGTCTCACTGATTAACACTGAACCCTGTGGGAGTCTCACTGATTAACACTGAACCCTGTGGGAGTCTCACTGATTAACACAGAACCCTATGGGAGTCTCACTGATTAACACTGAACACTGTGGGAGTCTCACTGATTAACAATGAACCCTGTGGGAGTCTCACTGATTAACACTGAACCCTAGGGGAGTCTCTCTGATTAACACTGAACCCTGTGGGAGTCTCACTGATTAACACTGAACCCTGTGGGAGTCTCACTGATAAACACTGAACCCTATGGGAGTGTCACTGATTAACACTGAACCCTATGGGAGTCTCACTGATTAACACATAAACCCTGAGGGAGTCTCACTGATTAACACTGAACCCTGTGGGAGTCTCACTGATTAACACTGAACCCTGTGGGAGTCTCACTGATTAACACTGAACCCTATGGGAGTCTCATTGATTAACACTGAACCCTGTGGGAGTCTCACTGATTAACACTGAACCCTGTGGGAGTCTCACTGATTAACACTGAACCCTATGGGAGTCTCATTGATTAACACTGAACTCTATGGGAGTCTCACTGATTAACACTGAACCCTGTGGGAGTCTCACTGTTTAACACTGAACCCTATGGGAGGCTCACTGATTAACACATGAACCCTGTGGGAGTCTCACTGATTAACACTGAACCCTGTGGGAGTCTCACTGATTAACACTGAACCCTGTGGGAGTCTCACTGATTAACAATGAACCCTGTGGGAGTCTCACTGATTAACACTGAACCCTAGGGGAGTCTCTCTGATTAACACTGAACCCTGTGGGAGTCTCACTGATTAACACTGAACCCTGTGGGAGTCTCACTGATTAACACTGAACCCTATGGGAGTCTCACTGATTAACACATGAACCCTGAGGGAGTCTCACTGATTAACACTGAACCCTGTGGGAGTCTCACTGATTAACACTGAACCCTGTGGGAGTCTCACTGATTAACACTGAACCCTATGGGAGTCTCATTGATTAACACTGAACCCTATGGGAGTCTCACTGATTAACACTGAACCCTGTGGGAGTCTCACTGATTAACACTGAACCCTATGGGAGTCTCACTGATTAACACATGAACCCTGTGGGAGTCTCACTGATTAACACTGAACCCTGTGGGAGTCTCACTGATTAACACTGAACCCTGTGGGAGTCTCACTGATTAACACAGAACCCTATGGGAGTCTCACTGATTAACACTGAACACTGTGGGAGACTCACTGATTAACAATGAACCCTGTGGGAGTCTCACTGATTAACACTGAACCCTATGGGAGTCTCTCTGATTAACACTGAACCCTGTGGGAGTCTCACTGATTAAGACTGTACCCTGTGGGAGTCTCACTGATTAACACAGAACCCTATGGGAGTCTCACTGATTAACACTGAACACTGTGGGAGACTCACTGATTAACAATGAACCCTGTGGGAGTCTCACTGATTAACACTGAACCCTATGGGAGTCTCATTGATTAACACTGAACCCTGTGGGAGTCTCACTGATTAACACTGAACCCTGTGGGAGTCTCACTGATTAACACATAAACCCTGAGGGAGTCTCACTGATTAACACTGAACCCTGTGGGAGTCTCACTGATTAACACTGAACCCTGTGGGAGTCTCACTGATTAACACTGAACCCTATGGGAGTCTCATTGATTAACACTGAACCCTGTGGGAGTCTCACTGATTAACACTGAACCCTGTGGGAGTCTCACTGATTAACACTGAACCCTATGGGAGTCTCATTGATTAACACTGAACTCTATGGGAGTCTCACTGATTAACACTGAACCCTGTGGGAGTCTCACTGTTTAACACTGAACCCTATGGGAGGCTCACTGATTAACACATGAACCCTGTGGGAGTCTCACTGATTAACACTGAACCCTGTGGGAGTCTCACTGATTAACACTGAACCCTGTGGGAGTCTCACTGATTAACAATGAACCCTGTGGGAGTCTCACTGATTAACACTGAACCCTAGGGGAGTCTCTCTGATTAACACTGAACCCTGTGGGAGTCTCACTGATTAACACTGAACCCTGTGGGAGTCTCACTGATTAACACTGAACCCTATGGGAGTCTCACTGATTAACACATGAACCCTGAGGGAGTCTCACTGATTAACACTGAACCCTGTGGGAGTCTCACTGATTAACACTGAACCCTGTGGGAGTCTCACTGATTAACACTGAACCCTATGGGAGTCTCATTGATTAACACTGAACCCTATGGGAGTCTCACTGATTAACACTGAACCCTGTGGGAGTCTCACTGATTAACACTGAACCCTATGGGAGTCTCACTGATTAACACATGAACCCTGTGGGAGTCTCACTGATTAACACTGAACCCTGTGGGAGTCTCACTGATTAACACTGAACCCTGTGGGAGTCTCACTGATTAACACAGAACCCTATGGGAGTCTCACTGATTAACACTGAACACTGTGGGAGACTCACTGATTAACAATGAACCCTGTGGGAGTCTCACTGATTAACACTGAACCCTATGGGAGTCTCTCTGATTAACACTGAACCCTGTGGGAGTCTCACTGATTAAGACTGTACCCTATGGGATTCTCACTGATTAACACTGAACCCTGTGGGAGTCTCACTGATTAACACTGAACCCTGTGGGAGTCTCACTGATTAACACTGAACCCTGTGAGAGTCTCACTGATTAACACTGAACCCTGTGGGAGTCTCACTGATTAACACTGAACCCTGTGAGAGTCTCACTGATTAACACTGAACCCTATGGGAGTCTCACTGATTAACACTGGACCCTGTGGGAGTCTCATTGATTAACACTGAACCCTATGGGGGTCTCACTGATTAACACTGAACACTGTGGGAGTCTCACTGATTAACACTGAACACTGTGGGAGTCTCACTGATTAACACTGAACCCTGTGAGAGTCTCACTGATTAACACTGAACCCTATGGGAGTCTCACTGATTAACACTGAACCCTATGGGAGTCTCATTGATTAACACTGAACCCTATGGGGGTCTCACTGATTAACACTGAACACTGTGGGAGTCTCACTGATTAACACTGAACACTGTGGGAGTCTCACTGATTAACACTGAACCCTGTGGGAGTCTCACTCATTAACACTGAACACTGTGGGAGTCTCACTGATTAACAATGAACCCTGTGGGAGTCCCACTGATTAACACTGAACCCTAGGGGAGTCTCTCTGATAAACACTGAACCCTGTGGGAGTCTCACTGATTAACACTGAACCCTATGGGAGTCTCACTGATTAACACATGAACCCTGAGGGAGTCTCACTGATTAACACTGAACTCTGTGGGAGTCTCACTGATTAACACTGAACCCTGTGAGAGTCTCACTGATTAACACTGAACCCTATGGGAGTCTCATTGATTAACACTGAACTCTATGGGAGTCTCACTGATTAACACTGAACCCTGTGGGAGTCTCACTGTTTAACACTGAACCCTATGGGAGTCTCACTGATTAACACATGAACCCTGTGGGAGTCTCACTGATTAACACTGAACCCTGTGGGAGTCTCACTGATTAACACTGAACCCTGTGGGAGTCTCACTGATTAACACAGAACCCTATGGGAGTCTCACTGATTAACACTGAACACTGTGGGAGACTCACTGATTAACAATGAACCCTGTGGGAGTCTCACTGATTAACACTGAACCCTATGGGAGTCTCACTGATAAACACTGAACACTGTGGGAGACTCACTGATTAACACTGAACCCTGTGGGAGTCTCATTGATTAACACTGAACCCTATGGGAGTCTCACTGATAAACACTGAACACTGTGGGAGACTCACTGATTAACACTGAACCCTGTGGGAGTCTCATTGATTAACACTGAACCCTATGGGAGTCTCACTGATTAACACGGAACCCTGTGGGAGTCTCACTGATTAACACTGAACCCTAAGGGAGTCTCACTGTTTAACTCATTAACCCTGTGGGAGTCTCACTGATTAACACTGAACCCTGTGGGAGTCTCACTGATTAACACTGAACCCTGTGGGAGTCTCACTGATTAACACAGAACCCTATGGGAGTCTCACTGATTAACACTGAACACTGTGGGAGTCTCACTGATTAACAATTAACCCTGTGGGAGTCTCACTGATTAACACTGAACCCTAGGGGAGTCTCTCTGATTAACACTGAACCCTGTGGGAGTCTCACTGATTAACACTGAACCCTGTGGGAGTCTCACTGATAAACACTGAACCCTATGGGAGTGTCACTGATTAACACTGAACCCTATGGGAGTCTCACTGATTAACACATAAACCCTGAGGGAGTCTCACTGATTAACACTGAACCCTATGGGAGTCTCATTGATTAACACTGAACCCTATGGGAGTCTCACTGATTAACACATAAACCCTGTGGGAGTCTCACTGATTAACACTGAACCCTATGGGAGTCTCATTGATTAACACTGAACCCTATGGGAGTCTCACTGATTAACACTGAACCATGTGGGAGTCTCACTGATTAACACTGAACCCTATGGGAGTCTCACTGATTAACACATGAACCCTGTGGGAGTCTCACTGATTAACACTGAACCCTGTGGGAGTCTCACTGATTAACACTGAACCCTGTGGGAGTCTCACTGATTAACACAGAACCCTATGGGAGTCTCACTGATTAACACTGAACACTGTGGGAGACTCACTGATTAACAATGAACCCTGTGGGAGTCTCACTGATTAACACTGAACCCTATGGGAGTCTCTCTGATTAACACTGAACCCTGTGGGAATCTCACTGATTAAGACTGTACCCTATGGGATTCTCACTGATTAACACTGAACCCTGTGGGAGTCTCACTGATTAACACTGAACCCTGTGGGAGTCTGACTGATTAACACTGAACCCTGTGGGAGTCTCACTCATTAACACTGAACCCTGTGGGAGTCTCACTGATTAACACTGAACCCTGTGGGAGTCTCACTGATTAACAATGAACCCTGTGGGAGTCTCACTGATTAACACTGAACCCTAGGGGAGTCTCTCTGATTAACACTGAACCCTGTGGGAGTCTCACTGATTAACACTGAACCCTGTGGGAGTCTCACTGATTAACACTGAACCCTATGGGAGTCTCACTGATTAACACATGAACCCTGAGGGAGTCTCACTGATTAACACTGAACCCTGTGGGAGTCTCACTGATTAACACTGAACCCTGTGGGAGTCTCACTGATTAACACTGAACCCTATGGGAGTCTCATTGATTAACACTGAACCCTATGGGAGTCTCACTGATTAACACTGAACCCTGTGGGAGTCTCACTGATTAACACTGAACCCTATGGGAGTCTCACTGATTAACACATGAACCCTGTGGGAGTCTCACTGATTAACACTGAACCCTGTGGGAGTCTCACTGATTAACACTGAACCCTGTGGGAGTCTCACTGATTAACACAGAACCCTATGGGAGTCTCACTGATTAACACTGAACACTGTGGGAGACTCCCTGATTAACAATGAACCCTGTGGGAGTCTCACTGATTAACACTGAACCCTATGGGAGTCTCTCTGATTAACACTGAACCCTGTGGGAGTCTCACTGATTAAGACTGTACCCTATGGGATTCTCACTGATTAACACTGAACCCTGTGGGAGTCTCACTGATTAACACTGAACCCTGTGGGAGTCTCACTGATTAACACTGAACCCTGTGAGAGTCTCACTGATTAACACTGAACCCTGTGGGAGTCTCACTGATTAACACTGAACCCTGTGAGAGTCTCACTGATTAACACTGAACCCTATGGGAGTCTCACTGATTAACACTGGACCCTGTGGGAGTCTCATTGATTAACACTGAACCCTATGGGGGTCTCACTGATTAACACTGAACACTGTGGGAGTCTCACTGATTAACACTGAACACTGTGGGAGTCTCACTGATTAACACTGAACCCTGTGGGAGTCTCACTGATTAACACTGAACCCTGTGGGAGTCTCACTGATTAACACTGAACCCTGTGGGAGTCTCACTGATTAACAATGAACCCTGTGGGAGTCTCACTGATTAACACTGAACCCTAGGGGAGTCTCTCTGATTAACACTGAACCCTGTGGGAGTCTCACTGATTAACACTGAACCCTGTGGGAGTCTCACTGATTAACACTGAACCCTGTGGGAGTCTCACTGATTAACACTGAACCCTATGGGAGTCTCACTGATAAACACTGAACACTGTGGGAGACTCACTGATTAACACTGAACCCTGTGGGAGTCTCATTGATTAACACTGAACCCTATGGGAGTCTCACTGATTAACACTGAACCCTGTGGGAGTCTCACTGATTAACACTTAACCCTAAGGGAGTCTCACTGTTTAACACATTAACCCTGTGGGAGTCTCACTGATTAACACTGAACCCTGTGGGAGTCTCACTGATTAACACTGAACCCTGTGGGAGTCTCACTGATTAACACAGAACCCTATGGGAGTCTCACTGATTAACACTGAACCCTGTGGGAGTCTCACTGATTAAGACTGTACCCTATGGGAGTCTCACTGATTAACACTGAACACTGTGGGAGTCTCACTGATTAACACTGAACACTGTGGGAGTCTCAGTGATTAACACTGAAACCTGTGGGAGTCTCACTGATTAACACTGAACTCGATGGGATTCTCACTGAATAACACTGAACCCTATGGGAGTCTCACTGATTAACACTGAACCCTGTGGGAGTCTCACTGATTAACACTGAACCCTATGGGAGTGTCACTGATTAACACTGAACCCTGTGGGAGTCTCACTGATTAACACTGAACCCTGTGGGAGTCTCACTGATTCAAACTGAACCCTATGGGAGTGTCACTGATTAAAACTGAACCCTGTGGGAGTCTCACTGATTAACACTGAACCCTGTGAGAGTCTCACTGATTAACACTGAACCCTGTGAGAGTCTCACTGATTAACACTGGACCCTGTGGGAGTCTCAATGATTAACACTGAACCCTAAGGGAGTCTCACTGATTAATAATGAACCCTATGGGAGTCTCACTGATTAACACTGAACTCGATGGGATTCTCACTGATTAACACTGAACCCTATGGGAGTCTCACTGATTAACACTGAACCCTTTGGGAGTCTCAGTGATTAACACTGAACCCTATGGGAGTCTCACTGATTAACACTGAACCCTATGGGAGTCTCACTGATTAACACATGAACCCTGAGGGAGTCTCACTGATTAACACTGAACCCTGTGGGAGTCTCACTGATTAACACTGAACCCTGTGGGAGTCTCACTGATTAACACTGAACCCTATGGGAGTCTCATTGATTAACACTGAACCCTATGGGAGTCTCACTGATTAACACTGAACCCTGTGGGAGTCTCACTGATTAACACTGAACCCTATGGGAGTCTCACTGATTAACACATGAACCCTGTGGGAGTCTCACTGATTAACACTGAACCCTGTGGGAGTCTCACTGATTAACACTGAACCCTGTGGGAGTCTCACTGATTAACACAGTACCCTATGGGAGTCTCACTGATTAACACTGAACACTGTGGGAGACTCACTGATTAACAATGAACCCTGTGGGAGTCTCACTGATTAACACATGAACCCTGTGGGAGTCTCACTGATTAACACTGAACCCTGTGGGAGTCTCACTGATTAACACTGAACCCTGTGGGAGTCTCACTGATTAACACAGAACCCTATGGGAGTCTCACTGATTAACACTGAACACTGTGGGAGACTCACTGATTAACAATGAACCCTGTGGGAGTCTCACTGATTAACACTGAACCCTATGGGAGTCTCTCTGATTAACACTGAACCCTGTGGGAGTCTCACTGATTAAGACTGTACCCTATGGGATTCTCACTGATTAACACTGAACCCTGTGGGAGTCTCACTGATTAACACTGAACCCTGTGGGAGTCTCACTGATTAACACTGAACCCTGTGAGAGTCTCACTGATTAACACTGAACCCTGTGGGAGTCTCACTGATTAACACTGAACCCTGTGAGAGTCTCACTGATTAACACTGAACCCTATGGGAGTCTCACTGATTAACACTGGACCCTGTGGGAGTCTCATTGATTAACACTGAACCCTATGGGGGTCTCACTGATTAACACTGAACACTGTGGGAGTCTCACTGATTAACACTGAACACTGTGGGAGTCTCACTGATTAACACTGAACCCTGTGAGAGTCTCACTGATTAACACTGAACCCAATGGGAGTCTCACTGATTAACACTGAACCCTATGGGAGTCTCATTGATTAACACTGAACCCTATGGGGGTCTCACTGATTAACACTGAACACTGTGGGAGTCTCACTGATTAACACTGAACACTGTGGGAGTCTCACTGATTAACACTGAACCCTGTGGGAGTCTCACTCATTAACACTGAACACTGTGGGAGTCTCACTGATTAACAATGAACCCTGTGGGAGTCTCACTGATTAACACTGAACCCTAGGGGAGTCTCTCTGATAAACACTGAACCCTGTGGGAGTCTCACTGATTAACACTGAACCCTATGGGAGTCTCACTGATTAACACATGAACCCTGAGGGAGTCTCACTGATTAACACTGAACCCTGTGGGAGTCTCACTGATTAACACTGAACCCTGTGGGAGTCTCACTGATTAACACTGAACCCTATGGGAGTCTCATTGATTAACACTGAACTCTATGGGAGTCTCACTGATTAACACTGAACCCTGTGGGAGTCTCACTGTTTAACACTGAACCCTATGGGAGTCTCACTGATTAACACATGAACCCTGTGGGAGTCTCACTGATTAACACTGAACCCTGTGGGAGTCTCACTGATTAACACTGAACACTGTGGGAGTCTCACTGATTAACACAGAACCCTATGGGAGTCTCACTGATTAACACTGAACACTGTGGGAGACTCACTGATTAACAATGAACCCTGTGGGAGTCTCACTGATTAACACTGAACCCTATGGGAGTCTCACTGATTAACACTGAACCCTGTGGGAGTCTCACTGATTAACACTGAACCCTGTGGGAGTCTCACTGATTAACACTGAACCCTGTGGGAGTCTCACTGATTAACACAGAACCCTATGGGAGTCTCACTGATTAACACTGAACACTGTGGGAGTCTCACTGATTAACAATGAACCCTGTGGGAGTCTCACTGATTAACACTGAACCCTAGGGGAGTCTCTCTGATTAACACTGAACCCTGTGGGAGTCTCACTGATTAACACTGAACCCTGTGGGAGTCTCACTGATAAACACTGAACCCTATGGGAGTGTCACTGATTAACACTGAACCCTATGGGAGTGTCACTGATTAACACATAAACCCTGAGGGAGTCTCACTGATTAACACTGAACCCTGTGGGAGTCTCACTGATTAACACTGAACCCTGTGGGAGTCTCACTGATTAACACTGAACCCTATGGGAGTCTCATTGATTAACACTGAACCCTATGGGAGTCTCACTGATTAACACTGAACCATGTGGGAGTCTCACTGATTAACACTGAACCCAATGGGAGTCTCACTGATTAACACATGAACCCTGTGGGAGTCTCACTGATTAACACTGAACCCTGTGGGAGTCTCACTGATTAACACTGAACCCTGTGGGAGTCTCACTGATTAACACAGAACCCTATGGGAGTCTCACTGATTAACACTGAACACTGTGGGAGACTCACTGATTAACAATGAACCCTGTGGGAGTCTCACTGATTAACACTGAACCCTATGGGAGTCTCTCTGATTAACACTGAACCCTGTGGGAGTCTCACTGATTAAGACTGTACCCTATGGGATTCTCACTGATTAACACTGAACCCTGTGGGAGTCTCACTGATTAACACTGAACCCTGTGGGAGTCTCACTGATTAACACTGAACCCTGTGGGAGTCTCACTCATTAACACTGAACCCTGTGGGAGTCTCACTGATTAACACTGAACCCTGTGGGAGTCTCACTGATTAACATTGATCCCTGTGGGAGTCTCACTGATTAACACTGAACCCTAGGGGAGTCTCTCTGATTAACACTGAACCCTGTGGGAGTCTCACTGATTAACACTGAACCCTGTGGGAGTCTCACTGATTAACACTGAACCCTATGGGAGTCTCACTGATTAACACATGAACCCTGAGGGATTCTCACTGATTAACACTGAACCCTGTGGGAGTCTCACTGATTAACACTGAACCCTGTGGGAGTCTCACTGATTAACACTGAACCCTATGGGAGTCTCAATGATTAACACTGAACCCTATGGGAGTCTCACTGATTAACACTGAACCCTGTGGGAGTCTCACTGATTAACACTGAACCCTATGGGAGTCTCACTGATTAACACATGAACCCTGTGGGAGTCTCACTGATTAACACTGAACCCTGTGGGAGTCTCACTGATTAACACTGAACCCTGTGGGAGTCTCACTGATTAACACAGAACCCTATGGGAGTCTCACTGATTAACACTGAACACTGTGGGAGACTCACTGATTAACAATGAACCCTGTGGGAGTCTCACTGATTAACACTGAACCCTATGGGAGTCTCTCTGATTAACACTGAACCCTGTGGGAGTCTCACTGATTAAGACTGTACCCTATGGGATTCTCACTGATTAACACTGAACCCTGTGGGAGTCTCACTGATTAACACTGAACCCTGTGGGAGTCTCACTGATTAACACTGAACCCTGTGAGAGTCTCACTGATTAACACTGAACCCTGTGGGAGTCTCACTGATTAACACTGAACCCTGTGAGAGTCTCACTGATTAACACTGAACCCTATGGGAGTCTCACTGATTAACACTGGACCCTGTGGGAGTCTCATTGATTAACACTGAACCCTATGGGGGTCTCACTGATTAACACTGAACACTGTGGGAGTCTCACTGATTAACACTGAACACTGTGGGAGTCTCACTGATTAACACTGAACCCTGTGGGAGTCTCACTGATTAACACTGAACCCTGTGGGAGTCTCACTGATTAACACTGAACCCTGTGGGAGTCTCACTGATTAACAATGAACCCTATGGGAGTCTCACTGATTAACACTGAACACTGTGGGAGACTCACTGATTAACAATGAACCCTGTGGGAGTCTCACTGATTAACACTGAACCCTATGGGAGTCTCTCTGATTAACACTGAACCCTGTGGGAGTCTCACTGATTAAGACTGTACCCTATGGGGGTCTCACTGATTAACACTGAACACTGTGGGAGTCTCACTGATTAACACTGAACACTGTGGGAGTCTCACTGATTAACACTGAACCCTGTGGGAGTCTCACTCATTAACACTGAACACTGTGGGAGTCTCACTGATTAACAATGAACCCTGTGGGAGTCTCACTGATTAACACTGAACCCTAGGGGAGTCTCTCTGATAAACACTGAACCCTGTGGGAGTCTCACTGATTAACACTGAACCCTATGGGAGTCTCACTGATTAACACATGAACCCTGAGGGAGTCTCACTGATTAACACTGAACCCTGTGGGAGTCTCACTGATTAACACTGAACCCTGTGGGAGTCTCACTGATTAACACTGAACCCTATGGGAGTCTCATTGATTAACACTGAACTCTATGGGAGTCTCACTGATTAACACTGAACCCTGTGGGAGTCTCACTGTTTAACACTGAACCCTATGGGAGTCTCACTGATTAACACATGAACCCTGTGGGAGTCTCACTGATTAACACTGAACCCTGTGGGAGTCTCACTGATTAACACTGAACCCTGTGGGAGTCTCACTGATTAACACAGAACCCTATGGGAGTCTCACTGATTAACACTGAACACTGTGGGAGTCTCACTGATTAACAATGAACCCTGTGGGAGTCTCACTGATTAACACTGAACCCTAGGGGAGTCTCTCTGATTAACACTGAACCCTGTGGGAGTCTCACTGATTAACACTGAACCCTGTGGGAGTCTCACTGATAAACACTGAACCCTATGGGAGTGTCACTGATTAACACTGAACCCTATGGGAGTCTCACTGATTAACACATAAACCCTGAGGGAGTCTCACTGATTAACACTGAACCCTGTGGGAGTCTCACTGATTAACACTGAACCCTGTGGGAGTCTCACTGATTAACACTGAACCCTATGGGAGTCTCATTGATTAACACTGAACCCTATGGGAGTCTCACTGATTAACACTGAACCATGTGGGAGTCTCACTGATTAACACTGAACCCAATGGGAGTCTCACTGATTAACACATGAACCCTGTGGGAGTCTCACTGATTAACACTGAACCCTGTGGGAGTCTCACTGATTAACACTGAACCCTGTGGGAGTCTCACTGATTAACACAGAACCCTATGGGAGTCTCACTGATTAACACTGAACACTGTGGGAGACTCACTGATTAACAATGAACCCTGTGGGAGTCTCACTGATTAACACTGAACCCTATGGGAGTCTCTCTGATTAACACTGAACCCTGTGGGAGTCTCACTGATTAAGACTGTACCCTATGGGATTCTCACTGATTAACACTGAACCCTGTGGGAGTCTCACTGATTAACACTGAACCCTGTGGGAGTCTCACTGATTAACACTGAACCCTGTGGGAGTCTCACTCATTAACACTGAACACTGTGGGAGTCTCACTGATTAACACTGAACCCTGTGGGAGTCTCACTGATTAACATTGAACCCTGTGGGAGTCTCACTGATTAACACTGAACCCTAGGGGAGTCTCTCTGATTAACACTGAACCCTGTGGGAGTCTCACTGATTAACACTGAACCCTGTGGGAGTCTCACTGATTAACACTGAACCCTATGGGAGTCTCACTGATTAACACATGAACCCTGAGGGAGTCTCACTGATTAACACTGAACCCTGTGGGAGACTCACTGATTAACACTGAACCCTGTGGGAGTCTCACTGATTAACACTGAACCCTATGGGAGTCTCAATGATTAACACTGAACCCTATGGGAGTCTCACTGATTAACACTGAACCCTGTGGGAGTCTCACTGATTAACACTGAACCCTATGGGAGTCTCACTGATTAACACATGAACCCTGTGGGAGTCTCACTGATTAACACTGAACCCTGTGGGAGTCTCACTGATTAACACTGAACCCTGTGGGAGTCTCACTGATTAACACAGAACCCTATGGGAGTCTCACTGATTAACACTGAACACTGTGGGAGACTCACTGATTAACAATGAACCCTGTGGGAGTCTCACTGATTAACACTGAACCCTATGGGAGTCTCTCTGATTAACACTGAACCCTGTGGGAGTCTCACTGATTAAGACTGTACCCTATGGGATTCTCACTGATTAACACTGAACCCTGTGGGAGTCTCACTGATTAACACTGAACCCTGTGGGAGTCTCACTGATTAACACTGAACCCTGTGAGAGTCTCACTGATTAACACTGAACCCTGTGGGAGTCTCACTGATTAACACTGAACCCTGTGAGAGTCTCACTGATTAACACTGAACCCTATGGGAGTCTCACTGATTAACACTGGACCCTGTGGGAGTCTCATTGATTAACACTGAACCCTATGGGGGTCTCACTGATTAACACTGAACACTGTGGGAGTCTCACTGATTAACACTGAACACTGTGGGAGTCTCACTGATTAACACTGAACCCTGTGGGAGTCTCACTGATTAACACTGAACCCTGTGGGAGTCTCACTGATTAACACTGAACCCTGTGGGAGTCTCACTGATTAACAATGAACCCTATGGGAGTCTCACTGATTAACACTGAACACTGTGGGAGACTCACTGATTAACAATGAACCCTGTGGGAGTCTCACTGATTAACACTGAACCCTATGGGAGTCTCTCTGATTAACACTGAACCCTGTGGGAGTCTCACTGATTAAGACTGTACCCTATGGGATTCTCACTGATTAACACTGAACCCTGTGGGAGTCTCACTGATTAACACTGAACCCTGTGGGAGTCTGACTGATTAACACTGAACCCTGTGGGAGTCTCACTCATTAACACTGAACCCTGTGGGAGTCTCACTGATTAACACTGAACCCTGTGGGAGTCTCACTGATTAACAATGAACCCTGTGGGAGTCTCACTGATTAACACTGAACCCTAGGGGAGTCTCTCTGATTAACACTGAACCCTGTGGGAGTCTCACTGATTAAAACTGAACCCTGTGGGAGTCTCACTGATTAACACTGAACCCTATGGGAGTCTCACTGATTAACACATGAACCCTGAGGGAGTCTCACTGATTAACACTGAACCCTGTGGGAGTCTCACTGATTAACACTGAACCCTGTGGGAGTCTCACTGATTAACACTGAACCCTATGGGAGTCTCATTGATTAACACTGAACCCTATGGGAGTCTCACTGATTAACACTGAACCCTGTGGGAGTCTCACTGATTAACACTGAACCCTATGGGAGTCTCACTGATTAACACATGAACCCTGTGGGAGTCTCACTGATTAACACTGAACCCTGTGGGAGTCTCACTGATTAACACTGAACCCTGTGGGAGTCTCACTGATTAACACAGAACCCTATGGGAGTCTCACTGATTAACACTGAACACTGTGGGAGACTCACTGATTAACAATGAACCCTGTGGGAGTCTCACTGATTAACACTGAACCCTATGGGAGTCTCTCTGATTAACACTGAACCCTGTGGGAGTCTCACTGATTAAGACTGTACCCTATGGGATTCTCACTGATTAACACTGAACCCTGTGGGAGTCTCACTGATTAACACTGAACCCTGTGGGAGTCTCACTGATTAACACTGAACCCTGTGAGAGTCTCACTGATTAACACTGAACCCTGTGGGAGTCTCACTGATTAACACTGAACCCTGTGAGAGTCTCACTGATTAACACTGAACCCTATGGGAGTCTCACTGATTAACACTGGACCCTGTGGGAGTCTCATTGATTAACACTGAACCCTATGGGGGTCTCACTGATTAACACTGAACACTGTGGGAGTCTCACTGATTAACACTGAACACTGTGGGAGTCTCACTGATTAACACTGAACCCTGTGGGAGTCTCACTGATTAACACTGAACCCTGTGGGAGTCTCACTGATTAACACTGAACCCTGTGGGAGTCTCACTGATTAACAATGAACCCTGTGGGAGTCTCACTGATTAACACTGAACCCTGTGGGAGTCTCACTGATTAACAATGAACCCTGTGGGAGTCTCACTGATTAACACTGAACCCTAGGGGAGTCTCTCTGATTAACACTGAACCCTGTGGGAGTCTTACTGATTAACACTGAACCCTGTGGGAGTCTCACTGATTAACACTGAACCCTGTGGGAGTCTCACTGATTAACACTGAACCCTATGGGAGTCTCACTGATAAACACTGAACACTGTGGGAGACTCACTGATTAACACTGAACCCTGTGGGAGTCTCATTGATTAACACTGAACCCTATGGGAGTCTCACTGATTAACACTGAACCCTATGGGAGTCTCACTGATTAACACTTAACCCTAAGGGAGTCTCACTGTTTAACACATTAACCCTGTGGGAGTCTCACTGATTAACACTGAACCCTGTGGGAGTCTCACTGATTAACACTGAACCCTGTGGGAGTCTCACTGATTAACACAGAACCCTATGGGAGTCTCACTGATTAACACTGAACCCTGTGGGAGTCTCACTGATTAAGACTGTACCCTATGGGAGTCTCACTGATTAACACTGAACACTGTGGGAGTCTCACTGATTAACACTGAACACTGTGGGAGTCTCAGTGATTAACACTGAACCCTGTGGGAGTCTCACTGATTAACACTGAACCCTATGGGAGTGTCACTGATTAACACTGAAAGCTTTGGGAGTCTCAGTGATTAACACTGAACCCTATGGGAGTCTCACTGATTAACACTGAACCCTATGGGAGTCTCACTGATTAACACATGAACCCTGAGGGAGTCTCACTGATTAACACTGAACCCTGTGGGAGTCTCACTGATTAACACTGAACCCTGTGGGAGTCTCACTGATTAACACTGAACCCTATGGGAGTCTCATTGATTAACACTGAACCCTATGGGAGTCTCACTGATTAACACTGAACCCTGTGGGAGTCTCACTGATTAACACTGAACCCTATGGGAGTCTCACTGATTAACACATGAACCCTGTGGGAGTCTCACTGATTAACACTGAACCCTGTGGGAGTCTCACTGATTAACACTGAACCCTGTGGGAGTCTCACTGATTAACACAGTACCCTATGGGAGTCTCACTGATTAACACTGAACACTGTGGGAGACTCACTGATTAACAATGAACCCTGTGGGAGTCTCACTGATTAACACATGAACCCTGTGGGAGTCTCACTGATTAACACTGAACCCTGTGGGAGTCTCACTGATTAACACTGAACCCTGTGGGAGTCTCACTGATTAACACAGAACCCTATGGGAGTCTCACTGATTAACACTGAACACTGTGGGAGACTCACTGATTAACAATGAACCCTGTGGGAGTCTCACTGATTAACACTGAACCCTATGGGAGTCTCTCTGATTAACACTGAACCCTGTGGGAGTCTCACTGATTAAGACTGTACCCTATGGGATTCTCACTGATTAACACTGAACCCTGTGGGAGTCTCACTGATTAACACTGAACCCTGTGGGAGTCTCACTGATTAACACTGAACCCTGTGAGAGTCTCACTGATTAACACTGAACCCTGTGGGAGTCTCACTGATTAACACTGAACCCTGTGAGAGTCTCACTGATTAACACTGAACCCTATGGGAGTCTCACTGATTAACACTGGACCCTGTGGGAGTCTCATTGATTAACACTGAACCCTATGGGGGTCTCACTGATTAACACTGAACACTGTGGGAGTCTCACTGATTAACACTGAACACTGTGGGAGTCTCACTGATTAACACTGAACCCTGTGAGAGTCTCACTGATTAACAATGAACCCTATGGGAGTCTCACTGATTAACACTGAACCCTATGGGAGTCTCATTGATTAACACTGAACCCTATGGGGGTCTCACTGATTAACACTGAACACTGTGGGAGTCTCACTGATTAACACTGAACACTGTGGGAGTCTCACTGATTAACACTGAACCCTGTGGGAGTCTCACTCATTAACACTGAACACTGTGGGAGTCTCACTGATTAACAATGAACCCTGTGGGAGTCTCACTGATTAACACTGAACCCTAGGGGATTATCTCTGATAAACACTGAACCCTGTGGGAGTCTCACTGATTAACACTGAACCCTATGGGAGTCTCACTGATTAACACATGAACCCTGAGGGAGTCTCACTGATTAACACTGAACCCTGTGGGAGTCTCACTGATTAACACTGAACCCTGTGGGAGTCTCACTGATTAACACTGAACCCTATGGGAGTCTCATTGATTAACACTGAACTATATGGGAGTCTCACTGATTAACACTGAACCCTGTGGGAGTCTCACTGTTTAACACTGAACCCTATGGGAGTCTCACTGATTAACACATGAACCCTGTGGGAGTCTCACTGATTAACACTGAACCCTGTGGGAGTCTCACTGATTAACACTGAACCCTGTGGGAGTCTCACTGATTAACACAGAACCCTATGGGAGTCTCACTGATTAACACTGAACACTGTGGGAGACTCACTGATTAACAATGAACCCTGTGGGAGTCTCACTGATTAACACTGAACCCTATGGGAGTCTCACTGATAAACACTGAACACTGTGGGAGACTCACTGATTAACACTGAACCCTGTGGGAGTCTCATTGATTAACACTGAACCCTATGGGAGTCTCACTGATTAACACGGAACCCTGTGGGAGTCTCACTGATTAACACTGAACCCTAAGGGAGTCTCACTGTTTAACTCATTAACCCTGTGGGAGTCTCACTGATTAACACTGAACCCTGTGGGAGTCTCACTGATTAACACTGAACCCTGTGGGAGTCTCACTGATTAACACAGAACCCTATGGGAGTCTCACTGATTAACACTGAACACTGTGGGAGTCTCACTGATTAACAATGAACCCTGTGGGAGTCTCACTGATTAACACTGAACCCTAGGGGAGTCTCTCTGATTAACACTGAACCCTGTGGGAGTCTCACTGATTAACACTGAACCCTGTGGGAGTCTCACTGATAAACACTGAACCCTATGGGAGTGTCACTGATTAACACTGAACCCTATGGGAGTCTCACTGATTAACACATAAACCCTGAGGGAGTCTCACTGATTAACACTGAACCCTGTGGGAGTCTCACTGATTAACACTGAACCCTGTGGGAGTCTCACTGATTAACACTGAACCCTATGGGAGTCTCATTGATTAACACTGAACCCTATGGGAGTCTCACTGATTAACACTGAACCATGTGGGAGTCTCACTGATTAACACTGAACCCTATGGGAGTCTCACTGATTAACACATGAACCCTGTGGGAGTCTCACTGATTAACACTGAACCCTGTGGGAGTCTCACTGATTAACACTGAACCCTGTGGGAGTCTCACTGATTAACACAGAACCCTATGGGAGTCTCACTGATTAACACTGAACACTGTGGGAGACTCACTGATTAACAATGAACCCTGTGGGAGTCTCACTGATTAACACTGAACCCTATGGGAGTCTCTCTGATTAACACAGAACCCTGTGGGAGTCTCACTGATTAAGACTGTACCCTATGGGATTCTCACTGATTAACACTGAACCCTGTGGGAGTCTCACTGATTAACACTGAACCCTGTGGGAGTCTCACTGATTAACACTGAACCCTGTGGGAGTCTCACTCATTAACACTGAACCCTGTGGGAGTCTCACTGATTAATACTGAACCCTGTGGGAGTCTCACTGATTAACAATGAACCCTGTGGGAGTCTCACTGATTAACACTGAACCCTAGGGGAGTCTCTCTGATTAACACTGAACCCTGTGGGAGTCTCACTGATTAACACTGAACCCTGTGGGAGTCTCACTGATTAACACTGAACCCTATGGGAGTCTCACTGATTAACACATGAACCCTGAGGGAGTCTCACTGATTAACACTGAACCCTGTGGGAGTCTCACTGATTAACACTGAACCCTGTGGGAGTCTCACTGATTAACACTGAACCCTATGGGAGTCTCATTGATTAACACTGAACCCTATGGGAGTCTCACTGATTAACACTGAACCCTGTGGGAGTCTCACTGATTAACACTGAACCCTATGGGAGTCTCACTGATTAACACATGAACCCTGTGGGAGTCTCACTGATTAACACTGAACCCTGTGGGAGTCTCACTGATTAACACTGAACCCTGTGGGAGTCTCACTGATTAACACAGAACCCTATGGGAGTCTCACTGATTAACACTGAACACTGAGGGAGACTCACTGATTAACAATGAACCCTGTGGGAGTCTCACTGATTAACACTGAACCCTATGGGAGTCTCTCTGATTAACACTGAACCCTGTGGGAGTCTCACTGATTAAGACTGTACCCAATGGGATTCTCACTGATTAACACTGAACCCTGTGGGAGTCTCACTGATTAACACTGAACCCTGTGGGAGTCTCACTGATTAACACTGAACCCTGTGAGAGTCTCACTGATTAACACTGAACCCTGTGGGAGTCTCACTGATTAACACTGAACCCTGTGAGAGTCTCACTGATTAACAATGAACCCTATGGGAGTCTCACTGATTAACACTGGACCCTGTGGGAGTCTCATTGATTAACACTGAACCCTATGGGGGTCTCACTGATTAACACTGAACACTGTGGGAGTCTCACTGATTAACACTGAACACTGTGGGAGTCTCACTGATTAACACTGAACCCTGTGGGAGTCTCACTGATTAACACTGAACCCGGTGGGAGTCTCACTGATTAACACTGAACCCTGTGGGAGTCTCACTGATTAACAATGAACCCTGTGGGAGTCTCACTGATTAACACTGAACCCTAGGGGAGTCTCTCTGATTAACACTGAACCCTGTGGGAGTCTCACTGATTAACACTGAACCCTGTGGGAGTCTCACTGATTAACACTGAACCCTGTGGGAGTCTCACTGATTAACACTGAACCCTATGGGAGTCTCACTGATAAACACTGAACACTGTGGGAGACTCACTGATTAACACTGAACCCTGTGGGAGTCTCACTGATTAACACTGAACCCTGTGGGAGTCTCACTGATTAACACTGAACCCTGTGGGAGTCTCACTGATTAAGACTGTACCCTATGGGAGTCTCACTGATTAACACTGCACACTGTGGGAGTCTCACTGATTAACACTGAACACTGTGGGAGTCTCAGTGATTAACACTGAAACCTGTGGGAGTCTCACTGATTAACACTGAACTCGATGGGATTCTCACTGAATAACACTGAACCCTATGGGAGTCTCACTGATTAACACTGAACCCTGTGGGAGTCTCACTGATTAACACTGAACCCTATGGGAGTGTCACTGATTAACACTGAACCCTGTGGGAGTCTCACTGATTAACACTGAACCCTGTGGGAGTCTCACTGATTCACACTGAACCCTATGGGAGTGTCACTGATTAAAACTGAACCCTGTGGGAGTCTCACTGATTAACACTGAACCCTGTGAGAGTCTCACTGATTAACACTGAACCCTGTGAGAGTCTCACTGATTAACACTGGACCCTGTGGGAGTCTCAATGATTAACACTGAACCCTAAGGGAGTCTCACTGATTAATAATGAACCCTATGGGAGTCTCACTGATTAACACTGAACTCGATGGGATTCTCACTGATTAACACTGAACCCTATGGGAGTCTCACTGATTAACACTGAACCCTTTGGGAGTCTCAGTGATTAACACTGAACCCTATGGGAGTCTCACTGATTAACACTGAACCCTATGGGAGTCTCACTGATTAACACATGAACCCTGAGGGAGTCTCACTGATTAACACTGAATCCTGTGGGAGTCTCACTGATTAACACTGAACCCTGTGGGAGTCTCACTGATTAACACTGAACCCTATGGGAGTCTCATTGATTAACACTGAACCCTATGGGAGTCTCACTGATTAACACTGAACCCTGTGGGAGTCTCACTGATTAACACTGAACCCTATGGGAGTCTCACTGATTAACACATGAACCCTGTGGGAGTCTCACTGATTAACACTGAACCCTGTGGGAGTCTCACTGATTAACACTGAACCCTGTGGGAGTCTCACTGATTAACACAGTACCCTATGGGAGTCTCACTGATTAACACTGAACACTGTGGGAGACTCACTGATTAACAATGAACCCTGTGGGAGTCTCACTGATTAACACTGAACCCTATGGGAGTCTCTCTGATTAACACTGAACCCTGTGGGTATCTCACTGATTAAGACTGTACCCTATGGGAGTCTCACTGATTAACACTGAACCCTGTGGGAGTCTCACTGATTAACACTGAACCCTGTGGGATTCTCACTGATTAACACTGAACCCTGTGAGAGTCTCACTGATTAACACTGAACCCTGTGGGAGTCTCACTGATTAACACTGAACCCTGTGAGAGTCTCACTGATTAACACTGAACCCTATGGGAGTCTCACTGATTAACACTGGACCCTGTGGGAGTCTCATTGATTAACACTGAACCCTATGGGGGTCTCACTGATTAACACTGAACACTGTGGGAGTCTCACTGATTAACACTGAACACTGTGGGAGTCTCACTGATTAACACTGAACCCTGTGAGAGTCTCACTGATTAACACTGAACCCTATGGGAGTCTCACTGATTAACACTGAACCCTGTGGGAGTCTCATTGATTAACACTGAACCCTATGGGGGTCTCACTGATTAACACTGAACACTGTGGGAGTCTCACTGATTAACACTGAACACTGTGGGAGTCTCACTGATTAACACTGAACCCTGTGGGAGTCTCACTCATTGACACTGAACACTGTGGGAGTCTCACTGATTAACAATGAACCCTGTGGGAGTCTCACTGATTAACACTGAACCCTAGGGGAGTCTCTCTGATTAACACTGAACCCTGTGGGAGTCTCACTGATTAACACTGAACCCTATGGGAGTCTCACTGATTAACACATGAACCCTGAGGGAGTCTCACTGATTAACACTGAACCCTGTGGGAGTCTCACTGATTAACAATGAACCATGTGGGAGTCTCACTGATTAACACTGAACCCTATGGGAGTCTCATTGATTAACACTGAACTCTATGGGAGTCTCACTGATTAACACTGAACCCTGTGGGAGTCTCACTATTTAACACTGAACCCTATGGGAGGCTCACTGATTAACACATGAACCCTGTGGGAGTCTCACTGATTAACACTGAACCCTGTGGGAGTCTCACTGATTAACACTGAACCCTGTGGGAGTCTCACTGATTAACAATGAACCCTGTGGGAGTCTCACTGATTAACACTGAACCCTAGGGGAGTCTCTCTGATTAACACTGAACCCTGTGGGAGTCTCACTGATTAACACTGAACCCTGTGGGAGTCTCACTGATTAACACTGAACCCTATGGGAGTCTCACTGATTAACACATGAACCCTATGGGAGTCTCACTGATTAACACTGCACACTGTGGGAGTCTCACTGATTAACACTGAACACTGTGGGAGTCTCAGTGATTAACACTGAAACCTGTGGGAGTCTCACTGATTAACACTGAACTCGATGGGATTCTCACTGAATAACACTGAACCCTATGGGAGTCTCACTGATTAACACTGAACCCTGTGGGAGTCTCACTGATTAACACTGAACCCTATGGGAGTGTCACTGATTAACACTGAACCCTGTGGGAGTCTCACTGATTAACACTGAACCCTGTGGGAGTCTCACTGATTCACACTGAACCCTATGGGAGTGTCACTGATTAAAACTGAACCCTGTGGGAGTCTCACTGATTAACACTGAACCCTGTGAGAGTCTCACTGATTAACACTGAACCCTGTGAGAGTCTCACTGATTAACACTGGACCCTGTGGGAGTCTCAATGATTAACACTGAACCCTAAGGGAGTCTCACTGATTAATAATGAACCCTATGGGAGTCTCACTGATTAACACTGAACTCGATGGGATTCTCACTGATTAACACTGAACCCTATGGGAGTCTCACTGATTAACACTGAACCCTTTGGGAGTCTCAGTGATTAACACTGAACCCTATGGGAGTCTCACTGATTAACATTGAACCCTATGGGAGTCTCACTGATTAACACATGAACCCTGAGGGAGTCTCACTGATTAACACTGAATCCTGTGGGAGTCTCACTGATTAACACTGAACCCTGTGGGAGTCTCACTGATTAACACTGAACCCTATGGGAGTCTCATTGATTAACACTGAACCCTATGGGAGTCTCACTGATTAACACTGAACCCTGTGGGAGTCTCACTGATTAACACTGAACCCTATGGGAGTCTCACTGATTAACACATGAACCCTGTGGGAGTCTCACTGATTAACACTGAACCCTGTGGGAGTCTCACTGATTAACACTGAACCCTGTGGGAGTCTCACTGATTAACACAGTACCCTATGGGAGTCTCACTGATTAACACTGAACACTGTGGGAGACTCACTGATTAACAATGAACCCTGTGGGAGTCTCACTGATTAACACTGAACCCTATGGGAGTCTCTCTGATTAACACTGAACCCTGTGGGAGTCTCACTGATTAAGACTGTACCCTATGGGAGTCTCACTGATTAACACTGAACCCTGTGGGAGTCTCACTGATTAACACTGAACCCTGTGGGATTCTCACTGATTAACACTGAACCCTGTGAGAGTCTCATTGATTAACACTGAACCCTGTGGGAGTCTCACTGATTAACACTGAACCCTGTGAGAGTCTCACTGATTAACACTGAACCCTATGGGAGTCTCACTGATTAACACTGGACCCTGTGGGAGTCTCATTGATTAACACTGAACCCTATGGGGGTCTCACTGATTAACACTGAACACTGTGGGAGTCTCACTGATTAACACTGAACACTGTGGGAGTCTCACTGATTAACACTGAACCCTGTGAGAGTCTCACTGATTAACACTGAACCCTATGGGAGTCTCACTGATTAACACTGAACCCTGTGGGAGTCTCATTGATTAACACTGAACCCTATGGGGGTCTCACTGATTAACACTGAACACTGTGGGAGTCTCACTGATTAACACTGAACACTGTGGGAGTCTCACTGATTAACACTGAACCCTGTGGGAGTCTCACTCATTGACACTGAACACTGTGGGAGTCTCACTGATTAACAATGAACCCTGTGGGAGTCTCACTGATTAACACTGAACCCTAGGGGAGTCTCTCTGATTAACACTGAACCCTGTGGGAGTCTCACTGATTAACACTGAACCCTATGGGAGTCTCACTGATTAACACATGAACCCTGAGGGAGTCTCACTGATTAACACTGAACCCTGTGGGAGTCTCACTGATTAACAATGAACCATGTGGGAGTCTCACTGATTAACACTGAACCCTATGGGAGTCTCATTGATTAACACTGAACTCTATGGGAGTCTCACTGATTAACACTGAACCCTGTGGGAGTCTCACTATTTAACACTGAACCCTATGGGAGGCTCACTGATTAACACATGAACCCTGTGGGAGTCTCACTGATTAACACTGAACCCTGTGGGAGTCTCACTGATTAACACTGAACCCTGTGGGAGTCTCACTGATTAACAATGAACCCTGTGGGAGTCTCACTGATTAACACTGAACCCTAGGGGAGTCTCTCTGATTAACACTGAACCCTGTGGGAGTCTCACTGATTAACACTGAACCCTGTGGGAGTCTCACTGATTAACACTGAACCCTATGGGAGTCTCACTGATTAACACATGAACCCTGAGGGAGTCTCACTGATTAACACTGGGCCCTGTGGGAGTCTCACTGATTAACACTGAACCCTGTGGGAGTCTCACTGATTAACACTGAACCCTATGGGAGTCTCATTGATTAACACTGAACCCTATGGGAGTCTCACTGATTAACACTGAACCCTGTGGGAGTCTCACTGATTAACACTGAACCCTATGGGAGTCTCACTGATTAACACATGAACCCTGTGGGAGTCTCACTGATTAACACTGAACCCTGTGGGAGTCTCACTGATTAACACTGAATCCTGTGGGAGTCTCACTGATTAACACTGAACCCTGTGGGAGTCTCACTGATTAACACTGAACCCTATGGGAGTCTCATTGATTAACACTGAACCCTATGGGAGTCTCACTGATTAACACTGAACCCTGTGGGAGTCTCACTGATTAACACTGAACCCTATGGGAGTCTCACTGATTAACACATGAACCCTGTGGGAGTCTCACTGATTAACACTGAACCCTGTGGGAGTCTCACTGATTAACACTGAACCCTGTGGGAGTCTCACTGATTAACATAGTACCCTATGGGAGTCTCACTGATTAACACTGAACACTGTGGGAGACTCACTGATTAACAATGAACCCTGTGGGAGTCTCACTGATTAACACTGAACCCTATGGGAGTCTCTCTGATTAACACTGAACCCTGTGGGAGTCTCACTGATTAAGACTGTACCCTATGGGAGTCTCACTGATTAACACTGAACCCTGTGGGAGTCTCACTGATTAACACTGAACCCTGTGGGATTCTCACTGATTAACACTGAACCCTGTGAGAGTCTCACTGATTAACACTGAACCCTGTGGGAGTCTCACTGATTAACACTGAACCCTGTGAGAGTCTCACTGATTAACACTGAACCCTATGGGAGTCTCACTGATTAACACTGGACCCTGTGGGAGTCTCATTGATTAACACTGATCCCTATGGGGGTCTCACTGATTAACACTGAACACTGTGGGAGTCTCACTGATTAACACTGAACACTGTGGGAGTCTCACTGATTAACACTGAACCCTGTGAGAGTCTCACTGATTAACACTGAACCCTATGGGAGTCTCACTGATTAACACTGAACCCTGTGGGAGTCTCATTGATTAACACTGAACCCTATGGGGGTCTCACTGATTAACACTGAACACTGTGGGAGTCTCACTGATTAACACTGAACACTGTGGGAGTCTCACTGATTAACACTGAACCCTGTGGGAGTCTCACTCATTGACACTGAACACTGTGGGAGTCTCACTGATTAACAATGAACCCTGTGGGAGTCTCACTGATTAACACTGAACCCTAGGGGAGTCTCTCTGATTAACACTGAACCCTGTGGGAGTCTCACTGATTAACACTGAACCCTATGGGAGTCTCACTGATTAACACATGAACCCTGAGGAAGTCTCACTGATTAACACTGAACCCTGTGGGAGTCTCACTGATTAACAATGAACCATGTGGGAGTCTCACTGATTAACACTGAACCCTATGGGAGTCTCATTGATTAACACTGAACTCTATGGGAGTCTCACTGATTAACACTGAACCCTGTGGGAGTCTCACTATTTAACACTGAACCCTATGGGAGGCTCACTGATTAACACATGAACCCTGTGGGAGTCTCACTGATTAACACTGAACCCTGTGGGAGTCTCACTGATTAACACTGAACCCTGTGGGAGTCTCACTGATTAACAATGAACCCTGTGGGAGTCTCACTGATTAACACTGAACCCTAGGGGAGTCTCTCTGATTAACACTGAACCCTGTGGGAGTCTCACTGATTAACACTGAACCCTGTGGGAGTCTCACTGATTAACACTGAACCCTATGGGAGTCTCACTGATTAACACATGAACCCTGAGGGAGTCTCACTGATTAACACTGGGCCCTGTGGGAGTCTCACTGATTAACACTGAACCCTGTGGGAGTCTCACTGATTAACACTGAACCCTATGGGAGTCTCATTGATTAACACTGAACCCTATGGGAGTCTCACTGATTAACACTGAACCCTGTGGGAGTCTCACTGATTAACACTGAACCCTATGGGAGTCTCACTGATTAACACATGAACCCTGTGGGAGTCTCACTGATTAACACTGAACCCTGTGGGAGTCTCACTGATTAACACTGAACCCTGTGGGAGTCTCACTGATTAACACAGAACCCTATGGGAGTCTCACTGATTAACACTGAACACTGTGGGAGACTCACTGATTAACAATGAACCCTGTGGGAGTCTCACTGATTAACACTGAACCCTATGGGAGTCTCTCTGATTAACACTGAACCCTGTGGGAGTCTCACTGATTAAGACTGTACCCTATGGGATTCTCACTGATTAACACTGAACCCTGTGGGAGTCTCACTGATTAACACTGAACCCTGTGGGAGTCTCACTGATTAACACTGAACCCTGTGAGAGTCTCACTGATTAACACTGAACCCTGTGGGAGTCTCACTGATTAACACTGAACCCTGTGAGAGTCTCACTGATTAACACTGAACCCTATGGGAGTCTCACTGATTAACACTGGACCCTGTGGGAGTCTCATTGATTAACACTGAACCCTATGGGGGTCTCACTGATTAAGACTGAACACTGTGGGAGTCTCACTGATTAACACTGAACACTGTGGGAGTCTCACTGATTAACACTGAACCCTGTGAGAGTCTCACTGATTAACACTGAACCCTATGGGATTCTCACTGATTAACACTGAACCCTATGGGAGTCTCATTGATTAACACTGAACCCTATGGGGGTCTCACTGATTAACACTGAACACTGTGGGAGTCTCACTGATTAACACTGAACACTGTGGGAGTCTCACTGATTAACACTGAACCCTGTGGGAGTCTCACTCATTAACACTGAACACTGTGGGAGTCTCACTGATTAACAATGAACCCTGTGGGAGTCTCACTGATTAACACTGAACCCTAGGGGAGTCTCTCTGATTAACACTGAACCCTGTGGGAGTCTCACTGATTAACACTGAACCCTATGGGAGTCTCACTGATTAACACATGAACCCTGAGGGAGTCTCACTGATTAACACTGAACCCTGTGGGAGTCTCACTGATTAACACTGAACCCTGTGGGAGTCTCACTGATTAACACTGAACCCTATGGGAGTCTCATTGATTAACACTGAACTCTATGGGAGTCTCACTGATTAACACTGAACCCTGTGGGAGTCTCACTGTTTAACACTGAACCCTATGGGAGTCTCACTGATTAACACATGAACCCTGTGGGAGTCTCACTGATTAACACTGAACCCTGTGGGAGTCTCACTGATTAACACTGAACCCTGTGGGAGTCTCACTGATTAACACAGAACCCTATGGGAGTCTCACAGATTAACACTGAACACTGTGGGAGACTCACTGATTAACAATGAACCCTGTGGGAGTCTCACTGATTAACACTGAACCCTATGGGAGTCTCACTGATAAACACTGAACACTGTGGGAGACTCACTGATTAACACTGAACCCTGTGGGAGTCTCATTGATTAACACTGAACCCTATGGGAGTCTCACTGATTAACACGGAACCCTGTGGGAGTCTCACTGATTAACACAGAACCCTATGGGAGTCTCACTGATTAACACTGAACACTGTGGGAGTCTCACTGATTAACAATGAACCCTGTGGGAGTCTCACTGATTAACACTGAACCCTAGGGGAGTCTCTCTGATTAACACTGAACCCTGTGGGAGTCTCACTGATTAACACTGAAACCTGTGGGAGTCTCACTGATAAACACTGAACCCTATGGGAGTGTCACTGATTAACACTGAACCCTATGGGAGTCTCACTGATTAACACATGAACCCTGAGGGAGTCTCACTGATTAACACTGAACCCTGTGGGAGTCTCACTGATTAACACTGAACCCTGTGGGAGTCTCACTGATTAACACTGAACCCTATGGGAGTCTCATTGATTAACACTGAACCCTATGGGAGTCTCACTGATTAACACTGAACCCTGTGGGAGTCTCACTGATTAACACTGAACCCTATGGGAGTCTCACTGATTAACACATGAACCCTGTGGGAGTCTCACTGATTAACACTGAACCCTGTGGGAGTCTCACTGATTAACACTGAACCCTGTGGGAGTCTCACTGATTAACACAGAACCCTATGGGAGTCTCACTGATTAACACTGAACACTGTGGGAGACTCACTGATTAACAATGAACCCTGTGGGAGTCTCACTGATTAACACTGAACCCTGTGGGAGTCTCACTGATTAACATTGAACCCTGTGAGAGTCTCACTGATTAACACTGAACCCTGTGGGAGTCTCACTGATTAACACTGAACCCTGTGGGAGTCTCACTGATTAACACTGAACCCTGTGGGAGTCTCACTGATTAACACTGAACCCTGTGAGAGTCTCACTGATTAACACTGAACCCTGTGGGAGTCTCACTGATTAACACTGAACCCTGTGAGAGTCTCACTGATTAACACTGAACCCTATGGGAGTCTCACTGATTAACACTGGACCCTGTGGGAGTCTCATTGATTAACACTGAACCCTATGGGGGTCTCACTGATTAACACTGAACACTGTGGGAGTCTCACTGATTAACACTGAACACTGTGGGAGTCTCACTGATTAACACTGAACCCTGTGAGAGTCTCACTGATTAACACTGAACCCTATGGGAGTCTCACTGATTAACACTGAACCCTGTGGGAGTCTCATTGATTAACACTGAACCCTATGGGGGTCTCACTGATTAACACTGAACACTGTGGGAGTCTCACTGATTAACACTGAACACTGTGGGAGTCTCACTGATTAACACTGAACCCTGTGGGAGTCTCACTCATTAACACTGAACACTGTGGGAGTCTCACTGATTAACAATGAACCCTATGGGAGTCTCACTGATAAACACTGAACCCTAGGGGAGTCTCTCTGATTAACACTGAACCCTGTGGGAGTCTCACTGATTAACACTGGACCCTATGGGAGTCTCACTGATTAACACATGAACCCTGAGGGAGTCTCACTGATTAACACTGAACCCTGTGGGAGTCTCACTGATTAACACTGAACCCTGTGGGAGTCTCACTGATTAACACTGAACCCTATGGGAGTCTCATTGATTAACACTGAACTCTATGGGAGTCTCACTGATTAACACTGAACCCTGTGGGAGTCTCACTGTTTAACACTGAACCCTATCGGAGTCTCACTGATTAACACATGAACCCTGTGGGAGTCTCACTGATTAACACTGAACCCTGTGGGAGTCTCACTGATTAACACTGAACCCTGTGGGAGTCTCACTGATTAACACAGAACCCTATGGGAGTCTCACTGATTAACACTGAACACTGTGGGAGACTCACTGATTAACAATGAACCCTGTGTGAGTCTCACTGATTAACACTGAACCCTATGGGAGTCTCACTGATTAACACTGAACACTGTGGGAGACTCACTGATTAACACTGAACCCTGTGGGAGTCTCATTGATTAACACTGAACCCTATGGGAGTCTCACTGATTAACACTGAACCCTGTGGGAGTCTCACTGATTAACACTGAACCCTAAGGGAGTCTCACTGTTTAACACATTAACCCTGTGGGAGTCTCACTGATTAACACTGAACCCTGTGGGAGTCTCACTGATTAACACTGAACCCTGTGGGAGTCTCACTGATTAACACAGAACCCTATGGGAGTCTCACTGATTAACACTGAACACTGTGGGGGTCTCACTGATTAACAATGAACCCTGTGGGAGTTTCACTGATTAACACTGAACCCTAGGGGAGTCTCTCTGATTAACACTGAACCCTGTGGGAGTCTCACTGATTAACACTGAACCCTGTGGGAGTCTCACTGATAAACACTGAACCCTATGGGAGTGTCACTGATTAACACTGAACCCTGTGGGAGTCTCACTAATTAACACTGAACCCTGTGAGAGTCTCACTGATTAACACTGAACCCTGTGGGAGTCTCACTGTTTAACACTGAACCCTGTGGGAGTGTCACTGCTTAACACTGAACCCTATGGGAGTCTCACTGATTAACACTGAACCCTGTGGGAGTCTCACTGATTAAGACTGTACCCTATGGGAGTCTTACTGATTAACATTGAACCCTATGGGAGTCTCACTGATTAACACTGAACCCTATGGGAGTCTCACTGATTAACACTGAACCCTATGGGAGTCTCACAGATTAACGCTGAAACCTATGGGAGTTTCACTGATTAACAATGAACCCTATGGGAGTCTCGCTGATTAACACTGAACTCGATGGGATTCTCACTGATTAACACTGAACCCTATGGGAGTCTCCGTGATTAACACTGCACACTGTGGGAGTCTCACTGATTAACACTGAACACAGGGGGATTCTCACTGATTAACGCTGAACCCTATGGGAGTGTCACTCATTAACACTGAACCCTGTGGGAGTCTCACTGATTAACACTGAACCCTGTGGGAGTCTCATTGATTAACACTGAACCCTGTGGGAGTCTCACTGATTAATACTGAACCCTGTGGGAGTCTCACTGATTAACACTGAACCCTATGGGAGTCTCACTGATTAACAATGAACCCTGTGAGAGTCTCACTGATTAACACTGAACCCTGTGAGAGTCTCAATGATTAACACTGAACCCTGTGGGAGTCTCACTGATTAACAATGAACCCTGTGGGAGTTTCACTTATTAACACTGAACCCTATGGGAGTCTCACTGATTAACACTGAACCCTGTGGGAGTCTCAATGATTAACACTGAACCCTGTGAGAGTCTCACTGATTAACACTGAACCCTGTGGGAGTCTCACTGATTAACACTGAACCCTGTGAGAGTCTCACTGATTAACACTGAACCCTATGGGAGTCTCACTGATTAACACTGGACCCTGTGGGAGTCTCATTGATTAACACTGAACCCTATGGGGGTCTCACTGATTAACACTGAACACTGTGGGAGTCTCACTGATTAACACTGAACACTGTGGGAGTCTCACTGATTAACACTGAACCCTGTGAGAGTCTCACTGATTAACACTGAACCCTATGGGAGTCTCACTGATTAACACTGAACCCTGTGGGAGTCTCATTGATTAACACTGAACCCTATGGGGGTCTCACTGATTAACACTGAACACTGTGGGAGTCTCACTGATTAACACTGAACCCTGTGGGAGTCTCACTCATTAACACTGAACACTGTGGGAGTCTCACTGATTAACAATGAACCCTGTGGGAGTCTCACTGATTAACACTGAACCCTAGGGGAGTCTCTCTGATTAACACTGAACCCTGTGGGAGTCTCACTGATTAACACTGAACCCTATGGGAGTCTCACTGATTAACACATGAACCCTGAGGGAGTCTCACTGATTAACACTGAACCCTGTGGGAGTCTCACTGATTAACACTGAACCCTATGGGAGTCTCACTGATTAACACATGAACCCTGTGGGAGTCTCACTTATTAACACTGAACCCTGTGGGAGTCTCACTGATTAACACTGATCCCTGTGGGAGTCTCACTGATTAACACAGAACCCTATGGGAATCTCACTGATTAACACTGAACACTGTGGGAGACTCACTGATTAACAATGAACCCTGTGGGAGTCTCACTGATTAACACTGAACCCTATGGGAGTCTCACTGATTAACACTGAACACTGTGGGAGACTCACTGATTAACACTGAACCCTGTGGGAGTCTCATTGATTAACACTGAACCCTATGGGAGTCTCACTGATTAACACTGAACCCTGTGGGAGTCTCACTGATAAACACTGCACCCTAAGGGAGTCTCACTGTTTAACACATTAACCCTGTGGGAGTCTCACTGATTAACACTGAACCCTGTGGGAGTCTCACTGATTAACACTGAACCCTGTGGGAGTCTCACTGATTAACACAGAACCCTATGGGAGTCTCACTGATTAACACTGAACACTGTGGGAGTCTCACTGATTAACAATGAACCCTGTGGGAGTCTCACTGATTAACACTGAACCCTAGGGGAGTCTCTCTGATTAACACTGAACCCTGTGGGAGTCTCACTGATTAACACTGAACCCTGTGGGAGTCTCACTGATTAACACTGAACACTGTGGGAGACTCACTGATTAACACTGAACCCTGTGGGAGTCTCATTGATTAACACTGAACCCTATGGGAGTCTCACTGATTAACACTGAACCCTGTGGGAGTCTCACTGATAAACACTGCACCCTAAGGGAGTCTCACTGTTTAACACATTAACCCTGTGGGAGTCTCACTGATTAACACTGAACCCTGTGGGAGTCTCACTGATTAACACTGAACCCTGTGGGAGTCTCACTGATTAACACAGAACCCTAAGGGAGTCTCACTGTTTAACACATTAACCCTGTGGGAGTCTCACTGATTAACACTGAACCCTGTGGGAGTCTCACTGATTAACACTGAACCCTGTGGGAGTCTCACTGATTAACACAGAACCCTATGGGAGTCTCACTGATTAACACTGAACACTGTGGGGGTCTCACTGATTAACAATGAACCCTGTGGGAGTTTCACTGATTAACACTGAACCCTAGGGGAGTCTCTCTGATTAACACTGAACCCTGTGGGAGTCTCACTGATTAACACTGAACCCTGTGGGAGTCTCACTGATAAACACTGAACCCTATGGGAGTGTCACTGATTAACACTGAACCCTGTGGGAGTCTCACTAATTAACACTGAACCCTGTGAGAGTCTCACTGATTAACACTGAACCCTGTGGGAGTCTCACTGTTTAACACTGAACCCTGTGGGAGTGTCACTGCTTAACACTGAACCCTATGGGAGTCTCACTGATTAACACTGAACCCTGTGGGAGTCTCACTGATTAAGACTGTACCCTATGGGAGTCTTACTGATTAACATTGAACCCTATGGGAGTCTCACTGATTAACACTGAACCCTATGGGAGTCTCACTGATTAACACTGAACCCTATGGGAGTCTCACAGATTAACGCTGAAACCTATGGGAGTTTCACTGATTAACAATGAACCCTATGGGAGTCTCGCTGATTAACACTGAACTCGATGGGATTCTCACTGATTAACACTGAACCCTATGGGAGTCTCCGTGATTAACACTGCACACTGTGGGAGTCTCACTGATTAACACTGAACACTGTGGGATTCTCACTGATTAACACTGAACCTTATGGGAGTGTCACTCATTAACACTGAACCCTGTGGGAGTCTCACTGATTAACACTGAACCCTGTGGGAGTCTCATTGATTAACACTGAACCCTGTGGGAGTCTCACTGATTAATACTGAACCCTGTGGGAGTCTCACTGATTAACACTGAACCCTATGGGAGTCTCACTGATTAACAATGAACCCTGTGAGAGTCTCACTGATTAACACTGAACCCTGTGAGAGTCTCAATGATTAACACTGAACCCTGTGGGAGTCTCACTGATTAACAATGAACCCTGTGGGAGTTTCACTTATTAACACTGAACCCTATGGGAGTCTCACTGATTAACACTGAACCCTGTGGGAGTCTCAATGATTAACACTGAACCCTGTGAGAGTCTCACTGATTAACACTGAACCCTGTGGGAGTCTCACTGATTAACACTGAACCCTGTGAGAGTCTCACTGATTAACACTGAACCCTATGGGAGTCTCACTGATTAACACTGGACCCTGTGGGAGTCTCATTGATTAACACTGAACCCTATGGGGGTCTCACTGATTAACACTGAACACTGTGGGAGTCTCACTGATTAACACTGAACACTGTGGGAGTCTCACTGATTAACACTGAACCCTGTGAGAGTCTCACTGATTAACACTGAACCCTATGGGAGTCTCACTGATTAACACTGAACCCTGTGGGAGTCTCATTGATTAACACTGAACCCTATGGGGGTCTCACTGATTAACACTGAACACTGTGGGAGTCTCACTGATTAACACTGAACCCTGTGGGAGTCTCACTCATTAACACTGAACACTGTGGGAGTCTCACTGATTAACAATGAACCCTGTGGGAGTCTCACTGATTAACACTGAACCCTAGGGGAGTCTCTCTGATTAACACTGAACCCTGTGGGAGTCTCACTGATTAACACTGAACCCTATGGGAGTCTCACTGATTAACACATGAACCCTGAGGGAGTCTCACTGATTAACACTGAACCCTGTGGGAGTCTCACTGATTAACACTGAACCCTATGGGAGTCTCACTGATTAACACATTAACCCTGTGGGAGTCTCACTGATTAACACTGAACCCTGTGGGAGTCTCACTGATTAACACTGATCCCTGTGGGAGTCTCACTGATTAACACAGAACCCTATGGGAATCTCACTGATTAACACTGAACACTGTGGGAGACTCACTGATTAACAATGAACCCTGTGGGAGTCTCACTGATTAACACTGAACCCTATGGGAGTCTCACTGATTAACACTGAACACTGTGGGAGACTCACTGATTAACACTGAACCCTGTGGGAGTCTCATTGATTAACACTGAACCCTATGGGAGTCTCACTGATTAACACTGAACCCTGTGGGAGTCTCACTGATAAACACTGCACCCTAAGGGAGTCTCACTGTTTAACACATTAACCCTGTGGGAGTCTCACTGATTAACACTGAACCCTGTGGGAGTCTCACTGATTAACACTGAACCCTGTGGGAGTCTCACTGATTAACACAGAACCCTATGGGAGTCTCACTGATTAACACTGAACACTGTGGGAGTCTCACTGATTAACAATGAACCCTGTGGGAGTCTCACTGATTAACACTGAACCCTAGGGGAGTCTCTCTGATTAACACTGAACCCTGTGGGAGTCTCACTGATTAACACTGAACCCTGTGGGAGTCTCACTGATTAACACTGAACACTGTGGGAGACTCACTGATTAACACTGAACCCTGTGGGAGTCTCATTGATTAACACTGAACCCTATGGGAGTCTCACTGATTAACACTGAACCCTGTGGGAGTCTCACTGATAAACACTGCACCCTAAGGGAGTCTCACTGTTTAACACATTAACCCTGTGGGAGTCTCACTGATTAACACTGAACCCTGTGGGAGTCTCACTGATTAACACTGAACCCTGTGGGAGTCTCACTGATTAACACAGAACCCTATGGGAGTCTCACTGATTAACACTGAACACTGTGGGAGTCTCACTGATTAACAATGAACCCTGTGGGAGTCTCACTGATTAACACTGAACCCTAGGGGAGTCTCTCTGATTAACACTGAACCCTGTGGGAGTCTCACTGATTAACACTGAACCCTGTGGGAGTCTCACTGATAAACACTGAACCCTATGGGAGTGTCACTGATTAACACTGAACCCTGTGGGAGTCTCACTAATTAACACTGAACCCTGTGAGAGTCTCACTGATTAACACTGAACCCTGTGGGAGTCTCACTGTTTAACACTGAACCCTGTGGGAGTGTCACTGCTTAACACTGAACCCTATGGGAGTCTCACTGATTAACACTGAACCCTGTGGGAGTCTCACTGATTAAGACTGTACCCTATGGGAGTCTTACTGATTAACATTGAACCCTATGGGTGTCTCACTGATTAACACTGAACCCTATGGGAGTCTCACTGATTAACACTGAACCCTGTGGGAGTCTCACTGAATAACACTGAACCCTATGGGAGTCTCACTGATTAACACTGAACCCTGTGGGAGTCTCACTGATTAACACTGAACCCTATGGAAGTCTCACAGATTAACGCTGAACCCTATGGGAGTCTCACTGATTAATAATGAACCCTATGGGAGTCTCACTGATTAACACTGAACACTGTGGGAGTCTCACTGATTAACACTGAACCCTGTGGGAGTCTCACTGATTAACACTGAACCCTATGGGAGTCTCACTGATTAACACTGAACCCTGTGGGAGTCTCACTGATAAACACTGAACCCTATTGGAATGTCACTGATTAACACTGAACCCTGTGGGAGTCTCACTGATTAACACTGAACCCTGTGAGTGTCTCACTGATTAACACTGAACCCTGTGGGAGTCTCACTGATTAACACTGAACGCTGTGGGAGTCTCACTGATTAACACTGAACACTGTGGGAGTCTCACTGCTTAACACTGAACCCTATGGGAGTCTCACTGATTAACACTGAACCCTGTGGCAGTCTCACTGATTAACACTGAACCCTGTGAGAGTCTCACTGATTAACACTGAACTCTGTGGGAGTCTCACTGATTAACACTGAACCCTGTGGGAGTCTCACTGATTAACACTGAACCCTGTGGGAGTCTCACTGCTTAACACTGAACACTGTGGGAGTCTCACTGAATAACACTGAACCCTGTGGGAGTCTCACTGATTAACACTGAACCCTATGGGAGTGTCACTGATTAACACTGAACCCTGTGGGAGTCTCACTGATTAACACTGAACCCTGTGAGAGTCTCACTGATTAACATTGAACCCTGTGAGAGTCTCAATGATTAACACTGAACCCTGTGGGAGTCTCAATGATTAACACTGAACCCTATGGGAGTCTCACTGATTAACACTGAACCCTGTGGGAGTCTCACTGATTAACACTGAACCCTATGGGAGTCTCACAGATTAACGCTGAACCCTATGGGAGTCTCACTGATTAATAATGAACCCTATGGGAGTCTCACTGATTAACACTGAACTCGATGGGATTCTCACTGATTAACACTGAACCCTATGGGAGTCTCACTGATTAACACTGAACCCTGTGGGAGTCTCAGTGATTAACACTGAACCCTATGGGAGTCTCACTGATTAACACTGAACACTGTGGGAGTCTCACTGATTAACACTGAACACTGTGGGAGTCTCACTGATTAACACTGAACCCTGAGGGAGTCTCACTGATTAACACTGAACCCTGTGGGAGTCTCACTGATTAACGATGAACCCTGTGGGAGTCTCACTGATTAACAATGAACCCTATGGGAGTCTCACTGATTAACACTGAACTCTATGGGATTCTCACTGATTAACACTGAACCCTATGGGAGTCTCACTGATTAACACTGAACCCTGTGGGAGTCTCACTGATTAACACTGAACCCTGTGAGAGTCTCACTGATTAACACTGAACCCTGTGGGAGTCTCACTGATTAACACTGAACCCTGTGGGAGTCTCACTGATTAACACTGAACCCTGTGGGAGTCTCACTGCTTAACACCGAACTCTATGGGAGTCTCACTGATTAAAACTGAACCCTGTGGGAGTCTCACTGTTTAAGACTGTACCCTATGGGAGTCTCACTGATTAACACTGAACACTGTGGGAGTCTCACTGATTAACACTGAACCCTGTGGGAGTCTCACTGATTAACACTGAACCCTGTGGGAGTCTCACTGATTAACACTGAACCCTATGGGAGTGTCACTGATTAACACTGAACCCTGTGGGAGTCTCACTGATTAACACTGAACCCTGTGAGAGTCTCACTGATGAACACTGAACCCTGTGAGAGTCTCACTGATTAACACTGAACCCTGTGGGAGTCTCAATGATTAACACTGAACCCTATGGGAGTCTCACTGATTAACACTGAACCCTGTGGGAGTCTCACTGATTAACACTGAACCCTATGGGAGTCTCACAGATTAACGCTGAACCCTATGGGAGTCTCACTGATTAATAATGAACCCTATGGGAGTCTCACTGATTAACACTGAACTCGATGGGATTCTCACTGATTAACACTGAACCCTATGGGAGTCTCACTGATTAACACTGAACCCTGTGGGAGTCTCAGTGATTAACACTGAACCCTATGCGAGTCTCACTGATTAACACTGAACACTGTGGGAGTCTCACTGATTAACACTGAACACTGTGGGAGTCTCACTGATTAACACTGAACCCTGAGGGAGTCTCACTGATTAACACTGAACTCTATGGGAGTCTCACTGATTAACACTGAACCCTATGGGAGTCTCACTGATTAACACTGAACCCTGTGGGAGTCTCACTGATAAAAACTGAACCCTATTGGAATGTCACTGATTAACACTGAACCCTGTGGGAGTCTCACTGATTAACACTGAACCCTGTGAGTGTCTCACTGATTAACACTGAACCCTGTGGGAGTCTCACTGATTAACACTGAACCCTGTGGGAGTCTCACTGATTAACACTGAACCCTGTGGGAGTCTCACTGCTTAACACTGAACCCTATGGGAGTCTCACTGATTAACAATGAACCCTGTGGGAGTCTCACTGATTAACACTGAACCCTGTGAGAGTCTCACTGATTAACACTGAACCCTGTTGGAGTCTCACTGATTAACACTGCACCCTGTGGGAGTCTCACTGATTAACACTGAACCCTGTGGGAGTCTCACTGCTTAACACTGAACCCTATGGGAGTCTCACTGATTAACACTGAACCCTGTGGGAGTCTCACTGATTAAGACTGTACCCTATGGGAGTCTCACTGATTAACACTGAACACTGTGGGAGTCTCACTGATTAACACTGAACCCTGTGGGAGTCTCACTGATTAACACTGAACCCTATTGGAGTGTCACTGATTAACACTGAACCCTGTGGGAGTCTCACTGATTAACACTGAACCCTGTGAGAGTCTCACTGATTAACACTGAACCCTGTGAGAGTCTCACTGATTAACACTGAACCCTGTGGGAGTCTCAATGATTAACACTGAACCCTATGGGAGTCTCACTGATTAACACTGAACCCTGTGGGAGTCTCACATATTAACGCTGAACCCTATGGGAGTCTCACTGATTAATAATGAACCCTATGGGAGTCTCACTGATTAACACTGAACTCGATGTGATTCTCACTGATTAACACTGAACCCTATGGGAGCCTCACTGATTAACACTGAACCCTGTGGGAGTCTCAGTGATTAACACTGAACCCTATGGGAGTCTCACTGATTAACACTGAACACTGTGGGAGTCTCACTGATTAACACTGAACACTGTGGGAGTCTCACTGATTAACACTGAACCCTGAGGGAGTCTCACTGATTAACACTGAACTCTATGGGAGTCTCACTGATTAACACATGCACCCTGTGTGAGTCTCACTGATTAACACTGAACCCTGTGGGAGTCTCACTGATTAACGATGAACCCTATGGGAGTCTCACTGATTAACACTGAACCCTGTGGGAGTCTCACTGATTAACACTGAACCCTATGGGAGTCTCACAGATTAACGCTGAACCCTATGGGAGTCTCACTGATTAATAATGAACCCTATGGGAGTCTCACTGATTAACACTGAACTCGATGGGATTCTCACTGATTAACACTGAACCCTATGGGAGTCTCACTGATTAACACTGAACCCTGTGGGAGTCTCAGTGATTAACACTGAACCCTATGGGAGTCTCACTGATTAACACTGAACACTGTGGGAGTCTCACTGATTAACACTGAACACTGTGGGAGTCTCACTGATTAACACTGAACCTTGAGGGAGTCTCACTGATTAACACTGAACTCTATGGGAGTCTCACTGATTAACACATGCACCCTGTGGGAGTCTCACTGATTGACACTGAACCCTGTGGGAGTCTCACTGATTAACGATGAACCCTGTGGGAGTCTCACTGATTAACAATGAACCCTGTGGGAGTCTCACTGATTAACACTGAACCCTATGGGAGTCTCACAGATTAACGCTGAACCCTATGGGAGTCTCACTGATTAATAATGAACCCTATGGGAGTCTCACTGATTAACACTGAACTCGATGGGATTCTCACTGATTAACACTGAACCCTATGGGAGTCTCACTGATTAACACTGAACCCTGTGGGAGTCTCAGTGATTAACACTGAACCCTATGGGAGTCTCACTGATTAACACTGAACACTGTGGGAGTCTCACTGATTAACACTGAACACTGTGGGAGTCTCACTGATTAACACTGAACCCTGAGGGAGACTCACTGATTAACACTGAACTCTATGGGAGTCTCACTGATTAACACATGCACCCTGTGGGAGTCTCACTGATTAACACTGAACACTGTGGGAGTCTCACTGATTAACACTGAACCCTGTGGGAGTCTCACTGATTAACACTGAACCCTATGGGAGTCTTACTGATTAACACTGAACCCTGTGGGAGTCTCACTGATAATCACTGAACCCTATTGGAATGTCACTGATTAACACTGAACCCTGTGGGAGTCTCACTGATTAACACTGAACCCTGTGAGTGTCTCACTGATTAACACTGAACCCTGTGGGAGTCTCACTGATTAACACTGAACCCTGTGGGAGTCTCACTGATTAACACTGAACCCTGTGGGAGTCTCACTGCTTAACACTGAACCCTATGGGAGTCTCACTGATTAACACTGAACCCTGTGGGAGTCTCACTGATTAACACTGAACCCTGTGAGAGTCTCACTGATTAACACTGAACCCTGTGGGAGTCTCACTGATTAACACTGAACCCTGTGGGAGTCTCACTGATTAACACTGAACCCTGTGGGAGTCTCACTGCTTAACACTGAACCCTATGGGAGACTCACTGATTAACACTGAACCCTGTGGGAGTCTCACTGATTAAGACTGTACCCTATGGGAGTCTCACTGATTAACACTGAACACTGTGGGAGTCTCACTGATTAACACTGAACCCTGTGGGAGTCTCACTGATTAACACTGAACCCTATGGGAGTCTCACTGATTAACACTGTACCCTGTGGGAGTCTCACTGATTAACACTGAACCCTATGGGAGTCTCACAGATTAACGCTGAACCCTATGGGAGTCTCACTGATTAATAATGAACTCTATGGGAGTCTCACTGATTAACACTGAACTCGATGGGATTCTCACTGATTAACACTGAACCCTATGGCAGTCTCACTGATTAACACTGAACCCTGTGGGAGTCTCAGTGATTAACACTGAACCCTATGGGAGTCTCACTGATTAACACTGAACACTGTGGGAGTCTCACTGATTAACACTGAACACTGTGGGAGTCTCACTGATTAACACTGAACCCTGAGGGAGTCTCACTGATTAACACTGAACCCTATGGGAGTCTCACTGATTAACACATGCACCCTGTGGGAGTCTCACTGATTAACTCTGAACCCTGTGGGAGTCTCACTGATTAACGATGAACCCTGTGGGAGTCTCACTGATTAACAATGAACCCTATGGGAGTCTCACTGATTAACACTGAACTCTCTGGGATTCTCACTGATTAACACTGAACCCTATGGGAGTCTCACTGATTAACACTGAACCCTGTGGGAGTCTCAGTGATTAACACTGAAACCTGTGGGAGTCTCACTGATTAACACTGAACACTGTGGGGGTCTCACTGATTAACACTGAACACTCTGGGAGTCTCACTGATTAACACTGAACCCTGTGGGAGTCTCACTGATTAACACTGAACCCTATGGGAGTCTCACTGATTAACACTGAACCCTGTGGGAGTCTCACTGATAAACACTGAACCCTATTGGAATGTCACTGATTAACACTGAACCCTGTGGGAGTCTCACTGATTAACACTGAACCCTGTGAGTGTCTCACTGATTAACACTGAACACTGTGGGAGTCTCACTGATTAACACTGAACACTGTGGGAGTCTCACTGATTAACACTGAACCCTGAGGGAGACTCACTGATTAACACTGAACTCTATGGGAGTCTCACTGATTAACACATGCACCCTGTGGGAGTCTCACTGATTAACACTGAACACTGTGGGAGTCTCACTGATTAACACTGAACCCTGTGGGAGTCTCACTGATTAACACTGAACCCTATGGGAGTCTTACTGATTAACACTGAACCCTGTGGGAGTCTCACTGATAATCACTGAACCCTATTGGAATGTCACTGATTAACACTGAACCCTGTGGGAGTCTCACTGATTAACACTGAACCCTGTGAGTGTCTCACTGATTAACACTGAACCCTGTGGGAGTCTCACTGATTAACACTGAACCCTGTGGGAGTCTCACTGATTAACACTGAACCCTGTGGGAGTCTCACTGCTTAACACTGACCCCTATGGGAGTCTCACTGATTAACACTGAACCCTGTGGGAGTCTCACTGATTAACACTGAACCCTGTGAGAGTCTCACTGATTAACACTGAACCCTGTGGGAGTCTCACTGATTAACACTGAACCCTGTGGGAGTCTCACTGATTAACACTGAACCCTGTGGGAGTCTCACTGCTTAACACTGAACCCTATGGGAGTCTCACTGATTAACACTGAACCCTGTGGGAGTCTCACTGATTAAGACTGTACCCTATGGGAGTCTCACTGATTAACACTGAACACTGTGGGAGTCTCACTGATTAACACTGAACCCTGTGGGAAGCTCACTGATTAACACTGAACCCTATGGGAGTCTCACTGATTAACACTGTACCCTGTGGGAGTCTCACTGATTAACACTGAACCCTATGGGAGTCTCACAGATTAACGCTGAACCCTATGGGAGTCTCACAGATTAACGCTGAACCCTATGGGAGTCTCACTGATTAATAATGAACCCTATGGGAGTCTCACTGATTAACACTGAACTCGATGGGATTCTCACTGATTAACACTGAACCCTATGGCAGTCTCACTGATTAACACTGAACCCTGTGGGAGTCTCAGTGATTAACACTGAACCCTATGGGAGTCTCACTGATTAACACTGAACACTGAGGGAGTCTCACTGATTAACACTGAACACTGTGGGAGTCTCACTGATTAACACTGAACCCTGAGGGAGTCTCACTGATTAACACTGAACCCTATGGGAGTCTCACTGATTAACACATGCACCCTGTGGGAGTCTCACTGATTAACACTGAACCCTGTGGGAATCTCACTGATTAACGATGAACCCTGTGGGAGTCTCACTGATAAACAATGAACCCTATTGGAATGTCACTGATTAACACTGAACCCTGTGGGAGTCTCACTGATTAACACTGAACCCTGTGGGAGTCTCACTGATTAACACTGAACCCTGTGGGAGTCTCACTGCTTAACACTGAACCCTATGGGAGTCTCACTGATTAACACTGAACCCTGTGGGAGTCTCACTGATTAACACTGAACCCTGTGAGAGTCTCACTGATTAACACTGAACCCTGTGGGAGTCTCACTGATTAACACTGAACCCTGTGGGAGTCTCACTGATTAACACTGAACCCTGTGGGAGTCTCACTGCTTAACACTGAACCCTATGGGAGTCTCACTGATTAACACTGAACCCTGTGGGAGTCTCACTGATTAAGACTGTACCCTATGGGAGTCTCACTGATTAACACTGAACACTGTGGGAGTCTCACTGATTAACACTGAACCCTGTGGGAGTCTCACTGATTAACACTGAACCCTATGGGAGTGTCACTGATTAACACTGAACCCTGTGGGAGTCTCACTGATTAACACTGAACCCTGTGAGAGTCTCACTGATTAACATTGAACCCTGTGAGAGTCTCAATGATTAACACTGAACCCTGTGGGAGTCTCAATGATTAACACTGAACCTATGGGAGTCTCACTGATTAACACTGAACCCTGTGGGAGTCTCACTGATTAACACTGAACCCTATGGGAGTCTCACAGATTAACGCTGAACACTGTGGGAGTCTCACTGATTAACACTGAACCCTATGGGAGTCTCACTGATTAACACTGAACTCGATGGGATTCTCACTGATTAACACTGAACCCTATGGGAGTCTCACTGATTAACACTGAACCCTGTGGGAGTCTCAGTGATTAACACTGAACCCTATGGGAGTCTCACTGATTAACACTGAACACTGTGGGAGTCTCACTGATTAACACTGAACACTGTGGTAGTCTCACTGATTAACACTGAACCCTGAGGGAGTCTCACTGATTAACACTGAACCCTGTGGGAGTCTCACTGATTAACGATGAACCCTGTGGGAGTCTCACTGATTAACAATGAACCCTATGGGAGTCTCACTGATTAACACTGAACTCTATGGGATTCTCACTGATTAACACTGAACCCTATGGGAGTCTCACTGATTAACACTGAACCCTGAGGGAGTCTCACTGATTAACACTGAACCCTGTGGGAGTCTCACTGATTAACACATGCACCCTGTGGGAGTCTCACTGATTAACACTGAACCCTGTGGGAATCTCACTGATTAACGATGAACCCTGTGGGAGTCTCACTGATAAACAATGAACCCTATTGGAATGTCACTGATTAACACTGAACCCTGTGGGAGTCTCACTGATTAACACTGAACCCTGTGGGAGTCTCACTGATTAACACTGAACCCTGTGGGAGTCTCACTGCTTAACACTGAACCCTATGGGAGTCTCACTGATTAACACTGAACCCTGTGGGAGTCTCACTGATTAACACTGAACCCTGTGAGAGTCTCACTGATTAACACTGAACCCTGTGGGAGTCTCACTGATTAACACTGAACCCTGTGGGAGTCTCACTGATTAACACTGAACCCTGTGGGAGTCTCACTGCTTAACACTGAACCCTATGGGAGTCTCACTGATTAACACTGAACCCTGTGGGAGTCTCACTGATTAAGACTGTACCCTATGGGAGTCTCACTGATTAACACTGAACACTGTGGGAGTCTCACTGATTAACACTGAACCCTGTGGGAGTCTCACTGATTAACACTGAACCCTATGGGAGTGTCACTGATTAACACTGAACCCTGTGGGAGTCTCACTGATTAACACTGAACCCTGTGAGAGTCTCACTGATTAACATTGAACCCTGTGAGAGTCTCAATGATTAACACTGAACCCTGTGGGAGTCTCAATGATTAACACTGAACCTATGGGAGTCTCACTGATTAACACTGAACCCTGTGGGAGTCTCACTGATTAACACTGAACCCTATGGGAGTCTCACAGATTAACGCTGAACACTGTGGGAGTCTCACTGATTAACACTGAACCCTATGGGAGTCTCACTGATTAACACTGAACTCGATGGGATTCTCACTGATTAACACTGAACCCTATGGGAGTCTCACTGATTAACACTGAACCCTGTGGGAGTCTCAGTGATTAACACTGAACCCTATGGGAGTCTCACTGATTAACACTGAACACTGTGGGAGTCTCACTGATTAACACTGAACACTGTGGTAGTCTCACTGATTAACACTGAACCCTGAGGGAGTCTCACTGATTAACACTGAACCCTGTGGGAGTCTCACTGATTAACGATGAACCCTGTGGGAGTCTCACTGATTAACAATGAACCCTATGGGAGTCTCACTGATTAACACTGAACTCTATGGGATTCTCACTGATTAACACTGAACCCTATGGGAGTCTCACTGATTAACACTGAACCCTGAGGGAGTCTCACTGATTAACACTGAACCCTGTGGGAGTCTCACTGATTAACGATGAACCCTGTGGGAGTCTCACTGATTAACAATGAACCCTATGGGAGTCTCACTGATTAACACTGAACTCTATGGGATTCTCACTGATTAACACTGAACCCTATGGGAGTCTCACTGATTAACACTGAACCCTATGGGAGTCTCACAGATTAACGCTGAACCCTATGGGAGTCTCACTGATTAATAATGAACCCTATGGGAGTCTCACTGATTAACACTGAACTCGATGGGATTCTCACTGATTAACACTGAACCCTATGGCAGTCTCACTGATTAACACTGAACCCTGTGGGAGTCTCAGTGATTAACACTGAACCCTATGGGAGTCTCACTGATTAACACTGAACACTGTGGGAGTCTCACTGATTAACACTGAACACTGTGGGAGTCTCACTGATTAACACTGAACCCTGAGGGAGTCTCACTGATTAACACTGAACCCTATGGGAGTCTCACTGATTAACACATGCACCCTGTGGGAGTCTCACTGATTAACACTGAACCCTGTGGGAGTCTCACTGATTAACGATGAACCCTGTGGGAGTCTCACTGATTAACACTGAACTCTATGGGATTATCACTGATTAACACTGAACCCTATGGGAGTCTCACTGATTAACACTGAACCCTGTTGGAGTCTCAGTGATTAACACTGAAACCTGTGGGAGTCTCACTGATTAACACTGAACACTGTGGGGGTCTCACTGATTAACACTGAACACTCTGGGAGTCTCACTGATTAACACTGAACCCTGTGGGAGTCTCACTGATTAACACTGAACCCTATGGGAGTCTCACTGATTAACACTGAACCCTGTGGGAGTCTCACTGATAAACACTGAACCCTATTGGAATGTCACTGATTAACACTGAACCCTGTGGGAGTCTCACTGATTAACACTGAACCCTGTGAGTGTCTCACTGATTAACACTGAACCCTGTGGGAGTCTCACTGATTAACACTGAACCCTGTGGGAGTCTCACTGATTAACACTGAACCCTGTGGGAGTCTCACTGATTAAGACTGTACCCTATGGGAGTCTCACTGATTAACACTGAACACTGTGGGAGTCTCACTGATTAACACTGAACCCTGTGGGAGTCTCACTGATTAACACTGAACCCTATGGGAGTGTCACTGATTAACACTGAACCCTGTGGGAGTCTCACTGATTAACACTGAACCCTGTGAGCGTCTCACTGATTAACATTGAACCCTGTGAGAGTCTCAATGATTAACACTGAACCCTGTGGGAGTCTCAATGATTAACACTGAACCCTATGGGAGTCTCACTGATTAACACTGAACCCTGTGGGAGTCTCACTGATTAACACTGAACCCTATGGGAGTCTCACAGATTAACGCTGAACCCTAGGGGAGTGTCACTGATTAATAATGAACCCTATGGGAGTCTCACTGATTAACACTGAACTCGATGGGATTCTCACTGATTAACACTGAACCCTATGGGAGTCTCACTGATTAACACTGAACCCTGTGGGAGTCTCACTGCTTAACACTGAACCCTATGGGAGTCTCACTGATTAACACTGAACCCTGTGGGAGTCTCACTGATTAACACTGAACCCTGTGAGAGTCTCACTGATTAACACTGAACCCTGTGGGAGTCTCACTGATTAACACTGAACCCTGTGGGAGTCTCACTGATTAACACTGAACCCTGTGGGAGTCTCACTGCTTAAAACTGAACCCTATGGGAGTCTCACTGATTAACACTGAACCCTGTGGGAGTCTCACTGATTAAGACTGTACCCTATGGGAGTCTCACTGATTAACACTGAACACTGTGGGAGTCTCACTGATTAACACTGAACCCTGTGGGAGTCTCACTGATTAACACTGAACCCTATGGGAGTGTCACTGATTAACACTGAACCCTGTGGGAGTCTCACTGATTAACACTGAACCCTGTGAGAGTCTCACTGATTAACATTGAACCCTGTGAGAGTCTCAATGATTAACACTGAACCCTGTGGGAGTCTCAATGATTAACACTGAACCTATGGGAGTCTCACTGATTAACACTGAACCCTGTGGGAGTCTCACTGATTAACACTGAACCCTATGGGAGTCTCACAGATTAACGCTGAACACTGTGGGAGTCTCACTGATTAACACTGAACCCTATGGGAGTCTCACTGATTAACACTGAACTCGATGGGATTCTCACTGATTAACACTGAACCCTATGGGAGTCTCACTGATTAACACTGAACCCTGTGGGAGTCTCAGTGATTAACACTGAACCCTATGGGAGTCTCACTGATTAACACTGAACACTGTGGGAGTCTCACTGATTAACACTGAACACTGTGGTAGTCTCACTGATTAACACTGAACCCTGAGGGAGTCTCACTGATTAACACTGAACCCTGTGGGAGTCTCACTGATTAACGATGAACCCTGTGGGAGTCTCACTGATTAACAATGAACCCTATGGGAGTCTCACTGATTAACACTGAACTCTATGGGATTCTCACTGATTAACACTGAACCCTATGGGAGTCTCACTGATTAACACTGAACCCTGTGGGAGTCTCAGTGATTAACACTGAACCCTATGGGAGTCTCACTGATTAACACTGAACACTGTGGGAGTCTCACTGATTAACACTGAACACTGTGGTAGTCTCACTGATTAACTCTGAACCCTGAGGGAGTCTCACTGATTAACACTGAACCCTGTGGGAGTCTCACTGATTAACGATGAACCCTGTGGGAGTCTCACTGATTAACAATGAACCCTATGGGAGTCTCACTGATTAACACTGAACTCTATGGGATTCTCACTGATTAACACTGAACCCTATGGGAGTCTCACTGATTAACACTGAACCCTATGGGAGTCTCACAGATTAACGCTGAACCCTATGGGAGTCTCACTGATTAATAATGAACCCTATGGGAGTCTCACTGATTAACACTGAACTCGATGGGATTCTCACTGATTAACACTGAACCCTATGGCAGTCTCACTGATTAACACTGAACCCTGTGGGAGTCTCAGTGATTAACACTGAACCCTATGGGAGTCTCACTGATTAACACTGACCACTGTGGGAGTCTCACTGATTAACAATGAACACTGTGGGAGTCTCACTGATTAACACTGAACCCTGAGGGAGTCTCACTGATTAACACTGAACCCTATGGGAGTCTCACTGATTAACACATGCACCCTGTGGGAGTCTCACTGATTAACACTGAACACTGTGGGAGTCTCACTGATTAACGATGAACCCTGTGGGAGTCTCACTGATTAACAATGAACCCTATGGGAGTCTCACTGATTAACACTGAACTCTATGGGATTCTCACTGATTAACACTGAACCCTATGGGAGTCTCACTGATTAACACTGAACCCTGTGGGAGTCTCAGTGATTAACACTGAAACCTGTGGGAGCCTCACTGATTAACACTGAACACTGTGGGGGTCTCACTGATTAACACTGAACACTCTGGGAGTCTCACTGATTAACACTGAACCCTGTGGGAGTCTCACTGATTAACACTGAACCCTATGGGAGTCTCACTGATTAACACTGAACCCTGTGGGAGTCTCACTGATAAACACTGAACCCTATTGGAATGTCACTGATTAACACTGAACCCTGTGGGAGTCTCACTGATTAACACTGAACCCTGTGAGTGTCTCACTGATTAACACTGAACCCTGTGGGAGTCTCACTGATTAACACTGAACCCTGTGGGAGTCTCACTGATTAACACTGAACCCTGTGGGAGTCTCACTGCTTAACACTGAACCCTATGGGAGTCTCACTGATTAACACTGAACCCTGTGGGAGTCTCACTGATTAACACTGAACCCTGTGAGAGTCTCACTGATTAACACTGAACCCTGTGGGAGTCTCACTGATTAAGACTGTACCCTATGGGAGTCTCACTGATTAACACTGAACACTGTGGGAGTCTCACTGATTAACACTGAACCCTGTGGGAGTCTCACTGATTAACACTGAACCCTATGGGAGTGTCACTGATTAACACTGAACCCTGTGGGAGTCTCACTGATTAACACTGAACCCTGTGAGCGTCTCACTGATTAACATTGAACCCTGTGAGAGTCTCAATGATTAACACTGAACCCTGTGGGAGTCTCAATGATTAACACTGAACCCTATAGGAGTCTCACTGATTAACACTGAACCCTGTGGGAGTCTCACTGATTAACACTGAACCCTATGGGAGTCTCACAGATTAACGCTGAACCCTAGGGGAGTGTCACTGATTAATAATGAACCCTATGGGAGTCTCACTGATTAACACTGAACTCGATGGGATTCTCACTGATTAACACTGAACACTATGGGAGTCTCACTGATTAACACTGAACCCTGTGGGAGTCTCAGTGATTAACACTGAACCCTATGGGAGTCTCACTGATTAACACTGAACACTGTGGGAGTCTCACTGATTAACACTGAACACTGTGGGAGTCTCACTGATTAACACTGAACCCTGAGGGAGTCTCACTGATTAACACTGAACCCTGTGGGAGTCTCACTGATTAACGATGAACCCTGTGGGAGTCTCACTGATTAACAATGAACCCTATGGGAGTCTCACTGATTAACACTGAACTCTATGGGATTCTCACTGATTAACACTGAACCCTATGGGAGTCTCACTGATTAACACTGAACCCTGTGGGAGTCTCAGTGATTAACACTGAAACCTGTGGGAGTCTCACTGATTAACACTGAACACTGTGGGGGTCTCACTGATTAACACTGAACCATGTGGGAGTCTCACTGATTACCCCTGAAGCCTGTGGGAGTTTCACTGATTAACACTGAACCTTGTGGGAGTCTCACGGATTAACACTGAACCCTGTGGGAGTCTCACTGATTAACACTGTAACCTATGGGAGTCTCACTGATTAACACTGAACCCTATGGGAGTCTCACTGATTAACAATTAACCCATAGGGAGTCTCACTGATTAACACCGAACTCTATGGGATTCTCACTGATTAACACTGAACCCTATGGGAGTCTCACTGATTAACACTGAACCCTGTGGGAGTCTCACTGATTAACACTGAACCCTATGGGAGTCTCACTGATTAACACATGAACCCTGAGGGAGTCTCACTGATTTACACTGAACCCTATGGGAGTTTCACTGATTAACACTGAACCCTGTGGGAGTCTCACTGATTAACACTGAACCCTGTGGGAGTCTCACTGATTAACACTGAACCCTATGGGAGTGTCACTGATTAACACTGAACCCTGTGGGAGTCTCACTGATTAACACTGAACCCTGTGAGAGTGTCACTGATTAACATTGAACCCTGTGAGAGTCTCAATGATTAACACTGAACCCTGTGGGAGTCTCGATGATTAACACTGAACCCTATGGGAGTCTCACTGATTAACACTGAACCCTGTGGGAGTCTCACTGATTAACACTGAACCCTATGGGAGTCTCACAGATTAACGCTGAACCCTATATGAGTCTCACTGATTAACAATTAACCCATAGGGAGTCTCACTGATTAACACCGAACTCTATGGGATTCTCAATGATTAACACTGAACCCTGTGGGAGTCTCGATGATTAACACTGAACCCTATGGGAGTCTCACTGATTAACACTGAACTCGATGGGATTCTCACTGATTAACACTGAACCCTATGGGAGTCTCACTGATTAACACTGAACCCTGTGGGAGTCTCAGTGATTAACACTGAACCCTATGGGAGTCTCACTGATTAACACTGAACACTGTGGGAGTCTCACTGATTAACACTGAACACTGTGGGAGTCTCACTGATTAACACTGAACCCTGAGGGAGTCTCACTGATTAACACTGAACCCTGTGGGAGTCTCACTGATTAACGATGAACCCTGTGGGAGTCTCACTGATTAACAATGAACCCTATGGGAGTCTCACTGATTAACACTGAACTCTATGGGATTCTCACTGATAAACACTGAACCCTATGGGAGTCTCACTGATTAACACTGAACCCTGTGGGAGTTTCAGTGATTAACACTGAAACCTGTGGGAGTCTCACTGATTAACACTGAACACTGTGGGGGTCTCACTGATTAACACTGAACACTGTGGGAGTCTCACTGATTAACACTGAACCCTGTGTGAGTCTCACTGATTAACACTGAACCCTATGGGAGTCTCACTGATTAACACTGAACCCTGTGGGAGTCTCACTGATAAACACTGAACCCTATTGGAATGTCACTGATTAACACTGAACCCTGTGGGAGTCTCACTGATTAACACTGAACCCTGTGAGTGTCTCACTGATTAACACTGAACCCTGTGGGAGTCTCACTGATTAACACTGAACCCTGTGGGAGTCTCACTGATTAACACTGAACCCTGTGGGAGTCTCACTGCTTAACACTGAACCCTATGGGAGTCTCACTGATTAACAATGAACCCTGTGGGAGTCTCACTGATTAACACTGAACCCTGTGAGAGTCTCACTGATTAACACTGAACCCTGTGGGAGTCTCACTGATTAACACTGAACCCTGTGGGAGTCTCACTGATTAACACTGAACCCTGTGGGAGTCTCACTGCTTAACACTGAACCCTATGGGAGTCTCACTGATTAACACTGAACCCTGTGGGAGTCTCACTGATTAAGACTGTACCCTGTGAGAGTCTCACTGATTAACACTGAACCCTGTGAGAGTCTCACTGATTAACACTGAACCCTGTGGGAGTCTCAATGATTAACACTGAACACTGTGGGAGTCTCACTGATTAACACTGAACCCTGTGTGAGTCTCACTGATTAACACTGAACCCTATGGGAGTCTCACTGATTAACACTGAACCCTGTGGGAGTCTCACTGATAAACACTGAACCCTATTGGAATGTCACTGATTAACACTGAACCCTGTGGGAGTCTCACTGATTAACACTGAACCCTGTGAGTGTCTCACTGATTAACACTGAACCCTGTGGGAGTCTCACTGATTAACACTGAACCCTGTGGGAGTCTCACTGATTAACACTGAACCCTGTGGGAGTCTCACTGCTTAACACTGAACCCTATGGGAGTCTCACTGATTAACAATGAACCCTGTGGGAGTCTCACTGATTAACACTGAACCCTGTGAGAGTCTCACTGATTAACACTGAACCCTGTGGGAGTCTCACTGATTAACACTGAACCCTGTGGGAGTCTCACTGATTAACACTGAACCCTGTGGGAGTCTCACTGCTTAACACTGAACCCTATGGGAGTCTCACTGATTAACACTGAACCCTGTGGGAGTCTCACTGATTAAGACTGTACCCTGTGAGAGTCTCACTGATTAACACTGAACCCTGTGAGAGTCTCACTGATTAACACTGAACCCTGTGGGAGTCTCAATGATTAACACTGAACCCTATGGGAGTCTCACTGATTAACACTGAACCCTGTGGGAGTCTCACTGATTAACACTGAACCCTATGGGAGTCTCACAGATTAACGCTGAACCCTATGGGAGTCTCACTGATTAATAATGAACCCTATGGGAGTCTCACTGATTAACACTGAACTCGATGGGATTCTCACTGATTAACACTGAACCCTATGGGAGTCTCACTGATTAACACTGAACTCTGTGGGAGTCTCAGTGATTAACATTGAACACTGTGGGAGTCTCACTGATTAACACTGAACCCTGTGGGAGTCTCACTGATTAACACTGAACCCTATGGGAGTCTCACTGATTAACACTGAACCCTGTGGGAGTCTCACTGATAAACACTGAACCCTATGGGAATGTCACTGATTAACACTGAACCCTGTGGGAGTCTCACTGATTAACACTGAACCCTGTGAGAGTCTCACTGATTAACACTGAACCCTGTGGGAGTCTCACTGATTAACACTGAACCCTGTGGGAGTCTCACTGATTAACACTGAACCCTGTGGGAGTCTCACTGCATAACACTGAACCCTATGGGAGTCTCACTGATTAACACTGAACCCTGTGGGAGTCTCACTGATTAACACTGAACCCTGTGAGAGTCTCACTGATTAACACTGAACCCTATGGGAGTCTCACTGATTAACACTGAACCCTTTGGGAGTCTCAGTGATTAACACTGAACCCTATGGGAGTCTCACTGATTAACACTGAACACTGTGGGAGTCTCACTGATTAACACTGCACCCTGTGGGAGTCTCACTGATTAAGACTGTACCCTATGGGAGTCTCACTGATTAACACTGAACACTGTGGGAGTCTCACTGATTAACACTGAACACTGTGGGAGTCTCAGTGATTAACACTGAAACCTGTGGGAGTCTCACTGATTAACACTGAACTCGATGGGATTCTCACTGAATAACACTGAACCCTATGGGAGTCTCACTGATTAACACTGAACCCTGTGGGAGTCTCACTGATTAACACTGAACCCTATGGGAGTGTCACTGATTAACACTGAACCCTGTGGGAGTCTCACTGATTAACACTGAACCCTGTGGGAGTCTCACTGATTAACACTGAACCCTATGGGAGTGTCACTGATTAAAACTGAACCCTGTGGGAGGTTCACTGATTAACACTGAACCCTGTGAGAGTCTCACTGATTAACACTGAACCCTGTGAGAGTCTCACTGATTAACACTGGACCCTGTGGGAGTCTCAATGATTAACACTGAACCCTAAGGGAGTCTCACTGATTAATAATGAACCCTATGGGAGTCTCACTGATTAACACTGAACACTGTGGGGGTCTCACTGATTAACACTGAACACTGTGGGAGTCTCACTGATTAACACTGAACCCTGTGTGAGTCTCACTGATTAACACTGAACCCTATGGGAGTCTCACTGATTAACACTGAACCCTGTGGGAGTCTCACTGATAAACACTGAACCCTATTGGAATGTCACTGATTAACACTGAACCCTGTGGGAGTCTCACTGATTAACACTGAACCCTGTGAGTGTCTCACTGATTAACACTGAACCCTGTGGGAGTCTCACTGATTAACACTGAACCCTGTGGGAGTCTCACTGATTAACACTGAACCCTGTGGGAGTCTCACTGCTTAACACTGAACCCTATGGGAGTCTCACTGATTAACAATGAACCCTGTGGGAGTCTCACTGATTAACACTGAACCCTGTGAGAGTCTCACTGATTAACACTGAACCCTGTGGGAGTCTCACTGATTAACACTGAACCCTGTGGGAGTCTCACTGATTAACACTGAACCCTGTGGGAGTCTCACTGCTTAACACTGAACCCTATGGGAGTCTCACTGATTAACACTGAACCCTGTGGGAGTCTCACTGATTAAGACTGTACCCTGTGAGAGTCTCACTGATTAACACTGAACCCTGTGAGAGTCTCACTGATTAACACTGAACCCTGTGGGAGTCTCAATGATTAACACTGAACACTGTGGGAGTCTCACTGATTAACACTGAACCCTGTGTGAGTCTCACTGATTAACACTGAACCCTATGGGAGTCTCACTGATTAACACTGAACCCTGTGGGAGTCTCACTGATAAACACTGAACCCTATTGGAATGTCACTGATTAACACTGAACCCTGTGGGAGTCTCACTGATTAACACTGAACCCTGTGAGTGTCTCACTGATTAACACTGAACCCTGTGGGAGTCTCACTGATTAACACTGAACCCTGTGGGAGTCTCACTGATTAACACTGAACCCTGTGGGAGTCTCACTGCTTAACACTGAACCCTATGGGAGTCTCACTGATTAACAATGAACCCTGTGGGAGTCTCACTGATTAACACTGAACCCTGTGAGAGTCTCACTGATTAACACTGAACCCTGTGGGAGTCTCACTGATTAACACTGAACCCTGTGGGAGTCTCACTGATTAACACTGAACCCTGTGGGAGTCTCACTGCTTAACACTGAACCCTATGGGAGTCTCACTGATTAACACTGAACCCTGTGGGAGTCTCACTGATTAAGACTGTACCCTGTGAGAGTCTCACTGATTAACACTGAACCCTGTGAGAGTCTCACTGATTAACACTGAACCCTGTGGGAGTCTCAATGATTAACACTGAACCCTATGGGAGTCTCACTGATTAACACTGAACCCTGAGGGAGTCTCACTGATTAACACTGAACCCTATGGGAGTCTCACAGATTAACGCTGAACCCTATGGGAGTCTCACTGATTAATAATGAACCCTATGGGAGTCTCACTGATTAACACTGAACTCGATGGGATTCTCACTGATTAACACTGAACCCTATGGGAGTCTCACTGATTAACACTGAACTCTGTGGGAGTCTCAGTGATTAACATTGAACACTGTGGGAGTCTCACTGATTAACACTGAACCCTGTGGGAGTCTCACTGATTAACACTGAACCCTATGGGAGTCTCACTGATTAACACTGAACCCTGTGGGAGTCTCACTGATAAACACTGAACCCTATGGGAATGTCACTGATTAACACTGAACCCTGTGGGAGTCTCACTGATTAACACTGAACCCTGTGGGAGTCTCACTGATTAACACTGAACCCTGTGGGAGTCTCACTGATTAACACTGAACCCTGTGGGAGTCTCACTGCATAACACTGAACCCTATGGGAGTCTCACTGATTAACACTGAACCCTGTGGGAGTCTCACTGATTAACACTGAACCCTGTGAGAGTCTCACTGATTAACACTGAACCCTATGGGAGTCTCACTGATTAACACTGAACCCTTTGGGAGTCTCAGTGATTAACACTGAACCCTATGGGAGTCTCACTGATTAACACTGAACACTGTGGGAGTCTCACTGATTAACACTGAACCCTGTGGGAGTCTCACTGATTAAGACTGTACCCTATGGGAGTCTCACTGATTAACACTGAACACTGTGGGAGTCTCACTGATTAACACTGAACACTGTGGGAGTCTCAGTGATTAACACTGAAACCTGTGGGAGTCTCACTGATTAACACTGAACTCGATGGGATTCTCACTGAATAACACTGAACCCTATGGGAGTCTCACTGATTAACACTGAACCCTGTGGGAGTCTCACTGATTAACACTGAACCCTATGGGAGTGTCACTGATTAACACTGAACCCTGTGGGAGTCTCACTGATTAACACTGAACCCTGTGGGAGTCTCACTGATTAACACTGAACCCTATGGGAGTGTCACTGATTAAAACTGAACCCTGTGGGAGGTTCACTGATTAACACTGAACCCTGTGAGAGTCTCACTGATTAACACTGAACCCTGTGAGAGTCTCACTGATTAACACTGGACCCTGTGGGAGTCTCAATGATTAACATTGAACCCTAAGGGAGTCTCACTGATTAATAATGAACCCTATGGGAGTCTCACTGATTAACACTGAACTCGATGGGCTTCTCACTGATTAACACTGAACCCTATGGGAGTCTCACTGATTAACACTGAACCCTTTGGGAGTCTCAGTGATTAACACTGAACCCTATGGGAGTCTCACTGATTAACACTGAACCCTTTGGGAGTCTCACTGATTAACACTGAACACTGTGGGAGTCTCACTGATTAACACTGAACACTGTGGGAGTCTCACTGATTAACACTGAACCCTGAGGGAGTCTCACTGATTAACACTGCACCCTATGGGAGTCTCACTGATTAACACATGCACCCTGTGGGAGTCTCATTGATTAACATTGAACACTGTGGGAGTCTCACTGATTAACAATGAACCCTGTGGGAGTCTCACTGATTAACAATGAACCCTATGGGAGTCTCACTGATTAACACTTAACTCTATGGGATTCTCACTGATTAACACTGAACCCTATGGGAGTCTCACTGATTAACACTGAACTCTGTGGGAGTCTCAGTGATTAACACTGAAACCTGTGGGAGTCTCACTGATTAACACTGAACACTGTGGGGGTCTCACTGATTAACACTGAACACTGTGGGAGTCTCACTGATTAACACTGAACCCTGTGGGAGTCTCACTGATTAACACTGGACCCTATGGGAGTCTCACTGATTAACACTGAACCCTGTGGGAGTCTCACTGATTAACACTGAACCCTATGGGAATGTCACTGATTAACACTGAACCCTGTGGGAGTCTCACTGATTAACACTGAACCCTATGGGAGTCTCACTGATGAACACTGAACCATGTGGGAGTCTCACTGATTAACACTGCACCCTGTGAGAGTCTCACTGATTAACACTGAACCCTGTGGGAGTCTCACTGATTAACACTGGACCCTGTGGGAGTCTCACTGATTAACACTGAACCCTGTGGGAGTCTCACTGCGTAACACTGAACCCTATGGGAGTCTCACTGATTAACACTGAACCCTGTGGGAGTCTCACTGATTAACACTGAACCCTATGGGAGTCTCACAGATTAACGCTGAACCCTATGGGAGTCTCACTGATTAATAATGAACCCTATGGGAGTCTCACTGATTAACACTGAACTCGATGGGATTCTCACTGATTAACACTGAACCCTATGGGAGTCTCACTGATTAACACTGAACCCTGTGGGAGTCTCACTGATAAACACTGAACCCTATGGGAATGTCACTGATTAACACTGAACCCTGTGGGAGTCTCACTGATTAACACTGAACCCTGTGGGAGTCTCACTGATTAACACTGAACCCTGTGGGAGTCTCACTGATTAACACTGAACCCTGTGGGAGTCTCACTGCATAACACTGAACCCTATGGGAGTCTCACTGATTAACACTGAACCCTGTGGGAGTCTCACTGATTAACACTGAACCCTGTGAGAGTCTCACTGATTAACACTGAACCCTATGGGAGTCTCACTGATTAACACTGAACCCTTTGGGAGTCTCAGTGATTAACACTGAACCCTATGGGAGTCTCACTGATTAACACTGAACACTGTGGGAGTCTCACTGATTAACACTGAACCCTGTGGGAGTCTCACTGATTAAGACTGTACCCTATGGGAGTCTCACTGATTAACACTGAACACTGTGGGAGTCTCACTGATTAACACTGAACACTGTGGGAGTCTCAGTGATTAACACTGAAACCTGTGGGAGTCTCACTGATTAACACTGAACTCGATGGGATTCTCACTGAATAACACTGAACCCTATGGGAGTCTCACTGATTAACACTGAACCCTGTGGGAGTCTCACTGATTAACACTGAACCCTATGGGAGTGTCACTGATTAACACTGAACCCTGTGGGAGTCTCACTGATTAACACTGAACCCTGTGGGAGTCTCACTGATTAACACTGAACCCTATGGGAGTGTCACTGATTAAAACTGAACCCTGTGGGAGGTTCACTGATTAACACTGAACCCTGTGAGAGTCTCACTGATTAACACTGAACCCTGTGAGAGTCTCACTGATTAACACTGGACCCTGTGGGAGTCTCAATGATTAACATTGAACCCTAAGGGAGTCTCACTGATTAATAATGAACCCTATGGGAGTCTCACTGATTAACACTGAACTCGATGGGCTTCTCACTGATTAACACTGAACCCTATGGGAGTCTCACTGATTAACACTGAACCCTTTGGGAGTCTCAGTGATTAACACTGAACCCTATGGGAGTCTCACTGATTAACACTGAACCCTTTGGGAGTCTCACTGATTAACACTGAACACTGTGGGAGTCTCACTGATTAACACTGAACACTGTGGGAGTCTCACTGATTAACACTGAACCCTGAGGGAGTCTCACTGATTAACACTGCACCCTATGGGAGTCTCACTGATTAACACATGCACCCTGTGGGAGTCTCATTGATTAACATTGAACACTGTGGGAGTCTCACTGATTAACAATGAACCCTGTGGGAGTCTCACTGATTAACAATGAACCCTATGGGAGTCTCACTGATTAACACTTAACTCTATGGGATTCTCACTGATTAACACTGAACCCTATGGGAGTCTCACTGATTAACACTGAACTCTGTGGGAGTCTCAGTGATTAACACTGAAACCTGTGGGAGTCTCACTGATTAACACTGAACACTGTGGGGGTCTCACTGATTAACACTGAACACTGTGGGAGTCTCACTGATTAACACTGAACCCTGTGGGAGTCTCACTGATTAACACTGGACCCTATGGGAGTCTCACTGATTAACACTGAACCCTGTGGGAGTCTCACTGATTAACACTGAACCCTATGGGAATGTCACTGATTAACACTGAACCCTGTGGGAGTCTCACTGATTAACACTGAACCCTATGGGAGTCTCACTGATGAACACTGAACCATGTGGGAGTCTCACTGATTAACACTGCACCCTGTGAGAGTCTCACTGATTAACACTGAACCCTGTGGGAGTCTCACTGATTAACACTGGACCCTGTGGGAGTCTCACTGATTAACACTGAACCCTGTGGGAGTCTCACTGCGTAACACTGAACCCTATGGGAGTCTCACTGATTAACACTGAACCCTGTGGGAGTCTCACTGATTAACACTGAACCCTATGGGAGTCTCACAGATTAACGCTGAACCCTATGGGAGTCTCACTGATTAATAATGAACCCTATGGGAGTCTCACTGATTAACACTGAACTCGATGGGATTCTCACTGATTAACACTGAACCCTATGGGAGTCTCACTGATTAACACTGAACCCTGTGGGAGTCTCACTGATAAACACTGAACCCTATGGGAATGTCACTGATTAACACTGAACCCTGTGGGAGTCTCACTGATTAACACTGAACCCTGTGGGAGTCTCACTGATTAACACTGAACCCTGTGGGAGTCTCACTGATTAACACTGAACCCTGTGGGAGTCTCACTGCATAACACTGAACCCTATGGGAGTCTCACTGATTAACACTGAACCCTGTGGGAGTCTCACTGATTAACACTGAACCCTGTGAGAGTCTCACTGATTAACACTGAACCCTATGGGAGTCTCACTGATTAACACTGAACCCTTTGGGAGTCTCAGTGATTAACACTGAACCCTATGGGAGTCTCACTGATTAACACTGAACACTGTGGGAGTCTCACTGATTAACACTGAACCCTGTGGGAGTCTCACTGATTAAGACTGTACCCTATGGGAGTCTCACTGATTAACACTGAACACTGTGGGAGTCTCACTGATTAACACTGAACACTGTGGGAGTCTCAGTGATTAACACTGAAACCTGTGGGAGTCTCACTGATTAACACTGAACTCGATGGGATTCTCACTGAATAACACTGAACCCTATGGGAGTCTCACTGATTAACACTGAACCCTGTGGGAGTCTCACTGATTAACACTGAACCCTATGGGAGTGTCACTGATTAACACTGAACCCTGTGGGAGTCTCACTGATTAACACTGAACCCTGTGGGAGTCTCACTGATTAACACTGAACCCTATGGGAGTGTCACTGATTAAAACTGAACCCTGTGGGAGGTTCACTGATTAACACTGAACCCTGTGAGAGTCTCACTGATTAACACTGAACCCTGTGAGAGTCTCACTGATTAACACTGGACCCTGTGGGAGTCTCAATGATTAACATTGAACCCTAAGGGAGTCTCACTGATTAATAATGAACCCTATGGGAGTCTCACTGATTAACACTGAACTCGATGGGCTTCTCACTGATTAACACTGAACCCTATGGGAGTCTCACTGATTAACACTGAACCCTTTGGGAGTCTCAGTGATTAACACTGAACCCTATGGGAGTCTCACTGATTAACACTGAACCCTTTGGGAGTCTCACTGATTAACACTGAACACTGTGGGAGTCTCACTGATTAACACTGAACACTGTGGGAGTCTCACTGATTAACACTGAACCCTGAGGGAGTCTCACTGATTAACACTGCACCCTATGGGAGTCTCACTGATTAACACATGCACCCTGTGGGAGTCTCATTGATTAACATTGAACACTGTGGGAGTCTCACTGATTAACAATGAACCCTGTGGGAGTCTCACTGATTAACAATGAACCCTATGGGAGTCTCACTGATTAACACTTAACTCTATGGGATTCTCACTGATTAACACTGAACCCTATGGGAGTCTCACTGATTAACACTGAACTCTGTGGGAGTCTCAGTGATTAACACTGAAACCTGTGGGAGTCTCACTGATTAACACTGAACACTGTGGGGGTCTCACTGATTAACACTGAACACTGTGGGAGTCTCACTGATTAACACTGAACCCTGTGGGAGTCTCACTGATTAACACTGGACCCTATGGGAGTCTCACTGATTAACACTGAACCCTGTGGGAGTCTCACTGATTAACACTGAACCCTATGGGAATGTCACTGATTAACACTGAACCCTGTGGGAGTCTCACTGATTAACACTGAACCCTATGGGAGTCTCACTGATGAACACTGAACCATGTGGGAGTCTCACTGATTAACACTGCACCCTGTGAGAGTCTCACTGATTAACACTGAACCCTGTGGGAGTCTCACTGATTAACACTGGACCCTGTGGGAGTCTCACTGATTAACACTGAACCCTGTGGGAGTCTCACTGCGTAACACTGAACCCTATGGGAGTCTCACTGATTAACACTGAACCCTGTGGGAGTCTCACTGATTAACACTGAACCCTATGGGAGTCTCACAGATTAACGCTGAACCCTATGGGAGTCTCACTGATTAATAATGAACCCTATGGGAGTCTCACTGATTAACACTGAACTCGATGGGATTCTCACTGATTAACACTGAACCCTATGGGAGTCTCACTGATTAACACTGAACTCTGTGGGAGTCTCAGTGATTAACATTGAACACTGTGGGAGTCTCACTGATTAACACTGAACCCTGTGGGAGTCTCACTGATTAACACTGAACCCTATGGGAGTCTCACTGATTAACACTGAACCCTGTGGGAGTCTCACTGATAAACACTGAACCCTATGGGAATGTCACTGATTAACACTGAACCCTGTGGGAGTCTCACTGATTAACACTGAACCCTGTGAGAGTCTCACTGATTAACACTGAACCCTGTGGGAGTCTCACTGATTAACACTGAACCCTGTGGGAGTCTCACTGATTAACACTGGACCCTGTGGGAGTCTCACTGCATAACACTGAACCCTATGGGAGTCTCACTGATTAACACTGAACCCTGTGGGAGTCTCACTGATTAACACTGAACCCTGTGAGAGTCTCACTGATTAACACTGAACCCTATGGGAGTCTCACTGATTAACAATGAACCCTTTGGGAGTCTCAGTGATTAACACTGAACCCTATGGGAGTCTCACTGATTAACACTGAACACTGTGGGAGTCTCACTGATTAACACTGAACCCTGTGGGAGTCTCACTGATTAAGACTGTACCCTATGGGAGTCTCACTGATTAACACTGAACACTGTGGGAGTCTCACTGATTAACACTGAACACTGTGGGAGTCTCAGTGATTAACACTGAAACCTGTGGGAGTCTCACTGATTAACACTGCACCCTGTGAGAGTCTCACTGATTAACACTGAACCCTGTGGGAGTCTCACTGATTAACACTGGACCCTGTGGGAGTCTCACTGATTAACACTGAACCCTGTGGGAGTCTCACTGCGTAACACTGAACCCTATGGGAGTCTCACTGATTAACACTGAACCCTGTGGGAGTCTCACTGATTAACACTGAACCCTATGGGAGTCTCACAGATTAACGCTGAACCCTATGGGAATCTCACTGATTAATAATGAACCCTATGGGAGTCTCACTGATTAACACTGAACTCGATGGGATTCTCACTGATTAACACTGAACCCTATGGGAGTCTCACTGATTAACACTGAACTCTGTGGGAGTCTCAGTGATTAACATTGAACACTGTGGGAGTCTCACTGATTAACACTGAACCCTGTGGGAGTCTCACTGATTAACACTGAACCCTATGGGAGTCTCACTGATTAACACTGAACCCTGTGGGAGTCTCACTGATAAACACTGAACCCTATGGGAATGTCACTGATTAACACTGAACCCTGTGGGAGTCTCACTGATTAACACTGAACCCTGTGAGATTCTCACTGATTAACACTGAACCCTGTGGGAGTCTCACTGATTAACACTGAACCCTGTGGGAGTCTCACTGATTAACACTGGACCCTGTGGGAGTCTCACTGCATAACACTGAACCCTATGGGAGTCTCACTGATTAACACTGAACCCTGTGGGAGTCTCACTGATTAACACTGAACCCTGTGAGAGTCTCACTGATTAACACTGAACCCTATGGGAGTCTCACTGATTAACACTGAACCCTTTGGGAGTCTCAGTGATTAACACTGAACCCTATGGGAGTCTCACTGATTAACACTGAACACTGTGGGAGTCTCACTGATTAACACTGAACCCTGTGGGAGTCTCACTGATTAAGACTGTACCCTATGGGAGTCTCACTGATTAACACTGAACACTGTGGGAGTCTCACTGATTAACACTGAACACTGTGGGAGTCTCAGTGATTAACACTGAAACCTGTGGGAGTCTCACTGATTAACACTGAACTCGATGGGATTCTCACTGAATAACACTGAACCCTATGGGAGTCTCACTGATTAACACTGAACCCTGTGGGAGTCTCACTGATTAACACTGAACCCTATGGGAGTGTCACTGATTAACACTGAACCCTGTGGGAGTCTCACTGATTAACACTGAACCCTGTGGGAGTCTCACTGATTAACACTGAACCCTATGGGAGTGTCACTGATTAAAACTGAACCCTGTGGGAGGTTCACTGATTAACACTGAACCCTGTGAGAGTCTCACTGATTAACACTGAACCCTGTGAGAGTCTCACTGATTAACACTGGACCCTGTGGGAGTCTCAATGATTAACACTGAACCCTAAGGGAGTCTCACTGATTAATAATGAACCCTATGGGAGTCTCACTGATTAACACTGAACTCGATGGGCTTCTCACTGATTAACACTGAACCCTATGGGAGTCTCACTGATTAACACTGAACCCTTTGGGAGTCTCAGTGATTAACACTGAACCCTATGGGAGTCTCACTGATTAACACTGAACACTGTGGGAGTCTCACTGATTAACACTGAACACTGTGGGAGTCTCACTGATTAACACTGAACCCTGAGGGAGTCTCACTGATTAACACTGCACCCTATGGGAGTCTCACTGATTAACACATGCACCCTGTGGGAGTCTCATTGATTAACATTGAACACTGTGGGAGTCTCACTGATTAACAATGAACCCTGTGGGAGTCTCATTGATTAAAAATGAACCCTTTGGGAGTCTCACTGATTAACACTTAACTCTATGGGATTCTCACTGATTAACACTGAACCCTATGGGAGTCTCACTGATTAACACTGAACTCTGTGGGAGTTTCAGTGATTAACACTGAAACCTGTGGGAGTCTCACTGATTAACACTGAACACTGTGGGGGTCTCACTGATTAACACTGAACACTGTGGGAGTCTCACTGATTAACACTGAACCCTGTGGGAGTCTCACTGATTAACACTGGACCCTATGGGAGTCTCACTGATTAACACTGAACCCTGTGGGAGTCTCACTGATTAACACTGAACCCTATGGGAATGTCACTGATTAACACTGAACCCTGTGGGAGTCTCACTGATTAACACTGAACCCTATGGGAGTCTCACTGATGAACACTGAACCATGTGGGAGTCTCACTGATTAACACTGCACCCTGTGAGAGTCTCACTGATTAACACTGAACCCTGTGGGAGTCTCACTGATTAACACTGGACCCTGTGGGAGTCTCACTGATTAACACTGAACCCTGGGGGAGTCTCACTGCGTAACACTGAACCCTATGGGAGTCTCACTGATTAACACTGAACCCTGTGGGAGTCTCACTGATTAAGACTGTACCCTATGGGAGTCTCACTGATTAACACTGAACACTGTGGGAGTCTCACTGATTAACACTGAAACCTGTGGGAGTCTCACTGATTAACACTGAACTCGATGGGATTCTCACTGATTAACACAAAACCCTATGGGAGTCTCACTGATTAACACTGAACCCTGTGGGAGTCTCACTGATTAACACTGAACCCTATGGGAGTGTCACTGATTAACACTGAACCCTGTGGGAGTCTCACTGATTAACACATGCACCCTGTGGGAGTCTCACAGATGGACACTGAACCCTGTGGGAGTCTCACTGATTAACGCTGAAACCTGTGGGAGTCTCACTGATTAACACTGAACTCAATGGGATTCTCACTGATTAACACTGAACCCTGTGGGAGTCTCACTGATTAACACTGAACCCTGTGAGAGTCTCACTGATTAACACTGAACCCTGTGGGAGTCTCACTGATTAACACTGAACCCTGTGGGAGTCTCACTGATTAACACTGAACCCTGTGGGAGTCTCACTGCTTAACACTGAACCCTATGGGAGTCTCACTGATTAACACTGAACCCTGTGGGAGTCTCACTGATTAAGACTGTACCCTGTGAGAGTCTCACTGATTAACACTGAACCCTGTGAGAGTCTCACTGATTAACACTGAACCCTGTGGGAGTCTCAATGATTAACACTGAACCCTATGGGAGTCTCACTGATTAACACTGAACCCTGTGGGAGTCTCACTGATTAACACTGAACCCTATGGGAGTCTCACAGATTAACGCTGAACCCTATGGGAGTCTCACTGATTAACACTGGACCCTGTGGGAGTCTCAATGATTAACACTGAACCCTAAGGGAGTCTCACTGATTAATAATGAACCCTATGGGAGTCTCACTGATTAACACTGAACTCGATGGGATTCTCACTGATTAACACTGAACCCTATGGGAGTCTCACTGATTAACACTGAACCCTTTGGGAGTCTCAGTGATTAACACTGAACCCTATGGGAGTCTCACTGATTAACACTGAACACTGTGGGAGTCTCACTGATTAACACTGAACACTGTGGGAGTCTCACTGATTAACACTGAACCCTGAGGGAGTCTCACTGATTAACACTGCACCCTATGGGAGTCTCACTGATTAACACATGCACCCTGTGGGAGTCTCATTGATTAACATTGAACACTGTGGGAGTCTCACTGATTAACAATGAACCCTGTGGGAGTCTCACTGATTAACAATGAACCCTATGGGAGTCTCACTGATTAACACTTAACTCTATGGGATTCTCACTGATTAACACTGAACCCTATGGGAGTCTCACTGATTAACACTGAACTCTGTGGGAGTCTCAGTGATTAACACTGAAACCTGTGGGAGTCTCACTGATTAACACTGAACACTGTGGGGGTCTCACTGATTAACACTGAACACTGTGGGAGTCTCACTGATTAACACTGAACCCTGTGGGAGTCTCACTGATTAACACTGGACCCTATGGGAGTCTCACTGATTAACACTGAACCCTGTGGGAGTCTCACTGATTAACACTGAACCCTATGGGAATGTCACTGATTAACACTGAACCCTGTGGGAGTCTCACTGATTAACACTGAACCCTATGGGAGTCTCACTGATGAACACTGAACCATGTGGGAGTCTCACTGATTAACACTGCACCCTGTGAGAGTCTCACTGATTAACACTGAACCCTGTGGGAGTCTCACTTATTAACACTGGACCCTGTGGGAGTCTCACTGATTAACACTGAACCCTGTGGGAGTCTCACTGCGTAACACTGAACCCTATGGGAGTCTCACTGATTAACACTGAACCCTGTGGGAGTCTCACTGATTAAGACTGTACCCTATGGGAGTCTCACTGATTAACACTGAACACTGTGGGAGTCTCACTGATTAACACTGAAACCTGTGGGAGTCTCACTGATTAACACTGAACTCGATGGGATTCTCACTGATTAACACTAAACCCTATGGGAGTCTCACTGATTAACACTGAACCCTGTGGGAGTCTCACTGATTAACACTGAACCCTATGGGAATGTCACTGATTAACACTGAACCCTGTGGGAGTCTCACTGATTAACACTGAACCCTATGGGAGTCTCACTGATGAACACTGAACCATGTGGGAGTCTCACTGATTAACACTGCACCCTGTGAGAGTCTCACTGATTAACACTGAACCCTGTGGGAGTCTCACTGATTAACACTGGACCCTGTGGGAGTCTCACTGATTAACACTGAACCCTGGGGGAGTCTCACTGCGTAACACTGAACCCTATGGGAGTCTCACTGATTAACACTGAACCCTGTGGGAGTCTCACTGATTAAGACTGTACCCTATGGGAGTCTCACTGATTAACACTGAACACTGTGGGAGTCTCACTGATTAACACTGAAACCTGTGGGAGTCTCACTGATTAACACTGAACTCGATGGGATTCTCACTGATTAACACAAAACCCTATGGGAGTCTCACTGATTAACACTGAACCCTGTGGGAGTCTCACTGATTAACACTGAACCCTATGGGAGTGTCACTGATTAACACTGAACCCTGTGGGAGTCTCACTGATTAACACATGCACCCTGTGGGAGTCTCACAGATGGACACTGAACCCTGTGGGAGTCTCACTGATTAACGCTGAAACCTGTGGGAGTCTCACTGATTAACACTGAACTCAATGGGATTCTCACTGATTAACACTGAACCCTGTGGGAGTCTCACTGATTAACACTGAACCCTGTGAGAGTCTCACTGATTAACACTGAACCCTGTGGGAGTCTCACTGATTAACACTGAACCCTGTGGGAGTCTCACTGATTAACACTGAACCCTGTGGGAGTCTCACTGCTTAACACTGAACCCTATGGGAGTCTCACTGATTAACACTGAACCCTGTGGGAGTCTCACTGATTAAGACTGTACCCTGTGAGAGTCTCACTGATTAACACTGAACCCTGTGAGAGTCTCACTGATTAACACTGAACCCTGTGGGAGTCTCAATGATTAACACTGAACCCTATGGGAGTCTCACTGATTAACACTGAACCCTGTGGGAGTCTCACTGATTAACACTGAACCCTATGGGAGTCTCACAGATTAACGCTGAACCCTATGGGAGTCTCACTGATTAACACTGGACCCTGTGGGAGTCTCAATGATTAACACTGAACCCTAAGGGAGTCTCACTGATTAATAATGAACCCTATGGGAGTCTCACTGATTAACACTGAACTCGATGGGATTCTCACTGATTAACACTGAACCCTATGGGAGTCTCACTGATTAACACTGAACCCTTTGGGAGTCTCAGTGATTAACACTGAACCCTATGGGAGTCTCACTGATTAACACTGAACACTGTGGGAGTCTCACTGATTAACACTGAACACTGTGGGAGTCTCACTGATTAACACTGAACCCTGAGGGAGTCTCACTGATTAACACTGCACCCTATGGGAGTCTCACTGATTAACACATGCACCCTGTGGGAGTCTCATTGATTAACATTGAACACTGTGGGAGTCTCACTGATTAACAATGAACCCAGTGGGAGTCTCACTGATTAACAATGAACCCTATGGGAGTCTCACTGATTAACACTTAACTCTATGGGATTCTCACTGATTAACACTGAACCCTATGGGAGTCTCACTGATTAACACTGAACTCTGTGGGAGTCTCAGTGATTAACACTGAAACCTGTGGGAGTCTCACTGATTAACACTGAACACTGTGGGGGTCTCACTGATTAACACTGAACACTGTGGGAGTCTCACTGATTAACACTGAACCCTGTGGGAGTCTCACTGATTAACACTGGACCCTATGGGAGTCTCACTGATTAACACTGAACCCTGTGGGAGTCTCACTGATTAACACTGAACCCTATGGGAATGTCACTGATTAACACTGAACCCTGTGGGAGTCTCACTGATTAACACTGAACCCTATGGGAGTCTCACTGATGAACACTGAACCATGTGGGAGTCTCACTGATTAACACTGCACCCTGTGAGAGTCTCACTGATTAACACTGAACCCTGTGGGAGTCTCACTTATTAACACTGGACCCTGTGGGAGTCTCACTGATTAACACTGAACCCTGTGGGAGTCTCACTGCGTAACACTGAACCCTATGGGAGTCTCACTGATTAACACTGAACCCTGTGGGAGTCTCACTGATTAAGACTGTACCCTATGGGAGTCTCACTGATTAACACTGAACACTGTGGGAGTCTCACTGATTAACACTGAAACCTGTGGGAGTCTCACTGATTAACACTGAACTCGATGGGATTCTCACTGATTAACACTAAACCCTATGGGAGTCTCACTGATTAACACTGAACCCTGTGGGAGTCTCACTGATTAACACTGAACCCTATGGGAGTGTCACTGATTAACACTGAACCCTGTGGGAGTCTCACTGATTAACACATGCACCCTGTGGGAGTCTCACAGATGGACACTGAACCCTGTGGGAGTCTCACTGATTAACGCTGAACCCTGTGGGAGTCTCACTGATTAACACTGAACTCTATGGGATTCTCACTGATTAACACTGAACCCTGTGGGAGTCTCACTGATTAACACTGAACCCTGTGAGAGTCTCACTGATTAACACTGAACCCTGTGGGAGTCTCACTGATTAACACTGAACCCTGTGGGAGTCTCACTGATTAACACTGAACCCTGTGGGAGTCTCACTGCTTAACACTGAACCCTATGGGAGTCTCACTGATTAACACTGAACCCTGTGGGAGTCTCACTGATTAAGACTGTACCCTGTGAGAGTCTCACTGATTAACACTGAACCCTGTGAGAGTCTCACTGATTAACACTGAACCCTGTGGGAGTCTCAATGATTAACACTGAACCCTATGGGAGTCTCACTGATTAACACTGAACCCTGTGGGAGTCTCACTGATTAACACTGAACCCTATGGGAGTCTCACAGATTAACGCTGAACCCTATGGGAGTCTCACTGATTAATTATGAACCCTATGGGAGTCTCACTGATTAACACTGAACTCGATGGGATTCTCACTGATTAACACTGAACCCTATGGGAGTCTCACTGATTAACACTGAACCCTGTGGGAGTCTCAGTGATTAACACTGAACCCTATGGGAGTCTCACTGATTAACACTGAACTCTGTGGGAGTCTCAGTGATTAACACTGAACACTGTGGGAGTCTCACTGATTAACACTGAACCCTGAGGGAGTCTCACTGATTAACACTGAACTCTATGGGAGTCTCACTGATTAACACTGAACCCTGTGGGAGTCTCACTGATTAACACTGAACCCTGTGGGAGTCTCACTGATTAACGATGAACCCTGTGGGAGTCTCACTGATTAACACTGAACCCTATGGGAATGTCACTGATTAACACTGAACCCTATGGGAGTCTCACAGATTAACACTGAACCCTATGGGAGTCTCACTGATGAACACTGAACCATGTGGGAGTCTCAATGATTAACACTGCACCCTGTGAGAGTCTCACTGATTAACACTGAACCTTGTGGGAGTCTTACTGATTAACACTGGACCCTGTGGGAGTCTCACTGATTAACACTGAACCCTGTGGGAGTCTCACTGATTAACACTGAACACTGTGGGAGTCTCACTGATTAACACTGAACACTGTGGGAGTCTCACTGATTAACACTGAACCCTGAGGGAGTCTCACTGATTAACACTGAACTCTATGGGAGTCTCACTGATTAAAACATGCACCCTGTGGGAGTCTCACTGATTAACACTGAACCCTGTGGGAGTCTCACTGATTAACGATGAACCCTGTGGGAGTCTCACTGATTAACAATGAACCCTATGGGAGTCTCAATGATTAACACTGAACTCTATGGGATTCTCACTGATTAACACTGAACCCTATGGGAGTCTCACTGATTAACACTGAACCCTGAGGGAGTCTCAGAGATTAACACTGAAACCTGTGGGAGTCTCACTGATTAACACTGAACACTGTGGGGGTCTCACTGATTAACACTGAACACTGTGGGAGTCTCACTGATTAACACTGAACCCTATGGGAGTCTCACTGATTAACACTGAACCCTGTGGGAGTCTCACTGATAAACACTGAACCCTATGGGAATGTCACTGATTAACACTGAACCCTGTGGGAGTCTCACTGATTAACACTGAACCCTGTGAGAGTCTCACTGATTAACACTGAACCCTGTGGGAGTCTCACTGATTAACACTGAACCCTGTGGGAGTCTCACTGATTAACACTGAACCCTGTGGGAGTCTCACTGCATAACACTGAACCCTATGGGAGTCTCACTGATTAACACTGAACCCTGTGGGAGTCTCACTGATTAACACTGAACCCTGTGAGAGTCTCACTGATTAACACTGAACCCTGTGGGAGTCTCACTTATTAACACTGAACCCTGAGGGAGTCTCAATGATTAACACTGCACCCTATGGGAGTCTCACTGCTTAACACTGAACCCTATGGAAGTCTCACTGATTAACACTGAACCCTGTGGGAGTCTCACTGATTAACAATGAACCCTGTGGGAGTCTCACTGATTAACAATGAACCCTATGGGAGTCTCACTGATTAACACTTAACTCTATGGGATTCTCACTGATTAACACTGAACCCTATGGGAGTCTCACTGATTAACACTGAACTCTGTGGGAGTCTCAGTGATTAACACTGAAACCTGTGGGAGTCTCACTGATTAACACTGAACACTGTGGGGGTCTCACTGATTAACACTGAACACTGTGGGAGTCTCACTGATTAACACTGAACCCTGTGGGAGTCTCACTGATTAACACTGGACCCTATGGGAGTCTCACTGATTAACACTGAACCCTGTGGGAGTCTCACTGATTAACACTGAACCCTATGGGAATGTCACTGATTAACACTGAACCCTGTGGGAGTCTCACTGATTAACACTGAACCCTATGGGAGTCTCACTGATGAACACTGAACCATGTGGGAGTCTCACTGATTAACACTGCACCCTGTGAGAGTCTCACTGATTAACACTGAACCCTGTGGGAGTCTCACTGATTAACACTGGACCCTGTGGGAGTCTCACTGATTAACACTGAACCCTGTGGGAGTCTCACTGCGTAACACTGAACCCTATGGGAGTCTCACTGATTAACAATGAACCCTGTGGGAGTCTCACTGATTAAGACTGTACCCTATGGGAGTCTCACTGATTAACACTGAACACTGTGGGAGTCTCACTGATTAACACTGAAACCTGTGGGAGTCTCACTGATTAACACTGAACTCGATGGGATTCTCACTGATTAACACTAAACCCTATGGGAGTCTCACTGATTAACACTGAACCCTGTGGGAGTCTCACTGATTAACACTGAACCCTATGGGAGTGTCACTGATTAACACTGAACCCTGTGGGAGTCTCACTGATTAACACATGCACCCTGTGGGAGTCTCACAGATGGACACTGAACCCTGTGGGAGTCTCACTGATTAACGCTGAACCCTGTGGGAGTCTCACTGATTAACACTGAACTCTATGGGATTCTCACTGATTAACACTGAACCCTGTGGGAGTCTCACTGATTAACACTGAACCCTGTGAGAGTCTCACTGATTAACACTGAACCCTGTGGGAGTCTCACTGATTAACACTGAACCCTGTGGGAGTCTCACTGATTAACACTGAACCCTGTGGGAGTCTCACTGCTTAACACTGAACCCTATGGGAGTCTCACTGATTAACACTGAACCCTGTGGGAGTCTCACTGATTAAGACTGTACCCTGTGAGAGTCTCACTGATTAACACTGAACCCTGTGAGAGTCTCACTGATTAACACTGAACCCTGTGGGAGTCTCAATGATTAACACTGAACCCTATGGGAGTCTCACTGATTAACACTGAACCCTGTGGGAGTCTCACTGATTAACACTGAACCCTATGGGAGTCTCACAGATTAACGCTGAACCCTATGGGAGTCTCACTGATTAACACTGGACCCTGTGGGAGTCTCAATGATTAATACTGAACCCTAAGGGAGTCTCACTGATTAATAATGAACCCTATGGGAGTCTCACTGATTAACACTGAACTCGATGGGATTCTCACTGATTAACACTGAACCCTATGGGAGTCTCACTGATTAACACTGAACCCTTTGGGAGTCTCAGTGATTAACACTGAACCCTATGGGAGTCTCACTGATTAACACTGAACACTGTGGGAGTCTCACTGATTAACACTGAACACTGTGGGAGTCTCACTGATTAACACTGAACCCTGAGGGAGTCTCACTGATTAACACTGCACCCTATGGGAGTCTCACTGATTAACACATGCACCCTGTGGGAGTCTCATTGATTAACATTGAACACTGTGGGAGTCTCACTGATTAACAATGAACCCTGTGGGAGTCTCACTGATTAACAATGAACCCTATGGGAGTCTCACTGATTAACACTTAACTCTATGGGATTCTCACTGATTAACACTGAACCCTATGGGAGTCTCACTGATTAACACTGAACTCTGTGGGAGTCTCAGTGATTAACACTGAAACCTGTGGGAGTCTCACTGATTAACACTGAACACTGTGGGGGTCTCACTGATTAACACTGAACACTGTGGGAGTCTCACTGATTAACACTGAACCCTGTGGGAGTCTCACTGATTAACACTGGACCCTATGGGAGTCTCACTGATTAACACTGAACCCTGTGGGAGACTCACTGATTAACACTGAACCCTATGGGAATGTCACTGATTAACACTGAACCCTGTGGGAGTCTCACTGATTAACACTGAACCCTATGGGAGTCTCACTGATGAACACTGAACCATGTGGGAGTCTCACTGATTAACACTGCACCCTGTGAGAGTCTCACTGATTAACACTGAACCCTGTGGGAGTCTCACTGATTAACACTGGACCCTGTGGGAGTCTCACTGATTAACACTGAACCCTGTGGGAGTCTCACTGCGTAACACTGAACCCTATGGGAGTCTCACTGATTAACACTGAACCCTGTGGGAGTCTCACTGATTAAGACTGTACCCTATGGGAGTCTCACTGATTAACACTGAACACTGTGGGAGTCTCACTGATTAACACTGAAACCTGTGGGAGTCTCACTGATTAACACTGAACTCGATGGAATTCTCACTGATTAACACTAAACCCTATGGGAGTCTCACTGATTAACACTGAACCCTGTGGGAGTCTCACTGATTAACACTGAACCCTATGGGAGTGTCACTGATTAACACTGAACCCTGTGGGAGTCTCACTGATTAACACATGCACCCTGTGGGAGTCTCACAGATGGACACTGAACCCTGTGGGAGTCTCACTGATTAACGCTGAACCCTGTGGGAGTCTCACTGATTAACACTGAACTCTATGGGATTCTCACTGATTAACACTGAACCCTGTGGGAGTCTCACTGATTAACACTGAACCCTGTGAGAGTCTCACTGATTAACACTGAACCCTGTGGGAGTCTCACTGATTAACACTGAACCCTGTGGGAGTCTCACTGATTAACACTGAACCCTGTGGGAGTCTCACTGCTTAACACTGAACCCTATGGGAGTCTCACTGATTAACACTGAACCCTGTGGGAGTCTCACTGATTAAGACTGTACCCTGTGAGAGTCTCACTGATTAACACTGAACCCTGTGAGAGTCTCACTGATTAACACTGAACCCTGTGGGAGTCTCAATGATTAACACTGAACCCTATGGGAGTCTCACTGATTAACACTGAACCCTGTGGGAGTCTCACTGATTAACACTGAACCCTATGGGAGTCTCACAGATTAACGCTGAACCCTATGGGAGTCTCACTGATAAATTATGAACCCTATGGGAGTCTCACTGATTAACACTGAACTCGATGGGATTCTCACTGATTAACACTGAACCCTATGGGAGTCTCACTGATTAACACTGAACCCTGTGGGAGTCTCAGTGATTAACACTGAACCCTATGGGAGTCTCACTGATTAACACTGAACTCTGTGGGAGTCTCAGTGATTAACACTGAACACTGTGGGATTCTCACTGATTAACACTGAACCCTGAGGGAGTCTCACTGATTAACACTGAACTCTATGGGAGTCTCACTGATTAACACTGAACCCTGTGGGAGTCTCACTGATTAACACTGAACCCTGTGGGAGTCTCACTGATTAACGATGAACCCTGTGGGAGTCTCACTGATTAACACTGAACCCTATGGGAATGTCACTGATTAACACTGAACCCTATGGGAGTCTCACAGATTAACACTGAACCCTATGGGAGTCTCACTGATGAACACTGAACCATGTGGGAGTCTCAATGATTAACACTGCACCCTGTGAGAGTCTCACTGATTAACACTGAACCTTGTGGGAGTCTCACTGATTAACACTGGACCCTGTGGGAGTCTCACTGATTAACACTGAACCCTGTGGGAGTCTCACTGATTAACACTGAACACTGTGGGAGTCTCACTGATTAACACTGAACACTGTGGGAGTCTCACTGATTAACACTGAACCCTGAGGGAGTCTCACTGATTAACACTGAACTCTATGGGAGTCTCACTGATTAACACATGCACCCTGTGGGAGTCTCACTGATTAACACTGAACCCTGTGGGAGTCTCACTGATTAACGATGAACCCTGTGGGAGTCTCACTGATTAACAATGAACCCTATGGGAGTCTCAATGATTAACACTGAACTCTATGGGATTCTCACTGATTAACACTGAACCCTAAGGGAGTCTCACTGATTAACACTGAACCCTGAGGGAGTCTCAGAGATTAACACTGAAACCTGTGGGAGTCTCACTGATTAACACTGAACACTGTGGGGGTCTCACTGATTAACACTGAACACTGTGGGAGTCTCACTGATTAACACTGAACCCTGTGGGAGTCTCACTGATTAACACTGAACCCTATGGGAGTCTCACTGATTAACACTGAACCCTGTGGGAGTCTCACTGATAAACACTGAACCCTATGGGAATGTCACTGATTAACACTGAACCCTGTGGGAGTCTCACTGATTAACACTGAACCCTGTGAGAGTCTCACTGATTAACACTGAACCCTGTGGGAGTCTCACTGATTAACACTGAACCCTGTGGGAGTCTCACTGATTAACACTGAACCCTGTGGGAGTCTCACTGCATAACACTGAACCCTATGGGAGTCTCACTGATTAACACTGAACCCTGTGGGAGTCTCACTGATTAACACTGAACTCGATGGGATTCTCACTGATTAACACTAAACCCTATGGGAGTCTCACTGATTAACACTGAACCCTGTGGGAGTCTCACTCATTAACACTGAACCCTATGGGAGTGTCACTGATTAACACTGAACCCTGTGGGAGTCTCACTGATTAACACATGCACCCTGTGGGAGTCTCACAGATGGACACTGAACCCTGTGGGAGTCTCACTGATTAACGCTGAACCCTGTGGGAGTCTCACTGATTAACACTGAACTCTATGGGATTCTCACTGATTAACACTGAACCCTGTGGGAGTCTCACTGATTAACACTGAACCCTGTGAGAGTCTCACTGATTAACACTAAACCCTGTGGGAGTCTCACTGATTAACACTGAACCCTGTGGGAGTCTCACTGATTAACACTGAACCCTGTGGGAGTCTCACTGCTTAACACTGAACCCTATGGGAGTCTCACTGATTAACACTGAACCCTGTGGGAGTCTCACTGATTAAGACTGTACCCTGTGAGAGTCTCACTGATTAACACTGAACCCTGTGAGAGTCTCACTGATTAACACTGAACCCTGTGGGAGTCTCAATGATTAACACTGAACCCTATGGGAGTCTCACTGATTAACACTGAACCCTGTGGGAGTCTCACTGATTAACACTGAACCCTATGGGAGTCTCACAGATTAACGCTGAACCCTATGGGAGTCTCACTGATAAATTATGAACCCTATGGGAGTCTCACTGATTAACACTGAACTCGATGGGATTCTCACTGATTAACACTGAACCCTATGGGAGTCTCACTGATTAACACTGAACCCTGTGGGAGTCTCAGTGATTAACACTGAACCCTATGGGAGTCTCACTGATTAACACTGAACTCTGTGGGAGTCTCAGTGATTAACACTGAACACTGTGGGATTCTCACTGATTAACACTGAACCCTGAGGGAGTCTCACTGATTAACACTGAACTCTATGGGAGTCTCACTGATTAACACTGAACCCTGTGGGAGTCTCACTGATTAACACTGAACCCTGTGGGAGTCTCACTGATTAACGATGAACCCTGTGGGAGTCTCACTGATTAACACTGAACCCTATGGGAATGTCACTGATTAACACTGAACCCTATGGGAGTCTCACAGATTAACACTGAACCCTATGGGAGTCTCACTGATGAACACTGAACCATGTGGGAGTCTCAATGATTAACACTGCACCCTGTGAGAGTCTCACTGATTAACACTGAACCTTGTGGGAGTCTCACTGATTAACACTGGACCCTGTGGGAGTCTCACTGATTAACACTGAACCCTGTGGGAGTCTCACTGATTAACACTGAACACTGTGGGAGTCTCACTGATTAACACTGAACACTGTGGGAGTCTCACTGATTAACACTGAACCCTGAGGGAGTCTCACTGATTAACACTGAACTCTATGGGAGTCTCACTGATTAACACATGCACCCTGTGGGAGTCTCACTGATTAACACTGAACCCTGTGGGAGTCTCACTGATTAACGATGAACCCTGTGGGAGTCTCACTGATTAACAATGAACCCTATGGGAGTCTCAATGATTAACACTGAACTCTATGGGATTCTCACTGATTAACACTGAACCCTAAGGGAGTCTCACTGATTAACACTGAACCCTGAGGGAGTCTCAGAGATTAACACTGAAACCTGTGGGAGTCTCACTGATTAACACTGAACACTGTGGGGGTCTCACTGATTAACACTGAACACTGTGGGAGTCTCACTGATTAACACTGAACCCTGTGGGAGTCTCACTGATTAACACTGAACCCTATGGGAGTCTCACTGATTAACACTGAACCCTGTGGGAGTCTCACTGATAAACACTGAACCCTATGGGAATGTCACTGATTAACACTGAACCCTGTGGGAGTCTCACTGATTAACACTGAACCCTGTGAGAGTCTCACTGATTAACACTGAACCCTGTGGGAGTCTCACTGATTAACACTGAACCCTGTGGGAGTCTCACTGATTAACACTGAACCCTGTGGGAGTCTCACTGCATAACACTGAACCCTATGGGAGTCTCACTGATTAACACTGAACCCTGTGGGAGTCTCACTGATTAACACTGAACACTGTGGGAGTCTCACTGATTAACACTGAAACCTGTGGGAGTCTCACTGATTAACACTGAACTCGATGGGATTCTCACTGATTAACACTAAACCCTATGGGAGTCTCACTGATTAACACTGAACCCTGTGGGAGTCTCACTCATTAACACTGAACCCTATGGGAGTGTCACTGATTAACACTGAACCCTGTGGGAGTCTCACTGATTAACACATGCACCCTGTGGGAGTCTCACAGATGGACACTGAACCCTGTGGGAGTCTCACTGATTAACGCTGAACCCTGTGGGAGTCTCACTGATTAACACTGAACTCTATGGGATTCTCACTGATTAACACTGAACCCTGTGGGAGTCTCACTGATTAACACTGAACCCTGTGAGAGTCTCACTGATTAACACTAAACCCTGTGGGAGTCTCACTGATTAACACTGAACCCTGTGGGAGTCTCACTGATTAACACTGAACCCTGTGGGAGTCTCACTGCTTAACACTGAACCCTATGGGAGTCTCACTGATTAACACTGAACCCTGTGGGAGTCTCACTGATTAAGACTGTACCCTGTGAGAGTCTCACTGATTAACACTGAACCCTGTGAGAGTCTCACTGATTAACACTGAACCCTGTGGGAGTCTCAATGATTAACACTGAACCCTATGGGAGTCTCACTGATTAACACTGAACCCTGTGGGAGTCTCACTGATTAACACTGAACCCTATGGGAGTCTCACAGATTAACGCTGAACCCTATGGGAGTCTCACTGATTAATTATGAACCCTATGGGAGTCTCACTGATTAACACTGAACTCGATGGGATTCTCACTGATTAACACTGAACCCTATGGGAGTCTCACTGATTAACACTGAACCCTGTGGGAGTCTCAGTGATTAACACTGAACCCTATGGGAGTCTCACTGATTAACACTGAACTCTGTGGGAGTCTCAGTGATTAACACTGAACACTGTGGGAGTCTCACTGATTAACACTGAACCCTGAGGGAGTCTCACTGATTAACACTGAACTCTATGGGAGTCTCACTGATTAACACTGAACCCTGTGGGAGTCTCACTGATTAACACTGAACCCTGTGGGAGTCTCACTGATTAACGATGAACCCTGTGGGAGTCTCACTGATTAACACTGAACCCTATGGGAATGTCACTGATTAACACTGAACCCTATGGGAGTCTCACAGATTAACACTGAACCCTATGGGAGTCTCACTGATGAACACTGAACCATGTGGGAGTCTCAATGATTAACACTGCACCCTGTGAGAGTCTCACTGATTAACACTGAACCTTGTGGGAGTCTCACTGATTAACACTGGACCCTGTGGGAGTCTCACTGATTAACACTGAACCCTGTGGGAGTCTCACTGATTAACACTGAACACTGTGGGAGTCTCACTGATTAACACTGAACACTGTGGGAGTCTCACTGATTAACACTGAACCCTGAGGGAGTCTCACTGATTAACACTGAACTCTATGGGAGTCTCACTGATTAACACATGCACCCTGTGGGAGTCTCACTGATTAACACTGAACCCTGTGGGAGTCTCACTGATTAACGATGAACCCTGTGGGAGTCTCACTGATTAACAATGAACCCTATGGGAGTCTCAATGATTAACACTGAACTCTATGGGATTCTCACTGATTAACACTGAACCCTATGGGAGTCTCACTGATTAACACTGAACCCTGAGGGAGTCTCAGAGATTAACACTGAAACCTGTGGGAGTCTCACTGATTAACACTGAACACTGTGGGGGTCTCACTGATTAACACTGAACACTGTGGGAGTCTCACTGATTAACACTGAACCCTGTGGGAGTCTCACTGATTAACACTGAACCCTATGGGAGTCTCACTGATTAACACTGAACCCTGTGGGAGTCTCACTGATAAACACTGAACCCTATGGGAATGTCACTGATTAACACTGAACCCTGTGGGAGTCTCACTGATTAACACTGAACCCTGTGAGAGTCTCACTGATTAACACTGAACCCTGTGGGAGTCTCACTGATTAACACTGAACCCTGTGGGAGTCTCACTGATTAACACTGAACCCTGTGGGAGTCTCACTGCATAACACTGAACCCTATGGGAGTCTCACTGATTAACACTGAACCCTGTGGGAGTCTCACTGATTAACACTGAACCCTGTGAGAGTCTCACTGATTAACACTGAACCCTGTGGGAGTCTCACTGATTAACACTGAACCCTGTGGGAGTCTCACTGATTAACACTGAACCCTGTGGGAGTCTCACTGCTTAACACTGAACCCTATGGAAGTCTCACTGATTAACACTGAACCCTGTGGGAGTCTCACTGATTAAGACTGTACCCTATGGGAGTCTCACTGATTAACACTGAACACTGTGGGAGTCTCACTGATTAACACTGAACACTGTGGGGAGTCTCAGTGATTAACACTGAAACCTGTGGGAGTCTCACTGATTAACACTGAACTCGATGGGATTCTCACTGAATAATACTGAACCCTATGGGAGTCTCACTGATTAACACTGAACCCTGTGGGAGTCTCACTGATTAACACTGAACCCTATGGGAGTGTCACTGATTAACACTGAACCCTGTGGGAGTCTCACTGATTAACACTGAACCCTGTGGGAGTCTCACTGATTAACACTGAACCCTATGGGAGTGTCACTGATTAAAACTGAACCCTGTGGGAGTCTCACTGATTAACACTGAACCCTGTGAGAGTCTCACTGATTAACACTGAACCCTGTGAGTGTCTCACTGATTAACACTGGACCCTGTGGGAGTCTCAATGATTAACACTGAACCCTAAGGGAGTCTCACTGATTAATAATGAACCCTATGGGAGTCTCACTGATTAACACTAAACTCGATGGGATTCTCACTGATTAACACTGAACCCTATCGGAGTCTCACTGATTAACACTGAACCCTTTGGGAGTCTCAGTGATTAACACTGAACCCTATGGGAGTCTCACTGATTAACACTGAACACTGTGGGAGTCTCACTGATTAACACTGAACACTGTGGGAGTCTCACTGATTAACACTGAACCCTGAGGGAGTCTCACTGATTAACACTGCACCCTATGGGAGTCTCACTGATTAACAATGAACCCTGTGGGAGTCTCACTGATTAACATTGAACACTATGGGAGTCTCACTGATTAACAATGAACCCTGTGGGAGTCTCACTGATTAACACTTAACTCTATGGGATTCTCACTGATTAACACTGAACCCTATGGGAGTCTCACTGATTAACACTGAACTCTGTGGGAGTCTCAGTGATTAACACTGAAACCTGTGGGAGTCTCACTGATTAACACTGAACACTGTGGGGGTCTCACTGATTAACACTGAACACTGTGGGAGTCTCACTGATTAACACTGAACCCTGAGGGAGTCTCACTGATTAACACTGCACCCTATGGGAGTCTCACTGATTAACACATGCACCCTGTGGGAGTCTCACTGATTAACATTGAACACTATGGGAGTCTCACTGATTAACAATGAACCCTGTGGGAGTTTCACTGATTAACACTTAACTCTATGGGATTCTCACTGATTAACACTGAACCCTATGGGAGTCTCACTGATTAACACTGAACTCTGTGGGAGTCTCAGTGATTAACACTGAAACCTGTGGGAGTCTCACTGATTAACACTGAACACTGTGGGGGTCTCACTGATTAACACTGAACACTGTGGGAGTCTCACTGATTAACACTGAACCCTGTGGGAGTCTCACTGATTAACACTGGACCCTATGGGAGTCTCACTGATTAACACTGAACCCTGTGGGAGTCTCACTGATTAACACTGAACCCTATGGGAATGTCACTGATTAACACTGAACCCTGTGGGAGTCTCACTGATTAACACTGAACCCTATGGGAGTCTCACTGATTAACACTGCACCCTGTGAGAGTCTCACTGATTAACACTGAACCCTGTGGGAGTCTCACTGATTAACACTGGACCCTGTGGGAGTCTCACTGATTAACACTGAACCCTGTGGGAGTCTCACTGCGTAACACTGAACCCTATGGGAGTCTCACTGATTAACACTGAACCCTGTGGGAGTCTCACTGATTAAGACTGTACCCTATGGGAGTCTCACTGATTAACACTGAACACTGAGGGAGTCTCACTGATTAACACTGAAACCTGTGGGAGTCTCACTGATTAACACTGAACTCGATGGGATTCTCACTGATTAACACTGAACCCTATGGGAGTCTCACTGATTAACACTGAACCCTGTGGGAGTCTCACTGATTAACACTGAACCCTATGGGAGTGTCACTGATTAACACTGAACCCTATGGGAGTCTCACTGATTAACACATGCACCCTGTGGGAGTCTCACAGATGGACACTGAACCCTGTGGGAGTCTCACTGATTAACGCTGAACCCTGTGGGAGTCTCACTGATTAAGACTGAACACTATGGGAGTCTCACTGATTAACACTGAACCCTGTGGAAGTCTCACTGATTAACACTGAACCCTGTGGGAGTCTCACTGATTTACACTGAACCCTGTGGGAGTCTCACTGATTAACACTGAACCCTGTGAGAGTCTCACTGATTAACACTGAACCCTGTGAGAGTCTCACTGATTAACACTGGACCCTGTGGGAGTCTCAATGATTAACACTGAACCCTAAGGGAGTCTCACTGATTAATAATGAACCCTATGGGAGTCTCACTGATTAACACTGAACTCGATGGGATTCTCACTGATTAACACTGAACCCTATCGGAGTCTCACTGATTAACACTGAACCCTTTGGGAGTCTCAGTGATTAACAGTGAACCCTATGGGAGTCTCACTGATTAACACTGAACACTGTGGGAGTCTCACTGATTAACACTGAACACTGTGGGAGTCTCACTGATTAACACTGAACCCTGAGGGAGTCTCACTGATTAACACTGCACCCTATTGGAGTCTCACTGATTAACACATGCACCCTGTGGGAGTCTCACTGATTAACATTGGACACTATGGGAGTCTCACTGATTAACAATGAACCCTGTGGGAGTCTCACTGATTAACACTTAACTCTATGGGATTCTCACTGATTAACACTGAACCCTATGGGAGTCTCACTGATTAACACTGAACTCTGTGGGAGTCTCAGTGATTAACACTGAAACCTGTGGGAGTCTCACTGATTAACACTGAACACTGTGGGGGTCTCACTGATTAACACTGAACACTGTGGGAGTCTCACTGATTAACACTGAACCCTGTGGGAGTATCACTGATTAACACTGGACCCTATGGGAGTCTCACTGATTAACACTGAACCCTGTGGGAGTCTCACTGATTAACACTGAACCCTATGGGAATGTCACTGATTAACACTGAACCCTGTGGGAGTCTCACTGATTAACACTGAACCCTATGGGAGTCTCACTGATGAACACTGAACCATGTGGGAGTCTCACTGATTAACACTGCACCCTGTGAGAGTCTCACTGATTAACACTGAACCCTGTGGGAGTCTCACTGATTAACACTGGACCCTGTGGGAGTCTCACTGATTAACACTGAACCCTGTGGGAGTCTCACTGCGTAACACTGAACCCTATGGGAGTCTCACTGATTAACACTGAACCCTGTGGGAGTCTCACTGATTAAGACTGTACCCTATGGGAGTCTCACTGATTAACACTGAACACTGAGGGAGTCTCACTGATTAACACTGAAACCTGTGGGAGTCTCACTGATTAACACTGAACTCGATGGGATTCTCACTGATTAACACTGAACCCTATGGGGGTCTCACTGATTAACACTGAACCCTGTGGGAGTCTCACTGATTAACACTGAACCCTATGGGAGTGTCACTGATTAACACTGAACCCTGTGGGAGTCTCACTGATTAACACATGCACCCTGTGGGAGTCTCACAGATGGACACTGAACCCTGTGGGAGTCTCACTGATTAACGCTGAACCCTGTGGGAGTCTCACTGATTAAGACTGAACACTATGGGAGTCTCACTGATTAACACTGAACCCTGTGGAAGTCTCACTGATTAACACTGAACCCTGTGGGAGTCCCACTGATTAACACTGAACCCTGTGGGAGTCTCACTGATTACCCCTGAACCCTGTGGGAGTTTCACTGATTAACACTGAACCATGTGGGAGTCTCACTGATTAACACTGCACCCTGTGAGAGTCTCACTGATTAACACTGAACCCTGTGGGAGTCTCACTGATTAACACTGGACCCTGTGGGAGTCTCACTGATTAACACTGAACCCTGTGGGAGTCTCACTGCGTAACACTGAACCCTATGGGAGTCTCACTGATTAACACTGAACCCTGTGGGAGTCTCACTGATTAAGACTGTACCCTATGGGAGTCTCACTGATTAACACTGAACACTGAGGGAGTCTCACTGATTAACACTGAAACCTGTGGGAGTCTCACTGATTAACACTGAACTCGATGGGATTCTCACTGATTAACACTGAACCCTATGGGGGTCTCACTGATTAACACTGAACCCTGTGGGAGTCTCACTGATTAACACTGAACCCTATGGGAGTGTCACTGATTAACACTGAACCCTGAGGGAGTCTCACTGATTAACACATGCACCCTGTGGGAGTCTCACAGATGGACACTGAACCCTGTGGGAGTCTCACTGATTAACGCTGAACCCTGTGGGAGTCTCACTGATTAAGACTGAACACTATGGGAGTCTCACTGATTAACACTGAACCCTGTGGAAGTCTCACTGATTAACACTGAACCCTGTGGGAGTCCCACTGATTAACACTGAACCCTGTGGGAGTCTCACTGATTACCCCTGAACCCTGTGGGAGTTTCACTGATTAACACTGAACCCTGTGGGAGTCTCACTGATTAACACTGAACCCTGTGGGAGTCTCACTGAATAACACTGGAACCCTGTGGGAGTCTCACTGGTTAACACTGAACCCTATGGGAGTCTCACTGATTAACACGGAACCCTATGGGAGTCTCACTGCTTAACACTGAACCCTATGGGAGTCTCATTGATTAACACTGAACCCTGTGGGAGTCTCACTGATTAACACTGAACCCTGTGGGAGTCTCACTGATTAACACTGAACCCTGTGGGATTCTCACTGCTTAACACTGAACCCTATGGGAGTCTCACTGATTAACACTGAACCCTGTGGGAGTCTCAGTGATTAACACTGAACCCTATGGGAGTCTCACTGATTAACACTGAACCATGTGGGAGTCTCACTGATTAACACTGCACCCTGTGAGAGTCTCACTGATTAACACTGCACCCTGTGAGAGTCTCATTGATTAACACTGAACCCTGTGAGAGTCTCACTGATTAACACTGAACCCTGTGGGAGTCTCACTGATTAACACTGAACCCTGTGGGATTCTCACTGCTTAACACTGAACCCTATGGGAGTCTCACTGATTAACACTGAACCCTGTGGGAGTCTCGGTGATTAACACTGAACCCTATGGGAGTCTCACTGATTAACACTGAACCATGTGGGAGTCTCACTGATTAACACTGCACCCTGTGAGAGTCTCACTGATTAACACTGCACCCTGTGAGAGTCTCACTGATTAACACTGAACCCTGTGGGAGTCTCACTGATTAACACTGGAACCTGTGGGAGTCTCACTGATTAACACTGAACCCTGTGGGAGTCTCACTGATTAACACTGAACACTGTGGGAGTCTCACTGATTAACACTGAACACTGTGGGAGTCTCACTGATTAACACTGAACCCTGAGGGAGTCTCACTGATTAACACTGAACTCTATGGGAGTCTCACTGATTAACACATGCACCCTGTGGGAGTCTCACTGATTAACACTGAACCCTGTGGGAGTCTCACTGATTAACGATGATCCCTGTGGGAGTCTCACTGATTAACACTGAACCCTGTGGGAGTCTCACTGATTAACACTGAACCCTGTGGGAGTCTCACTGATTAACACTGAACCCTGTGGGAGTCTCACTGCATAACACTGAACCCTATGGGAGTCTCACTGATTAACACTGAACCCTGTGGGAGTCTCACTGATTAACACTTAACCCTGTGAGAGTCTCACTGATTAACACTGAACCCTGTGGGAGTCTCACTGATTAACACTGAACCCTGTGGGAGTCTCACTGATTAACACTGAACCCTGTGGGAGTCTCACTGCTTAACACTGAACCCTATGGAAGTCTCAGTGATTAACACTGAAACCTGTGGGAGTCTCACTGATTAACACTGAACTCGATGGGATTCTCACTGAATAATACTGAACCCTATGGGAGTCTCACTGATTAACACTGAACCCTGTAGGAGTCTCACTGATTAACACTGAACCCTATGGGAGTGTCACTGATTAACACTGAACCCTGTGGGAGTCTCACTGATTAACACTGAACCCTGTGGGAGTCTCACTGATTAACACTGAACCCTATGGGAGTGTCACTGATTAAAACTGAACCCTGTGGGAGTCTCACTGATTAACACTGAACCCTGTGAGAGTCTCACTGATTAACACTGAACCCTGTGGGAGTCTCACTGATTAACACTGAACCCTGTGGGAGTCTCACTGATTAACACTGAACCCTGTGGGAGTCTCACTGCTTAACACTGAACCCTATGGGAGTCTCACTGATTAAAACTGAACCCTGTGGGAGTCTCACTGATTAACACTGAACACTATGGGAGTCTCACTGATTAACACTGAACCATGTGGGAGTCTCACTGATTAACACTGCACCCTGTGAGAGTCTCACTGATTAACACTGAACCCTGTGGGAGTCTCACTGATTAACACTGGACCCTGTGGGAGTCTCACTGATTAACACTGAACCCTGTGGGAGTCTCACTGCGTAACACTGAACCCTATGGGAGTCTCACTGATTAACACTGAACCCTGTGGGAGTCTCACTGATTAAGACTGTACCCTATGGGAGTCTCACTGATTAACACTGAACTCTGTGGGAGTCTCACTGATTAACACTGAAACCTGTGGGAGTCTCACTGAAAAACACTGAACCCTATGGGAATGTCACTGATTAACACTGAACCCTGTGGGAGTCTCACTGATTAACACTGAACCCTGTGAGAGTCTCACTGATTAACACTGAACCCTGTGGGAGGCTCACTGATTAACACTGAACCCTGTGGGAGTCTCACTGATTAACACTGAACCCTGTGGGAGTCTCACTGCATAACACTGAACCCTATGGGAGTCTCACTGATTAACACTGAACCCTGTGGGAGTCTCACTGATTAACACTGAACCCTGTGAGAGTTTCACTGATTAACACTGAACACTGTGGGAGTCTCACTGATTAACACTGAACCCTGTGGGAGTCTCACTGATTAACACTGAACCCTGTGAGGGTCTCACTGATTAACACTGAACCCTATGGGAGTCTCACAGATTAACGCTGAACCCTATGGGAGTCTCACTGATTAACAATGAACCCTGTGAGAGTCTCACTGATTAACACTGAACCCTGTGGGAGTCTCACTGATTAACACTGAACCCTGTGGAAGTCTCACTGAATAACACTGAACCCTATGGGAGTCTCACTGATTAACACTGCACCCTGTGGGAGTCTAACTGATTAACACTGAACCCTATGGGAGTGTCACTGATTAAAACTGAACCCTGTGGGAGTCTCACTGATTAACACTGAACCCTGTGAGAGTCTCACTGATTAACACTGAACCCTGTGAGAGTCTCACTGATTAACACTGGAATCTGTGGGAGTCTCAATGATTAACACTGAACCCTAAGGGAGTCTCACTGATTAATAATGAACCCTTTGGGAGTCTCACTGATTAACACTGAACTCGATGGGATTCTCACTGATTAACACTGAACAATATGGGAGTCTCACTGATTAACACTGAACCCTTTGGGAGTCTCAGTGATTAACACTGAACCCTATGGGAGTCTCACTGATTAACACTGAACACTCTGGGAGTCTCACTGATTAACACTGAACACTGTGGGAGTCTCACTGATTAACACTGAACCCTGAGGGAGTCTCACTGATTAACACTGCACCCTATGGGAGTCTCACTGATTAACACATGCACCCTGTGGGAGTCTCACTGATTAACATTGAACACTGTGGGAGTCTCAGTGATTAACAATGAACCCTGTGGGAGTCTCACTGATTAACAATGAATCCTATGGGAGTCTCACTGATTAACACTTAACTCTATGGGATTCTCACTGATTAACACTGAACCCTATGGGAGTCTCACTGATTAACACTGAACCCTGTGGGAGTCTCACTGATTAACACTGCACCCTGTGAGAGTCTCACTGATTAACACTGAACCCTGTGGGAGTCTCACTGATTAACACTGGACCCTGTGGGAGTCTCACTGATTAACACTGAACCCTGTAGGAGTCTCACTGCGTAACACTGAACCCTATGGGAGTCTCACTGATTAACACTGAACCCTGTGGGAGTCTCACTGATTAAGACTGTACCCTATGGGAGTCTCACTGATTAACACTGAACACTGTGGGAGTCTCACTGATTAACACTGAAACCTGTGGGAGTCTCACTGATTAACACTGAACTCGATGGGATTCTCACAGATTAACACTGAACCCTATGGGAGTCTCACTGATTAACACTGAACCCTGTGGGAGTCTCACTGATTAACACTGAACCCTATGGGAGTGTCACTGATTAACACTGAACCCTGTGGGAGTCTCACTGATTAACACATGCACCCTGTGGGAGTCTCACAGCTGGACACTGAACCCTGTGGGAGTCTCACTGATTAACGCTGAACCCTGTGGGAGCCTCACTGATTAAGACTGAACACTATGGGAGTCTCACTGATTAACACTGAACCCTGTGGAAGTCTCACTGATTAACACTGAACCCTGTGGGAGTCCCACTGATTAACACTGAACTCTGTGGGAGTCTCACTGATTACCCGTGAACCCTGTGGGAGTTTCACTGATTAACACTGAACCCTGTGGGAGTCTCACTGATTAACACTGAACCCTGTGGGAGTCTCACTGAATAACACTGGAACCCTGTGGGAGTCTCACTGGTTAACACTGAACCCTATGGGAGTCTCACTGATTAACACTGAACCCTATGGGAGTCTCACTGCTTAACACTGAACCCTATGGGAGTCTCATTGATTAACACTGAACCCTGTGGGAGTCTCACTGATTAACACTGAACCCTGTGGGAGTCTCACTGCTTAACACTGAACCCTATGGGAGTCTCACTGATTAACACTGAACCCTGTGGGAGTCTCACTGGTTAACACTGAACCCTATGGGAGTCTCACTGATTAACACTGAACCCTATGGGAGTCTCACTGCTTAACACTGAACCCTATGGGAGTCTCATTGATTAACACTGAACCCTGTGGGAGTCTCACTGATTAACACTGAACCCTGTGGGAGTCTCACTGCTTAACACTGAACCCTATGGGAGTCTCACTGATTAACACTGAACCCTGTGGGAGTCTCACTGATTAACACTGAACCCTATGGGAGTCTCACTGATTAACACTGAACCATGTGGGAGTCTCACTGATTAACACTGCACCCTGTGAGAGTCTCACTGATTAACACTGAACCCTGTGGGAGTCTCACTGATTAACACTGGACCCTGTGGGAGTCTCACTGATTAACACTGAACCCTGTGGGAGTCTCACTGCGTAACACTGGACCCTATGGGAGTCTCACTGATTAACACTGAACCCTGTGGGAGTCTCACTGATTAATACTGTACCCTATGGGAGTCTCACTGATTAACACTGAACACTGTGGGAGTCTCACTGATTAACACTGAAACCTTTGGGAGTCTCACTGATTAACACTGAACTCGATGGGATTCTCACTGATTAACACTGAACCCTATGGGAGTCTCACTGATTAACACTGAACCCTGTGGGAGTCTCACTGATTAACACTGAACCCTATGGGAGTGTCACTGATTAACACTGAACCCTGTGGTAGTCTCACTGATTAACACATGCACCCTGTGGGAGTCTCACAGATGGACACTGAACCCTGTGGGAGTCTCACTGATTAACGCTGAACCCTGTGGGAGTCTCACTGATTAAGACTGAACACTATGGGAGTCTCACTGATTAACACTGAACCCTGTGGAAGTCTCACTGATTAACACTGAACCCTGTAGGAGTCCCACTGATTAACACTGAACCCTGTGGGAGTCTCACTGATTACCCCTGAACCCTGTGGGAGTTTCACTGATTAACACTGAACCCTGTGGGAGTCTCACTGATTAACACTGAACCCTGTGGGAGTCTCACTGAATAACACTGGAACCCTGTGGGAGTCTCACTGGTTAACACTGAACCCTATGGGAGTCTCACTGATTAACACTGAACCCTATGGGAGTCTCACTGCTTAACACTGAACCCTATGGGAGTCTCATTGATTAACACTGAACCCTGTGGGAGTCTCACTGATTAACACTGAACCCTGTGCGAGTCTCACTGATTAACACTGAACCCTGTGGGAGTCTCACTGCTTAACACTGAACCCTATGGGAGTCTCACTGATTAACACTGAACCCTGTGGGAGTCTCACTGATTAACACTGCACCCTGTGAGAGTCTCACTGATTAACACTGAACCCTGTGGGAGTCTCACTGATTAACACTGAACCCTGTGGGAGTCTCACTGATTAACACTGAACCCTGTGGGAGTCTCACTGCTTAACACTGAACCCTATGGGAGTCTCACTGATTAACACTGAACCCTGTGGGAGTCTCACTGATTAACACTGAACCCTGTGAGCACCTCACTGATTAACACTTAACCCTATGGGAGTCTCTCTGATTAACACTGAACCCTGTGGGAGTCTCACTGATTAAGACTGTATCCTATGGGAGTCTCACTGATTAACACTGAACCCTGTGGGAGTCTCACTGATTAACAATGAACCCTGTGGGAGTCTCACTGATTAACACTGAACCCTGTGGGAGTCTCACTGATTAACACTGAACCCTGTGGGAGTCTCACTGCTTAACACTGAACCCTATGGGAGTCTCACTGATTAACACTGAACCCTGTGGGAGTCTCACTGATTAACACTGAACCCTGTGAGCACCTCACTGATTAACACTTAACCCTATGGGAGTCTCTCTGATTAACACTGAACCCTGTGGGAGTCTCACTGATTAAGACTGTATCCTATGGGAGTCTCACTGATTAACACTGAACCCTGTGGGAGTCTCACTGATTAACAATGAACCCTGTGGGAGTCTGACTGATTAACACTGAACCCTGTGGGAGTCTCACTGATTAACACTGAACCCTGTGGGAGTCTCACTGATTAACACTGAACCCTATGGGAGTCTCACTGATTAACACTGAACCCTGTGGGAGTCTCATTGATTAACACTGAACCCTATGGGGGTCTCACCGATTAACACTGAACACTGTGGGAGTCTCACTGATTAACACTGAACACTGGGGGAGTCTCACTGATTAACACTGAACCCTGTGAGAGTCTCACTGATTAACACTGAACCCTATTGGAGTCTCACTGATTAACACTGAACCCTATAGGAGTCTCATTGATTAACACTGAACCCTATGGGGGTCTCACTGATTAACACTGAACACTGTGGGAGTCTCACTGATTAACACTGAACACTGTGGGATTCTCACTGATTAACAATGAACCCTGTGGGAGTCTCACTGATTAACACTGAACCCTAGGGGTGTCTCTCTGATTAACACTGAACCCTGTGGGAGTCTCACTGATTAACACTGAACCCTGTGGGAGTCTCACTGATTAACACTGAACCCTATGGGAGTCTCACTGATTAACACATGAACCCTGAGGGAGACTCACTGATTAACACTGAACCCTGTGGGAGTCTCACTGATTAACACTGAACCCTGTGGGAGTCTCACTGATTAACACTGAACCCTATTGGAGTCTCATTGATTAACACTGAACCCTATGGGAGTCTCACTGATTAACACTGAACCCTGTGGGAGTCTCACTGATTAACACTGAACCCTATGGGAGTCTCACTGTTTAACACATTAACCCTGTGGGAGTCACACTGATTAACACTGAACCCTGTGGGAGTCTCACTGATTAACACTGAACCCTGTGGGAGTCTCACTGATTAACACAGAACCCTGTGGGAGTCTCACTGATTAACACTGAACCCTATGGGAGTCTCACTGATTAACACATGAACCCTGAGGGAGTCTCACTGATTAACACTGAACCCTGTGGGAGTCTCTCTGATTGACACTGAACCCTGTGGGAGTCTGACTGATTAACACTGAACCCTGTGGGAGTCTCACTGATTAACACTGAACCCTATGGGAGTCTCACTGATTAACACATGAACCCTGAGGGAGTCTCACTGATTAACACAGAACCCTATGGGAGTCTCACTGATTAACACTGAACACTGTGGGAGTCTCACTGATTAACAATGAACCCTGTGGGAGTCTCACTGATTAACACTGAACCCTAGGGGAGTCTCTCTGATTAACACTGAACCCTGTGGGAGTCTCACTGATTAACACTGAACCCTGTGGGAGTCTCACTGATTAACACTGAACCCTGTGGGAGTCTCACTGATTAACACAGAACCCTATGGGAGTCTCTAACTGATTAACACAGAACACTGTGGGAGACTCACTGATTAACAATGAACCCTGTGGGAGTCTCACTGATTAACACTGAACCCTATGGGAGTCTCTCTGATTAACACTGAACCCTGTGTGAGTCTCACTGATTAAGACTGTATCCTATGGGAGTCTCACTGATTAACACTGAACCCTGTGGGAGTCTCACTGATTAACAATGAACCCTGTGGGAGTCTCACTGATTAACACTGAACCCTGTGAGAGGCTCACTGATTAACACTGAACCCTGTGGGAGTCTCACTGATTAACACTGAACCCTGTGGGAGTCTCACTGATTAACACTGAACCCTATGGGAGTCTCACTGATTAACACTGAACCCTGTGGGAGTCTCATTGATTAACACTGAACCCTATGGGGGTCTCACTGATTAACACTGAACACTGTGGGAGTCTCACTGATTAACACTGAACACTGTGGGAGTCTCACTGATTAACACTGAACCCTGTGAGAGTCTCACTGATTAACACTGAACCCTATTGGAGTCTCACTGATTAACACTGAACCCTGTGGGAGTCTCACTGTTTAACACTGAACCCTGTGGGAGTCTCACTGATTAACACAGAACCCTATGGGAGTCTCACTGATTAACACTGAACACTGTGGGAGTCTCACTGATTAACACTGAACCCTATGGGAGTCTCACTGATTAACACATGAACCCTGAGGGTGACTCACTGATCAACACTGAACACTGTGGGAGTCTCACTGATTAACACTGAACCCTGTGGGAGTCTCACTGATTAACACTGAACCCTATGGGAGTCTCATTGATTAACACTGAACCCTATGGGAGTCTCACTGATTAACACTGAACCCTGTGGGAGTCTCACTGATTAACACTGAACCCTATGGGAGTCTCACTGTTTAACACATTAACCCTATGGGAGTCTCACTGATTAACACTGAACCCTGTGGGAGTCTCACTGATTAACACTGAACCCTGTGGGAGTCTCACTGATTAACACAGAACCCTGTGGGAGTCTCACTGATTAACACTGAACCCTATGGGAGTCTCACTGATTAACACATGAACCCTGAGGGAGTCTCACTGATTAACACTGAACCCTGTGGGAGTCTCTCTGATTGACACTGAACCCTGTGGGAGTCTGACTGATTAACACTGAACCCTGTGGGAATCTCACTGATTAACACTGAACCCTATGGGAGTCTCACTGATTAACACATGAACCCTGGGGGAGTCTCACTGATTAACACAGAACCCTATGGGAGTCTCACTGATTAACACTGAACACTGTGGGAGTCTCACTGATTAACAATGAACCCTGTGGGAGTCTCACTGATTAACACTGAACCCTAGGGGAGTCTCTCTGATTAACACTGAACCCTGTGGGAGTCTCACTGATTAACACTGAACCCTGTGGGAGTCTCACTGATTAACACTGAACCCTATGGGAGTCTCACTGATTAACACATGAACCCTGAGGGAGTCTCACTGATTAACACTGAACCCTGTGGGAGTCTCACTGATTAACACTGAACCCTGTGGGAGTCTCACTGATTAACACTGAACCCTATGGGAGTCTCATTGATTAACACTGAACCCTGTGGGAGTCTCACTGATTAACACTGAACACTGTGGGAGTCTCAATGATTAACACTGAACCCTATGGGAGTCTCACTGATTAACACATGAACCCTGTGGGAGTCTCACTGATTAACACTGAACCCTGAGGGAGTCTCACTGATTAACACTGAACCCTGTGGGAGTCTCACTGATTAACACAGAACCCTATGGGAGTCTCACTGATTAACACTGGACACTGTGGGAGACTCACTGATTAACAATGAACCCTATGGGAGTCTCACTGATTAACACTGAACACTGTGGGAGTTTCACTGATTAACAGTGAACCCTGTGGGAGTCTCACTGATTAACACTGAACCCTAGGGGAGTCTCTCTGATTAACACTGAACCCTGTGGGAGTCTCACTGATTAACACTGAACCCTGTGGGAGTCTCACTGATTAACACTGAACCCTATGGGAGTCTCACTGATTAACACATGAACCCTGAGGGAGTCTCACTGATTAACACTGAACCCTGTGGGAGTCTCACTGATTAACACTGAACCCTGTGGGAGTCTCACTGATTAACACTGAACCCTATGGGAGTCTCATTGATTAACACTGAACCCTATGGGAGTCTCACTGATTAACACTGAACCCTGTGGGAGTCTCACTGATTAACACTGAACCCTATGGGAGTCTCACTGATTAACACATGAACCCTGTGGGAGTCTCACTGATTAACACTGAACCCTGTGGGAGTCTCACTGATTAACACTGAACCCTGTGGGAGTCTCACTGATTAACACAGAACCCTATGGGAGTCTCTCTGATTAACACTGAACACTGTGGGAGACTCACTGATTAACAATGAACCCTGTGGGAGTCTCACTGATTAACACTGAACCCTATGGGAGTCTCTCTGATTAACACTGAACCCTGTGGGAGTCTCACTGATTAAGACTGTATCCTATGGGAGTCTCACTGATTAACACTGAACCCTGTGGGAGTCTCAATGATTAACACTGAACCCTGTGGGAGTCTCACTGATTAACACTGAACCCTATGGGAGTCTCACAGATTAACGCTGAACCCTATGGGAGTCTCACTGATTAACAATGAACCCTGTGAGAGTCTCACTGATTAACACTGAACCCTGTGGGAGTCTCACTGATTAACACTGAACCCTGTGGGAGTTTCACTGATTAACACTGAACACTGTGGGATTCTCACTGATTAACAATGAACCCTGTGGGAGTCTCACTGATTAACAATGAACCCTGTGGGAGTCTCACTGATTAACACTGAACCCTAGGGGAGTCTCTCTGATTGACACTGAACCCTGTGGGAGTCTGACTGATTAACACTGAACTCTTTGGGAGTCTCACTGATTAACACTGAACCCTATGGGAGTCTCACTGATTAACACATGAACCCTGAGGGAGTCTCACTGATTAACACAGAACCCTATGGGAGTCTCACTGATTAACACTGAACACTGTGGGAGTTTCACTGATTAACAGTGAACGTTGTGGGAGTCTCACTGATTAACACTGAACCCTAGGGGAGTCTCTCTGATTAACACTGAACCCTGTGGGAGTCTCACTGATTAACACTGAACCCTGTGGGAGTCTCACTGATTAACACTGAACCCTATGGGAGTCTCACTGATTAACACATGAACCCTGAGGGAGTATCACTGATTAACACTGAACCCTGTGGGAGTCTCAATGATTAACAGTGAACCCTGTGGGAGTCTCACTGATTAACACTGAACCCTATGGGAGTCTCATTGATTAACACTGAACCCTATGGGAGTCTCACTGATTAACACTGAACCCTGTGGGAGTCTCACTGATTAACACTGAACCCTATGGGAGTCTCACTGATTAACACATGAACCCTGTGGGAGTCTCACTGATTAACACTGAACCCTGTGGGAGTCTCACTGATTAACACTGAACCCTGTGGGAGTCTCACTGATTAACACAGAACCCTATGGGAGTCTCACTGATTAACACTGAACACTGTGGGAGACTCACTGATTAACAATGAACCCTGTGGGAGTCTCACTGATTAACACTGAACCCTTTTGGAGTCTCTCTGATTAACACTGAACCCTGTGGGAGTCTCACTGATTAAGACTGTATCCTATGGGAGTCTCACTGATTAACACTGAACCCTGTGGGAGTCTCACTGATTAACACTGAACCCTGTGGGAGTCTCACTGATTAACGCTGAACCCTGTGAGAGTCTCACTGATTAACACTGAACCCTGTGAGAGTCTCACTGATTAACACTGAACCCTGTGGGAGTTTCACTGATTAACGCTGAACCCTGTGAGAGTCTCACTGATTAACACTGAACCCTGTGGGAGTCTCACTGATTAAGACTGTATCCTATGGGAGTCTCACTGATTAACACTGAACCCTGTGAGAGTCTCACTGATTAACACTGAACCCTGTGGGAGTCTCACTGATTAACGCTGAACCCTGTGAGAGTCTCACTGATTAACACTGAACCCTATGGGAGTCTCACTGATTAACACTGAACCCTGTGGGAGTCCCATTGATTAACACTGAACCCTATGGGGGTCTCACTGATTAACACTGAACACTGTGGGAGTCTCACTGATTAACACTGAACACTGTGGGAGTCTCACTGATTAACACTGAACCCTGTGAGAGTCTCACTGATTAACACTGAACCCTATTGGAGTGTCACTGATTAACACTGAACCCTGTGGGAGTCTCATTGATTAACACTGAACCCTATGGGGGTCTCACTGATTAACACTGAACACTGTGGGAGTCTCACTGATTAACACTGAACACTGTGGGAGTCTCACTGATTAACAATGAACCCTGTGGGAGTCTCACTGATTAACACTGAACCCTAGGGGAGTCTCTCTGATTAACACTGAACCCTGTGGGAGTCTCACTGATTAACACTGAACCCTGTGGCAGTCTCACTGATTAACACTGAACCCTATGGGAGTCTCACTGATTAACACATGAACCCTGAAGAAGTCTCACTGATTAACACTGAACCCTGTGGGAGTCTCACTGATTAACACTGAACCCTGTGGGAGTCTCACTGATTAACACTGAACCCTATGGGAGTCTCATTGATTAACACTGAACCCTATGGGAGTCTCACTGATTAACACTGAACCCTGTGGGAGTCTCACTGATTAACACTGAACCCTATGGGAGTCTCACTGTTTAACACATTAACCCTGTGGGAGTCTCACTGATTAACACTGAACCCTGTGGGAGTCTCACTGATTAACACTGAACCCTGTGGGAGTCTCACTGATTAACACTGAACCCTGTGGGAGTCTCACTGCTTAACACTGAACCCTGTGGGAGTCTCACTGATTGACACTGAACCCTATGGGGAACTCACTGATTAACACTGAACCCTATGGGAGTCTCACTGATTAACACTGAACCCTCTGGAAGTCTTACTGATTAACACTGAACCCTGTGAGAGTCTCACTGATGAACACTGAACCCTATGGGAGTCTCACTGATTAACACTGAACCCTGTGGGAGTCTCACTGATCAACACTGAACCCTGTGGGAGTCTCACTGATTAACACTGAACACTGTGGGAGTCTGACTGATTAACACTGAACCCTGTGGGAGTCTCACTGATTAACACTGAACCCTGTGGGAGTCTCACTGATTAACACTGAACCCTATGGGAGTCTCACTGATTAACACTTAACCCTATGGGCGTCCCACTGATTAACACTGAACCCTGAGGGAGTCTCACTGATTAACACTGAACCCTGTGGGAGTCTCACTGATTAACACTGAACCCTGTGGGAGTGTCACTGATTAACGCTGAACCCTATGGGAGTCTCACTGATTAACACTGAACCCTGTGGGAGTCTCACTGATTAACACTGAAACCTATGGGAGTCTCACTGATTAACACTGAACCCTATGGGAGTCTCACTGATTAACAATGAACCCGATGGGAGTCTCACTGATTAACACTGAACCCTATGGGAGTCCCAGTGATTAACACTGAACCCTGAGGGAGTTTCACTGATTAACACTGAACACTGTGGGAGTCTCACTGATTAACACTGAACACTGTGGGAGTCTCACTGATTAACACTGAACCCTGTGGGAGTCTCACTGATTAACACTGAACCCTATGGGAGTCTCACTGATTAACACATGAACCCTGAGGTAGTCTCACTGATTAACACTGAACCCTGTGGGAGTCTCACTGATTAACACTGAACCCTGTGGGTGTCTCACTGATTAACACTGAACCCTATGGGAGTCTCATTGATTAACACTGAACCCTATGGGATTCTCACTGATTAACACATGCACCCTGTGGGAGTCTCATTGATTAACACTGAACCGTATGCGAGTCTCACTGATTAACACTGAACCATATGGGAGTCTCTCTGATTAACACTGAACCCTGTGGGAGTCTCACTGATTAACACTGGACCCTGTGGGAGTCTCACTGATTAACACTGAACCCTGTGGGAGTCTCACTGATTAACACTGAACCCTATGGGGGACTCACTGATTAACACTGAACCCTATGGGAGTCTCACTGATTAACACTGAACCCTCTGGAAGTCTTACTGATTAACACTGAACCCTGTGAGAGTCTCACTGATGAACACTGAACCCTATGGGAGTCTCACTGATTAACCCTGAACCCTGTGGGAGTCTCACTGATTAACACTGAACCCTGTGGGAGTCTCACTGATTAACACTGAACCCTGTGGGAGTCTCACTGATTACCCCTGAACCCTGTGAGAGTCTCACTGATTAATACTGAACCCTGTGGGAGTCTCACTGATTAACACTGAACCCTGTGGGAGTCTCACTGATTAACACTGAACCCTGTGGGACACTCACTGATTAACAATGAACCCTGTGGGAGTCTCAATGATTAACATGCACCCTATGGGAGTCTCACTGATTAACGCTGAACCCTGTGGGAGTCTCACTGATTAACACTGAACCCTATGGGAGTCTCACTGATTAACACTGAACCCTGTGGAAGTCTCACTGATTAACACTGAACCCTGTGGGAGTCTCACTGATTAACACTGAACCCTGTGGGAGTCGCACTGATTACCCCTGAACCCTGTGGGAGTTTCACTGATTAACACTGAACCCTGTAGGAGTCTCACTGATTAACACTGAACCCTGTGGGAGTCTCACTGATTAACACTGAACCCTGTGGGAGTCTCACTGATTAACACATGCACCCTGTGGGAGTCTCATTGATTAACACTGAACCCTGTGGGAGTCTCACTGATAAACACTGAACACTGTGGGAGTCTCACTGATTAACACTGAACCCTGTGGGAGTCTCACTGATTAACACTGAACCCTATGGGAGTCTCACTGATTGACACATGAACCCTGAGGGAGTCTCACTGATTAACACTGAACCCTGTGGGAGTCTCACTGATTAACACTGAACCCTGTGGGAGTCTCACTGATTAACACTGAACCCTATGGGAGTCTCATTGATTAACACTGAACCCTATGGGATTCTCACTGATTAACACATGCACCCTGTGGGAGTCTCATTGATTAACACTGAACCGTATGCGAGTCTCACTGATTAACACTGAACCCTATGGGAGTCTCTCTGATTAACACTGAACCCTGTGGGAGTCTCACTGATTAACACTGGACCCTGTGGGAGTCTCACTGATTAACACTGAACCCTGTGGGAGTCTCACTGATTAACACTGAACACTGTGGGAGTCTCACTGATTAACACTGAACCCTGTGGGAGTCTCACTGATTAACACTGAACCCTGTGGGAGTCTCACTGATTAACACTGAACCCTATGGGAGTCTCACTGATTAACATTTAACCCTATGGGCGTCCCACTGATTAACAATGAACCCTGAGGGAGTCTCACTGATTAACACTGAACCCTGTGGGAGTCTCACTGATTAACACTGAACCCTGTGGGAGTGTCACTGATTAACACTTAACCAAATGGGAGTCTCACTGATTAACACTGAATCCTGAGGGAGACTCACTGATTAACGCTGAACCCTATGGGAGTCTCACTGATTAACACTGAACCCTGTGGGAGTCTCACTGATTAACACTGAACCCTGTGGGAGTCTCACTGATTAACACTGAACCCTGTGGGAGTCTCACTGATTACCCCTGAACCCTGTGAGAGTCTCACTGATTAATACTGAACCCTGTGGGAGTCTCACTGATTAACACTGAACCCTGTGGGAGTCTCACTGATTAACACTGAACCCTGTGGGACACTCACTGATTAACAATGAACCCTGTGTGAGTCTCAATGATTAACACTGCACCCTATGGGAGTCTCACTGATTAACGCTGAACCCTGTGGGAGTCTCACTGATTAACACTGAACCCTATGGGAGTCTCACTGATTAACACTGAACCCTGTGGAAGTCTCACTGATTAACACTGAACCCTGTGGGAGTCTCACTGATTAACACTGAACCCTGTGGGAGTCGCACTGATTACCCCTGAACCCTGTGGGAGTTTCACTGATTAACACTGAACCCTGTAGGAGTCTCACTGATTAACACTGAACCCTGTGGGAGTCTCACTGATTAACACTGAACCCTGTAGGAGTCTCACTGTTTAACACATGCACCCTGTGGGAGTCTCATTGATTAACACTGAACCCTGTGGGAGTCTCACTGATTAACACTGAACACTGTGGGAGTCTCACTGATTAACACTGAACCCTATGGGAGTCTCACTGATTAACACATGAACCCTGAGGGAGTCTCACTGATTAACACTGAACCCTGTGGGAGTCTCACTGATTAACACTGAACCCTGTGGGAGTCTCACTGATTAACACTGAACCCTATGGGAGTCTCATTGATTAACACTGAACCCTATGGGATTCTCACTGATTAACACATGCACCCTGTGGGAGTCTCATTGATTAACACTGAACCGTATGCGAGTCTCACTGATTAACACTGAACCCTACGGGAGTCTCTCTGATTAACACTGAACCCTGTGGGAGTCTCACTGATTAACACTGGACCCTGTGGGAGTCTCACTGATTAACACTGAACCCTGTGGGAGTCTCACTGATTAACACTGACACCCTATGGGGGACTCACTGATTAACACTGAACCCTATGGGAGTCTCACTGATTAACACTGAACCCTCTGGAAGTCTTACTGATTAACACTGAACCCTGTGAGAGTCTCACTGATGAACACTGAACCCTATGGGAGTCTCACTGATTAACCCTGAACCCTGTGGGAGTCTCACTGATTAACACTGAACCCTGTGGGAGTCTCACTGATTAACACTGAACCCTGTGGGAGTCTCACTGATTACCCCTGAACCCTGTGAGAGTCTCACTGATTAATACTGAACCCTGTGGGAGTCTCACTGATTAACACTGAACCCTGTGGGAGTCTCACTGATTAACACTGAACCCTGTGGGACACTCACTGATTAACAATGAACCCTGTGGGAGTCTCAATGATTAACACTGCACCCTATGGGAGTCTCACTGATTAACACTGAACCCTATGGGAGTCTCACTGATTAACACTGAACCCTGTGGGAGTCGCACTGATTACCCCTGAACCCTGTGGGAGTTTCACTGATTAACACTGAACCCTGTAGGAGTCTCACTGATTAACACTGAACCCTGTGGGAGTCTCAATGATTAACACTGAACCCTATGGGAGTCTCACTGATTAACACTGAACCCTATGGGAGTCTCACTGATTAACACTGAACCCTGTGGAAGTCTCACTGATTAACACTGAACCCTGTGGGAGTCGCACTGATTACCCCTGAACCCTGTGGGAGTTTCACTGATTAACACTGAACCCTGTAGGAGTCTCACTGATTAACACTGAACCCTGTGGGAGTCTCAATGATTAACACTGAACCCTGTGGGAGTCTCACTGATTAACACTGAACACTGTGGGAGTCTCACTGATTAACACTGAACCCTGTGGGAGTCGCACTGATTACCCCTGAACCCTGTGGGAGTTTCACTGATTAACACTGAACCCTGTAGGAGTCTCACTGATTAACACTGAACCCTGTGGGAGTCTCACTGATTAACACTGAACCCTGTGGGAGTCTCACTGATTAACACTGAACACTGTGGGAGTCTCACTGATTAACACTGAACCCTGTGGGAGTCTCACTGATTAACACTGAACCCTGTGGGAGTCTCACTGATTAACACTGAACCCTATGGGAGTCTCACTGATTAACACTGAACCCTGAGGGAGTCTCACTGATTAACACTGAACCCTGTGGGAGTCTCACTGATTAACACTGAACCCTGTGGGAGTGTCACTGATTAACACTTAACCAAATGGGAGTCTCACTGATTAACGCTGAACCCTATGGGAGTCTCACTGATTAACACTGAACCCTGTGGGAGTCTCACTGATTAACACTGAAACCTATGGGAGTCTCACTGATTAACACTGAACCCTATGGGAGTCTCACTGATTAACACTGAACCCTATGGGAGTCTCACTGATTAACACTGAACCCTGTGGGAGTCCCAGTGATTAACACTGAACCCTGAGGGAGTTTCACTGATTAATCCTGAACACTGTGGGAGTCTCACTGATTAAAACTGAACACTGTGGGAGTCTCACTGATTAACACTGAACCCTGTGGGAGTCTCACTGATTAACACTGAACCCTGTGGGAGTCGCACTGATTACCCCTGAACCCTGTGGGAGTTTCACTGATTAACACTGAACCCTGTAGGAGTCTCACTGATTAACACTGAACCCTGTGGGAGTCTCAATGATTAACACTGAACCCTATGGGAGTCTCACTGATTAACACTGAACCCTATGGGAGTCTCACTGATTAACACTGAACCCTGTGGAAGTCTCACTGATTAACACTGAACCCTGTGGGAGTCGCACTGATTACCCCTGAACCCTGTGGGAGTTTCACTGATTAACACTGAACCCTGTAGGAGTCTCACTGATTAACACTGAACCCTGTGGGAGTCTCAATGATTAACACTGAACCCTGTGGGAGTCTCACTGATTAACACTGAACACTGTGGGAGTCTCACTGATTAACACTGAACCCTGTGGGAGTCGCACTGATTACCCCTGAACCCTGTGGGAGTTTCACTGATTAACACTGAACCCTGTAGGAGTCTCACTGATTAACACTGAACCCTGTGGGAGTCTCACTGATTAACACTGAACCCTGTGGGAGTCTCACTGATTAACACTGAACACTGTGGGAGTCTCACTGATTAACACTGAACCCTGTGGGAGTCTCACTGATTAACACTGAACCCTGTGGGAGTCTCACTGATTAACACTGAACCCTATGGGAGTCTCACTGATTAACACTGAACCCTGAGGGAGTCTCACTGATTAACACTGAACCCTGTGGGAGTCTCACTGATTAACACTGAACCCTGTGGGAGTGTCACTGATTAACACTTAACCAAATGGGAGTCTCACTGATTAACGCTGAACCCTATGGGAGTCTCACTGATTAACACTGAACCCTGTGGGAGTCTCACTGATTAACACTGAAACCTATGGGAGTCTCACTGATTAACACTGAACCCTATGGGAGTCTCACTGATTAACACTGAACCCTATGGGAGTCTCACTGATTAACACTGAACCCTGTGGGAGTCCCAGTGATTAACACTGAACCCTGAGGGAGTTTCACTGATTAATCCTGAACACTGTGGGAGTCTCACTGATTAAAACTGAACACTGTGGGAGTCTCACTGATTAACACTGAACCCTGTGGGAGTCTCACTGATTAACACTGAACCCTATGGGAGTCTCACTGATTAACACATGAACCCTGAGGGAGTCTCACTGATTAACACTGAACCCTGTGGGAGTCTCACTGATTAACACTGAACCCTGTGGGAGTCTCACTGATTAACACTGAACCCTATGGGAGTCTCATTGATTAACACTGAACCCTATGGGATTCTCACTGATTAACACATGCACCCTGTGGGAGTCTCATTGATTAACACTGAACCGTATGCGAGTCTCACTGATTAACACTGAACCCTCTGGGAGTCTCTCTGATTAACACTGAACCCTGTGGGAGTCTCACTGATTAACACTGGACCCTGTGGGAGTCTCACTGATTAACACTGAACCCTGTGGGAGTCTCACTGATTAACACTGAACCCTATGGGGGACTCACTGATTAACACTGAACCCTATGGGAGTCTCACTGATTAACACTGAACCCTCTGGAAGTCTTACTGATTAACACTGAACCCTGTGAGAGTCTCACTGATGAACACTGAACCCTATGGGAGTCTCACTGATTAACCCTGAACCCTGTGGGAGTCTCACTGATTAACACTGAACCCTGTGGGAGTCTCACTGATTAACACTGAACCCTGTGGGAGTCTCACTGATTACCCCTGAACCCTGTGAGAGTCTCACTGATTAATACTGAACCCTGTGGGAGTCTCACTGATTAACACTGAACCCTGTGGGAGTTTCACTGATTAACACTGAACCTTGTGGGACACTCACTGATTAACAATGAACCCTGTGGGAGTCACAATGATTAATACTGAACCCTGTGGGAGTCTCACTGATTAACACTGAACCCTGTGGGAGTTTCACTGATTAACACTGAACCCTGTGGGACACTCACTGATTAACACTGAACACTGTGGGAGTCTCATTGATTAACACTGAACACTGTGGGAGTCTCACTGATTAACACTGAACCCTGTGGGAGTCTCACTGATTAACACTGAACCCTATGGGAGTCTCACTGATTAACACATGAAACCTGTGGGAGTCTCACTGATTAACACATAAACCCTGAGGGAGTCTCACTGATTAACACTGAACCCTGTGGGAGTCTCACTGATTAACACTGATCCCTGTGGGAGTCTCACTGATTAACACTGAACCCTATGGGAGTCTCATTGATTAACACTGAACCCTATGGGAGTGTCACTGATTAACACATGAACCCTGTGGGAATCTCACTGGTTTACACTGAACCCTATGGGAGTCTCACTGATTAACACTGAACTGTATGGGAGTCTCACTGATTAACACTGAACTCTATGGGAGTCTCACTGATTAACACTGAACCCTGTGGGAGTCTCACTGATTAACACTGAACCCTGTGGGAGTCTCACTGATTAACACTGAACCCTGTGGGAGTCTCACTGATTAACAATGAACACTGTGGGAGTCTCAGTGATTAAAACTGAACACTGTGCGAGTCTCACTGATTAACACTGGACACTGTGGGAGTCTCATTGATTAACACTGAACCCTGTGGGAGTCTCACTGATTAACACTGCACCCTATGGGAGTCTCACTGATTAACACATGAACCCTGGGGGGGAGTCTCACTGATTAATACTGAACCCTGTGGGAGTCTCACTGATTAACACTGAACAATGTGGGAGTCTCACTGATTAACACTGAACACTGTGGGAGTCTCACTGATTAACACTGAACCCTGTGGGAGTCTCACTGATTAACACTGAACCCTGTGGGAGTCTCACTGATTAACACTGAACCCTGTGGGAGTCTCACTGATTAACACTGAACCCTGTGGGAGTCTCACTGATTACCCCTGAACCCTGTGGGAGTTTCACTGATTAACACTGAACCTTGTGAAAGTCTCACGGATTAACTGTGAACCCTATGGGAGTCGCACTGATTAACACTGAACCATGTGGGAGTCTCACTGATTAAGACTGAACCCTATGGGAGTCTCACTGATTAACACTGAACCCTATGGGAGTTTCAGTGATTAACACTTAACCATATGGGAGTCTCACTGATTAACACCAAACCCTGAGGGAGTCTCATTGATTAACACTGAACCCTATGGGAGTCTCACTGATTAACACTGAACCCTGTGGGAGTCTCACTGATTAACACTGACACCTATGGGAGTTTCACTGATTAACACTGAACCCTATGGGAGTCTCAGTGATTAACAATTAACCCTATGGGAGACTCACTGATTAACACCGAACTCTATGGGATTCTCAATGATTAACACTGAACCCTATGGGAGTCTCACTGATTAACACTGAACACTGTGGGAGTCTCACTGATTAACACTGAACACTGTGGGAGTCTCACTGATTAACACTGAACCCTGTGGGAATCTCACTGATTAACACTGAACCCTGTGGGAGTCTCACTGATTAACACTGAACCCTGTGGGAGTCTCACTGATTAACACTGAACCCTGTGGGAGTCTCACTGATTACCCCTGAACCCTGTGGGAGTCTCACTGATTAACACTGAACCCTGTGGGACACTCACTGATTAACAATGAACCCTGTGGGAGTCTCAATGATTAACACTGCACCCTATGGGAGTCTCACTGATTAACACTGAACCCTATGGGAGTCTCACTGATTAACACTGAACCCTATGGGAGTCTCACTGATTAACACTGAACCATATGGGAGTCTCACTGATTAACACTGAACCCTGTGGAAGTCTCACTGATTAACACTGAACCCTGTGGGAGTCGCACTGATTACCCCTGAACCCTGTGGGAGTTTCACTGATTAACACTGAACCCTGTAGGAGTCTCACTGATTAACACTGAACCCTGTGGGAGTCTCACTGATTAACACTGAACCCTGTGGGAATCTCACTGATTAACACTGAACCCTGTGGGAGTCTCACTGATTAACACTGAACCCTGTGGGAGTCTCACTGATTAACACTGAACCCTGTGGGAGTCTCACTGATTACCCCTGAACACTGTGGGAGTCTCACTGATTAACACTGAACCCTGTGGGAATCTCACTGATTAACACTGAACCCTGTGGGAGTCTCACTGATTAACACTGAACCCTATGGGAGTCTCAATGATTAACACTGAACCCTATGGGATTCTCACTGATTAACACATGCACCCTGTGGGAGTCTCACTGATTAACACTGAACCCTATGGGAGTCTCTCTGATTAACACTGAACCCTATGGGAGTCTCTCTGATTAACACTGGACCCTGTGGGAGTCTCACTGATTAACACTGAACCCTGTGGGAGTCTCACTGATTAACACTGAACCCTATGGGGGACTCACTGATTAACACTGAACCCTATGGGAGTCTCACTGATTAACACTGAACCCTCTGGAAGTCTTACTGATTAACACTGAACCCTGTGAGAGTCTCACTGATGAACACTGAACCCTATGGGAGTCTCACTGATTAACCCTGAACCCTGTTTGAGTCTCACTGATTAACACTGAACCCTGTGGGAGTCTCACTGATTAACACTGAACCCTGTGGGAGTCTCACTGATTACCCCTGAACCCTGTGGGAGTTTCACTGATTAACACTGAACCCTGTAGGAGTCTCACTGATTAACACTGAACCCTGTGGGAGTATCACTGATTAACACTGAACCCTGTGGGAGTCTCACTGATTAACACATGCACCCTGTGGGAGTCTCATTGATTAACACTGAACCCTGTGGGAGTCTCACTGATTAACACTGAACACTGTGGGAGTCTCACTGATTAACACTGCACCCTATGGGAGTCTCACTGATTAACACATGAACTCTGAGGGAGTCTCACTGATTAACACTGAACCCTGTGGGAGTCTCACTGATTAACACTGAACCCTGTGGGAGTCTCACTGATTAACACTGAACCCTATGGGAGTCTCATTGATTAACACTAAACCCTATGGGATTCTCACTGATTAACACATGCACCCTGTGGGAGTCTCATTGATTAACACTGAACCGTATGCGAGTCTCACTGATTAACACTGAACCCTATGGGAGTCTCTCTGATTAACACTGAACCCTGTGGGAGTCTCACTGATTAACACTGGACCCTGTGGGAGTCTCACTGATTAACACTGAACCCTGTGGGAGTCTCACTGATTAACACTGACACCCTATGGGGGACTCACTGATTAACACTGAACCCTATGGGAGTCTCACTGATTAACACTGAACCCTCTGGAAGTCTTACTGATTAACACTGAACCCTGTGAGAGTCTCACTGATGAACACTGAACCCTATGGGAGTCTCACTGATTAACCCTGAACCCTGTGGGAGTCTCACTGATTAACACTGAACCCTGTGGGAGTCTCACTGATTAACACTGAACCCTGTGGGAGTCTCACTCATTACCCCTGAACCCTGTGAGAGTCTCACTGATTAATACTGAACCCTGTGGGAGTCTCACTGATTAACACTGAACCCTGTGGGAGTCTCACTGATTAACACTGAACCCTGTGGGACACTCACTGATTAACAATGAACCCTGTGGGAGTCTCAATGATTAACACTGCACCCTATGGGAGTCTCACTGATTAACACTGAACCCTATGGGAGTCTCACTGATTAACACTGAACCCTATGGGAGTCTCACTGATTAACACTGAACCCTATGGGAGTCTCACTGATTAACACTGAACCCTGTGGAAGTCTCACTGATTAACACTGAACCCTGTGGGAGTCGCACTGATTACCCCAGAACCCTGTGGGAGTTTCACTGATTAACACTGAACCCTGTAGGAGTCTCACTGATTAACACTGAACCCTGTGGGAGTCTCACTGATTAACACTGAACCCTGCGGGAGTCTCACTGATTAACACTGAACACTGTGGGAGTCTCACTGATTAACACTGAACCCTGTGGGAGTCGCACTGATTACCCCTGAACCCTGTGGGAGTTTCACTGATTAACACTGAACCCTGTAGGAGTCTCACTGATTAACACTGAACCCTGTGGGAGTCTCACTGATTAACACTGAACCCTGTGGGAGTCTCACTGATTAACACTGAACACTGTGGGAGTCTCACTGATTAACACTGAACCCTGTGGGAGTCTCACTGATTAACACTGAACCCTGTGGGAGTCTCACTGATTAACACTGAACCCTATGGGAGTCTCACTGATTAACACTTAACCCTATGGGCGTCTCACTGATTAACACTGAACCCTGAGGGAGTCTCACTGATTAACACTGAACCCTGTGGGAGTCTCACTGATTAACACTGAACCCTGTGGGAGTGTCACTGATTAACACTTAACCAAATGGGAGTCTCACTGATTAACGCTGAACCCTATGGGAGTCTCACTGATTAACACTGAACCCTGTGGGAGTCTCACTGATTAACACTGAAACCTATGGGAGTCTCACTGATTAACACTGAACCCTATGGGAGTCTCACTGATTAACACTGAACCCTATGGGAGTCTCACTGATTACCACTGAACCCTGTGGGAGTCCCAGTGATTAACACTGAACCCTGAGGGAGTTTCACTGATTAACACTGAACACTGTGGGAGTCTCACTGATTAAAACTGAACACTGTGGGAGTCTCACTGATTAACACTGAACCCTGTGGGAGTCTCACTGATTAACACTGAACCCTATGGGAGTCTCACTGATTAACACATGCACCCTGTGGGAGTCTCATTGATTAACACTGAACCGTATGCGAGTCTCATTGATTAACACTGAACCCTATGGGAGTCTCTCTGATTAACACTGAACCCTGTGGGAGTCTCACTGATTAACACTGGACCCTGTGGGAGTCTCACTGATTAACACTGAACCCTGTGGGAGTCTCACTGATTAACACTGAACCCTATGGGGGACTCACTGATTAACACTGAACCCTATGGGATTCTCACTGATTAACACTGAACCCTCTGGAAGTCTTACTGATTAACACTGAACCCTGTGAGAGTCTCACTGATGAACACTGAACCCTATGGGAGTCTCACTGATTAACCCTGAACCCTGTGGGAGTCTCACTGATTAACACTGAACCCTGTGGGAGTCTCACTGATTAACACTGAACCCTGTGGGAGTCTCACTGATTACCCCTGAACCCTGTGAGAGTCTCACTGATTAATACTGAACCCTGTGGGAGTCTCACTGATTAACACTGAACCCTGTGGGACACTCACTGATTAACAATGAACCCTGTGGGAGTCACAATGATTAATACTGAACCCTGTGGGAGTCTCACTGATTAACACTGAACCCTGTGGAAGTTTCACTGATTAACACTGAACCCTGTGGGACACTCACTGATTAACACTGAACACTGTGGGAGTCTCATTGATTAACACTGAACACTGTGGGAGTTTCACTGATTAACACTGAACCCTGTGGGAGTCTCACTGATTAACACTGAACCCTATGGGAGTCTCACTGATTAACACATGAACCCTGTGGGAGTCTCACTGATTAACACATAAACCCTGAGGGAGTCTCACTGATTAACACTGAACCCTGTGGGAGTCTCACTGATTAACACTGAACCCTGTGGGAGTCTCACTGATTAACACTGAACCCTATGGGAGTCTCATTGATTAACACTGAACCCTATGGGAGTGTCACTGATTAACACATGAACCCTGTGGGAATCTCACTGGTTTACACTGAACCCTATGGGAGTCTCACTGATTAACACTGAACTGTATGGGAGTCTCACTGATTAACACTGAACCCTATGGGAGTCTCACTGATGAACACTGAACCCTGTGGGAGTCTCACTGATTAACACTGAACCCTGTGGGAGTCTCACTGATTAACACTGAACCCTGTGGGAGTCTCACTGATTAACAATGAACCCTGTGGGAGTCTCAGTGATTAAAACTGAACACTGTGGGAGTCTCACTGATTAACACTGGACACTGTGCGAGTCTCATTGATTAACACTGAACCCTGTGGGAGTCTCACTGATTAACACTGCACCCTATGGGAGTCTCACTGATTAACACATGAACCCTGTGGGAGTCTCACTGATTAATACTGAACCCTGTGGGAGTCTCACTGATTAACACTGAACAATGTGGGAGTCTCACTGATTAACACTGAACACTGTGGGAGTCTCACTGATTAACACTGAACCCTGTGGGAGTCTCACTGATTAACACTGAACCCTGTGGGAGTCTCACTGATTAACACTGAACCCTGTGGGAGTCTCACTGATTAACACTGAACCCTGTGGGAGTCTCACTGATTACCCCTGAACCCTGTGGGAGTTTCACTGATTAACACTGAACCTTGTGAAAGTCTCACGGATTAACTGTGAACCCTATGGGAGTCGCACTGATTAACACTGAACCATGTGGGAGTCTCAATGATTAACACTTAACCATATGGGAGTCTCACTGATTAACACCAAACCCTGAGGGAGTCTCACTGATTAACACTGAACCCTATGGGAGTCTCACTGATTAACACTGAACCCTGTGGGAGTCTCACTGATTAACACTGACACCTATGGGAGTCTCACTGATTAACACTGAACCCTATGGGAGTCTCAGTGATTAACAATTAACCCTATGGGAGACTCACTTATTAACACCGAACTCTATGGGATTCTCAATGATTAACACTGAACCCTATGGGAGTCTCACTGATTAACACTGAACACTGTGGGAGTCTCACTGATTAACACTGAACACTGTGGGAGTCTCACTGATTAACACTGAACCCTGTGGGAATCTCACTGATTAACACTGAACCCTGTGGGAGTCTCACTGATTAACACTGAACCCTGTGGGAGTCTCACTGATTAACACTGAACCCTGTGGGAGTCTCACTGATTACCCCTGAACCCTGTGGGAGTTTCACTGATTAACACTGAACCTTGTGAAAGTCTCACGGATTAACACTGAACCCTGTGGGAATCTCACTGATTAACACTGAACCCTGTGGGAGTCTCACTGATTAACACTGAACCCTGTGGAAGTCTCACTGATTAACACTATACCCTATGGGGGACTCACTGATTAACACTGAACCCTATGGGAGTCTCACTGATTAACACTGAACCCTCTGGAAGTCTTACTGATTACCCCTGAACCCTGTGAGAGTCTCACTGATTAATACTGAACCCTGTGGGAGTCTCACTGATTAACACTGAACCCTGTGGGAGTTTCACTGATTAACACTGAACCCTGTGGGACACTCACTGATTAACAATGAACCCTGTGGGAGTCACAATGATTAATACTGAACCCTGTGGGAGTCTCACTGATTAACACTGAACCCTGTGGGAGTTTCACTGATTAACACTGAACCCTGTGGGACACTCACTGATTAACACTGAACACTGTGGGAGTCTCATTGATTAACACTGAACACTGTGGGAGTCTCACTGATTAACACTGAACCCTGTGGGAGTCTCACTGATTAACACTGAACCCTATGGGAGTCTCACTGATTAACACATGAACCCTGTGGGAGTCTCACTGATTAACACATAAACCCTGAGGGAGTCTCACTGATTAACACTGAACCCTGTGGGAGTCTCACTGATTAACACTGAACCCTGTGGGAGTCTCACTGATTAACACTGAACCCTATGGGAGTCTCATTGATTAACACTGAACCCTATGGGAGTGTCACTGATTAACACATGAACCCTGTGGGAATCTCACTGGTTTACACTGAACCCTATGGGAGTCTCACTGATTAACACTGAACTGTATGGGAGTCTCACTGATTAACACTGAACCCTATGGGAGTCTCACTGATTAACACTGAACCCTGTGGGAGTCTCACTGATTAACACTGAACCCTGTGGGAGTCTCACTGATTAACACTGAACCCTGTGGGAGTCTCACTGATTAACAATGAACCCTGTGGGAGTCTCAGTGATTAAAACTGAACACTGTGCGAGTCTCACTGATTAACACTGGACACTGTGGGAGTCTCATTGATTAACACTGAACCCTGTGGGAGTCTCACTGATTAACACTGCACCCTATGGGAGTCTCACTGATTAACACATGAACCCTGTGGGAGTCTCACTGATTAATACTGAACCCTGTGGGAGTCTCACTGATTAACACTGAACCCTGTGGGAGTTTCACTGATTAACACTGAACCCTGTGGGACACTCACTGATTAACAATGAACCCTGTGGGAGTCACAATGATTAATACTGAACCCTGTGGGAGTCTCACTGATTAACACTGAACCCTGTGGGAGTTTCACTGATTAACACTGAACCCTGTGGGACACTCACTGATTAACACTGAACACTGTGGGAGTCTCATTGATTAACACTGAACACTGTGGGAGTCTCACTGATTAACACTGAACCCTGTGGGAGTCTCACTGATTAACACTGAACCCTATGGGAGTCTCACTGATTAACACATGAACCCTGTGGGAGTCTCACTGATTAACACATAAACCCTGAGGGAGTCTCACTGATTAACACTGAACCCTGTGGGAGTCTCACTGATTAACACTGAACCCTGTGGGAGTCTCACTGATTAACACTGAACCCTATGGGAGTGTCACTGATTAACACATGAACCCTGTGGGAATCTCACTGGTTTACACTGAACCCTATGGGAGTCTCACTGATTAACACTGAACTGTATGGGAGTCTCACTGATTAACACTGAACCCTATGGGAGTCTCACTGATTAACACTGAACCCTGTGGGAGTCTCACTGATTAACACTGAACCCTGTGGGAGTCTCACTGATTAACACTGAACCCTGTGGGAGTCTCACTGATTAACAATGAACCCTGTGGGAGTCTCAGTGATTAAAACTGAACACTGTGCGAGTCTCACTGATTAACACTGGACACTGTGGGAGTCTCATTGATTAACACTGAACCCTGTGGGAGTCTCACTGATTAACACTGCACCCTATGGGAGTCTCACTGATTAACACATGAACCCTGTGGGAGTCTCACTGATTAATACTGAACCCTGTGGGAGTCTCACTGATTAACACTGAACAATGTGGGAGTCTCACTGATTAACACTGAACACTGTGGGAGTCTCACTGATTAACACTGAACCCTGTGGGAGTCTCACTGATTAACACTGAACCCTGTGGGAGTCTCACTGATTAACACTGAACCCTGTGGGAGTCTCACTGATTACCCCTGAACCCTGTGGGAGTTTCACTGATTAACACTGAACCTTGTGAAAGTCTCACGGATTAACTGTGAACCCTATGGGAGTCGCACTGATTAACACTGAACCATGTGGGAGTCTCACTGATTAAGACTGAACCCTATGGGAGTCTCACTGATTAACACTGAACCCTATGGGAGTTTCAGTGATTAACACTTAACCATATGGGAGTCTCACTGATTAACACCAAACCCTGAGGGAGTCTCACTGATTAACACTGAACCCTATGGGAGTCTCACTGATTAACACTGAACCCTGTGGGAGTCTCACTGATTACCCCTGAACCCTGTGGGAGTTTCACTGATTAACACTGAACCTTGTGAAAGTCTCACGGATTAACTGTGAACCCTATGGGAGTCGCACTGATTAACACTGAACCATGTGGGAGTCTCACTGATTAAGACTGAACCCTATGGGAGTCTCACTGATTAACACTGAACCCTATGGGAGTTTCAGTGATTAACACTTAACCATATGGGAGTCTCACTGATTAACACCAAACCCTGAGGGAGTCTCACTGATTAACACTGAACCCTATGGGAGTCTCACTGATTAACACTGAACCCTGTGGGAGTCTCACTGATTAACACTGACACCTATGGGAGTCTCACTGATTAACACTGAACCCTATGGGAGTCTCAGTGATTAACAATTAACCCTATGGGAGACTCACTGATTAACACCGAACTCTATGGAATTCTCAATGATTAACACTGAACCCTATGGGAGTCTCACTGATTAACACTGAACACTGTGGGAGTCTCACTGATTAACACTGAACACTGTGGGAGTCTCACTGATTAACACTGAACCCTGTGGGAATCTCACTGATTAACACTGAACCCTGTGGGAGTCTCACTGATTAACACTGAACCCTGTGGGAGTCTCACTGATTAACACTGAACCCTGTGGGAGTCTCACTGATTACACCTGAACCCTGTGGGAGTTTCACTGATTAACACTGAACCTTGTGAAAGTCTCACGGATTAACACTGAACCCTGTGGGAGTCTCACTGATTAACACTGAACCCTGTGGGAGTCTCACTGATTAACACTGAACCCTGTGGAAGTCTCACTGATTAACACTATACCCTATGGGGGACTCACTGATTAACACTGAACCCTATGGGAGTCTCACTGATTAACACTGAACCCTCTGGAAGTCTTACTGATTAACACTGAACCCTGTGAGAGTCTCACTGATGAACACTGAACCCTATGGGAGTCTCACTGATTAACCCTGAAACCTGTGGGAGTCTCACTGATTAACACTGAACCCTGTGGGAGTCTCACTGATTAACACTGAACCCTGTGGGGGTCTCACTGATTACCCCTGAACCCGGTGAGAGTCTCACTGATTAATACTGTCCCTGTGGGAGTCTCACTGATTAACACTGAACCCTGTGGGAGTCTCACTGATTAACACTGAACCCTGTGGGACACTCACTGATTAACAATGAACCCTGTGGGAGTCACAATGATTAACACTGCACCCTATGGGAGTCTCACTGATTAACACTGAACCCTGTGGGAGTCTCACTGATTAACACTGAACCCTGTGGGAGTCTCACTGATTAACCCTGAACCCTGTGGGAGTCTCACTGATTACCACTGAACCCTGTGGGAGTCTCACTGATTAACACTGAACCCTATGGGAGTGTCACTGATTAACAATGAACCCTATGGGAGTCTCACTGATTAACACTGACCTCTATGGGATTCTCACTGATTAACACTGAACACTATGGGAGTCTCACTGATTAACACTGAACCCTGTGGGAGTCTCAGTGATTAACACTGAACCCTATGGGAGTCTCACTGATTAACAATGAACACTGTGGGAGTCTCACTGATTAACACTGAAGACTGTGGGAGTCTCACTGATTAACACTGAACCCTATGGGAGTCTCACTGATTAACACTGAACCCTATGGGAGTCTCACTGATTAACACATGAACCCTGTGGGAGTCTCACTGATTAACACATAAACCCTTAGGGAGTTTCACTGATTAAGACTGAACCCTGTGGGAGTCTCACTGATTAACACTGAACCCTGTGGGAGTCTCACTGATTAACACTGAACCCTATGGGAGTCTCATTGATTAACACTGAACCCTATGGGAGTCTCACTGATTAACACATGAACCCTGTGGGAATCTCACTGGTTTACACTGAACCCTATGGGAGTCTCACTGATTAACACTGAACCGTATGGGAGTCTCACTGATTAACACTGAACACTGTGGGAGTCTCACTGATTAACACTAAACCCTGTGGGAGTCTCACTGATTAACACTGAACAGTGTGGGAGTCTCATTGATTAACACTGAACACTGTGGGAGTCTCATTGATTAACACTGAACCCTGTGGGAGTCTCACTGATTAACACTGAACCCTATGGGAGTCTCACTGATTAACACTGAACCCTATGGGAGTCTCACTGATTAACACATGAACCCTGTGGGAGTCTCACTGATTAACACATAAACCCTGAGGGAGTCTCACTGATTAACACTGAACCCTGTGGGAGTCTCACTGATTAACACTGAACCCTGTGGGTGTCTCACTGATTAACACTGAACCCTATGGGAGTCTCATTGATTAACACTGAACCCTGTGGGAGTCTCACTGATTAACACATGAACCCTGTGGGAATCTCACTGGTTTACACTGAACCCTATGGGAGTCTCACTGATTAACACTGAACCGTATGGGAGTCTCACTGATTAACACTGAACCCTGTGGGAGTCTCACTGATTAACACTGAACCCTGTGGGTGTCTCACTGATTAACACTGAACCCTATGGGAGTCTCACTGATTAACACTGAACCCTGAGGGAGTCTCAGTGATTAACACTGAACCCTGTGGGAGTCTCAGTGATTAATACTGAACACTGTGCGAGTCTCACTGATTAACACTGAACACTGTGGGAGTTTCACTGATTAACACTGAACACTGTGGGAGTCTCACTGATTAACACTGGACACTGTGGGAGTCTCATTGATTAACACTGAACCCTGTGGGAGTCTCACTGATTAACACTGCACCCTATGGGAGTCTCACTGATTAATACTGAACCCTGTGGGAGTCTCACTGATTAATACTGAACCCTGTGGGAGTCTCACTGATTAACACTGAACAATGTGGGAGTCTCTCTGATTAACACTGAACACTGTGGGAGTCTCACTGATTAACACTGAACCCTGTGGGAGTCTTACTGATTAACACTGAACCCTGTGGGAGTCTCACTGATTAACACTGAACCCTGTGGGAGTCTCACTGATTAACACTGAACCCTGTGGGAGTCTCACTGATTACCCCTGAACCCTGTGGGAGTTTCACTGATTAACACTGAACCTTGTGAAAGTCTCACGGATTAACACTGAACCCTGTGGGAGTCTCACTGATTAACACTGAACCCTGTGGGAGTCTCACTGATTAACAGTGAACCCTATGGGAGTCGCACTGATTTACACTGAACCATGTGGGAGTCTCACTGATTAAGACTGAACCCTATGGGAGTCTCACTGATTAACACTGAACCCTATGGGAGTTTCAGTGATTAACACTTAACCATATGGGAGTCTCACTGATTAACACCAAACCCTGAGGGAGTCTCACTGATTAACACTGAACCCTATGGGAGTCTCACTGATTAACACTGAACCCTGTGGGAGTCTCACTGATTAACACTGACACCTATGGGAGTCTCACTGATTAACACTGAACCCTATGGGAGTCTCACTGATTAACAATTAACCCTATGGGAGTCTCACTGATTAACACCGAACTCAATGGGATTCTCAATGATTAACACTGAACCCTATGGGAGTCTCACTGATTAACACTGAACACTGTGGGAGTCTCACTGATTAACACTGCACACTGTGGGAGTCTCACTGATTAACACTGAACCCTGTGGGAATCTCACTGATTAACACTGAACCCTGTGGGAATCTCACTGATTAACACTGAACCCTGTGGGAGTCTCACTGATTAACACTGAACCCTGTGGGAGTCTCACTGATTACCCCTGAACCCTGTGGGAGTTTCACTGATTAACACTGAACCTTGTGAAAGTCTCACGGATTAACACTGAACCCTGTGGGAGTCTCACTGATTAACACTGAACCCTGTGGGAGTCTCACTGATTAACACTGAACCCTATGGGAGTCTCACTGATTAACACTGAACCAAGTGGGAGTCTCACTGATTAAGACTGAACCCTATGGGAGTCTCACTGATTAACACTGAACCCTATGGGAGTTTCAGTGATTAACACTTAACCCTATGGGAGTCTCACTGATAAACACTGAACCCTGAGGGAGTCTCACTGATTAACACTGAACCCTATGGGAGTCTCACTGATTAACACTGAACCCTGTGGGAGTCTCACTGATTAACACTGAACCCTATGGGAGTCTCACTGATTAACACCGAACTCTATGGGATTCTCAATGATTAACACTGAACCCTATGGGAGTCTCACTGATTACCACTGAACACTGTGGGAGTCTCACTGATTAACACTGAACCCTATGGGAGTCTCACTGATTAACACCGAACTCTATGGGATTCTCAATGATTAACACTGAACCCTATGGGAGTCTCACTGATTACCACTGAACACTGTGGGAGTCTCACTGATTAACACTGAACACTGTGGGAGTTTCACTGATTAACACTGAACCCTATGGGAGTCTCACTGATTAACACATGAACCCTGAGGGAGTCTCACTGATTAATACTGAACCCTGTGGGAGTCACACTGATTAACACTGAACCCTGTGGGAGTCTCACTGATTAACACTGAACCCTGTGGGAGTTTCACTGATTACCCCTGAACCCTGTGGGAGTTTCACTGATTAACACTGAACCTTGTGAAAGTCTCACGGATTAACACTGAACCCTGTGGGAGTCTCACTGATTAACACTGAACCCTGTGGGAGTCTCACTGATTAACACTGAACCCTATGGGAGTCTCACTGATTAACACTGAACCAAGTGGGAGTCTCACTGATTAAGACTGAACCCTATGGGAGTCTCACTGATTAACACTGAACCCTATGGGAGTTTCAGTGATTAACACTTAACCCAATGGGAGTCTCACTGATTAACACTGAACCCTGAGGGAGTCTCACTGATTAACACTGAACCCTATGGGAGTCTCACTGATTAACACTGAACCCTGTGGGAGTCTCACTGATTAACACTGACACCTATGGGAATCTCACTGATTAACACTGAACCCTATGGGAGTCTCACTGATTAACAATTAACCCTATGGGAGTCTCACTGATTAACACCGACCTCTATGGGATTCTCAATGATTAACACTGAACCCTATGGGAGTCTCACTGATTAACACTGAACACTGTTGGAGTCTCACTGATTAACACTGAACACTGTGGGAGTCTCACTGATTAACACTGAACCCTGTGGGAGTCTCACTGATTAACACTGAACCCTGTGGGAGTCTCACTGATTAACACTGAACCCTATGGGAGTCTCACTGATTAACAATGAACACTGTGGGAGTCTCACTGATTAACACTGAAGACTGTGGGAGTCTCACTGATTAACACTGAACCCTGTGGGAGTCTCACTGATTAACACTGAACACTGTGGGAGTCTCATTGATTAACACTGAACACTGTGGGAGTCTCATTGATTAACACTGAAACCTGTGGGAGTCTCACTGATTAACACTGAACCCTATGGGAGTCTCACTGATTAACACTGAACCCTATGGGAGTCTCACTGATTAACACATGAACCCTGTGGGAGTCTCACTGATTAACACATAAACCCTGAGGGAGTCTCACTGATTAAGACTGAACCCTGTGGGAGTCTCACTGATTAACACTGAACCCTGTGGGAGTCTCACTGATTAACACTGAACCCTATGGGAGTCTCATTGATTAACACTGAACCCTATGGGAGTCTCACTGATTAACACATGAACCCTGTGGGAATCTCACTGGTTTACACTGAACCCTATGGGAGTCTCACTGATTAACACTGAACCGTATGGGAGTCTCATTGATTAACACTAAACACTGTGGGAGTCTCACTGATTAACACTGAACCCTGTGGGAGTCTCACTGATTAACACTGAACACTGTGGGAGTCTCATTGATTAACACTGAACCCTGTGGGAGTCTCACTGATTAACACTGAACCCTATGGGAGTCTCACTGATTAACACTGAACCCTATGGGAGTCTCACTGATTAACACATGAACCCTGAGGGAGTCTCACTGATTAACACTGAACCCTGTGGGAGTCTCACTGATTAACACTGAACCCTGTGGGAGTCTCACTGATTAACACTGAACCCTATGGGAGTCTCATTGATTAACACTGAACCCTATGGGAGTCTCACTGATTAACACATGAACCCTGTGGGAATCTCACTGGTTTACACTGAACCCTATGGGAGTCTCACTGATTAACACTGAACCGTATGGGAGTCTCACTGATTAACACTGAACCCTGTGGGAGTTTCACTGATTAACACTGAACCCTGTGGGAGTCTCACTGATTAACACTGAACCCTGTGGGAGTCTCACTGATTAACACTGAACCCTGTGGGAGTCTCAGTGATTAACACTGAACCCTGTGGGAGTCTCAGTGATTAACACTGAACACTGTGCGAGTCTCACTGATTAACACTGAACACTGTGGGAGTCTCACTGATTAACACTGAACACTGTGGGAGTCTCACTGATTAACACTGGACACTGTGGGAGTCTCATTGATTAACACTGAACCCTGTGGGAGTCTCACTGATTAACACTGCACCCTATGGGAGTCTCACTGATTAATACTGAACCCTGTGGGAGTCTCACTGATTAATACTGAACCCTGTGGGAGTCTCACTGATTAACACTGAACAATGTGGGAGTCTCTCTGATTAACACTGAACACTGTGGGAGTCTCACTGATTAACACTGAAACCTGTGGGAGTCTCACTGATTAACACTGAACCCTATGGGAGTCTCACTGATTAACAATGAACACTGTGGGAGTCTCACTGATTAACACTGAAGACTGTGGGAGTCTCACTGATTAACACTGAACCCTGTGGGAGTCTCACTGATTAACACTGAACACTGTGGGAGTCTCATTGATTAACACTGAACACTGTGGGAGTCTCATTGATTAACACTGAACCCTGTGGGAGTCTCACTGATTAACACTGAACCCTATGGGAGTCTCACTGATTAACACTGAACCCTATGGGAGTCTCACTGATTAACACATGAACCCTGTGGGAGTCTCACTGATTAACACATAAACCCTAAGGGAGTCTCACTGATTAAGACTGAACCCTGTGGGAGTCTCACTGATTAACACTGAACCCTGTGGGAGTCTCACTGATTAACACTGAACCCTATGGGAGTCTCATTGATTAACACTGAACCCTATGGGAGTCTCACTGATTAACACATGAACCCTGTGGGAATCTCACTGGTTTACACTGAACCCTATGGGAGTCTCACTGATTAACACTGAACCGTATGGGAGTCTCATTGATTAACACTAAACACTGTGGGAGTCTCACTGATTAACACTGAACCCTGTGGGAGTCTCACTGATTAACACTGAACACTGTGGGAGTCTCATTGATTAACACTGAACACTGTGGGAGTCTCATTGATTAACACTGAACCCTGTGGGAGTCTCACTGATTAACACTGAACCCTATGGGAGTCTCACTGATTAACACTGAACCCTATGGGAGTCTCACTGATTAACACATGAACCCTGTGGGAGTCTCACTGATTAACACATACACCCTGAGGGAGTCTCACTGATTAACACTGAACCCTGTGGGAGTCTCACTGATTAACACTGAACCCTGTGGGAGTCTCACTGATTAACACTGAACCCTATGGGAGTCTCATTGATTAACACTGAACCCTATGGGAGTCTCACTGATTAACACATGAACCCTGTGGGAATCTCACTGGTTTACACTGAACCCTATGGGAGTCTCACTGATTAACACTGAACCGTATGGGAGTCTCACTGATTAACACTGAACCCTGTGGGAGTTTCACTGATTAACACTGAACCCTGTGGGAGTCTCACTGATTAACACTGAACCCTGTGGGAGTCTCACTGATTAACACTGAACCCTGTGGGAGTCTCAGTGATTAACACTGAACCCTGTGGGAGTCTCAGTGATTAACACTGAACACTGTGCGAGTCTCACTGATTAACACTGAACACTGTGGGAGTCTCACTGATTAACACTGAACACTGTGGGAGTCTCACTGATTAACACTGGACACTGTGGGAGTCTCATTGATTAACACTGAACCCTGTGGGAGTCTCACTGATTAACACTGCACCCTATGGGAGTCTCACTGATTAATACTGAACCCTGTGGGAGTCTCACTGATTAATACTGAACCCTGTGGGAGTCTCACTGATTAACACTGAACAATGTGGGAGTCTCTCTGATTAACACTGAACACTGTGGGAGTCTCACTGATTAACACTGAAACCTGTGGGAGTCTCACTGATTAACACTGAACCCTGTGGGAGTCTCACTGATTAACACTGAACCCTGTGGGAGTCTCACTGATTAACACTGAACCCTGTGGGAGTCTCACTGATTACCCCTGAACCCTGTGGGAGTTTCACTGATTAACACTGAACCTTGTGAAAGTCTCACGGATTAACACTGAACCCTGTGGGAGTCTCACTGATTAACACTGAACCCTGTGGGAGTCTCACTGATTAACAGTGAACCCAATGGGAGTCACACTGATTAACACTGAACCATGTGGGAGTCTCACTGATTAAGACTGAACCCTATGGGAGTCTCACTGATTAACACTGAACCCTATGGGAGTTTCAGTGATTAACACTTAACCATATGGGAGTCTCACTGATTAACACTGAACCCTATGGGAGTCTCACTGATTAACACTGAACCCTGTGGGAGTCTCACTGATTAACACTGACACCTATGGAAGTCTCACTGATTAACACTGAACCCTATGGGAGTCTCACTGATTAACAATTAACCCTATGGGAGTCTCACTGATTAACACCGAACTCTATGGGATTCTCAATGATTAACACTGAACCCTATGGGAGTCTCACTGATTAACACTGAACACTGTGGGAGTCTCACTGATTAACACTGAACACTGTGGGAGTCTCACTGATTAACACTGAACCCTGTGGGAATCTCACTGATTAACACTGAACCCTGTGGGAGTCTCACTGATTAACACTGAACCCTGTGGGAGTCTCACTGATTAACACTGAACCCTGTGGGAGTCTCACTGATTACCCCTGAACCCTGTGGGAGTTTCACTGATTAACAATGAACCCGATGGGAGTCTCACTGATTAACACTGAACCCTATGGGAGTTTCACTGATTAACACTGAACCCTGTGGGAGTCTCACTGATTAACAATTAACCCTATGGGAGTCTCATTGATTAACACATGAACCCTGTGGGAATCTCACTGGTTTACACTGAACCCTATGGGAGTCTCACTGATTAACACTGAACCGTATGGGAGTCTCACTGATTAACACTAAACACTGTGGGAGTCTCACTGATTAACACTGAACCCTGTGGGAGTCTCACTGATTAACACTGAACACTGTGGGAGTCTCATTGATTAACACTGAACACTGTGGGAGACTCATTTATTAACACTGAACCCTGTGGGAGTCTCACTGATTAACACTGAACCCTATGGGAGTCTCACTGATTAACACTGAACCCTATGGGAGTCTCACTGATTAACACATGAACCCTGTGGGAGTCTCACTGATTAACACATACACCCTGAGGGAGTCTCACTGATTAACACTGAACCCTGTGGGAGTCTCACTGATTAACACTGAACCCTGTGGGAGTCTCACTGATTAACACTGAACCCTATGGGAGTCTCATTGATTAACACTGAACCCTATGGGAGTCTCACTGATTAACACATGAACCCTGTGGGAATCTCACTGGTTTACACTGAACCCTATGGGAGTCTCACTGATTAACACTGAACCGTATGGGAGTCTCACTGATTAACACTGAACCCTGTGGGAGTTTCACTGATTAACACTGAACCCTGTGGGAGTCTCACTGATTAACACTGAACCCTGTGGGAGTCTCACTGATTAACACTGAACCCTGTGGGAGTCTCACTGATTAACACTGCACCCTATGGGAGTCTCACTGATTAATACTGAACCCTGTGGGAGTCTCACTGATTAATACTGAACCCTGTGGGAGTCTCACTGATTAACACTGAACAATGTGGGAGTCTCTCTGATTAACACTGAACACTGTGGGAGTCTCACTGATTAACACTGAAACCTGTGGGAGTCTCACTGATTAACACTGAACCCTGTGGGAGTCTCACTGATTAACACTGAACCCTGTGGGAGTCTCACTGATTAACACTGAACCCTGTGGGAGTCTCACTGATTACCCCTGAACCCTGTGGGAGTTTCACTGATTAACACTGAACCTTGTGAAAGTCTCACGGATTAACACTGAACCCTGTGGGAGTCTCACTGATTAACACTGAACCCTGTGGGAGTCTCACTGATTAACAGTGAACCCAATGGGAGTCACACTGATTAACACTGAACCATGTGGGAGTCTCACTGATTAAGACTGAACCCTATGGGAGTCTCACTGATTAACACTGAACCCTATGGGAGTTTCAGTGATTAACACTTAACCATATGGGAGTCTCACTGATTAACACTGAACCCTATGGGAGTCTCACTGATTAACACTGAACCCTGTGGGAGTCTCACTGATTAACACTGACACCTATGGAAGTCTCACTGATTAACACTGAACCCTATGGGAGTCTCACTGATTAACAATAAACCCTATGGGAGTCTCACTGATTAACACCGAACTCTATGGGATTCTCAATGATTAACACTGAACCCTATGGGAGTCTCACTGATTAACACTGAACACTGTGGGAGTCTCACTGATTAACACTGAACACTGTGGGAGTCTCACTGATTAACACTGAACCCTGTGGGAATCTCACTGATTAACACTGAACCCTGTGGGAGTCTCACTGATTAACACTGAACCCTGTGGGAGTCTCACTGATTAACACTGAACCCTGTGGGAGTCTCACTGATTACCCCTGAACCCTGTGGGAGTTTCACTGATTAACAATGAACCCGATGGGAGTCTCACTGATTAACACTGAACCCTATGGGAGTCTCACTGATTAACACTGAACCCTGTGGGAGTCTCACTGATTAACACTGAACCCTATGGGAGTCTCATTGATTAACACATGAACCCTGTGGGAATCTCACTGGTTTACACTGAACCCTATGGGAGTCTCACTGATTAACACTGAACCGTATGGGAGTCTCACTGATTAACACTAAACACTGATGGGAGTCTCACTGATTAACACTGAACCCTGTGGGAGTCTCACTGATTAACACTGAACACTGTGGGAGTCTCATTGATTAACACTGAACACTGTGGGAGTCTCATTGATTAACACTGAACCCTGTGGGAGTCTCACTGATTAACACTGAACCCTATGGGAGTCTCACTGATTAACACTGAACCCTATGGGAGTCTCACTGATTAACACATGAACCCTGTTGGAGTCTCACTGATTAACACATACACCCTGAGGGAGTCTCACTGATTAACACTGAACCCTGTGGGAGTCTCACTGATTAACACTGAACCCTGTGGGAGTCTCACTGATTAACACTGAACCCTATGGAAGTCTCAGTGATTAACACTGAACACTGTGCGAGTCTCACTGATTAACACTGAACACTGTGGGAGTCTCACTGATTAACACTGAACACTGTGGGAGTCTCACTGATTAACACTGGACACTGTGGGAGTCTCATTGATTAACACTGAACCCTGTGGGAGTCTCACTGATTAACACTGCACCCTATGGGAGTCTCACTGATTAATACTGAACCCTGTGGGAGTCTCACTGATTAATACTGAACCCTGTGGGAGTCTCACTGATTAACACTGAACAATGTGGGAGTCTCTCTGATTAACACTGAACACTGTGGGAGTCTCACTGATTAACACTGAAACCTGTGGGAGTCTCACTGATTAACACTGAACCCTGTGGGAGTCTCACTGATTAACACTGAACCCTGTGGGAGTCTCACTGATTAACACTGAACCCTGTGGGAGTCTCACTGATTACCCCTGAACCCTGTGGGAGTTTCACTGATTAACACTGAACCTTGTGAAAGTCTCACGGATTAACACTGAACCCTGTGGGAGTCTCAATGATTAACACTGAACCCTGTGGGAGTCTCACTGATTAACAGTGAACCCAATGGGAGTCACACTGATTAACACTGAACCATGTGGGAGTCTCACTGATTAAGACTGAACCCTATGGGAGTCTCACTGATTAATACTGAACCCTATGGGAGTTTCAGTGATTAACACTTAACCATATGGGAGTCTCACTGATTAACACTGAACCCTATGGGAGTCTCACTGATTAACACTGAACCCTGTGGGAGTCTCACTGATTAACACTGACACCTATGGAAGTCTCACTGATTAACACTGAACCCTATGGGAGTCTCACTGATTAACAATTAACCCTATGGGAGTCTCACTGATTAACACCGAACTCTATGGGATTCTCAATGATTAACACTGAACCCTATGGGAGTCTCACTGATTAACACTGAACACTGTGGGAGTCTCACTGATTAACACTGAACACTGTGGGAGTCTCACTGATTAACACTGAAACCTGTGGGAGTCTCACTGATTAACACTGAACCCTGTGGGAGTCTCACTGATTAACACTGAACCCTGTGGGAGTCTCACTGATTAACACTGAACCCTGTGGGAGTCTCACTGATTACCCCTGAACCCTGTGGGAGTTTCACTGATTAACACTGAACCTTGTGAAAGTCTCACGGATTAACACTGAACCCTGTGGGAGTCTCACTGATTAACACTGAACCCTGTGGGAGTCTCACTGATTAACAGTGAACCCAATGGGAGTCACACTGATTAACACTGAACCATTGTGGAGTCTCACTGATTAAGACTGAACCCTATGGGAGTCTCACTGATTAACACTGAACCCTATGGGAGTTTCAGTGATTAACACTTAACCATATGGGAGTCTCACTGATTAACACTGAACCCTATGGGAGTCTCACTGATTAACACTGAACCCTGTGGGAGTCTCACTGATTAACACTGACACCTATGGAAGTCTCACTGATTAACACTGAACCCTATGGGAGTCTCACTGATTAACAATTAACCCTATGGGAGTCTCACTGATTAACACCGAACTCTATGGGATTCTCAATGATTAACACTGAACCCTATGGGAGTCTCACTGATTAACACTGAACACTGTGGGAGTCTCACTGATTAACACTGAACACTGTGGGAGTCTCACTGATTAACACTGAACCCTGTGGGAATCTCACTGATTAACACTGAACCCTGTGGGAGTCTCACTGATTAACACTGAACCCTGTGGGAGTCTCACTGATTAACACTGAACCCTGTGGGAGTCTCACTGATTACCCCTGAACCCTGTGGGAGTTTCACTGATTAACACTGAACCTTGTGAAAGTCTCACGGATTAACACTGAACCCTGTGGGAGTCTCACTGATTAACACTGAACCCTGTGGGAGTCTCACTGATTAACACTGAACCCTATGGGAGTCTCACTGATTAACACTGAACCAAGTGGGAGTCTCACTGATTAAGACTGAACCCTATGGGAGTCTCACTGATTAACACTGAACCCTATGGGAGTTTCAGTGATTAACACTTAACCCTATGGGAGTCTCACTGATTAACACTGAACCCTGAGGGAGTCTCACTGATTAACACTGAACCCTATGGGAGTCTCACTGATTAACACTGAACCCTGTGGGAGTCTCACTGATTAACACTGACACCTATGGGAGTCTCACTGATTAACACTGAACCCTATGGGAGTCTCACTGATTAACACCGAACTCTATGGGATTCTCAATGATTAACACTGAACCCTATGGGAGTCTCACTGATTACCACTGAACACTGTGGGAGTCTCACTGATTAACACTGAACACTGTGGGAGTCTCACTGATTAACACTGAACCCTGTGGGAGTCTCACTGATTAACACTTAACCCTATGGGAGTCTCACTGATTAACACATGAACCCTGAGGGAGACTCACTGATTAATACTGAACCCTGTGGGAGTCTCACTGATTAACACTGAACCCTGTGGGAGTCTCACTGATTAACACTGAACCCTGTGGGAGTCTCACTGATTAACACTGAACCCTGTGGGAGTTTCACTGATTACCCCTGAACCCTGTGGGAGTTTCACTGATTAACACTGAACCTTGTGAAAGTCTCATGGATTAACACTGAACCCTGTGGGAGTCTCACTGATTAACACTGAACCCTGTGGGAGTCTCACTGATTAACACTGAACCCTATGGGAGTCTCACTGATTAACACTGAACCAAGTGGGAGTCTCACTGATTAAGACTGAACCCTATGGGAGTCTCACTGATTAACACTGAACCCTATGGGAGTTTCAGTGATTAACACTTAACCCAATGGGAGTCTCACTGATTAACACTGAACCCTGAGGGAGTCTCACTGATTAACACTGAACCCTATGGGAGTCTCACTGATTAACACTGAACCCTGTGGGAGTCTCACTGATTAACACTGACACCTATGGGAGTCTCACTGATTAACACTGAACCCTATGGGAGTCTCACTGATTAACAATTAACCCTATGGGAGTCTCACTGATTAACACCGACCTCTATGGGATTCTCAATGATTAACACTGAACCCTATGGGAGTCTCACTGATTAACACTGAACACTGTGGGAGTCTCACTGATTAACACTGAACACTGTGGGAGTCTCACTGATTAACACTGAACCCTGTGGGAGTCTCACTGATTAACACTGAACAATGTGGGAGTCTCTCTGATTAACACTGAACACTGTGGGAGTCTCACTGATTAACACTGAACCCTGTGGGAGTCTCACTGATTAACACTGAACCCTGTGGGAGTCTCACTGATTAACACTGAACCCTGTGGGAGTCTCACTGATTACCCCTGAACCCTGTGGGAGTTTCACTGATTAACACTGAACCTTGTGAAAGTCTCACGGATTAACACTGAACCCTGTGGGAGTCTCACTGATTAACACTGAACCCTGTGGGAGTCTCACTGATTAACAGTGAACCCAATCGGAGTCACACTGATTAACACTGAACCATGTGGGAGTCTCACTGATTAAGACTGAACCCTATGGGAGTCTCACTGATTAACACTGAACCCTATGGGAGTTTCAGTGATTAACACTTAACCATATGGGAGTCTCACTGATTAACACTGAACCCTATGGGAGTCTCACTGATTAACACTGAACCCTGTGGGAGTCTCACTGATTAACACTGACACCTATGGAAGTCTCGCTGATTAACACTGAACCCTATGGGAGTCTCACTGATTAACAATTAACCCTATGGGAGTCTCACTGATTAACACCGAACTCTATGGGATTCTCAATGATTAACACTGAACACTGTGGGAGTCTCACTGATTAACACTGAACACTGTGGGAGTCTCACTGATTAACACTGAACCCTGTGGGAATCTCACTGATTAACACTGAACCCTGTGGGAGTCTCACTGATTAGCACTGAACCCTGTGGGAGTCTCACTGATTAACACTGAACCCTGTGGGAGTCTCACTGATTACCCCTGAACCCTGTGGGAGTTTCACTGATTAACAATGAACCCGATGGGAGTCTCACTGATTAACACTGAACCCTATGGGAGTCTCACTGATTAACACTGAACCCTGTGGGAGTCTCACTGATTAACACTGAACCCTATGGGAGTCTCATTGATTAACACATGAACCCTGTGGGAATCTCACTGGTTTACACTGAACCCTATGGGAGTCTCACTGATTAACACTGAACCGTATGGGAGTCTCACTGATTAACACTAAACACTGTGGGAGTCTCACTGATTAACACTGAACCCTGTGGGAGTCTCACTGATTAACACTGAACACTGTGGGAGTCTCATTGATTAACACTGAACACTGTGGGAGTCTCATTGATTAACACTGAACCCTGTGGGAGTCTCACTGATTAACACTGAACCCTATGGGAGTCTCACTGATTAACACTGAACCCTATGGGAGTCTCACTGATTAACACATGAACCCTGTGGGAGTCTCACTGATTAACACATACACCCTGAGGGAGTCTCACTGATTAACACTGAACCCTGTGGGAGTCTCACTGATTAACACTGAACCCTGTGGGAGTCTCACTGATTAACACTGAACCCTATGGGAGTCTCATTGATTAACACTGAACCCTATGGGAGTCTCACTGATTAACACATGAACCCTGTGGGAATCTCACTGGTTTACACTGAACCCTATGGGAGTCTCACTGATTAACACTGAACCGTATGGGAGTCTCACTGATTAACACTGAACCCTGTGGGAGTTTCACTGATTAACACTGAACCCTGTGGGAGTCTCACTGATTAACACTGAACCCTGTGGGAGTCTCACTGATTAACACTGAACCCTGTGGGAGTCTCAGTGATTAACACTGAACCCTGTGGGAGTCTCAGTGATTAACACTGAACACTGTGCGAGTCTCACTGATTAACACTGAACACTGTGGGAGTCTCACTGATTAACACTGAACACTGTGGGAGTCTCACTGATTAACACTGGACACTGTGGGAGTCTCATTGATTAACACTGAACCCTGTGGGAGTCTCACTGATTAACACTGCACCCTATGGGAGTCTCACTGATTAATACTGAACCCTGTGGGAGTCTCACTGATTAATATTGAACCCTGTGGGAGTCTCACTGATTAACACTGAACAATGTGGGAGTCTCTCTGATTAACACTGAACACTGTGGGAGTCTCACTGATTAACACTGAAACCTGTGGGAGTCTCACTGATTAACACTGAACCCTGTGGGAGTCTCACTGATTAACACTGAACCGTGTGGGAGTCTCACTGATTAACACTGAACCCTGTGGGAGTCTCACTGATTACCCCTGAACCCTGTGGGAGTTTCACTGATTAACACTGAACCTTGTGAAAGTCTCACGGATTAACACTGAACCCTGTGGGAGTCTCACTGATTAACACTGAACCCTGTGGGAGTCTCACTGATTAACAGTGAACCCAATGGGAGTCACACTGATTAACACTGAACCATGTGGGAGTCTCACTGATTAAGACTGAACCCTATGGGAGTCTCACTGATTAACACTGAACCCTATCGGAGTTTCAGTGATTAACACTTAACCATATGGGAGTCTCACTGATTAACACTGAACCCTATGGGAGTCTCACTGATTAACACTGAACCCTGTGGGAGTCTCACTGATTAACACTGACACCTATGGAAGTCTCGCTGATTAACACTGAACCCTATGGGAGTCTCACTGATTAACAATTAACCCTATGGGAGTCTCACTGATTAACACCGAACTCTATGGGATTCTCAATGATTAACACTGAACACTGTGGGAGTCTCACTGATTAACACTGAACACTGTGGGAGTCTCACTGATTAACACTGAACCCTGTGGGAATCTCACTGATTAACACTGAACCCTGTGGGAGTCTCACTGATTAACACTGAACCCTGTGGGAGTCTCACTGATTAACACTGAACCCTGTGGGAGTCTCACTGATTACCCCTGAACCCTGTGGGAGTTTCACTGATTAACAATGAACCCGATGGGAGTCTCACTGATTAACACTGAACCCTATGGGAGTCTCACTGATTAACACTGAACCCTGTGGGAGTCTCACTGATTAACACTGAACCCTATGGGAGTCTCATTGATTAACACATGAACCCTGTGGGAATCTCACTGGTTTACACTGAACCCTATGGGAGTCTCACTGATTAACACTGAACCGTATGGGAGTCTCACTGATTAACACTAAACACTGTGGGAGTCTCACTGATTAACACTGAACCCTGTGGGAGTCTCACTGATTAACACTGAACACTGTGGGAGTCTCATTGATTAACACTGAACACTGTGGGAGTCTCATTGATTAACACTGAACCCTGTGGGAGTCTCACTGATTAACACTGAACCCTATGGGAGTCTCACTGATTAACACTGAACCCTATGGGAGTCTCACTGATTAACACATGAACCCTGTGGGAGTCTCACTGATTAACACATACACCCTGAGGGAGTCTCACTGATTAACACTGAACCCTGTGGGAGTCTCACTGATTAACACTGAACCCTGTGGGAGTCTCACTGATTAACACTGAACCCTATGGGAGTCTCATTGATTAACACTGAACCCTATGGGAGTCTCACTGATTAACACATGAACCCTGTGGGAATCTCACTGGTTTACACTGAACCCTATGGGAGTCTCACTGATTAACACTGAACCGTATGGGAGTCTCACTGATTAACACTGAACCCTGTGGGAGTTTCACTGATTAACACTGAACCCTGTGGGAGTCTCACTGATTAACACTGAACCCTGTGGGAGTCTCACTGATTAACACTGAACCCTGTGGGAGTCTCAGTGATTAACACTGAACCCTGTGGGAGTCTCAGTGATTAACACTGAACACTGTGCGAGTCTCACTGATTAACACTGAACACTGTGGGAGTCTCACTGATTAACACTGAACACTGTGGGAGTCTCACTGATTAACACTGGACACTGTGGGAGTCTCATTGATTAACACTGAACCCTGTGGGAGTCTCACTGATTAACACTGCACCCTATGGGAGTCTCACTGATTAATACTGAACCCTGTGGGAGTCTCACTGATTAATATTGAACCCTGTGGGAGTCTCACTGATTAACACTGAACAATGTGGGAGTCTCTCTGATTAACACTGAACACTGTGGGAGTCTCACTGATTAACACTGAAACCTGTGGGAGTCTCACTGATTAACACTGAACCCTGTGGGAGTCTCACTGATTAACACTGAACCCTGTGGGAGTCTCACTGATTAACACTGAACCCTGTGGGAGTCTCACTGATTACCCCTGAACCCTGTGGGAGTTTCACTGATTAACACTGAACCTTGTGAAAGTCTCACGGATTAACACTGAACCCTGTGGGAGTCTCACTGATTAACACTGAACCCTGTGGGAGTCTCACTGATTAACAGTGAACCCAATGGGAGTCACACTGATTAACACTGAACCATGTGGGAGTCTCACTGATTAAGACTGAACCCTATGGGAGTCTCACTGATTAACACTGAACCCTATGGGAGTTTCAGTGATTAACACTTAACCATATGGGAGTCTCACTGATTAACACTGAACCCTATGGGAGTCTCACTGATTAACACTGAACCCTGTGGGAGTCTCACTGATTAACACTGACACCTATGGAAGTCTCACTGATTAACACTGAACCCTATGGGAGTCTCACTGATTAACAATTAACCCTATGGGAGTCTCACTGATTAACACCGAACTCTATGGGATTCTCAATGATTAACACTGAACCCTATGGGAGTCTCACTGATTAACACTGAACACTGTGGGAGTCTCACTGATTAACACTGAACACTGTGGGAGTCTCACTGATTAACACTGAACCCTGTGGGAATCTCACTGATTAACACTGAACCCTGTGGGAGTCTCACTGATTAACACTGAACCCTGTGGGAGTCTCACTGATTAACACTGAACCCTGTGGGAGTCTCACTGATTACCCCTGAACCCTGTGGGAGTTTCACTGATTAACACTGAACCTTGTGAAAGTCTCACGGATTAACACTGAACCCTGTGGGAGTCTCACTGATTAACACTGAACCCTGTGGGAGACTCACTGATTAACACTGAACCCTATGGGAGTCTCACTGATTAACACTGAACCAAGTGGGAGTCTCACTGATTAAGACTGAACCCTATGGGAGTCTCACTGATTAACACTGAACCCTATGGGAGTTTCAGTGATTAACACTTAACCCTATGGGAGTCTCACTGATTAACACTGAACCCTGAGGGAGTCTCACTGATTAACACTGAACCCTATGGGAGTCTCACTGATTAACACTGAACCCTGTGGGAGTCTCACTGATTAACACTGACACCTATGGGAGTCTCACTGATTAACACTGAACCCTATGGGAGTCTCACTGATTAACACCGAACTCTATGGGATTCTCAATGATTAACACTGAACCCTATGGGAGTCTCACTGATTACCACTGAACACTGTGGGAGTCTCACTGATTAACATTGAACACTGTGGGAGTCTCACTGATTAACGCTGAACTCTGTGGGAGTCTCACTGATTAACACTGAACCCTATGGGAGTCTCACTGATTAACACATGAACCCTGAGGGAGTCTCACTGATTAATACTGAACCCTGTGGGAGTCTCACTGATTAACACTGAACCCTGTGGGAGTCTCACTGATTAACACTGAACCCTGTGGGAGTCTCACTGATTAACACTGAACCCTGTGGGAGTTTCACTGATTACCCCTGAACCCTGTGGGAGTTTCACTGATTAACACTGAACCTTGTGAAAGTCTCACGGATTAACACTGAACCCTGTGGGAGTCTCACTGATTAACACTGAACCCTGTGGGAGTCTCACTGATTAACACTGAACCCTATGGGAGTCTCACTGATTAACACTGAACCAATTGGGAGTCTCACTGATTAAGACTGAACCCTATGGGAGTCTCACTGATTAACACTGAACCCTATGGGAGTTTCAGTGATTAACACTTAACCCAATGGGAGTCTCACTGATTAACACTGAACCCTGAGGGAGTCTCACTGATTAACACTGAACCCTATGGGAGTCTCACTGATTAACACTGAACCCTGTGGGAGTCTCACTGATTAACACTGACACCTATGGGAGTCTCACTGATTAACACTGAACCCTATGGGAGTCTCACTGATTAACAATTAACCCTATGGGAGTCTCACTGATTAACACCGACCTCTATGGGATTCTCAATGATTAACACTGAACCCTATGGGAGTCTCACTGATTAACACTGAACACTGTGGGAGTCTCACTGATTAACACTGAACACTGTGGGAGTCTCACTGATTAACACTGAACCCTGTGGGAGTCTCACTGATTAACACTGAACCCTGTGGGAGTCTCACTGATTAACACATGAACCCTGTGGGAGTCTCATTCATTAACACTGAACCCTGTGGGAGTCTCACTGATTAACGCTGAACCCTGTGGGAGTCTCACTGATTAACACTGAACCCTGTGGGAGTCTCACTGATTAACACTGAACCCTGTGGGAGTCTCACTGATTACCCCTGAACCCTGTGGGAGTTTCACTGATTAACACTGAACCCTGTAGGAGTCTCACTGATTAACACTGAACCCTGTGGGAGTCTCACTGATTAACACTGAACCCTGTGGGAGTCTCACTGATTAACACTGAACACTGTGGGAGTCTCACTGATTAACACTGAACCCTGTGGGAGTGTCACTGATTAACACTTAACCAAATGGGAGTCTCACTGATTAACACTGAACCCTGAGGGAGTCTCACTGATTGACACTGAACCCTGTGGGAGTCTCACTGATTAACACTGAACCCTGTGGGAGTCTCACTGATTAACACTGAACCCTGTGGGAGTCTCACTGATTAACACTGAACACTGTGGGAGTCTCAGTGATTAACACTGAACCCTATGGGATTCTCACTGATTAACACTTAACCCTATGGGCGTCTCACTGATTAACACTGAACCCTGAGGGAGTCTCACTGATTGACACTGAACCCTGTGGGAGTCTCACTGATTAACACTGAACCCTGTGGGAGTGTCACTGATTAACACTTAACCAAATGGGAGTCTCACTGATTAACACTGAACCCTGAGGGAGTCTCACTGATTAACGCTGAACCCTATGGGAGTCTCACTGATTAACACTGAACCCTGTGGGAGTCTCACTGATTAACACTAAAACCTATGTGAGTCTCACTGATTAACACTGAACCCTATGGGAGTCTCACTGATTAACAATGAACCCTATGGGAGTCTCACTGATTAACACTGAACCCTATGGGAGTCTCACTGATTAACACTGAACCCTGTGGGAGTCCCAGTGATTAACACTGAACCCTGAGGGAGTCTCACTGATTAACACTAAACACTGTGGGAGTCTCACTGATTAACACTGAACACTGTGGGAGTCTCATGATTAACACTGAACCCTGTGGGAGTCTCACTGATTAACACTGAACCCTATGGGAGTCTCACTGATTAACACATGAACCCTGAGGGAGTCTCACTGATTAACACTGAACCCTGTGTGAGTCTCACTGATTAACACTGAACCCTGTGGGAGTCCCAGTGATTAACACTGAACCCTGAGGGAGTCTCACTGATTAACACTGAACACTGTGGGAGTCTCACTGATTAACACTGAACACTGTGGGAGTCTCACTGATTAACACTGAACCCTGTGGGAGTCTCACTGATTAACACTGAACCCTATGGGAGTCTCACTGATTAACACATGAACCCTGAGGGAGTCTCACTGATTAACACTGAACCCTATGGGATTCTCACTGATTAACACTTAACCCTATGGGCGTCTCACTGATTAACACTGAACCCTGTGGGAGTCTCACTGATTAACACTGAACCCTGTGGGAGTCTCACTGATTAACACATGAACCCTGTGGGAGTCTCATTCATTAACACTGAACCCTGTGGGAGTCTCACTGATTAACGCTGAACCCTGTGGGAGTCTCACTGATTAACACTGAACCCTATGGGAGTCTCACTGATTAACACTGAACCCTGTGGAAGTCTCACTGATTAACACTGAACCCTGTGGGAGTCTCACTGATTAACACTGAACCCTGTGGGAGTCTCACTGATTACCCCTGAACCCTGTGGGAGTTTCACTGATTAACACTGAACCCTGTAGGAGTCTCACTGATTAACACTGAACCCTGTGGGAGTCTCACTGATTAACACTGAACCCTGTGGGAGTCTCACTGATTAACACTGAACACTGTGGGAGTCTCACTGATTAACACTGAACCCTGTGGGAGTCTCAGTGATTAACACTGAACCCTATGGGATTCTCACTGATTAACACTTAACCCTATGGGCGTCTCACTGATTAACACTGAACCCTGAGGGAGTCTCACTGATTGACACTGAACCCTGTGGGAGTCTCACTGATTAACACTGAACCCTGTGGGAGTGTCACTGATTAACACTTAACCAAATGGGAGTCTCACTGATTAACACTGAACCCTGAGGGAGTCTCACTGATTAACGCTGAACCCTATGGGAGTCTCACTGATTAACACTGAACCCTGTGGGAGTCTCACTGATTAACACTAAAACCTATGTGAGTCTCACTGATTAACACTGAACCCTATGGGAGTCTCACTGATTAACAATGAACCCTATGGGAGTCTCACTGATTAACACTGAACCCTATGGGAGTCTCACTGATTAACACTGAACCCTGTGGGAGTCCCAGTGATTAACACTGAACCCTGAGGGAGTCTCACTGATTAACACTGAACACTGTGGGAGTCTCACTGATTAACACTGTGGGAGTCTCATGATTAACACTGAACCCTGTGGGAGTCTCACTGATTAACACTGAACCCTATGGGAGTCTCACTGATTAACACATGAACCCTGAGGGAGTCTCACTGATTAACACTGAACCCTGTGTGAGTCTCACTGATTAACACTGAACCCTGTGGGAGTCCCAGTGATTAACACTGAACCCTGAGGGAGTCTCACTGATTAACACTGAACACTGTGGGAGTCTCACTGATTAACACTGAACACTGTGGGAGTCTCACTGATTAACACTGAACCCTGTGGGAGTCTCACTGATTAACACTGAACCCTATGGGAGTCTCACTGATTAACACATGAACCCTGAGGGAGTCTCACTGATTAACACTGAACCCTATGGGATTCTCACTGATTAACACTTAACCCTATGGGCGTCTCACTGATTAACACTGAACCCTGAGGGAGTCTCACTGATTAACACTGAACCCTGTGGGAGTCTCACTGATTAACACTGAACCCTGTGGGAGTGTCACTGATTAACACTTAACCAAATGGGAGTCTCACTGATTAACACTGAACCCTGAGGGAGTCTCACTGATTAACGCTGAACCCTATGGGAGTCTCACTGATTAACACTGAACCCTATGGGATTCTCACTGATTAACACTTAACCCTATGGGCGTCTCACTGATTAACACTGAACCCTGAGGGAGTCTCACTGATTAACACTGAACCCTGTGGGAGTCTCACTGATTAACACTGAACACTGTGGGAGTGTCACTGATTAACACTTAACCAAATGGGAGTCTCACTGATTAACACTGAACCCTGAGGGAGTCTCACTGATTAACGCTGAACCCTATGGGAGTCTCACTGATTAACACTGAACCCTGAGGGAGTCTCACTGATTAACACTGAACACTGTGGGAGTCTCACTGATTAACACTGAACACTGTGGGAGTCTCATGATTAACACTGAACCCTGTGGGAGTCTCACTGATTAACACTGAACCCTATGGGAGTCTCACTGATTAACACATGAACCCTGAGGGAGTCTCACTGATTAACACTGAACCCTGTGTGAGTCTCACTGATTAACACTGAACCCTGTGGGAGTCCCAGTGATTAACACTGAACCCTGAGGGAGTCTCACTGATTAACACTGAACACTGTGGGAGTCTCACTGATTAACACTGAACACTGTGGGAGTCTCACTGATTAACACTGAACCCTGTGGGAGTCTCACTGATTAACACTGAACCCTATGGGAGTCTCACTGATTAACACATGAACCCTGAGGGAGTCTCACTGATTAACACTGAACCCTATGGGATTCTCACTGATTAACACTTAACCCTATGGGCGTCTCACTGATTAACACTGAACCCTGAGGGAGTCTCACTGATTAACACTGAACCCTGTGGGAGTCTCACTGATTAACACTGAACCCTGTGGGAGTGTCACTGATTAACACTTAACCAAATGGGAGTCTCACTGATTAACACTGAACCCTGAGGGAGTCTCACTGATTAACGCTGAACCCTATGGGAGTCTCACTGATTAACACTGAACCCTATGGGATTCTCACTGATTAACACTTAACCCTATGGGCGTCTCACTGATTAACACTGAACCCTGAGGGAGTCTCACTGATTAACACTGAACCCTGTGGGAGTCTCACTGATTAACACTGAACCCTGTGGGAGTGTCACTGATTAACACTTAACCAAATGGGAGTCTCACTGATTAACACTGAACCCTGAGGGAGTCTCACTGATTAACGCTGAACCCTATGGGAGTCTCACTGATTAACACTGAACCCTGTGGGAGTCTCACTGATTAACACTAAAACCTATGGGAGTCTCACTGATTAACACTGAACCCTATGGGAGTCTCACTGATTAACAATGAACCCTATGGGAGTCTCACTGATTAACACTGAACCCTATGGGAGTCTCACTGATTAACACTGAACCCTGTGGGAGTCCCAGTGATTAACACTGAACCCTGAGGGAGTCTCACTGATTAACACTGAACACTGTGGGAGTCTCACTGATTAACACTGAACACTGTGGGAGTCTCACTGATTAACACTGAACCCTGTGGGAGTCTCACTGATTAACACTGAACCCTATGGGAGTCTCACTGATTAACACATGAACCCTGAGGGAGTCTCACTGATTAACACTGAACCCTGTGGGAGTCTCACTGATTAACACTGAACCCTGTGGGAGTCCCAGTGATTAACACTGAACCCTGAGGGAGTCTCACTGATTAACACTGAACACTGTGGGAGTCTCACTGATTAACACTGAACACTGTGGGAGTCTCACTGATTAACACTGAACCCTGTGGGAGTCTCACTGATTAACACTGAACCCTATGGGAGTCTCACTGATTAACACATGAACCCTGAGGGAGTCTCACTGATTAACACTGAACCCTGTGGGAGTCTCACTGATTAACACTGAACCCTGTGGGAGTCTCACTGATTAACACTGAACCCTATGGGAGTCTCATTGATTAACACTGAACCCTATGGGATTCTCACTGATTAACACATGCACCCTGTGGGAGTCTCACTGATTTACACTGAACCTTATGGGAGTCTCACTGATTAACACATGCACCCTGTGGGAGTCTCACTGATTAACACTGAACCCTATGGGAGTCTCATTGATTAACACTGAACCGTATGCGAGTCTCACTGATTAACACTGAACCCTATGGGAGTCTCACTGATTAACACTGAACCCTGTGGGAGTCTCACTGATTAACACTGAACCCTGTGGGAGTCTCACTGATTAACACTGAACCCTGTGGGAGTCTCACTGATTAACACTGAACCCTGTGGGAGTCTCACTGATTAACACTGAACCCTATGGGGGACTCATTGATTAACACTGAACCCTATGGGAGTCTCACTGATTAACACTGAACCCTCTGGGGGTCTTACTGATTAACACTGAACCCTGTGAGAGTCTCACTGATTAACACTGACCTCTATGGGATTCTCACTGATTAACACTGAACACTATGGGAGTCTCACTGATTAACACTGAACCCTGTGGGAGTCTCAGTGATTAACACTGAACCCTATGGGAGTCTCACTGATTAACAATGAACACTGTGAGAGTCTCACTGATTAACACTGAAGACTGTGGGAGTCTCACTGATTAACACTGTAGACTGTGGGAGTCTCACTGATTAACACTGAAACCTGTGGGAGTCTCACTGATTAACACTGAACACTGTGGGAGTCTCACTGATTAACACTGAACACTGTGGGAGTCTCACTGATTAACACTGAACCCTGTGGGAGTCTCACTGATTAACACTGAACCCTATGGGAGTCTCACTGATTAACACGTGAACCCTGTGGGAGTCTCACTGATTAATACTGAACCCTGTGGGGGCTCACTGATTAACAATGAACCCTGTGGGAGTCTCACTGATTAACACTGAACCCTGTGGGAGTCTCACTGATTAACACTGAACCCTGTGGGAGTCTCACTGATTAACACTGAACCCTATGGGAGTCTCACTGATTAACACTGAACCCTGTGGGAGTCTCAATGATTAACACTGAACCCTATGGGGGTCTCACAGATTAACGCTGAACCCTATGGGAGTCTCACTGATTAACAATGAACCATATGGGAGTCTCACTGATTAACACTGACATCTATGGGATTCTCACTGATTAACACTGAACCCTATGGGAGTCTCACTGATTAACACTGAACCCTGTGGGAGTCTCAGTGATTAAAACTGAACCCTATGGGAGTCTCACTGATTAACACTGAACACTGTGGGAGTCTCACTGATTAACACTGAACACTGTGGGAGTCTCACTGATTAACACTGAACCTTGTGGGAGTCTCACTGATTAACACTGAACACTGTTGTAGTCTCACTGATTAACACTGGACACTGTGGGAGTCTCATTGATTAACACTGAACCCTGTGGGAGTCTCACTGATTAACACTGAACCCTATGGGAGTCTCACTGATTAAGACATGAACCCTGTGGGAGTCTCACTGATTAATACTGAACCCTGTGGGAGTCTCACTGATTAACACTGAACAATGTGGGAGTCTCACTGATTAACACTGAACCCTGTGGGAGTCTCACTGATTAACACTGAACCCTGTGGGAGTCTCACTGATTACCTCTGAACCCTGTGGGAGTTTCACTGATTAACACTGAACCTTGTGAAAGTCTCACGGATTAACACTTAACCCTATGGGAGTCCAACTGATTAACACTGAACCCTGAGGGAGTCTCACTGATTAACACTGAACCCTATGAGAGTCTCACTGATTAACACTGAAACCTGTGGGAGTCTCACTGATTAACACTGACACCTATGGGAGTCTCACTGATTAACACTGAACCCTGTGGGAGTCTCACTGATTACCCCTGAACCCTGTGGGAGTTTCACTGATTAACACTGAACCTTGTGAAAGTCTCACTGATTAACACTTAACCCTATGGGAGTCCAACTGATTAACACTGAACCCTGAGGGAGTCTCACTGATTAACACTGAACCCTATGGGAGTCTCATTGATTAACACTGAACCCTGTGGGAGTCTCACTGATTAACACTGACACCTATGGGAGTCTCACTGATTAACACTGAACCCTATGGGAGTCTCACTGATTAACAATTAACCCTATGGGAGTCTCACTGATTAACACCGAACTCTATGGGATTCTCACTGATTAACACTGAACCCTATGGGAGTCTCACTGATCAACACTGAAGACTGTGGGAGTTTCACTGATTAACACTGAACCCTGTGGGAGTCTCACTGATTAACACTGAACACTGTGGGAGTCTCACTGATTAACACTGAACACTGTGGGAGTCTCACTGATTAACACTGAACCCTGTGGGAGTCTCACTGATTAACACTGAACCCTATGGAAGTCTCACTGATTAACACATGAACCCTGTGGGAGTCTCACTGATTAATACTGAACCCTGTGGGAGTCTCACTGATTAACACTGAACCCTGTGGGAGTCTCACTGATTAACACTGAACCCTGTGGGAGTCTCACTGATTAACACTGAACCCTGTGGGAGTCTCACTGATTAACACTGAACCCTGTGGGAGTCCCAGTGATTAACACTGAACCCTGAGGGAGTCTCACTGATTAACACTGAACACTGTGGGAGTCTCACTGATTAACACTGAACACTGTGGGAGTCTCACTGATTAACACTGAACCCTGTGGGAGTCTCACTGATTAACACTGAACCCTATGGGAGTCTCACTGATTAACACATGAACCCTGAGGGAGTCTCACTGATTAACACTGAACCCTGTGGGAGTCTCACTGATTAACACTGAACCCTGTGGGAGTCTCACTGATTAACACTGAACCCTATGGGAGTCTCATTGATTAACACTGAACCCTATGGGATTCTCACTGATTAACACATGCACCCTGTGGGAGTCTCACTGATTAACACTGAACCCTATGGGAGTCTCATTGATTAACACTGAACCGTATGCGAGTCTCACTGATTAACACTGAACCCTATGGGAGTCTCACTGATTAACACTGAACCCTGTGGGAGTCTCACTGATTAACACTGAACCCTGTGGGAGTCTCACTGATTAACACTGAACCCTGTGGGAGTCTCACTGATTAACACTGAACCCTGTGGGAGTCTCACTGATTAACACTGAACCCTATGGGGGACTCACTGATTAACACTGAACCCTCTGGGAGTCTTACTGATTAACACTGAACCCTGTGAGAGTCTCACTGATTAACACTGACCTCTATGGGATTCTCACTGATTAACACTGAACACTATGGGAGTCTCACTGATTAACACTGAACCCTGTGGGAGTCTCAGTGATTAACACTGAACCCTATGGGAGTCTCACTGATTAACAATGAACACTGTGGGAGTCTCACTGATTAACACTGAAGACTGTGGGAGTCTCACTGATTAACACTGTAGACTGTGGGAGTCTCACTGATTAACACTGAAACCTGTGGGAGTCTCACTGATTAACACTGAACACTGTGGGAGTCTCACTGATTAACACTGAACACTGTGGGAGTCTCACTGATTAACACTGAACCCTGTGGGAGTCTCACTGATTAACACTGAACCCTATGTGAGTCTCACTGATTAACACATGAACCCTGTGGGAGTCTCACTGATTAATACTGAACCCTGTGGGAGTCTCACTGATTAACAATGAACCCTGTGGGAGTCTCACTGATTAACACTGAACCCTGTGGGAGTCTCACTGATTAACACTGAACCCTGTGGGAGTCTCACTGATTAACACTGAACCCTATGGGAGTCTCACTGATTAACACTGAACCCTGTGGGAGTCTCAATGATTAACACTGAACCCTATGGGGGTCTCACAGATTAACGCTGAACCCTATGGGAGTCTCACTGATTAACAATGAACCATATGGGAGTCTCACTGATTAGCACTGACATCTATGGGATTCTCACTGATTAACACTGAACCCTATGGGAGTCTCACTGATTAACACTGAACCCTGTGGGAGTCTCAGTGATTAAAACTGAACCCTATGGGAGTCTCACTGATTAACACTGAACACTGTGGGAGTCTCACTGATTAACACTGAACACTGTGGGAGTCTCACTGATTAACACTGAACCTTGTGGGAGTCTCACTGATTAACACTGAACACTGTTGTATTCTCACTGATTAACACTGGACACTGTGGGAGTCTCATTGATTAACACTGAACCCTGTGGGAGTCTCACTGATTAACACTGAACCCTATGGGAGTCTCACTGATTAAGACATGAACCCTGTGGGAGTCTCACTGATTAATACTGAACCCTGTGGGAGTCTCACTGATTAACACTGAACAATGTGGGAGTCTCACTGATTAACACTGAACACTGTGGGAGTCTCACTGATTAACACTGAACCCTGTGGGATTCTCACTGATTAACACTGAACCCTGTGGGAGTCTCACTGATTAACACTGAACCCTGTGGGAGTCTCACTGATTAACACTGAACCCTGTGGGAGTCTCACTGATTACCTCTGAACCCTGTGGGAGTTTCACTGATTAACACTGAACCTTGTGAAAGTCTCACGGATTAACACTTAACCCTATGGGAGTCCAACTGATTAACACTGAACCCTGAGGGAGTCTCACTGATTAACACTGAACCCTATGAGAGTCTCACTGATTAACACTGAAACCTGTGGGAGTCTCACTGATTAACACTGACACCTATGGGAGTCTCACTGATTAACACTGAACCCTGTGGGAGTCTCACTGATTACCCCTGAACCCTGTGGGAGTTTCACTGATTAGCACTGAAACTTGTGAAAGTCTCACTGATTAACACTTAACCCTATGGGAGTCCAACTGATTAACACTGAACCCTGAGGGAGTCTCACTGATTAACACTGAACCCTATGGGAGTCTCATTGATTAACACTGAACCCTGTGGGAGTCTCACTGATTAACACTGACACCTATGGGAGTCTCACTGATTAACACTGAACCCTATGGGAGTCTCACTGATTAACAATTAACCCTATGGGAGTCTCACTGATTAACACCGAACTCTATGGGATTCTCACTGATTAACACTGAACCCTATGGGAGTCTCACTGATCAACACTGAAGACTGTGGGAGTTTCACTGATTAACACTGAACCCTGTGGGAGTCTCACTGATTAACACTGAACACTGTGGGAGTCTCACTGATTAACACTGAACACTGTGGGAGTCTCACTGATTAACACTGAACCCTGTGGGAGTCTCACTGATTAACACTGAACCCTATGGAAGTCTCACTGATTAACACATGAACCCTGTGGGAGTCTCACTGATTAATACTGAACCCTGTGGGAGTCTCACTGATTAACACTGAACCCTGTGGGAGTCTCACTGATTAACACTGAACCCTGTGGGAGTCTCACTGATTAACACTGAACCCTGTGGGAGTCTCACTGATTAACACTGAACCCTATGGGAGTCTCACTGATTAACACTGAACCCTGTGGGAGTCTCACTGATTAACACTGACACCTATGGGAGTCTCACTGATTAACACTGAACCCTGTGGGAGTCTCACTGATTACCTCTGAACCCTGTGGGAGTTTCACTGATTAACACTGAACCTTGTGAAAGTCTCACGGATTAACACTTAACCCTATGGGAGTCCAACTGATTAACACTGAACCCTGAGGGAGTCTCACTGATTAACACTGAACCCTATGAGAGTCTCACTGATTAACACTGAAACCTGTGGGAGTCTCACTGATTAACACTGACACCTATGGGAGTCTCACTGATTAACACTGAACCCTATGGGAGTCTCACTGATTAAGACATGAACCCTGTGGGAGTCTCACTGATTAATACTGAACCCTGTGGGAGTCTCACTGATTAACACTGAACAATGTGGGAGTCTCACTGATTAACACTGAACACTGTGGGAGTCTCACTGATTAACACTGAACCCTGTGGGATTCTCACTGATTAACACTGAACCCTGTGGGAGTCTCACTGATTAACACTGAACCCTGTGGGAGTCTCACTGATTAACACTGAACCCTGTGGGAGTCTCACTGATTACCTCTGAACCCTGTGGGAGTTTCACTGATTAACACTGAACCTTGTGAAAGTCTCACGGATTAACACTTAACCCTATGGGAGTCCAACTGATTAACACTGAACCCTGAGGGAGTCTCACTGATTAACACTGAACCCTATGAGAGTCTCACTGATTAACACTGAAACCTGTGGGAGTCTCACTGATTAACACTGACACCTATGGGAGTCTCACTGATTAACACTGAACCCTGTGGGAGTCTCACTGATTACCCCTGAACCCTGTGGGAGTTTCACTGATTAGCACTGAACCTTGTGAAAGTCTCACTGATTAACACTTAACCCTATGGGAGTCCAACTGATTAACACTGAACCCTGAGGGAGTCTCACTGATTAACACTGAACCCTATGGGAGTCTCATTGATTAACACTGAACCCTGTGGGAGTCTCACTGATTAACACTGACACCTATGGGAGTCTCACTGATTAACACTGAACCCTATGGGAGTCTCACTGATTAACAATTAACCCTATGGGAGTCTCACTGATTAACACCGAACTCTATGGGATTCTCACTGATTAACACTGAACCCTATGGGAGTCTCACTGATCAACACTGAAGACTGTGGGAGTTTCACTGATTAACACTGAACCCTGTGGGAGTCTCACTGATTAACACTGAACACTGTGGGAGTCTCACTGATTAACACTGAACACTGTGGGAGTCTCACTGATTAACACTGAACCCTGTGGGAGTCTCACTGATTAACACTGAACCCTATGGAAGTCTCACTGATTAACACATGAACCCTGTGGGAGTCTCACTGATTAATACTGAACCCTGTGGGAGTCTCACTGATTAACACTGAACCCTGTGGGAGTCTCACTGATTAACACTGAACCCTGTGGGAGTCTCACTGATTAACACTGAACCCTGTGGGAGTCTCACTGATTAACACTGAACCCTATGGGCGTCTCACTGATTAACACTGAACCCTGTGGGAGTCTCACTGATTAACACTGACACCTATGGGAGTCTCACTGATTAACACTGAACCCTGTGGGAGTCTCACTGATTACCTCTGAACCCTGTGGGAGTTTCACTGATTAACACTGAACCTTGTGAAAGTCTCACGGATTAACACTTAACCCTATGGGAGTCCAACTGATTAACACTGAACCCTGAGGGAGTCTCACTGATTAACACTGAACCCTATGAGAGTCTCACTGATTAACACTGAAACCTGTGGGAGTCTCACTGATTAACACTGACACCTATGGGAGTCTCACTGATTAACACTGAACCCTGTGGGAGTCTCACTGATTACCCCTGAACCCTGAGGGAGTCTCACTGATTAACACTGAACCCTATGGGAGTCTCATTGATTAACACTGAACCCTGTGGGAGTCTCACTGATTAACACTGACACCTATGGGAGTCTCACTGATTAACACTGAACCCTATGGGAGTCTCACTGATTAACAATTAACCCTATGGGAGTCTCACTGATTAACACCGAACTCTATGGGATTCTCACTGATTAACACTGAACCCTATGGGAGTCTCACTGATCAACACTGAAGACTGTGGGAGTTTCACTGATTAACACTGAACCCTGTGGGAGTCTGACTGATTAACACTGAACCCTATGGGAGTCTCATTGATTAACACTGAACCGTATGCGAGTCTCACTGATTAACACTGAACCCTATGGGAGTCTCACTGATTAAGACATGAACCCTGTGGGAGTCTCACTGATTAATACTGAACCCTGTGGGAGTCTCACTGATTAACACTGAACAATGTGGGAGTCTCACTGATTAACACTGAACACTGTGGGAGTCTCACTGATTAACACTGAACCCTGTGGGATTCTCACTGATTAACACTGAACCCTGTGGGAGTCTCACTGATTAACACTGAACCCTGTGGGAGTCTCACTGATTAACACTGAACCCTGTGGGAGTCTCACTGATTACCTCTGAACCCTGTGGGAGTTTCACTGATTAACACTGAACCTTGTGAAAGTCTCACGGATTAACACTTAACCCTATGGGAGTCCAACTGATTAACACTGAACCCTGAGGGAGTCTCACTGATTAACACTGAACCCTATGAGAGTCTCACTGATTAACACTGAAACCTGTGGGAGTCTTACTGATTAACACTGACACCTATGGGAGTCTCACTGATTAACACTGAACCCTGTGGGAGTCTCACTGATTACCCCTGAACCCTGTGGGAGTTTCACTGATTAGCACTGAAACTTGTGAAAGTCTCACTGATTAACACTTAACCCTATGGGAGTCCAACTGATTAACACTGAACCCTGAGGGAGTCTCACTGATTAACACTGAACCCTATGGGAGTCTCATTGATTAACACTGAACCCTGTGGGAGTCTCACTGATTAACACTGACACCTATGGGAGTCTCACTGATTAACACTGAACCCTATGGGAGTCTCACTGATTAACAATTAACCCTATGGGAGTCTCACTGATTAACACCGAACTCTATGGGATTCTCACTGATTAACACTGAACCCTATGGGAGTCTCACTGATCAACACTGAAGACTGTGGGAGTTTCACTGATTAACACTGAACCCTGTGGGAGTCTCACTGATTAACACTGAACACTGTGGGAGTCTCACTGATTAACACTGAACACTGTGGGAGTCTCACTGATTAACACTGAACCCTGTGGGAGTCTCACTGATTAACACTGAACCCTATGGAAGTCTCACTGATTAACACATGAACCCTGTGGGAGTCTCACTGATTAATACTGAACCCTGTGGGAGTCTCACTGATTAACACTGAACCCTGTGGGAGTCTCACTGATTAACACTGAACCCTGTGGGAGTCTCACTGATTAACACTGAACCCTGTGGGAGTCTCACTGATTAACACTGAACCCTATGGGAGTCTCACTGATTAACACTGAACCCTGTGGGAGTCTCACTGATTAACACTGACACCTATGGGAGTCTCACTGATTAACACTGAACCCTGTGGGAGTCTCACTGATTACCTCTGAACCCTGTGGGAGTTTCACTGATTAACACTGAACCTTGTGAAAGTCTCACGGATTAACACTTAACCCTATGGGAGTCCAACTGATTAACACTGAACCCTGAGGGAGTCTCACTGATTAACACTGAACCCTATGAGAGTCTCACTGATTAACACTGAAACCTGTGGGAGTCTCACTGATTAACACTGACACCTATGGGAGTCTCACTGATTAACACTGAACCCTATGGGAGTCTCACTGATTAAGACATGAACCCTGTGGGAGTCTCACTGATTAATACTGAACCCTGTGGGAGTCTCACTGATTAACACTGAACAATGTGGGAGTCTCACTGATTAACACTGAACACTGTGGGAGTCTCACTGATTAACACTGAACCCTGTGGGATTCTCACTGATTAACACTGAACCCTGTGGGAGTCTCACTGATTAACACTGAACCCTGTGGGAGTCTCACTGATTAACACTGAACCCTGTGGGAGTCTCACTGATTACCTCTGAACCCTGTGGGAGTTTCACTGATTAACACTGAACCTTGTGAAAGTCTCACGGATTAACACTTAACCCTATGGGAGTCCAACTGATTAACACTGAACCCTGAGGGAGTCTCACTGATTAACACTGAACCCTATGAGAGTCTCACTGATTAACACTGAAACCTGTGGGAGTCTCACTGATTAACACTGACACCTATGGGAGTCTCACTGATTAACACTGAACCCTGTGGGAGTCTCACTGATTACCCCTGAACCCTGTGGGAGTTTCACTGATTAGCACTGAACCTTGTGAAAGTCTCACTGATTAACACTTAACCCTATGGGAGTCCAACTGATTAACACTGAACCCTGAGGGAGTCTCACTGATTAACACTGAACCCTATGGGAGTCTCATTGATTAACACTGAACCCTGTGGGAGTCTCACTGATTAACACTGACACCTATGGGAGTCTCACTGATTAACACTGAACCCTATGGGAGTCTCACTGATTAACAATTAACCCTATGGGAGTCTCACTGATTAACACCGAACTCTATGGGATTCTCACTGATTAACACTGAACCCTATGGGAGTCTCACTGATCAACACTGAAGACTGTGGGAGTTTCACTGATTAACACTGAACCCTGTGGGAGTCTCACTGATTAACACTGAACACTGTGGGAGTCTCACTGATTAACACTGAACACTGTGGGAGTCTCACTGATTAACACTGAACCCTGTGGGAGTCTCACTGATTAACACTGAACCCTATGGAAGTCTCACTGATTAACACATGAACCCTGTGGGAGTCTCACTGATTAATACTGAACCCTGTGGGAGTCTCACTGATTAACACTGAACCCTGTGGGAGTCTCACTGATTAACACTGAACCCTGTGGGAGTCTCACTGATTAACACTGAACCCTGTGGGAGTCTCACTGATTAACACTGAACCCTATGGGCGTCTCACTGATTAACACTGAACCCTGTGGGAGTCTCACTGATTAACACTGACACCTATGGGAGTCTCACTGATTAACACTGAACCCTGTGGGAGTCTCACTGATTACCTCTGAACCCTGTGGGAGTTTCACTGATTAACACTGAACCTTGTGAAAGTCTCACGGATTAACACTTAACCCTATGGGAGTCCAACTGATTAACACTGAACCCTGAGGGAGTCTCACTGATTAACACTGAACCCTATGAGAGTCTCACTGATTAACACTGAAACCTGTGGGAGTCTCACTGATTAACACTGACACCTATGGGAGTCTCACTGATTAACACTGAACCCTGTGGGAGTCTCACTGATTACCCCTGAACCCTGAGGGAGTCTCACTGATTAACACTGAACCCTATGGGAGTCTCATTGATTAACACTGAACCCTGTGGGAGTCTCACTGATTAACACTGACACCTATGGGAGTCTCACTGATTAACACTGAACCCTATGGGAGTCTCACTGATTAACAATTAACCCTATGGGAGTCTCACTGATTAACACCGAACTCTATGGGATTCTCACTGATTAACACTGAACCCTATGGGAGTCTCACTGATCAACACTGAAGACTGTGGGAGTTTCACTGATTAACACTGAACCCTGTGGGAGTCTGACTGATTAACACTGAACACTGTGGGAGTCTCACTGATTAACACTGAACACTGTGGGAGTCTCACTGATTAACACTGAACCCTGTGGGAGTCTCACTGATTAACACTGAACCCTATGGAAGTCTCACTGATTAACACATGAACCCTGTGGGAGTCTCACTGATTAATACTGAACCCTGTGGGAGTCTCACTGATTAACACTGAACCCTGTGGGAGTCTCACTGATTAACACTGAACCCTGTGGGAGTCTCACTGATTAACACTGAACCCTGTGGGAGTCTCACTGATTAACACTGAACCCTATGGGAGTCTCACTGATTAACACTGAACCCTGTGGGAGTCTCACTGATTAACACTGACACCTATGGGAGTCTCACTGATTAACACTGAACCCTGTGGGAGTCTCACTGATTACCCCTGAACCCTGTGGGAGTTTCACTGATTAACACTGAACCCTGTGGGAGTCTCACTGATTAACACTGAACCCTGTGGGAGTCTCACTGATTAACACTGAACCCTATGGGAGTCTCACTGATTAACACTGAACCCTGTGGGAGTCTCAATGATTAACACTGAACCCTATGGGGGTCTCACAGATTAACGCTGAACCCTATGGGAGTCTCACTGATTAACAATGAACCATATGGGAGTCTCACTGATTAACACTGACATCTATGGGATTCTCACTTATTAACACTGAACCCTATGGGAGTCTCACTGATTAACACTGAACCCTGTGGGAGTCTCAGTGATTAAAACTGAACCCTATGGGAGTCTCACTGATTAACACTGAACACTGTGGGAGTCTCACTGATTAACACTGAACACTGTGGGAGTCTCACTGATTAACACTGAACCTTGTGGGAGGCTCACTGATTAACACTGAACACTGTTGTAGTCTCACTGATTAACACTGGACACTGTGGGAGTCTCATTGATTAACACTGAACCCTGTGGGAGTCTCACTGATTAACACTGAACCCTATGGGAGTCTCACTGATTAACACATGAACCCTGTGGGAGTCTCACTGATTAATACTGAACCCTGTGGGAGTCTCACTGATTAACACTGAACAATGTGGGAGTCTCACTGATTAACACTGAACACTGTGGGAGTCTCACTGATTAACACTGAACCCTGTGGGATTCTCACTGATTAACACTGAACCCTGTGGGAGTCTCACTGATTAACACTGAACCCTGTGGGAGTCTCACTGATTAACACTGAACCCTGTGGGAGTCTCACTGATTACCTCTGAACCCTGTGGGAGTTTCACTGATTAACACTGAACCTTGTGAAAGTCTCACAGATTAACACGTAACCCTATGGGAGTCCAACTGATTAACACTGAACCCTGTGGGAGTCTCACTGATTACCCCTGAACCCTGTGGGAGTTTCACTGATTAACACTGAACCCTGTAGGAGTCTCACTGATTAACACTGAACCCTGTGGGAGTCTCACTGATTAACACTGAACCCTGTGGGAGTCTCACTGGTTAACACTGAACACTGTGGGAGTCTCACTGATTAACACTGAACCCTGTGGGAGTCTCACTGATTAACACTGAACCCTGTGGGAGTCTCACCGATTAACACTGAACCCTATGGGAGTCTCACTGATTAACACTTAACCATATGGGCGTCTCACTGATTAACACTGAACCCTGAGGGAGTCTCACTGATTAACACTGAACCCTGTGGGAGTCTCACTGATTAACACTGAACCCTGTGGGAGTGTCACTGATTACCACTTAACCAAATGGGAGTCTCACTGATTAACACTGAACCCTGAGGGAGTTTCACTGATTAACACTGAACCCTATGGGAGTCTCACTGATTAACACTGAACCCTATGGGAGTCTCACTGATTAACACTGAACCCTATGGGAGTCTCACTGATTAACACTGAAACCTATGGGAGTCTCACTGATTAACACTGAACCCTATGGGATTCTCACTGATTAACACATGCACCCTGTTGGAGTCTCACTGATTAACACAGAACCCTATGGGAGTCTCACTGATTAACACATGCACCCTGTGGGAGTCTCTCTGATTAACACTGAACCCTATGGGAGTCTCATTGATTAACACTGAACCGTATGCGAGTCTCACTGATTAACACTGAACCCTATGGGTGTCTCACTGATTAACACTGAACCCTGTGGGAGTCTCACTGATTAACACTGAACCCTGTGGGAGTCTCACTGATTAACACTGAACCCTGTGGGAGTCTCACTGATTAACACTGAACCCTGTGGGAGTCTCAATGATTAACACTGAACCCTCTGGGAGTTTCACAGATTAACGCTGAACCCTATCGGAGTCTCACTGATTAACAATGAACCCTATGGGAGTCTCACTGATTAACACTGAACACTGTGGTAGTCTCACTGATTAACACTGGACACTGTGGGAGTCTCATTGATTAACACTGAACCCTGTGGGAGTCTCACTGATTAACACTGAACCCTATGGGAGTCTCACTGATTAACACTGAACCCTGTGGGAGTCTCACTGATTAACACTGACACCTATGGGAGTCTCACTGATTAACACTGAACCCTATGGGAGACTCACTGATTAACAATTGACCCTATGGGAGTCTCACTGATTAACACCGAACTCTATGGGATTCTCACTGATTAACACTGAACCCTATGGGAGTCTCACTGATCAACACTGAAGACTGTGGGAGTTTCACTGATTAACACTGAACCCTGTGGGAGTCTCACTGATTAACACTGAACACTGTGGGAGTCTCACTGACTAACACTGAACACTGTGGGAGTCTCACTGATTAACACTGAACCCTGTGGGAGTCTCACTGATTAACACTGAACCCTATGGAAGTCTCACTGATTAACACATGAACCCTGTGGGAGTCTCACTGATTAATACTGAACCCTGTGGGAGTTTCACTGATTAACACTGAACCCTGTGGGAGTCTCACTGATTAACACTGAACCCTGTGGGAGTCTCACTGATTAACACTGAACCCTGTGGGAGTCTCACTGATTAACACTGAACCCTATGGGAGTCTCACTGATTAACACTGAACCCTGTGGGAGTCTCAATGATTAACACTGAACCCTATGGGGGTCTCACAGATTAACGCTGAACCCTATGGGAGTCTCACTGAGTAACAATGAACCATATGGGAGTCTCACTGATTAACACTGACATCTATGGGATCCTCACTGATTAACACTGAACCCTATGGGAGTCTCACTGATTAACACTGAACCCTGTGGGAGTCTCAGTGATTAAAACTGAACCCTATGGGAGTCTCACTGATTAACACTGAACACTGTGGGAGTCTCACTGATTAACACTGAACACTGTGGGAGTCTCACTGATTAACACTGAACCTTGTGGGAGTCTCACTGATTAACACTGAACACTGTGGTAGTCTCACTGATTAACACTGGACACTGTGGGAGTCTCATTGATTAACACTGAACCCTGTGGGAGTCTCACTGATTAACACTGAACCCTATGGGAGTCTCACTGATTAACACATGAACCCTGTGGGAGTCTCACTGATTAACACTGAACCCTGTGGGAGTCTCACTGATTACCCCTGAACCCTGTGGGAGTTTCACTGATTAACACTGAACCTTGTGAAAGTCTCACGGATTAACACTTAACCCTATGGGAGTCCAACTGATTAACACTGAACCATGAGGGAGTCTCACTGATTAACACTGTACCCTATGGGAGTCTCACTGATTAACACTGAACCCTGTGGGAGTCTCACTGATTAACACTGACACCTATGGGAGTCTCACTGATTAACACTGAACCCTGTGGGAGTCTCACTGATTACCCCTGAACCCTGTGGGAGTTTCACTGATTAACACTGAACCTTGTGAAAGTCTCACTGATTAACACTTAACCCTATGGGAGTCCAACTGATTAACACTGAACCCTGAGGGAGTCTCACTGATTAACACTGAACCCTATGGGAGTCTCACTGATTAACACTGAACCCTGTGGGAGTCTCACTGATTAACACTGACACCTATGGCAGTCTCACTGATTAACACTGAACCCTATGGGAGTCTCACTGATTAACAATTAACCCTATGGAAGTCTCACTGATTAACACCGAACTCTATGGGATTCTCAATGATTAACACTGAACCCTATGGGAGTCTCACTGATTAACACTGCACACTGTGGGAGTCTCACTGATTAACACTGAACCCTGTGGGAGTCTCACTGATTAACACTGAACCCTGTGGGAGTCTCACTGATTACCACTGAACCCTGTGGGAGTTTCACTGATTAACACTGAACCCTGTAGGAGTCTCACTGATTAACACTGAACCCTGTGGGAGTCTCACTGATTAACACTGAACCCTGTGGGAGCCTCACTGATTAACACTGAACACTGTGGGAGTCTCACTGATTAACACTGAACCCTGTGGGAGTCTCACTGATTAACACTGAACCCTGTGGGAGTCTCACTGATTAACACTGAACCCTATGGGAGTCTCACTGATTAACACTTAACCCTATGGGCGTCTCACTGATTAACAATGAACCCTGAGGGAGTCTCACTGATTAACACTGAACCCTGTGGGAGTCTCACTGATTAACACTGAACCCTGTGGGAGTGTCACTGATTACCACTTAACCAAATGGGAGTCTCACTGATTAACACTGAACCCTGAGGGAGTTTCACTGATTAACACTGAACCCTATGGGAGTCTCACTGATTAACACTGAACCCTATGGGAGTCTCACTGATTAACACTGAACCCTATGGGAGTCTCACTGATTAACACTGAAACCTATGGGAGTCTCACTGATTAACACTGAACCCTATGGGATTCTCACTGATTAACACATGCACCCTGTTGGAGTCTCACTGATTAACACAGAACCCTATGGGAGTCTCACTGATTAACACATGCACCCTGTGGGAGTCTCTCTGATTAACACTGAACCTTATGGGAGTCTCATTGATTAACACTGAACCGTATGCGAGTCTCACTGATTAACACTGAACCCTATGGGAGTCTCACTGATTAACACTGAACCCTGTGGGAGTCTCACTGATTAACACTGAACCCTGTGGGAGTCTCACTGATTAACACTGAACCCTGTGGGAGTCTCACTGATTAACACTGAACCCTGTGGGAGTCTCAATGATTAACACTGAACCCTCTGGGAGTTTCACAGATTAACGCTGAACCCTATCGGAGTCTCACTGATTAACAATGAACCCTATGGGAGTCTCACTGATTAACACTGAACACTGTGGTAGTCTCACTGATTAACACTGGACACTGTGGGAGTCTCATTGATTAACACTGAACCCTGTGGGAGTCTCACTGATTAACACTGAACCCTATGGGAGTCTCACGGATTAACACATGAACCCTGTGGGAGTCTCACTGATTAATACTGAACCCTGTGGGAGTCTCACTGATTACCCCTGAACCCTGTGAGAGTCTCACTGATTAATACTGAACCCTGTGGGAGTCTCACTGATTAACACTGAACCCTGTGGGAGTCTCACTGATTAACACTGAACCCTGTGGGACACTCAGTGATTAACAATGAACCCTGAGGGAGTCTCACTGATTAACACTGAACCCTATGGGAGTCTCACTGATTAACACTGAACCCTGTGGGAGTCTCACTGATTAACACTGAACCCTGTGGGAGTCTCACTGATTAACACTGAACCCTGTGGGAGTCTCACTGATTACCACTGAACCCTGTGGGAGTCTCACTGATTAACACTGAACCCTATGGGAGTCTCACTGATTAACAATGAACACTGTGGGAGTCTCACTGATTAACACTGAAGACTGTGGGAGTCTCACTGATTAACACTGAACCCTGTGGGAGTCTCACTGATTAACACTGAACCCTATGGGAGTCTCACTGATTAACACATGAACCCTGTGGGAGTCTCACTGATTAATACTGAACCCTGTGGGAGTCTCACTGATTAACACTGAACCCTGTGGGAGTCTCACTGATTAACACTGACCCCTGTGGGAGTCTCACTGATTAACACTGAACCCTGTGGGAGTCTCACTGATTAACACTGAACCCTATGGGAGTCTCACTGATTAACACTGAACCCTGTGGGAGTCTCAATGATTAACACTGAACCCTCTGGGAGTTTCACAGATTAACGCTGAACCCTATGGGAGTCTCACTGATTAACAATGAACCCTATGGGAGTCTCACTGATTATCACTGACATCTACTGGGATTCTCACTGATTAACACTGAACCCTATGGGAGTCTCACTGATTAACACTGAACCCTGTGGGAGTCTCAGTGATTAAAACTGAACCCTATGGGAGTCTCACTGATTAACACTGAACACTATGGGAGTCTCACTGATTAACAATGAACACTGTGGGAGTCTCAGTGATTACCACTGAACCCTGTGGGAGTCTCACTGATTAACACTGAACCCTATGGGAGTCTCACTGATTAACAATGAACACTGTGGGAGTCTCACTGATTAACACTGAAGACTGTGAGAGTCTCACTGATTAACACTGAACCCTGTGGGAGTCTCACTGATTAACACTGAACCCTATGGGAGTCTCACTGATTAACACATGAACCCTGTGGGAGTCTCACTGATTAATACTGAACCCTGTGGGAGTCTCACTGATGAACACTGAACCCTGTGGGAGTCTCACTGATTAACACTGATCCCTGTGGGAGTCTCACTGATTAACACTGAACCCTGTGGGAGTCTCACTGATTAACACTGAACCCTATGGGAGTCTCACTGATTAACACTGAACCCTGTGGGAGTCTCAATGATTAACACTGAACCCTCTGGGAGTTTCACAGATTAACGCTGAACCCTATGGGAGTCTCACTGATTAACAATGAACCCTATGGGAGTCTCACTGATTATCACTGACATCTACTGGGATTCTCACTGATTAACACTGAACCCTATGGGAGTCTCACTGATTAACACTGAACCCTGTGGGAGTCTCAGTGATTAAAACTGAACCCTATGGGAGTCTCACTGATTAACACTGAACACTGTGGGAGTCTCACTGATTAACACTGAACACTGTGGGAGTCTCACTGATTAACACTGAACCTTGTGGGAGTCTCACTGATTAACACTGAACACTGTGGAAGTCTCACTGATTAACACTGGACACTGTGGGAGTCTCATTGATTAACACTGAACCCTGTGGGAGTCTCACTGATTAACACTGAACCCTATGGGAGTCTCACTGATTAACACTGAACCCTGTGGGAGTCTCATTGATTAACACTGAACCCTATGGGAGTCTCACTGATTAACACTGAACCCTGTGGGAGTCTCAATGATTAACACTGAACCCTCTGGGAGTTTCACAGATTAACGCTGAACCCTATGGGAGTCTCACTGATTAACAATGAACCCTATGGGAGTCTCACTGATTATCACTGACATCTATGGGATTCTCACTGATTAACACTGAACCCTATGGGAGTCTCACTGATTAACACTGAACCCTGTGGGAGTCTCAGTGATTAAAACTGAACCGTATGGGAGTCTCACTGATTAACACTGAGCACTGTGGGAGTCTCACTGATTAACACTGAACACTGTGGGAGTCTCACTGATTAACACTGAACCTTATGGGAGTCTCACTGATTAACACTGAACACTGTGGTAGTCTCACTGATTAACACTGGACACTGTGGGAGTCTCATTGATTAACACTGAACCCTGTGGGAGTCTCACTGATTAACACTGAACCCTATGGGAGTCTCACTGATTAACACTGAACCCTGTGGGAGTCTCACTGATTAACACTGACACCTATGGGAGTCTCACTGATTAACACTGAACCCTATGGGAGTCTCACTGATTAACAATTAACCCTATGGGAGTCTCACTGATTAACACCGAACTCTATGGGATTCTCAATGATTAACACTGAACCCTATGGGAGTCTCACTGATTAACACTGAACACTGTGGGACACTCAGTGATTAACAATGAACCCTGTGGGAGTCTCACTGATTAACACTGAACCCTATGGGAGTCTCACTGATTAACACTGAACCCTGTGGGAGTCTCACTGATTAACACTGAACCCTGTGGGAGTCTCACTGATTACCACTGAACCCTGTGGGAGTCTCACTGATTAACACTGAACCCTATGGGAGTATCACTGATTAACAATGAACACTGTGGGAGTCTCACTGATTAACACTGAAGACTGTGGGAGTCTCACTGATTAACACTGAACCCTGTGGGAGTCTCACTGATTAACACTGAATCCTATGGGAGTCTCACTGATTAACACTGAACCCTGTGGGAGTCTCAGTGATTAAAACTGAACCCTATGGGAGTCTCACTGATTAACACTGAACACTGTGGGAGTCTCACTGATTAACACTGAACACTTTGGGAGTCTCACTGATTAACACTGAACCTTGTGGGAGTCTCACTGATTAACACTGAACACTGTGGTAGTCTCACTGATTAACACTGGACACTGTGGGAGTCTCATTGATTAACACTGAACCCTGTGGGAGTCTCACTGATTAACAATGAACCCTATGGGAGTCTCACTGATTAACACTGAACCCTGTGGGAGTCTCACTGATTAACACTGACACCTATGGGAGTCTCACTGATTAACACTGAACTCTATGGGATTCTCAATGATTAACACTGAACCCTGTGGGAGTCTCACTGAATAACACTGAACCCTATGGGAGTCTCACTGATTAACACTGAACCCTGTGGCAGTCTCACTGATTAACACTGAACCCTGTGGGAGTCTCACTGATTAGCACTGAACCCTGTGGGAGTCTCACTGATTAACAATGAAACCCTATGGGAGTCTCACTGATTAACAATGAACACTGTGGGAGTCTCACTGATTAACACTGAAGACTGTGGGAGTCTCACTGATTAACACTGAACCCTGTGGGAGTCTCACTGATTAACACTGAACACTGTGGGAGTATCACTGATTAACACTGAACCCTGTGGGAGTCTCACTGATTAACACTGAACCCTATGGGAGTCTCACTGATTAACACATGAACCCTGTGTGAGTCTCACTGATTAATACTGAACCCTGTGGGAGTCTCACTGATTAACACTGAACCCTGTGGGAATCTCACTGATTAACACTGACCCCTGTGGGAGTCTCACTGATTAACACTGAACCCTGTGGGAGTCTCACTGATTAACACTGAACCCTATGGGAGTCTCACTGATTAACACTGAACCCTGTGGGAGTCTCAATGATTAACACTGAACCCTCTGGGAGTTTCACAGATTAACGCTGAACCCTATGGGAGTCTCACTGATTAACAATGAACCCTATGGGAGTCTCACTGATTATCACTGACATCTATGGGATTCTCACTGATTAACACTGAACCCTATGGGAGTCTCACTGATTAACACTGAACCCTGTGGGAGTCTCAGTGATTAAAACTGAACCCTATGGGAGTCTCACTGATTAACACTGAGCACTGTGGGAGTCTCACTGATTAACACTGAACACTGTGGGAGTCTCACTGATTAACACTGAACCTTGTGGGAGTCTCACTGATTAACACTGAACACTGTGGTAGTCTCACTGATTAACACTGGACACTGTGGGAGTCTCATTGATTAACACTGAACCCTGTGGGAGTCTCACTGATTAACACATGAACCCTGAGGGAGTCTCACTGATTAACACTGAACCCTCTGGGAGTTTCACAGATTAACGCTGAACCCTATGGGAGTCTCACTGATTAACAATGAACCCTATGGGAGTCTCACTGATTATCACTGACATCTATGGGATTCTCACTGATTAACACTGAACCCTATGGGAGTCTCACTGATTAACACTGAACCCTGTGGGAGTCTCAGTGATTAAAACTGAACCGTATGGGAGTCTCACTGATTAACACTGAACACTGTGGGAGTCTCACTGATTAACACTGAACACTGTGGGAGTCTCACTGATTAACACTGAACCTTATGGGAGTCTCACTGATTAACACTGAACACTGTGGTAGTCTCACTGATTAACACTGGACACTGTGGGAGTCTCATTGATTAACACTGAACCCTGTGGGAGTCTCACTGATTAACACTGAACCCTATGGGAGTCTCACTGATTAACACTGAACCCTGTGGGAGTCTCACTGATTAACACTGACACCTATGGGAGTCTCACTGATTAACACTGAAACCTATGGGAGTCTCACTGATTAACAATTAACCCTATGGGAGTCTCACTGATTAACACCGAACTCTATGGGATTCTCAATGATTAACACTGAACCCTATGGGAGTCTCACTGATTAACACTGAACACTGTGGGACACTCAGTGATTAACAATGAACCCTGTGGGAGTCTCACTGATTAACACTGAACCCTATGGGAGTCTCACTGATTAACACTGAACCCTGTGGGAGTCTCACTGATTAACACTGAACCCTGTGGGAGTCTCACTGATTACCACTGAACCCTGTGGGAGTCTCACTGATTAACACTGAACCCTATGGGAGTCTCACTGATTAACAATGAACACTGTGGGAGTCTCACTGATTAACACTGAAGACTGTGGGAGTCTCACTGATTAACACTGAACCCTGTGGGAGTCTCACTGATTAACACTGAACCCTATGGGAGTCTCACTGATTAACACTGAACCCTGTGGGAGTCTCAGTGATTAAAACTGAACCCTATGGGAGTCTCACTGATTAACACTGAACACTGTGGGAGTCTCACTGATTAACACTGAACACTGTGGGAGTCTCACTGATTAACACTGAACCTTGTGGGAGTCTCACTGATTAACACTGAACACTGTGGTAGTCTCACTGATTAACACTGGACACTGTGGGAGTCTCATTGATTAACACTGAACCCTGTGGGAGTCTCACTGATTAACACTGAACCCTATGGGAGTCTCACTGATTAACACTGAACCCTGTGGGAGTCTCACTGATTAACACTGACACCTATGGGAGTCTCACTGATTAACACTGAACTCTATGGGATTCTCAATGATTAACACTGAACCCTCTGGGAGTCTCACTGAATAACACTGAACCCTATGGGAGTCTCACTGATTAACACTGAACCCTGTGGCAGTCTCACTGATTAACACTGAACCCTGTGGGAGTCTCACTGATTAGCACTGAACCCTGTGGGAGTCTCACTGATTAACACTGAACCCTATGGGAGTCTCACTGATTAACAATGAACACTGTGGGAGTCTCACTGATTAACACTGAAGACTGTGGGAGTCTCACTGATTAACACTGAACCCTGTGGGAGTCTCACTGATTAACACTGAACACTGTGGGAGTATCACTGATTAACACTGAACCCTGTGGGAGTCTCACTGATTAACACTGAACCCTATGGGAGTCTCACTGATTAACACATGAACCCTGTGTGAGTCTCACTGATTAATACTGAACCCTGTGGGAGTCTCACTGATTAACACTGAACCCTGTGGGAATCTCACTGATTAACACTGACCCCTGTGGGAGTCTCACTGATTAACACTGAACCCTGTGGGAGTCTCACTGATTAACACTGAACCCTATGGGAGTCTCACTGATTAACACTGAACCCTGTGGGAGTCTCAATGATTAACACTGAACCCTCTGGGAGTTTCACAGATTAACGCTGAACACTATGGGAGTCTCACTGATTAACAATGAACCCTATGGGAGTCTCACTGATTATCACTGACATCTATGGGATTCTCACTGATTAACACTGAACCCTATGGGAGTCTCACTGATTAACACTGAACCCTGTGGGAGTCTCAGTGATTAAAACTGAACCCTATGGGAGTCTCACTGATTAACACTGAGCACTGTGGGAGTCTCACTGATTAACACTGAACACTGTGGGAGTCTCACTGATTAACACTGAACCTTGTGGGAGTCTCACTGATTAACACTGAACACTGTGGTAGTCTCACTGATTAACACTGGACACTGTGGGAGTCTCATTGATTAACACTGAACCCTGTGGGAGTCTCACTGATTAACACTGAACCCTATGGGAGTCTCACTGATTAACACTGAACCCTGTGGGAGTCTCACTGATTAACACTGAACCCTATGGGAGTCTCACTGATTAACACTGAACCCTGTGGGAGTCTCAATGATTAACACTGAACCCTCTGGGAGTTTCACAGATTAACGCTGAACCCTATGGGAGTCTCACTGATTAACAATGAACCCTATGGGAGTCTCACTGATTATCACTGACATCTATGGGATTCTCACTGATTAACACTGAACCCTATGGGAGTCTCACTGATTAACACTGAACCCTGTGGGAGTCTCAGTGATTAAAACTGAACCCTATGGGATTCTCACTGATTAACACTGAACACTGTGGGAGTCTCACTGATTAACACATAAACCCTGAGTGAGTCTCACTGATTAACACTGAACCCTGTGGGAGTCTCACTGATTAACACTGAACCCAGTGGGTGTCTCACTGATTAACACTGAACCCTATGGGAGTCTCATTGATTAACACTGAACCCTATGGGAGTCTCACTGATTAACACATGAACCCTGTGGGAATCTCACTGGTTTACACTGAACCCTATGGGAGTCTCACTGATTAACACTGAACCCTGTGGGAGTCTCACTGATTAACACTGAACCTTGTGGGAGTCTCACTGATTAACACTGAACACTGTGGTAGTCTCACTGATTAACACTGGACACTGTGGGAGTCTCATTGATTAACACTGAACCCTGTGGGAGTCTCACTGATTAACACTGAACCCTATGGGAGTCTCACTGATTAACACTGAACCCTGTGGGAGTCTCACTGATTAACACTGACACCTATGGGAGTCTCACTGATTAACACTGAACCCTATGGGAGTCTCACTGATTAACAATTAACCCTATGGGATGCTCACTGATTAACACCGAACTCTATGGGATTCTCAATGATTAACACTGAACCCTATGGGAGTCTCACTGATTAACACTGAACACTGTGGAAGTCTCACTGATTAACACTGAACCCTGTGGGAGTCTCACTGATTAACACTGAACCCTGTGGGAGTCTCACTGATTACCCCTGAACCCTGTGGGAGTTTCACTGATTAACACTGAACCCTGTAGGAGTCTCACTGATTAACACTGAACCCTGTGGGAGTCTCACTGATTAACACTGAACCCTGTGGGAGTCTCACTGATTAACACTGAACACTGTGGGAGTCTCACTGATTAACACTGAACCCTGTGGGAGTCTCACTGATTAACACTGAACCCTGTGGGAGTTTCACTGATTACCCCTGAACCCTGTGGGAGTTTCACTGATTAACACTGAACACTGTGGGAGTCTCACTGATTAACACTGAACCCTGAGGGAGTCTCACTGATTAACAATGAACCATGTGGGAGTCTCAGTGATTAAAACTGAACCGTATGGGAGTCTCACTGATTAACACTGAACACTGTGGGAGTCTCACTGATTAACACTGAACACTGTGGGAGTCTCACTGATTAACACTGAACCTTATGGGAGTCTCACTGATTAACACTGAACACTGTGGTAGTCTCACTGATTAACACTGGACACTGTGGGAGTCTCATTGATTAACACTGAACCCTGTGGGAGTCTCACTGATTAACACTGAACCCTATGGGAGTCTCACTGATTAACACTGAACCCTGTGGGAGTCTCACTGATTAACACTGACACCTATGGGAGTCTCACTGATTAACACTGAACCCTATGGGAGTCTCACTGATTAACAATTAACCCTATGGGAGTCTCACTGATTAACACCGAACTCTATGGGATTCTCAATGATTAACACTGAACCCTATGGGAGTCTCACTGATTAACACTGAACACTGTGGGACACTCAGTGATTAACAATGAACCCTGTGGGAGTCTCACTGATTAACACTGAACCCTATGGGAGTCTCACTGATTAACACTGAACCCTGTGGGAGTCTCACTGATTAACACTGAACCCTGTGGGAGTCTCACTGATTACCACTGAACCCTGTGGGAGTCTCACTGATTAACACTGAACCCTATGGGAGTCTCACTGATTAACAATGAACACTGTGGGAGTCTCACTGATTAACACTGAAGACTGTGGGAGTCTCACTGATTAACACTGAACCCTGTGGGAGTCTCACTGATTAACACTGAACCCTATGGGAGTCTCACTGATTAACACTGAACCCTGTGGGAGTCTCAGTGATTAAAACTGAACCCTATGGGAGTCTCACTGATTAACACTGAACACTGTGGGAGTCTCACTGATTAACACTGAACACTGTGGGAGTCTCACTGATTAACACTGAACCTTGTGGGAGTCTCACTGATTAACACTGAACACTGTGGTAGTCTCACTGATTAACACTGGACACTGTGGGAGTCTCATTGATTAACACTGAACCCTGTGGGAGTCTCACTGATTAACACTGAACCCTATGGGAGTCTCACTGATTAACACTGAACCCTGTGGGAGTCTCACTGATTAACACTGACACCTATGGGAGTCTCACTGATTAACACTGAACTCTATGGGATTCTCAATGATTAACACTGAACCCTGTGGGAGTCTCACTGATTAACACTGAACCCTATGGGAGTCTCACTGATTAACACTGAACCCTGTGGCAGTCTCACTGATTAACACTGAACCCTGTGGGAGTCTCACTGATTAGCACTGAACCCTGTGGGAGTCTCACTGATTAACACTGAACCCTATGGGAGTCTCACTGATTAACAATGAACACTGTGGGAGTCTCACTGATTAACACTGAAGACTGTGGGAGTCTCACTGATTAACACTGAACCCTGTGGGAGTCTCACTGATTAACACTGAACCCTATGGGAGTCTCACTGATTAACACTGAACCCTGTGGGAGTCTCAATGATTAACACTGAACCCTATGGGAGTCTCACTGATTAACACTGAACACTGTGGGACACTCAGTGATTAACAATGAACCCTGTGGGAGTCTCACTGATTAACACTGAACCCTATGGGAGTCTCACTGATTAACACTGAACCCTGTGGGAGTCTCACTGATTAACACTGAACCCTGTGGGAGTCTCACTGATTACCACTGAACCCTGTGGGAGTCTCACTGATTAACACTGAACCCTATGGGAGTCTCACTGATTAACAATGAACACTGTGGGAGTCTCACTGATTAACACTGAAGACTGTGGGAGTCTCACTGATTAACACTGAACCCTGTGGGAGTCTCACTGATTAACACTGAACCCTATGGGAGTCTCACTGATTAACACTGAACCCTGTGGGAGTCTCAGTGATTAAAACTGAACCCTATGGGAGTCTCACTGATTAACACTGAACACTGTGGGAGTCTCACTGATTAACACTGAACACTGTGGGAGTCTCACTGATTAACACTGAACCTTGTGGGAGTCTCACTGATTAACACTGAACACTGTGGTAGTCTCACTGATTAACACTGGACACTGTGGGAGTCTCATTGATTAACACTGAACCCTGTGGGAGTCTCACTGATTAACACTGAACCCTATGGGAGTCTCACTGATTAACACTGAACCCTGTGGGAGTCTCACTGATTAACACTGACACCTATGGGAGTCTCACTGATTAACACTGAACTCTATGGGATTCTCAATGATTAACACTGAACCCTGTGGGAGTCTCACTGATTAACACTGAACCCTATGGGAGTCTCACTGATTAACACTGAACCCTGTGGCAGTCTCACTGATTAACACTGAACCCTGTGGGAGTCTCACTGATTAGCACTGAACCCTGTGGGAGTCTCACTGATTAACACTGAACCCTATGGGAGTCTCACTGATTAACAATGAACACTGTGGGAGTCTCACTGATTAACACTGAAGACTGTGGGAGTCTCACTGATTAACACTGAACCCTGTGGGAGTCTCACTGATTAACACTGAACACTGTGGGAGTATCACTGATTAACACTGAACCCTGTGGGAGTCTCACTGATTAACACTGAACCCTATGGGAGTCTCACTGATTAACACATGAACCCTGTGTGAGTCTCACTGATTAATACTGAACCCTGTGGGAGCCTCACTGATTAACACTGAACCCTGTGGGAATCTCACTGATTAACACTGACCCCTGTGGGAGTCTCACTGATTAACACTGAACCCTGTGGGAGTCTCACTGATTAACACTGAACCCTATGGGAGTCTCACTGATTAACACTGAACCCTGTGGGAGTCTCAATGATTAACACTGAACCCTCTGGGAGTTTCACAGATTAACGCTGAACCCTATGGGAGTCTCACTGATTAACAATGAACCCTATGGGAGTCTCACTGATTATCACTGACATCTATGGGATTCTCACTGATTAACACTGAACCCTATGGGAGTCTCACTGATTAACACTGAACCCTGTGGGAGTCTCAGTGATTAAAACTGAACCCTATGGGAGTCTCACTGATTAACACTGAGCACTGTGGGAGTCTCACTGATTAACACTGAACACTGTGGGAGTCTCACTGATTAACACTGAACCTTGTGGGAGTCTCACTGATTAACACTGAACACTGTGGTAGTCTCACTGATTAACACTGGACACTGTGGGAGTCTCATTGATTAACACTGAACCCTGTGGGAGTCTCACTGATTAACACTGAACCCTATGGGAGTCTCACTGATTAACACTGAACCCTGTGGGAGTCTCACTGATTAACACTGAACCCTATGGGAGTCTCACTGATTAACACTGAACCCTGTGGGAGTCTCAATGATTAACACTGAACCCTCTGGGAGTTTCACAGATTAACGCTGAACCCTATGGGAGTCTCACTGATTAACAATGAACCCTATGGGAGTCTCACTGATTATCACTGACATCTATGGGATTCTCACTGATTAACACTGAACCCTATGGGAGTCTCACTGATTAACACTGAACCCTGTGGGAGTCTCAGTGATTAAAACTGAACCCTATGGGATTCTCACTGATTAACACTGAACACTGTGGGAGTCTCACTGATTAACACATAAACCCTGAGTGAGTCTCACTGATTAACACTGAACCCTGTGGGAGTCTCACTGATTAACACTGAACCCTGTGGGAGTCTCACTGATTAACACTGAACCCTATGGGAGTCTCATTGATTAACACTGAACCCTATGGGAGTCTCACTGATTAACACATGAACCCTGTGGGAATCTCACTGGTTTACACTGAACCCTATGGGAGTCTCACTGATTAACACTGAACCCTGTGGGAGTCTCACTGATTAACACTGAACCTTGTGGGAGTCTCACTGATTAACACTGAACACTGTGGTAGTCTCACTGATTAACACTGGACACTGTGGGAGTCTCATTGATTAACACTGAACCCTGTGGGAGTCTCACTGATTAACACTGAACCCTATGGGAGTCTCACTGATTAACACTGAACCCTGTGGGAGTCTCACTGATTAACACTGACACCTATGGGAGTCTCACTGATTAACACTGAACCCTATGGGAGTCTCACTGAATAACAATTAACCCTATGGGATGCTCACTGATTAACACCGAACTCTATGGGATTCTCAATGATTAACACTGAACCCTATGGGAGTCTCACTGATTAACACTGAACACTGTGGAAGTCTCACTGATTAACACTGAACCCTGTGGGAGTCTCACTGATTAACACTGAACCCTGTGGCAGTCTCACTGATTAACACTGAACCCTGTGGGAGTCTCACTGATTAGCACTGAACCCTGTGGGAGTCTCACTGATTAACACTGAACCCTATGGGAGTCTCACTGATTAACAATGAACACTGTGGGAGTCTCACTGATTAACACTGAAGACTGTGGGAGTCTCACTGATTAACACTGAACCCTGTGGGAGTCTCACTGATTAACACTGAACACTGTGGGAGTATCACTGATTAACACTGAACCCTGTGGGAGTCTCACTGATTAACACTGAACCCTATGGGAGTCTCACTGATTAACACATGAACCCTGTGTGAGTCTCACTGATTAATACTGAACCCTGTGGGAGCCTCACTGATTAACACTGAACCCTGTGGGAATCTCACTGATTAACACTGACCCCTGTGGGAGTCTCACTGATTAACACTGAACCCTGTGGGAGTCTCACTGATTAACACTGAACCCTATGGGAGTCTCACTGATTAACACTGAACCCTGTGGGAGTCTCAATGATTAACACTGAACCCTCTGGGAGTTTCACAGATTAACGCTGAACCCTATGGGAGTCTCACTGATTAACAATGAACCCTATGGGAGTCTCACTGATTATCACTGACATCTATGGGATTCTCACTGATTAACACTGAACCCTATGGGAGTCTCACTGATTAACACTGAACCCTGTGGGAGTCTCAGTGATTAAAACTGAACCCTATGGGAGTCTCACTGATTAACACTGAGCACTGTGGGAGTCTCACTGATTAACACTGAACACTGTGGGAGTCTCACTGATTAACACTGAACCTTGTGGGAGTCTCACTGATTAACACTGAACACTGTGGTAGTCTCACTGATTAACACTGGACACTGTGGGAGTCTCATTGATTAACACTGAACCCTGTGGGAGTCTCACTGATTAACACTGAACCCTATGGGAGTCTCACTGATTAACACTGAACCCTGTGGGAGTCTCACTGATTAACACTGAACCCTATGGGAGTCTCACTGATTAACACTGAACCCTGTGGGAGTCTCAATGATTAACACTGAACCCTCTGGGAGTTTCAAAGATTAACGCTGAACCCTATGGGAGTCTCACTGATTAACAATGAACCCTATGGGAGTCTCACTGATTATCACTGACATCTATGGGATTCTCACTGATTAACACTGAACCCTATGGGAGTCTCACTGATTAACACTGAACCCTGTGGGAGTCTCAGTGATTAAAACTGAACCCTATGGGATTCTCACTGATTAACACTGAACACTGTGGGAGTCTCACTGATTAACACATAAACCCTGAGTGAGTCTCACTGATTAACACTGAACCCTGTGGGAGTCTCACTGATTAACACTGAACCCTGTGGGAGTCTCACTGATTAACACTGAACCCTATGGGAGTCTCATTGATTAACACTGAACCCTATGGGAGTCTCACTGATTAACACATGAACCCTGTGGGAATCTCACTGGTTTACACTGAACCCTATGGGAGTCTCACTGATTAACACTGAACCCTGTGGGAGTCTCACTGATTAACACTGAACCTTGTGGGAGTCTCACTGATTAACACTGAACACTGTGGTAGTCTCACTGATTAACACTGGACACTGTGGGAGTCTCATTGATTAACACTGAACCCTGTGGGAGTCTCACTGATTAACACTGAACCCTATGGGAGTCTCACTGATTAACACTGAACCCTGTGGGAGTCTCACTGATTAACACTGACACCTATGGGAGTCTCACTGATTAACACTGAACCCTATGGGAGTCTCACTGATTAACAATTAACCCTATGGGATGCTCACTGATTAACACCGAACTCTATGGGATTCTCAATGATTAACACTGAACCCTATGGGAGTCTCACTGATTAACACTGAACACTGTGGAAGTCTCACTGATTAACACTGAACCCTGTGGGAGTCTCACTGATTAACACTGAACCCTGTGGGAGTCTCACTGATTACCCCTGAACCCTGTGGGAGTTTCACTGATTAACACTGAACCCTGTAGGAGTCTCACTGATTAACACTGAACCCTGTGGGAGTCTCACTGATTAACACTGAACCCTGTGGGAGTCTCACTGATTAACACTGAACACAGTGGGAGTCTCACTGATTAACACTGAACCCTGTGGGAGTCTCACTGATTAACACTGAACCCTGTGGGAGTTTCACTGATTACCCCTGAACCCTGTGGGAGTTTCACTGATTAACACTGAACCTTGTGAAAGTCTCACGGATTAACACTGAACCCTGTGGGAGTCTCACTGATTAACACTGAACCCTGTGGGAGTCTCACTGATTAACACTGAACCCTATGGGAGTCTCACTGATTAACACTGAACCAAGTGGGAGTCTCACTGATTAAGACTGAACCCTATGGGAGTGTCACTGATTAACACTGAACCCTATGGGAGTTTCAGTGATTAACACTTAACCCAATGGGAGTCTCACTGATTAACACTGAACCCTGTGGGAGTCTCACTGATTAACACTGAACCCTGTGAGAGTCTCACTGATTAACACTGAACCCTGTGGGAGTCTCACTGATTAACACATAAACCCTGAGTGAGTCTCACTGATTAACACTGAACCCTGTGGGAGTCTCACTGATTAACACTGAACACTGTGGGAGTATCACTGATTAACACTGAACCCTGTGGGAGTCTCACTGATTAACACTGAACCCTATGGGAGTCTCACTGATTAACACATGAACCCTGTGTGAGTCTCACTGATTAATACTGAACCCTGTGGGAGCCTCACTGATTAACACTGAACCCTGTGGGAATCTCACTGATTAACACTGACCCCTGTGGGAGTCTCACTGATTAACACTGAACCCTGTGGGAGTCTCACTGATTAACACTGAACCCTATGGGAGTCTCACTGATTAACACTGAACCCTGTGGGAGTCTCAATGATTAACACTGAACCCTCTGGGAGTTTCACAGATTAACGCTGAACCCTATGGGAGTCTCACTGATTAACAATGAACCCTATGGGAGTCTCACTGATTATCACTGACATCTATGGGATTCTCACTGATTAACACTGAACCCTATGGGAGTCTCACTGATTAACACTGAACCCTGTGGGAGTCTCAGTGATTAAAACTGAACCCTATGGGAGTCTCACTGATTAACACTGAGCACTGTGGGAGTCTCACTGATTAACACTGAACACTGTGGGAGTCTCACTGATTAACACTGAACCTTGTGGGAGTCTCACTGATTAACACTGAACACTGTGGTAGTCTCACTGATTAACACTGGACACTGTGGGAGTCTCATTGATTAACACTGAACCCTGTGGGAGTCTCACTGATTAACACTGAACCCTATGGGAGTCTCACTGATTAACACTGAACCCTGTGGGAGTCTCACTGATTAACACTGAACCCTATGGGAGTCTCACTGATTAACACTGAACCCTGTGGGAGTCTCAATGATTAACACTGAACCCTCTGGGAGTTTCAAAGATTAACGCTGAACCCTATGGGAGTCTCACTGATTAACAATGAACCCTATGGGAGTCTCACTGATTATCACTGACATCTATGGGATTCTCACTGATTAACACTGAACCCTATGGGAGTCTCACTGATTAACACTGAACCCTGTGGGAGTCTCAGTGATTAAAACTGAACCCTATGGGATTCTCACTGATTAACACTGAACACTGTGGGAGTCTCACTGATTAACACATAAACCCTGAGTGAGTCTCACTGATTAACACTGAACCCTGTGGGAGTCTCACTGATTAACACTGAACCCTGTGGGAGTCTCACTGATTAACACTGAACCCTATGGGAGTCTCATTGATTAACACTGAACCCTATGGGAGTCTCACTGATTAACACATGAACCCTGTGGGAATCTCACTGGTTTACACTGAACCCTATGGGAGTCTCACTGATTAACACTGAACCCTGTGGGAGTCTCACTGATTAACACTGAACCTTGTGGGAGTCTCACTGATTAACACTGAACACTGTGGTAGTCTCACTGATTAACACTGGACACTGTGGGAGTCTCATTGATTAACACTGAACCCTGTGGGAGTCTCACTGATTAACACTGAACCCTATGGGAGTCTCACTGATTAACACTGAACCCTGTGGGAGTCTCACTGATTAACACTGACACCTATGGGAGTCTCACTGATTAACACTGAACCCTATGGGAGTCTCACTGATTAACAATTAACCCTATGGGATGCTCACTGATTAACACCGAACTCTATGGGATTCTCAATGATTAACACTGAACCCTATGGGAGTCTCACTGATTAACACTGAACACTGTGGAAGTCTCACTGATTAACACTGAACCCTGTGGGAGTCTCACTGATTAACACTGAACCCTGTGGGAGTCTCACTGATTACCCCTGAACCCTGTGGGAGTTTCACTGATTAACACTGAACCCTGTAGGAGTCTCACTGATTAACACTGAACCCTGTGGGAGTCTCACTGATTAACACTGAACCCTGTGGGAGTCTCACTGATTAACACTGAACACAGTGGGAGTCTCACTGATTAACACTGAACCCTGTGGGAGTCTCACTGATTAACACTGAACCCTGTGGGAGTTTCACTGATTACCCCTGAACCCTGTGGGAGTTTCACTGATTAACACTGAACCTTGTGAAAGTCTCACGGATTAACACTGAACCCTGTGGGAGTCTCACTGATTAACACTGAACCCTGTGGGAGTCTCACTGATTAACACTGAACCCTATGGGAGTCTCACTGATTAACACTGAACCAAGTGGGAGTCTCACTGATTAAGACTGAACCCTATGGGAGTGTCACTGATTAACACTGAACCCTATGGGAGTTTCAGTGATTAACACTTAACCCAATGGGAGTCTCACTGATTAACACTGAACCCTGTGGGAGTCTCACTGATTAACACTGAACCCTGTGAGAGTCTCACTGATTAACACTGAACCCTGTGGGAGTCTCACTGATTAACACATAAACCCTGAGTGAGTCTCACTGATTAACACTGAACCCTGTGGGAGTCTCACTGATTAACACTGAACCCTGTGGGAGTCTCACTGATTAACACTGAACCCTATGGGAGTCTCATTGATTAACACTGAACCCTATGGGAGTCTCACTGATTAACACATGAACCCTGTGGGAATCTCACTGGTTTACACTGAACCCTATGGGAGTCTCACTGATTAACACTGAACCCTGTGGGAGTCTCACTGATTAACACTGAACCTTGTGGGAGTCTCACTGATTAACACTGAACACTGTGGTAGTCTCACTGATTAACACTGGACACTGTGGGAGTCTCATTGATTAACACTGAACCCTGTGGGAGTCTCACTGATTAACACTGAACCCTATGGGAGTCTCACTGATTAACACTGAACCCTGTGGGAGTCTCACTGATTAACACTGACACCTATGGGAGTCTCACTGATTAACACTGAACCCTATGGGAGTCTCACTGATTAACAATTAACCCTATGGGATGCTCACTGATTAACACCGAACTCTATGGGATTCTCAATGATTAACACTGACACCTATGGGAGTCTCACTGATTAACACTGAACCCTATGGGAGTCTCATTGATTAACACTGAACCCTATGGGAGTCTCACTGATTAACACATGAACCCTGTGGGAATCTCACTGGTTTACACTGAACCCTATGGGAGTCTCACTGATTAACACTGAACCCTGTGGGAGTCTCACTGATTAACACTGAACCTTGTGGGAGTCTCACTGATTAACACTGAACACTGTGGTAGTCTCACTGATTAACACTGGACACTGTGGGAGTCTCATTGATTAACACTGAACCCTGTGGGAGTCTCACTGATTAACACTGAACCCTATGGGAGTCTCACTGATTAACACTGAACCCTGTGGGAGTCTCACTGATTAACACTGACACCTATGGGAGTCTCACTGATTAACACTGAACCCTATGGGAGTCTCACTGATTAACAATTAACCCTATGGGATGCTCACTGATTAACACCGAACTCTATGGGATTCTCAATGATTAACACTGAACCCTATGGGAGTCTCACTGATTAACACTGAACCCTGTGGGAGTCTCACTGATTAACACTGAACACTGTGGGAGTCTCACTGATTAACACTGAACCCTGTGGGAGTCTCACTGATTAACACTGAACCCTGTGGGAGTTTCACTGATTACCCCTGAACCCTGTGGGAGTTTCACTGATTAACACTGAACCTTGTGAAAGTCTCACGGATTAACACTGAACCCTGTGGGAGTCTCACTGATTAACACTGAACCCTGTGGGAGTCTCACTGATTAACACTGAACCCTATGGGAGTCTCACTGATTAACACTGAACCAAGTGGGAGTCTCACTGATTAAGACTGAACCCTATGGGAGTGTCACTGATTAACACTGAACCCTATGGGAGTTTCAGTGATTAACACTTAACCCAATGGGAGTCTCACTGATTAACACTGAACCCTGTGGGAGTCTCACTGATTAACACTGAACCCTGAAAGAGTCTCACTGATTAACACTGAACCCTGTGGGAGTCTCACTGATTAACACATAAACCCTGAGTGAGTCTCACTGATTAACACTGAACCCTGTGGGAGTCTCAGTGATTAAAACTGAACCCTATGGGATTCTCACTGATTAACACTGAACACTGTGGGAGTCTCACTGATTAACACATAAACCCTGAGTGAGTCTCACTGATTAACACTGAACCCTGTGGGAGTCTCACTGATTAACACTGAACCCAGTGGGTGTCTCACTGATTAACACTGAACCCTATGGGAGTCTCATTGATTAACACTGAACCCTATGGGAGTCTCACTGATTAACACATGAACCCTGTGGGAATCTCACTGGTTTACACTGAACCCTATGGGAGTCTCACTGATTAACACTGAACCCTGTGGGAGTCTCACTGATTAACACTGAACCTTGTGGGAGTCTCACTGATTAACACTGAACACTGTGGTAGTCTCACTGATTAACACTGGACACTGTGGGAGTCTCATTGATTAACACTGAACCCTGTGGGAGTCTCACTGATTAACACTGAACCCTATGGGAGTCTCACTGATTAACACTGAACCCTGTGGGAGTCTCACTGATTAACACTGACACCTATGGGAGTCTCACTGATTAACACTGAACCCTATGGGAGTCTCACTGATTAACAATTAACCCTATGGGATGCTCACTGATTAACACCGAACTCTATGGGATTCTCAATGATTAACACTGAACCCTATGGGAGTCTCACTGATTAACACTGAACACTGTGGAAGTCTCACTGATTAACACTGAACCCTGTGGGAGTCTCACTGATTAACACTGAACCCTGTGGGAGTCTCACTGATTACCCCTGAACCCTGTGGGAGTTTCACTGATTAACACTGAACCCTGTAGGAGTCTCACTGATTAACACTGAACCCTGTGGGAGTCTCACTGATTAACACTGAACCCTGTGGGAGTCTCACTGATTAACACTGAACACTGTGGGAGTCTCACTGATTAACACTGAACCCTGTGGGAGTCTCACTGATTAACACTGAACCCTGTGGGAGTTTCACTGATTACCCCTGAACCCTGTGGGAGTTTCACTGATTAACACTGAACACTGTGGGAGTCTCACTGATTAACACTGAACCCTGAGGGAGTCTTACTGATTAACAATGAACCATGTGGGAGTCTCAGTGATTAAAACTGAACCGTATGGGAGTCTCACTGATTAACACTGAACACTGTGGGAGTCTCACTGATTAACACTGAACACTGTGGGAGTCTCACTGATTAACACTGAACCTTATGGGAGTCTCACTGATTAACACTGAACACTGTGGTAGTCTCACTGATTAACACTGGACACTGTGGGAGTCTCATTGATTAACACTGAACCCTGTGGGAGTCTCACTGATTAACACTGAACCCTATGGGAGTCTCACTGATTAACACTGAACCCTGTGGGAGTCTCACTGATTAACACTGACACCTATGGGAGTCTCACTGATTAACACTGAACCCTATGGGAGTCTCACTGATTAACAATTAACCCTATGGGAGTCTCACTGATTAACACCGAACTCTATGGGATTCTCAATGATTAACACTGAACCCTATGGGAGTCTCACTGATTAACACTGAACACTGTGGGACACTCAGTGATTAACAATGAACCCTGTGGGAGTCTCACTGATTAACACTGAACCCTATGGGAGTCTCACTGATTAACACTGAACCCTGTGGGAGTCTCACTGATTAACACTGAACCCTGTGGGAGTCTCACTGATTACCACTGAACCCTGTGGGAGTCTCACTGATTAACACTGAACCCTATGGGAGTCTCACTGATTAACAATGAACACTGTGGGAGTCTCACTGATTAACACTGAAGACTGTGGGAGTCTCACTGATTAACACTGAACCCTGTGGGAGTCTCACTGATTAACACTGAACCCTATGGGAGTCTCACTGATTAACACTGAACCCTGTGGGAGTCTCAGTGATTAAAACTGAACCCTATGGGAGTCTCACTGATTAACACTGAACACTGTGGGAGTCTCACTGATTAACACTGAACACTGTGGGAGTCTCACTGATTAACACTGAACCTTGTGGGAGTCTCACTGATTAACACTGAACACTGTGGTAGTCTCACTGATTAACACTGGACACTGTGGGAGTCTCATTGATTAACACTGAACCCTGTGGGAGTCTCACTGATTAACACTGAACCCTATGGGAGTCTCACTGATTAACACTGAACCCTGTGGGAGTCTCACTGATTAACACTGACACCTATGGGAGTCTCACTGATTAACACTGAACTCTATGGGATTCTCAATGATTAACACTGAACCCTGTGGGAGTCTCACTGATTAACACTGAACCCTATGGGAGTCTCACTGATTAACACTGAACCCTGTGGCAGTCTCACTGATTAACACTGAACCCTGTGGGAGTCTCACTGATTAGCACTGAACCCTGTGGGAGTCTCACTGATTAACACTGAACCCTATGGGAGTCTCACTGATTAACAATGAACACTGTGGGAGTCTCACTGATTAACACTGAAGACTGTGGGAGTCTCACTGATTAACACTGAACCCTGTGGGAGTCTCACTGATTAACACTGAACACTGTGGGAGTATCACTGATTAACACTGAACCCTGTGGGAGTCTCACTGATTAACACTGAACCCTATGGGAGTCTCACTGATTAACACATGAACCCTGTGTGAGTCTCACTGATTAATACTGAACCCTGTGGGAGCCTCACTGATTAACACTGAACCCTGTGGGAATCTCACTGATTAACACTGACCCCTGTGGGAGTCTCACTGATTAACACTGAACCCTGTGGGAGTCTCACTGATTAACACTGAACCCTATGGGAGTCTCACTGATTAACACTGAACCCTGTGGGAGTCTCAATGATTAACACTGAACCCTATGGGAGTCTCACTGATTAACACTGAACACTGTGGGACACTCAGTGATTAACAATGAACCCTGTGGGAGTCTCACTGATTAACACTGAACCCTATGGGAGTCTCACTGATTAACACTGAACCCTGTGGGAGTCTCACTGATTAACACTGAACCCTGTGGGAGTCTCACTGATTACCACTGAACCCTGTGGGAGTCTCACTGATTAACACTGAACCCTATGGGAGTCTCACTGATTAACACTGAACCCTATGGGAGTCTCACTGATTAACAATTAACCCTATGGGATGCTCACTGATTAACACCGAACTCTATGGGATTCTCAATGATTAACACTGAACCCTATGGGAGTCTCACTGATTAACACTGAACACTGTGGAAGTCTCACTGATTAACACTGAACCCTGTGGGAGTCTCACTGATTAACACTGAACCCTGTGGGAGTCTCACTGATTACCCCTGAACCCTGTGGGAGTTTCACTGATTAACACTGAACCCTGTAGGAGTCTCACTGATTAACACTGAACCCTGTGGGAGTCTCACTGATTAACACTGAACCCTGTGGGAGTCTCACTGATTAACACTGAACACTGTGGGAGTCTCACTGATTAACACTGAACCCTGTGGGAGTCTCACTGATTAACACTGAACCCTGTGGGAGTTTCACTGATTACCCCTGAACCCTGTGGGAGTTTCACTGATTAACACTGAACACTGTGGGAGTCTCACTGATTAACACTGAACCCTGAGGGAGTCTCACTGATTAACAATGAACCATGTGGGAGTCTCAGTGATTAAAACTGAACCGTATGGGAGTCTCACTGATTAACACTGAACACTGTGGGAGTCTCACTGATTAACACTGAACACTGTGGGAGTCTCACTGATTAACACTGAACCTTATGGGAGTCTCACTGATTAACACTGAACACTGTGGTAGTCTCACTGATTAACACTGGACACTGTGGGAGTCTCATTGATTAACACTGAACCCTGTGGGAGTCTCACTGATTAACACTGAACCCTATGGGAGTCTCACTGATTAACACTGAACCCTGTGGGAGTCTCACTGATTAACACTGACACCTATGGGAGTCTCACTGATTAACACTGAACCCTATGGGAGTCTCACTGATTAACAATTAACCCTATGGGAGTCTCACTGATTAACACCGAACTCTATGGGATTCTCAATGATTAACACTGAACCCTATGGGAGTCTCACTGATTAACACTGAACACTGTGGGACACTCAGTGATTAACAATGAACCCTGTGGGAGTCTCACTGATTAACACTGAACCCTATGGGAGTCTCACTGATTAACACTGAACCCTGTGGGAGTCTCACTGATTAACACTGAACCCTGTGGGAGTCTCACTGATTACCACTGAACCCTGTGGGAGTCTCACTGATTAACACTGAACCCTATGGGAGTCTCACTGATTAACAATGAACACTGTGGGAGTCTCACTGATTAACACTGAAGACTGTGGGAGTCTCACTGATTAACACTGAACCCTGTGGGAGTCTCACTGATTAACACTGAACCCTATGGGAGTCTCACTGATTAACACTGAACCCTGTGGGAGTCTCAGTGATTAAAACTGAACCCTATGGGAGTCTCACTGATTAACACTGAACACTGTGGGAGTCTCACTGATTAACACTGAACACTGTGGGAGTCTCACTGATTAACACTGAACCTTGTGGGAGTCTCACTGATTAACACTGAACACTGTGGTAGTCTCACTGATTAACACTGGACACTGTGGGAGTCTCATTGATTAACACTGAACCCTGTGGGAGTCTCACTGATTAACACTGAACCCTATGGGAGTCTCACTGATTAACACTGAACCCTGTGGGAGTCTCACTGATTAACACTGACACCTATGGGAGTCTCACTGATTAACACTGAACTCTATGGGATTCTCAAGGATTAACACTGAACCCTGTGGGAGTCTCACTGATTAACACTGAACCCTATGGGAGTCTCACTGATTAACACTGAACCCTGTGGCAGTCTCACTGATTAACACTGAACCCTGTGGGAGTCTCACTGATTAGCACTGAACCCTGTGGGAGTCTCACTGATTAACACTGAACCCTATGGGAGTCTCACTGATTAACAATGAACACTGTGGGAGTCTCACTGATTAACACTGAAGACTGTGGGAGTCTCACTGATTAACACTGAACCCTGTGGGAGTCTCACTGATTAACACTGAACACTGTGGGAGTATCACTGATTAACACTGAACCCTGTGGGAGTCTCACTGATTAACACTGAACCCTATGGGAGTCTCACTGATTAACACATGAACCCTGTGTGAGTCTCACTGATTAATACTGAACCCTGTGGGAGCCTCACTGATTAACACTGAACCCTGTGGGAATCTCACTGATTAACACTGACCCCTGTGGGAGTCTCACTGATTAACACTGAACCCTGTGGGAGTCTCACTGATTAACACTGAACCCTATGGGAGTCTCACTGATTAACACTGAACCCTGTGGGAGTCTCAATGATTAACACTGAACCCTATGGGAGTCTCACTGATTAACACTGAACACTGTGGGACACTCAGTGATTAACAATGAACCCTGTGGGAGTCTCACTGATTAACACTGAACCCTATGGGAGTCTCACTGATTAACACTGAACCCTGTGGGAGTCTCACTGATTAACACTGAACCCTGTGGGAGTCTCACTGATTACCACTGAACCCTGTGGGAGTCTCACTGATTAACACTGAACCCTATGGGAGTCTCACTGATTAACAATGAACACTGTGGGAGTCTCACTGATTAACACTGAAGACTGTGGGAGTCTCACTGATTAACACTGAACCCTGTGGGAGTCTCACTGATTAACACTGAACCCTATGGGAGTCTCACTGATTAACACTGAACCCTGTGGGAGTCTCAGTGATTAAAACTGAACCCTATGGGAGTCTCACTGATTAACACTGAACACTGTGGGAGTCTCACTGATTAACACTGAACACTGTGGGAGTCTCACTGATTAACACTGAACCTTGTGGGAGTCTCACTGATTAACACTGAACACTGTGGTAGTCTCACTGATTAACACTGGACACTGTGGGAGTCTCATTGATTAACACTGAACCCTGTGGGAGTCTCACTGATTAACACTGAACCCTATGGGAGTCTCACTGATTAACACTGAACCCTGTGGGAGTCTCACTGATTAACACTGACACCTATGGGAGTCTCACTGATTAACACTGAACTCTATGGGATTCTCAATGATTAACACTGAACCCTGTGGGAGTCTCACTGATTAACACTGAACCCTATGGGAGTCTCACTGATTAACACTGAACCCTGTGGCAGTCTCACTGATTAACACTGAACCCTGTGGGAGTCTCACTGATTAGCACTGAACCCTGTGGGAGTCTCACTGATTAACACTGAACCCTATGGGAGTCTCACTGATTAACAATGAACACTGTGGGAGTCTCACTGATTAACACTGAAGACTGTGGGAGTCTCACTGATTAACACTGAACCCTGTGGGAGTCTCACTGATTAACACTGAACACTGTGGGAGTATCACTGATTAACACTGAACCCTGTGGGAGTCTCACTGATTAACACTGAACCCTATGGGAGTCTCACTGATTAACACATGAACCCTGTGTGAGTCTCACTGATTAATACTGAACCCTGTGGGAGCCTCACTGATTAACACTGAACCCTGTGGGAATCTCACTGATTAACACTGACCCCTGTGGGAGTCTCACTGATTAACACTGAACCCTGTGGGAGTCTCACTGATTAACACTGAACCCTATGGGAGTCTCACTGATTAACACTGAACCCTGTGGGAGTCTCAATGATTAACACTGAACCCTCTGGGAGTTTCACAGATTAACGCTGAACCCTATGGGAGTCTCACTGATTAACAATGAACCCTATGGGAGTCTCACTGATTATCACTGACATCTATGGGATTCTCACTGATTAACACTGAACCCTATGGGAGTCTCACTGATTAACACTGAACCCTGTGGGAGTCTCAGTGATTAAAACTGAACCCTATGGGAGTCTCACTGATTAACACTGAGCACTGTGGGAGTCTCACTGATTAACACTGAACACTGTGGGAGTCTCACTGATTAACACTGAACCTTGTGGGAGTCTCACTGATTAACACTGAACACTGTGGTAGTCTCACTGATTAACACTGGACACTGTGGGAGTCTCATTGATTAACACTGAACCCTGTGGGAGTCTCACTGATTAACACTGAACCCTATGGGAGTCTCACTGATTAACACTGAACCCTGTGGGAGTCTCACTGATTAACACTGAACCCTATGGGAGTCTCACTGATTAACACTGAACCCTGTGGGAGTCTCAATGATTAACACTGAACCCTCTGGGAGTTTCACAGATTAACGCTGAACCCTATGGGAGTCTCACTGATTAACAATGAACCCTATGGGAGTCTCACTGATTATCACTGACATCTATGGGATTCTCACTGATTAACACTGAACCCTATGGGAGTCTCACTGATTAACACTGAACCCTGTGGGAGTCTCAGTGATTAAAACTGAACCCTATGGGATTCTCACTGATTAACACTGAACACTGTGGGAGTCTCACTGATTAACACATAAACCCTGAGTGAGTCTCACTGATTAACACTGAACCCTGTGGGAGTCTCACTGATTAACACTGAACCCTGTGGGAGTCTCACTGATTAACACTGAACCCTATGGGAGTCTCATTGATTAACACTGAACCCTATGGGAGTCTCACTGATTAACACATGAACCCTGTGGGAATCTCACTGGTTTACACTGAACCCTATGGGAGTCTCACTGATTAACACTGAACCCTGTGGGAGTCTCACTGATTAACACTGAACCTTGTGGGAGTCTCACTGATTAACACTGAACACTGTGGTAGTCTCACTGATTAACACTGGACACTGTGGGAGTCTCATTGATTAACACTGAACCCTGTGGGAGTCTCACTGATTAACACTGAACCCTATGGGAGTCTCACTGATTAACACTGAACCCTGTGGGAGTCTCACTGATTAACACTGACACCTATGGGAGTCTCACTGATTAACACTGAACCCTATGGGAGTCTCACTGAATAACAATTAACCCTATGGGATGCTCACTGATTAACACCGAACTCTATGGGATTCTCAATGATTAACACTGAACCCTATGGGAGTCTCACTGATTAACACTGAACACTGTGGAAGTCTCACTGATTAACACTGAACCCTGTGGGAGTCTCACTGATTAACACTGAACCCTGTGGCAGTCTCACTGATTAACACTGAACCCTGTGGGAGTCTCACTGATTAGCACTGAACCCTGTGGGAGTCTCACTGATTAACACTGAACCCTATGGGAGTCTCACTGATTAACAATGAACACTGTGGGAGTCTCACTGATTAACACTGAAGACTGTGGGAGTCTCACTGATTAACACTGAACCCTGTGGGAGTCTCACTGATTAACACTGAACACTGTGGGAGTATCACTGATTAACACTGAACCCTGTGGGAGTCTCACTGATTAACACTGAACCCTATGGGAGTCTCACTGATTAACACATGAACCCTGTGTGAGTCTCACTGATTAATACTGAACCCTGTGGGAGCCTCACTGATTAACACTGAACCCTGTGGGAATCTCACTGATTAACACTGACCCCTGTGGGAGTCTCACTGATTAACACTGAACCCTGTGGGAGTCTCACTGATTAACACTGAACCCTATGGGAGTCTCACTGATTAACACTGAACCCTGTGGGAGTCTCAATGATTAACACTGAACCCTCTGGGAGTTTCACAGATTAACGCTGAACCCTATGGGAGTCTCACTGATTAACAATGAACCCTATGGGAGTCTCACTGATTATCACTGACATCTATGGGATTCTCACTGATTAACACTGAACCCTATGGGAGTCTCACTGATTAACACTGAACCCTGTGGGAGTCTCAGTGATTAAAACTGAACCCTATGGGAGTCTCACTGATTAACACTGAGCACTGTGGGAGTCTCACTGATTAACACTGAACACTGTGGGAGTCTCACTGATTAACACTGAACCTTGTGGGAGTCTCACTGATTAACACTGAACACTGTGGTAGTCTCACTGATTAACACTGGACACTGTGGGAGTCTCATTGATTAACACTGAACCCTGTGGGAGTCTCACTGATTAACACTGAACCCTATGGGAGTCTCACTGATTAACACTGAACCCTGTGGGAGTCTCACTGATTAACACTGAACCCTATGGGAGTCTCACTGATTAACACTGAACCCTGTGGGAGTCTCAATGATTAACACTGAACCCTCTGGGAGTTTCACAGATTAACGCTGAACCCTATGGGAGTCTCACTGATTAACAATGAACCCTATGGGAGTCTCACTGATTATCACTGACATCTATGGGATTCTCACTGATTAACACTGAACCCTATGGGAGTCTCACTGATTAACACTGAACCCTGTGGGAGTCTCAGTGATTAAAACTGAACCCTATGGGATTCTCACTGATTAACACTGAACACTGTGGGAGTCTCACTGATTAACACATAAACCCTGAGTGAGTCTCACTGATTAACACTGAACCCTGTGGGAGTCTCACTGATTAACACTGAACCCTGTGGGAGTCTCACTGATTAACACTGAACCCTATGGGAGTCTCATTGATTAACACTGAACCCTATGGGAGTCTCACTGATTAACACATGAACCCTGTGGGAATCTCACTGGTTTACACTGAACCCTATGGGAGTCTCACTGATTAACACTGAACCCTGTGGGAGTCTCACTGATTAACACTGAACCTTGTGGGAGTCTCACTGATTAACACTGAACACTGTGGTAGTCTCACTGATTAACACTGGACACTGTGGGAGTCTCATTGATTAACACTGAACCCTGTGGGAGTCTCACTGATTAACACTGAACCCTATGGGAGTCTCACTGATTAACACTGAACCCTGTGGGAGTCGCACTGATTAACACTGACACCTATGGGAGTCTCACTGATTAACACTGAACCCTATGGGAGTCTCACTGATTAACAATTAACCCTATGGGATGCTCACTGATTAACACCGAACTCTATGGGATTCTCAATGATTAACACTGAACCCTATGGGAGTCTCACTGATTAACACTGAACACTGTGGAAGTCTCACTGATTAACACTGAACCCTGTGGGAGTCTCACTGATTAACACTGAACCCTGTGGGAGTCTCACTGATTACCCCTGAACCCTGTGGGAGTTTCACTGATTAACACTGAACCCTGTAGGAGTCTCACTGATTAACACTGAACCCTGTGGGAGTCTCACTGATTAACACTGAACCCTGTGGGAGTCTCACTGATTAACACTGAACACTGTGGGAGTCTCACTGATTAACACTGAACCCTGTGGGAGTCTCACTGATTAACACTGAACCCTGTGGGAGTTTCACTGATTACCCCTGAACCCTGTGGGAGTTTCACTGATTAACACTGAACCTTGTGAAAGTCTCACGGATTAACACTGAACCCTGTGGGAGTCTCAGTGATTAAAACTGAACCCTATGGGATTCTCACTGATTAACACTGAACACTGTGGGAGTCTCACTGATTAACACATAAACCCTGAGTGAGTCTCACTGATTAACACTGAACCCTGTGGGAGTCTCACTGATTAACACTGAACCCTGTGGGAGTCTCACTGATTAACACTGAACCCTATGGGAGTCTCATTGATTAACACTGAACCCTATGGGAGTCTCACTGATTAACACATGAACCCTGTGGGAATCTCACTGGTTTACACTGAACCCTATGGGAGTCTCACTGATTAACACTGAACCCTGTGGGAGTCTCACTGATTAACACTGAACCTTGTGGGAGTCTCACTGATTAACACTGAACACTGTGGTAGTCTCACTGATTAACACTGGACACTGTGGGAGTCTCATTGATTAACACTGAACCCTGTGGGAGTCTCACTGATTAACACTGAACCCTATGGGAGTCTCACTGATTAACACTGAACCCTGTGGGAGTCGCACTGATTAACACTGACACCTATGGGAGTCTCACTGATTAACACTGAACCCTATGGGAGTCTCACTGATTAACAATTAACCCTATGGGATGCTCACTGATTAACACCGAACTCTATGGGATTCTCAATGATTAACACTGAACCCTATGGGAGTCTCACTGATTAACACTGAACACTGTGGAAGTCTCACTGATTAACACTGAACCCTGTGGGAGTCTCACTGATTAACACTGAACCCTGTGGGAGTCTCACTGATTACCCCTGAACCCTGTGGGAGTTTCACTGATTAACACTGAACCCTGTAGGAGTCTCACTGATTAACACTGAACCCTGTGGGAGTCTCACTGATTAACACTGAACCCTGTGGGAGTCTCACTGATTAACACTGAACACTGTGGGAGTCTCACTGATTAACACTGAACCCTGTGGGAGTCTCACTGATTAACACTGAACCCTGTGGGAGTTTCACTGATTACCCCTGAACCCTGTGGGAGTTTCACTGATTAACACTGAACCTTGTGAAAGTCTCACGGATTAACACTGAACCCTGTGGGAGTCTCACTGATTAACACTGAACCCTGTGGGAGTCTCACTGATTAACACTGAACCCTATGGGAGTCTCACTGATTAACACTGAACCAAGTGGGAGTCTCACTGATTAAGACTGAACCCTATGGGAGTGTCACTGATTAACACTGAACCCTATGGGAGTTTCAGTGATTAACACTTAACCCAATGGGAGTCTCACTGATTAACACTGAACCCTGTGGGAGTCTCACTGATTAACACTGAACCCTGTGAGAGTCTCACTGATTAACACTGAACCCTGTGGGAGTCTCACTGATTAACACATAAACCCTGAGTGAGTCTCACTGATTAACACTGAACCCTGTGGGAGTCTCACTGATTAACACTGAACCCTGTGGGAGTCTCACTGATTAACATTGAACCCTATGGGAGTCTCATTGATTAACACTGAACCCTATGGGAGTCTCACTGATTAACACATGAACCCTGTGGGAATCTCACTGGTTTACACTGAACCCTATGGGAGTCTCACTGATTAACACTGAACCCTGTGGGAGTCTCACTGATTAACACTGAACCTTGTGGGAGTCTCACTGATTAACACTGAACACTGTGGTAGTCTCACTGATTAACACTGGACACTGTGGGAGTCTCATTGATTAACACTGAACCCTGTGGGAGTCTCACTGATTAACACTGAACCCTATGGGAGTCTCACTGATTAACACTGAACCCTGTGGGAGTCTCACTGATTAACACTGACACCTATGGGAGTCTCACTGATTAACACTGAACCCTATGGGAGTCTCACTGATTAACAATTAACCCTATGGGATGCTCACTGATTAACACCGAACTCTATGGGATTCTCAATGATTAACACTGACACCTATGGGAGTCTCACTGATTAACACTGAACCCTATGGGAGTCTCATTGATTAACACTGAACCCTATGGGAGTCTCACTGATTAACACATGAACCCTGTGGGAATCTCACTGGTTTACACTGAACCCTATGGGAGTCTCACTGATTAACACTGAACCCTGTGGGAGTCTCACTGATTAACACTGAACCTTGTGGGAGTCTCACTGATTAACACTGAACACTGTGGTAGTCTCACTGATTAACACTGGACACTGTGGGAGTCTCATTGATTAACACTGAACCCTGTGGGAGTCTCACTGATTAACACTGAACCCTATGGGAGTCTCACTGATTAACACTGAACCCTGTGGGAGTCTCACTGATTAACACTGACACCTATGGGAGTCTCACTGATTAACACTGAACCCTATGGGAGTCTCACTGATTAACAATTAACCCTATGGGATGCTCACTGATTAACACCGAACTCTATGGGATTCTCAATGATTAACACTGAACCCTATGGGAGTCTCACTGATTAACACTGAACCCTGTGGGAGTCTCACTGATTAACACTGAACACTGTGGGAGTCTCACTGATTAACACTGAACCCTGTGGGAGTCTCACTGATTAACACTGAACCCTGTGGGAGTTTCACTGATTACCCCTGAACCCTGTGGGAGTTTCACTGATTAACACTGAACCTTGTGAAAGTCTCACGGATTAACACTGAACCCTGTGGGAGTCTCACTGATTAACACTGAACCCTGTGGGAGTCTCACTGATTAACACTGAACCCTATGGGAGTCTCACTGATTAACACTGAACCAAGTGGGAGTCTCACTGATTAAGACTGAACCCTATGGGAGTGTCACTGATTAACACTGAACCCTATGGGAGTTTCAGTGATTAACACTTAACCCAATGGGAGTCTCACTGATTAACACTGAACCCTGTGGGAGTCTCACTGATTAACACTGAACCCTGTGAGAGTCTCACTGATTAACACTGAACCCTGTGGGAGTCTCACTGATTAACACATAAACCCTGAGTGAGTCTCACTGATTAACACTGAACCCTGTGGGAGTCTCACTGATTAACACTGAACCCTGTGGGAGTCTCACTGATTAACACTGAACCCTATGGGAGTCTCATTGATTAACACTGAACCCTATGGGAGTCTCACTGATTAACACATGAACCCTGTGGGAATCTCACTGGTTTACACTGAACCCTATGGGAGTCTCACTGATTAACACTGAACCCTGTGGGAGTCTCACTGATTAACACTGAACCTTGTGGGAGTCTCACTGATTAACACTGAACACTGTGGTAGTCTCACTGATTAACACTGGACACTGTGGGAGTCTCATTGATTAACACTGAACCCTGTGGGAGTCTCACTGATTAACACTGAACCCTATGGGAGTCTCACTGATTAACACTGAACCCTGTGGGAGTCTCACTGATTAACACTGACACCTATGGGAGTCTCACTGATTAACACTGAACCCTATGGGAGTCTCACTGATTAACAATTAACCCTATGGGATGCTCACTGATTAACACCGAACTCTATGGGATTCTCAATGATTAACACTGAACCCTATGGGAGTCTCACTGATTAACACTGAACACTGTGGAAGTCTCACTGATTAACACTGAACCCTGTGGGAGTCTCACTGATTAACACTGAACCCTGTGGGAGTCTCACTGATTACCCCTGAACCCTGTGGGAGTTTCACTGATTAACACTGAACCCTGTAGGAGTCTCACTGATTAACACTGAACCCTGTGGGAGTCTCACTGATTAACACTGAACCCTGTGGGAGTCTCACTGATTAACACTGAACACTGTGGGAGTCTCACTGATTAACACTGAACCCTGTGGGAGTCTCACTGATTAACACTGAACCCTGTGGGAGTTTCACTGATTACCCCTGAACCCTGTGGGAGTTTCACTGATTAACACTGAACCTTGTGAAAGTCTCACGGATTAACACTGAACCCTGTGGGAGTCTCACTGATTAACACTGAACCCTGTGGGAGTCTCACTGATTAACACTGAACCCTATGGGAGTCTCACTGATTAACACTGAACCAAGTGGGAGTCTCACTGATTAAGACTGAACCCTATGGGAGTCTCACTGATTAACACTGAACCCTATGGGAGTTTCAGTGATTAACACTTAACCCAATGGGAGTCTCACTGATTAACACTGAACCCTGAGGGAGTCTCACTGATTAACACTGAACCCTATGGGAGTCTCACTGATTAACACTGAACCCTGTGGGAGTCTCACTGATTAACACTGACACCTATGGGAATCTCACTGATTAACACTGAACCCTATGGGAGTCTCACTGATTAACAATTAACCTTATGGGAGTCTCACTGATTAACACCGACCTCTATGGGATTCTCAATGATTAACACTGAACCCTATGGGAGTCTCACTGATTAACACTGAACACTGTTGGAGTCTCACTGATTAACACTGAACACTGTGGGAGTCTCACTGATTAACACTGAACCCTGTGGGAGTCTCACTGATTAACACTGAACCCTGTGGGAGTCTCACTGATTAAAACTGAACCCTATGGCAGTCTCACTGATTAACAATGAACACTGTGGGAGTCTCACTGATTAACACTGAAGACTGTGGGAGTCTCACTGATTAACACTGAACCCTGTGGGAGTCTCACTGATTAACACTGAACACTGTGGGAGTCTCATTGATTAACACAGAACACTGTGGGAGTCTCATTGATTAACACTGAACCCTGTGGGAGTCTCACTGATTAACACTGAACCCTATGGGAGTCTCACTGATTAACACATGAACCCTGTGGGAGTCTCACTGATTAACACATAAACCCTGAGGGAGTCTCACTGATTAACACTGAACCCTGTGGGAGTCTCACTGATTAACACTGAACCCTGTGGGAGTCTCACTGATTAAGACTGAACCCTGTGGGAGTTTCACTGATTACCCCTGAACCCTGTGGGAGTTTCACTGATTAACACTGAACCTTGTGAAAGTCTCACGGATTAACACTGAACCCTGTGGAAGTCTCACTGATTAACACTGAACCCTGTGGGAGTCTCACTGATTAACACTGAACCCTATGGGAGTCTCACTGATTAACACTGAACCAAGTGGGAGTCTCACTGATTAAGACTGAACCCTATGGGAGTCTCACTGATTAACACTGAACCCTATGGGAGTTTCAGTGATTAACACTTAACCCAATGGGAGTCTCACTGATTAACACTGAACCCTGAGGGAGTCTCACTGATTAACACTGAACCCTATGGGAGTCTCACTGATTAACACTGAACCCTGTGGGAGTCTCACTGATTAACACTGACACCTATGGGAATCTCACTGATTAACACTGAACCCTATGGGAGTCTCACTGATTAACAATTAACCCTATGGGAGTCTCACTGATTAACACCGACCTCTATGGGATTCTCAATGATTAACACTGAACCCTATGGGAGTCTCACTGATTAACACTGAACACTGTTGGAGTCTCACTGATTAACACTGAACACTGTGGGAGTCTCACTGATTAACACTGAACCCTGTGGGAGTCTCACTGATTAACACTGAACCCTGTGGGAGTCTCACTGATTAAAACTGAACCCTATGGGAGTCTCACTGATTAACAATGAACACTGTGGGAGTCTCACTGATTAACACTGAAGACTGTGGGAGTCTCACTGATTAACACTGAACCCTGTGGGAGTCTCACTGATTAACACTGAACACTGTGGGAGTCTCATTGATTAACACTGAACACTGTGGGAGTCTCATTGATTAACACTGAACCCTGTGGGAGTCTCACTGATTAACACTGAACCCTATGGGAGTCTCACTGATTAACACATGAACCCTGTGGGAGTCTCACTGATTAACACATAAACCCTGAGGGAGTCTCACTGATTAACACTGAACCCTGTGGGAGTCTCACTGATTAACACTGAACACTGTGGGAATCTCACTGATTAACACTGAACCCTATGGGAGTCTCACTGATTAACAATTAACCCTATGGGAGTCTCACTGATTAACACCGACCTCAATGGGATTCGCAATGATTAACACTGCACCCTATGGGAGTCTCACTGATTAACACTGAACACTGTTGGAGTCTCACTGATTAACACTGAACACTGTGGGAGTCTCACTGATTAACACTGAACCCTGTGGGAGTCTCACTGATTAACACTGAACCCTGTGGGAGTCTCACTGATTAAAACTGAACCCTATGGGAGTCTCACTGATTAACAATGAACACTGTGGGAGTCTCACTGATTAACACTGAAGACTGTGGGAGTCTCACTGATTAACACTGAACCCTGTGGGAGTCTCACTGATTAACACTGAACACTGTGGGAGTCTCATTGATTAACACTGAACACTGTGGGAGTCTCATTGATTAACACTGAACCCTGTGGGAGTCTCACTGATTAACACTGAACCCTATGGGAGTCTCACTGATTAACACATGAACCCTGTGGGAGTCTCACTGATTAACACATAAACCCTGAGGGAGTCTCACTGATTAACACTGAACCCTGTGGGAGTCTCACTGATTAACACTGAACACTGTGGGAGTCTCATTGATTAACACTAAACACTGTGGGAGTCTCATTGATTAACACTGAACCCTGTGGGAGTCTCACTGATTAACACTGAACCCTATGGGAGTCTCACTGATTAACACATGAACCCTGTGGGAGTCTCACTGATTAACACATAAACCCTGAGGGAGTCTCACTGATTAACACTGAACCCTGTGGGAGTCTCACTGATTAACACTGAACACTGTGGGAGTCTCATTGATGAACACTGAACACTGTGGGAGTCTCATTGATTAACACTGAACCCTGTGGGAGTCTCACTGATTAACACTGAACCCTATGGGAGTCTCACTGATTAACACATGAACCCTGTGGGAGTCTCACTGATTAACACATAAACCCTGAGGGAGTCTCACTGATTAACACTGAACCCTGTGGGAGTCTCACTGATTAACACTGAACCCTGTGGGAGTCTCACTGATTAAGACTGAACCCTGTGGGAGTTTCACTGATTACCCCTGAACCCTGTGGGAGTTTCACTGATTAACACTGAACCTTGTGAAAGTCTCACGGATTAACACTGAACCCTGTGGGAGTCTCACTGATTAACACTGAACCCTGTGGGAGTCTCACTGATTAACACTGAACCCTATGGGAGTCTCACTGATTAACACTGAACCAAGTGGGAGTCTCACTGATTAAGACTGAACCCTATGGGAGTCTCACTGATTAACACTGAACCCTATGGGAGTTTCAGTGATTAACACTTAACCCAATGGGAGTCTCACTGATTAACACTGAACCCTGAGGGAGTCTCACTGATTAACACTGAACCCTATGGGAGTCTCACTGATTAACACTGAACCCTGTGGGAGTCTCACTGATTAACACTGACACCTATGGGAATCTCACTGATTAACACTGAACCCTATGGGAGTCTCACTGATTAACAATTAACCCTATGGGAGTCTCACTGATTAACACCGACCTCTATGGGATTCTCAATGATTAACACTGAACCCTATGGGAGTCTCACTGATTAACACTGAACACTGTTGGAGTCTCACTGATTAACACTGAACACTGTGGGAGTCTCACTGATTAACACTGAACCCTGTGGGAGTCTCACTGATTAACACTGAACCCTGTGGGAGTCTCACTGATTAAAACTGAACCCTATGGGAGTCTCACTGATTAACAATGAACACTGTGGGAGTCTCACTGATTAACACTGAAGACTGTGGGAGTCTCACTGATTAACACTGAACCCTGTGGGAGTCTCACTGATTAACACTGAACACTGTGGGAGTCTCATTGATTAACACTGAACACTGTGGGAGTCTCATTGATTAACACTGAACCCTGTGGGAGTCTCACTGATTAACACTGAACCCTATAGGAGTCTCACTGATTAACACATGAACCCTGTGGGAGTCTCACTGATTAACACATAAACCCTGAGGGAGTCTCACTGATTAACACTGAACCCTGTGGGAGTCTCACTGATTAACACTGAACCCTGTGGGAGTCTCACTGATTAACACTGAACCCTATGGGAGTCTCATTGATTAACACTGAACCCTATGGGAGTCTCACTGATTAACACATGAACCCTGTGGGAATCTCACTGGTTTACACTGAACCCTATGGGAGTCTCACAGATTAACACTGAACCGTATGGGAGTCTCACTGATTAACACTGAACCCTGTGGGAGTCTCACTGATTAACACTGAACCCTGTGGGAGTCTCACTGATTAACACTGAACACTGTGCGAGTCTCACTGATTAACACTGAACACTGTGGGAGTCTCACTGATTAACACTGAACACTGTGGGAGTCTCACTGATTAACACTGGACACTGTGGGAGTCTCATTGATTAACACTGAACCCTGTGGGAGTCTCACTGATTAACACTGCACCCTATGGGGGTCTCACTGATTAATACTGAACCCTGTGGGAGTCTCACTGATTAATAGTGAACCCTGTGGGAGTCTCACTGATTAACACTGAACAATGTGGGAGTCTCTCTGATTAACACTGAACACTGTGGGAGTCTCACTGATTAACACTGAACCCTGTGGGAGTCTCACTGATTAACACTGAACCCTGTGGGAGTCTCACTGATTAACACTGAACCCTGTGGGAGTCTCAGTGATTAACACTGAACCCTGTGGGAGTCTCACTGATTACCCCTGAACCCTGTGGGAGTTTCACTGATTAACACTGAACCTTGTGAAAGTCTCACGGATTAACACTGAACCCTGTGGGAGTCTCACTGATTAACACTGAACCCTGTGGGAGTCTCACTGATTAACAGTGAACCCTATGGGAGTCACACTGATTAACACTGAACCATGTGGGAGTCTCACTGATTAAGACTGAACCCTATGGGAGTCTCACTGATTAACACTGAACCCTATGGGAGTTTCAGTGATTGACACTTAACCATATGGGAGTATCACTGATTAACACCAAACGCTGAGGGAGTCTCACTGATTAACACTGAACCCTATGGGAGTCTCACTGATTAACACTGAACCCTGTGGGAGTCTCACTGATTAACACTGACACCTATGGGAGTCTCACTGATTAACACTGAACCCTATGGGAGTCTCACTGATTAACAATTAACCCTATGGGAGTCTCACTGATTAACACCGAACTCTATGGGATTCTCAATGATTAACACTGAACCCTATGGGAGTCTCACTGATTAACACTGAACACTGTGGGAGTCTCACTGATTAACACTGAACACTGTGGGAGTCTCACTGATTAACACTGAACCCTGTGGGAATCTCACTGATTAACACTGAACCCTGTGGGAGTCTCACTGATTAACACTGAACCCTGTGGGAGTCTCACTGATTAACACTGAACCCTGTGGGAGTCTCACTGATTACCCCTGAACCCTGTGGGCGTTTCACTGATTAACACTGAACCTTGTGAAAGTCTCACGGATTAACACTGAACCCTGTGGGAGTCTCACTGATTAACACTGAACCCTGTGGGAGTCTCACTGATTAACACTGAACCCTATGGGAGTCTCACTGATTAACACTGAACCAAGTGGGAGTCTCACTGATTAAGACTGAACCCTATGGGAGTCTCACTGATTAACACTGAACCCTATGGGAGTTTCAGTGATTAACACTTAACCCAATGGGAGTCTCACTGATTAACACTGAACCCTGAGGGAGTCTCACTGATTAACACTGAACCCTATGGGAGTCTCACTGATTAACACTGAACCCTGTGGGAGTCTCACTGATTAACACTGACACCAATGGGAATCTCACTGATTAACACTGAACCCTATGGGAGTCTCACTGATTAACAATTAACCCTATGGGAGTCTCACTGATTAACACCGACCTCTATGGGATTCTCAATGATTAACACTGAACCCTATGGGAGTCTCACTGATTAACACTGAACACTGTTGGAGTCTCACTGATTAACACTGAACACTGTGGGAGTCTCACTGATTAACACTGAACCCTGTGGGAGTCTCACTGATTAACACTGAACCCTGTGGGAGTCTCACTGATTAAAACTGAACCCTATGGGAGTCTCACTGATTAACAATGAACACTGTGGGAGTCTCACTGATTAACACTGAAGACTGTGGGAGTCTCACTGATTAACACTGAACCCTGTGGGAGTCTCACTGATTAACACTGAACACTGTGGGAGTCTCATTGATTAACACTGAACACTGTGGGAGTCTCATTGATTAACACTGAACCCTGTGGGAGTCTCACTGATTAACACTGAACCCTATGGGAGTCTCACTGATTAACACATGAACCCTGTGGGAGTCTCACTGATTAACACATAAACCCTGAGGGAGTCTCACTGATTAACACTGAACCCTGTGGGAGTCTCACTGATTAACACTGAACCCTGTGGGAGTCTCACTGATTAACACTGAACCCTATGGGAGTCTCATTGATTAACACTGAACCCTATGGGAGTCTCAGTGATTAACACTGAACCCTGTGGGAGTCTCACTGATTAACACTGAACCCTGTGGGAGTCTCACTGATTAACACTGAACCCTGTGGGAGTCTCACTGATTAACACTGAACCCTGTGGGAGTCTCAGTGATTAACACTGAACCCTGTGGGAGTCTCAGTGATTAACACTGAACACTGTGCGAGTCTCACTGATTAACACTGAACACTGTGGGAGTCTCACTGATTAACACTGAACACTGTGGGAGTCTCACTGATTAACACTGGACACTGTGGGAGTCTCATTGATTAACACTGAACCCTGTGGGAGTCTCACTGATTAACACTGCACCCTATGGGCGTCTCACTGATTAATACTGAACCCTGTGGGAGTCTCACTGATTAATAGTGAACCCTGTGGGAGTCTCACTGATTAACACTGAACAATGTGGGAGTCTCTCTGATTAACACTGAACACTGTGGGAGTCTCACTGATTAACACTGAACCCTGTGGGAGTCTCACTGATTAACACTGAACCCTGTGGGAGTCTCACTGATTAACACGGAACCCTGTGGGAGTCTCACTGATTAACACTGAACCCTGTGGGAGTCTCACTGATTAACACTGAACCCTGTGGGAGTCTCAGTGATTAACACTGAACCCTGTGGGAGTCTCAGTGATTAACACTGAACACTGTGCGAGTCTCACTGATTAACACTGAACACTGTGGGAGTCTCACTGATTAACACTGAACACTGTGGGAGTCTCACTGATTAACACTGGACACTGTGGGAGTCTCATTGATTAACACTGAACCCTGTGGGAGTCTCACTGATTAACACTGCACCCTATGGGAGTCTCACTGATTAATACTGAACCCTGTGGGAGTCTCACTGATTAATAGTGAACCCTGTGGGAGTCTCACTGATTAACACTGAACAATGTGGGAGTCTCTCTGATTAACACTGAACACTGTGGGAGTCTCACTGATTAACACTGAACCCTGTGGGAGTCTCACTGATTAACACTGAACCCTGTGGGAGTCTCACTGATTAACACTGAACCCTGTGGGAGTCTCAGTGATTAACACTGAACCCTGTGGGAGTCTCACTGATTACCCCTGAACCCTGTGGGAGTTTCACTGATTAACACTGAACCTTGTGAAAGTCTCACGGATTAACACTGAACCCTGTGGGAGTCTCACTGATTAACACTGAACCCTGTGGGAGTCTCACTGATTAACAGTGAACCCTATGGGAGTCACACTGATTAACACTGAACCATGTGGGAGTCTCACTGATTAAGACTGAACCCTATGGGAGTCTCACTGATTAACACTGAACCCTATGGGAGTTTCAGTGATTAACACTTAACCATATGGGAGTCTCACTGATTAACACCAAACCCTGAGGGAGTCTCACTGATTAACACTGAACCCTATGGGAGTCTCACTGATTAACACTGAACCCTGTGGGAGTCTCACTGATTAACACTGACACCTATGGGAGTCTCACTGATTAACACTGAACCCTATGGGAGTCTCACTGATTAACAATTAACCCTATGGGAGTCTCACTGATTAACACCGAACTCTATGGGATTCTCAATGATTAACACTGAACCCTATGGGAGTCTCACTGATTAACACTGAACACTGTGGGAGTCTCACTGATTAACACTGAACACTGTGGGAGTCTCACTGATTAACACTGAACCCTGTGGGAATCTCACTGATTAACACTGAACCCTGTGGGAGTCTCACTGATTAACACTGAACCCTGTGGGAGTCTCACTGATTAACACTGAACCCTGTGGGAGTCTCACTGATTACCCCTGAACCCTGTGGGCGTTTCACTGATTAACACTGAACCTTGTGAAAGTCTCACGGATTAACACTGAACCCTGTGGGAGTCTCACTGATTAACACTGAACCCTGTGGGAGTCTCACTGATTAACACTGAACCCTATGGGAGTCTCAGTGATTAACACTGAACCAAGTGGGAGTCTCACTGATTAAGACTGAACCCTATGGGAGTCTCACTGATTAACACTGAACCCTATGGGAGTTTCAGTGATTAACACTTAACCCTATGGGAGTCGCAATGATTAACACCGAACCCTGAGGGAGTCTCACTGATTAACACTGAACCCTATGGGAGTCTCACTGATTAACACTGAACCCTGTGGGAGTCTCACTGATTAACACTGACACCTATGGGAGTCTCACTGATTAACACTGAACCCTATGGGAGTCTCACTGATTAACACCGAACTCTATGGGATTCTCAATGATTAACACTGAACCATATGGGAGTCTCACTGATTACCACTGAACACTGTGGGAGTCTCACTGATTAACACTGAACCCTATGGGAGTCTCACTGATTAACACCGAACTCTATGGGATTCTCAATGATTAACACTGAACCCTATGGGAATCTCACTGATTACCACTGAACACTTTGGGAGTCTCACTGATTAACACTGAACACTGTGGGAGTCTCACTGATTAACACTGAACCCTGTGGGAGTCTCACTGATTAACACTGAACCCTATGGGAGTCTCACTGATTAACACATGAACCCTGAGGGAGTCTCACTGATTAATACTGAACCCTGTGGGAGTCTCACTGATTAACACTGAACCCTGTGTGAGTCTCACTGATTAACACTGAACCCTGTGGGAGTCTCACTGATTAACACTGAACCCTGTGGGAGTTTTACTGATTACCCCTGAACCCTGTGGGAGTTTCACTGATTAACACTGAACCTTGTGAAAGTCTCACGGATTAACACTGAACCCTGTGGGAGTCTCACTGATTAACACTGAACCCTGTGGGAGTCTCACTGATTAACACTGAATCCTATGGGAGTCTCACTGATTAACACTGAACCAAGTGGGAGTCTCACTGATTAAGACTGAACCCTATGGGAGTCTCACTGATTAACACTGAACCCTATGGGAGTTTCAGTGATTAACACTTAACCCAATGGGAGTCTCACTGATTAACACTGAACCCTGTGGGAGTCTCACTGATTAACACTGAACCCTGTGGGAGTCTCACTGATTACCCCTGAACCCTGTGGGCGTTTCACTGATTAACACTGAACCTTGTGAAAGTCTCACGGATTAACACTGAACCCTGTGGGAGTCTCACTGATTAACACTGAACCCTGTGGGAGTCTCACTGATTAACACTGAACCCTATGGGAGTCTCAGTGATTAACACTGAACCAAGTGGGAGTCTCACTGATTAAGACTGAACCCTATGGGAGTCTCACTGATTAACACTGAACCCTATGGGAGTTTCAGTGATTAACACTTAACCCTATGGGAGTCGCAATGATTAACACCGAACCCTGAGGGAGTCTCACTGATTAACACTGAACACCATGGGAGTCTCACTGATTAACACTGAACCCTGTGGGAGTCTCACTGATTAACACTGACACCTATGGGAGTCTCACTGATTAACACTGAACCCTATGGGAGTCTCACTGATTAACACCGAACTCTATGGGATTCTCAATGATTAACACTGAACCATATGGGAGTCTCACTGATTACCACTGAACACTGTGGGAGTCTCACTGATTAACACTGAACCCTATGGGAGTCTCACTGATTAACACCGAACTCTATGGGATTCTCAATGATTAACACTGAACCCTATGGGAGTCTCACTGATTACCACTGAACACTTTGGGAGTCTCACTGATTAACACTGAACACTGTGGGAGTCTCACTGATTAACACTGAACCCTGTGGGAGTCTCACTGATTAACACTGAACCCTATGGGAGTCTCACTGATTAACACATGAACCCTGAGGGAGTCTCACTGATTAATACTGAACCCTGTGGGAGTCTCACTGATTAACACTGAACCCTGTGTGAGTCTCACTGATTAACACTGAACCCTGTGGGAGTCTCACTGATTAACACTGAACCCTGTGGGAGTTTTACTGATTACCCCTGAACCCTGTGGGAGTTTCACTGATTAACACTGAACCTTGTGAAAGTCTCACGGATTAACACTGAACCCTGTGGGAGTCTCACTGATTAACACTGAACCCTGTGGGAGTCTCACTGATTAACACTGAACCCTATGGGAGTCTCACTGATTAACACTGAACCAAGTGGGAGTCTCACTGATTAAGACTGAACCCTATGGGAGTCTCACTGATTAACACTGAACCCTATGGGAGTTTCAGTGATTAACACTTAACCCAATGGGAGTCTCACTGATTAACACTGAACCCTGAGGGAGTCTCACTGATTAACACTGAACCCTATGGGAGTCTCACTGATTAACACTGAACCCTGTGGGAGTCTCACTGATTAACACTGACACCTATGGGAGTCTCACTGATTAACACTGAACCCTATGGGAGTCTCACTGATTAACAATTAACCCTATGGGAGTCTCACTGATTAACACCGACCTCTATGGGATTCTCAATGATTAACACTGAACCCTATGGGAGTCTCACTGATTAACACTGAACACTGTGGGAGTCTCACTGAGTAATACTGAACACTGTGGGAGTCTCACTGATTAACACTGAACCCTGTGGGAGTCTCACTGATTAACACTGAACCCTGTGGGAGTCTCACTAATTAACACATGAACCCTGTGGGAGTCTCATTCATTAACACTGAACCCTGTGGGAGTCTCACTGATTAACGCTGAACCCTGTGGGAGTCTCACTGATTAACACTGAACCCTATGGGAGTCTCACTGATTAACACTGAACCCTGTGGAAGTCTCACTGATTAACACTGAACCCTGTGGGAGTCTCACTGATTAACACTGAACCCTGTGGGAGTCTCACTGATTACCCCTGAACCCTGTGGGAGTTTCACTGATTAACACTGAACCCTGTAGGAGTCTCACTGATTAACACTGAACCCTGTGGGAGTCTCACTGATTAACACTGAACCCTGTGGGAGTCTGACTGATTAACACTGAACACTGTGGGAGTCTCACTGATTAACACTGAACCCTGTGGGAGTCTCACTGATTAACACTGAACCCTGTGAGAGTCTCACTGATTAAAACTGAACCCTATGGGAGTCTCACTGATTAACACTGAACACTGTGGGAGTCTCACTGATTAACACTGAACACTGTGGGAGTCTCACTGATTAACACTGAACCTTGTGGGAGTCTCACTGATTAACACTGAACACTGTGGTAGTCTCACTGATTAACACTGGACACTGTGGGAGTCTCATTGATTAACACTGAACCCTGTGGGAGTCTCACTGATTAACACATGAACCCTGTGGGAGTCTCACTGATTAATACTGAACCCTGTGGGAGTCTCACTGATTAACACTGAACAATGTGGGAGTCTCACTGATTAACACTGAACACTGTGGGAGTCTCACTGATTAACACTGAACCCTATGGGAGTCTCACTGATTAACACTGAACCCTGTGGGAGTCCCAGTGATTAACACTGAACCCTGAGGGAGTCTCACTGATTAACACTGAACACTGTGGGAGTCTCACTGATTAACACTGAACACTGTGGGAGTCTCACTGATTAACACTGAACCCTGTGGGAGTCTCACTGATTAACACTGAACCCTATGGGAGTCTCACTGATTAACACATGAACCCTGAGGGAGTCTCACTGATTAACACTGAACCCTGTGGGAGTCTCACTGATTAACACTGAACCCTGTGGGGAGTCCCAGTGATTAACACTGAACCCTGTGGAAGTCTCACTGATTAACACTGAACCCTGTGGGAGTCTCACTGATTAACACTGAACCCTGTGGGAGTCTCACTGATTACCCCTGAACCCTGTGGGAGTTTCACTGATTAACACTGAACCCTGTAGGAGTCTCACTGATTAACACTGAACCATGTGGGAGTCTCACTGATTAACACTGAACCCTGTGGGAGTCTGACTGATTAACACTGAACACTGTGGGAGTCTCACTGATTAACACTGAACCCTGTGGGAGTCTCACTGATTAACACTGAACCCTGTGAGAGTCTCACTGATTAACACTGAACCCTATGGGATTCTCACTGATTAACACTTAACCCTATGGGCGTCTCACTGATTAACACTGAACCCTGAGGGAGTCTCACTGATTAACACTGAACCCTGTGGGAGTCTCACTGATTAACACTGAACCCTGTGGGAGTGTCACTGATTAACACTTAACCAAATGGGAGTCTCACTGATTAACACTGAACCCTGAGGGAGTCTCACTGATTAACGCTGAACCCTATGGGAGTCTCACTGATTAACACTGAACCCTGTAGGAGTCTCACTGATTAACACTAAAACCTATGGGAGTCTCACTGATTAACACTGAACCCTATGGGAGTCTCACTGATTAACAATGAACCCTATGGGAGTCTCACTGATTAACACTGAACCCTATGGGAGTCTCACTGATTAACACTGAACCCTGTGGGAGTCCCAGTGATTAACACTGAACCCTGAGGGAGTCTCACTGATTAACACTGAACACTGTGGGAGTCTCACTGATTAACACTGAACACTGTGGGAGTCTCACTGATTAACACTGAACCCTGTGGGAGTCTCACTGATTAACACTGAACCCTATGGGAGTCTCACTGATTAACACATGAACCCTGAGGGAGTCTCACTGATTAACACTGAACCCTGTGGGAGTCTCACTGATTAACACTGAACCCTGTGGGAGTCCCAGTGATTAACACTGAACCCTGAGGGAGTCTCACTGATTAACACTGAACACTGTGGGAGTCTCACTGATTAATACTGAACACTGTGGGAGTCTCACTGATTAACACTGAACCCTGTGGGAGTCTCACTGATTAACACTGAACCCTATGGGAGTCTCACTGATTAACACATGAACCCTGAGGGAGTCTCACTGATTAACACTGAACCCTGTGGGAGTCTCACTGATTAACACTGAACCCTGTGGGAGTCTCACTGATTAACACTGAACCCTATGGGAGTCTCATTGATTAACACTGAACCCTATGGGATTCTCACTGATTAACACATGCACCCTGTGGGAGTCTCACTGATTTACACTGAACCCTATGGGAGTCTCACTGATTAACACATGCACCCTGTGGGAGTCTCACTGATTAACACTGAACCCTATGGGAGTCTCATTGATTAACACTGAACCGTATGCGAGTCTCACTGATTAACACTGAACCCTATGGGAGTCTCACTGATTAATACTGAACCCTGTGGGAGTCTCACTGATTAACACTGAACCCTGTGGGAGTTTCACTGATTAACACTGAACCCTGTGGGAGTCTCACTGATTAACACTGAACCCTATGGGGGACTCACTGATTAACACTGAACCCTATGGGAGTCTCATTGATTAACACTGAACCGTATGCGAGTCTCACTGATTAACACTGAACCCTATGGGAGTCTCACTGATTAACACTGAACCCTGTGGGAGTCTCACTGATTAACACTGAACCCTGTGGGAGTCTCACTGATTAACACTGAACCCTGTGAGAGTCTCACTGATTAACACTGAACCCTATGGGATTCTCACTGATTAACACTTAACCCTATGGGCGTCTCACTGATTAACACTGAACCCTGAGGGAGTCTCACTGATTAACACTGAACCCTGTGGGAGTCTCACTGATTAACACTGAACCCTGTGGGAGTGTCACTGATTAACACTTAACCAAATGGGAGTCTCACTGATTAACACTGAACCCTGAGGGAGTCTCACTGATTAACGCTGAACCCTATGGGAGTCTCACTGATTAACACTGAACCCTGTGGGAGTCTCACTGATTAACACTAAAACCTATGGGAGTCTCACTGATTAACACTGAACCCTATGGGAGTCTCACTGATTAACAATGAACCCTATGGGAGTCTCACTGATTAACACTGAACCCTATGGGAGTCTCACTGATTAACACTGAACCCTGTGGGAGTCCCAGTGATTAACACTGAACCCTGAGGGAGTCTCACTGATTAACACTGAACACTGTGGGAGTCTCACTGATTAACACTGAACACTGTGGGAGTCTCACTGATTAACACTGAAACCTGTGGGAGTCTCACTGATTAACACTGAACCCTATGGGAGTCTCACTGATTAACACATGAACCCTGAGGGAGTCTCACTGATTAACACTGAACCCTGTGGGAGTCTCACTGATTAACACTGAACCCTGTGGGAGTCCCAGTGATTAACACTGAACCCTGAGGGAGTCTCACTGATTAACACTGAACACTGTGGGAGTCTCACTGATTAACACTGAACACTGTGGGAGTCTCACTGATTAACACTGAACCCTGTGGGAGTCTCACTGATTAACACTGAACCCTATGGGAGTCTCACTGATTAACACATGAACCCTGAGGGAGTCTCACTGATTAACACTGAACCCTGTGGGAGTCTCACTGATTAACACTGAACCCTGTGGGAGTCTCACTGATTAACACTGAACCCTATGGGAGTCTCATTGATTAACACTGAACCCTATGGGATTCTCACTGATTAACACATGCACCCTGTGGGAGTCTCACTGATTTACACTGAACCCTATGGGAGTCTCACTGATTAACACATGCACCCTGTGGGAGTCTCACTGATTAACACTGAACCCTATGGGAGTCTCATTGATTAACACTGAACCGTATGCGAGTCTCACTGATTAACACTGAACCCTATGGGAGTCTCACTGATTAACACTGAACCCTGTGGGAGTCTCACTGATTAACACTGAACCCTGTGGGAGTCTCACTGATTAACACTGAACCCTGTGGGAGTCTCACTGATTAACACTGAACCCTATGGGGGACTCACTGATTAACACTGAACCCTATGGGAGTCTCACTGATTAACACTGAACCCTCTGGGAGTCTTACTGATTAACACTGAACCCTGTGAGAGTCTCACTGATTAACACTGACCTCTATGGGATTCTCACTGATTAACACTGAACACTATGGGAGTCTCACTGATTAACACTGAACCCTGTGGGAGTCTCAGTGATTAACACTGAACCCTATGGTAGTCTCACTGATTAACAATGAACACTGTGGGATTCTCACTGATTAACACTGAAGACTGTGGGAGTCTCACTGATTAACACTGAAACCTGTGGGAGTCTCACTGATTAACACTGAACACTGTGGGAGTCTCACTGATTAACACTGAACACTGTGGGAGTCTCACTGATTAACACTGAACCCTGTGGGAGTCTCACTGATTAACACTGAACCCTATGGGAGTCTCACTGATTAACACATGAACCCTGTGGGAGTCTCACTGATTAATACTGAACCCTGTGGGAGTCTCACTGATTAACACTGAACCCTGTGGGAGTCTCACTGATTAACACTGAACCCTGTGGGAGTCTCACTGATTAACACTGAACCCTGTGGGAGTCTCACTGATTAACACTGAACCCTATGGGAGTCTCACTGATTAACACTGAACCCTGTGGGAGTCTCAATGATTAACACTGAACCCTATGGGGGTCTCACAGATTAACGCTGAACCCTATGGGAGTCTCACTGATTAACAATGAACCATATGGGAGTCTCACTGATTAACACTGACATCTATGGGATTCTCACTGATTAACACTGAACCCTATGGGAGTCTCACTGATTAACACTGGACCCTGTGGGAGTCTCAGTGATTAAAACTGAACCCTATGGGAGTCTCACTGATTAACACTGAACACTGTGGGAGTCTCACTGATTAACACTGAACACTGTGGGAGTCTCACTGATTAACACTGAACCTTGTGGGAGTCTCACTGATTAACACTGAACACTGTGGTAGTCTCACTGATTAACACTGGACACTGTGGGAGTCTCATTGATTAACACTGAACCCTGTGGGAGTCTCACTGATTAACACTGAACCCTATAGGAGTCTCACTGATTAACACATGAACCCTGTGGGAGTCTCACTGATTAATACTGAACCCTGTGGGAGTCTCACTGATTAACACTGAACAATGTGGGAGTCTCACTGATTAACACTGAACACTGTGGGAGTCTCACTGATTAACACTGAACCCTGTGGGATTCTCACTGATTAACACTGAACCCTGTGGGAGTCTCATTGATTAACACTGAACCGTATGCGAGTCTCACTGATTAACACTGAACCCTATGGGAGTCTCATTGATTAACACTGAACCGTATGCGAGTCTCACTGATTAACAATGAACCCTATGGGAGTCTCACTGATTAACACTGAACCCTGTGGGAGTCTCACTGATTAACACTGAACCCTGTGGGAGTCTCACTGATTAACACTGAACCCTGTGGGAGTCTCACTGATTAACACTGAACCCTATGGGGGACTCACTGATTAACACTGAACCCTATGGGAGTCTCACTGATTAACACTGAACCCTCTGGGAGTCTTACTGATTAACACTGAACCCTGTGAGAGTCTCACTGATTAACACTGACCTCTATGGGATTCTCACTGATTAACACTGAACACTATGGGAGTCTCACTGATTAACACTGAACCTTGTGGGAGTCTCAGTGATTAACACTGAACCCTATGGGAGTCTCACTGATTAACAATGAACACTGTGGGAGTCTCACTGATGAACACTGAAGACTGTGGGAGTCTCACTGATTAACACTGAAACCTGTGGGAGTCTCACTGATTAACACTGAACACTGTGGGAGTCTCACTGATTAACACTGAGGGAGTCTCACTGATTAACACTGAACCCTGTGGGAGTCTCACTGATTAACACTGAACCCTATGGGAGTCTCACTGATTAACACATGAACCCTGTGGGAGTCTCACTGATTAATACTGAACCCTGTGGGAGTCTCACTGATTAACACTGAACCCTGTGGGAGTCTCACTGATTAACACTGAACCCTGTGGGAGTCTCACTGATTAACACTGAACCCTGTGGGAGTCTCACTGATTAACACTGAACCCTATGGGAGTCTCACTGATTAACACTGAACCCTGTGGGAGTCTCAATGATTAACACTGAACCCTATGGGGGTCTCACAGATTAACGCTGAACCCTATGGGAGTCTCACTGATTAACAATGAACCATATGGGAGTCTCACTGATTAACACTGACATCTATGGGATTCTCACTGATTAACACTGAACCCTATGGGAGTCTCACTGATTAACACTGAACCCTGTGGGAGTCTCAGTGATTAAAACTGAACCCTATGGGAGTCTCACTGATTAACACTGAACAATGTGGGAGTCTCACTGATTAACACTGAACCTTGTGGGAGTCTCACTGATTAACACTGAACACTGTGGTAGTCTCACTGATTAACACTGGACACTGTGGGAGTCTCATTGATTAACACTGAACCCTGTGGGAGTCTCACTGATTAACACATGAACCCTGTGGGAGTCTCACTGATTAATACTGAACCCTGTGGGAGTCTCACTGATTAACACTGAACAATGTGGGAGTCTCACTGATTAACACTGAACACTGTGGGAGTCTCACTGATTAACACTGAACCCTGTGGGATTCTCACTGATTAACACTGAACCCTGTGGGAGTCTCACTGAATAACACTGAACCCTGTGGGCGTCTCACTGATTAACACTGAACCCTGTGGGAGTCTCACTGATTACCTCTGAACCCTGTGGGAGTTTCACTGATTAACACTGCACTTTGTGAAAGTCTCACGAATTAACACTTAACCCTATGGGAGTTCAACTGATTAACACTGAACCCTGAGGGAGTATCACTGATTAACACTGAACCCTATGGGAGTCTCACTGATTAACACTGAACCCTGTGGGAGTCTCACTGATAAACTCTGACACCTATGGGAGTCTCACTGATTAACACTGAACCCTGTGGGAGTCTCACTGATTACCCCTGAACCCTGTGGGAGTTTCACTGATTAACACTGAACCTTGTGAAAGTCTCACTGATTAACACTTAACCCTATGGGAGTCCAACTGATTAACACTGAACCCTGAGGGAGTCTCACTGATTAACACTGAACCCTATGGGAGTCTCACTGATTAACACTGAACCCTGTGGGAGTCTCACTGATTAACACTGACACCTATGGGAGTCTCACTGATTAACACTGAACCCTATGGGAGCCTCACTGATTAACAATTAACCCTATGGGAGTCTCACTGATTAACACCGAACTCTATGTGATTCTCACTGATTAACACTGAACCCTATGGGAGTCTCACTGATCAACACTGAAGACTGTGGGAGTCTCACTGATTAACACTGAACCCTGTGGGAGTCTCACTGATTAACACTGAACACTGTGGGAGTCTCACTGATTAACACTGAACACTGTGGGAGTCTCACTGATTAACACTGAACCCTGTGGGAGTCTCACTGATTAACACTGAACCCTATGGAAGTCTCACTGATTAACACATGAACCCTGTGGGAGTCTCACTGATTAATACTGAACCCTGTGGGAGTCTCACTGATTAACACTGAACCCTGTGGGAGTCTCACTGATTAACACTGAACCCTGTGGGAGTCTCACTGATTAACACTGAACCGTGTGGGAGTCTCACTGATTAACACTGAACCCTATGGGAGTCTCACTGATTAACACTGAACCCTGTGGGAGTCTCAATGATTAACACTGAACCCTATGGGCGTCTCACAGATTAACGCTGAACCCTATGGGAGTCTCACTGATTAACAATGAACCATATGGGAGTCTCACTGACTAACACTGACATCTATGGGATTCTCACTGATTAACACTGAACCCTATGGGAGTCTCACTGATTAACACTGAACCCTGTGGGAGTCTCAGTGATTAAAACTGAACCCTATGGGAGTCTCACTGATTAACACTGAACACTGTGGGAGTCTCACTGATTAACACTGACCTCTATGGGATTCTCACTGATTAACACTGAACACTATGGGAGTCTCACTGATTAACACTGAACCCTGTGGGAGTCTCAGTGATTAACACTGAACCCTATGGGAGTCTCACTGATTAACAATGAACACTGTGGGAGTCTCACTGATGAACACTGAAGACTGTGGGAGTCTCACTGATTAACACTGAAACCTGTGGGAGTCTCACTGATTAACACTGAACACTGTGGGAGTCTCACTGATTAACACTGAACACTGTGGGAGTCTCACTGATTAACACTGAACCCTGTGGGAGTCTCACTGATTAACACTGAACCCTATGGGAGTCTCACTGATTAACACATGAACCCTGTGGGAGTCTCACTGATTAATACTGAACCCTGTGGGAGTCTCACTGATTAACACTGAACCCTGTGGGAGTCTCACTGATTAACACTGAACCCTGTGGGAGTCTCACTGATTAACACTGAACCCTGTGGGAGTCTCACTGATTAACACTGAACCCTATGGGAGTCTCACTGATTAACACTGAACCCTGTGGGAGTCTCAATGATTAACACTGAACCCTATGGGGGTCTCACAGATTAACGCTGAACCCTATGGGAGTCTCACTGATTAACAATGAACCATATGGGAGTCTCACTGATTAACACTGACATCTATGGGATTCTCACTGATTAACACTGAACCCTATGGGAGTCTCACTGATTAACACTGAACCCTGTGGGAGTCTCAGTGATTAAAACTGAACCCTATGGGAGTCTCACTGATTAACACTGAACAATGTGGGAGTCTCACTGATTAACACTGAACACTGTGGGAGTCTCACTGATTAACACTGAACCTTGTGGGAGTCTCACTGATTAACACTGAACACTGTGGTAGTCTCACTGATTAACACTGGACACTGTGGGAGTCTCATTGATTAACACTGAACCCTGTGGGAGTCTCACTGATTAACACATGAACCCTGTGGGAGTCTCACTGATTAATACTGAACCCTGTGGGAGTCTCACTGATTAACACTGAACAATGTGGGAGTCTCACTGATTAACACTGAACACTGTGGGAGTCTCACTGATTAACACTGAACCCTGTGGGATTCTCACTGATTAACACTGAACCCTGTGGGAGTCTCACTGAATAACACTGAACCCTGTGGGCGTCTCACTGATTAACACTGAACCCTGTGGGAGTCTCACTGATTACCTCTGAACCCTGTGGGAGTTTCACTGATTAACACTGCACCTTGTGAAAGTCTCACGAATTAACACTTAACCCTATGGGAGTTCAACTGATTAACACTGAACCCTGAGGGAGTATCACTGATTAACACTGAACCCTATGGGAGTCTCACTGATTAACACTGAACCCTGTGGGAGTCTCACTGATAAACTCTGACACCTATGGGAGTCTCACTGATTAACACTGAACCCTGTGGGAGTCTCACTGATTACCCCTGAACCCTGTGGGAGTTTCACTGATTAACACTGAACCTTGTGAAAGTCTCACTGATTAACACTTAACCCTATGGGAGTCCAACTGATTAACACTGAACCCTGAGGGAGTCTCACTGATTAACACTGAACCCTATGGGAGTCTCACTGATTAACACTGAACCCTGTGGGAGTCTCACTGATTAACACTGACACCTATGGGAGTCTCACTGATTAACACTGAACCCTATGGGAGCCTCACTGATTAACAATTAACCCTATGGGAGTCTCACTGATTAACACCGAACTCTATGTGATTCTCACTGATTAACACTGAACCCTATGGGAGTCTCACTGATCAACACTGAAGACTGTGGGAGTCTCACTGATTAACACTGAACCCTGTGGGAGTCTCACTGATTAACACTGAACACTGTGGGAGTCTCACTGATTAACACTAAACACTGTGGGAGTCTCACTGATTAACACTGAACCCTGTGGGAGTCTCACTGATTAACACTGAACCCTATGGAAGTCTCACTGATTAACACATGAACCCTGTGGGAGTCTAACTGATTAATACTGAACCCTGTGGGAGTCTCACTGATTAACACTGAACCCTGTGGGAGTCTCACTGATTAACACTGAACCCTGTGGGAGTCTCACTGATTAACACTGAACCGTGTGGGAGTCTCACTGATTAACACTGAACCCTATGGGAGTCTCACTGATTAACACTGAACCCTGTGGGAGTCTCAATGATTAACACTGAACCCTATGGGGGTCTCACAGATTAACGCTGAACCCTATGGGAGTCTCACTGATTAACAATGAACCATATGGGAGTCTCACTGACTAACACTGACATCTATGGGATTCTCACTGATTAACACTGAACCCTATGGGAGTCTCACTGATTAACACTGAACCCTGTGGGAGTCTCAGTGATTAAAACTGAACCCTATGGGAGTCTCACTGATTAACACTGAACACTGTGGGAGTCTCACTGATTAACACTGAACACTGTGGGAGTCTCACTGATTAACACTGAACCTTGTGGGAGTCTCACTGATTAACACTGAACACTGTGGTAGTCTCACTGATTAACACTGAACACTGTGGTAGTCTCACTGATTAACACTGGACACTGTGGGAGTCTCATTGATTAACACTGAACCCTGTGGAAATCTCACTGATTAACACTGAACCCTGTGGGAGTCTCACTGATTAACACTGAACCCTGTGGGAGTCTCACTGATTAACACTGAACCCTATGGGAGTCTCACTGATTAACACTGAACCCTGTGGGAGTCTCAATGATTAACACTGAACCCTATGGGGGTCTCACAGATTAACGCTGAACCCTATGGGAGTCTCACTGATTAACAATGAACCATATGGGAGTCTCACTGATTAACACTGACATCTATGGGATTCTCACTGATTAACACTGAACCCTATGGGAGTCTCACTGATCAACACTGAACCCTGTGGGAGTCTCAGTGATTATAACTGAACCCTATGGGAGTCTCACTGATTAACACTGAACAATGTGGGAGTCTCACTGATTAACACTGAACACTGTGGGAGTCTCACTGATTAACACTGAACCTTGTGGGAGTCTCACTGATTAACACTGAACACTGTGGTAGTCTCACTGATTAACACTGGACACTGTGGGAGTCTCATTGATTAACACTGAACCCTGTGGGAGTCTCACTGATTAACACATGAACCCTGTGGGAGTCTCACTGATTAATACTGAACCCTGTGGGAGTCTCACTGATTAACACTGAACAATGTGGGAGTCTCACTGATTAACACTGAACACTGTGGGAGTCTCACTGATTAACACTGAACCCTGTGGGATTCTCACTGATTAACACTGAACCCTGTGGGAGTCTCACTGAATAACACTGAACCCTGTGGGCGTCTCACTGATTAACACTGAACCCTGTGGGAGTCTCACTGTTTACCTCTGAACCCTGTGGGAGTTTCACTGATTAACACTGCACCTTGTGAAAGTCTCACGAATTAACACTTAACCCTATGGGAGTTCAACTGATTAACACTGAACCCTGAGGGAGTATCACTGATTAACACTGAACCCTATGGGAGTCTCACTGATTAACACTGAACCCTGTGGGAGTCTCACTGATAAACTCTGACACCTATGGGAGTCTCACTGATTAACACTGAACACTGTGGGAGTCTCACTGATTAACACTGAACCTTGTGGGAGTCTCACTGATTAACACTGAACACTGTGGTAGTCTCACTGATTAACACTGAACACTGTGGTAGTCTCACTGATTAACACTGGACACTGTGGGAGTCTCATTGATTAACACTGAACCCTGTGGGAATCTCACTGATTAACACTGAACCCTGTGGGAGTCTCACTGATTAACACTGAACCCTGTGGGAGTCTCACTGATTAACACTGAACCCTATGGGAGTCTCACTGATTAACACTGAACCCTGTGGGAGTCTCAATGATTAACACTGAACCCTATGGGGGTCTCACAGATTAACGCTGAACCCTATGGGAGTCTCACTGATTAACAATGAACCATATGGGAGTCTCACTGATTAACACTGACATCTATGGGATTCTCACTGATTAACACTGAACCCTATGGGAGTCTCACTGATCAACACTGAACCCTGTGGGAGTCTCAGTGATTATAACTGAACCCTATGGGAGTCTCACTGATTAACACTGAACAATGTGGGAGTCTCACTGATTAACACTGAACACTGTGGGAGTCTCACTGATTAACACTGAACCTTGTGGGAGTCTCACTGATTAACACTGAACACTGTGGTAGTCTCACTGATTAACACTGGACACTGTGGGAGTCTCATTGATTAACACTGAACCCTGTGGGAGTCTCACTGATTAACACATGAACCCTGTGGGAGTCTCACTGATTAATACTGAACCCTGTGGGAGTCTCACTGATTAACACTGAACAATGTGGGAGTCTCACTGATTAACACTGAACACTGTGGGAGTCTCACTGATTAACACTGAACCCTGTGGGATTCTCACTGATTAACACTGAACCCTGTGGGAGTCTCACTGAATAACACTGAACCCTGTGGGCGTCTCACTGATTAACACTGAACCCTGTGGGAGTCTCACTGTTTACCTCTGAACCCTGTGGGAGTTTCACTGATTAACACTGCACCTTGTGAAAGTCTCACGAATTAACACTTAACCCTATGGGAGTTCAACTGATTAACACTGAACCCTGAGGGAGTATCACTGATTAACACTGAACCCTATGGGAGTCTCACTGATTAACACTGAACCCTGTGGGAGTCTCACTGATAAACTCTGACACCTATGGGAGTCTCACTGATTAACACTGAACCCTGTGGGAGTCTCACTGATTACCCCTGAACCCTGTGGGAGTTTCACTGATTAACACTGAACCTTGTGAAAGTCTCACTGATTAACACTTAACCCTATGGGAGTCCAACTGATTAACACTGAACCCTGAGGGAGTCTCACTGATTAACACTGAACCCTATGGGAGTCTCACTGATTAACACTGAACCCTGTGGGAGTCTCACTGATTAACACTGAACCCTATGGGAGTCTCACTGATTAACACTGAACCCTGTGGGAGTCTCAATGATTAACACTGAACCCTATGGGGGTCTCACAGATTAACGCTGAACCCTATGGGAGTCTCACTGATTAACAATGAACCATATGGGAGTCTCACTGATTAACACTGACATCTATGGGATTCTCACTGATTAACACTGAACCCTATGGGAGTCTCACTGATCAACACTGAACCCTGTGGGAGTCTCAGTGATTATAACTGAACCCTATGGGAGTCTCACTGATTAACACTGAACAATGTGGGAGTCTCACTGATTAACACTGAACACTGTGGGAGTCTCACTGATTAACACTGAACCTTGTGGGAGTCTCACTGATTAACACTGAACACTGTGGTAGTCTCACTGATTAACACTGGACACTGTGGGAGTCTCATTGATTAACACTGAACCCTGTGGGAGTCTCACTGATTAACACATGAACCCTGTGGGAGTCTCACTGATTAATACTGAACCCTGTGGGAGTCTCACTGATTAACACTGAACAATGTGGGAGTCTCACTGATTAACACTGAACACTGTGGGAGTCTCACTGATTAACACTGAACCCTGTGGGATTCTCACTGATTAACACTGAACCCTGTGGGAGTCTCACTGAATAACACTGAACCCTGTGGGCGTCTCACTGATTAACACTGAACCCTGTGGGAGTCTCACTGTTTACCTCTGAACCCTGTGGGAGTTTCACTGATTAACACTGCACCTTGTGAAAGTCTCACGAATTAACACTTAACCCTATGGGAGTTCAACTGATTAACACTGAACCCTGAGGGAGTATCACTGATTAACACTGAACCCTATGGGAGTCTCACTGATTAACACTGAACCCTGTGGGAGTCTCACTGATAAACTCTGACACCTATGGGAGTCTCACTGATTAACACTGAACCCTGTGGGAGTCTCACTGATTACCCCTGAACCCTGTGGGAGTTTCACTGATTAACACTGAACCTTGTGAAAGTCTCACTGATTAACACTTAACCCTATGGGAGTCCAACTGATTAACACTGAACCCTGAGGGAGTCTCACTGATTAACACTGAACCCTATGGGAGTCTCACTGATTAACACTGAACCCTGTGGGAGTCTCACTGATTAACACTGACACCTATGGGAGTCTCACTGATTAACACTGAACCCTATGGGAGTCTCACTGATTAACAATTAACCCTATGGGAGTCTCACTGATTAACACCGAACTCTATGGGATTCTCACTGATTAACACTGAACCCTATGGGAGTCTCACTGATCAACACTGAAGACTGTGGGAGTCTCACTGATTAACACTGAACCCTGTGGGAGTCTCACTGATTAACACTGAACACTGTGGGAGTCTCACTGATTAACACTGAACACTGTGGGAGTCTCACTGATTAACACTGAACCCTGTGGGAGTCTCACTGATTAACACTGAACCCTATGGAAGTCTCACTGATTAACACATGAACCCTGTGGGAGTCTCACTGATTAATACTGAACCCTGTGGGAGTCTCACTGATTAACACTGAACCCTGTGGGAGTCTCACTGATTAACACTGAACCCTGTGGGAGTCTCACTGATTAACACTGAACCGTGTGGGAGTCTCACTGATTAACACTGAACCCTATGGGAGTCTCACTGATTAACACTGAACACTGTGGGAGTCTCACTGATTAACACTGAACCCTGTGGGATTCTCACTGATTAACACTGAACCCTGTGGGAGTCTCACTGAATAACACTGAACCCTGTGGGCGTCTCACTGATTAACACTGAACCCTGTGGGAGTCTCACTGTTTACCTCTGAACCCTGTGGGAGTTTCACTGATTAACACTGCACCTTGTGAAAGTCTCACGAATTAACACTTAACCCTATGGGAGTTCAACTGATTAACACTGAACCCTGAGGGAGTATCACTGATTAACACTGAACCCTATGGGAGTCTCACTGATTAACACTGAACCCTGTGGGAGTCTCACTGATAAACTCTGACACCTATGGGAGTCTCACTGATTAACACTGAACCCTGTGGGAGTCTCACTGATTACCCCTGAACCCTGTGGGAGTTTCACTGATTAACACTGAACCTTGTGAAAGTCTCACTGATTAACACTTAACCCTATGGGAGTCCAACTGATTAACACTGAACCCTGAGGGAGTCTCACTGATTAACACTGAACCCTATGGGAGTCTCACTGATTAACACTGAACCCTGTGGGAGTCTCACTGATTAACACTGACACCTATGGGAGTCTCACTGATTAACACTGAACCCTATGGGAGTCTCACTGATTAACAATTAACCCTATGGGAGTCTCACTGATTAACACCGAACTCTATGGGATTCTCACTGATTAACACTGAACCCTATGGGAGTCTCACTGATCAACACTGAAGACTGTGGGAGTCTCACTGATTAACACTGAACCCTGTGGGAGTCTCACTGATTAACACTGAACACTGTGGGAGTCTCACTGATTAACACTGAACACTGTGGGAGTCTCACTGATTAACACTGAACCCTGTGGGAGTCTCACTGATTAACACTGAACCCTATGGAAGTCTCACTGATTAACACATGAACCCTGTGGGAGTCTCACTGATTAATACTGAACCCTGTGGGAGTCTCACTGATTAACACTGAACCCTGTGGGAGTCTCACTGATTAACACTGAACCCTGTGGGAGTCTCACTGATTAACACTGAACCGTGTGGGAGTCTCACTGATTAACACTGAACCCTATGGGAGTCTCACTGATTAACACTGAACCCTGTGGGAGTCTCAATGATTAACACTGAACCCTATGGGGGTCTCACAGATTAACGCTGAACCCTATGGGAGTCTCACTGATTAACAATGAACCATATGGGAGTCTCACTGACTAACACTGACATCTATGGGATTCTCACTGATTAACACTGAACCCTATGGGAGTCTCACTGATTAACACTGAACCCTGTGGGAGTCTCAGTGATTAAAACTGAACCCTATGGGAGTCTCACTGATTAACACTGAACACTGTGGGAGTCTCACTGATTAACACTGAACACTGTGGGAGTCTCACTGATTAACACTGAACCTTGTGGGAGTCTCACTGATTAACACTGAACACTGTGGTAGTCTCACTGATTAACACTGAACACTGTGGTAGTCTCACTGATTAACACTGGACACTGTGGGAGTCTCATTGATTAACACTGAACCCTGTGGGAGTCTCACTGATTAACACTGAACCCTATAGGAGTCTCACTGATTAACACATGAACCCTGTGGGAGTCTCACTGATTAATACTGAACCCTGTGGGAGTCTCACTGATTAACACTGAACAATGTGGGAGTCTCACTGATTAACACTGAACACTGTGGGAGTCTCACTGATTAACACTGAACCCTGTGGGATTCTCACTGATTAACACTGAACCCTGTGGGAGTCTCATTGATTAACACTGAACCGTATGCGAGTCTCACTGATTAACACTGAACCCTATGGGAGTCTCATTGATTAACACTGAACCGTATGCGAGTCTCACTGATTAACAATGAACCCTATGGGAGTCTCACTGATTAACACTGAACCCTGTGGGAGTCTCACTGATTAACACTGAACCCTGTGGGAGTCTCACTGATTAACACTGAACCCTGTGGGAGTCTCACTGATTAACACTGAACCCTATGGGGGACTCACTGATTAACACTGAACCCTATGGAAGTCTCACTGATTAACACTGAACCCTCTGGGAGTCTTACTGATTAACACTGAACCCTGTGAGAGTCTCACTGATTAACACTGACCTCTATGGGATTCTCACTGATTAACACTGAACACTATGGGAGTCTCACTGATTAACACTGAACCCTGTGGGAGTCTCAGTGATTAACACTGAACCCTATGGGAGTCTCACTGATTAACAATGAACACTGTGGGAGTCTCACTGATGAACACTGAAGACTGTGGGAGTCTCACTGATTAACACTGAACCCTATGGGAGTCTCACTGATTAACACATGAACCCTGTGGGAGTCTCACTGATTAATACTGAACCCTGTGGGAGTCTCACTGATTAACACTGAACCCTGTGGGAGTCTCACTGATTAACACTGAACCCTGTGGGAGTCTCACTGATTAACACTGAACCCTGTGGGAGTCTCACTGATTAACACTGAACCCTATGGGAGTCTCACTGATTAACACTGAACCCTGTGGGAGTCTCAATGATTAACACTGAACCCTATGGGGGTCTCACAGATTAACGCTGAACACTATGGGAGTCTCACTGATTAACAATGAACCATATGGGAGTCTCACTGATTAACACTGACATCTATGGGATACTCACTGATTAACACTGAACCCTATGGTAGTCTCACTGATTAACACTGAACCCTGTGGGAGTCTCAGTGATTAAAACTGAACCCTATGGGAGTCTCACTGATTAACACTGAACAATGTGGGAGTCTCACTGATTAACACTGAACCCTATGGGATTCTCACTGATTAACACTGAACCCTGTGGGAGTCTCACTGAATAACACTGAACCCTGTGGGAGTCTCACTGATTAACACTGAACCCTGTGGGAGTCTCACTGATTACCTCTGAACCCTGTGGGAGTTTCACTGATTAACACTGCACCTTGTGAAAGTCTCACGGATTAACACTTAACCCTATGGGAGTTCAACTGATTAACACTGAACCCTGAGGGAGTATCACTGATTAACACTGAACCCTATGGGAGTCTCACTGATTAACACTGAACCCTGTGGGAGCCTCACTGATAAACTCTGACACCTATGGGAGTCTCAGTGATTAACACTGAACCCTGTGGGAGTCTCACTGATTACCCCTGAACCCTGTGGAAGTTTCACTGATTAACACTGAACCTTGTGAAAGTCTCACTGATTAACACTTAACCCTATGGGAGTCCAACTGATTAACACTGAACCCTGAGGGAGTCTCACTGATTAACACTGAACCCTATGGGAGTCTCACTGATTAACACTGAACCCTGTGGGAGTCTCACTGATTAACACTGACACCTATGGGAGTCTCACTGATTAACACTGAACCCTATGGGAGTCTCACTGATTAACAATTAACCCTATGGGAGTCTCACTGATTAACACCGAACTCTATGGGATTCTCACTGATTAACACTGAACCCTATGGGAGTCTCACTGATCAACACTGAAGACTGTGGGAGTCTCACTGATTAACACTGAACCCTGTGGGAGTCTCACTGATTAACACTGAACACTGTGGGAGTCTCACTGATTAACACTGAACACTGTGGGAGTCTCACTGATTAACACTGAACCCTGTGGGAGTCTCACTGATTAACACTGAACCCTATGGAAGTCTCACTGATTAACACATGAACCCTGTGGGAGTCTCACTGATTAATACTGAACCCTGTGGGAGTCTCACTGATTAACACTGAACCCTGTGGGAGTCTCACTGATTAACACTGAACCCTGTGGGAGTCTCACTGATTAACACTGAACCGTGTGGGAGTCTCACTGATTAACACTGAACCCTATGGGAGTCTCACTGATTAATACTGAACCCTGCGGGAGTCTCAATGATTAACACTGAACCCTATGGGGGTCTCACAGATTAACGCTGAACCCTATGGGAGTCTCACTGATTAACAATGAACCATATGGGAGTCTCACTGACTAACACTGACATCTATGGGATTCTCACTGATTAACACTGAACCCTATGGGAGTCTCACTGATTAACACTGAACCCTGTGGGAGTCTCAGTGATTAAAACTGAACCCTATGGGAGTCTCACTGATTAACACTGAACACTGTGGGAGTCTCACTGATTAACACTGAACACTGTGGGAGTCTCACTGATTAACACTGAACCTTGTGGGAGTCTCACTGATTAACACTGAACACTGTGGTAGTCTCACTGATTAACACTGGACACTGTGGGAGTCTCATTGATTAACACTGACCCCTGTGGGAGTCTCACTGATTAACACTGAACCCTATGGGAGTCTCACTGATTAACACATGAACCCTGTGGGAGTCTCACTGATTAACACTGAACCCTGTGGGAGTCTCACTGATTACCCCTGAACCCTGTGGGAGTTTCACTGATTAACACTGAACCTTGTGAAAGTCTCACGGATTAACACTTAACCCTATGGGAGTCCAACTGATTAACACTGAACCCTGAGGGAGTCTCACTGATTAACACTGAACCCTATGGGAGTCTCACTGATTAACACTGAACCCTGTGGGAGTCTCACTGATTAACACTGACACCTATGGGAGTCTCACTGATTAACACTGAACCCTGTGGGAGTCTCACTGATTACCCCTGAACCCTGTGGGAGTTTCACTGATTAACACTGAACCTTGTGAAAGTCTCACTGATTAACACTTAACCCTATGGGAGTCCAACTGATTAACACTGAACCCTGAGGGAGTCTCACTGATTAACACTGACACCTATGGGAGTCTCACTGATTAACACTGAACCCTATGGGAGTCTCACTGATTAACAATTAACCCTATGGGAGTCTCACTGATTAACACCGAACTCTATGGAATTCTCAATGATTAACACTGAACCCTATGGGAGTCTCACTGATTAACACTGAACACTGTGGGAGTCTCACTGATTAACACTGAACCCTATGGGAGTCTCACTGATTAACACTTAACCCTGTGGGAGTCTCACTGATTAACACTGACACCTATGGGAGTCTCACTGATTAACACTGAACCCTATGGGAGTCTCACTGATTAACAATTAACCCTATGGGAGTCTCACTGATTAACACCGAACTCTATGGGATTCTCACTGATTAACACTGAACCCTATGGGAGTCTCACTGATCAACACTGAAGACTGTGGGAGTCTCACTGATTAACACTGAACACTGTGGGAGTCTCACTGATTAACACTGAACCCTGTGGGAGTCTCACTGATTAACACTGAACCCTATGGAAGTCTCACTGATTAACACATGAACCCTGTGGGAGTCTCACTGATTAATACTGAACCCTGTGGGAGTCTCACTGATTAACACTGAACCCTGTGGGAGTCTCACTGATTAACACTGAACCCTGTGGGAGTCTCACTGATTAACACTGAACCGTGTGGGAGTCTCACTGATTAACACTGAACCCTATGGGAGTCTCACTGATTAACACTGAACCCTGTGGGAGTCTCAATGATTAACACTGAACCCTATGGGGGTCTCACAGATTAACGCTGAACCCTATTTGAGTCTCACTGATTAACAATGAACCATATGGGAGTCTCACTGACTAACACTGACATCTATGGGATTCTCACTGATTAACACTGAACCCTATGGGAGTCTCACTGATTAACACTGAACCCTGTGGGAGTCTCAGTGATTAAAACTGAACCCTAAGGGAGTCTCACTGATTAACACTGAACACTGTGGGAGTCTCACTGATTAACACTGAACACTGTGGGAGTCTCACTGATTAACACTGAACCTTGTGGGAGTCTCACTGATTAACACTGAACACTGTGGTAGTCTCACTGATTAACACTGAACACTGTGGTAGTCTCACTGATTAACACTGGACACTGTGGGAGTCTCATTGATTAACACTGAACCCTGTGGGAGTCTCACTGATTAACACTGAACCCTATAGGAGTCTCACTGATTAACACATGAACCCTGTGGGAGTCTCACTGATTAATACTGAACCCTGTGGGAGTCTCACTGATTAACACTGAACAATGTGGGAGTCTCACTGATTAACACTGAACACTGTGGGAGTCTCACTGATTAACACTGAACCCTGTGGGATTCTCACTGATTAACACTGAACCCTGTGGGAGTCTCATTGATTAACACTGAACCGTATGCGAGTCTCACTGATTAACACTGAACCCTATGGGAGTCTCATTGATTAACACTGAACCGTATGCGAGTCTCACTGATTAACAATGAACCCTATGGGAGTCTCACTGATTAACACTGAACCCTGTGGGAGTCTCACTGATTAACACTGAACCCTGTGGGAGTCTCACTGATTAACACTGAACCCTGTGGGAGTCTCACTGATTAACACTGAACCCTATGGGGGACTCACTGATTAACACTGAACCCTATGGAAGTCTCACTGATTAACACTGAACCCTCTGGGAGTCTTACTGATTAACACTGAACCCTGTGAGAGTCTCACTGATTAACACTGACCTCTATGGGATTCTCACTGATTAACACTGAACACTATGGGAGTCTCACTGATTAACACTGAACCCTGTGGGAGTCTCAGTGATTAACACTGAACCCTATGGGAGTCTCACTGATTAACAATGAACACTGTGGGAGTCTCACTGATGAACACTGAAGACTGTGGGAGTCTCACTGATTAACACTGAACCCTATGGGAGTCTCACTGATTAACACATGAACCCTGTGGGAGTCTCACTGATTAATACTGAACCCTGTGGGAGTCTCACTGATTAACACTGAACCCTGTGGGAGTCTCACTGATTAACACTGAACCCTGTGGGAGTCTCACTGATTAACACTGAACCCTGTGGGAGTCTCACTGATTAACACTGAACCCTATGGGAGTCTCACTGATTAACACTGAACCCTGTGGGAGTCTCAATGATTAACACTGAACCCTATGGGGGTCTCACAGATTAACGCTGAACACTATGGGAGTCTCACTGATTAACAATGAACCATATGGGAGTCTCACTGATTAACACTGACATCTATGGGATACTCACTGATTAACACTGAACCCTATGGGAGTCTCACTGATTAACACTGAACCCTGTGGGAGTCTCAGTGATTAAAACTGAACCCTATGGGAGTCTCACTGATTAACACTGAACAATGTGGGAGTCTCACTGATTAACACTGAACCCTATGGGATTCTCACTGATTAACACTGAACCCTGTGGGAGTCTCACTGAATAACACTGAACCCTGTGGGAGTCTCACTGATTAACACTGAACCCTGTGGGAGTCTCACTGATTACCTCTGAACCCTGTGGGAGTTTCACTGATTAACACTGCACCTTGTGAAAGTCTCACGGATTAACACTTAACCCTATGGGAGTTCAACTGATTAACACTGAACCATGAGGGAGTATCACTGATTAACACTGAACCCTATGGGAGTCTCACTGATTAACACTGAACCCTGTGGGAGTCTCACTGATAAACTCTGACACCTATGGGAGTCTCAGTGATTAACACTGAACCCTGTGGGAGTCTCACTGATTACCCCTGAACCCTGTGGAAGTTTCACTGATTAACACTGAACCTTGTGAAAGTCTCACTGATTAACACTTAACCCTATGGGAGTCCAACTGATTAACACTGAACCCTGAGGGAGTCTCACTGATTAACACTGAACCCTATGGGAGTCTCACTGATTAACACTGAACCCTGTGGGAGTCTCACTGATTAACACTGACACCTATGGGAGTCTCACTGATTAACACTGAACCCTATGGGAGTCTCACTGATTAACAATTAACCCTATGGGAGTCTCACTGATTAACACCGAACTCTATGGGATTCTCACTGATTAACACTGAACCCTATGGGAGTCTCACTGATCAACACTGAAGACTGTGGGAGTCTCACTGATTAACACTGAACCCTGTGGGAGTCTCACTGATTAACACTGAACACTGTGGGAGTCTCACTGATTAACACTGAACACTGTGGGAGTCTCACTGATTAACACTGAACCCTGTGGGAGTCTCACTGATTAACAATGAACCCTATGGAAGTCTCACTGATTAACACATGAACCCTGTGGGAGTCTCACTGATTAATACTGAACCCTGTGGGAGTCTCACTGATTAACACTGAACCCTGTGGGAGTCTCACTGATTAACACTGAACCCTGTGGGAGTCTCACTGATTAATACTGAACCCTGCGGGAGTCTCAATGATTAACACTGAACCCTATGGGGGTCTCACAGATTAACGCTGAACCCTATGGGAGTCTCACTGATTAACAATGAACCATATGGGAGTCTCACTGACTAACACTGACATCTATGGGATTCTCACTGATTAACACTGAACCCTATGGGAGTCTCACTGATTAACACTGAACCCTGTGGGAGTCTCAGTGATTAAAACTGAACCCTATGGGAGTCTCACTGATTAACACTGAACACTGTGGGAGTCTCACTGATTAACACTGAACACTGTGGGAGTCTCACTGATTAACACTGAACCTTGTGGGAGTCTCACTGATTAACACTGAACACTGTGGTAGTCTCACTGATTAACACTGGACACTGTGGGAGTCTCATTGATTAACACTGAACCCTGTGGGAGTCTCACTGATTAACACTGAACCCTATGGGAGTCTCACTGATTAACACTGAACCCTGTGGGAGTCTCACTGATTACCCCTGAACCCTGTGGGAGTTTCACTGATTAACACTGAACCTTGTGAAAGTCTCACTGATTAACACTTAACCCTATGGGAGTCCAACTGATTAACACTGAACCCTGAGGGAGTCTCACTGATTAACACTGACACCTATGGGAGTCTCACTGATTAACACTGAACCCTATGGGAGTCTCACTGATTAACAATTAACCCTATGGGAGTCTCACTGATTAACACCGAACTCTATGGAATTCTCAATGATTAACACTGAACCCTATGGGAGTCTCACTGATTAACACTGAACACTGTGGGAGTCTCACTGATTAACACTGAACCCTGTGGGAGTCTCACTGATTAACACTGAACCCTGTGGGAGTCTCACTGATTACCCCTGAACCCTGTGGGAGTTTCACTGATTAACACTGAACCCTGTAGGAGTCTCACTGATTAACACTGAACCCTGTGGGAGTCTCAGTGATTAACACTGAACCCTGTGGGAGTCTCACTGATTAACACTGAACACTGTGGGAGTCTCACTGATTAACACTGAACCCTGTGGGAGTCTCACTGATTAACACTGAACCCTGTAGGAGTCTCACTGATTAACACTGAACCCTGTGGGAGTCTCACTGATTAAAACTGAACCCTATGGGAGTCTCACTGATTAACACTTAACCCTATGGGCGTCTCACTGATTAACACTGAACCCTGAGGGAGTCTCACTGATTAACACTGAACCCTGTGGGAGTCTCACTGATTAACACTGAACCCTGTGGGAGTGTCACTGATTACCACTTAACCAAATGGGAGTCTCACTGATTAACACTGAACCCTGATGGAGTTTCACTGATTAACACTGAACCCTATGGGAGTCTCACTGATTAACACTGAACCCTATGGGAGTCTCACTGATTAACACTGAACCCTATGGGAGTCTCACTGATTAACACTGAAACCTATGGGAGTCTCACTGATTAACACTGAACCCTATGGGATTCTCACTGATTAACACATGCACCCTGTTGGAGTCTCACTGATTTACACAGAACCCTATGGGAGTCTCACTGATTAACACATGCACCCTGTGGGAGTCTCTCTGATTAACACTGAACCCTATGGGAGTCTCATTGATTAACACTGAACCGTATGCGAGTCTCACTGATTAACACTGAACCCTATGGGAGTCTCACTGATTAACACTGAACCCTGTGGGAGTCTCACTGATTAACACTGAACCCTGTGGGAGTCTCACTGATTAACACTGAACCCTGTGGGAGTCTCACTGATTAACACTGAACCCTGTGGGAATCTCAATGATTAACACTGAACCCTCTGGGAGTTTCACAGATTAACGCTGAACCCTATCGGAGTTTCACTGATTAACAATGAACCCTATGGGAGTCTCACTGATTAACACTGAACACTGTGGTAGTCTCACTGATTAACACTGGACACTGTGGGAGTCTCATTGATTAACACTGAACCCTGTGGGAGTCTCACTGATTAACACTGAACCCTATGGGAGTCTCACTGATTAACACATGAACCCTGTAGGAGTCTCACTGATTAATACTGAACCCTGTGGGAGTCTCACTGATTACCCCTGAACCCTGTGAGAGTCTCACTGAATAATACTGAACCCTGTGGGAGTCTCACTGATTAACACTGAACCCTGTGGGAGTCTCACTGATTAACACTGAACCCTGTGGGACACTCAGTGATTAACAATGAACCCTGTGGGAGTCTCACTGATTAACACTGAACCCTATGGGAGTCTCACTGATTAACACTGAACCCTGTGGGAGTCTCACTGATTAAAACTGAACCCTATGGGAGTCTCACTGATTAACACTTAACCCTATGGGCGTCTCACTGATTAACACTGAACCCTGAGGGAGTCTCACTGATTAACACTGAACCCTGTGGGAGTCTCACTGATTAACACTGAACCCTGTGGGAGTGTCACTGATTACCACTTAACCAAATGGGAGTCTCACTGATTAACACTGAACCCTGATGGAGTTTCACTGATTAACACTGAACCCTATGGGAGTCTCACTGATTAACACTGAACCCTATGGGAGTCTCACTGATTAACACTGAACCCTATGGGAGTCTCACTGATTAACACTGAAACCTATGGGAGTCTCACTGATTAACACTGAACCCTAGGGGATTCTCACTGATTAACACATGCACCCTGTTGGAGTCTCACTGATTTACACAGAACCCTATGGGAGTCTCACTGATTAACACATGCACCCTGTGGGAGTCTCTCTGATTAACACTGAACCCTATGGGAGTCTCATTGATTAACACTGAACCGTATGCGAGTCTCACTGATTAACACTGAACCCTATGGGAGTCTCACTGATTAACACTGAACCCTGTGGGAGTCTCACTGATTAACACTGAACCCTGTGGGAGTCTCACTGATTAACACTGAACCCTGTGGGAGTCTCACTGATTAACACTGAACCCTGTGGGAGTCTCAATGATTAACACTGAACCCTCTGGGAGTTTCACAGATTAACGCTGAACCCTATCGGAGTCTCACTGATTAACAATGAACCCTATGGGAGTCTCACTGATTAACACTGAACACTGTGGTAGTCTCACTGATTAACACTGGACACTGTGGGAGTCTCATTGATTAACACTGAACCCTGTGGGAGTCTCACTGATTAACACTGAACCCTATGGGAGTCTCACTGATTAACAATGAACCCTATGGGAGTCTCACTGATTAACAATGAACACTGTGGGATTCTCACTGATTAACACTGAACCCTGTGGGAGTCTCAGTGATTAACACTGAACCCTATGGGAGTCTCACAGATTAACGCTGAACCCTATGGGAGTCTCACTGATTAACAATGAACCCTATGGGAGTCTCACTGATTAACAATGAACACTGTGGGATTCTCACTGATTAACACTGAACCCTGTGGGAGTCTCAGTGATTAACACTGAACCCTATGGGAGTCTCACTGATTAACAATGAACACTGTGGGAGTCTCACTGATTAACACTGAACCCTGTGGGAGTCTCACTGATTAACACTGAACACTGTGGGAGTCTCACTGATTAACACTGAACCCTATGGGAGTCTCACTGATTAACACATGAACCCTGAGGGAGTCTCACTGATTAACACTGAACCCTGTGGGACTCATTCATTAACACTGAACCCTGTGGGAGTCTCACTGATTAACGCTGAACCCTGTGGGAGTCTCACTGATTAACACTGAACCCTATGGGAGTCTCACGGATGAACACTGAACCCTGTGGAAGTCTCACTGATTAACACTGAACCCTATGGGCGTCTCACTGATTAACACTGAACCCTGAGGGAGTCTCACTGATTAACACTGAACCCTGTGGGAGTCTCACTGATTAACACTGAACCATGTGGGAGTCTCACTGATTAACACTGAACCCTATGGGAGTCTCACTGATTAACAATTAACCCTATGGGAGTCTCACTGATTAACACCGAACTCTATGGGATTCTCACTGATTAACACTGAACCCTATGGGAGTCTCACTGATCAACACTGAAGACTGTGGGAGTCTCACTGATTAACACTGAACCCTGTGGGAGTCTCACTGATTAACACTGAACACTGTGGGAGTCTCACTGATTAACACTGAACACTGTGGGAGTCTCACTGATTAACACTGAACCCTGTGGGAGTCTCACTGATTAACAATGAACCCTATGGAAGTCTCACTGATTAACACATGAACCCTGTGGGAGTCTCACTGATTAATACTGAACCCTGTGGGAGTCTCACTGATTAACACTGAACCCTGTGGGAGTCTCACTGATTAACACTGAACCCTGTGGGAGTCTCACTGATTAATACTGAACCCTGCGGGAGTCTCAATGATTAACACTGAACCCTATGGGGGTCTCACAGATTAACGCTGAACCCTATGGGAGTCTCACTGATTAACAATGAACCATATGGGAGTCTCACTGACTAACACTGACATCTATGGGATTCTCACTGATTAACACTGAACCCTATGGGAGTCTCACTGATTAACACTGAACCCTGTGGGAGTCTCAGTGATTAAAACTGAACCCTATGGGAGTCTCACTGATTAACACTGAACACTGTGGGAGTCTCACTGATTAACACTGAACACTGTGGGAGTCTCACTGATTAACACTGAACCTTGTGGGAGTCTCACTGATTAACACTGAACACTGTGGTAGTCTCACTGATTAACACTGGACACTGTGGGAGTCTCATTGATTAACACTGAACCCTGTGGGAGTCTCACTGATTAACACTGAACCCTATGGGAGTCTCACTGATTAACACTGAACCCTGTGGGAGTCTCACTGATTACCCCTGAACCCTGTGGGAGTTTCACTGATTAACACTGAACCTTGTGAAAGTCTCACTGATTAACACTTAACCCTATGGGAGTCCAACTGATTAACACTGAACCCTGAGGGAGTCTCACTGATTAACACTGACACCTATGGGAGTCTCACTGATTAACACTGAACCCTATGGGAGTCTCACTGATTAACAATTAACCCTATGGGAGTCTCACTGATTAACACCGAACTCTATGGAATTCTCAATGATTAACACTGAACCCTATGGGAGTCTCACTGATTAACACTGAACACTGTGGGAGTCTCACTGATTAACACTGAACCCTGTGGGAGTCTCACTGATTAACACTGAACCCTGTGGGAGTCTCACTGATTACCCCTGAACCCTGTGGGAGTTTCACTGATTAACACTGAACCCTGTAGGAGTCTCACTGATTAACACTGAACCCTGTGGGAGTCTCAGTGATTAACACTGAACCCTGTGGGAGTCTCACTGATTAACACTGAACACTGTGGGAGTCTCACTGATTAACACTGAACCCTGTGGGAGTCTCACTGATTAACACTGAACCCTGTAGGAGTCTCACTGATTAACACTGAACCCTGTGGGAGTCTCACTGATTAAAACTGAACCCTATGGGAGTCTCACTGATTAACACTTAACCCTATGGGCGTCTCACTGATTAACACTGAACCCTGAGGGAGTCTCACTGATTAACACTGAACCCTGTGGGAGTCTCACTGATTAACACTGAACCCTGTGGGAGTGTCACTGATTACCACTTAACCAAATGGGAGTCTCACTGATTAACACTGAACCCTGATGGAGTTTCACTGATTAACACTGAACCCTATGGGAGTCTCACTGATTAACACTGAACCCTATGGGAGTCTCACTGATTAACACTGAACCCTATGGGAGTCTCACTGATTAACACTGAAACCTATGGGAGTCTCACTGATTAACACTGAACCCTATGGGATTCTCACTGATTAACACATGCACCCTGTTGGAGTCTCACTGATTTACACAGAACCCTATGGGAGTCTCACTGATTAACACATGCACCCTGTGGGAGTCTCTCTGATTAACACTGAACCCTATGGGAGTCTCATTGATTAACACTGAACCGTATGCGAGTCTCACTGATTAACACTGAACCCTATGGGAGTCTCACTGATTAACACTGAACCCTGTGGGAGTCTCACTGATTAACACTGAACCCTGTGGGAGTCTCACTGATTAACACTGAACCCTGTGGGAGTCTCACTGATTAACACTGAACCCTGTGGGAATCTCAATGATTAACACTGAACCCTCTGGGAGTTTCACAGATTAACGCTGAACCCTATCGGAGTTTCACTGATTAACAATGAACCCTATGGGAGTCTCACTGATTAACACTGAACACTGTGGTAGTCTCACTGATTAACACTGGACACTGTGGGAGTCTCATTGATTAACACTGAACCCTGTGGGAGTCTCACTGATTAACACTGAACCCTATGGGAGTCTCACTGATTAACACATGAACCCTGTAGGAGTCTCACTGATTAATACTGAACCCTGTGGGAGTCTCACTGATTACCCCTGAACCCTGTGAGAGTCTCACTGAATAATACTGAACCCTGTGGGAGTCTCACTGATTAACACTGAACCCTGTGGGAGTCTCACTGATTAACACTGAACCCTGTGGGACACTCAGTGATTAACAATGAACCCTGTGGGAGTCTCACTGATTAACACTGAACCCTATGGGAGTCTCACTGATTAACACTGAACCCTGTGGGAGTCTCACTGATTAAAACTGAACCCTATGGGAGTCTCACTGATTAACACTTAACCCTATGGGCGTCTCACTGATTAACACTGAACCCTGAGGGAGTCTCACTGATTAACACTGAACCCTGTGGGAGTCTCACTGATTAACACTGAACCCTGTGGGAGTGTCACTGATTACCACTTAACCAAATGGGAGTCTCACTGATTAACACTGAACCCTGATGGAGTTTCACTGATTAACACTGAACCCTATGGGAGTCTCACTGATTAACACTGAACCCTATGGGAGTCTCACTGATTAACACTGAACCCTATGGGAGTCTCACTGATTAACACTGAAACCTATGGGAGTCTCACTGATTAACACTGAACCCTAGGGGATTCTCACTGATTAACACATGCACCCTGTTGGAGTCTCACTGATTTACACAGAACCCTATGGGAGTCTCACTGATTAACACATGCACCCTGTGGGAGTCTCTCTGATTAACACTGAACCCTATGGGAGTCTCATTGATTAACACTGAACCGTATGCGAGTCTCACTGATTAACACTGAACCCTATGGGAGTCTCACTGATTAACACTGAACCCTGTGGGAGTCTCACTGATTAACACTGAACCCTGTGGGAGTCTCACTGATTAACACTGAACCCTGTGGGAGTCTCACTGATTAACACTGAACCCTGTGGGAGTCTCAATGATTAACACTGAACCCTCTGGGAGTTTCACAGATTAACGCTGAACCCTATCGGAGTCTCACTGATTAACAATGAACCCTATGGGAGTCTCACTGATTAACACTGAACACTGTGGTAGTCTCACTGATTAACACTGGACACTGTGGGAGTCTCATTGATTAACACTGAACCCTGTGGGAGTCTCACTGATTAACACTGAACCCTATGGGAGTCTCACTGATTAACAATGAACCCTATGGGAGTCTCACTGATTAACAATGAACACTGTGGGATTCTCACTGATTAACACTGAACCCTGTGGGAGTCTCAGTGATTAACACTGAACCCTATGGGAGTCTCACAGATTAACGCTGAACCCTATGGGAGTCTCACTGATTAACAATGAACCCTATGGGAGTCTCACTGATTAACAATGAACACTGTGGGATTCTCACTGATTAACACTGAACCCTGTGGGAGTCTCAGTGATTAACACTGAACCCTATGGGAGTCTCACTGATTAACAATGAACACTGTGGGAGTCTCACTGATTAACACTGAACCCTGTGGGAGTCTCACTGATTAACACTGAACACTGTGGGAGTCTCACTGATTAACACTGAACCCTATGGGAGTCTCACTGATTAACACATGAACCCTGAGGGAGTCTCACTGATTAACACTGAACCCTGTGGGACTCATTCATTAACACTGAACCCTGTGGGAGTCTCACTGATTAACGCTGAACCCTGTGGGAGTCTCACTGATTAACACTGAACCCTATGGGAGTCTCACGGATGAACACTGAACCCTGTGGAAGTCTCACTGATTAACACTGAACCCTGTGGGATTCTCACTGATTAACATTGAACCCTGTGGGAGTCTCACTGATTACCCCTGAACCCTGTGGGAGTTTCACTGATTAACACTGAACCCTGTAGGAGTCTCACTGATTCACACTGAACCCTGTGGCAGTCTCACTGATTAACACTGAACCCTGTGAGAGTCTCACTGATTAACACTGAACACTGTGGGAGTCTCACTGATTAACACTGAACCCTATGGGTGTCTCACTGATTAACACTGAACCCTATGGGAGTCTCACTGATTAAAACTTAACCCTATGGGCGTCTCACTGATTAACACTGAACCCTGAGGGAGCCTCACTGATTAACAATGAACCCTGTGGGAGTCTCACTGATTAACACTGAACCCTGTGGGAGTCTCACTGATTAACACTTAACCAAATGGGAGTCTCACTGATTAACACTGAACCCTGAGGGAGTCTCACTGATTAACACTGAACCCTAAGGGAGTCTCACTAATTAACACTGAACCCTGCGGGAGTCTCACTGATTAACACTGAAATCTATGGGAGTCTCACTGATTAACAATGAACCCTATGGGAGTCTCACTGATTAACAATGAACCCTATGGGAGTCTCACTGATTAACACTGAACCCTGTGGGAGTCTCACTGATTAACACTGAACCCTGTGGGAGTCCAAGTGATTAACACTGAACCCTGAGGGAGTCTCACTGATTAACACTGAACACTGTGGGAGTCTCACTGATTAACACTGAACACTGTGGGTGTCTCACTGATTAACAATGAACACTGTGGGAGTCTCACTGATTAACACTGAAGACTGTGGGAGTCTCACTGATTAACACTGAACCCTGTGGGAGTCTCACTGATTAACACTTAACCCTATGGGCGTCTCACTGATTAACACTGAACCCTGAGGGAGTCTCACTGATTAAAACTGAACCCTGTGGGAGTCTCATTGATTAACACTGAACCATGTGGGAGTCTCACTGATTAACACTTAACCAAATGGGAGTCTCAATGATTAACACTGAACCCTATGGGAGTCTCACAGATTAACGCTGAACCCTATGGGAGTCTCACTGATTAACAATGAACCCTATGGGAGTCTCACTGATTAACAATGAACACTGTGGGAGTCTCACTGATTAACACTGAACCCTGTGGGAGTCTCAGTGATTAACACTGAACCCTATGGGAGCCTCACTGATTAACAATGAACACTGTGGGAGTCTCACTGATTAACACTGAACCCTGTGGGAGTCTCACTGATTAACACTGAACACTGTGGGAGTCTCACTGATTAACACTGAACCCTATGGGAGTCTCACTGATTAACACTGAACCCTATGGGAGTCTCACTGATTAACACATGAACCCTGTGGGAGTCTCACTGATTAACACTGAACCCTGTGGGAGTCTCAATGATTAACACTGAACCCTCTGGGAGTTTCACAGATTAACGCTGAACCCTATCGGAGTCTCACTGATTAACAATGAACCCTATGGGAGTCTCACTGATTAACACTGAACACTGTGGTAGTCTCACTGATTAACACTGGACACTGTGGGAGTCTCATTGATTAACACTGAACCCTGTGGGAGTCTCACTGATTAACACTGAACCCTATGGGAGTTTCACTGATTAACAATGAACCCTATGGGAGTCTCACTGATTAACAATGAACACTGTGGGATTCTCACTGATTAACACTGAACCCTGTGGGAGTCTCAGTGATTAACACTGAACCCTATGGGAGTCTCACAGATTAACGCTGAACCCTATGGGAGTCTCACTGATTAACAATGAACCCTATGGGAGTCTCACTGATTAACAATGAACACTGTGGGATTCTCACTGATTAACACTGAACCCTGTGGGAGTCTCAGTGATTAACACTGAACCCTATGGGAGTCTCACTGATTAACAATGAACACTGTGGGAGTCTCACTGATTAACACTGAACCCTGTGGGAGTCTCACTGATTAACACTGAACACTGTGGGAGTCTCACTGATTAACACTGAACCCTATGGGAGTCTCACTGATTAACACATGAACCCTGAGGGAGTCTCACTGATTAACACTGAACCCTGTGGGACTCATTCATTAACACTGAACCCTGTGGGAGTCTCACTGATTAACGCTGAACCCTGTGGGAGTCTCACTGATTAACACTGAACCCTATGGGAGTCTCACGGATGAACACTGAACCCTGTGGAAGTCTCACTGATTAACACTGAACCCTGTGGGATTCTCACTGATTAACATTGAACCCTGTGGGAGTCTCACTGATTACCCCTGAACCCTGTGGGAGTTTCACTGATTAACACTGAACCCTGTAGGAGTCTCACTGATTCACACTGAACCCTGTGGCAGTCTCACTGATTAACACTGAACCCTGTGAGAGTCTCACTGATTAACACTGAACACTGTGGGAGTCTCACTGATTAACACTGAACCCTATGGGTGTCTCACTGATTAACACTGAACCCTATGGGAGTCTCACTGATTAAAACTTAACCCTATGGGCGTCTCACTGATTAACACTGAACCCAGAGGGAGCCTCACTGATTAACAATGAACCCTGTGGGAGTCTCACTGATTAACACTGAACCCTGTGGGAGTCTCACTGATTAACACTTAACCAAATGGGAGTCTCACTGATTAACACTGAACCCTGAGGGAGTCTCACTGATTAACACTGAACCCTAAGGGAGTCTCACTGATTAACACTGAACCCTGCGGGAGTCTCACTGATTAACACTGAAATCTATGGGAGTCTCACTGATTAACAATGAACCCTATGGGAGTCTCACTGATTAACAATGAACCCTATGGGAGTCTCACTGATTAACACTGAACCCTGTGGGAGTCTCACTGATTAACACTGAACCCTGTGGGAGTCCAAGTGATTAACACTGAACCCTGAGGGAGTCTCACTGATTAACACTGAACACTGTGGGAGTCTCACTGATTAACACTGAACACTGTGGGTGTCTCACTGATTAACAATGAACACTGTGGGAGTCTCACTGATTAACACTGAAGACTGTGGGAGTCTCACTGATTAACACTTAACCCTATGGGCGTCTCACTGATTAACACTGAACCCTGAGGGAGTCTCACTGATTAACACTGAACCCTGTGGGAGTCTCATTGATTAACACTGAACCATGTGGGAGTCTCACTGATTAACACTTAACCAAATGGGAGTCTCAATGATTAACACTGAACCCTATGGGAGTCTCACAGATTAACGCTGAACCCTATGGGAGTCTCACTGATTAACAATGAACCCTATGGGAGTCTCACTGATTAACAATGAACACTGTGGGAGTCTCACTGATTAACACTGAACCCTGTGGGAGTCTCAGTGATTAACACTGAACCCTATGGGAGCCTCACTGATTAACAATGAACACTGTGGGAGTCTCACTGATTAACACTGAACCCTGTGGGAGTCTCACTGATTAACACTGAACACTGTGGGAGTCTCACTGATTAACACTGAACCCTATGGGAGTCTCACTGATTAACACATGAACCCTGAGGGAGTCTCACTGATTAACACTGAACCCTGTGGGACTCATTCATTAACACTGAACCCTGTGGGAGTCTCACTGATTAACGCTGAACCCTGTGGGAGTCTCACTGATTAACACTGAACCCTATGGGAGTCTCACGGATGAACACTGAACCCTGTGGAAGTCTCACTGATTAACACTGAACCCTGTGGGAGTCTCACTGATTAACATTGATCCCTGTGGGAGTCTCACTGATTACCCCTGAACCCTGTGGGAGTTTCACTGATTAACACTGAACCCTGTAGGAGTCTCACTGATTCACACTGAACCCTGTGGTAGTCTCACTGATTAACACTGAACCCTGTGAGAGTCTCACTGATTAACACTGAAACCTATGGGAGTCTCACTGATTAACACTGAACCCTGGGGGAGTCTCAGTGATTAACACTGAACCCTATGGGAGTCTCACTGATTAACACTGAACCCTATGGGAGTCTCACTGATTAAAACTTAACCCTATGGGCGTCTCACTGATTAACACTGAACCCTGAGGGAGCCTCACTGATTAACAATGAACCCTGTGGGAGTCTCACTGATTAACACTGAACCCTGTGGGAGTCTCACTGATTAACACTTAACCAAATGGGAGTCTCACTGATTAACACTGAACCCTGAGGGAGTCTCACTGATTAACACTGAACCCTAAGGGAGTCTCACTGATTAACACTGAACCCTGTGGGAGTCTCACTGATTAACACTGAAATCTATGGGAGTCTCACTGATTAACAATGAACCCTATGGGAGTCTCACTGATTAACACTGAACCCTGAGGGAGTCTCACTGATTAACACTGAACCCTAAGGGAGTCTCACTGATTAACACTGAACCCTATGGGAGTCTCACTGATTAACAATGAACCCTATGGGAGTCTCACTGATTAACACTGAACCCTGTGGGAGTCTCACTGATTAACACTGAACCCTGTGGGAGTCCAAGTGATTAACACTGAACCCTGAGGGAGTCTCACTGATTAACACTGAACACTGTGGGAGTCTCACTGATTAACACTGAACACTGTGGGTGTCTCACTGATTAACACTGAACCCTGTGGGAGTCTCACTGATTAACACTGAACCCTATGGAATTCTCACTGATTAACACATGAACCCTGAGGGAGTCTCACTGATTAACACTGAACCCTGTGGGAGTCTCACTGATTAACACTGATCCCTGTGGGAGTCTCACTGATTAACACTGAACCCTATGGGACTCTCATTGATTAACACTGAACCCTATGGGAGTCTCACTGATTAACACATGAACCCTGTGGGAGTCTCACTGATTTACACTGAACCCTATGGGAGTCTCACTGATTAACACTGAACCCTGAGGGAGTCTCACTGATTAACACGGAACCCTATGGGAGTCTCACTGATTAACACTGAACCCTATGGGAGTATCACTGATTAACAATTAACCCTATGAGAGTCTCACTGATTAACACTGAACCCTATGGGAGTCTTACTGATTAACACTGAACCCTGTGGGAGTCCCAGTGATTAACACTGAAACCTATGGGAGTCTCACTGATTAACACTGAACCCTGGGGGAGTCTCAGTGATTAACACTGAACCCTATGGGAGTCTCACTGATTAACACTGAACCCTATGGGAGTCTCACTGATTAAAACTTAACCCTATGGGCGTCTCACTGATTAACACTGAACCCTGAGGGAGCCTCACTGATTAACAATGAACCCTGTGGGAGTCTCACTGATTAACACTGAACCCTGTGGGAGTCTCACTGATTAACACTTAACCAAATGGGAGTCTCACTGATTAACACTGAACCCTGAGGGAGTCTCACTGATTAACACTGAACCCTAAGGGAGTCTCACTGATTAACACTGAACCCTGTGGGAGTCTCACTGATTAACACTGAAATCTATGGGAGTCTCACTGATTAACAATGAACCCTATGGGAGTCTCACTGATTAACACTGAACCCTGAGGGAGTCTCACTGATTAACACTGAACCCTAAGGGAGTCTCACTGATTAACACTGAACCCTATGGGAGTCTCACTGATTAACAATGAACCCTATGGGAGTCTCACTGATTAACACTGAACCCTGTGGGAGTCTCACTGATTAACACTGAACCCTGTGGGAGTCCAAGTGATTAACACTGAACCCTGAGGGAGTCTCACTGATTAACACTGAACACTGTGGGAGTCTCACTGATTAACACTGAACACTGTGGGTGTCTCACTGATTAACACTGAACCCTGTGGGAGTCTCACTGATTAACACTGAACCCTATGGAATTCTCACTGATTAACACATGAACCCTGAGGGAGTCTCACTGATTAACACTGAACCCTGTGGGAGTCTCACTGATTAACACTGATCCCTGTGGGAGTCTCACTGATTAACACTGAACCCTATGGGACTCTCATTGATTAACACTGAACCCTATGGGAGTCTCACTGATTAACACATGAACCCTGTGGGAGTCTCACTGATTTACACTGAACCCTATGGGAGTCTCACTGATTAACACTGAACCCTGAGGGAGTCTCACTGATTAACACGGAACCCTATGGGAGTCTCACTGATTAACACTGAACCCTATGGGAGTATCACTGATTAACAATTAACCCTATGAGAGTCTCACTGATTAACACTGAACCCTATGGGAGTCTTACTGATTAACACTGAACCCTGTGGGAGTCCCAGTGATTAACACTGAACCCTGAGGGACTCTCACTGATTAACACTGAACCCTGTGGGAGTCTCACTGATTAACACTGAAGACTGTGGGAGTATCACTGATTAACAATTAACCCTATGAGAGTCTCACTGATTAACACTGAACCCTGTGGGAGTCTCACTGATTAACACTGAACACTGTGGGAGTCTCACTGATTAACACTGAACCCTGTGGGAGTCTCACTGATTAACACTGAACCCTATGGGAGTCTCACTGATTAACACATGAACCCTGAGGGAGTCTCACTGATTAACACTGAACCCTGTGGGACTCATTCATTAACACTGAACCCTGTGGGAGTCTCACTGATTAACGCTGAACCCTGTGGGAGTCTCACTGATTAACACTGAACCCTATGGGAGTCTCACTGATTAACACTGAACCCTGTGGAAGTCTCACTGATTAACACTGAACCCTGTGGGAGTCTCACTGATTAACATTGAACCCTGTGAGAGTCTCACTGATTACCCCTGAACCCTGTGGGAGTTTCACTGATTAACACTGAACCCTGTAGGAGCCTCACTGATTCACACTGAACCCTGTGGGAGACTCACTGATTAACACTGAACCCTGTGGGAGTCTCACTGATTAACACTGAAACCTATGGGAGTCTCACTGATTAACACTGAACCCTGGGGGAGTCTCACTGATTAACACTGAACCCTATGGGAGTCTCACTGATTAACACTGAACCCTATGGGAGTCTCACTGATTAAAACTTAACCCTATGGGCGTCTCACTGATTAACACTGAACCCTGAGGGAGCCTCACTGATTAACAATGAACCCTGTGGGAGTCTCACTGATTAACACTGAACCCTGTGGGAGTCTCACTGATTAACACTTAACCAAATGGGAGTCTCACTGATTAACACTGAACCCTGAGGGAGTCTCAGTGATTAACACTGAACCCTAAGGGAGTCTCACTGATTAACACTGAACCCTGTGGGAGTCTCACTGATTAACACAGAAATCTATGGGAGTCTCACTGATTAACACTGAACCCTATGGGAGTCTCACTGATTAACAATGAACCCTATGGGAGTCTCACTGATTAACAATGAACCCTGTGGGAGTCTCACTGATTAACACTGAACCCTGTGGGAGTCCCAGTGATTAACACTGAACCCTGAGGGAGTCTCACTGATTAACACTGAACACTGTGGGAGTCTCACTGATTAACACTGAACACTGTTGGAGTCTCACTGATTAACACTGAACCCTGTGGGAGTCTCACTGATTAACACTGAACCCTATGGAAGTCTCCCTGATTAACACATGAACCCTGAGGGAGTCTCACTGATTAACACTGAACCCTGTGGGAGTCTCACTGATTAACACTGACCCCTGTGGGAGTCTCACTGATTAACACTGAACCCTATGGGACTCTCATTGATTAACACTGAACCCTATGGGAGTCTCACTGATTAACACCTGAAACCTGTGGGAGTCTCACTGATTTACACTGAACCCTATGGGAGTCTCACTGATTAACACTGAACCCTATGGGAGTCTCACTGATTAACACTGAACCCTATGGGAGTATCACTGATTAACAATTAACCCTATGAGAGTCTCACTGATTAACACTGAACCCTATGGGAGTCTTACTGATTAACACTGAACCCTGTGGGACTCCCAGTGATTAACACTGAACCCTGAGGGACTCTCACTGATTAACACTGAACCCTGTGGGAGTCTCACTGATTAACACTGAACACTGTGGGAGTCTCACTGATTAACACTGAACCCTGTGGGAGTCTCACTGATTAACACTGAACCCTATGGGAGTCTCACTGATTAACACATGAACCCTGAGGGAGTCTCACTGATTAACACTGAACCCTGTGGGACTCATTCATTAACACTGAACCCTGTGGGAGTCTCACTGATTAACGCTGAACCCTGTGGGAGTCTCACTGATTAACACTGAACCCTATGGGAGTCTCACTGATTAACACTGAACCCTGTGGAAGTCTCACTGATTAACACTGAACCCTGTGGGAGTCTCACTGATTAACATTGAACCCTGTGGGAGTCTCACTGATTACCCCTGAACCCTGTGGGAGTTTCACTGATTAACACTGAACCCTGTAGGAGTCTCACTGATTCACACTGAACCCTGTGGGAGACTCACTGATTAACACTGAACCCTGTGGGAGTCTCACTGATTAACACTGAAACCTATGGGAGTCTCACTGATTAACACTGAACCCTGGGGGAGTCTCACTGATTAACACTGAACCCTATGGGAGTCTCACTGATTAACACTGAACCCTATGGGAGTCTCACTGATTAAAACTTAACCCTATGGGCGTCTCACTGATTAACACTGAACCCTGAGGGAGCCTCACTGATTAACAATGAACCCTGTGGGAGTCTCACTGATTAACACTGAACCCTGTGGGAGTCTCACTGATTAACACTTAACCAAATGGGATTCTCACTGATTAACACTGAACCCTGAGGGAGTCTCAGTGATTAACACTGAACCCTAAGGGAGTCTCACTGATTAACACTGAACCCTGTGGGAGTCTCACTGATTAACACAGAAATCTATGGGAGTCTCACTGATTAACACTGAACCCTATGGGAGTCTCACTGATTAACAATGAACCCTATGGGAGTCTCACTGATTAACAATGAACCCTGTGGGAGTCTCACTGATTAACACTGAACCCTGTGGGAGTCCCAGTGATTAACACTGAACCCTGAGGGAGTCTCACTGATTAACACTGAACACTGTGGGAGTCTCACTGATTAACACTGAACACTGTTGGAGTCAACACTGAACCCTGTGGGAGTCTCACTGATTAACACTGAACCCTATGGAAGTCTCACTGATTAACACATGAACCCTGAGGGAGTCTCACTGATTAACACTGAACCCTGTGGGAGTCTCACTGATTAACACTGACCCCTGTGGGAGTCTCACTGATTAACACTGAACCCTATGGGACTCTCATTGATTAACACTGAACCCTATGGGAGTCTCACTGATTAACACCTGAACCCTGTGGGTGTCTCACTGATTTACACTGAACCCTATGGGAGTCTCACTGATTAACACTGAACCCTATGGGAGTCTCACTGATTAACAATGAACCCTATGGGAGTCTCACTGATTATCACTGAGACGTGTGGGAGTCTCACTGATTAACACTGAACCGTATGGGAGTCTCACTGATTAACACTGAACCCTAAGGGAGTCTCACTGATTAACACTGAACCCTGTGGGAGTCTCACTGATTAACACTGAACCCTGTGGGAGTCACTGATTAACACTGAACCCTGTGGGAGTCTCACAGATTAACGCTGAACCCTATGGGAGTCTCACTGATTAAGCCTGAACCCTGTGGGAGTCTCACTGATTAACACTGAACCCTATGGGAATCTCACTGATTAACACTTAACCCTATGGGCGTCTCACTGATTAACACTGAACCCTGAGGGAGTCTCACTGATTAACACTGAACCCTGTGGGAGTCTCACTGATTAACACTGAACCCTGAGGGAGCCTCACTGATTAACAATGAACCCTGTGGGAGTATCACTGATTTACACTGAACCCTGTGGGAGTCTCACTGATTAACACTTAACCAAATGGGAGTCTCACTGATTAACACTGAACCCTGAGGGAGTCTCAGTGACTAACACTGAACCCTAAGGGAGTCTCACTGATTAACACTGAACCCTGTGGGAGTCTCACTGATTAACACAGAAATCTATGGGAGTCTCACTGATTAACACTGAACCCTATGGGAGTCTCACTGATTAACACTGAACCCTGTGGGAGTCCCAGTGATTAACACTGAACCCTGAGGGAGTCTCACTGATTAACACTGAACACTGTGGGAGTCTCACTGATTAACACTGAACACTGTTGGAGTCTCACTGATTAACACTGAACCCTGTGGGAGTCTCACTGATTAACACTGAACCCTATGGAAGTCTCACTGATTAACACATGAACCCTGAGGGAGTCTCACTGATTAACACTGAACCCTGTGGGAGTCTCACTGATTAACACTGACCCCTGTGGGAGTCTCACTGATTAACACTGAACCCTATGGGACTCTCATGGATTAACACTGAACCCTATGGGAGTCTCACTGATTAACACCTGAACCCTGTGGGAGTCTCACTGATTTACACTGAACCCTGTGGGAGTCTCACTGATTAACACTGAACCCTGTGGGAGTCTCACTGATTTACACTGAACCCTGTGAGAGTCTCACTGATTTACACTGAACCCTGTGAGAGTCTCACTGATTAACACTGAACCCTATGGGAGTCTCACTGATTAACACTGAACCCTGTGGGATTCTCACTGATTAACACTGAACCCTATGGGAGTCTCATTGATTAACACTGAACCCTATGGGAGTCTCACTGATTAACACATGTACCTTGTGGGAGTCTCACTGATTTACACTGAACCCTATGGGAGTCTCACTGATTAACACTGAACCATATGGGAGTCTCACTGATTAACACTGAACCCTATGGGAATCTCACTGATTATCACTGAGACCTGTGCGAGTCTCACTGATTAAGACTGAACCATATGGGAGTCTCACTGATTAACACTGAACCCTATGGGAGTCTCACTGATCAACACTGAACCCTGTGGGAGTCTCACTGATTAACACTGAACCCTGTGGGAGTCTCACTGATTAACACTGAACCCTGTGGGAGTCTCACTGATTAACACTGAACCCTATGGGGGACTCACTGATTAACACTGAACCCTGTGGGAGTCTCACTGATTACCCCTGAACCCTGTGAGAGTCTCACTGATTAATATTGAACCCTGTGGGAGTCTCACTGATTAACACTGAACCCTGTGGGAGTCTCACTGATTAACACTGAACCCTGAGGGAGTCTCACTGATTAACAATGAACCCTATGGGAGTCTCACTGATTAACACTGAACCCTGTGGGAGTCTCACTGATTAACACTGAACCCTGTGGGAGTCACTGATTAACACTGAACCCTGTGGGAGTCTCACAGATTAACGCTGAACCCTATGGGAGTCTCACTGATTAAGCCTGAACCCTGTGGGAGTCTCACTGATTAACACTGAACCCTATGGGAGTCTCACTGATTAACACTGAACCCTATGGGAGTCTCACTGATTAACAATGCACCCTATGGGAGTCTCACTGATTAACACTGAACCCTGTGGGAGTCTCACTGATTAACACTGAACCCTGTGGGAGTCCCAGTGATTAACACTGAACCCTGAGGGAGTCTCACTGATTAACACTGAACACTGTGGGAGTCTCACTGATTAACACTGAACACTGTTGGAGTCTCACTGATTAACACTGAACCCTGTGGGAGTCTCACTGATTAACACTGAACCCTATGGAAGTCTCACTGATTAACACATGAACCCTGAGGGAGTCTCACTGATTAACACTGAACCCTGTGGGAGTCTCACTGATTAACACTGACCCCTGTGGGAGTCTCACTGATTAACACTGAACCCTATGGGACTCTCATGGATTAACACTGAACCCTATGGGAGTCTCACTGATTAACACCTGAACCCTGTGGGAGTCTCACTGATTTACACTGAACCCTATGGGAGTCTCACTGATTAACACTGAACCCTATGGGAGTCTCACTGATTAACAATGAACCCTATGGGAGTCTCAAAGATGATCACTGAGACCTGTGGGAGTCTCACTGATTAACACTGAACCGTATGGGAGTCTCACTGATTAACACTGAACCCTATGGGAGTCTCACTGATTAACACTGAACCCTGTGGGAGTCTCACTGATTAACACTGAACCCTGTGGGAGTCACTGATTAACACTGAACCCTGTGGGATTCTCACAGATTAACGCTGAACCCTATGGGAGTCTCACTGATTAAGCCTGAACCCTGTGGGAGTCTCACTGATTAACACTGAACCCTATGGGAATCTCACTGATTAACACTTAACCCTATGGGCGTCTCACTGATTAACACTGAACCCTGAGGGAGTCTCACTGATTAACACTGAACCCTGTGGGAGTCTCACTGATTAACACTGAACCATGTGGGAGTCTCACTGATTAACACTTATCCAAATGGGAGTCTTACTGATCAACACTGAATCCTGTGGGAGTCTCACTGATTAACACTGAAACCTATGGGAGTCTCACTGATTAACACTGAACCCTATGATAGTCTCACAGATTAACGCTGAACCCTATGGGAGTCTCACTGATTAACACTGAACCCTATGGGGGTCTCACTGATTAACACTGAACCCTGTGGGAGTCCCAGTGAATAACACTGAACCCTGAGGGAGTCTCACTGATTAACACTGAACACTGTGGGAGTCTCACTGATTAACACTGAACACTGTGGGAGTCTCTCTGATTAAAACTGAACCCTGTGGGAGTCTCACTGATTAACACTGAACCCTATGGTAGTCTCACTGATTAACACTGAACCCTGTGGGAGTCTCACTGATTAACACTGAACCCTGTGGGAGTCTCACTGATTTACACTGAACCCTGTGAGAGTCTCACTGATTAACACTGAACCCTATGGGAGTCTCACTGATTAACACTGAACCCTGTGGGATTCTCACTGATTAACACTGAACCCTATGGGAGTCTCATTGATTAACACTGAACCCTATGGGAGTCTCACTGATTAACACATGAACCCTGTGGGAGTCTCACTGATTTACACTGAACCCTATGGGAGTCTCACTGATTAACACTGAACCATATGGGAGTCTCACTGATTAAGCCTGAACCCTGTGGGAGTCTCACTGATTAACACTGAACCCTATGGGAATCTCACTGATTAACACTTAACCCTATGGGCGTCTCACTGATTAACACTGAACCCTGAGGGAGTCTCACTGATTAACACTGAACCCTGTGGGATTCTCACTGATTAACACTGAACCCTATGGGAGTCTCATTGATTAACACTGAACCCTATGGGAGTCTCACTGATTAACACTGAACCCTGTGGGAGTCACTGATTAACACTGAACCCTGTGGGATTCTCACAGATTAACGCTGAACCCTATGGGAGTCTCACTGATTAAGCCTGAACCCTGTGGGAGTCTCACTGATTAACACTGAAACCCTATGGGAATCTCACTGATTAACACTTAACCCTATGGGCGTCTCACTGATTAACACTGAACCCTGAGGGAGTCTCACTGATTAACACTGAACCCTGTGGGAGTCTCACTGATTAACACTGAACCATGTGGGAGTCTCACTGATTAACACTTATCCAAATGGGAGTCTCACTGATCAACACTGAATCCTGCGGGAGTCTCACTGATTAACACTGAAACCTATGGGAGTCTCACTGATTAACACTGAACCCTATGATAGTCTCACAGATTAACGCTGAACCCTATGGGAGTCTCACTGATTAACACTGAACCCTATGGGGGTCTCACTGATTAACACTGAACCCTGTGGGAGTCCCAGTGAATAACACTGAACCCTGAGGGAGTCTCACTGATTAACACTGAACACTGTGGGAGTCTCACTGATTAACACTGAACACTGTGGGAGTCTCTCTGATTAAAACTGAACCCTGTGGGAGTCTCACTGATTAACACTGAACCCTATGGTAGTCTCACTGATTAACACTGAACCCTGTGGGAGTCTCACTGATTAACTCTGAACCCTGTGGGAGTCTCACTGATTTACACTGAACCCTGTGAGAGTCTCACTGATTAACACTGAACCCTATGGGAGTCTCACTGATTAACACTGAACCCTGTGGGATTCTCACTGATTAACACTGAACCCTATGGGAGTCTCATTGATTAACACTGAACCCTATGGGAGTCTCACTGATTAACACATGAACCCTGTGGGAGTCTCACTGATTTACACTGAACCCTATGGGAGTCTCACTGATTAACACTGAACCATATGGGAGTCTCACTGATTAACACTGAACCCTATGGGAATCTCACTGATTATCACTGAGACCTGTGCGAGTCTCACTGATTAACACTGAACCATATGGGAGTCTCACTGATTAACACTGAACCCTATGGGAGTCTCACTGATCAACACTGAACCCTGTGGGAGTCTCACTGATTAACACTGAACCCTGTGGGAGTCTCACTGATTAACACTGAACCCTGTGGGAGTCTCACTGATTAACACTGAACCCTATGGGGGACTCACTGATTAACACTGAACCCTGTGGGAGTCTCACTGATTACCCCTGAACCCTGTGAGAGTCTCACTGATTAATATTGAACCCTGTGGGAGTCTCACTGATTAACACTGAACCCTGTGGGAGTCTCACTGATTAACACTGAACCCTGAGGGAGTCTCACTGATTAACAATGAACCCTGTGGGAGTCTCACTGATTAACACTGAACACTGTGGGTGACTCACTGATTAACACTGAACCCTGTGGGAGTCTCACTGATTAACACTGAACCCTATGGGAGTCTCACTGATTAACACATGAACCCTGGGGGAGTCTCACTGATTAACACATGAACCCTGTGGGAGTCTCACTGATTGACACTGAACCCTATGGGAGTCTCACTGATTAACACTGAACCCTATGGGAGTCTCACTGATTAACACTGAACCCTATGGGAGTCTCACTGATTATCACTGAGACCTGTGGGAGTCTCACTGATTAACACTGAACCGTATGGGAGTCTCACTGATTAACACTTAACCCTATGGGAGTCTCACTGATTAACACTGAACCCTGTGGGAGTTTCACTGATTAACACTGAACCCTATGGGGGACTCACTGATTAACACTGAACCCTATGGGAGTCTCACTGATTAACACTGAACCCTCTGGGAGTCTTACTGATTAACACTGAACCCTGTGAGAGTCTCACTGATGAACACTGAACCCTATGGGAGTCTCACTGATTAACCCTGAACCCTGTGGGAGTCTCACTGATTAACACTGAACCCTGTGGGAGTCTCACTGATTAACACTGAACCCTGTGGGAGTCTCACTGATTACCCTTGAACCCTGTGAGAGTATCACTGATTAATACTGAACCCTGTGGGAGTCTCACTGATTAACACTGAACCCTATGGGGGACTCACTGATTAACACTGAACCCTATGGGAGTCTCACTGATTAACACTGAACCCTCTGGGAGTCTTACTGATTAACACTGAACCCTGTGAGAGTCTCACTGATGAACACTGAACCCTATGGGAGTCTCACTGATTAACCCTGAACCCTGTGGGAGTCTCACTGATTAACACTGAACCCTGTGGGAGTCTCACTGATTAACACTGACCCCTGAGGGAGTCTCACTGATTAACACTGAACCCTGTGGGACACTCACTGATTAACACTGAACCCTATGGGAGTCTCACTGATTAACACTGAACCCTGTGGGAGTCTCACTGATTAACACTGAACCCTGTGGGAGTTTCACTGATTACCACTGAACCCTGTGGGAGTCTCACTGATTAACAATGAACCCTGTGGGATTTTCACTGATTAACACTGCACCCTATGGGAGTCTCACTGATTAACACTGAACCCTGTCGGAGTCTCACTGATTAACACTGAACCCTGTGGGAGTATCACTGATTAACACTGAACCCTATGGGAGTGTCACTGATTAACAATGAACCCTATGGGAGTCTCACTGATTAACACTGACCTCTATGGGATTCTCACTGATTAACACTGAACCGTATGGGAGTCTCACTGATTAACACTGAACCCTGTGGGAGTCTCAGTTATTAACACTGAACCGTATGGGAGTCTCACTGATTAACAATGAACACTGTGGGAGTCTCACTGATTAACACTGAAGACTGTGGGAGTCTCACTGATTAACACTGAACCCTGTGGGAGTCTCACTGATTAACACTGAACACTGTGGGAGTCTCACTGATTAACACTGAACCCTGTGGGAGTCTCACTGATTAACACTGACCCCTGTGGGAGTCTCACGGAATAACACTGAACCCTGTGGGAGTCTCACTGATTAACACTGAACCCTATGGGAGTCTCACTGATTAAAACTGAACCCTGTGGGAGTCTCAATGATTAACACTGAACCCTATGGGAGTCTCACAGATTAACGCTGAACCCTATGGGAGTCTCACTGAATAACAATGAACCCTATGGGAGTCTCACTGATTAACAATGAACACTGTGGGAGTCTCACTGATTAACACTGAACCCTGTGGGAGTCTCAGTGATTACCACTGAACCCTATGGGAGTCTCACTGATTAACAATGAACACTGTGGGAGTCTCACTGATTAACACTGAAGACTGTGGGAGTCTCACTGATTAACACTGAACCCTATGGGAGTCTCACAGATTAACGCTGAACCCTATGGGAGTCTCACTGATTAACAATGAACCCTATGGGAGTCTCACTGATTAACAATGAACACTGTGGGAGTCTCACTGATTAACACTGAAGACTGTGGGAGTCTCACTGATTAACACTGAACCCTGTGGGAGTCTCACTGATTAACACTTAACCCTATGGGCGTCTCACTGATTAACACTGAACCCTGAGGGAGTCTCACTGGTTAACACTGAACCCTGTGGGAGTCGCACTATTAACACTGAACCATGTGGGAGTCTCACTGATTAACACTTAACCAAATGGGAGTCTCAATGATTAACACTGA